>NC_090445.1:567178167-568574269 GCF_031143425.1 Pleurodeles waltl | reverse complement strand
GTCTTGGGGAGGGTTATTTTTCTAACTCTCACTATTTTCTAATAGTCCCAGAGACCCTCTACAAGGTCACATAGGTTTGGGGTCCATTCGTGGTTCGCATTCCACTTCTGGAGTATATGGTTTGTGTTGCCCCTATCCCTATGTTTCCCCATTGCATCCTATTGTAACTATACATTGTTTGCACTGTTTTCTAAGACTATACTGCATATTTTTGCTATTGTGTATATATATCTTGTGTATATTTCCTATCCTCTCACTGAGGGTACACTCTAAGATACTTTGGCATATTGTCATAAAAATAAAGTACCTTTATTTTTAGTATAACTGTGTATTGTGTTTTCTTATGATATTGTGCAAGTGACACTTGTGGTACTGTAGTAGCTTCACACGTCTCCTAGTTCAGCCTAAGCTGCTCTGCTAAGCTACCATTATCTATCAGCCTAAGCTGCTAGACACCCTATACACTAATAAGGGATAACTGGGCCTGGTGCAAGGTGCAAGTACCCCTTGGTACTCACTACAAGCCAGTCCAGCCTCCTACATTGGTTGTGCAGTGGTGGGATAAGTGCTTGAGACTACTTACCACTCTTGTCATTGTACTTTTCATAAGAGAAAAATATACAAAACAAGGTCAGTGTATATACACATAGCCAAAAAGTTTTGCATTTCCTCTTTTCACTCTTTTCTAAGTGCTGAAAAGTACTCCTAAACTTTCAAAAAGTTCTTAAAAGTGTAAAAAGTTTTTTTTCTGTCTTTCCAAAAAGTTCTGAAAACTTTTTTCTCTTTTTCTATCACCTTAACTCTCTCTAAAAAATGTCTGTCACAGGCAAAAATGTTGAACTGTCCAAACTTGCATATGATCACCTTAGCTGGAAAGGAGCAAGGAGTCTCTGCATAGAGAGAGGTTTGAGTGTAGGGAAGAATCCTTCCTTAGAACTGTTAATTAATATGCTTAGAGTACAGGATAAGGCCATGAGTGCCAAATCTGGTGAAAAAGTAGCTAATGGTTCTCAATCTGATCCAGGGACTCCCCCAGGAAAAGGTTCAGGAAAGAAACTTCTCAGCCTGCCCATTACTAGACAGTCTAGCATAGTTGGTACAGAGGTTGAATCACACCATACTGATGGTGTGCTCTCACATTATACTGGTAGCCAAGCTGTTAGGGTGCCCTCTGTAAGGGACAGGTCTCCTTCTGTTCATTCCCATCATACCTCTGTATCTAGAAATGTCCCTCCCACCCACCCTGATGACAGATTGTTAGAAAGGGAGCTCAATAGATTGAGAGTGGAACAAACCAGACTGAAGCTCAAGAAGCAACAGCTGGATTTGGATAGACAGTCTTTAGAATTAGAGAAGGAAAGACAGAAGTTGGGTTTAGATACCCATGGTGGCAGCAGCAGTATTCCCCATAGTCATCCTGCAAAAGAGCATGATTCCAGGAATCTGCACAAGATAGTTCCCCCTTATAAGGAGGGGGATGACATTAACAAGTGGTTTGCTGCACTTGAGAGGGCCTGTGCTGTACAGGATGTCCCTCAAAAGCAGTGGGCTGCTATCCTATGGCTATCATTTAGTGGAAAAGGTAGGGATAGGCTCCTTACTGTAAAAGAAAATGATGCCAATAATTTCCAAGTTCTTAAGAATGCACTCCTGGATGGTTATGGCTTAACCACTGAACAGTACAGGATAAAGTTCAGAGAGACCAAAAAGGAGTCTTCACAAGACTGGGTTGATTTCATTGACCAGGCAGTGAAGGCCTTGGAGGGGTGGTTACATGGCAGTAAAGTTACTGATTATGACAGCCTGTATAACTTAATCCTGAGAGAGCATATTCTTAATAATTGTGTGTCTGATTTGTTGCACCAGTACTTGGTGGACTCTGATCTGACCTCTCCCCAAGAATTGGGAAAGAAGGCAGACAAATGGGTCAGAACAAGAGTGAACAGAAAAGTTCATACAGGGGGTGACAAAGATGGCAACAAAAAGAAGGATGGTAAGTCTTCTGACAAGGGTGGGGACAAATCTAAAAATGAGTCTTCATCAGGCCCACAAAAACACTCTGGTGGGGGTGGTGGGTCCAAATCCTCCTTTAATCAGAACAAGGAAAAAAACCATGGTGCTATTTATGTAAAATAAAAGGCCATTGGACAACAGATCCCAGTTGTCCAAAGAAAGGCACCACAGCTCCTACCACTACAACCCCTACTGCTACACCTAGTGTCCCTACTAATAGCAGTGGTGGTGGGAGCAAACCTACTAATAGCCAATCCAAGGGAGTAGCTGGGCTCACTTTTGGTAATTTAGTTGGGGTTGGTCTGATTAGGGAGACCACAGAGGCTACTTTAGTCTCTGAAGGGGCTATTGATTTAGCCACTTTGGTTGCTTGCCCCCATAACTTGGAGAAGTACAAGCAACTAACCCTAATAAATGGTGTTGAGGTCCAGGCCTACAGGGACACAGGTGCCAGTGTCACAATGGTGATTGAGAAACTGGTGCACCCTGAACAACACATACCTGGACACCAGTACCAAGTAACCGATGCTCACAACATAACACAAAGCCACCCCATGGCTGTTGTAAATCTCAACTGGGGGGGGGGTAACTGGTCCAAAGAAAGTTGTGGTAGCTTCAGATTTACCTGTAGACTGTCTATTAGGGAATGATTTGGAGACATCAGCTTGGTCAGATGTGGAGTTGGAGGCCCATGCAGCAATGCTGGGCATCCCAGGGCATATTTTTGCTTTGACAAGGGCTCAGGCCAAAAAGCAAAAAGGACAGGGAAGCTTGGATCCTGGAACAATGGACAAAGTGCTCCCTAAAGCTAGGGCTAGTAGAAGCAAACCACTTCCTACTATCCCTCCCTCTACAGTGGATTCTACTTCTGAGGAAGAAGAATTCCCTCCCTGTGCAGAACCTACACCAGAGGAGCTGGAAGCAGACACTGCTGAGCTTTTGGGTGAAGGGGGGCCTGCCAGAGAGGAGCTGAGTGTGGCACAGCAAACCTGTCCCACATTAGAGGGTCTCAGACAGCAAGCTGTCAAACAGGCTAATGGGGATGTCAGTGACTCTCACAGAGTTTACTGGGAGGACAACCTCTTGTACACTGAGCATAGGGATCCTAAACCTGGAGCTGCCAGGAGATTAGTGATTCCTCAGGAGTACAGAAAGTTCCTCCTAACACTGGCACATGACATTCCCTTAGCTGGGCATCTAGGACAAATGAAAACTTGGGACAGGCTTGTTCCCCTGTTTCATTGGCCTAGGATGTCTGAGGACACAAAGGAATTTTGTAAGTCCTGTGAAACCTGTCAAGCCAGTGGCAAGACAGGTGGCACTCCAAAGGCACCCCTTATCCCACTGCCTGTGGTTGGGGTTCCCTTTGAAAGGGTAGGGGTTGACATAGTTGGCCCCCTTGACCCTCCTACTGCTTCAGGCAATAGGTTTATCTTAGTGGTAGTGGACCATGCCACAAGATATCCTGAAGCTATTCCTTTAAGGACCACTACAGCCCCTGCAGTGGCAAAGGCCCTCCTGGGAATATTTTCCAGGGTGGGCTTCCCAAAGGAAGTAGTATCAGACAGAGGAAGCAATTTCATGTCTGCATACTTAAAGGCCATGTGGAAGGAGTGTGGTGTAACGTACAAGTTCACAACACCCTATCATCCACAAACAAATGGACTGGTGGAGAGATTTAATAAAACTCTCAAAGGCATGATTATGGGACTCCCTGAAAAACTCCGCAGGAGATGGGATATCCTTCTACCATGCCTCCTTTTTGCCTACAGGGAGGTACCCCAGAAAGGAGTGGGCTTCAGCCCCTTTGAACTTCTTTTTGGACACCCTGTTAGGGGTCCACTCACACTTGTAAAGGAGGGTTGGGAACAACCTTTAAAAGCTCCTAAGCAGGATATTGTGGATTATGTACTTGGCCTCAGATCAAGGATGGCTGAGTACATGAAAAAGGCCAGTAAAAACCTTCAGGCCAGCCAAGAGCTCCAGAAGCAATGGCATGATCAGAAGGCTGTTTTGGTTCAGTACCAACCAGGGCAGAAAGTGTGGGTCTTGGAGCCTGTGGCCCCAAGAGCACTCCAAGATAAATGGAGTGGACCCCACACAATTGTTGAAAAGAAGGGTGAAGTCACCTACTTGGTTGACTTAGGCACTGCCAGGAGTCCCCTTAGGGTGCTCCATGTCAACCGCCTGAAACCCTACTATGACAGGGCTGATCTCACCCTGCACATGGCAACAGATGAGGGACAGGAAGAAGACAGTGATCCTCTACCTGATCTCTTCTCTTCCACAGAACAAGATGCTCTTGTGGAAGGTGTAGTTTTGGCTGATTGTATTACTGCTGAGCAGAAAGATAATTGCATAAATCTCCTAGGACAATTTTCAGAACTCTTCTCTACTGTGCCAGGCACCACTTCTTGGTGTGAGCACACTATAGATACTGGAGACAGTTTACCTGTCAAAAGTAAGATCTATAGGCAGCCTGACCATGTCAGGGACTGCATAAAGCAAGAAGTTCAGAAAATGTTGGAACTAGGAGTGGTTGAGCACTCTGACAGTCCATGGGCTTCCCCTGTGGTACTGGTACCAAAACCCAATTCTAAAGATGGAAAGAAGGAAATGAGGTTTTGTGTAGACTATAGAGGGCTCAACTTGGTAACCAAAACTGATGCTCACCCTATACCCAGGGCAGATGTGCTTATAGATACACTGGCATCTGCCAAGTATCTAAGCACTTTTGATTTGACTGCAGGGTATTGGCAGATCAAATTGTCAGAAGATGCTAAACCTAAGACTGCATTTTCTACCATTGGAGGACATTACCAGTTTACTGTAATGCCTTTTGGTTTGAAAAATGCACCTGCCACTTTTCAGAGGTTGGTGAACACAGTCCTGCAAGGGCTGGAAGCTTTCAGTGCAGCATATTTGGACGATATAGCTGTCTTTAGCTCCAGCTGGGATGATCACCTGGTCCACCTTTGGAAAGTTTTGGAGGCCCTGCAAAAGGCAGGCCTCACTATCAAGGCTTCAAAGTGCCAGATAGGGCAGGGTAAGGTGGTTTATCTGGGACACCTTGTTGGTGGGGAACAGATTGCACCACTTCAGGGGAAAATCCAAACTATTATTGATTGGGTTCCCCCTACCACTCAGACTCAGGTGAGAGCCTTCCTAGGCCTCACTGGGTATTACAGGAGGTTCATTAAGAACTATGGCTCCATTGCAGCCCCTCTTAATGACCTCACATCCAAGAAAATGCCTAAAAAGGTATTGTGGACAGCAAGCTGTCAGAAAGCTTTTGAGGAGCTGAAGCAGGCCATGTGCTCTGCACCTGTCCTGAAAAGCCCTTGTTACCCTAAAAAATTCTATGTCCAAACTGATGCATCTGAATTAGGAGTAGGGGCAGTCCTATTACAACTTAATTCTGAGGGCCAGGATCAACCTGTTGCTTTTATTAGTAGAAGGTTGACCCCTAGAGAAAAGCGTTGGTCTGCCATTGAGAGGGAGGCCTTTGCTGTGGTCTGGGCTCTGAAGAAGTTGAGGCCATACCTGTTTGGCACTCACTTCATTGTTCAGACAGACCACAAACCTCTACTTTGGCTAAAACAAATGAAAGGTGAAAATCCTAAATTGTTGAGGTGGTCCATATCCCTACAGGGAATGGACTATACAGTGGAACATAGAACTGGGAGTAGCCACTCCAATGCAGATGGACTCTCCAGATATTTCCACTTAGACAATGAAGACTCATCAGGTAATGGCTAGTCTTATTGTCCTTCGTTTGGGGGGGGGTTGTGTAGGAAAGTACCATCTTGCCTGGCATGTTACCCCCATTTTTCACTGTATATATGTTGTTTTAGTTGTATGTGTCACTGGGACCCTGGTAACCCAGGGCCCCAGTGCTCATAAGTGTGCCTGAATGTGTTACCTGTGTAGTGATTAACTGTCTCACTGAGGCTCTGCTAATCAGAACCTCAGTGGTTATGCTCTCTCATTTCTTTCCAAATTGTCACTGACAGGCTAGTGACCATTTTTACCAATTTACATTGGCTTACTGGAACACCCTTATAATTCCCTAGTATATGGTACTGAGGTACCCAGGGTATTGGGGTTCCAGGAGATCCCTATGGGCTGCAGCATTTCTTTTGCCACCCATAGGGAGCTCTGACAATTCTTACACAGGCCTGCCACTGCAGCCTGAGTGAAATAACGTCCACGTTATTTCACAGCCATTTTACACTGCACTTAAGTAACTTATAAGTCACTTATATGTCTAACCTTTACCTGGTAAAGGTTAGGTGCAAAGTTACTTAGTGTGAGGGCACCCTGGCACTAGCCAAGGTGCCCCCACATTGTTCAGAGCCAATTCACTGAACTTTGTGAGTGCGGGACACCATTACACGCGTACACTACATATAGGTCACTACCTATATGTAGCTTCACCATGGTAACTCCGAATATGGCCATGTAACATGTCTATGATCATGGAATTGCCCCCTCTATGCCATCCTGGCATTGTTGGTACAATTCCATGATCCCAGTGGTCTGTAGCACAGACCCTGGTACTGCCAGACTGCCCTTCCTGGGGTTTCACTGCAGCTGCTGCTGCTGCCAACCCCTCAGACAGGCAGCTGCCCTCCTGGGGTCCAGCCAGGCCTGGCCCAGGATGGCAGAACAAAGAACTTCCTCTGAGAGAGGGTGTGACACCCTCTCCCTTTGGAAAATGGTGTGAAGGCAGGGGAGGAGTAGCCTCCCCCAGCCTCTGGAAATGCTTTGTTGGGCACAGATGTGCCCAATTCTGCATAAGCCAGTCTACACCGGTTCAGGGACCCCTTAGCCCCTGCTCTGGCGCGAAACTGGACAAAGGAAAGGGGAGTGACCACTCCCCTGACCTGCACCTCCCCTGGGAGGTGTCCAGAGCTCCTCCAGTGTGCTCCAGACCTCTGCCATCTTGGAAACAGAGGTGCTGCTGGCACACTGGGCTGCTCTGAGTGGCCAGTGCCACCAGGTGACGTCAGAGACTCCTTGTGATAGGCTCCTTCAGGTGTTGCTAGCCTATCCTCTCTCCTAGGTAGCCAAACCCTCTTTTCTGGCTATTTAGGGTCTCTGTCTCTGGGGAAACTTTAGATAACGAATGCATGAGCTCAGCCGAGTTCCTCTGCATCTCTCTCTTCACCTTCTGATAAGGAATCGACTGCTGACCGCGCTGGAAGCCTGCAAACCTGCAACATAGTAGCAAAGACGACTACTGCAACTCTGTAACGCTGATCCTGCCGCCTTCTCGACTGTTTTCCTGCTTGTGCATGCTGTGGGGGTAGCCTGCCTCCTCTCTGCACCAGAAGCTCCGAAGAAATCTCCTGTGGGTCGACGGAATCTTCCCCCTGCAACCGCAGGCACCAAAAAGCTGCATTACCGGTCCCTTGGGTCTCCTCTCAGCACGACGAGCGAGGTCTCTCGAATCCAGCGACGCTGTCCAAGTGACCCCCACAGTCCAGTGACTCTTCAGCCCAAGTTGGGTAGAGGTAAGTCCTTGCCTCACCTCGCTGGGCTGCATTGCTGGGAACCGCGACTTTTGCAGCTACTCCGGCCCCTGTGCACTTCCGGCGGAAATCCTTTGTGCACAGCCAAGCCTGGGTCCACGTCACTCTAACCTGCATTGCACGACATTCTAAGTTGGTCTCCGGCGACGTGGGACTCCTTTGTGCGACTTCGGGTGAGCACCATTTCACGCATCCCCGTAGTGCCTGTTTCTGGCACTTCTCCGGGTGCTACCTGCTGCTGAGAGGGCTCCTTGTCTTGCTCGACGTCCCCTCTCTCTCCTGGTCCAATTTGCGACCTCCTGGTCCCTCCAGGGCCACAGCAACGTCCAAAAACGCTAACCGCACGATTTGCAGCTAGCAAGGCTTTTTGGCGTTCTTTTGGCGGGAAAACACTTCTGCACGACTCTCCAAGGCGAGAGGGATCCGTCCACCAAAGGGGAAGTCTCTAGCCCTTTTCGTTCCTACAGAAACCTCAGCTTCTTCTGTCCAGTAGAAGCTTCTTTGCACCCGCAGCTGGCATTTCCTGGGCATCTGCCCATCCCCGACTTGCTTGTGACTTTTGGACTTGGTCCCCTTGTTCCACAGGTACCCTAGATTGGAAATCCACAGTTGTTGCATTGTTGGTTTGTGTCTTTCCTGCATTATTCCTCTAACACGACTTCTTTGTCCTTAGGGGAACTTTAGTGCACTTTGCACTCACTTTTCAGGGTCTTGGGGAGGGTTATTTTTCTAACTCTCACTATTTTCTAATAGTCCCAGCGACCCTCTACAAGGTCACATAGGTTTGGGGTCCATTCGTGGTTCGCATTCCACTTTTGGAGTATATGGTTTGTGTTGCCCCTATCCCTATGTTTCCCCATTGCATCCTATTGTAACTATACATTGTTTGCACTGTTTTCTAAGACTATACTGCATATTTTTGCTATTGTGTATATATATCTTGTGTATATTTCCTATCCTCTCACTGAGGGTACACTCTAAGATACTTTGGCATATTGTCATAAAAATAAAGTACCTTTATTTTTAGTATAACTGTGTATTGTGTTTTCTTATGATATTGTGCATATGACACTAAGTGGTACTGTAGTAGCTTCACACGTCTCCTAGTTCAGCCTAAGCTGCTCTGCTAAGCTACCATTATCTATCAGCCTAAGCTGCTAGACACCCTGTACACTAATAAGGGATAACAGGGCCTGGTGCAAGGTGCAAGTACCCCTTGGTACCCACTACAAGCCAGTCCAGCCTCCTACAGAGAGCATAACCACTGAGGTTCTGATTAGCAGAGCCTCAGTGAGACAGTTAGTCACTACACAGGTAACACATTCAGGCACACTTATGAGCACTGGGGCCCTGGGTTACCAGGGTCCCAGTGACACATGCAACTAAAACAACATATATACAGTGAAAAATGGGGGTAACATGCCAGGCAAGATGGTACTTTCCTACACAACCCCCCCAAACGAAGGACAAAAAGACTAGCCATGACCTGATGAGTCTTCATTGTCTAAGTGGAAATATCTGGAGAGTCCATCTGCATTGGAGTGGCTACTCCCAGGTCTATGTTCCACTGTATAGTCCATTCCCTGTAGGGATATGGACCACCTCAACAATTTAGGATTTTCACCTTTCATTTGTTTTAGCCAAAGTAGAGGTTTGTGGTCTGTCTGAACAATGAAGTGAGTGCCAAACAGGTATGGCCTCAACTTCTTCAGAGCCCAGACCACAGCAAAGGCCTACCTCTCTATGGCAGACCAACACTTTTCTCTAGGGGTCAACCTCCTACTAATAAAAGCAACAGGTTGATCCTGGCCCTCAGAATTAAGTTGTGATAGGACTGCCCCTACTCCTAATTCAGATGCATCAGTTTGGACATAGAATTTTTTAGAGTAACAAGGGCTTTTCAGGACAGGTGCAGAGCACATGGCCTGCTTTAGCTCCTCAAAAGCTTTCTGACAGTTTGCTGTCCATAATACCTTTTTAGGCATTTTCTTGGATGTGAGGTCATTAAGAGGGGCTGCAATGGAGCCATAGTTCTTAATGAACCTCCTGTATTACCCAGTGAGGCCTAGGAAGGCTCTCACCTGAGTCTGAGTGGTAGGGGGAACCCAATCAATAATTGTTTGGATTTTACCCTGAAGTGGTGCAATCTGTTCCCCACCAACAAGGTGTCCAAGATAAACCACCTTACCCTGCCCTATCTGGCACTTTGAAGCCTTGATAGTGAGGCCTGCCTTTTGCAGGGCCTCCAAAACTTTCCATAGGTGGACCAGGTGATCATCCCAGCTGGAGCTAAAGACAGCTATATCGTCCAAATATGCTGCACTGAAAGCTTCCAGCCCTTGCAGGACTGTGTTCACCAACCTCTGAAAAGTGGCAGGTGCATTTTTCAAACCAAAAGGCATTACAGTAAACTGGTAATGTCCTCCAATGGTTGAAAATGCAGTCTTAGGTTTAGCATCTTCTGACAATTTGATCTGCCAATACCCTGCAGTCAAATCAAAAGTGCTTAGATACTTGGCAGATGCCAGTGTATCTATGAGCTCATCTGCCCTGGGTATAGGGTGAGCATCAGTTTTGGTTACCAAGTTGAGACCTCTATAGTCTACACAAAACCGCATTTCCTTCTTTCCATCTTTGGAATGGGGTTTTGGTACCAGTACCACAGGAGAATCCCATGGACTGTCAGAGTGCTCAATCACTCCTAGTTCTAACATTTTCTGGACCTCTTGCTTTATGCAGTCCCTGACATGGTCAGCCTGCCTATAGATCTTACTTTTGACAGGTAAACTGTCTCCAGTATCTATAGTGTGCTCACACCAAGAAGTGGTACCTGGCACAGTAGAGAAGAGTTCAGAGAATTGATCTAGGAGGTTTATGCAATTGTCTTTTTGCTCAGCAGTAAGACAATCAGCCAAAACTACACCTTCCACAAGAGCATCTTGTTCTGTGGAAGAGAAGAGATCAGGTAGAGGATCACTGTCTTCTTCCTGTCCCTCATCTGTTGCCATGAGCAGGGTGAGATCAGCCCTGTCATAGTAGGGTTTCAGGCGGTTTACATGGAGTACCCTAAGGGGACTCCTTGCAGTGCCTAAGGCAACTAAATAGGTGACTTCACCCTTCTTTTCAACAATTGTGTGGGGTCCACTCCATTTATCTTGGAGTGCTCTTGGGGCCACAGGCTCCAAGACCCACACTTTCTGCCCTTTTTGGTACTGAACCAAAACAGCCTTCTGATCATGCCATTGCTTCTGGAGCTCTTGGCTGGCCTGAAGGTTTTTACTGGCCTTTTTCATGTACTCAGCCATCCTTGATCTGAGGCCAAGTACATAATCCACAATATCCTGCTTAGGAGCTTTTAAAGGTTGTTCCCAACCCTCCTTTACAAGTGTGAGTGGACCCCTAACAGGGTGTCCAAAAAGAAGTTCAAAGGGGCTGAAGCCCACTCCTTTCTGGGGTCCCTCCCTGTAGGCAAAAAGGAGGCATGGTAGAAGGATATCCCATCTCCTGCGGAGTTTTTCAGGGAGACCCATAATCATGCCTTTGAGAGTTTTATTAAATCTCTCCACCAGTCCATTTGTTTGTGGATGATAGGGTGTTGTGAACTTGTACGTTACACCACACTCCTTCCACATGGCCTTTAAGTATGCAGACATGAAATTGCTTCCCCTGTCTGATACCACTTCCTTTGGGAAGCCCACCCTGGAAAATATTCCCAGGAGGGCCTTTGCCACTGCAGGTGCTGTAGTGGTCCTTAAAGGAATAGCTTCAGGATATCTTGTGGCATGGTCCACTACCACCAAGATAAACCTATTGCCTGAAGCAGTAGGAGGGTCAAGGGGGCCAACTATGTCAACCCCTACCCTTTCAAAGGGAACCCCAACCACAGGCAGTGGAATAAGGGGTGCCTTTGGGGTGCCACCTGTCTTGCCACTGGCTTGACAGGTTTCACAGGACTTACAAAATTCCTTTGTGTCCTCAGACATTCTAGGCCAATGAAACAGGGGAACAAGCCTGTCCCAAGTTTTCATTTGTCCTAGATGCCCAGCTAGGGGAATGTCATGTGCCAGTGTTAGGAGGAACTTTCTGTACTCCTGAGGGATCACTAATCGCCTGGCAGCTCCAGGTTTAGGATCCCTATGCTCAGTGTACAAGAGGTTGTCCTCCCAGTAAACTCTGTGAGAGTCACTGACATCCCCATTAGCCTGTTTGACAGCTTGCTGTCTGAGACCCTCTAATGTGGGACAGGTTTGCTGTGCCACACTCAGCTCCTCTCTGGCAGGCCCCCCTTCACCCAAAAGCTCAGCAGTGTCTGCTTCCAGCTCCTCTGGTGTAGGTTCTGCACAGGGAGGGAATTCTTCTTCCTCAGAAGTTGAATCCACTGTAGAGGGAGGGATAGTAGGAAGTGGTTTGCTTCTACTAGCCCTAGCTTTAGGGAGCACTTGGTCCATTGTTCCAGGATCCAAGCTTCCCTGTCCTTTTTGCTTTTTGGCCTGAGCCCTTGTTAAAGCAAAAATATGCCCTGGGATGCCCAGCATTGCTGCATGGGCCTCCAACTCCACATCTGACCAAGCTGATGTCTCCAAATCATTCCCTAATAGACAGTCTACAGGTAAATCTGAAGCTACCACAACTTTCTTTGGACCAGTAACCCCCCCCCCCATTTGAGATTAACAACAGCCATGGGGTGGCTAAGTGTGTTGTTGTGAGCATCGGTTACTTGGTACTGGTGACCAAGTAGGTGTTGTTCAGGGTGGACCAGTTTCTCTATGACCATAGTCACACTGGCACCAGTGTCCCTGTAGGCCTGAACCTCAACACCATTTATTAGGGGTAGCTGCTTGTACTTATCCATATTAAGGGGACAAGCAACTAAGGTGGCTAAATCAATAGCCCCCTCAGAGACTAACACAGCCTCTGTGGCCTCCCTAACAAGGCCAACCCCAACTAAGTTACCAATAGTGAGCCCAGCTACTCCCTTGGATTGGCTATTAGTAGGTTTGCTCCCACCACCACTGCTATTAGTAGGGACACTAGGGGTAGCAGTAGGGGTTGTAGTGGTAGGAGCATTGGTGCTTTTCTTTGGACAATTGGGATCTGTTGTCCAATGGCCTTTTATTTGACATAAATAGCACCATGGTTTCTTTTCCTTGTTCTGATTAAAAGAGGATTTGGGCCCACCCCCCCCCACCAGAGTGTTTTTGTGGGCCTGATGAAGACTCATTTTTAGATTTGTCCCCACCCTTGTCAGAAGACTTACCATCCTTCTTTTTGTTGCCATCTTTGTCACCCCCTGTATGAACTTTTCTGTTCACCCTTGTTCTGACCCATTTGTCTGCCTTCTTTCCCAATTCTTGGGGAGAGGTCAGATCAGAGTCCACCAAGTACTGGTGCAACAAATCAGACACACAATTATTAAGAATATGCTCTCTCAGGATCAAGTTATACAGGCTGTCATAATCAGTAACTTTACTGCCATGTAACCACCCCTCCAAGGCCTTCACTGAATGGTCAATGAAATCAACCCAGTCTTGTGAAGACTCCTTTTTGGTCTCTCTGAACTTTATCCTGTACTGTTCAGTGGTTAAGCCATAACCATCCAGGAGTGCATTCTTAAGAACTTGGAAATTATTAGCATCATTTTCTTTCACAGTAAGGAGCCTATCCCTACCTTTTCCACTAAATGATAGCCATAGGATAGCAGCCCACTGCCTTTGTGGGACATCCTGTACAACACAGGCCCTCTCAAGTGCAGCAAACCACTTGTTAATGTCATCCCCCTCCTTATAAGGGGGAACTATCTTGTGCAGATTCCTGGAATCATGCTCTTTTGCAGGATGACTATGGGGAATACTGCTGCTGCCACCATGGGTATCTAAACCCAACTTCTGTCTTTCTTTCTCTAGTTCAAAAGACTGTCTATCCAAATCCAGCTGTTGCTTTTTAAGCTTCAGTCTGGTTTGTTCCACTCTCAACTTATTGAGTTCCCTCTCTAACATTCTGTCATCAGGGTTGGTGGGAGGGACATTCTTAGACACAGAAGAATGAACAGAAGGAGACCTGTCCCTTACAGAAGCCACCCTAACAGCTTGGCTAACAGAAACATCACTACCAGTATGGTGAGAATAAATGCTTTTGCTATGATGTGAGACAACACTATTTGTATGGTGAGGCTCTCCATCATTACCAACTATGCTAGACTGTCTAGTAATGGGCAGGCTAGGAAGTTTCTTTCCTGAATCTGTTCCTGGGGGAGTCCCTGGATCAGATTGGGAACCATTTGCTACTTTTTCAACAGATGTGGCCCCTATGGCCTTATCTTGTTCTCTAAGCATGTTAAGCAATAATTCCAAAGAAGGATTCTTCCCTACACTCAAACCTCTCTCTATGCAGAGACTCTTTGCTCCTTTCCAGCTAAGGTGATCATATGCAAGTTTGGACAGATCAACATTTTGGCCTGTGCCAGACATTTTTAGAGAGAGTTAAAGTGATAGAAAAAGAGAAAAAAGTTTTCAGAACTTTTTAGAAAGACAGAAAAAAAACTTTTTAAACTTTTAAGAACTTTTTGAAAGTTTAGAAGTACTTTTCAGCACTTAGAAAAGAGTGAAAAGAGGAAATGCAAAACTTTTTGGCTATGTGTATATACACTGACCTTGTTTTGTATATTTTTCTCTTATGAAAAGTACAATGACAAGAGTGGTAAGTAGTCTCAAAGCACTTATCCCACCGCTGCACAACCAATGTAGGAGGCTGGACTGGCTTGTAGTGAGTACCAAGGGGTACTTGCACCTTGCACCAGGCCCAGTTATCCCTTATTAGTGTATAGGGTGTCTAGCAGCTTAGGCTGATAGATAATGGTAGCTTAGCAGAGCAGCTTAGGCTGAACTAGGAGACGTGTGAAGCTACTACAGTACCACTTAGTGTCATATGCACAATATCATAAGAAAACACAATACACAGTTATACTAAAAATAAAGGTACTTTATTTTTATGACAATATGCCAAAGTATCTTAGAGTGTACCCTCAGTGAGAGGATAGGAAATATACACAAGATATATATACACAATAGCAAAAATATGCAGTATAGTCTTAGAAAACAGTGCAAACAATGTATAGTTACAATAGGATGCAATGGGGAAACATAGGGATAGGGGCAACACAAACCATATACTCCAAAAGTGGAATGCGAACCACGAATGGACCACAAACCTATGTGACCTTGTAGAGGGTCGCTGGGACTATTAGAAAATAGTGAGAGTTAGAAAAATAACCCTCCCCAAGACCCTGAAAAGTGAGTGCAAAGTGCACTAAAGTTACCCTAAGGACAAAGAAGTCGTGTTAGAGGAATAATGCAGGAAAGACACAAACCAACAATGCAACAACTGTGGATTTCCAATCTAGGGTACCTGTGAAACAAGGGGACCAAGTCCAAAAGTCACAAGCAAGTCGGAGATGGGCAGATGCCCAGGAAATGCCAGCTGCGGGTGCAAAGAAGCTTCTACTGGACAGAAGAAGCTGAGGTTTCTGCAGGACCGAAAAGGGCTAGAGACTTCCCCTTTGGTGGACGGATCCCTCTCTCCGTGGAGAGTTGTGCTGAAGTGTTTTCCCGCCGAAAGAATGCCAACAAGCCTTGCTAGCTGCAAATCATGCGGTTAGCGTTTTCGGACGCTGCTGTGGCCCTGGAGGGACCAGGAGGTCGCAAATTGAACCAGGAGAGAGAGGGGACGTCGTGCAAGACAAGGAACCCTCTCAGCAGCAGGTAGCACCCAGAGAAGTGCCAGAAACAGGCACTACAAGGATGCGTGAAATGGTGCTCACCCGAAGTCGCACAAAGGAGTCCCACGTCGCTGGAGACCAACTTAGAACGTCGTGCAATGCAGGTTAGAGTGCCGTGGACCCAGGCTTGGCTGTGCACAAAGGATTTCTGCCGGAAGTGCACAGGGGCCGGAGTAGCTGCAAAAGTCGCGGTTCCCAGCAATGCAGCCCAGCGACGTGAGGCAAGGACTTACCTCCACCAAACTTGGACTGAAGAGTCACTGGACTGTGGGGGTCACTTGGACAGAGTCGCTGGATTCGAGGGACCTCGCTCGTCGTGCTGAGAGGAGACCCAAGGGACCGGTAATGCAGCTTTTTGGTGCCTGCGGTTGCAGGGGGAAGATTCCGTCGACCCACAGGAGATTTCTTCGGAGCTTCTGGTGCAGAGAGGAGGCAGACTACCCCCACAGCATGCACAAACAGGAAAACAGTCGAGAAGGTGGCAGGATCAGCGTTACAGAGTTGCAGTAGTCATCTTAGCTACTTTGTTGCAGTTTTGCAGGCTTCCAGCGCGGTCAGCAGTCGATTCCTTATCAGAAGGTGAAGAGAGAGATGCAGAGGAACTCGGCTGAGCTCTTGCATTCGTTATCTAAAGTTTCCCCAGAGACAGAGACCCTAAATAGCCAGAAAAGAAGGTTTGGCTACCTAGGAGAGAGGATAGGCTAGCAACACCTGAAGGAGCCTATCACAAGGAGTCTCTGACGTCACCTGGTGGCACTGGCCACTCAGAGCAGTCCAGTGTGCCAGCAGCACCTCTGTTTCCAAGATGGCAGAGGTCTGGAGCACACTGGAGGAGCTCTGGACACCTCCCAGGGGAGGTGCAGGTCAGGGGAGTGGTCACTCCCCTTTCCTTTGTCCAGTTTCGCGCCAGAGCAGGGCTAAGGGGGTCCCCTGAACCGGTGTAGACTGGCTTATGCAGAATTGGGCACCTCTGTGCCCAACAAAGCATTTCCAGAGGCTGGGGGAGGCTACTCCTCTCCTGCCTTCACACCATTTTCCAAAGGGAGAGGGTGTCACACCCTCTCTCAGAGGAAGTTCTTTGTTCTGCCATCCTGGGCCAGGCCTGGCTGGACCCCAGGAGGGCAGATGCCTGTCTGAGGGGTTGGCAGCAGCAGCAGCTGCAGTGAAACCCCAGGAAGGGCAGTTTGGCAGTACCAGGGTCTGTGCTACAGACCACTGGGATCATGGGATTGTGCCAACTATGCCAGGATGGCATAGAGGGGGCAATTCCATGATCATAGACATGTTACATGGCCATATTCGGAGTTACCATTGTGAAGCTACATATAGGTAGCTTCACAATGGTAACTCCGAATATGGCCATGTAAGGTTTCTAAGATCATTGAATTCTCCCCCCATTCCAAATCTGGTATTGGGTAGCCAATTCCATTCATCCTGGGGGCTCCACCTTGGACCCCCAGTTCTGCCAAACCAGCTTTATAGCTGCTGCCACCTCACAGACAGGGTTCTGCCCTCCTGGGGTCTGAGCAGCTCAGGCCCCTCTGGGAGCAGGGTGTTACACCCTCTCCCTTTGGACGTAGGTGTTACAGGCTGGAGATGGGTAGCCTCCTCCAGCCTCTGGAAATGCTTTGAAGGGCACAAATGGTACCCTCCTTGCATAAGCCAGTCTACACTGGTTCAGAGACCCCCAGTCCCTGGTCTGGTGTGAAACTGGACAAAGGAAAGGGGAGTGAACACTCCCCTGTCCATTAACCACCCTAGGGGTGGTGCCAAGAGCTCCTCCAGTGTGTCCCAGACTTCAGCCATCTTGTTTTCCAAGGTGTGGGAACACTCTGGAGGCCTCTGAGTGGCCAGTGCCAGCAGGTGACATCAGAGACCCCTCCTGATAGGTCCTTACCTGGTAAGGTAGCCAATGCCCCTCTCAGGGCTATTTAGGGTCTATCCTGTGGGTTTCTCTTCAGATTCTACTTGCAAGTTTCCAGCAGGAATCCTCTGCAACTACTACTTCATCCTCTGACCATCGACCGCAGACTGCTCCAGGAACCACTGTATCCAGAAGGGCTACTTTTCCTCTGCAACATCAGCTCCAGCTACAACTGCAACAGGTTCCTGGGTGTGCATGCTCTGGACACTCTCTTTCTTCACCCTGCACCAGAAGGACTGAAGAAATCTCCTGTGGAGTGACGGAGTCACTTCCCTGCTCACACAGCCACCTTCTACGTCGACGAGCGGTTCTCTTGGACTCCTCTCCTGGCGACGAGCATCTTTCTTCGAACACTTAGACACAGACTGTCCTGAGGGTCTGCTGTCCCAATTTGGAGGAGGTAAGAGCTTGCCTTCCCCGAGTACGATGGTACCCCTGTGCACCGCATCTTTTTCACCTCCTGAGGCCTCTGTGCACTATTTGCAAAATTCCTTCATGCACAGGCTGGCCCAGGTCCCAAGCACTCAATCCTGCGACGCTCAACTCACTGAGTTTACCTCCGGCAGCATGGGACCTTCCTTTGTAGTGCTGCACCAACTGCATTTTGCACCTCCTTTGTCCCTGTGTCCTGGGACTCCCGTGGGTGCTGTCTGGTCGACAGAGGGCTCTTTGAAGTTCTGAGAGCCCCCTCTTCCTCCTCATGCAGAGTTGAGGCCCCCAGGTCCCTCCTGGGTCCAGGCAGCACCACTTTGACGCAAAACGTAACTTTGCAGGAACCAAGGCTTGTTAGACGAATCCAGCACCAAGACTCGCCTGCATCCAACATCTGTTCTTGGAACATCCATTGCATCATGCATGAACTTGCTGACATTTTCCTTGTGTGCATTTCTGGTGTCTTCGTCCAACCGGGAACTCTTCTTTTGCACCTTCTTCTAGGTTGGCAGGGGCTCCTGTCCTTCCTGGAACATCTTCCGATTTCTGGACTTGGTCTCCTTCCTTTGCAGGTCTTCAGGTCCAGGAATCCACCAATTGTTGTTTGCAGTCTTGCTTGGTTCTTGCAGTAACTCCAATCATGACTTGTAGTGTGTCCTAAGGAAACTTGCAGTACTTTACTCCTACTTTCCTGGGCTCTGAGGTGGGGTATTTTCCTTACCGTTGCTGTATTCTTACTCTCCCAGCGATTCTCTACACACTACACTTGTGTAGGGGGGAATTTGTGATTAGCATTCCACTTTCTTAGTATATTGTTTGTGTTGCCTCTAGACATATTTTCTCCCATTGCATTCTATAGCATTTCCTATTGTTTGCACTATCCTATGACTAATTACTCACCTTATTTTGGTGTCTAGTGTATATATTGTGTATAATACTTACCTCCAGAAGGAGTATTGCCTCTAAGATATTTTTGTCCTTGTGTCACCCAAATAAACTACCTTTATTTTTGATAACATTGAGTATTGTCTTTACTTGTGTATAAGTACTGTGTAACTATAAGTGGTATTGCAGGAGCTTTTCATGTCTCCTAGTTTAGCCTAAGCTGCTCGTTTATAGCTACCTCTATCTGCCTAAGCTGCTAGAACACTACTACATTTCACTAATGAAGGATAACTGGACCTGGTGTAAGGTGTTAGTATCAAACGTACCCACTACAAACCAGGCCAGCCTCTTACACCTGGGTACCTAGGTGCCATATACTAGGGACTTATAAGGGGGGTCCAGTATGCTAATTTGGAGTAAAAATACTGAGTTACCAGTATGTAAGGATAAATTTAGAAACAGAGAGAGTATGAGCAATGGAGTTCTAGTTAGCAGGACTCCAGTGACAATTTAGAAAACAGTGAAGCACACTGTGAGAAAGTAGCCTCTTTCTAGCCTTGTTACCCCCACTTTTGGCCTGTTTGTGAGTATATGTCAGGGTGTTTTCACTGTCTCACTGGGATCCTGCTAGCCAGGGCCCAGTGCTCATAGTGAAAACCCTATGTTGTCAGTATGTTTGTTATGTGTCACTGGGACCCTGCTAGCCAGGACCCCAGTGCTCATAGGTTTGTGGCCTATATTTGTTCTCTTTGTGATGCCTAACTGTCTCACTGAGGCTCTGCTTACCAGAACCTCAGTGGTTCTGCTCTCTCTGCTTTCCAAATTTGTTACTAACAGGCTAGTGACTAAATTTACCAATTCACATTGGCATACTGGTACACCCATATAATTCCCTAGTATATGGTACTGAGGTACCCAGGGTATTGGGGTTCCAGGAGATCCTTATGGGCTGCAGCATTTCTTTTGCCAACCATAGGGAGCTCTGACAATTCTTACACAGGCCTGCCACTGCAGCCTGAGTGAAATAGCATCCACGTTATTTCACAGCCATTTACCAGTGCACTTAAGTAACTTATAAGTCACCTATATGTCTAACCTTTACCTGGTAAAGGTTGGGTGCTAAGTTACTTAGTGTGGGAGCTCTGACAATTCTTACACAGGCCTGCCACTGTAGCCTGCGTGAAATAACGTCCACATTATTTCACAGCCATTTACCACTGCACTTAAGTAACATATAAGTCACCTATATGCCTGTTCAGGTACTTCCGCGGGTGCTACCTGCTTCTGTGAGGGCTCCCTACGTTTTTGGCGCCTCCTCTGTCTCCTCTTCCAAGTGGCGACATCCTTGTCCCTCCTGGGCCACAGCAGCACCCAAAAACCTCTACCGCGACCCTTGCAGCTAGCAAGGCTTGTTTGCGGTCTTTCTGTGTGGGAACACCTCTGCAAGCTTCATCGCGACGTGGAACATCCATCCTCCAAAGCAGAAGTTCCTAGTCCTTTTCTTTCTTGCAGAACTCCAAGCTTCTTCCAACAGGTGGCAGCTTCCTTGCACCCTCAGCTGGCATTTCCTGGGCTCCTGCCCATTCTCGACACATTTGAGACTATTGGACTTGGTCCCCTTGTCTTACAGGTACTCAGGTCCGGAAAGCCACTGTTGTTGTATTGCTAGTGTTTGTTCTTCCTGCAGAATCCCCCTATTACGACTTCTGTGCTCTCTGGGGGTAGTAGGTGCACTTTACACCTACCTTTCAGGGTCTTGGGGTGGGCTATTTTTCTAACCCTCACTGTTTCCTTACAGTCCCAGCGACCCTCTACAAGCTCACATAGGTTTGGTGTCCATTTGTGGTTTGCCTTCCACTTTTGGAGTATATGGTTTGTTCAGGGCAAAGGGTCAAAATTCAACAACAAACGTCAGTTTTACGTAAGAGAGGCCATGCTCACTATGTTGTCAGTGCATTTATTCACTCTTTTTTAACATAGCACTATTTATTCACTGTGGTCTTTTTGTGATTGTCTCCTGGTAAGCTACATTCAGGTGTCACAGTACGTCCTTGTTCAGTAGTAAATTAGTGCCCTTCAGTACTGCGGCAAGGCCACCCCCCTACCCAAACGTACCCATTCTTTCTTGAAGAGAAAGTAATAGCACATTTTTGATTATGTTTCTGGGCATTTTAAAACCTGTAGCAAACAGTTTGGGAAACATTAGGGTATTTAACCTTATGCTAGTTTAAATAAAGTGAACAAAAACATCCGGCTTACCCCAACCGCCCATGGACTTTCAACCTTAAAAAAAATGAAAGAGGCAGGGCAGACGGTGTGGGCGACAGTCTCACACCTAATGTCAGGATGTGAGGTACCAACAACTTGTCTGTGGTCTCACAGCACTAGAGTGTATGTCAGGGACGCTACATTTATCTTACATGAGTCTACTTTGCGCTATAAGACACTGCAACACTCTGCATTACTGCACTCTCTGCCACTCTATTGTATGCCACTCTACTCCACTCTTTGCTACTCTACACCATGCTACTCTACCCCATGCCACTCTATGCCACTGCACTGTGCGCCAATGCACTCTAAACAACTGCACTGTACGCCGCTGCCCTCTACTCTGCACCACTGTACTCTACGTCACTGCACTTTGTGCCACTCAACTCCACTTTGCATCACTGCACTGACACTCTACTCTGCAACATTGCATTCTCTGCCACTGTACTGTACACCAATCTACTATGTACTACTGCATTCTATGCCACTGCACTCTATGCCACTGCACTCTATACCACTCTACTCTGCATGTAGGAAAGTACCATCTTGCCTGGCATGTTACCCCCATATTTCACTGTATATATGTTGTTTTAGTTGTATGTGTCACTGGGACCCTGCCAGCCAGGGCCCCAGTGCTCATAAGTGTGCCCTGTATGTGTTTCCTGTGTGATGACTAACTGTCTCACTGAGGCTCTGCTAACCAGAACCTCAGTGGTTATGCTCTCTCTTTGCTTTCCAAATTGTCACTAACAGGCTAGTGAACAATTTCACCAATTCACATTGGCATACTGGAACACCCTTATAATTCCCTAGTATATGGTACTGAGGTACCCAGGGTATTGGGGTTCCAAGAGATCCCGATGGGCTGCAGCATTTCTTTTGCCACCCATAGGGAGCTCTGACAATTCTTACACAGGCCTGCCACTGCAGCCTGAGTGAAATAGCATCCACGTTATTTCACAGCCATTTACCAGTGCACTTAAGTAACTTATAAGTCACCTATATGTCTAACCTTTACCTGGTAAAGGTTGGGTGCTAAGTTACTTAGTTTGTGGGCACCCTGTGTGAGAAGGTAGCCTCTTTCTAGCCTTGTTATCCCCACTTTTGGCCTGTTTGTGAGTGTATGTCAGGGTGTTTGTCACTGTTTTCACTGTCTCACTGGGATCCTGATAACCAGGCCTCAGTGCTCATAGTGAAAACACTATGTTTTCAGTATGGTTGTTATGTGTCACTGGGATCCTGCTGGTCAGGACCCCAGTGCTCATAGGTTTGTGGCCTATATGTATGTGTCACTGGGACCCTGTCACACAGGGCCCCAGTGCTCATAGGTGTGCATGTATATGTTCCCTCTGTGGTGCCTAACTGTCTCACTGAGGCTCTGCTAACCAGAACCTCAGTGGTTATGCTCTCTCATTACTTTCAAATTGAGACTAACAGGCTAGTGACCACTTTTACCAATTTACATTGGCTTACTGGAACACCCTTATAATTCCCTAGTATATGGTACTGAGGTACCCAGGGTATTGGGGTTCCAGGAGATCCCTGTGGGCTGCAGCATTTCTTTTGCCACCCATAGGGAGCTCTGACAATTCTTACACAGGCCTGCCACAGCAGCCTGAGTGAAATAACGTCCACGTTATTTCACAGCCATTTTACACTGCACTTAAGTAACTTATAAGTCACCTATATGTCTAACCTTTACCTGGTAAAGGTTAGGTGCAAAGTTACTTAGTGTGAGGGCACCCTGGCACTAGCCAAGGTGCCCCCACATTGTTCAGAGCCAATTCACTGAACTTTGTGAGTGCGGGGACACCATTACACACGTGCACTACATATAGGTCACTACCTATGTAGCTTCACCATGGTAACTCCGAATATGGCCATGTAACATGTCTATGATCATGGAATTGCCCCCTCTATGCCATCCTGGCATTGTTGGTAGAATTCCATGATCCCAGTGGTCTGTAGCACAGACCCTGGTACTGCCAGACTGCCCTTCCTGGGGTTTCTCTGCAGCTGCTGCTGCTGCCAACCCCTCAGACAGGCAGCTGCCCTCCTGGGGTCCAGCCAGGCCTGGCCCAGGATGGCAGACCAAAGAACTTCCTCTGAGAGAGGGTGTGACACCCTCTCCCTTTGGAAAATGGTGTGAAGGCAGGGGAGGAGTAGCCTCCCCCAGCCTCTGGAAATGCTTTGTTGGGCACAGAGGTGCCCAATTCTGCATAAGCCAGTCTACACCGGTTCAGGGACCCCTTAGCCCCTGCTCTGGCGCGAAACTGGACAAAGGAAAGGGGAGTGACCACTCCCCTGACCTGCACCTCCCCTGGGAGGTGTCCAGAGCTCCTCCAGTGTGCTCCAGACCTCTGCCATCTTGGAAACAGAGGTGCTGCTGACACACTGGACTGCTCTGAGTGGCCAGTGCCACCAGGTGACGTCAGAGACTCCTGCTGATAGGCTCCTTCAGGTGTTAGTAGCCTATCCTCTCTCCTAGGTAGCCAAACCCTCTTTTCTGGCTATTTAGGGTCTCTGTCTCTGGGGAAACTTTAGATAACGAATGCATGAGCTCAGCCGAGTTCCTCTGCATCTCTCTCTTCACCTTCTGATAAGGAATCGACCGCTGACCGCGCTGGAAGCCTGCAAACCTGCAACATAGTAGCAAAGACGACTACTGCAACTCTGTAACGCTGATCCTGCCGCCTTCTCGACTGTTTTCCTGCTTGTGCATGCTGTGGGGGTAGTCTGCCTCCTCTCTGCACCAGAAGCTCCGAAGAAATCTCCCGTGGGTCGACGGAATCTTCCCCCTGCAACCGCAGGCACCAAAAAGCTGCATTACCGGTCCCTTGGGTCTCCTCTCAGCACGACGAGCGAGGTCCCTCGAATCCAGCGACACCGTCCAAGTGACCCCCACAGTCCAGTGACTCTTCAGCCCAAGTTTGGTGGAGGTAAGTCCTTGCCTCACCTCGCTGGGCTGCATTGCTGGGAACCGCGACTTTGCAAGCTACTCCGGCCCCTGTGCACTTCCGGCGGAAATCCTTCGTGCACAGCCAAGCCTGGGTCCACGGCACTCTAACCTGCATTGCACGACTTTCTAAGTTGGTCTCCGGCGACGTGGGACTCCTTTGTGCAACTTCGGCGAGCACCGTTTCACGCATCCTCGTAGTGCCTGTTTCTGGCACTTCTCCGGGTGCTACCTGCTTCAGTGAGGGCTCTTTGTCTTGCTCGACGTCCTCTCTCTCTGCAGGTCCAATTTGCGACCTCCTGGTCCCTCCTGGGCCCCAGCAGCGTCCAAAAACGCCAAACGCACGATTTGCGTGTAGCAAGGCTTGTTGGCGTCCATCCGGCGGGAAAACACTTCTGCACGACTCTCCAAGGCGTGGGGGATCCATCCTCCCAAGGGGAAGTCTCTACACTTGTCGTTCCTGCAGTATTCACAGTTCTTCAGCCTAGTCAGAGCTTCTTTGCACCAACCGCTGGCATTTCTTGGGCATCTGCCCATCTCCGAGCTGCTTGTGACTTTTGGACTTGGTCCCCTTGTTCCACAGGTACCCTCAGACAGGAATCCATCGTTGTTGCATTGCTGATTGGTGTTTTCCTTGCATTCTCCCTCTAACACGACTATTTTGTCCTTAGGGGAACTTTAGTGCACTTTGCACTCACTTTTCAGGGTCTTGGGGAGGGTTATTTTTCTAACTCTCACTATTTTCTAATAGTCCCAGCGACCCTCTACAAGGTCACATAGGTTTGGGGTCCATTCGTGGTTCGCATTCCACTTCTGGAGTATATGGTTTGTGTTGCCCCTATCCCTATGTTTCCCCATTGCATCCTATTGTAACTATACATTGTATGCACTGTTTTCTAAGACTATACTGCATATTTTTGCTATTGTGTATATATATCTTGTGTATATTTCCTATCCTCTCACTGAGGGTACACTCTAAGATACTTTGGCATATTGTCATAAAAATAAAGTACCTTTATTTTTAGTATAACTGTGTATTGTGTTTTCTTATGATATTGTGCATATGACACTAAGTGGTACTGTAGTAGCTTCACACGTCTCCTAGTTCAGCCCGAGCTGCTCTGCTAAGCTACCATTATCTATCAGCCTAAGCTGCTAGACACCCTATACACTAATAAGGGATAACTGGGCCTGGTGCAAGGTGCAAGTACCCCTTGGTACTCACTACAAGCCAGTCCAGCCTCCTACATTGGTTGTGCAGCGGTGGGATAAGTGCTTTGAGACTACTTACCACTCTTGTCATTGTACTTTTCATAAGAGAAAAATATACAAAACAAGGTCAGTGTATATACACATAGCCAAAAAGTTTTGCATTTCCTCTTTTCACTCTTTTCTAAGTGCTGAAAAGTACTTCTAAACTTTCAAAAAGTTCTTAAAAGTTTAAAAAGTTTTTTTCTGTCTTTCCAAAAAGTTCAGAAAACTTTTTTCTCTTTGTCTATCACTTTAACTCTCTCTAAAAATGTCTGGCACAGGCCAAAAAGATGAACTGTCCAAACTTGCATATGATCACCTTAGCTGGAAAGGAGCAAGGAGTCTCTGCATAGAGAGAGGTTTGAGTGTAGGGAAGAATCCTTCCTTAGAACTGTTAATTAATATGCTTAGAGTACAGGATAAGGCCATAAGTGCCCAATCTGGTGAAAAAGTAGCTAATGGTTCTCAATCTGATCCAGGGACTCCCCCAGGAAAAGGTTCAGGAAAGAAACTTCTCAGCCTGCCCATTACTAGACAGTCTAGCATAGTTGGTACAGAAATTGAATCACACCATACTGATGGTGTGCTCTCACATTATGCTGGTAGCCAAGCTGTTAGGGTGCCCTCTGTAAGGGACAGGTCTCCTTCTGTTCATTCCCATCATACCTCTGTATCTAGAAATGTCCCTCCCACCCACCCTGATGACAGATTGTTAGAAAGGGAGCTCAATAGATTGAGAGTGGAACAAACCAGACTGAAGCTCAAGAAGCAACAGCTGGATTTGGATAGACAGTCTTTAGAATTAGAGAAGGAAAGACAGAAGTTGGGTTTAGATACCCATGGTGGCAGCAGCAGTATTCCCCATAGTCATCCTGCAAAAGAGCATGATTCCAGGAATCTGCACAAGATAGTTCCCCCTTATAAGGAGGGGGATGACATTAACAAGTGGTTTGCTGCACTTGAGAGGGCCTGTGTTGTACAGGATGTCCCTCAAAGGCAGTGGGCTGCTATCCTATGGCTATCATTTAGTGGAAAAGGTAGGGATAGGCTCCTTACTGTGAAAGAAAATGATGCCAATAATTTTACAGTTCTTAAGAATGCACTCCTGGATGGTTATGGCTTAACCACTGAACAGTACAGGATAAAGTTCATTGAGACCAAAAAGGAGTCTTCACAAGACTGGGTTGATTTCATTGACCATTCAGTGAAGGCCTTGGAGGGGTGGTTACATGGCAGTAAAGTTACTGATTATGAAAGCCTGTATAACACAATCCTGAGAGAGCATATACTTAATAATTGTGTGTCTGATTTGTTGCACCAGTACCTGGTAGACTGTGATCTGACCTCTCCCCAAGAATTGGGAAAGAAGGCAGACAAATGGGTCAGAACAAGGGTGAACAGAAAAGTTCATACAGGGGGTGACAAAGATGGCAATAAGAAGAAAGATGGTGAAAAATCTCAAGATAAGCATGGGGATAAGGGTAAAACCAAAGATCCCACTTCAAATCTTAAACACTCTTCAGAGGGTGGGGATAAAACAAATTCTTCCTCTTCTTCCCAACCTGCACACATTAAAAAGCCTTGGTGCTTTGTGTGTAAAAATAGAGGCCATAGGCCAGGGGATAAGTCCTGTCCAGGTAAACCCCCTGAGCCTACCACCACTAATACATCAAGCTCTAGTGCCCCTAGCAGTAGTGGTACTAGTGGTGGGACTGCTGGCAACAGTCAAGCAAAGGGTGTAGTTGGGTTCACTTATGGGTCCATAGTGGAAACTGATGTCATCAGTCCCAAGACAGTTTCTGTCACACCTAGTGGCATTGGCCTTGCCACACTGGCTGCTTGTCCCCTTACAATGGATAAGTACAGGCAGACAGTTTCAATAAATGGTGTTGAGGCCTTGGCCTACAGGGACACAGGTGCCAGTTTCACTTTGGCGACTGAAAACCTAGTGCCTCCTGAACAACACATCATTGGACAACAGTATAAGATTATTGATGTCCATAACTCCACTAAGTTTCTTCCCTTAGCTATAATTCAGTTTAGTTGGGGTGGAGTTACTGGCCCTAAGCAGGTGGTGGTATCACCTAGCTTACCTGTAGACCGTCTCTTAGGTAATGACCTAGAGGCCTCAGGTTGGGCTGATGTAGAGTTTTATGCCCATGCAGCCATGCTGGGCATCCCTGAGGAATTGTTCCCTCTCATTTCAAGTGAAATGAAAAAGCAAAGGAGAGAAGGCCTGAAAACTCAGGATCCCTCTCCATCAACAGGTAAAAAGGGTATCACAGTATCCCCTAACCACCCTACCATTCAGGATACTATTCCTGTGGTGGGAGAAACCTCTCCTGGGGTGGCACCTGTTCCAAGGGAATCATCAGCTGGCAAAGCTGGACTCCCTGAGGTGGAAGTACCTCTCTGTGGGATAACTAACATTGGTGAGAAAAACAGCACCATTTTAGTTAACATGGAGCATCCCTCCAACCCTCCCAGAGAAACTTTAGTGAAGAAACCCTGCACTACCTCACAACACTTAGGACAGCATCCCTGCCCTAGTGTGGAGCTCATAGGACAGCATCCCTGCCCTGCTCCAACTCAAGAAAAACAGCATCCCTGTTCTCTCTTCCAGCCAGATGGACAAAGTTTTTGCCCAGCTATGGCTTTTCTGAGACAGCATCCCTGTCTGGCATTTCCATCACTACAAATAGGTTCAGTGGACAATTCCCACTGCTCTAAACTAAAACTTACTGATAGAAACTCTGAAAATACATCTTCACATTGTTGCTTAGCTAAAAAACTTCAAACAGGGTGGTTTACATCCCCACAGGGAAGTAACCATATAGTGGATGATAAAGGGAGTAACCAGTCTATTGCAGAGCTACTCTCTACTTATCACCACTTAGACAATAAAGTCTCAACTGGCCAAGGTTAGCCTTATTGTCCTTCGTTTGGGGGGGGGTTGTGTGAGAAGGTAGCCTCTTTCTAGCCTTGTTATCCCCACTTTTGGCCTGTTTGTGAGTGTATGTCAGGGTGTTTGTCACTGTTTTCACTGTCTCACTGGGATCCTGATAACCAGGCCTCAGTGCTCATAGTGAAAACACTATGTTTTCAGTATGGTTGTTATGTGTCACTGGGATCCTGCTGGTCAGGACCCCAGTGCTCATAGGTTTGTGGCCTAAATGTATGTGTCACTGGGACCCTGTCACACAGGGCCCCAGTGCTCATAGGTGTGCATGTATATGTTCCCTCTGTGGTGCCTAACTGTCTCACTGAGGCTCTGCTAACCAGAACCTCAGTGGTTATGCTCTCTCATTACTTTCAAATTGTCACTAACAGGCTAGTGACCACTTTTACCAATTTACATTGGCTTACTGGAACACCCTTATAATTCCCTAGTATATGGTACTGAGGTACCCAGGGTATTGGGGTTCCAGGAGATCCCTGTGGGCTGCAGCATTTCTTTTGCCACCCATAGGGAGCTCTGACAATTCTTACACAGGCCTGCCACTGCAGCCTGAGTGAAATAACGTCCACGTTATTTCACAGCCATTTTACACTGCACTTAAGTAACTTATAAGTCACCTATATGTCTAACCTTTACCTGGTAAAGGTTAGGTGCAAAGTTACTTAGTGTGAGGGCACCCTGGCACTAGCCAAGGTGCCCCCACATTGTTCAGAGCCAATTCACTGAACTTTGTGAGTGCGGGGACACCATTACACACGTGCACTACATATAGGTCACTACCTATATGTAGCTTCACCATGGTAACTCCGAATATGGCCATGTAACATGTCTATGATCATGGAATTGCCCCCTCTATGCCATCCTGGCATTGTTGGTACAATTCCATGATCCCAGTGGTCTGTAGCACAGACCCTGGTACTGCCAGACTGCCCTTCCTGGGGTTTCTCTGCAGCTGCTGCTGCTGCCAACCCCTCAGACAGGCAGCTGCCCTCCTGGGGTCCAGCCAGGCCTGGCCCAGGATGGCAGAACAAAGAACTTCCTCTGAGAGAGGGTGTGACACCCTCTCCCTTTGGAAAATGGTGTGAAGGCAGGGGAGGAGTAGCCTCCCCCAGCCTCTGGAAATGCTTTGTTGGGCACAGAGGTGCCCAATTCTGCATAAGCCAGTCTACACCGGTTCAGGGACCCCTTAGCCCCTGCTCTGGCGCGAAACTGGACAAAGGAAAGGGGAGTGACCACTCCCCTGACCTGCACCTCCCCTGAGAGGTGTCCAGAGCTCCTCCAGTGTGCTCCAGACCTCTGCCATCTTGGAAACAGAGGTGCTGCTGACACACTGGACTGCTCTGAGTGGCCAGTGCCACCAGGTGACGTCAGAGACTCCTGCTGATAGGCTCCTTCAGGTGTTAGTAGCCTATCCTCTCTCCTAGGTAGCCAAACCCTCTTTTCTGGCTATTTAGGGTCTCTGTCTCTGGGGAAACTTTAGATAACGAATGCATGAGCTCAGCCGAGTTCCTCTGCATCTCTCTCTTCACCTTCTGATAAGGAATCGACCGCTGACCGCGCTGGAAGCCTGCAAACCTGCAACATAGTAGCAAAGACGACTACTGCAACTCTGTAACGCTGATCCTGCCGCCTTCTCGACTGTTTTCCTGCTTGTGCATGCTGTGGGGGTAGTCTGCCTCCTCTCTGCACCAGAAGCTCCGAAGAAATCTCCCGTGGGTCGACGGAATCTTCCCCCTGCAACCGCAGACACCAAAAAGCTGCATTACCGGTCCCTTGGGTCTCCTCTCAGCACGACGAGCGAGGTCCCTCGAATCCAGCGACACCGTCCAAGTGACCCCCACAGTCCAGTGACTCTTCAGCCCAAGTTTGGTGGAGGTAAGTCCTTGCCTCACCTCGCTGGGCTGCATTGCTGGGAACCGCGACTTTGCAAGCTACTCCGGCCCCTGTGCACTTCCGGCGGAAATCCTTCGTGCACAGCCAAGCCTGGGTCCACGGCACTCTAACCTGCATTGCACGACTTTCTAAGTTGGTCTCCGGCGACGTGGGACTCCTTTGTGCAACTTCGGCGAGCACCGTTTCACGCATCCTCGTAGTGCCTGTTTCTGGCACTTCTCCGGGTGCTACCTGCTTCAGTGAGGGCTCTTTGTCTTGCTCGACGTCCCCTCTCTCTGCAGGTCCAATTTGCGACCTCCTGGTCCCTCCTGGGCCCCAGCAGCGTCCAAAAACGCCAAACGCACGATTTGCGTGTAGCAAGGCTTGTTGGCGTTCATCCGGCGGGAAAACACTTCTGCACGACTCTCCAAGGCGTGGGGGATCCATCCTCCAAAGGGGAAGTCTCTAGCCCTTGTCGTTCCTGCAGTATTCACAGTTCTTCAGCCTAGTCAGAGCTTCTTTGCACCAACCGCTGGCATTTCTTGGGCATCTGCCCATCTCCGAGCTGCTTGTGACTTTTGGACTTGGTCCCCTTGTTCCACAGGTACCCTCAGACAGGAATCCATTGTTGTTGCATTGCTGATTGGTGTTTTCCTTGCATTCTCCCTCTAACACGACTATTTTGTCCTTAGGGGAACTTTAGTGCACTTTGCACTCACTTTTCAGGGTCTTGGGGAGGGTTATTTTTCTAACTCTCACTATTTTCTAATAGTCCCAGCGACCCTCTACAAGGTCACATAGGTTTGGGGTCCATTCGTGGTTCGCATTCCACTTCTGGAGTATATGGTTTGTGTTGCCCCTATCCCTATGTTTCCCCATTGCATCCTATTGTAACTATACATTGTATGCACTGTTTTCTAAGACTATACTGCATATTTTTGCTATTGTGTATATATATCTTGTGTATATTTCCTATCCTCTCACTGAGGGTACACTCTAAGATACTTTGGCATATTGTCATAAAAATAAAGTACCTTTATTTTTAGTATAACTGTGTATTGTGTTTTCTTATGATATTGTGCATATGACACTAAGTGGTACTGTAGTAGCTTCACACGTCTCCTAGTTCAGCCCGAGCTGCTCTGCTAAGCTACCATTATCTATCAGCCTAAGCTGCTAGACACCCTATACACTAATAAGGGATAACTGGGCCTGGTGCAAGGTGCAAGTACCCCTTGGTACTCACTACAAGCCAGTCCAGCCTCCTACACCCTGGCACTAGCCAAGGTGCCCCCACATTGTTCAGGGCAAATTCCCCGGACTTTGTGAGTGCGGGGACACCATTACACGCGTGCACTATACATAGGTCACTACCTATGTATAGCGTCACAATGGTAACTCCGAACATGGGCATGTAACATGTCTAAGATCATGGAATTGTCACCCCAATGCCATTTTGGCATTGGGGAGACAATTCCATGATCCCCCGAGTCTCTAGCTCAGACCGGGTACTGCCAAACTGCACCTGCTGCTGCTGCCAACCCCTCAGACAGGTTTCTGCCCTCCTGGGGTCCAGCCAGGCTTGGCCCAGGAAGGCAGAACAAAGGACTTCCTCAGAGAGAGGGTGTTACACCCTCTCCCTTTGGAAAAAGGTGTCAGGGCTGGGGAGGAGTAGCCTCCCCCAGCCTCTGGAAATGCTTTGATGGGCACAGATGGTGCCCATCTCTGCATAAGTCAGTCTACACCGGTTCAGGGATCCCCCAGCCCTGCTCTGGCGCGAAACTGGACAAAGGAAAGGGGAGTGACCACTCCCCTGACCTGCACCTCCCCTGGGAGGTGCCCAGAGCTCCTCCAGTGTGCTCCAGACCTCTGCCATCTTGGAAACAGAGGTGCTGCTGGCACACTGGACTGCTCTGAGTGGACAGTGCGAGCAGGTGACGTCAGAGAGTCCTTCTGATAGGCTCTTACCTGTGTTGCTAGCCTATCCTCCTTCCTAAGTAGCCAAACCTCCTTTTCTGGCTATTTAGGGTCTCTGCCTTGGGGAATTCTTTAGATAACGAATGCAAGAGCTCACCAGAGTTCTTCTGCATCTCTGTCTTCACCTTCTGCCAAGGAATCGATCGCTGACTGCTCTGGACACCTGCAAAACCGCAACAAAGTAGCAAAGACGACTACTGCAACCTTGTATCGCTGATCCGGCCGCCTTCTCGACTGTTTTCCTGGTGGTGCATGCTGTGGGGGTAGTCTGCCTCCTCTCTGCACTAAAAGCTGCGAAGAAATCTCCCGTGGGTCGACGGAATCTTCCCCCTGCAACCGCAGGCAACAAAAGACTGCATCACCGGTCCTCTGGGTCCCATCTCAGCACAACAAGCGTGGTCCCTGGAACTCAGCAACTCTGTCCAAGTGACTCCCACAGTCCAGTGACTCTTCGGTCCAAGTTTGGTGGAGGTAAGTCTTTGCCTCCCCACGCTAGACTGCATTGCTGGGTACTGCGTGATTTGCAGCTGCTCTGGCTCCTGTGCACTCTTCCAGGATTTCCTTTGTGCTTAGCCAAGCCTGGGTCCCCGACACTCTAACCTGCAGTGCAAAACCTCCTGAGTTGTCCTCCGGCGTCGTGGGATCTTCTTTTGTGACTTCGGGTGAGCTCCGGTTCACTCCTCTTCGTAGTGCCTGTTCTGGCACTTCTGCTGGTGCTGCCTGCTTCTGAGAGGGCTCCTGTCTTGCTGGGCGCCCCCTCTGTCTCCTCACGCAATTGGCGACATCCTGGTCCCTCCTGGGCCACAGCAGCATCCAAAAACCCTAACCGCGACCCTTGCAGCTAGCAAGGCTTGTTTGCGGTTTTTCTGCGTGGGAACACCTCTGCAAGCTTCTTCACAACGTGGGACATCCATCCTCCAAAGGGGAAGTTCCTAGTCCTCTTCGTTCTTGCAGAATCCTCAGCTTCTACCATCTGGTGGCAGCTTCTTTGCACCCTCAGCTGGCATTTCCTGGGCATCTGCCCAATCTCGACTTTGTCGCGACACTTGGACTTGGTCCCCTTGTTCCACAGGTACTCTCGTCCGGAAATCCACCTTTGTTGCATTGCTGGTGTTGGTCTCCCTTGCAGAATTCCCCTATCACGACTTCTGTGCTCGTTGGGGAATTTAGGTGCACTTTACACCTACTTTTCAGGGTCTTGGGGTGGGCTATTCTTCTAACCCTCACTGTTTTCTTACAGTCCCAGCGACCCTCTACAAGCTCACATAGGTTTGGGGTCCACTCGTGGTTCGCATTCCACTTTTGGAGTATATGGTTTGTGTTGCCCCTATACCTATGTGATCTCATTGCAATCTATTGTGACTGTACATTGCTTGTATTGCTTTCTATTGCTATTACTGCATATTTTGGGTATTGTGTACATATATCTTGTGTATATTTGCTATCCTCATACTGAGGGTACTCACTGAGATACTTTTGGCATATTGTCATAAAAATAAAGTACCTTTATTTTTAGGATATCTGTGTATTGTGTTTTCTTATGATATTGTGCATATGACACCAGTGGTATAGTGGGAGCTTTGCATGTCTCCTAGTTCAGCCTAAGCTGCTCTGCTAAGCTACCCTTTTCTATCAGCCTAAGCTGCTAGACACCTGCCAATGTTTGTTAGTTCTATGAAGTACTGAGGTCCCTGAAAGAACTTTCAATGTATAAGGCCTTATTTTAAACATGCATTTGACGCCTCGGCAGGGATAGTAAGCGCTATATAAATACAATTACATCATATATAGGCTGCTACAAAATGCGCAGATACATTTTGGTTAAATAAAAAAGTGCTTCTCAAATACAGATTTGAATAATATAGAGTTTATACCTAGTGCAATTTTTTTTTATAACACTCCATTAAAACCACTCACTCCACAGCTCACTTTGGAGCACCATTGCAGTCCCTCTCTGTAGGAGGCTGGCCTGGCTTGTAGTGGGTACCAAAGGTACTTACACCTTGTGCCAGGTCCAGTTATCCCTTATTAGTAGAAGAGAGGTGTTTCTACAGCTTAGGCTGATAGAAGGTAGCTATGGCAAAGCAGCTTAGGCTGAACTAGGAGACATGAAAAGCTCCTACTACCACTCATATCATATGCACAATATCATAAGAAAACACAATACTCAGAGTTACTAAAAATAAAGGTACTTTATTTTTATGACAATATGCCACAAGTATCTCAGTGAGTACCCTCAGTAAGGAGGTAAGTAATATACACAAGTTATATGTACACAAACCACAAATAGGTAAGTAAGAGTCAGAAAAATTATGCAAACAGTGTAGAATTACAATAGGTTGCAATAGGCAAGCATAGGTCTAGGGGCAACACAAACCATATACTCCAAAAGTGGTATGTGAATCACGAATGGACCCCAGACCTATGGGAGCTTGTAGAGGGTCACTGGGACTATAAGAAAACAGTCAGGGTGTCCAAGGTACCTGTAGGAGGCTGGCCTGGCTTGTAGTGGGTACCAAGGGGTACTTACACTCTCTACCAGGTCCAGTTATCCCTTATTAGTGTAGAAGAGGTGTTTCTAGTAGCTTAGGCTGATAGAAGGTTGCTATAGCAGAGCAGCTTAGGCTGAACTAGGAGACATGCAAAGCTCCTACTATACCACTGGTGTCATATGCACAATATCATAAAAAAACACAATACACAGATATACTAAAAATAAAGGTACTTTATTTTTATGACAATATGCCAAAAGTATCTCAGTGAGTACCCTCAGTATGAGGATGCCAAATATACACAAGATATATGTACACAATACCAAAAATATGCAGTAATAGCAAAAGGAAGTAATGCAAGCAATGTAAAGTTACAGTAGATTGCAATAGGAACACATAGGCATAGGGGCAACACAAACCATATACTCCAAAGGGGAATGCGAACCACGAATGGACCCCAAACCTATGTGAGCTTGTAGAGGGTCGCTGGGACTGTAAGAAAACAGTGAGGGTTAGAAAAATAGCCCACCCCAAGACCCAGAAAAGTAGGTGTAAAGTGCACCTATATTCCCCAGAGAGCACAGAAGTCGTGATAGGGGAATTCTGCAAGGAAGACCAACACCAGCAATGCAACCAAAGTGGATTTCCGGACGAGAGTACCTGTGGAACAAGGGAACCAAGTCCAGGTAGTCGCGACAAAGTCGAGAGTGGGCAGATGCCCAGGAAATGCCAGCTAAGGGTGCAAAGAAGCTGCCACCAGATGGTAGAAGCTGTGGATTCTGCAAGAACGAAGAGGGTTAGAAACTTCCCCTTTGGAGGATGGATGTCCCACGTCGTGAAGAAGCTTGCAGAGGTGTTCCCATGCAGAAAGACTGCAAACAAGCCTTGCTAGCTGCAAGTGTCGCGGTTAGGGTTTTTGAATGCTGCTGTGGCCCAGGAGGAACCAAGATGTCGCCACTTGGATGAGGAGACAGAGGGGGCGCCCAGCAAGACAGGGAGCCCTCACATAAGCAGGCAGCACCCGCAGAAGTGCCGGAACAGGCACTACGAAGAGGAGTGAACCAGAGCTCACCCGAAGACACAAAAGGGAGTCCCACGACGCCGGAGGACAACTCAGGAGGTTGTGCACTGCAGGTTAGAGTTTCGGGGACCCAGGCTTGGCTGTGCATGAAAGAAATCCTGGAAGAGTGCACAGGAGCCGGAGCAGCTGCAAATCACGCGGTACCCAGCAATGCAGTCTAGCGTGGGGAGGCAAGGACTTACCTCCACCAAACTTGGACTGAAGAGTCACTGGACTGTTTGAGTCAATTGGACAGAGATGCTGTGTTCCAGGGACCACGCTCGTCATGCTGAGAGGGGACCCAGAGGACCGGTGATGCAGTCTTTTGTTGCCTGTGGTTGCAGGGGGAAGATTCCGTCGACCCACGGGAGATTTCTTCAGAGCTCCTGGTGCAAGAAGGAGGCAGGCTACCCCCAGAGCATGCACCACCAGGAATCAGTCGAGAAGGCGGCAGGATCAGCGATACAAGGTTGCAGTAGTCGTCTTTGCTACTTTGTTGCGGTTTTGCAGGCGTCCTGAGCAGTCAGCGGTCGATCCTTTGGCAGAAGGTGAAGAGAGAGATGCAGAGGAACTCTGATGAGCTCTTGCATCCGTTATCTAAAGAATTCCCCAAAGCAGAGACTCTAAATAGCCAGAAAAGGAGGTTTGGCTACTTAGGAAGGAGGATAGGCTAGCAACACAGGTAAGAGCCTATCAAAAGAGTCTCTGACGTCACCTGCTGGCACTGGCCACTCAGAGCAGTCCAGTGTGCCAGCAGCACCTCTGTTTCGAAGATGGCAGAGGTCTGGGCCACGCTGGAGGAGCTCTGGACACCTCCCCAGAGCAGGGCTGGGGGATCCCTGAACCGGTGTAGACTGACTTATGCAGAGATGGGCACCATCTGTGCCCATCAAAGCATTTCCAGAGGATGGGGGAGGCTACTCCTCCCCAGCCCTGACACCTTTCTCCAAAGGGAGAGGGTGTAACACCCTCTCTCTGAGGAAGTCCTTTGTTCTGCCTTCCTGGGCCAAGCCTGGCTGGACCCCAGGAGGGCAGAAACCTGTCTGAGGGGTTGGCAGCAGCAGCAGCTGCAGTGAAACCCCGGGAAAGGTGGTTTGGCAGTACCCGGGTCTGTGCTAGAGACTCAGGGATCATGGAATTGTCCCCCTAATGCCAGAATGGCATTGGGGTGACAATTCCATGATCTTAGACATGTTACATGGCCATGTTCGGAGTTACCATTGTGACACTGTACATAGGTAGTGACCTATGTACAGTGCACACGTGTAATGGTGTCCCCGCACTCACAAAGTCCAGGGAATTTGCCCTGAACGATGTGGGGGCACCTTGGCTAGTGCCAGGGTGCCCACACACTAAGTAACTTTGCACCCGACCTTCACCAGGTGAAGGTTAGACATATAGGTGACTTATAAGTTACTTAAGTGCAGTGGTAAATGGCTGTGAAATAATGTGGACGTTATTTCACTCAGGCTGCAGTGGCAGGCCTGTGTAAGAATTGTCAGAGCTCCCTATGGGTGGCAAAAGAAATGCTGCAGCCCATAGGGATCTCTTGGAACCCCAATACCCTGGGTACCTCAGTACCATTTACTAGGGAATTATAAGGGTGTTCCAGTATGCCAATGTGAATTGGTGAAATTGGTCACTAGCCTGTTAGTGACAATTTGGAAAGCAGACAGAGCATAACCACTGAGGTTCTGGTTAGCAGAGCCTCAGTGAGACAGTTAGTCATCACACAGGGAACACATACAGGGCACACTTATGAGCACTGGGGCCCTGGCTGGCAGGGTCCCAGTGACACATTAACTAAAACAACATATATACAGTGAAATATGGGGGTAACATGCCAGGCAAGATGGTACTTTCCTACACAACCCCCCCAAACGAAGGACAATAAGACTAGCCATGACCTGATGAGTCTTCATTGTCTAAGTGGAAATATCTGGAGAGTCCATCTGTATTGGAGTGGGTACTCCTAGGTCTATGTTCCACAGTATAGTTCATTCCCTGTAGAGATATGGACCACCTCAACAATTTAGGGTTTTCACCTTTCATTTGTTTTAGCCAAAGTAGAGGTTTGTGGTCTGTCTGAACAATGAAGTGAGTGTCAAACAGGTATGACCTCAACTTCTTCAGTGCCCAGACCACAGCAAAGGCCTCCCTCTCTATGGCAGACCAACGCTTTTCTCTAGGGGTCAACCTCCTGCTGATAAAAGCAACAGGTTGATCCTGGCCCTCAGAATTGAGTTGTGATAAGACTGCCCCTACCCCTAATTCAGATGCATCAGTTTGAACAATGAATTTCTTGGAGTAACATGGGCTTTTTAGGACAAGTGCAGTGCACATGGCTTGTTTCAGCTCCTCAAAAGCTTTCTGACAGCTAGCTGTCCACAATACCTTTTTAGGCATTTTCTTGGAGGTGAGGACATTAAGTGGGGCTGCAATGGAGCCATAGTTCTTAATGAACCTCCTGTAATACTCAGTGAGGCCTAAGAAGGCTCTCACCTGGGCCTTAGTTGTAGGGGGAAACCAATCTATGATAGTTTGGATTTTCTCCTGAAGTGGTGCAATCTGTTCTCCACCTACCAGGTGTCCCAGATAAACCACTTTCCCCTGCCCTATCTGGCACTTTGAAGCCTTGATAGTGAGGCCTGCCTTTTGCAGAGCCTCCAAAACTTTCCACAGGTGGACCAGGTGATCATCCCAGGTGGAGCTAAAGACAGCTATACCCTTGCAGGACTGTATTCACCAACCTCTGAAAAGTGGCAGGTGCATTTTTCAAACCAAAGGGCATTACTGTGAATTGGTAATGCCCTCCAATAGTCGAAAATGCAGTTTTTGCTTTAGCATCCCCTGATAACTTGATCTGCCAATACCCTGCAGTCAAATCAAAGGTGCTTAGATACTTGGCAGATTCCAGTGTATCTATGAGCTCATCTGCCCTGGGTATAGGGTGAGCATCAGTTTTAGTTACCTGGTTGAGACCTCTGTAATCTACACAAAACCTCATTTCTCTATTCCCATCTTTTGAGTGAGGTTTTGGTACAAGCACCACAGGAGAGGCCCATGGGCTTTCAGAATGTTCAACCACTCCCAGTTCAAGCATTTTCTGAACCTCTTGTTTTATGCAGTCCCTGACATGGTCAGGCTGCCTATAGATCTTACTTTTGACAGACATGCTGTCTCCAGCATCTATAATGTGCCCACACCAAGAAGTGGTGCCTGGCACAGTAGAAAAGAGTTCAGAAAACTGTCCCAGGATATTTATGCAGTGGTCTTTCTGCTCAGCAGTAAGCCAGTCTGCCAAAACTACACCTTCCACTAGAGCATCTTGTTCGGTGGAAGAGAAGAGATCAGGGAGAGGGTCACTCTCTTCTTCCTGTCCTTCAGCTGTTGCCATGAGCAGGGTGAGATGAGCCCTGTCATAGTAGGGTTTTAGGCGATTCACATGGAGCACCCTAAGGGGACTCCTGGCAGTGCCTAAGTCAACCAAGTAGGTGACTTCACCCTTCTTTTCAACAATGATGTGGGGTCCACTCCATTTGTCTTGGAGTGCTCTTGGGGCCACAGGCTCCAAGACCCACAGTTTCTGTCCTGGTTGGTACTGAATCAGAACAGCCTTCTTGTCATGCCATTGCTTTTGGAGCTCTTGGCTGGCCTGAAGGTTTTTACTGGCCTTTTTGCATGTACTCAGCCATTCTGGATCTTAGGCCGAGTACATAGTCCACTATGTCTTGCTTAGGAGCTTTTAAAGGTTGTTCCTAACCCTCCTTTACAAGTGTTAGAGGACCTCTTACCGGGTGTCCAAATAGGAGTTCAAAGGGGCTGAAGCCCACTCCTTTCTGGGGTACCTCCCTGTAAGCAAAAAGGAGGCAAGGTAACAGGACATCCCATATCCTCCTGAGTTTTTCAGGGAGCCCCATTATCATTCCTTTGAGAGTTTTGTTAAACCTCTCTACCAGTCCATTTGTTTGTGGATGATAAGGTGTGGTGAATTTGTATGTTACACCACATTCCTTCCACATGGCCTTCAAGTATGCAGACATAAAGTTGCTACCCCTGTCTGATACAACCTCTTTTGGGATACCCTCCCTGGAAAAGATTCCCATTAGGGCTTTTTTCCACTGCAGGAGCTGTAGTGGTCCTTAGAGGAATTGCTTCAGGATATCTTGTGGCATGGTCCACTACCACCAAGATAAACCTATTGCCTGAAGCAATAGGAGGGTCAAGGGGGCCAACTATGTCAACCCCTACCCTTTCAAAGGGAATCCCAACCACAGTCAGTGGAATAAGGGGAGCCTTTGGTGTGCCACCAGTATTGCCTCTGGCTTGGCAGGTCACACAGGACTTACAAAAGTCTTTTGTGTCCTCTGACATCCTAGGCCAATTAAACAGGGGGACAAGCCTTTTCCATGTTTTAATCTGACCCAAATGTCCAGCCAAGGGAATGTCGTGTGCCAGAGTTAGGAGGAACTCTCTGTGCTGCAGGGGAATGACCAATCTCCTGGCTGCTCCAGGTTTTGGGTCCCTTGCCTCTGTATACAAGAGGTTGTCCTCCCAGTAAACTCTATGTGAGTCACTGACATCCCCATTTTGCTGTTTGACAGCTTGCTGTCTTAGACCCTCTAATGTGGGACAGGATTGCTGTGCCACACTCAGCTCCTCCCTGGCAGGCCCCCCTTCACCCAAAAGCTCAGCAGTGTCTGCTGCTTGCTCCTCTGGTGAAGGTTCTGCACAGGGGGGAACTTCTTCTTCCTCAGAAGTAGAATCATCTGTAGAGGGAGGGATAGTGGGTAGGGATTTACTCTTACTAACCCTAGCTTTAGGGAGCACTTGGTCCATTGTTCCAGGATCCAAGTCACCCTGTCCTTTTTGCTTTTTGGCCTGAGCCCTTGTCAAAGCAAAAATATGCACAGGAATGCCCAGCATTGCTGCATGAGCCTCCAACTCCACTTCTGCCCAAGCTGATGTCTCTAAATCATTCCCTAGTAGACAGTCTATAGGTAAATCTGAGGCAACCAAAACTTTCTTTGGACCAGTACCCCCCCCCCCCAGTTGAGATTCACAACAGCCATGGGGTGGCTAAGAGTGTTGTTATGAGTAGGTGTTGTTCAGGGTGTACCAGTTTCTCTATTACCATGGTAACACTGGCACCTGTGTCCCTGTAGGCCTGAACCTCAACACCATTTATTAGGGGAAGTTGCTTGTACTTATCCATATTAAGGGGACAAGCAACCAAGGTGGCTAAATCAATAGCCCTCTCAGAGACTAACACAGCCTCTGTGGTCTCCCTAACAAGACCAACCCCAACTAAATTACCAAAAGTGAGCCCAGCTACTCCCTTGGATTGGCTATTAGTAGGTTTTCTCCCACCACCACTGCTATTACTAGGGGCACTAAGTGTAGCAGTAGGGGTTGTGGTAGTGGGAGGCTTGGTGCTTTTCTTTGGACAACTGGGATCAGTTGTCCAATGGCCTTTTACTTTACATAAATAGCACCATGGTTTCTTTACTTGATTAGAAGAGGAGTTGGGCCCACCACCCCCACCAGAGTGTTTTTGTGGGCCTGATGAAGACTCATTTTTAGATTTGTCCCCACCCTTGTCTGAAGACTTACAATCCTTCTTCTTGCCATCCTTGTCACCCCCTGTATGAACTTTTCTGTTCACTCTTGTTCTGACCCATTTGTCTGCCTTCTTTCCCAATTCTTGGGGAGAGGTCAGATCTGAGTCCACTAGATACTGCTGCAACAAATCAGACACACAATTATTAAGAATATGTTCTCTCAGGATTAAGTTATACAGGCTTTCATAGTCAGAAACTTTACTGCCATGTAACCACCCCTCTAAAGCCTTCACTGAATGGTCAACAAAGTCTACCCAGTCTTGTGAAGACTCCTTTTTGGTTTCTCTGAACTTGATCCTGTACTGTTCAGTGGTTAAGCCATAACCATCTAGGAGTGCATTCTTAAGAACTGTAAAATTATTGGCATCACTTTCCTTCGCAGTAAGGAGCCTATCCCTACCCTTTCCACTGAAAGATAGCCATAGGATAGCAGCCCACTGCATTTGAGGGACCCCCTGTACAACACAGGCCCTTTCAAGTGCAGCAAACCACTTGTTAATGTCACCCCCCTCCTTGTAAGGGGGAACTATCTTGTGCATATTCCTAGAATCATGCTCTTTTACAGGATTACTATCTGTAATACTGCTGCTGCCACCATGGGGTTCAAACCCCAACCTCTGCCTTTCTTTTTCTAAGTCAAATGCTTCCCTGTCTAGATCCAGCTGTTGCTTTTTAATCTTCAGCCTGGACTCTTCCACTCTCAATCTATTGAGTTCCCTTTCTAACACTCTGTCATCAGGGTGGGTGGGTTGGGCATGCTTAGACACAGAAGAATGGTGTGAATGGACAGAGGGAGACCTGTCCCTAACAGATGGCACTCTAACAACCTGGCCTAAAGGAGTAATCTCCCTACTGTGATGAGAACTCACATAAGTACCAGCCCTGCTAGGTGGTCTGCTAAGGGGCAGGTTGGGAAGGTTCCCATCTAACACTTTTACTGGGGCTACCCCAGAGTCAGAGTGTGAACCATCAGCTAATCTGTCACCTGATGTGCCAGCTATGGCTTTATCATTCTCAATGAGTATATTAACTAACAATTCTCTAGAGGGATTCTTCCCTACCCCTAAACCTCTATCAATGCAGAGACTCCTTGCACCTTTCCAGCTAAGGTGGTCATAAGCAGTGCTGGTCAGATCCAGAGTTTGACCTGTACCAGACATGATAGAAAAAGGTTTAAGGAACAGAAAAAGAAAGAAAAAGTTTCAGAACTTTTTAAGGAACAGAAAAAAAAAAAACTTTTTCAACTTTTAAGAAACTTTTTGAAAGTTTAGAGGTACTTTTCAGCACTTAGGAAAAGAGTAAGAGAAGAAAAGCAAAGCTTTTTGGTTAGGTGTACATACACTGAACTTGTTTTGTATATTATTCTCTTATGAAAAGTACAAAATGACAAAGTGGTAAGTAGTTACAAGTACTGATCCCACCGCTGCACAACCAATGTAGGAGGCTGGCCTGGTTTGTAGTGGTAACAAGGGGTACTTACACTCTGCACCAGGTCCAGTTATCCCTTATTAGTGTAGAAGAGGTGTCTAGCAGCTTAGGCTGATAGAAAAGGGTAGCTTAGCAGAGCAGCTTAGGCTGAACTAGGAGACGTGTAAAGCTCCTACTATACCACTGGTGTCATGTGCACAATATCATAAGAAAACACAATACACAGATATACTAAAAATAAAGGTACTTTATTTTTATGACAATATGCCAAAAGTATCTCAGTAAGTACCTTCAGTATGAGGATAGCAAATATACACAAGATATATGTACACAATACCAAAAATATGCAGTGATAGCAATAGAAAGCAATGCAAGCAATGTACAGTCACAATAGATTGCAATGAGAGCACATAGGTATAGGGGCAACACAAACCATATACTCTAGAAGTGGAATGCGAACCACGAATGGACCCCAAACCTATGTGAGCTTGTAGAGGGTCGCTGGGACTGTAAGAAAACAGTGAGGGTTAGAAAAATAGCCCACCCCAAGACCCTGAAAAGTAGGTGCAAAGTGCACCTAAGTTCCCCAGAGAGCACAGAAGTCGTGATAGGGGAATTCTGCAAGGAAGACTAACACCAGCAATGCAACAACAATGGATTTCCAGACAAGAGTACCTGTGGAACAAGGGGACCAAGTCCCAGAGTTACACTCAAGTCGGGAGTGGGCAGATGCCCAGGAAATGCCAGCTGTGGGTGCAAAGAAGCTGCCACCGGATGGTAGAAGCTGTGGATTCTGCAAGAACGAAGAGAACTAGGAACTTTCCCTTTGGAGGACGGATGTCCCATGTCGTGAAGAAGCTTGCAGAGGTGTTTCCGTTCAGAAAGACCGCAAACAAGCCTTGCTAGCTGCAAGAGTTGCGGTTAGGGTTTTTGGATGATGCTGTGGCCCAGGAGGGACCAAGATGTCGCCAATTGCGTGAGGAGACAGAGGGGGCATCCAGCAAGACAAAGAGCCCACTCAGGAGCAAGCAGCACCCGCAGAAGTGCCGGAACAAGCACTACGAAAAGAGTGAACCGGAGCTCACCCGAAGTCACAAAAGAAGGTCCGACGACACCAGAGGACAACTCAGGAGGTCGTGCACTGCAGGATAGAGTGACGGGACCAGGGCTTGGCTGTGCACAAAGGAAATCCTGGAAGAGTGCACAGGAGCCGGAGCAGCTGCAAATCACGCGGTACCCAGCAATGCAGTCTAGCGTGGGGAGGCAAGGACTTACCTCCACCAAACTTGGACTGAAGAGTCACTGGACTGTGGGAGTCACTTGGACAGAGTTGCTGAGTTCCAGGGACCATGCTCGTCGTGTTGAGAGGGGACCCAGAGGACTGGTGATGCAGTCTTTTGGTGCCTGCGGTTGCAGGGGGAGGATTCCGTTGTCCCACAGGAGATTTCTTCGGAGCTTCTAGTGCAGAGAGGAGGCAGACTACCCCCACAGCATGCACCACCAGGAAAGCAGTCGAGAAGGCGGCTGGATCAGCGATACAAGGTTGCAGTAGTCGTCTTTGCTACTTTGTTGCAGGTTTGCAGGCATCTAGAGCAGTCAGCGGTCGATTCCTTGGCAGAAGGTGAAGAGAGAGATGCAGAGGAACTCTGATGAGGTCTTGCATTCGTTATCTAAAGAATTCCCCAAAGCAGAGACCCTAAATAGCCAGAAAAGGAGGTTTGGCTACTTAGGAAGGAGGATAGGCTAGCAACACAGGTAAGAGCCTATCAGAAGGAGTCTCTGACGTCGAAGATGGCAGAGGTCTGGAGCACACTGGAGGAGCTCTGGGCACCTCCCCTGGGAGGTGCAGGTCAGGGGAGTGGTCACTCCCCTTTCCTTTTGTCCAGTTTCGTGCCAGAGCAGGGCTGGGGGATCCCTGAACCGGTGTAGACTGGCTTATGCAGAGATGGGCACCATCTGTGCCCATCAAAGCATTTCCAGAGGCTGGGGGAGGCTACTCCTCCCCAGCCTTCACACCTATTTCCAAAGGGAGAGGGTGTTACACCCTCTCTCAGAGGAAGTCCTTTGTTCTGCCTTCCTGGGCCAGGGCTGCCTGGACCCCAGGAGGGCAGAAACCTGTCTGAGGGGTTGGCAGCAGCAGCTGCAGTGGAGACCCCAGAAAGGCAGTTTGGCAGTACCTGGGTTCTGTGCTAGAGACCCGGGGGATCATGGAATTGTCCCCCCAATGCCAGAATGGCATTGGGGTGACAATTCCATGATCTTAGACATGTTACATGGCCATGTTCTGAGTTACCATTGTGACGCTGTACATAGGTAGTGACCTATGTACAGTGCTCACATGTAATGGTGTCCCCTCACTCACAAAGTCTGGGGAATTTGCCCTGAACGATGTGGGGGCACCTTGGCTAGTGCCAGGGTGCCCACACACTAAGTAACTTTGCCCCCAACCTTCACCAGGTGAAGGTTAGACATATAGGTGACTTATAAGTTACTTAAGTGCAGCGGTAAATGGCTGTGAAATAACGTGGACATTATTTCACTAAGGCTGCACTGGCAGGCCTGTGTAAGAATTGTCAGAGCTCCCTATGGGTGGCAAAAGAAATGCTGCAGCCCATAGGGATCTCCTGGAACCCCAATACCCTGGGTACCTCAGTACCATATACTAGGGAATTATATGGGTGTACCAGTATGGCATTGTGAATTGGTAAATTTAGTCACTAGCCTGTTAGTGACAAACTTTGAAAGCAGAGATGGCATAACCACTGAGGTTCTGGTTAGCAGAGCCTCAGTGAGACAGTTAGGCATCACACAGGGAACACATACAGGGCACATACTTATGAGCACTGGGGCCCTGCCTGGCAGGGTCCCAGTGACACATATACTAAAACAACATATATACAGTGAAATATGGGGGTAATATGCCAGGCAAGATGGTAACTTCTTACAGGTACCATATACTAGGGACTTAAAAGGGGGTCCAGTTTGCCCATGCTAGAAGAAAGCCACCTTCCTACACATGTTCGATACCAAACATGCCTAGGTTAGGAGTTACCATAATGCAGCTGGACATAGGTAGTGACCTATGTCCAGTACACGCATAACATGGCGTCACCGCACTGAAGTCCAGGAAAATGGAACTGGAGTTTGTGGGGGCACCTCTGCTAATGCGTGGGTGCCCTCACACACAAGTACTTGCACCCTGCCCTCTGGGCTTGGAGGGCCTTCCATAAGGTTGACTTATAGTGAGATGGTGCAGTGACCTGTAGTGAAAAGGGTGCATGCACCCCTTCATGCAGGCTGCAATTGCAGGCCTGCAGATACACTTTGCATGGGCCGCCCATGAGTGGCATAATACATGGCGCAGCCCATGGGGATCTCCTGGTAACCTAATGCCCTGGGTACCTGGATACCATATACTAGGGACTTTCATGGGGGCACCAGTATGCCAAATATGGGGTTCAAATCGTTCAAGTAACCAAGTTTGAAGGGAGAGAAAATAATCACTGGGGTCTTGGTTAGCAGGATCCCAGTGAACACAATCAAACACACTGACAACAGACAGAAAATGGGGGTAACCATGCCAAGAAAGAGGTTACTTTCCTACAGAGGCAAAGTACAAGCAATCCGAATTTAGGAGCTCCAATACAATCTTTTATGGATGAAACCACAAAAGTGTAAAAATACATCATCCAATCAGAACAACAGAAAGGTAATTTCTTTATCAAGTACATGGTGTGATGTTAATCAGGAGATGCTTTGTGCTACACATATATTAGGCATCTATCCAATCACAGTAGAAGAACATTTCATGATGGCAACGTGATACAAGATGACCACAAGCGTGACCTTCACATTTCTCAGACGGTTGGGACTTTCCAAGGCGTCACCAAACCAGTTTCTTCTAACCTCTCCTCAGACCTATATGGGCATCCAGATGTCTGTCTGTTGCTGGGCGAATGAAGCAATGCATGTCGCGTGAGGTGTCTCTTTTATGCAAGCCTTGCATTACAAGCTGTCTGTCAGTGTTAACTTAGTAAAGGTCATCCAACCTTTTGCATATGTTTTTCAGGCCTGTTCATCATTGAGTATCATAGGATGAGGTCAGGCCTGGGCAAATAATATAATTGATTCTTGAGCCAGTTTCCACATTCCCTCCTCTGATAATCAATGATGAAATGGTGTTCCCAATCATCCTCGAACTGTCTTGCACCCATCAGAGTTTAGGTCTAAATACTGCTTCTGGCATGCATGCTGTTGGTATCTTGGGAATCATTACTATTGCTGTCTTACGTCATCCTTTGTACCTCTTGTTCAAACTTCAGCAGATACCTGATATATTACTATATGTCATTTTTGTGTAGGCAATGTTGCACATAGGACATTAGCATTAGTTATTATCTGTTGTGTTTGTGTAATTAGGAACAAATATTTGTTTCCTCTACCTGAAATCTGGGAAGCAAAGTTGGGCCACTACTTACCAATCTGGTCTTAACTTAACATCAACCCTTTCCTCCTATTATGGTCCCTACACTTGTACTTCATATTATGCATTATTATCAATGAAAACTCTTATTTGACAGGAAATGGAATGTTGAGGCTGTTCTATGTCTTTCACAGCTATAGTTGGTAAAGGTGATGTACGATACTACTCTGTATCTTGTTATTCACTAAGCACTGTTCGAGCAGGTGTGCGCAAACATCAAATGACATAATATATGTAGCTTTGCATTATACTTCACTTTCAATTTAACGTTCTTCTTTGTCCTGTGAGAAGGTAGCCTCTTTCTAGCCTTGTTACCCCCACTTTTGGCCTGTTTGTGAGTGTATGTCAGGGTGTTTGTCACTGTTTTCACTGTCTCACTGGGATCCTGATAGCCAGGCCTCAGTGCTCATAGTGAAAACACTATGAGGGTCATTCTGACCCTGGCGGCCGGTGGCCGCCAGGGCCACCGACCACGGGAGCACCACCGACAGGCTGGCGGTGCTCCAATGAGCATTCTGACCGCGGCGGTTCAGCCGCGGTCAGAAGCGGAAAGTCAGCGGTCTCCCGCTGACTTTCCGCTGCTCATTGGAATCCTCCATGGCTGCGGAGCGCGCTCCGCAGCCATGAGGATTCTGACCCCCCCTACCGCCATCCAGTTCATGGCGGGAAAGCCGCCATGAACAGGATGGCGGTAGGGGGGGGTCGCAGGGCCCCAGGGGGCCCCTGCCGTGCCCATGCCAATGGCATGGGCACGGCAGGGGCCCCCGTAAGAGGGCCCCAAAATGTATTTCACTGTCTGCCTTGCAGACAGTGAAATACGCGACGGGTGCAGTAGCACCCGTCGCACCTTCCCACTCCGCCGGCTCGATTACGAGCCGGCATCCTCGTGGGAAGGTCGTTTTCCCCTGGGCTGGCGGGCGGTTTAACTGGAACCGCCCGCCAGCCCAGGGGAAAACTCGGAATACCCGCCGCGGTCTTTTGACCGCGGCGCGGTAATTTGGAGGGCGGGATCCTGGCGGGCGGCCTCCGCCGCCCGCCAGGGTCATAATGAGGCCCTATGTTTTCAGTATGTTTGTTATGTGTCACTGGGATCCTGCTGGTCAGGACCCCAGTGCTCATAGGTTTGTGGCCTATATGTATGTGTCACTGGGACCCTGTCACACAGGGCCCCAGTGCTCATAGGTGTGCATGTATATGTTCCCTGTGTGGTGCCTAACTGTCTCACTGAGGCTCTGCTAACCAGAACCTCAGTGGTTATGCTCTCTCATTACTTTTAAATTGTCACTAACAGGCTAGTGACCAATTTTACCAATTTACATTGGCTTACTGGAACACCCTTATAATTCCCTAGTATATGGTACTGAGGTACCCAGGGTATTGGGGTTCCAGGAGATCCCTATGGGCTGCAGCATTTCTTTTGCCACCCATAGGGAGCTCTGACAATTCTTACACAGGCCTGCCACTGCAGCCTGAGTGAAATAACGTCCACGTTATTTCACAGCCATTTTACACTGCACTTAAGTAACTTATAAGTCACCTATATGTCTAACCTTTACCTGGTAAAGGTTAGGTGCAAAGTTACTTAGTGTGAGGGCACCCTGGCACTAGCCAAGGTGCCCCCACATTGTTCAGAGCCAATTCCCTGAACTTTGTGAGTGCGGGGACACCATTACACGCGTGCACTACATATAGGTCACTGCCTATATGTAGCTTCACAATGGTAACTCCGAATATGGCCATGTAACATGTCTATGATCATGGAATTGCCCCCCCCAATGCCATCCTGGTATTGGGGAGACAATCCCATGATTCCCCGGGTCTCTAGCACAGACCCAGGTACTGCCAAACTGCCTTTTCAGGGGTTTCACTGCAGCTACTGCTGCTGCCAACCCCTCAGACAGGTTTCTGCCCTCCTGGGGTCCAGCCAGGCTTGGCCCAGGAAGGCAGAACAAAGGACTTCCTCAGAGAGAGGGTGTTACACCCTCTCCCTTTGGAAAAAGGTGTTCAGGCAGGGGAGGAGTAGCCTCCCCCAGCCTCTGGAAATGCTTTCATGGGCACAAATGTGCCTATTTCTGCATAAGCCAGTCTACACCGGTTCAGGGATCCCCCAGCCCTGCTCTGGCGCGAAACTGGACAAAGGAAAGGGGAGTGACCACTCCCCTGACCTGCACCTCCCCTGGGAGGTGCCCAGAGCTCCTCCAGTGTGCTCCAGACCTCTGCCATCTTGGAAACAGAGGTGCTGCTGGCACACTGGACTGCTCTGAGTGGCCAGGGCCATAAGGTGACGTCAGAGACTCCTTCTGATAGGCTCTTACCTGTGTTGCTAGCCTATCCTCTCACCTAGGTAGCCAAACCTCCTTTTCTGGCTATTTAGGGTCTCTGCTTTGGGGAATTCTTCAGATAACGAATGCAAGAGCTCATCAGAGTTCCTCTGCATCTCTCTCTTCACCTTCTGCCAAGGAATCGACTGCTGACCGTGCTGGAAGCCTGCAAAACTGCAACAAAGTAGCAAAGACGACTACTGCGACATTGTAACGCAGATCCTGACGCCTTCTCGACTGTTTTCCTGGTGGTGCATGCTGTGGGGGTAGTCTGCCTCCTCTCTGCACTAGAAGCTCCAAAGAAAGCTCCCGTGGGTTGACGGAATCTTCCCCCTGCAACCGCAGGCACCAAAGAACTGCATCACCGGTCCTCTGGGTCTCCTCTCAGCACAACAAGCGAGGTCCCTTGAACTCAGCAACTCTGTCCAAGTGACTCCCACAGTCCAGTGACTCTTCAGTCCAAGTTTGGTGGAGGTAAGTCCTTGCCTCCCCACGCCAGACTGCATTGCTGGGAACCACGTGTTTTGCAGCTACTCCGGCTCCTGTGCACTTTCCAAAGATTTCCTTTGTGCACATCCAAGCCTGGGTCCCCGGCACTCTAACCTGCAGTGCACAACCTCCTGAGTTGTCCTCCGGCATCGTGGGACTCTCTTGTGCAACTTCATGTGAGCACCGATTCACTCCACTTCGTAGTGCCTGTTCCGGCACTTCTGCGGGTGCTGCTTACTTCTGAGTGGGCTCCTTGGCTTGCTGGGTGCCCCCTTTGTTCCCTCATGCAATTGGCGACATCCTGGTCCCTCCTGGGCCACAGCAGCATCCAAAAACCCTAACAGCGAGCTTTGCAGCTAGCAAGGCTTGTTTTTGGTCTTTCTGCGGGAAAACACTTCTGCACGACTCTTCACGACATGGGACATCCATCCTCCAAAGGGGAAGTTTCTAGCCCTTGTCGTTCTTGCAGAATCCTCAGCTTCTACCATCCGGTGGCAGCTTCTTTGCACCCACAGCTGGCATTTCCTGGGCATCTGCCCACTCCCGACTTGATCATGACTTTTGTACTTGGTGCCCTTGTTCCACAGGTACTCTCGTCTGGAAATCCATTGTTGTTGCATTGCTGGTGTTGGTCTTTCCTGCAGAATTCCCCTATCACGACTTCTGTGCTCTTTGGGGAACTTAGGTGCACTTTGCACCCACTTTTCAGGGTCTTGGGGTGGGCTATTTTTCTAACCCTCACTGTTTTCTTACAGTCCCAGCGACCCTCTACAAGGTCACATAGGTTTGGGGTCCATTCGTGGTTCGCATTCCACTTCTAGAGTATATGGTTTGTGTTGCCCCTATCCCTATGTGCCCCATTGCATTCTATTGTGACTATACATTGTTTGCACTGTTTTCTATTGCTATTACTGCATATTTTGGTATTGTGTACATATATCTTGTGTATATTTGCTATCCTCATACTGAGGGTACTCACTGAGATACTTTTGGCATATTGTCATAAAAATAAAGTACCTTTATTTTTAGTATATCTGTGTATTGTGTTTTCTTATGATATTGTGCATATGACACTAGTGGTACTGTAGGAGCTTCACTTGTCTCCTAGTTCAGCCTAAGCTGCTCTGCTAAGCTACCTTTTCTATCAGCCTAAGCTGCTAGACACCCCTATACACTAATAAGGGATACCTGGGCCTGGTGCAAGGTGTAAGTACCCCTTGGTACTCACTACAAGCCAGTCCAGCCTCCTACACATACCCTCCCCTATCACCCCAAATCCTCAGTAATGTACCCATAACACAAACCACCCATCCCAACACCAAGCCCTGCATGACACAACTAAGCATGGGCACCCTTCACTAAAGCATGCTCACTGCACATACCCAGAACACCCCCCCAACCATCATCACACAAGCCCCCACACAGGAATGCTTGCACTGGGGTACACAAACACCCACCCTTTGCACACCATGAAAGACACACATGCAATAATCATGTTCTCATACCCCTGCAGGAGCCCTAAGGACCGTCACCACACCAGAGGGTCCAGACAACACCACTCCACCCCCAGAAGAGGTCCAGTGACGACAGCAGCTCTGCCCCACTGGGTCTTGATGACCAGCCCGGACCATCGTGGGCCTCAGGACAGTCGGTTCCCCTTGCCCAGCCACAGCCCAACACCGAGCTGCCACCCTCTGGTAACACCAGCACAGCACCCACCCAGCGGGCCCAAACCTCCCTACCCAGGACAGGTCAATCAGCGGTGTGTCCACCACTACAGGGCACCCAGGATAACCCACCACCCCAACAACAACAGGGACCTGGGGGCAGTGGTAGTGGGCACACGTTCCAGGGGACGGAGGCACAGGAACACCGGGGAAGTGGGAGGGCTGCTGTGCGACAGAGGGAGGACAGGCCAAGGGAACCAACTCTCCACGGGGCCCTCTCCTCCATCATGGGATCATACCACCACTCCCAGGAGACGATGGCGGCGGTCCTGGACAAGTTGCAGGAGACCCTGCGCCTCCAGGAGGAGCAGTATTTGGGGTTCAGGGAGGAGCTCAGGACCATCGGCTCTGCCCTGGGCACCATTGTAGGGGTGCTGACGGACATTCAAAAGACCTTGAGAGACACCGTGGCACTCCAAGGGGCCCCTGACACTAGCCACGACGATGAACTGCCCACCACCTCCGCTGGCGCTAGTGGACAGGACGCCCCGCCAAAGGACCACCACACCAGCACCCCACCCCCTGCAGACGGACAACCACCACGCAAGCGGTCCCTGAGATCCAGGAACAGGACAGAGCAAGATGGCAAGACCCCGCCATGAAATAAGACCACCCTGATTGTCCTCCCACTGTCCCACTTTGTTACCCTGTCTATATTCGAACTGCTCCAGCTCCACTTCCTATGCCCAGATGGGCAGTGCACCTGTGAGACTAATAGACTGGACTCTGCCATGGACATTCCTCCACCATCACCCATCACCATTTGACAACCCCCCCTCATTTTTTGAGCACTTAAATAAACACCCTTGAAACACCAAAAAATCTGGAGTCAGTCTATGATTTGGTACTTTGTATTATCAATCACAGTGTCATAATGGGTTACCCATTGTAAGGCTAACATACCTATGTCACACATCACAAGCCCTTGAAGGATGCAAGCAGTTGACACGTAGGTTACCACACTTGTGAAACTGAAATGGAAGGGTACAACTCAATTAACAAATTGTGAGTGAAATGTAGGTACAGGATAGAGGTAGACGTGTGAAAGTTAATGTAATGTTAAACCAGAAAATGTTCTCACCTGTGTGTCACTGGAAATATTGCTGTATGACTGAATCACTGTTGTCGTTTTCTTCTTCCTCAGCTTCATCCTCATCACTGTCCACAGGCTCCACAGGCTCCACAGCTGCTACAACACCGTCATCTGGATCATCCTCCTGCAGAAAAGGCTCCTGGCATCGCAGTGCCAAATTATGGAGCATGGAGCAGGCGACGATGATGTCGCACACCTTCTTCGGTGAGTAGAATAGGGATCCACCTGTCATATGGAGGCACCTGAACCTGGCCTTAAGGAGGCCGAAGGTGCGTTCGATAACCCTCCTAGTCCGCCCATGGGCATCATTGTACCGTTCCTCTGCCCTGGTCCTGGGATTCCTCACTGGGGTCAATAGCCAGGAAAGGTTGGGGTAACCAGAGTCCCCCAATAGCCATACACGGCGCCTCTGGAGTTGACCCATCATATCAGGGATGCTGCTATTGCGCAGGATGTAGGCGTCATGCACTGAGCCAGGGAACATAGAATTTACCTGCGAGATGTACTGGTCTGCCAAACAGACCATCTGGACATTCATAGAATGATAACTCTTCCTGTTCCTGTACACCTGTTCACTCCTGCGGGGGGGACCAGAGCTACATGGGTCCCATTAATGGCACCTATGATGTTGGGGATATGTCTAAGGGCATAGAAGTCACCTTTCACTGTAGGTAAATCCTCCACCTGAGGGAATATGATGTATCTCCTTACGTGTTTCAGCAGGGCAGACAACACTCTGGACAAGACGTTGGAAAACATAGGCTGGGACATCCCTGATACCATGGCCACTGTTGTCTGAAATGACCCACTTGCAAGGAAATGGAGCACTGACAGCACCTGCACGTCAGGGGGGATTCCAGTCGGATGGCGGATCGGTGACATCAGGTCTGGCTCCAACTGGGTACATAGTTCCTGGATAGTGGCACGGTCAAACCTGTAGGTGACGATGACATGTCTTTCTTCCATTGTCAACAGGTCCACCAGCGGTCGGTACACCGGAGGATTCCGCCATCTTCTCATATGTCCCAGCTGACGGTGCCTTCAAAGGACAACAGCGAAGAACCAGTCATTAATCCTCCAGGTATGTACCCACTGTTACACACAAGACTACACCAGACACAAAACCCTTCCTGTATGTGTGTTGAGTGTAGGCCTAGCTATGTGTGACGCAGTAGTAAATGAAGCCATGTGGGCCCCTGAAATGTCGGCTGCCTGACCTCTAAACTGGGACAATGGGATTGTGGGGTAACTGCGCTGGCGTTGCATACCGTCGCGGTAGGCGGTCGTAGACCGCGACGCAATGCTGCATTGGTTAACATTGGACCCTATGGGTCCCAGGAGCCAATGAGGAAGTGAGCCGGCGGTGATGATACGCACCGCCGCGGACGTCACCGCCATTTTCTATCTGTTCAATCACTAGATACCTGACCTTCGACAGGAGAGGACCTACACTGCTAGTGCTGCTGTGACCTCGGTCTGGAAGCGACGATGGCTGCTGCGTCTGGGGAAAGGGCCCCTGCCTTCACTGCACAGGAGTTGGAGAAACTTGTGGATGGGGTCTTCCCCCAGTACACGCTACTCTACGGTCCTCCAGACGAACAGGTTAGTACAGAGGGAGCACGTTGTATGGGCTAGGCCTGGGTGGAGAGGGCTGGGTGGAAGAGGGAAGGGGGCAGAGTACATAGAACAGTTATGCATGGGAATGAATGGGCCACATGGCCAGAGTAGGGAGGGGGCCACTCACATTGACGGTGCAGTTGGTAATGACTGTACCTCTTCCCTGGTGCATGTCATGTAGGTCAGCGCCCACCAGAAGAGGGACATTTGTCGTGCCATCGCCAAGGAGGTCCGGACCCTGGGGGCCCACCAGAGACGGGGCACCCACTGTCAGAAGAGATGGGAGGACATTCGCCGCTGCAGCAAGAAGACGGCGGAGGCTCAGCTGGGGATGGCCTCCCAACGTGGGAGGGGTGCCCGTCGCACCATGACCCCCCTGATGTTCCGGATCCTGGCGGTGGCCTACCCGGAGTTGGATGGGCGCTTGAGGACATCACAGCAGACACAAGGGGTGAGTACAACCTCATTCTGCGGACTTTGCGTGCAGTGGAGGGGTCTGGGTGGGGGAGGTGGGCTGTGGGTGTCCCTAGGCCAGGGCGAATTCGGTAGGCAAGGCCCCTCCGTAATGTAGGCCATGTGGCACTCTACCCCAACTCACCAGAGTGCCAAGTTGAGGTATAGTTGCCCCTGTGGCATCCATTTGCGCAGATGTCCACCATTGCCATGTAGGCCATATCCCAGAAATTGCATGTGCAGAGGGCAGGAGCACGGCGTAATGCAGGGGGCTGCTGCGTCTGTCTTGTCCGCCAACGGTAGCAAAATGCCATGCACTAAAACTCTCTTTCTTCTGTCTCCCCCCCTTTTCCTGCTCTCCCTGTCCTTTTGTACATCAGCATCATCAGGCGGAGGTACAGTGGCACTGTAGCACGAGGGAGCTGCATCCCACATGGCCATGGAGGGCCACACCACAGACTCTGAATGCACCAGTGGGATGGAGGGCGAGGGGAGCTTCACGTCGGCCACCGGATCACCAACCAGCGACACGGACTCGTTCGCCGATGGGTGCTCCCCTGTGGTGGCGGCACCATCTGTGCGCCCCACTTCTACAGGTATAGCCGCCACCTCCCCTACCAGCACCGCCCTCCCAGCAGCCCCTCAGCGTTCGCCCCGTGCCCGCTCACCCAGGAGGGTGGGCATCACCTTCGCCCCAGGCACCTCAGGCCCTGCCCCAGTCACCCCTGCTGCCCTCAGTGAGGAGGCCATTGACCTCCTCAGGTCACTCACTGTTGGGCAGTCTACCATTGTGAATGCCATCCAGGGTGTAGAACGAGAGTTGCAACACGGTAATGCATTCCTGGAGGGCATTCATTCTGGTCAGGCTGTCCTTCAGCGAACCCTGCAATCTCTGGCCTCAGCACTGATGGCAGCCATTGTCCCTGTGTCCAGCCTCCCCCCTCCAACTTCCTCCACCCAGACCCAATCCCCTGTACCCCAGCCCATCCCAAGCACACCTACAGACCAGCATGCACACAAGTCAACACACAGAAGTAGCTCAAGCAAACATAGGCACCACACACACCACAGGCACTCATGCAAGCCTCACCCACATACAGACACAGCAACATCCACTGTCTCCACTGTGTCCCCCTCCTCCTCTTCTCCCTCCTCCCTCCCAGTCTCGTCTACACACACACCTGCATGCACCACATCTACAGGCACTAGGACTCGCACCAGGACACCCAGCACCACAAGCTGCTCACCTGCACTCACCACCTCCACTCCCATTTACACGTCCCCTGTGTCCTCTCCCAGTGTGTCGGTGACGCCCCCTCCCAAAGTACACAAACGCCGGCAATCACTCACCCAACATCCATCCACCTCACGACAGCCTCCAGTACCTGCACCCAAAACACCTAAAGTGACACCTCCTACAACCACCTCCTCTTCCTCCACTCCCAGACCCCCTCCAGCTACCCATCCCAGTGTCCGTCAGAAACTGTCCCTATGTCAAATTGACCTTTTTGCCCCTCCCTCCAATTCATCAGTCCCGTCGTAGCGCCTCAGCCAAAAAGCCTCGAATACCAGTGGTGCCTGTTCAAGGTTTGTGGAGTGCGCCGGCCACCAGGGCAGGCAGTAGGACCCGGAGCCAAGGCACTGGCAGCCCAATCCCTGTAAAGGCTCTAAAATTAGAGAGTGGACGACGGGACCGTGTTAAGACTCCTGGTGGGACAACAAGTGACATGGGTTCGAAGGGGATTGGTGAGTCAGCTGTAACTCCAACAAAGGTGGGGAAGATCCAGAGGAAGTCTGCCCAGCCTGTTGTGAGTGTCACGGCGGAGAAGTGCGCCATCATTTCCGGCGGTCCAGACACAACCGCCAGCACCGTCGTCACTGGTCCAGAGACCACCGCCACCGCTGGAGTCACAGCCCAGGAGGGCCCAAGTATCGTCACTGGTCCAGAGACCACCGCCGGAGTCACAGCCCAGGAGGGCCCAAGTATCGTCACTGGTCCAGAGACCACCGCCAGAGTCACAGCCCAGGAGGGCACAAGTATCGTCACTGGTCAGGAGACCACCGCCACCGCCAGAGTCACAGCCCAGGAGGGCCCAAGTATCGTCACTGGTCCAGAGACCACCGCCGGAGTCACAGCCCATGAGGGCCCAAGTATCGTCACTGGTCCAGAGACCACCGCCGGAGTCACAGCCCAGGAGGGCCCAAGTATCGTCACTGGTCCAGAGAGCACCGCCAGAGTCACAGCCCAGGAGGGCACAAGTATCGTCACTGGTCAGGAGACCACCACCACCACCGGAGTCACAGCCCAGGAGGGCCCAAGTATCGTCACTGGTCCAGAGACCACCGCCAGAGTCACAGCCCAGGAGGGCACAAGTATCGTCACTGGTCAGGAGACCACCGCCGGAGTCACAGCCCAGGAGGGCCCAAGTATGGTCACTGGTCCAGAGACCACCGCCAGAGTCACAGCCCAGGAGGGCACAAGTATCGTCACTGGTCAGGAGACCACCTCCACCACCGGAGTCACAGCCCAGGAGGGCCCAAGTATCGTCACTGGTCCAGAGACCACCGCCAGAGTCACAGCACAGGAGGGCCCAAGTATCATCACTGGTCAGGAGACCACCGCCGGAGTCACAGCCCAGGAGGGCCCAAGTATCGTCACTGGTCCAGAATCCACCGCCGGAGTCACAGCCCAGGAGGGGCCCGGATGCCGCAGCCCCGCTGGGCAATGATGGAACGTCATGCCACCCACCAATGCTCATTGTAGAGAACGTCATGCCACCCACCAATGCCCATTGGAGAGAACGTCATGCCACACACCAATGCCCAGTAGAGATCGTCATGCCACACACCAATGTCCGTATCACAACCGCCATGGCAAAGCACCGCTGAACAGTCCATAGACCGCCATGGCAAAGCACCGCTGAACAGTCCAGAACCGCCATGGCAAAGCACCGCTGAACAGTCCATAGACCGCCATGGCAAAGCACCGCTGAACAGTCCAGAACCGCCATGGCAAAGCACCGCTGAACAGTCCAGAACCGCCAAGGCAAAGCACCGCTGAACAGTCCAGAACCGCCATGGCAAAGCACCACTGAACAGTCCATAGACCGCCATGGCAAAGCACCGCTGAACAGTCCAGAACCGCCATGGCAAAGCACCGCTGAACAGTCCATAGACCGCCATGGCAAAGCACCGCTGAACAGTCCAGAACCGCCATGGCAAAGCACCGCTGAACAGTCCAGAACCGCCATGGCAAAGCACCACTGAACAGTCCATAGACCGCAATGTCAAAGCACCGCTGAACAGTCCATAGACCGCCATGGCAAAGCACCGCTGAACAGTCCAGAACCGCCATGTCAAAGCACCGCTGAACAGGGCAAAGTCCGCCATGGCAAAGCACCGCTGAACAGTCCATAGACCGCCATGGCAAAGCACCGCTGAACAGTCCAGAACCGCCATGGCAAAGCACAGCTGAACAGTCCATAGACCGCCATGGCAAAGCACCGCTGAACAGGGCAAAGACCGCCATGGCAAAGCACAGCTGAACAGTCCATAGACCGCCATGGCAAAGCACCGCTGAACAGTCCATAGACCGCCATGGCAAAGCACCGCTGAACAGTCCAGAACTGCCATGGCAAAGCACCGCTGAACAGTCCATAGACCGCCATGGCAAAGCACCGCTGAACAGTCCAGAACCGCCATGGCAAAGCACCGCTGAACAGTCCAGAACCGCCATGGCAAAGCACCACTGAACAGTCCATAGACCGCAATGTCAAAGCACCGCTGAACAGTCCATAGACCGCCATGGCAAAGCACCGCTGAACAGTCCAGAACCGCCATGTCAAAGCACCGCTGAACAGGGCAAAGTCCGCCATGGCAAAGCACCGCTGAACAGTCCATAGACCGCCATGGCAAAGCACCGCTGAACAGGGCAAAGACCGCCATGGCAAAGCACCGCTGAACAGGGAATGCACCGTGTAGGAATGAAAAGGCCGCCACATCAGGCATCCTTCTCCCATGTGCAGCTGGGACAGTGACAGGACATGAACTTTCACGGGGAGACTCATCCAGTCTGGGCACCAGTCCCCCCCAGTACCAGTAGAGAACTGCATCTACTTGAGAGACTGTGGCTTTGCACTCCCCAGGATGGCACAGTGGGCAACCCACCCACTGTATAGACTTGAGAGACTGTGGACTTGCACTCCCCAGGATGGCACAGTGGGCAACCCACCCACTGTATAGACTTGAGAGACTGTAGCTTTGCACTCCCCAGGAGGGCACAGTGGGCAACCCACCCACTGTAGAGACTTGAGAGACTGTGGCTTTGCACTCCCCAGATTACATCAATGGGCATGGAGCCCCGTCGTGGATCTGGCTTTGCATTCATCTGGCTGAGGTGTCCCCCCTTCCCTTCCCCCTGAGGTGCCTGTAGTGTTTCTATCTGATGCCCCGGCAGTGTTCTCTCCGATTTTGGTCAGGTATAGTTTGTGGGCCTCGCCCATGCATTTTTGGACTGTTGGTGCACGGACATTGTTGTGTACATATCTGCACTACTTCTCGGATTGTATGTGTAAATAAGAGTGATTTTGAGATATATATATATGTATATTTTTGTATTACATGTATATTGGCACATTACAATGTTTGACCGAATTTCGCATTGTCTTTTCATTCTTCCGGGGGGATTGTGGGTTGTTACTGTGCTTTTTGTGAATGCATTGGTGTGTATGTTGTAATATGCGAGGGTGGGGGTGTTTGGTGGGTGTCCCCCTAACTTTTGCCTCCCCCCTACCGGGTGTCGTAGATGCAGTACTCACCGGTGTCTTCGGCGCCTACGTAGCTGTTGGTCGTAGAGGAGCAGAAAGACAAGGGCAGGTAGGATTTGTAATTCGGCCTCCATGGTGTCCTCCTTCCTCGTGCAGTATGTTGAGTTGAGCGTTTTCCCATAGCAAAAGCTGTTTCCACCGTGTTTTTATCCACGGTGAATCCGCCCCGGAAAAGGTGGCGGATTGTAAAAGTGTGGGCGGTACATCGTCTCCCGCCTGTCTGTTGGCTGTGACCGCCGCGCTGCTTGTCTGTACCGCCGTGGCGGGCGGTGTGTTAAAGTGGCTGTCTTTGTTGGCGGTTACCGCCAGGGTCATAATTCCCTTTTTTTGTCCACCGCCCTGTTTGCGGTATTTCCGCAGCTTTAACACCGTCCGCCAGGGTTGTAATGACCACCATCATTTTGTACACAGAAATAACATTTCTCCACTCGTCACCGCCACACACTTCCAACATAAACTTCTCATAAACATAAATTTCACAATAATTTGCAGTAATAAATTTGGAAAACAAATGTTAATAGCCAACCATCATTGTGTAGTCAAGTGTATAACCAATGCATCAAGTCCCTCTCTTATAGTGTAAGTGTAACACAGGACATACATTCGGAAATGGCATTGTAGATCTACTTATAATATTATATTAATATTTTTTATTGTCCCTGTATCTAAAGTCCCATCACTGAGGCATTTAATAAGTATGAGCAAATAGTTGCTATTGCGTAGCCCTTCTAATCACATATACTAGTACCATCTTAAACGGAAATCAGCACTCAAAAAAATAAATAACAATGACACTTAGCAACAGTGGACTATTTATACAAACTATTTCACCAAACAAATGGTAACCCAAAGGTCAGGAGAAAACAAACGTCACACCTGTATACAGCCAGTATTTTTGGAACACAGCATTGTATCCTATTATTCTCCTTCAACACACAGAATATTTCCATTGAGGCCAGAGGGGTTTGGACCTTGCAGGTTTCACCGCTGTCAGAAGCTACTTCCCCTTTCTCGTAGAAGCTTGATGTTTTGAAATGCAGATGTTCCTTTATGATAAAATACGGGCCAGGCAGGGAACAAAACACCAGTCTTTACTCAATGCACACCGTCTGTAGCTGTCATGTGGCTATACTCTTGCATAGTGCAAAAACTCAAAACAGGATGCAATTCATATTTGGCACCCTTATCATTAGAAGTGTATTACTAATAGCTGTGGTGCAGTACTACATTGCACATCTTAAGGGAGGAATAACTCTATTCTAATATAGGCATGTTCAGTACCCAAAACCAGTATGGAAAGTATATAGGGGGTCATTATGACCCCAGCGGACGGCGTTAATATGGAGGAAAGTACTGCCAACAGGCTGCCAGTAGTTTTTGCCATAAATCCAAATCACCAATGTACCACACCGACCGCCACAGCGGTATCAACCGCCAGGCTGGAGACTTCATTCTCCAGCACGGCAGCCGCCACTTGCCCACCTGTGGGATTATGACCCCACCTACCGCCATGGTTTTCATGGCAACCTTACTGCCACGAAAACCATGGTGGTAGGCACTATCAGTGACAGGGAATCCCTTTCCTGTCACTGATAGGGGATTCCACCACCCTCCCCAGATTCCTTTGTCTCCAGACCCCCTCACTTCATACATGCACCTTCATTCACACATGAACACACACATACACACACTCATTCGCACATTCATCCACACATGCATACATCCATTCACACACACATCCACACACACTGACATACATACAAGCACACACGCATTCACACAGCACAACATACACGCACTCACGCATGATACATGCACACACATACAACACGCAACACACACCTGCAAACATGCACGCACAGACATACACACTCCCCCACAGACACACACAACACTCCCACCCGCCTCCCCTGTTGGAGCACGCGACTTACCTGTTGTCAGGGGTCCTCTGGCAGGAGACAGGACAAGGCGCTGCTGCCAGCAGCAGTGTCCGCCAGCAGAACACTGCCAGACCGTATCATGGGTCATAATATGGTCTGCGGCGGTCTGCTGGCAGCAGCGCCACCTTACCGCCATCCGCTGGCATGGCCACAGCCAGATTTCCGCCATCCTTCTGGCGGAAATCTGTCTGTGGTCATAATAGGGGGGACGGCTGGTAGCCGCGGGGACGGCCGCCAAAAGACCTAGGCTGTTTTTACCGCCAGGGTCGTAATGTGCCCCATAGTTGCAGTCTACCAACGCATGAAGGCAATCCATGTCACTGTACATTATATATTAAGATGTACCCTCAAAAACTCCCATAAATTATGAAAACATAAAACAGAACATAGACAGACGGATACAGAAAACACATCTTCACGTCCATGTTCTGAAACCTAGGAAAAAAACATGGATAGAAAAATACTCCTCCAGCAACCAATTAAATTAGTCATCGATATACCCACATATACATACACCCACATATATATACGCAGATACATACATCCCAGCTCCCAGGGTGTATGAGAAAATCATACAAACCTTAAAATGAACAGTATCCAAATACTTATTTGACATCAACATACAGCTGTACATTTCTTCGTTATTTCGCACTTCAAACAAACCAGGCTAACTCCACCACACTATCCCGTTATCGTGTACACAACACTTATACTTTGTCTGTCATGGTGGGATATGTGGCATATTGCAACAATCTGTGGCTTTGTACTTGGAGCCGTGCCCAGAGTCTGTGGTGAGCAGAAATGGGGAAGGTAATCTTAACTGGCACAACCGATGCAGGGACCTCACACATAAATGGAAAATTTGTGCCCAGAGCTGATCCGTGAATGCCATTGATAAAATTACAATTGTTGTGAAATGATCGGTCAATCTACTGAATTTCCTCCATGTGGAAAAACAGTAGAAACATTGTATCAATATCATCTAGTCATTGTTGTTAAATACATTTGGGATAAAAAAAAACATGCACTATTTTTTTATCTGTGGAGAAGACGTCACCTGGAACATTGCATAACTCCACCCAGCTAGTGCTGTTCTCCTTTTTGTTTCCTTTCCCATCAAAAAATGCATTTTCTTTCATATTCGTATTTTGTTTGTGAACTATCAGTGCACTAGGTAAGCATAGTATGATATCTGGGAAAATGGCACTTCCTTTTGTGAATTACCTGCAGTTTTGTATGTATATCTTCTCGCATTTGTATGATATGAAAACATACAATAAGCCAAGAAATATTTTGCAGAATTCACCCTGTGTATCTTATACTATATGTGTAACCAGAATGTTTAACCCGAAAACAGCACATTTAGGGCCTGATCTATGAAAAGTTTGCGCCGCCTTAGCATCATTTTTTGACGTAAAAGCAGTGCAAATTTACAAAATTTGATTGTATTTTGTAACTCTGCGCCGCTTATACGTCAGAAAATGACACCAAGATGGCGCAAACTTTTCATAAATCAGGCCGTCATTGTTTTGTTCAAAACATATTCCTATAACTAGAGACATTTTACAAAGTACAATGCACATTATTTAGGTGGATCCATTAAAGAATGCATTATAATTTACAATAAATGTTTAAATGTAATCTCTACAATCTTTGGTGGTGAGAATGCAGTGCCTGGATTGTCGGTGCATCCCTGCCTGGCTCCCGGCTGTTTGGGGGGCCCCTGCACCTCTGGTCCTACCCCTCCATGCTCTGTGGCCCTCCCAGGAAGGGGAGCCAGTGCTGTGGTGAGTATCCACCACTTCTTGGTCGCATCTCGCTTTTGTTTCTGTATTTTGTTTGTGTCTGTCTCTGAAAGTAAGGGGGAGTTGGGACTGTTGGTTTCATGGATTCTGTTTTTGTTCTGTGTTTTACTATCTCCCTTCCTCTCCACGGTGCCCTTTTTCTGGCTCTTTTTCTCCTCTGTCTTCGCTGGCATGCCTGTCATGCCACCACTGTTCAGGTGGCTATCCTGATTTTGTGTTGGTGGCCGTCCACTACTGGTCTGGTATTCTGTGCTACTTTGCTGCTCTCCATCTTCATATATTGTTTCCTTTTGCCTTTTTTTGGGTTAACAGTTGTATTTCATTGGTTTTGTATGGTGAGCGGGTGGCGCTCTCTGGGGATTTCAGCAGCCGGTGGAGCTGTGTTTTGTGTGGACAACAGGAGGGGTTCTCCCTGGTCACAGCCGGAGGGGCTGTGCCAGTCTTGTCACTGACCAGAGGAGCTTGGGTGACTGTTTTTGTGGGCAACCGGAGGGGTTGTCCCTGTTCATGACCTGAGGGGCTGTGACAGTCATGTCTGTAGCCGGTGGGGCTGGGGTGCATGTTTTTCTGTACAACCGGAGGGGTTGCCCTTGGTCACAGCCAGGGGTGCTGTGATGGTCGTCTTCCCAGCCAGTGGGGTTGGGGGGAGAGATTTGGCCAGGAGGGCTGGTAGCCGTCTGCCCTGGTTCAGCAGGCAGGTGGTGCGCTGTTAGTTTGCCTGCAGCCACCTCAGACCACTCCCTTTCTGCTCCTGTCTTCCAAATGCCTGTGTCCCAGGCGTGCCTCTGGTTTGTTCCCGAGGACCTGCTTGGGCCCTGGGAACAAGGGTGGGGGCTGCGGGTGGAGACTTGTTTTGACCAACCATGGTGGGACTCTGCATGCTGGTTGTGCACTCTGGTTTTTCACAGCTGGTGTGGCTGCTCATGCAGGTTGTGCACTTTGTTTTTCAGCTCTCTGGCCAGTGGGGGTGGTAGTGGTCCACCCAGTACGACATGCTGGTGGTGCACTGCTGATTTGCCTGTCACCTCCTCAGTTTGATTCTTTCGTGCACCACTCTTCTGGATGCCTGGTGCCCAGGGGACCTCCCAGGGGCTTTTTGGCCCTGGGTACAAGAGCTGGGTGGTGGGAGGTGTACTTAGATTCTTTTATAGATCCTGTGTATTGCATGTTGCCTTTTATCACATTGTAGCATTGTATTATTTTCCATACTGTTCAGTTTTGAATGTCTGTTGTATCCTGGTAAGGGCCTCTTCAAAGGGTGTATGTTTTGACATTGCAAAGAAACTGACAGTATTGTTACTGTGACTTTGTGGACATGTGTTGTGCTCTACAATGCCGCCTACATTCTAGAAGCATATGAGATGTCACTTGAATGAGGCGCTGTCCTGTATCTGGAGGATAAGATACACAAAGAAATGCATGAAGTGTGGGGGGACGACAAGGACAGAGAAGATTGGAGGAAGAAACAATTAGACATAATAGGGCTTTCCAAGATCTCTTTCTGTGGCGAGTGCACCATACAGGAACAAACACATAGGCCCTCATTATGAACATGGTGGCAATCACCACTCCGCTGGTGGTGGTGGTAACTTCCGCCAACAGGCTGGCGGTCCGGACCGCCAAATAATGAATCACATGAGAAACAGCCAGCGGGCCATCCACATACCGCCAACATTGGAGTGCCGACAACAACGGAAGAGGCCGCCCAAAGGCCAACAGAAAGCCCCCACCCACCCAACATATAATGAAGCACAAGACCGCCATCAGTTTTGGGGCAGAAACAAACCAAATAAAAGAAAACAATCACCGTAGACACACACAACATGCCGAAGCGGACATGGAGAGAGAGTTGCAAATAATACCAGTCCTGTTCCTTGCAATATACCTCCACTACTGTGACCGCCACCGACAACGGTATGTACCGCAACCTAGTACACATGGGAACAAAGGGCACAGTTACATACCCACCACACCCACCCTGCAACGCAGTCCTAACCCCTCACACCATCACATGCCATACACACCAGAATAAGAGGTACTTACCCGACACAAGGCAAATAAAACCTGCCCAAAGTACACACATATACACACCACACCTCCACAATGAAGCGATGAACCGCGTCTCCATATTGTGCCAACAGCACTACTGGGCACACAAACTTTAATACAAAAGTAAAATAGGAATTTCCAAATAAGGCCATTGGCCAGTCCATGATAAATACCCTGAAGGGCCCAAATGGGCCGGACTTGTCTCCCACATGTGCACAGGGTACTCCACAGTAAAGGGACATCAATGGGGCAACCAGGCACCTCATGGAACAGTGGCAGGGGGTGGTGGGGTGGAGACTTACGCTTGGAAGAGGGGGACTGCGTCTTAGGTTTGGGAGGTAGAGGAGGTTTGGGTTTGCCCTTGGAAGGTGGGGGAGTGGGCTTTGACCGGTGGTGGCAGAAGGACCTGGGGCTGCACAGGGCTTCTTCCTCTCTTGGGAAGGGGCACAGGAATGGGAAGGGCAGACTGGGGCAGCTTGGACGAGGAAGGAGCAGACAGGGCAAGGAGATGGGCATGTTTAGGGACGAGACGGGGTGGATCAGTGGGTTCAAACAGGTCAACACGGGACAGGAAATGTTTTTTTGGGGCAGTTGGGGTGGACGTGGAGGAAGGTGTGGGAGTGGAGGTAGAGGGAGTGCTTGTAACAGGTGTAGGTGTGCTGGGCGTGGATGCAAGTGCCTGTACAGTATGCTGATGTGTGGTGGATGTGTGTTGAGTGGATGTCTGGGAACGTTTGAGTGTCTTGGGAGGGGGTGGACACAGTGGGACAAGACAGGCTCCCAGGGTAAATGGATGTTGTCTGGGTGTCTGCAGGTCTGGTGAGTGTGCTGCATGTGTCAGTCAATGTAGTTGCGTTGATGTAGGAGGCTGGCCTGGCTTGTAGTGGGTACCAGAGGTACTTACACCTTGTGCCAGGTCCAGTTATCCCTTATTAGTGTAGAAGAGGTGTTTCTAGCAGCTAAGGCTGATAGAAGGTAGCTATGGCAAAGCAGCTGAGGCTGAACTAGGAGACATGTAAAGCTCCTACTATACCGCTGGTGTCATATGCACAATATCATAAGAGAACACAATACACAGATATACTAAAAATATGCCAAAAGTATCTCAGTGAGTACCCTCAGTATGAGGATGAGAAATATACACAAGATATGTACCATAAACAAAATTATGCATGTAATAGCAAAAGGAAGTAATGCAAGCAGTGTAAAGTTACAATAGATTGCAATAGGAGCACATAGGTATAGGGGCAACACAAACCATATACTCCAAAAGTGGAATGCGAACCACGAATGGACCCCAAACCTATGTGAGCTTGTAGACGGTCGCTAGGACTGTAAGAAAACAGTGAGGGTTAGAAAAATAGCCCACCCTAAGACCCTGTAAGGTAGGTGTAAAGTGCACCTACAACCCCCAGAGAGCACAGAAGTCGTGATAGGGGTTTCTGCAAGGAAAACCAACACCAGCAATGCAACAACAGTGGATTTCTGGACCTGAGTACCTGTAAGACAAGGGGACCAAGTCCAAGAGTCGCGACAGTGTCGAGAGTGGGCAGGAGCCCAGGAAATGCCAGCTGTGGGTGTAAGGAAGCTGCCAACGGATGGAAGAAGCTTGGTGTTTTGCAAGAACGAAGAGGACTAGGAACTTCCCCTTTGGAGGATGGATGTCCCACGTCGTGAAGATGCTGACAGAGGTGTTCCCACGCAGAGAGACCGCAAACAAGCCTTGCTAGCTGCAAGGGTCACGGTTAGGGTTTTTGGATGCTGCTGTGGCCCAGGAGGGACCAGGATGTCGCCACTTGGATGAGGAGACAGAGGGGATGCCCAGCAAGTCAGGGAGCCCTCACAGAAGCCGGCAGCACCTGCAGAAGTACCGGAACAGGCACTTGGAAGAAGAGTGAACCGGAGTCCACCCGAAGTCACAAAAGGGAGCCCCACGATGCCGGAGGACAACTCAGGAGGTTGTGCACTGCAGGTTAGAGTGTCAGGGACCCAGGCTTGGCTGTGCATGAAGGAAATCCTGGAAGAGTGCACAGGAGCCGGAGCAGCAGCAAATCACACAGTACCCAGCAATGCAGTCTAGCGTGGGGAGGCAAGGACTTACCTCCACCAAACTTGAACTGAAGAGTCACTGGTACTGTGGGAGTCACTTGGACAGAGTTGCTGAGTTCCAGGGACCACGCTCGTCATGCTGAGAGGGGACCCAGAGGACCGGTGATGCAGTCTTTTGTTGCCTGCGGTTGCAGGGGGAAGATTCCGTCAACCCACAGGAGATTTCTTCAGAGCTCCTGGTGCAAGAAGGAGGCAGGCTACCCCCAGAGCATGCACCACCAGGAAACAGTCAAGAAAGCCGTCAGGATGAAGCGATACAAGGTTGCAGTAGTCATCTTTGCTACTTTGTTGCGGTTTTGCAGGCGTCCTGAGCAGTCAGCGGTCGATCCTTTGGTAGAAGGTGAAGAGGGAGATGCAGAGGAACTCTGGTGAGCTCTTGCATTCGATATCTAAAGAATTCCCCAAAGCAGAGACCCTAAATAGCCAGAAAAGGAGGTTTGGCTACCTAGGAAGGAGGATTGGCTACTAAGAGAGGTAAGAGCCTATCAGAAGGAGTCTCTGACGTCACCTGCTGGCCCTGGCCACTCAGAGCAGTCAAGTGTGCCAGCAACACCTCTGTTTCCAAGATGGCAGAGGTCTGGGGCACACTGGAGGAGCTCTGGGCACCTCCCCTGGGAGGTGCAGGTCAGGAGAGTGGTCACTTCCCTTTCCTTTGTCCAGTTTCACGCCAGAGCAGGGCTGGGGGATCCCTGAACCGGTGTAGACTGGCTTATGCCGAGATGGGCACCATCTGTGCCCATCAAAGCATTTCCAGAGGCTGGGGGAGGCTACTCCTCCTCAGCCACCACACCTATTTCCAAAGGGAGAGGGTGTAACACCCTCACTCAGAGGAAATCCTTTGTTCTGCCTTCCTGGGCCAGGGCTGCCTGGACCTCAGGAGGGCAGAAACCTGTCTGAGGGGTTGGCAGCAGCTGCAGTGAAACCCCGGAAAGGCAGTTTGGCGGTACCCGGGTTCTGTGCTAGAGACCCGGGGGATCATGGAATTGTCTCCCCAACACCAGAATGGTATTGGGGTGACAATTCCATGATCTTAAACATGTTACATGGCCATGTTCGGAGTTACCATTGTGACGCTACACATAGGTGGTGCCCTATGTGTAGGGCACGCGTGTAATGGTGTCCCCGCACTCACAAAGCCCAGGGAAATTGCCCTGAACAATGTGGGGGCACCTTGGCTAGTGCCAGGGTGCCCACACACTAAGTAACTTGGCACCCAACCTTCACCAGGTGAAGGTTAGACATATAGGTGACTTATAAGTTACTTATGTGCAGTGTAAAATGGCTGTGAAATAATGTGGGCATTATTTCACTCAGGCTGCAGTGGCAGGCCTGTGTAAGAATTGTCAGAGCTCCCTATGGGTGGCAAAAGAAATGCTGCAGCCCATAGGGATCTCCTGGAACCCCAATACCCTGGGTACCTCAGTACCATATACTAGGGAATTATATGGGTGTACAAGTATGCCAATGTGAATTGGTAACTTTAGTCACTAGCCTGTTAGTGACACATTTGGAAGTAAAGAGAGAGCATAACCACTGAGGTTCTGGTTAGCAGAGCCTCAGTGAGACAGTTAGGCATCACACAGGGAACACATATAGGCCACAAACGTATGAGCACTGGGGTCCTGGCTAGCAGGGTCCTAGTGACACATAACAAACATACTGACAACATAGGGTTTTCACTATGAGCACTGGGCCCTGGCTAGCAGGATCCCAGTGAGACGGTGAAAATACCCTGACATATACTCACAAACAGGCCAAAAGTGGGGGTAACAAGGCTAGAAAGAGGCTACTTTCTCACAGTTGAGTGCAGGTGTGATGTCTGGGGTGGATGACTGGATGTCATATGTTGTGGTGCCTGCAAGAATGGGGCCAGCAGCAGTGACTGAGAGTGCAGTGCTTGTGGATGTGCATGTTGAGGTGACAAACAGGGAGGCGGGAGAGGTGGACACACTGGGGGAAGTGGATGTTGTTGTGTGTGCCTTTGTATGTTGACTGTGTGTATGCCTGTGGTGGGAAGTGTGGTGCTTGTGTTTCTCTGTGTACTTCTTGTGTGTTGAGGTGTGTGCATGGCTGTCTGAACGTGTGCTTGGGATGGGTGGGGTGGGACATGCATTACAGGTGTGGTGAATATGTAGTAATTGTAGATGACTTACCCGAGTCCAGTCCTCCAGTGAGTCCAGTGAGGCCCTCCAGGTGCAGGATATCCAGTACCTTCTCCTCCCAGTCGGTATAGTCGGGGGTGTCGGTGGAGGTCCTCCCCCAGTCTTCTGGACCACAGTGTTGTGCCTGGATGCCATTGACCTAACCTTCCCACCAAGCTCGCTCCATCTCTTGTGGATGTCCTCCCTTGTGTGTGGATGGTTTCCCACTGCATTGACCTTGTTTACAATTGTCTGCCATAACTCCAACGGTGATGGGTGTGTGCTGGACCTGTGCCCTAAAGAGTTGTGGCTCGACCTTCAGTATTTCGTCCACCATGGTCCTTATCTCCCTATCTGTGAAGCGTGGGTGCTTAGGGGGGTACCATGGTGTGTATTATGGGTGTGGTGTTCTAGGTGTATTGGTGAGGGTGCTTTTGTGTATAGGTGTATATGTGTGTGTGCCTTTTGTTATGTTGTGTACAGTGTATGCGTGTAGTCTTCTCAATATCTGTTGTGCACTTGGCGTTGCTAAGGATTGTTGGGGTGTGTTTGTGGGTGTTTTCTAGTGTTGTAGATATGTGTCAGGTGTGTGGGTTTCAAACTTGCCAATGTGTGCATTTCTTGCTGTTGGGTCCCATTGCTGGCCATGGCGGTCCGTACTGCCAATGGACGTTCGACATCCACTATCGGCCACAGTGATTTGTGCATCATTATTTGGTGGGCCGAGGATTTGTCTACTTGGCGGTGGCGGGGTGGGGTGTACAGCCTTTCTGCCATCAAGGGCCCTGCTGTTGGCTGGAGGTTGCTATATTTTTGGAGGTTTCTGTTTTTGGCTTCATTATATGGCGGTGTGCTGTTCACCGCCACTGGCGGTCTTCTGTTCACCGTCGCCACGGCGGTCGGCGGTGTTTCCCGCCATGTTCATAATGACCACCATAGATTTTGCTTGAGGACGATTTGATAGGCAGGATGGGAAATACACTATAGACTGAGGGCACCATAAAAGAAGGGAGCAAACAACGCGGAAGCTGCACCCTAACATGGAGTTTGATGGATGAGGAAGTGAGGAAAAAATGTAATAGATCTTATGAAAGAACTAAGCAGTTATTTCTTAGCCAAAGTAAAAGAGGAAGTAGCTTACACCATCAGAAAACATGAACAGAAGTACAAACAGATATCAAATTAAATAAAAGGGTGTATTGGCATCAAGGCTGATCTACGTGGCAGCAGAGTTCCGATGATGACTCAGCTGACGAGGCAAGGGGTGTGAGGGATTGCACAATTTAATATGGGATATGTTCACATATGCACATCACATGATCCATAACATCAAGATGTGGGAGGAGGTGCTCAGCAATGCAAACACACAGCTGGAGATCACGAGACACACTCTCTCGGCATACATACATCATGTCATTCACAAATGGTTTTCCTAACTTGAGGGGAGAGCCACACAAGTGGTATACAGAGTTAAACAGAATAATAGCCATGGGAGAACTGCATTGGTAGGATCTGGATACATTGTTTAGCATCATTGTATCAAGAGATTTGTGGGAGGATTGTAAGAAAGTGATACACTGGCTCAAAATATGTGACCGCTACTGCAATTACTACACTAACATTTGTCACTAGACTATGTAAGGGAAATGTTTGCAAGTAGACAAGAGATGGTTGTGCCATGCTTACACACCTTAGAAAATGTAAGTTCAAGTTTTAAGTCATCACACATAATGAGACACAAGCTTCTGACTTGATTATTTGTCAGTGGCATTAGGTTAAGATCCTCAGGAGGCGTTTTAGTGTACAGCTCTGGATAGTATGCACAAAATAATAACTTTCTTATGTAGGGATATCATTTAAAAATATTTTGACACCTGTAAAGGTTGTCAACATTCCTACAGTGAACAAATTTAGTCTTGAGGAACCGGAGGATTCATTTGCAGCAGTTAACAATATGTTGTCAGGGGTGTGGAATTTTATAAAATATCTACTTGTTCATGGGACAGGTTGTGTCATCAATCTACTTGTCCTGTGAAACCACATGCATATTTTCTGCTGCTAAAATGATGTTTACAAATATTTTCTAGGAGTCTGATTTCCTGGTATGCTTCTGTAAATGCTTGCTCATTCATAAAAGTTGCTCTAATGCAAGGACAGAAATCATGGGTGCACTTTGCGATTGTCTTTAAGAATTCTGCTCCTAACTGGTTATCCAAGACCTTTTGTTATTTGAAATCTGTCTCTCTATTTATCAACTGGCTTCACTGTAAGTGACACCATTCGGCTCTTCCATAAGAAGCATATTGGTAAAAAGTAGTTTTGTTTGTGCCAGGAAGTACTGTGGCAGGGTGTGTTTTTAGAGGATGGTGATGAAAAAATATTTTTGCTTTTGCTAATACTTGTATATTTCTCTGTTTCCCATAACCTTGCTGAAAATGGTTACATTGATTTTTCCATTATGAATATACATTTTGGAAATAAGACCATTGTAGGAAGTTGGCCCTGTATATACTATTTCAAAGTAAGAAATAGTGTGCACAGAGTCCAAGGGTTCACCTTAGAGGTAAGATAGTGGTAAAAAGAGATAATTATAATGCTATATTTTGTTGTAGTGTGGTCGAGCAGTAGGCTTATGAGAGAGTAGTGTTAAGCATTTGTTGTACACACACAGGCAATAAATGAGGAACACACACTCAAAGACTTACTCCAGGCCAAAAGGTTTTTATATTGAAAAATATATTTTCTTAGTTTATTTTAAGAACCACAGGTTCAAGATTTACAAGTAATACTTCAAATAAAAGGTATTTCACTTAGGTATTCTAGGAACTTTGAATAATCACAATAGCATGTACAGTTGTGACAAAAATGGCAATAAGCTATTTTAAAAGTGGACACAGTGCAAAAATCAACAGTTTCTGGGGGAGGTAAGTAAATGTTAAGTTCACAGGTAAGTAAAACACTTACAGGGTTCAAAGTTGGGTCCAAGGTAGCCCACCGTTGGGGGTTCAAGGCAACCCCAAAGTTACCACACCAGCAGCACAGGGCGGGTCAGGTGCAGAGGTCAAAGAGGTGCCCAAAACACATAGGCTTCAATGGAAACAGGGGTGCCCCGGTTCCAGTCTGCCAGCAGGTAAGTACCCGTGTCCTCGGAGGGCAGACCAGGGGGGTTTTGCAGGGCACCGGGGGGGACACAAGCAGGCACAGAAAGTACACCCTCAGCGGCGCACCGGCGGCCGGGTGCGGAGTGCAAACAGGCGTCGGGTTTTGTATTGGAATCAATGTGGAGACCTGGGGGTCTCTTCAACGATGCAGGCAGGCACGGGGGCTCCTTGGGGTAGCCACCACCTTGGCTAGGCAGAGGGTCACCTGGGGGTCGCTCCTGCACTGGAGTTCGGTTCCTTCAGGTCCTGGGGGCTGCGGGTGCAGTGTTGGTTCCAGGCGTCGGGTCCCTTGTTACAGGCTGTCGCGGTCAGGGGGAGCCTCTGGATTTCCGCTGCAGGCGTCACTGTGGGGGCTCAGGGGGGTTGTCTGTGGTTACTCACGGGCTCGCAGTCGCCGGGGAGTCCTCCCTTAGGTGTTTGTTCTCCGCAGGTCGAGCCGGGGGCGTTGGGTGCAGAGTGGAAAGTCTCACGCTCCCGGCGGGAAACGTAGAGTCTTTAAAGTTGCTTCTTTGTTGCATAAAGTTGCAGATGGTTGAACAGAGCCACTGTTCACGGGAGTCCTTTGGGTGCAGGGCAGTCCTCTAAGGCTTCAGAGGTCGCTGGTCCCTGTTGGAGGCGTTGCTGTTGCAGTTTTCGTTGAAGTAGGGAGACAGGCCGGTGGGGCTGGGGCCAAATCAGTTGTCGTCTCCGTCTTCACTGCAGGGCTTCAGGTCAGCAGTCCTTCTTCTCCTTCAGGTTGCAGGAATCTAGTTTCCTAGGTTCTGGGGGCCCCTAAATACTGAATTTAGGGGTGTGTTTAGGTCTGGGAGGACAGTAGCCAATGGCTACTGTCAATGAGGGTGGCTACACCCTCTTTGTGCCTCCTCCCTGTGGAGAGGGGTGCACATCCCTAATCCTGTTGGGGGAATCCTCCTTCTACAAGATGGAGGATTTCTAAAAGTAAGAGTCACCTCAGCTCAGGACACCTTAGGGGCTGTCCTGACTGGGGAGTGACTCCTCCTTGTTTTTCTCATTATCTCCTCCAGCCTTGCCACCAAAAGTGGGGGCAGTGGCCGGAGGGGCGGGCATCTCCACTAGCTGGGATGCCCTGTGGCGCTGTAACAAAGGGGGTGAGCCTTTGAGGCTCACCGCCAGGTGTTACAGTTCCTCCAGGGGGAGGTGGGAAGTACCTCCACCTAGTACAGGCTTTGTTCCTGGCCACAAAGTGACAAAGGCACTCTCCCCATGTGGCCAGCAACATGTCTGGTGTGTGACAGGCTGGCAAAAACTAGTCAGCCTACACTGGTAGTCGGGTATATTTTCAGGGGGCATCTCTAAGATGCCCTCTGGGTGTCTTTTACAATAAATTGCACACTGGCATCAGTGTGTATTTATTGTGCTGAGAAGTGTTATACCAAACTTCCCAGTTTTCAGTGTAGCCATTATGGTGCTGTGGAGTTCGTGTTTGACAGACTCCCAGACCATATACTCTGCACTTACAATGTCTAAGGTTTGGCTTAGACACTGTAGGGGCATAGTGTTCATGCACTTCTGCCCTCACCTGTGGTATAGTGCACTCTGCCTTAGGGCTGTAAGGCCTGCTAGAGGGGTGACTTACCTATGCCACAGGCAGTTTGAGGTTGGCATGGCACTCTGAGGGGAGTGCCATGTCGACTTAGTCATTTTCTCCACACCAGCACACACAAGCTGTGAAGCAGTGTGCATGTGCTGAGTGAGCGGTCCCTAGGGGGGCAGAAGACATGCTGCAGCCCTTAGAGACCTTCCCTGGCATCAGGGCCCTTGGTACCAGGGGTAGCAGTTACAAGGGACTTACCTGAGTGCCAGGGTTGTGCCAATTGTGGAGACAAAAGTACATTTTAGGGAAAGAACACTGGTGCTGGGGCCTGGTTTGCTGGGTCCCAGCACACTTTCAAATCATAACTTAGCATCAGCAAAGGCAAAAAGTCAGGGGGTAACCATGCCAAGGAGGCATTTCCTTTCAACCATGCATCTGCACATTTTACTAAATGATGCTTCAAAGAAATGGAACCTAAAATGTCATAGTAGTTTTGCAAAATGTTTCTTTCCTAGTAGGATTTTTGTGAACATATTTGGAAAGCAAAGAATAGTAAATTTTACTTTCAAGCTTCTGCAAATATTTGCATCTGATGTGAGAGCATTCTGGTAGCATCATATTGTTATACTTTGCAAATGTGTGTACACATATTTATATCGGGAGCAGTGTCAGCAGCGCAGTAGAAGCTTACAGTTTCTTAGTGTGCTCACCCTAATAATAAAGGCTTTGCATTAATGAACCATTAATACAAGCTCAATTAGCATTACCATATGGACAAACATTAACTTAATTGCAGACAATGCCCTAGACTGATCCATAATGTGGTACTGTGAACTGGCAACCAAAGGGTTTGTGCTGCAGGGGGTTAGGCCTACTTGTCACAAGGACAAAATAAATACAAAACGTGCTTCCCTTAACCCCAAGCAATATGTGCTGGGCATCAGTCTATGGTAATTCCATACCCCTGGTTGTGTATTTCTTCATGGCTTTATACAGTAAATACAAATAATTTAGTAATGTTAAATTATGGAAAACATCTAGACATTAAAAGAAGAGTTACTACGTGCTGAAATGTAAATCATAGCAGGAAATAATAGAAATACAACATTAGGGGTTTTTTGGTGATGTAGAGTGAGTTAGTTCTGTGATAGCATACTTCTATTAAGGTGTATTGATATTCATACTAAACATATATTGGTGCAATAATAATAATGATACATGACGTGTTAGTAATATTGATGGTTTCACTTAATAAGCGGATAAAAGAAAATATTCCAAATTAATGTCTAAACCCCTGCAGTAAATGCTGTATGCTGAAATCATGTGAGTGAAACAAAAGTATAAAAAGGGGCAATAGGTATTTTCACCTCATCTTGAATAATTTCAAATAGCAAAACAAAATGCAACACATTTTATTTTATAGCAGTAATGCCAAAATTGCTTATATTTTATCAGAACAGCAGATTTCCTGTAAATAATATAATGGATTTTTTAACCAGTTTCCACAGTGTCACTTCCCTACATCGGATTAGCTATTTTCCTTCTATCCAAGATGGAGGAAAGTGGAATGGAGGGTCCACCTCATATGCACCACCTTAGGGGTGGTGCATGCCAGGTGGGCCACTACTCCTCCATACTTTGTGTATTTTCCTGCCGTGGCTCCCACCAAAAGTGGGGGTTTGCAATGGGGACGGCCATCTGCTGTTAGCTGCAGGCCAGGGGGTCGAGTTTCAAAGGCAGTAAGCCATTTGAAGCTCTCCACCAAGGCAGTGCACATTTCTGAGGAATGGGGTGTTGGCACCTCCACCCAGGAAGGGCTTTGTTCTGCAACCCAGAGAGCAGTTCCTCTCACCCCAAGGTTGTAGACTGAATGTCTGGTGGTGGCAGGCTGGATAGAACCAGTCAACGACCATGCCAGGGTAGTTAGGTTTTGCATGGGGCACCTCTAAGGTGACCCCGGGTACATTTAGTAATAAATCCAATACTTGCATCAGTTTGGATTTATCATCCTGAGTTGTTTGACACCAAACAACCCAGGGCTCGGAGTGGCCATCATGTGGCTGTGAAACTGATGTTGAGCAGTGTCCAGAACATGTATTAAAACGTCTGCTCTGTCTGCTCACTATGCCAAAGGTTGTGCAAGGACATAGTGGGGGCATAGTGCTCATGCATATATGCCCTCACATAAACTATGGTGCACCCTGCCTTAGGGCTGTAAGGCCTGCCAGAGGGGTGACTTACCCATATTGAACACAGTATGTAGTGGGCAGGGCACACAGGCAGTGTGCCATGTCAAGCTTGCAATTTAGGTTTACATCAGGGCACTCAGCCTGCAATGGCAGTGCTGGGTGCACTTGAATGCCTGGCCCTAGAGGGTGGCACAATCAGTGCTGCTTCCCTCAGGGGCCTACCCTTAGTACCTCCTGCCCTGGGCAACTAAGTGCAATTTACTAGGGGCTTATGGTGGCAGCTAAAGGTGTCTCCAATTGTGCTAATGCATCACAATAGTTTTAGGGAAAGAGTTCTGGCCCAGGGGACCTGGTAAGCCAGGGCCCTGGGCACTACAATTTCTAGGCTACACCATACATCAGGCAAAAAGTGGGGGCTAACCATGTCAAAAAGAGGTATTTTCTCAAAGACCCTCCATGGGTTATGTAGCCAACCTGCCCTCCATTGCCGTCAGCCTGAACTTTGGATTTAAACCAGTCCCTCATGACCTCAAGTAACCTTTTGACCGCTAGTGACTTCTAAGCACAATGTTCACATTTAATCTTTAAACAATCATATCTTGACTTCTACTTATTGGACTTTTGTCATTTTTGTTTTTGTGTTACTCTGAAAAACATTCTCTATTTTTCTAAACTGGTGTGGAGTCTTTGTGGTGTCTTTCAATGTGTTACTTTAATTTAAGAGTTGCACAAATACTTTACACATTGTCTCTTAAATTGTCTGACTGCTCTGTGCCAAGTTACCAGTGGGTGAGCACAGGTTAATTTAGGGTGTGTATCTGAATTACCCTGAGGAGGATTGTGGTCCATACTTGAGGGCCTGATTTAGAGCTAGGCATACGGGTTACGCTGTCACAAACTTGAGGGATATCCCATTTGCCTTAGTACAATGTAATTATATCCTTTGACACTTGTAGTATGGAGGTCAGGTTATCTGCTGCGTTTGTAATGGAGTACCTGTCTGTGGAACTCTAAATCAGGACCTAAGTCTGTCACAATGTGGCTTAGGGGAGGATCCTAAATGTAGGAATTACTGTGCTGCAGAGGCTGGTTTCCTGTGTCTAGCATGGGTATGCCGTCCAGTTAATAAATACTGAGGGAAGGTCCTGGGCTCAAATGGTTGGCACACAGTTACTGCTAGACCCTAAAATTGCCTTAATCTGGCTGATTTTAAGGTGTTGTTCTTGTTGGTGGCCAAATGTGAAGTAGCTAAGCATTCAGTTAGGAAGAACTCTCCACATTTTAGTGAGTGGCTCAAAGAGTTCATTAACTGCAGCAAACAGTTGGAGTACTTTGAAAATAAACGATTTCCTTGGCTTTAGGGCCTAAGGATTTGTGGTGGTGTTTGCATTCATTGCTATTTGACTGTAGCACTTCTTACAATTAATAGGTTTGCAAGTCTTGTCACTTGAGTCAATCAGCGAGAACTACTTCTACTTCTACTACTTGATTACGTTGACTGCCTCCTCATGCTTACCATCATGCCTATAAATGCTTACGAGATATACCTCTTAATTGTAATCAGGGCCACTGGAATTATGCGATTGTGGGGCTGCGGCGATTTTCGTATAATAAAGATTTGCCACATAATCCATAATTTGCCGCACAATCTGCTGTTTTTAACAACAACAAAAATTCTAGCTTAAACTGTTAAAAAGTTACTAAAACTGTAGCGAGCCCTGTTCCCCTGCAATGCAAGGCCCTTTGTAAAGCTGGACTGGTCACCATTCTGTTGCTTATTGCTATATTTGTGTGGTAAACTGGTACCAATGGTGCGCAGTCAATGTCCACACGGTGTTACCAAGTTTAAACAAGATGAAATAATGAAGTTATACTATTACAAAATGTGCTGCATTATGCCACATAATTAGAGTTTTCTTGCTGCATAATGTACTCTACTCTGCCGCATAATTTGGCTCTCTCCTGCCGCAAAATTACAGTGGCCCTGGTTATGATTTATGTGCAGATATATGCAATGCTTCCAATTGGCAGGTGCTGTCGGGCACTGAGTACCTACAGTTCTTTAATTTGAAAAGAAGTCTGCCTGCTCTTTTTAGCAGAAGTGCCATAGTTGTAATGGGAAAGTACTTGCACTTCTCAGTGGCAAACAGGTACTCTGTGATAATGAGTACCAGTACTTCTACATTCCCATTTTAACCACTGGATTACAGCATTGCCTGGAACTTTGCATGCTGTAATAATGTGATTATTTTCTGTACATGGCTTGTTATTGTGCCCTCCTATTATCTATTTTGAAAAATTACAATTAAAAAAACACGATTTTTTTCCCCATGGATCCTGTAATAGGTTACAAATATTCCCACGCCACTAAAGACCCCCGTCTGTCCTGGATGAAACCGCCTCTGTTGCAGCTCTGGATGGACCCGCTTCGGCCAAGTGGCTCAGAAGGGATCGCCCAGCCACACACGGGCCAGTGGTGCTCTAGGCTGTGCGCACCGAGACTTTGCACGCTTCAGTTCATGCTGCCACTTGTGATGAAAGAAGTGTTCAGAAAGGGCACGGAGAGGTCTGGACTCTTTCTGGCTGAGGGAGCAGCACCTGTAAGAAAGGTAGGATGGCGGACCTTGGGGAGAGGGCTAGGGCTCAGCCAAGGTTCGGCCCTGTTGACAATAGTATTATCAGATTTTCGCTCAGAACAGGGTGGAACACACAGCACCTGAGGTAGGGTGACCAGATTTTGAGGAGCAAAAACCGGGACAGGTCAAAGATAAAAGAAGGACTAACGACTTTACTCTCACTTTTATATCTGGCATGTCCCGTTTTTTTTGCTTATCTTTGTGAATGTGTGCCTATACATGTGTGTGTGTGTGTGTGTGTGTATATATATATATAATATATATATATATATATATATATATATATATATATATATATATATATATATATATACACATTTACAAGACTATAGACAAGACATATAAAATTAGCTATGGCTTGGTCTCCCACGCTGCACCCCCAACCTGCTCCCACCCACATCTCTCTGCTCCCCACTCCGTCTCTCTGCTGGGAGCAGACAGATAAAAATGTTTTTTTTGTGTGTATGATCTAAGAATAAAGAGTCAAAGGCCCAATGTCAGACAAATGTGAGAAGCTACTAAACTATAGGAACCTTCTAATGTTGGATCCGTTTTCAGTCTATCAAGGTTATTAATATCAGTATATAGATAAAACTGAGCACTTTCCTATGGAGAAAAGCCTTCGGACAATGCTTTGAAGACTTAACTGCTTTCTGCTTTGTTGCTAGGTCGTATTGTGTCAAATACTTCTCTGAGATATTTTGTATACCCATTGAGGAGCACTTGTGTCAAATACTTCTCTGAGATCTTTTGTATACCCATGAGGAACACTTGTGTCAAATACTTCTCTGAGATCTATTGTATACCCATTGAGGAGCACTTGTGTCAAATACTTCTCTGAGATCTTTTGTATACCCATGAGGAACACTTGTGTCAAATACTTCTCTGAGATCTATTGTATACCCATTGAGGAGCACTTGTGTCAAATACTTCTCTGAGATCTTTTGTATACCCATTGAGGAGCACTCAGCTCCTTTTGGACTCAGTGCTGACAGGGTTCTTACTCTGCTGCAGCGCAGCCTATTAAAATACTACAAGGCTCCATATTCTGATCGCATCGATACTGCTGAAATTTCCAATTCTAATCTAACCACACACTAAGGTGTACCTGGAGTAACGTGGAAGAGCCTGCTAAGCCCACTGCTTTCAACTCTATTTAGTGCCTTAGTGCCCTTGTGAATAAATACAGATGAACAAAATAGCAACATGGAGATCACCTTGGCCCAGAAGACCTTCAATAATGGGGGACTATAACCCATGCAATACTGATTGTTGAAGCTCATTAATCTACTGAAGCAACTTGCAGTTCTTATCATAAGATCTCCAAAATGATGGAGTTCCCAAATTACAGGAGTCAAAGATGACTCCTAAGAACTTGTATCTATGCACTATTTACAGTTTGAACCCATAGGCGCACCATGAGTAATTATCACTACATCTTCCAATTTACGCTACTTTTGTTTTGGAGATGCTCATTCTCAGTTTATAGTTGCTGTAATGAATTGTCGGGGATTTTAATCTTCTCTACAAGCCAATTGGAGTCTAGTTTAAACAAACTCAAATCATCTGCGTAGGAGACCATCCTATAGGAGGTGAAGAGCAATGCGTATTTTTCTTCTATGCAATCACTTGTTCACTCATCTATTTATTTATACAACCACACTCTCACCAATTCATCCAGGCACCAATTTACTCATCCATTCATCTGTCCATGCACGTTCTCATTTATCCATCCATCAACGCACCCATTGACTCAATATCGTGCTCAACTACTCACACCTTTGCTAAACTTATAAAGAAAAGTCGCATCTATTAAAATAGGGTCTTGGAATAACTAAATGAAGCACTAGTTTTCACTACGTTCCGTTTAGACCTCACCTGGGTGTCAGTGGTTGCAACGGTAAAAAAAGCATTTATAAAAGCCGGTCGCCCGTACCACTAGACACATAGCAAGCAACAACGAACAAAATGGCATAACAAACAACCATTGGCATTGCCACTAGGCCTGGTTTATAACAAGAAGGGTCTCTTCAGTCACTGATATGTTTAGGCTATCAATAAGCCATCATGCATGCACTCTAGCACTCGTTCTTGCACTCATACATCAATTCATCCACTCACTGACTTATTCTTGCACTTACCCACATATCAATCCATAATAAAACTGACACACAAACTCCCATAGGCAAATGGAAGATAAAATATTAAAAGTAGAATAAACGCAGTGGGCATATACTTGCAATACATGTAGGAGGCTGGACTGGCTTGTAGTGAGTACCAAGGGGTACTTGCACCAGGCCCAGTTATCCCTTATTAGTGTATAGGGTGTCTAGCAGCTTAGGCTGATAGATAATGGTAGCTTAGCAGAGCAGCTCAGGCAGAACTAGGAGACGTGTGAAGCTACTACAGTACCACTTAGTGTCATATGCACAATATCATAAGAAAACACAATACACAGTTATACTAAAAATAAAGGTACTTTATTTTTATGACAATATGCCAAAGTATCTTAGAGTGTACCCTCAGTGAGAGGATAGGAAATATACACAAGATATATATACACAATAGCAAAAATATGCAGTATAGTCTTAGAAAACAGTGCAAACAATGTATAGTTACAATAGGATGCAATGGGGAAACATAGGGATAGGGGCAACACAAACCATATACTCCAAAAGTGGAATGCGAACCACGAATGGACCCCAAACCTATGTGACCTTGTAGAGGGTCGCTGGGACTATTAGAAAATAGTGAGAGTTAGAAAAATAACCCTCCCCAAGACCCTGAAAAGTGAGTGCAAAGTGCACTAAAGTTCCCCTAAGGACAAAGTAGTCGTGTTAGAGGAATAATGCAGGAAAGACACAAACCAGCAATGCAACAACTGTGGATTTCCAATCTAGGGTACCTGTGGAACAAGGGGACCAAGTCCAAAAGTCACAAGCAAGTCGGAGATGGGCAGATGCCCAGGAAATGCCAGCTGCGGGTGCAAAGAAGCTTCGACTGGACAGAAGAAGCTGAGGTTTCTGCAGGAACGAAAAGGGCTAGAGACTTCCCCTTTGGTGGACGGATCCAGCTCGCCGTGGAGAGTCGTGCAGAAGTGTTTTCCCGCCGGAAGGACGCCAACAAGCCTTGCTACACGCAAATCGTGCGTTTGGCGTTTTTGGACGCTGCTGGGGCCCAGGAGGGACCAGGAAGTCGCAAATTGGACCTGAAGAGAGAGGGGACGTCGAGCAAGACAAAGAGCTCTCACTGAAGCAGGTAGCACCCGGAGAAGTGCCAGAAACAGGCACTACGAGGATGCGTGAAACGGTGCTCGCCGAAGTTGCACAAAGGAGTCCCACGTCGCCGGAGACCAACTTAGAAAGTCGTGCAATGCAGGTTAGAGTGCCGTGGACCCAGGCTTGGCTGTGCACAAAGGATTTCCACCGGAAGTGCACAGGGGCCGGAATAGCTGCAAAGTCGCGGTTCCCAGCAATGCAGCCCAGCGAGGTGAGGCAAGGACTTACCTCCACCAAACTTGGACTGAAGAGTCACTGGACTGTGGGGGTCACTTGGACAGAGTCGCTGGATTCGAGAGACCTCGCTCGTCGTGCTGAGAGGAGACCCAAGGGACCGGTAATGCAGCTTTTTGGTGCCTGCGGTTGCAGGGGGAAGATTCCGTCGACCCACGGGAGATTTCTTCGGAGCTTCTGGTGCAGAGAGGAGGCAGGCTACCCCCACAGCATGCACAAGCAGGAAAACAGTCGAGAAGGCGGCAGGATCAGCGTTACAGAGTTGCAGTAGTCGTCTTTGCTACTATGTTGCAGGTTTGCAGGCTTCCAGCGCGGTCAGCGGTCGTTTCCTTATCAGAAGGTGAAGAGAGAGATGCAGAGGAACTCGGCTGAGCTCATGCATTCATTATCTAAAGTTTCCCCAGAGACAGACACCCTAAATAGCCAGAAAAGAGGGTTTGGCTACCTAGGAGAGAGGATAGGCTACTAACACCTGAAGGAGCCTATCAGCAGGAGTCTCTGACGTCACCTGGTGGCACTGGCCACTCAGAGCAGTCCAGTGTGCCAGCAGCACCTCTGTTTCCAAGATGGCAGAGGTCTGGAGCACACTGGAGGAGCTCTGGACACCTCCCAGGGGAGGTGCAGGTCAGGGGAGTGGTCACTCCCCTTTCCTTTGTCCAGTTTCGCGCCAGAGCAGGGGCTAAGGGGTCCCTGAACCGGTGTAGACTGGCTTATGCAGAATTGGGCACCTCTGTGCCCAACAAAGCATTTCCAGAGGCTGGGGGAGGCTACTCCTCCCCTGCCTTCACACCATTTTCCAAAGGGAGAGGGTGTCAGACCCTCTCTCAGAGGAAGTTCTTTGTTCTGCCATCCTGGGCCAGTCCTGGCTGGACCCCAGGAGGGCAGCTGCCTGTCTGAGGGGTTGGCAGCAGCAGCAGCTGCAGTGAAACCCCAGGAAGGGCAGTTTGGCAGTACCAGGGTCTGTGCTACAGACCACTGGGATCATGGGATTGTGCCAACTATGCCAGGATGGCATAGAGGGGGCAATTCCATGATCATAGACATGTTACATGGCCATATTCGGAGTTACCATGGTGAAGCTACATATAGGTAGTGACCTATATGTAGTGCACGCGTGTAATGGTGTCCCTGCACTCACAAAGTTCAGGGAATTGGCTCTGAACAATGTGGGGGCACCTTGGCTAGTGCCAGGGTGCCCTCACACTAAGTAACTTTGCACCTAACCTTTACCAGGTAAAGGTTAGACATATAGGTGACTTATAAGTTACTTAAGTGCAGTGTAAAATGGCTGTGAAATAACGTGGACGTTATTTCACTCAGGCTGCAGTGGCAGGCCTGTGTAAGAATTGTCAGAGCTCCCTATGGGTGGCAAAAGAAATGCTGCAGCCCATAGGGATCTCCTGGAACCCCAATACCCTGGGTACCTCAGTACCATATACTAGGGAAATATAAGGGTGTCCCAGTAAGCCAATGTAAATTGGTAAAATTGGTCACTAGCCTGTTAGTGACAATTTGAAAGTAATGAGAGAGCATAACCACTGAGGTTCTGGTTAGCAGAGCCTCAGTGAGACAGTTAGGCACCACACAGGGAACATATACATGCACACCTATGAGCACTGGGGCCCTGTGTGACAGGGTCCCAGTGACACATACATATAGGCCACAAACCTATGAGCACTGGGGTCCTGACCAGCAGGATCCCAGTGACACATAACAAACATACTGAAAACATAGTGTTTTCACTATGAGCACTGAGGCCTGGCTATCAGGATCCCAGTGAGACAGTGAAAACAGTGACAAACACCCTGACATACACTCACAAACAGGCCAAAAGTGGGGGTAACAAGGCTAGAAAGAGGCTACCTTCTCACACAACCCCCCCCCCCAAACGAAGGACAATAAGGCTAACCTTGGCCAGTTGAGACTTTATTGTCTAAGTGGTGATAAGTAGAGAGTAGCTCTGCAATAGACTGGTTACTCCCTTTATCATCCACTATATGGTTACTTCCCTGTGGGGATGTAAGCCACCCTTTTTGAAGTTTTTTAGCTAAGCAACAATGTGAAGATGTATTTTCAGAGTTTCTATCAGTAAGTTTTAGTTTAGAGCAGTGGGAATTGTCCACTGAACCTATTTGTAGTGATGGAAATGCCAGACAGGGATGCTGTCTCAGAAAAGCCATAGCTGGGCAAAAACTTTGTCCATCTGGCTGGAAGAGAGAACAGGGATGCTGTTTCTCTTGAGTTGGAGCAGGGCAGGGATGCTGTCCTATGAGCTCCACACTAGGGCAGGGATGCTGTCCTAAGTGTTGTGAGGTAGTGCAGGGTTTCTGCACTAAAGTTTCTCTGGGAGGGTTGGAGGGATGCTCCATGTTAACTAAAATGGTGCTGTTTTTCTCACCAATGTTAGTTATCCCACAGAGAGGTACTTCCACCTCAGGGAGTCCAGCTTTGCCAGCTGATGATTCCCTTGGAACAGGTGCCACCCTAGGAGAGGTTTCTCCCACCACAGGAATAGTATCCTGAATGGTAGGGTGGTTAGGGGATACTGTGATACCCTTTTTACCTGTTGATGGAGAGGGATCCTGAGTTTTCAGGCCTTCTCTCCTTTGCTTTTTCATTTCACTTGAAATGAGAGGGAACAATTCCTCAGGGATGCCCAGCATGGCTGCATGGGCATAAAACTCTACATCAGCCCAACCTGAGGCCTCTAGGTCATTACCTAAGAGACAGTCTACAGGTAAGCTAGGTGATACCACCACCTGCTTAGGGCCAGTAACTCCACCCAAACTAAACTGAATTATAGCTAAGGGAAGAAACTTAGTGGAGTTATGGACATCAATAATCTTATACTGTTGTCCAATGATGTGTTGTTCAGGAGGCACTAGGTTTTCAGTCACCAAAGTGAAACTGGCACCTGTGTCCCTGTAGGCCAAGGCCTCAACACCATTTATTGAAACTGTCTGCCTGTACTTATCCATTGTAAGGAGACAAGCAGCCAGTGTGGCAAGGCCAGTGCCACTAGGTGTGACAGAAACTGTCTTGGGACTGATTACATCAGTTTCCACTATGGACCCATAAGTGAACCCAACTACACCCTTTGCTTGACTGTTGCCAGCAGTCCCACCACTAGTACCACTACTGCTAGGGGCACTAGAGCTTGATGTATTAGTGGTGGTAGGCTCAGGGGGTTTACCTGGACAGGACTTATCCCCTGGCCTATGGCCTCTATTTTTACACACAAAGCACCAAGGCTTTTTAATGTGTGCAGGTTGGGAAGAAGAGGAAGAATTTGTTTTATCCCCACCCTCTGAAGAGTGTTTAAGATTTGAAGTGGGATCTTTGGTTTTACCCTTATCCCCATGCTTATCTTGAGATTTTTCACCATCTTTCTTCTTATTGCCATCTTTGTCACCCCCTGTATGAACTTTTCTGTTCACCCTTGTTCTGACCCATTTGTCTGCCTTCTTTCCCAATTCTTGGGGAGAGGTCAGATCAGAGTCTACCAGGTACTGGTGCAACAAATCAGACACACAATTATTAAGTATATGCTCTCTCAGGATTGTGTTATACAGGCTTTCATAATCAGTAACTTTACTGCCATGTAACCACCCCTCCAAGGCCTTCACTGAATGGTCAATGAAATCAACCCAGTCTTGTGAAGACTCCTTTTTGGTCTCTCTGAACTTTATCCTGTACTGTTCAGTGGTTAAGCCATAACCATCCAGGAGTGCATTCTTAAGAACTGTAAAATTATTGGCATCATTTTCTTTCACAGTAAGGAGCCTATCCCTACCTTTTCCACTAAATGATAGCCATAGGATAGCAGCCCACTGTCTTTGAGGGACATCCTGTACAACACAGGCCCTCTCAAGTGCAGCAAACCACTTGTTAATGTCATCCCCCTCCTTATAAGGGGGAACTATCTTGTGCAGATTCCTGGAATCATGCTCTTTTGCAGGATGACTATGGGGAATACTGCTGCTGCCACCATGGGTATCTAAACCCAACTTCTGTCTTTCCTTCTCTAATTCAAAAGACTGTCTATCCAAATCCAGCTGTTGCTTTTTAAGCTTCAGTCTGGTTTGTTCCACCCTCAACTTATTGAGTTCCCTCTCTAACATTCTGTCATCAGGGTTGGTGGGAGGGACATTTCTAGAAACAGAGCTATGATGGGAATGAACAGAAGGAGACCTGTCCCTTACAGAAGGCACCCTAACAGCTTGGTTTACAGAAACATTACTACCAGTATGGTGAGAATAAATGCTTTTGCTATGATGTGAGACAACACTATTTATTTGGTGTGGCTCATCATCATTACCATCTATGCTAGATTGTCTAGTAATGGGCAGGCTAGGAAGTTTCTTTCCTGAATCTTTTCCTGGGGGAGTCCCTGAATCAGATTGGGAACTATTAGGTACTTTTTCAACAGCTGGGGCACCTATAGCCTTATCCTGTTCTCTAAGCATATTAAGTAACAGTTCCAAGGAAGGATTCTTCCCTACACTCAAACCTCTCTCTATACAGAGACTCCTTGCTCTTTTCCAGCTAAGGTTGTCATATGCAAGTTTGGACAGATCAACACTTTGGCCTGTGCCAGACATTTTTTAGAGAGAGTTAAAGTGATAGAAAAAGAGAAAAAAGTTTTCAGAACTTTTTGGAAAGACAGAAAAAAACTTTTTAAACTTTTAAGAAATTTTTGAAAGTTTAGGAGTACTTTTCAGCACTTAGAAAAGAGTGAAAAGAGAAAATGCAAAACTTTTTTGGCTATGTGTATATACACTGACCTTGTTTTGTATATTTTTCTCTTATGAAAAGTACAATGACAAGAGTGGTAAGTAGTCTCAAGCACTTATCCCACCACTGCACAACCAATGTAGGAGGCTGGACTGGCTTGTAGTGAGTACCAAGGGGTACTTGCACCTTGCACCAGGCCCAGTTATCCCTTATTAGTGTATAGGGTGTCTAGCAGCTTAGGCTGCTAGATAATGGTAGCTTAGCAGAGCAGCTTAGGCTGAACTAGGAGACGTGTGAAGCTACTACAGTACCACTTAGTGTCATATGCACAATATCATAAGAAAACACAATACACAGTTATACTAAAAATAAAGGTACTTTATTTTTATGACAATATGCCAAAGTATCTTAGAGTGTACCCTCAGTGAGAGGATAGGAAATATACACAAGATATATATACACAATAGCAAAAATATGCAGTATAGTCTTAGAAAACAGTGCAAACAATGTATAGTTACAATAGGATGCAATAGGGAAACATAGGGATAGGGGCAACACAAACCATATACTCCAAAAGTGGAATGCGAACCACGAATGGACCCCAAACCTATGTGACCTTGTAGAGGGTCGCTGGGACTATTAGAAAATAGTGAGAGTTAGAAAAATAACCCTCCCCAAGACCCTGAAAAGTGAGTGCAAAGTGCACTAAAGTTCCCCTAAGGACAAAGTAGTCGTGTTAGAGGAATAATGCAGGAAAGACACAAACCAGCAATGCAACAACTGTGGATTTCCAATCTAGGGTACCTGTGGAACAAGGGGACCAAGTCCAAAAGTCACAAGCAAGTCGGAGATGGGCAGATGCCCAGGAAATGCCAGCTGCGGGTGCAAAGAAGCTTCAACTGGACAGAAGAAGCTGAGGTTTCTGCAGGAACTAAACGGGCTAGAGACTTCCCCTTTGGTGGACGGATCCCTCTCGCCGTGGAGAGTCGTGCAGAAGTGTTGTCCCGCCGGAAAGATGCCAACAAGCCTTGCTACACGCAAATCGTGTGTTTGGCGTTTTTGGACGCTGCTGGGGCCCAGGAGGGACCAGGAGGTCGCAAATTGGACCTGAGGAGAGAAGGGACGTCGAGCAAGACAAAGAGCCCTCACTGAAGCAGGTAGCACCTGGAGAAGTGCCAGAAACAGGCACTACGAGGATGCGTGAAATGGTGCTTGCCGAAGTTGCACAAAGGAGTCCCACGTCGCCGGAGACCAACTTAGAAAGTCGTGCAATGCAGGTTAGAGTGCCGTGGACCCAGGCTTGGCTGTGCACAAAGGATTTCCGCCGGAAGTGCACAGGGGCCGGAGTAGCTGCAAAGTCGCGGTTCCCAGCAATGCAGCCAGCGAGGTGAGGCAAGGACTTACCTCCACCAAACTTGGACTGAAGAGTCACTGGACTGTGGGGGTCACTTGGACAGAGTCGCTGGATTCGAGGGACCTCGCTCGTCGTGCTGAGAGGAGACCCAAGGGACCGGTAATGCAGCTTTTTGGTGCCTGCGGTTGCAGGGGGAAGATTCCGTCGACCCACGGGAGATTTCTTCGGAGCTTCTGGTGCAGAGAGGAGGCAGGCTACCCCCACAGCATGCACAAGCAGGAAAACAGTCGAGAAGGCGGCAGGATCAGCGTTACAGAGTTGCAGTAGTCGTCTTTGCTACTATGTTGCAGGTTTGCAGGCTTCCAGCGCGGTCAGCGGTCGTTTCCTTATCAGAAGGTGAAGAGAGAGATGCAGAGGAACTCGGCTGAGCTCATGCATTCGTTATCTAAAGTTTCCCCAGAGACAGAGACCCTAAATAGCCAGAAAAGAGGGTTTGGCTACCTAGGAGAGAGGATAGGCTACTAACAACTGAAGGAGCCTATCAGCAGGAGTCTCTGACGTCACCTGGTGGCACTGGCCACTCAGAGCAGTCCAGTGTGCCAGCAGCACCTCTGTTTCCAAGATGGCAGAGGTCTGGAGCACACTGGAGGAGCTCTGGACACCTCCCAGGGGAGGTGCAGGTCAGGGGAGTGGTCACTCCCCTTTCCTTTGTCCAGTTTCGCGCCAGAGCAGGGGCTAAGGGGTCCCTGAACCGGTGTAGACTGGCTTATGCAGAATTGGGCACCTCTGTGCCCAACAAAGCATTTCCAGAGGCTGGGGGAGGCTACTCCTCCCCTGCCTTCACACCATTTTCCAAAGGGAGAGGGTGTCACACCCTCTCTCAGAGGAAGTTCTTTGTTCTGCCATCCTGGGCCAGGCCTGGCTGGACCCCAGGAGGGCAGCTGCCTGTCTGAGGGGTTGGCAGCAGCAGCAGCTGCAGCTGCAGTGAAACCCCAGGAAGTGCAGTTTGGCAGTACCAGGGTCTGTGCTACAGACCACTGGGATCATGGGATTGTGCCAACTATGCCAGGATGGCATAGAGGGGGCAATTCCATGATCATAGACATGTTACATGGCCATATTCGGAGTTACCATGGTGAAGCTACATATAGGTAGTGACCTATATGTAGTGCACGCGTGTAATGGTGTCCCCGCACTCACAAAGTTCAGGGAATTGGCTCTGAACAATGTGGGGGCACCTTGGCTAGTGCCAGGGTGCCCTCACACTAAGTAACTTTGCACCTAACCTTTACCAGGTAAAGGTTAGACATATAGGTGACTTATAAGTTACTTAAGTGCAGTGTAAAATGGCTGTGAAATAACGTGGACGTTATTTCACTCAGGCTGCAGTGGCAGGCCTGTGTAAGAATTGTCAGAGCTCCCTATGGGTGGCAAAAGAAATGCTGCAGCCCATAGGGATCTCCTGGAACCCCAATACCCTGGGTACCTCAGTACCATATACTAGGGAATTATAAGGGTGTCCCAGTAAGCCAATGTAAATTGGTAAAATTGGTCACTAGCCTGTTAGTGACAATTTGAAAGTAATGAGAGAGCATAACCACTGAGGTTCTGGTTAGCAGAGCCTCAGTGAGACAGTTAGGCACCACACAGGGAACATATACATGCACACCTATGAGCACTGGGGCCCTGTGTGACAGGGTCCCAGTGACACATACATATAGGCCACAAACCTATGAGCACTGGGGTCCTGACCAGCAGGATCCCAGTGACACATAACAAACATACTGAAAACATAGTGTTTTCACTATGAGCACTGAGGCCTGGCTATCAGGATCCCAGTGAGACAGTGAAAACAGTGACAAACACCCTGACATACACTCACAAACAGGCCAAAAGTGGGGGTAACAAGGCTAGAAAGAGGCTACCTTCTCACAATACACAATTAAAATGAAACATAGTAGTGGGTAGCCATCTTGCATTGGTATTGTATACAGTATAACATTGTTTTAAAGTTCCACTGTAGCTACCACATTTCAAAGCAATACATTGGCCATCTTGGAGCGGTAAAAACAACAATGCGCAGTCAAAATACATGGTGTCCTCTCAGCAAGCATTGCCCTAGGTATATTTCTTCAAATTTTAAAGTGTATAGTGTATGACTGCTGTATGAAGCCAAGGTAGCAAACACAATCCTGCCAAAGTTTGTGGCCATTCTGAGATGGCCATACAGTTTAGAAATATTGGCCACACGGGATGCAGTACAATGCAGATGAAATGAGGGTGAGTGTGGAGCCTAGTATGATTTTCAGGGAACTACAGGGGGCACAAAAAGGGGAATTAAAGAAATGAAAGGGGACCTAAAGAAGAAAACTGTGGAGAACTAAAGGACTTGCCACCAACCCAGACAAAGAAGCAAACTCATTTTTAGATGGACGTGCACATGTGATAAGCAAACTATGTTTACTCACAGGGCAACAGAACTAATGCCAGAAATAGGCTAACTGATTGCCCTAGACAGTATGGGAATGATGCGTGGACAGGAAAGGGTACAATCAAATACTCTCTATGTATGTATATGTATGTATGTAGATTTATTTGAGTTGGTATGTCGTTATAACAAACTGAGGCCTCCTGTATTGCACATAAGCTGGCAACAATCAGTAACAGTCATAAAACTCCAAATATATACAAAATTATAGGTGTCAAAGCATTTGACAATACCTATGAACAGGGTCAAAGAAGGATTATCACATTGCAAATCTTCAACTCTGTGTGTTTGTCAGACGGGGTAACCAACAGCGAAGTCATTGCCTACTACAGTGCTCCATGACACTGCATATAGCGCAATACTTGTCTACAGGGTTTAACACAGTGCAATAATAAGGTTAAATGTGAAGAAAAAAAAAATATATATATATATATATCTATATATATATATATATATATATATATACAGATCTTTAATTATACAGGTTCATTTTTACAGAGAAACGTCAATGAATTTCTAGTCGTTGACCTCCTGTCTAACAACAGTACACGAACACACAGAATTATATCTACTAACACACAGCGCTAAGACCAGAAGCGCTCTAAAGCAGCGTGGATGAGAAGTGCTTGGCGCTACCGAAACCACCAAATATAAACAAGCAATCGAGGAGTTCATCGCTTACCATTTTCAGCATGTCGGCGGCAGAGGGGGACACCCGTGAGCGGTAGGTGTTGTGCAGCTGAACAATCGTGCTCTTTTCTTTCTCTGTGAGCGCCCAACTTACTTCTACAGCCACGAGAACAAGCAAGAAAACAGCACTCCGACAAAGCATCTTGGCTGTTCGTCTTCTCAGCACTCAGAGCAACCAGCGAACTGCTTTGCAAGAGCTCAAAACATAGGAACTCCCTGTCTCAAATTGGAAGCAGAGCCCTGGATTTCGTATCGTTCTGCTTTTCACAGGCACACCCAAACCGAGCCATTGTTCTAGAATATAAATCATGTTTACACAGTCAAGTCAACTATCGCTCTCATCTCTGTTGGTGAATCACTATCATTATGCACCAGACCACCAATCACTGAAAACTGGAAGTGGAAACTTGCTGCAAAACTTTTTTTTTTCTACAGGTGACCAAATCGGAAATGCGAATAGTTTTTTCAGATGTATAAATAAGAAGCTCCAAAGACAGTTTAAATTGTGCGTACAAAACGTGCTGGAATTTGTTTTTGGTGAAAACAGGCAGAAAACTTCACGCTTTCGGAATCAAAAGGTGTAAATTGTCGCAAACGTGAAATCTTATATGAGGCTTTGCTTATCTGTGTTATAGCAGCGATACTGCAGCGGCTTTGTTTGCCCCCCAATAACGTGAGGGAGTCCAAAGAATATTGAAACGTTGCTGTCAATATTGAGCTCTCTGTGTGCAAAAAAGCGTGTATTGCTGATCCACTGCCGAAAACTGCTCTTAGTGCCAGGCAAGCGTATGGTATTGTACTGTACTATACCATTGGCACATACATGACTTACTACCCCTATTTGGGGCACTGAAAGACTTATCCATAGGGATAGCGTGCTTCAGAAGGGGGATGTGTGGTGGGATGTGTATTGTCTTTGCTTCCTGTCTACTATTGGGAAAGGTATCTATGTTGTGTATTATGACCACTGAGGAGCGATTATGGAATGTAGCGCTAGGAGGAACGGTAAATGAGGAACTGTGAGGTATGGATGCCGAATTTAGGTCTCGCCTAAAGAGTGCTAGTTGCTGTGCTGTGAGGAGCATTTACTATTCATCGCCCACAGCATACCACTGGTTGTTTTGGTTGTCACACTTATTTGCAATGTCTCGATTGCTTAGCCCCAACAGGCTTACCCTCCTTTCATTCATTAGCTCCTCCCTGTAGCTTGGACCAAGTACGTGTTCTTTCTTGTCTTTGTTATTCTTCGTCTTTTTGCAAAGCACTGATTCATTTTATGAGTTTTTGTATTATTCCTGGACGTACAATGTGTTCACCTACTTTTAAACTAGCATACACCTTTTACGCCACTTGCTGTCTCTATCAGCGCTTCAGTAATATTGAGACACCACTCGCACACGTTGAATTATGCTCTGTAATTACAAAAGTAGGATGCAGAATGCCTTCAAAAGTTGTGCTTTAAATTACATTGTGTTTTATTTACTATTAATCAATTCATAACACTGCATGTGTTTGATCGTCTTTCCAGCAATTGCAAATTTTAGGATGTTTTTCGGCTTCCTATACATGTTGCTTTTACCCTATCTGTTGTCTCTATCAACACTTTAGTTACTTACACCCACAGAGGTACTACTCTGCGCCACTTTACTCTACACCACTCTACGACGCTCAGCTCTATGTCACTCCACTCTACACCATTCCATTCCACTCAGTGACTCTACTCTATGCCGTTCTACTCTACTCCACTCTACTCTAAGCCACTCTACTCTACTCCACTCAGTGCCATTCTACTCTATGCCACTCCACTCTCCCCCACTCCACACCACTCTTCTCTATGCCACTCAACTCTGTGCCACTGTACTCCATACCACTTCACTGTAGGAGGCTGGACTGGCTTGTAGTGAGTACCAAGGGGTACTTGCACCTTGCACCAGGCCCAGTTATCCCTTATTAGTGTATAGGGTGTCTAGCAGCTTAGGCTGATAGATAATGGTAGCTTAGCAGAGCAGCTTAGGCTGAACTAGGAGACGTGTGAAGCTACTACAGTACCACTTAGTGTCATATGCACAATATCATAAGAAAACACAATACACAGTTATACTAAAAATAAAGGTACTTTATTTTTATGACAATATGCCAAAGTATCTTAGAGTGTACCCTCAGTGAGAGGATAGGAAATATACACAAGATATATATACACCATAGCAAAAATATGCAGTATAGTCTTAGAAAACAGTGCAAACAATGTATAGTTACAATAGGATGCAATGGGGAAACATAGGGATAGGGGCAACACAAACCATATACTCCAAAAGTGGAATGTGAACCACGAATGGACCCCAAACCTATGTGACCTTGTAGAGGGTCGCTGGGACTATTAGAAAATAGTGAGAGTTAGAAAAATAACCCTCCCCAAGACCCTGAAAAGTGAGTGCAAAGTGCACTAAAGTTCCCCTAAGGACAAAGAAGTCGTGTTAGAGGAATAATGCAGGAAAGACACAAACCAACAATGCAACAACAGTGGATTTCCAATCTAGGGTACGTGTGGAACAAGGGGACCAAGTCCAAAAGTCACAAGCAAGTCGGAGATGGGCAGATGCCCAGGAAATGCCAGCTGCGGGTGCAAAGAAGCTTCTACTGGACAGAAGAAGCTGAGGTTTCTGCAAGAACAAAATAGGCTAGAGACTTCCCCTTTGGTGGACAGATCCCTCTCGCCGTGGAGAGTCGTGCAGAAGTGTTTTCCCACCGAAAGAACGCCAACAAGCCTTGCTAGCTGCAAATCGTACGGTTAGCGTTTTTGGACGCTGCTGAGACCCAGGAGGGACCAGGAGGTCGCAAATTGGACCAGCAAAGAGAGGGGACGTCGAGCAAGACAAGGAGCCCTCTCTGAAGCAGGTTGCACCCGGAGAAGTGCCAGAAACAGGCACTACGAGGATGCGTGAAACGGTGCTTGCCGAAGTTGCACAAAGGAGTCCCACGTCGCCGGAGACCAACTTAGAAAGTCGTGCAATGCAGGTTAGAGTGCCGTGGACCCAGGCTTGGCTGTGCACAAAGGATTTCCGCCGGAAGTGCACAGGGGCCGGAGTAGCTGCAAAAGACGCGGTTCCCAGCAATGCATCCCAGCGAGGTGAGGCAAGGACTTACCTCCACCAAACTTGGACTGAAGAGTCACTGGACTGTGGGGGTCCCTTGGACAGAGTCGCTGGATTCGAGGGACCTCGCTCGTCGTGCTGAGAGGAGACCCAAGGGACCGGTAATGCAGCTTTTTGGTGCCTGCGGTTGCAGGGAGAAGATTCCGTCGACCCACGGGAGATTTCTTCGGAGCTTCTGGTGCAGAGAGGAGGCAGACTACCCCCACAGCATGCACAAGCAGGAAAACAGTCGAGAAGGCGGCAGGATCAGCGTTACAGAGTTGCAGTAGTCGTCTTTGCTACTATGTTGCAGTTTTGCAGGCTTCCAGCGCGGTCAGCAGTCGATTCCTTATCAGAAGGTGAAGAGAGAGATGCAGAGGAACTCGGCTGAGCTCTTGCATTCGTTATCTAAAGTTTCCCCAGAGACAGAGACCCTAAATAGCCAGAAAAGAGGGTTTGGCTACCTAGGAGAGAGGATAGGCTACTAACACCTGAAGGAGCCTATCAGAAGGAGTCTCTGACGTCACCTGGTGGCACTGGCCACTCAGAGCAGTCCAGTGTGCCAGCAGCACCTCTGTTTCCAAGATGGCAGAGGTCTGGAGCACACTGGAGGAGCTCTGGACACCTCCCAGGGGAGGTGCAGGTCAGGGGAGTGGTCACTCCCCTTTCCTTTGTCCAGTTTCGCGCCAGAGCAGGGCTAAGGGGTCCCCTGAACCGGTGTAGACTGGCTTATGCAGAATTGGGCACCTCTGTGCCCAAGAAAGCATTTGAAGAGGCTGGGGGAGGCTACTCCTCCCCTGCCTTCACACCATTTTCCAAAGGGAGAGGGTGTAACACCCTCTCTCAGAGGAAGTTCTTTGTTCTGCCATCCTGGGCCAGGCCTGGCTGGACCCCAGGAGGGCAGATGCCTGTCTGAGGGGTTGGCAGCAGCAGCAGCTGCAGTGAAACCCCAGGAAGGGCAGTTTGGCAGTACCAGGGTCTGTGCTACAGACCACTGGGATCATGGGATTGTGCCAACTATGCCAGGATGGCATAGAGGGGGCAATTCCATGATCATAGACATGTTACATGGCCATATTCGGAGTTACCATTGTGAAGCTACATATAGGTAGTGACCTATATGTAGTGCACGCGTGTAATGGTGTCCCCGCACTCACAAAGTCCGGGGAATTGGCCCTGAACAATGAGGGGGCACCTTGGCTAGTGCCAGGGTGCCCTCACACTAAGTAACTTTGCACCTAACCTTTACCAGGTAAAGGTTAGACATATAGGTGACTTATAAGTTACTTAAGTGCAGTGTAAAATGGCTGTGAAATAACGTGGACGTTATTTCACTCAGGCTGCAGTGGCAGGCCTGTGTAAGAATTGTCAGAGCTCCCTATGGGTGGCAAAAGAAATGCTGCAGCCCATAGGGATCTCCTGGAACCCCAATACCCTGGGTACCTCAGTACCATATACTAGGGAATTATAAGGGTGTTCCAGTAAGCCAATGTAAATTGGTAAAAATGGTCACTAGCCTGTTAGTGACAATTTGGAAAGAAATGAGAGAGCATAACCACTGAGGTTCTGGTTAGCAGAGCCTCAGTGAGACAGTTAGGCACCACACAGGGAACACATACATATAGGCCACAAACTTATGAGCACTGGGGTCCTGACTAGCAGGGTCCCAGTGACACATAACAAACATACTGAAAACATAGGGTTTTCACTATGAGCACTGGTCCTTGGCTAGCAGGATCCCAGTGAGACAGTGAAAACACCCTGACATACACTCACAAACAGGCCAAAAGTGGGGGTAACAAGGCTAGAAAGAGGCTACTTTCTCACACAACCCCCCCCCCAAACGAAGGACAATAAGGCTAACCTTGGCCAGTTGAGACTTTATTGTCTAAGTGGTGATAAGTAGAGAGTAGCTCTGCAATAGACTGGTTACTCCCTTTATCATCCACTATATGGTTACTTCCCTGTGGGGATGTAAACCACCCTGTTTGAAGTTTTTTAGCTAAGCAACAATGTGAAGATGTATTTTCAGAGTTTCTATCAGTAAGTTTTAGTTTAGAGCAGTGGGAATTGTCCACTGAACCTATTTGTAGTGATGGAAATGCCAGACAGGGATGCTGTCTCAGAAAAGCCATAGCTGGGCAAAAACTTTGTCCATATGGCTGGAAGAGAGAACAGGGATGCTGTTTCTCTTGAGTTGGAGCAGGGCAGGGATGCTGTCCTATGAGCTCCACACTAGGGCAGGGATGCTGTCCTAAGTGTTGTGAGGCAGTGCAGGGTTTCTGCACTAAAGTTTCTCTGGGAGGGTTGGAGGGATGCTCCATGTTAACTAAAATGGTGCTCTTTTTCTCACCAATGTTAGTTATCCCACAGAGAGGTACTTCCACCTCAGGGAGTACAGTTTTGCCAACTGATGATTCCCTTGGAACAGGTGCCACCCCAGGAGAGGTTTCTCCCACCACAGGAATGGTATCTTGAATGGTAGGGTGGTTAGGGGATACTGTGATACCCTTTTTACCTGTTGATGGAGAGGGATCCTGAGTTTTCAGGCCTTCTCTCCTTTGCTTTTTCATTTCAGTAGAAATGAGAGGGAACAATTCCTCAGGGATGCCCAGCATGGCTGCATGGGCATAAAACTCTACATCAGCCCAACCTGAGGCCTCTAGGTCATTACCTAAGAGACAGTCTACAGGTAAGCTAGGTGATACCACCACCTGCTTAGGGCCAGTAACTCCACCCCAACTAAACTGAATTATAGCTAAGGGAAGAAACTTAGTGGAGTTATGGACATCAATAATCTTATACTGTTGTCCAATGATGTGTTGATCAGGGTGCACTAGGTTTTCAGTCACCAAAGTGATACTGGCACCTGTGTCCCTGTAGGCCAAGGCCTCAACACCATTTATTGAAACTGTCTGCCTGTACCTATCCATTGTAAGGGGACAAGCAGCCAGTGTGGCAAGGCCAATGCCACTAGGTGTGACAGAAACTGTCTTGGGAGTGACTACCCCAGTTTCTACTATGGACCCAAAAGTGAACCCAACTGCACCCTTAACTTGACTGTTGCCAGCAGTCCCACCACTAGTACCACTACTGCTAGGGGCACTAGAGCTTGATGTATTAGTGGTGGTAGGCTCAGGGGGTTTACCTGGACAGGACTTATCCCCTGGCCTATGGCCTCTGTTTTTACACACAAAGCACCAAGGCTTTTTAATGTGTGCAGGTTGAGAAGAAGAGGAAGAATTAGTTTTATCCCCACCCTCTGAAGAGTGTTTAAGATTTGAAGTGGGATCTTTGGTTTTACCCTTATCCCCATGCTAATCTTGAGATTTTTCACCATCTTTCTTCTTATTGCCATCTTTGTCACCCCCTGTATGAACTTTTCTGTTCACCCTTGTTCTGACCCATTTGTCTGCCTTCTTTCCCAATTCTTGGGGAGAGGTCAGATCAGAGTCTACCAGGTACTGGTGCAACAAATCAGACACACAATTATTAAGAATATGCTCTCTCAGGATCAAGTTATACAGGCTGTCATAATCAGTAACTTTACTGCCATGTAACCACCCCTCCAAGGCCTTCACTGAATGGTCAATGAAATCAACCCAGTCTTGTGAAGACTCCTTTTTGGTCTTTCTGAACTTTATCCTGTATTGTTCAGTGGTTAAGCCATAACCATCCAGGAGTGCATTCTTAAGAACTTGGAAATTATTAACATCATTTTCTTTCACAGTAAGGAGCCTATCCCTACCTTTTCCACTAAATGATAGCCATAGGATAGCAGCCCACTGCCTTTGAGGGACATCCTGTACAACACAGGCCCTCTCAAGTGCAGCAAACCACTTGTTAATGTCATCCCCTCCTTGTAAGGGGGAACTATCTTGTGCAGATTCCTGGAATCATGCTCTTTTGCAGGATGACTATGGGGAATACTGCTGCTGCCACCATGGGTTTCTAAACCCAGTTTCTGTCTCTCCTTCTCTACTTCTAAAGTCTGTCTATCCAAATCCAGCTGTTGCTTCTTGAGCTTCAGTCTGGTTTGTTCCACTCTCAATCTATTGAGCTCCCTTTCTAACAATCTGTCATCAGGGTGGGTGGGAGGGACATGCCTTGAAACAGAAGTATGGTGAGAATGGATAGAAGGAGACCTGTCCCTTACAGAAGCCACCCTAACAGCTTGGCTAACAGAAACATCACTACCAGTATGGTGAGAATAAATGCTTTTGCTATGATGTGAGACAACACTATTTATATGGTGTGGCTCATCATCATTACCAACTATGCTAGACTGTCTAGTAATGGGCAGGCTAGGAAGTTTCTTTCCTGAATCTTTTCCTGGGGGAGTCCCTGGATCAGATTGAGAACCATTAGCTACTTTTTCAACAGATTGGGCACTTATGGCCTTATCCTGTACTCTAAGCATGTTAATTAACAGTTCTAAGGAAGGATTCTTCCCTACACTCAAACCTCTCTCTATGCAGAGACTCCTTGCTCCTTTCCAGCTAAGGTGATCATATGCAAGTTTGGACAGATCAACATTTTGGCCTGTGCCAGACATTTTTAGAGAGAGTTAAAGTGATAGTAAAAGATAAAAAGTTTGTCAGAGCTTTTAGAAAGACAGAGAAAAAAACTTTTTTAACTTTTTAGAACTTTTTAGAAAGTTAGAAGTACTTTTCAGCACTTAGAAAAGAGTGAAAAGAGGAAATGCAAAACTTTTTGGCTATGTGTATATACACTGACCTTGTTTTGTATATTTTTCTCTTATGAAAAGTACAATGACAAGAGTGGTAAGTAGTCTCAAAGCACTTATCCCACCGCTGCACAACCAATGTAGGAGGCTGGACTGGCTTGTAGTGAGTACCAAGGGGTACTTGCACCGTGCACCAGGCCCAGTTATCCCTTATTAGTGTATAGGGTGTCTAGCAGCTTAGGCTGATAGATAATGGTAGCTTAGCAGAGCAGCTTAGGCTGAACTAGGAGACGTGTGAAGCTACTACAGTACCACTTAGTGTCATATGCACAATATCATAAGAAAACACAATACACAGTTATACTAAAAATAAAGGTACTTTATTTTTATGACAATATGCCAAAGTATCTTAGAGTGTACCCTCAGTGAGAGGATAGCAAATATACACAAGATATATATACACAATAGCAAAAATATGCAGTATAGTCTTAGAAAACAGTGCAAACAATGTATAGTTACAATAGGATGCAATGGGGAAACATAGGGATAGGGGCAACACAAACCATATACTCCAAAAGTGGAATGCGAACCACGAATGGACCCCAAACCTATGTGACCTTGTAGAGGGTCGCTGGGACTATTAGAAAATAGTGAGAGTTAGAAAAATAACCCTCCCCAAGACCCTGAAAAGTGAGTGCAAAGTGCACTAAAGTTCCCCTTAGGACAAAGAAGTCGTGTAAGAGGAATAATGCAGGAAAGACACAAACCAACAATGCAACAACTGTGGATTTCCAATCTAGGGTACCTGTGGAACAAGGGGACCAAGTCCAAAAGTCACAAGCAAGTCGGAGATGGGCAGATGCCCAGGAAATGCCAGCTTCGGGTGCAAAGAAGCTTCTACTGGACAGAAGAAGCTGAGGTTTCTGCAGGAACGGAAAGGGCTAGAGACTTCCCCTTTAGTGGACGAATTCCTCTCGTCGTGGAGAGTTGTGCAGAAGTGTTTTCCTGCCGAAAGAATGCCAACAAGCCTTGCTAGCTGCAAATCGTGTGGTTAGCGTTTTTGGACGCTGCTGAGGCCCAGGAGGGACCAGGAGGTCGCAAATTGGACCAGCAGAGAGAGGGGATGTCGAGCAAGACAAGGAGCCCTATCTGAAGCAGGCTGCACCCGGAGAAGTGCCAGAAACAGGCACTACGAGGATGCGTGAAACGGTGCTCGCCGAAATTGCACAAAGGAGTCCCACGTCGCCGGAGACCAACTTAGAAAGTCGTGCAATGCAGGTTAGAGTGCCGTGGACCCAGGCTTGGCTGTGCACAAAGGATTTCCGCCAGAAGTGCACAGGGGCCGGAGTAGCTGCAAAAGTCACAGTTCCCAGCAATGCAGCCCAGCGAGGTGAGGCAAGGACTTACCTCCACCAAACTTGGACTGAAGAGTCACTGGACTTTGGGGGTCACTTGGACAGAGTTGCTGGATTCGAGGGACCTCGCTCGTCGTGCTGAGAGGAGACCCAAGGGACCGGTAATGCAGCTTTTTGGTGCCTGCGGTTGCAGGGGGAAGATTCCGTCGACCCACGGGAGATTTCTTCGGAGCTTCTGGTGCAGAGAGGAGGCAGACTACCCCCACAGCATGCACAAGCAGGAAAACAGTCGAGAAGGCGGCAGGATCAGCGTTACAGAGTTGCAGTAGTCGTCTTTGCTACTATGTTGCAGTTTTGCAGGCTTCCAGCGCGGTCAGCAGTCGATTCCTTATCAGAAGGTGAAGAGAGAGATGCAGAGGAACTCGGCTGAGCTCTTGCATTCGTTATCTAAAGTTTCCCCAGAGACAGAGACCCTAAATAGCCAGAAAAGAGGGTTTGGCTACCTAGGAGAGAGGATAGGCTACTAACACCTGAAGGAGCCTATCAGAAGGAGTCTCTGACGTCACCTGGTGGCACTGGCCACTCAGAGCACTCCAGTGTGCCAGCAGCACCTCTGTTTCCAAGATGGCAGAGGTCTGGAGCACACTGGAGGAGCTCTGGACACCTCCCAGGGGAGGTGCAGGTCAGGGGAGTGGTCACTCCCCTTTCCTTTGTCCAGTTTCGCGCCAGAGCAGGGCTAAGGGGTCCCCTGAACCGGTGTAGACTGGCTTATGCAGAATTGGGCACATCTGTGCCCAACAAAGCATTTCCAGAGGCTGGGGGAGGCTACTCCTCCCCTGCCTTCACACCATTTTCCAAAGGGAGAGGGTGTCACACCCTCTCTCAGAGGAAGTTCTTTGTTCTGCCATCCTGGGCCAGGCCTGGCTGGACCCCAGGAGGGCAGATGCCTGTCTGAGGGGTTGGCAGCAGCAGCAGCTGCAGTGAAACCCCAGGAAGGGCAGTTTGGCAGTACCAGGGTCTGTGCTACAGACCACTGGGATCATGGGATTGTGCCAACTATGCCAGGATGGTATAGAGGGGGCAATTCCATGATCATAGACATGTTACATGGCCATATTCGGAGTTACCATTGTGAAGCTACATATAGGTAGTGACCTATATGTAGTGCACGCGTGTAATGGCGTCCCCGCACTCACAAAGTTCAGGGAATTGGCTCTGAACAATGTGGGGGCACCTTGGCTAGTGCCAGGGTGCCCTCACACTAAGTAACTTTGCACCTAACCTTTACCAGGTAAAGGTTAGACATATAGGTGACTTATAAGTTACTTAAGTGCAGTGTAAAATGGCTGTGAAATAACGTGGACGTTATTTCACTCAGGCTGCAGTGGCAGGCCTGTGTAAGAATTGTCAGAGCTCCCTATGGGTGGCAAAAGAAATGCTGCAGCCCATAGGGATCTCCTGGAACCCCAATACCCTGGGTACCTCAGTACCATATACTAGGGAATTATAAGGGTGTTCCAGTAAGCCAATGTAAATTGGTAAAAATGGTCACTAGCCTGTTAGTGACAATTTGGAAAGAAATGAGAGAGCATAACCACTGAGGTTCTGGTTAGCAGAGCCTCAGTGAGACAGTTAGGCACCACACAGGGAACACATACATATAGGCCATAAACTTATGAGCACTGGGGTCCTGACTAGCAGGGTCCCAGTGACACATAACAAACATACTGAAAACATAGGGTTTTCACTATGAGCACTGGTCCTTGGCTAGCAGGATCCCAGTGAGACAGTGAAAACACCCTGACATACACTCACAAACAGGCCAAAAGTGGGGGTAACAAGGCTAGAAAGAGGCTACTTTCTCACATCCACTCCACTCCATGCCACCCACTCTATGCCACTCTACTCTATACCACTCCACACCACTCAACTGCACTCTGTACAATGTCACTCTGAAGCCCTCTACGTCACTCCAGTCTACCACTCTACTATTTGTCACTCCACTTTATGCCATTCTACTCCATGCCACTCTACTCTACATCACTAATCCACACCACCCCATTCAACACAATGCTACTCTGCGGGACTCTCCGCCACCCGAGTCTATGCAATGTACTCTACAGCATTCTACTCTGTCAATCCACTCTACGCCACTCTACACCACTCTGCTCTACTCTATGTCACTCTACTCTGTGTCATTGTACTCTACACCACTCCACTCTATGCCATTCAACACTGTGCTACTGTATTCTATGCCACTCCACTGTTCGCCACTCCACTCTATGCCAGTCTACTCTACACCACTACACCACCCAAAACCACTCCACACAATGCTATTCTGCAGCACTCCACACCACTCCACTCTATGCTAATCTACAGTACACCACTCTACTCTATGCCACTCTACTCTACACCACTCTACTCTGTCATTCTACTCTACACCATTCCATCCCACTCCATTCCATTCAATGTCACTCTGTTGCACTCTGCACTATTCCACTCAACGCCACTGTACTCTTTGCAACTCCATTGTATGCCACTCTACTCAATACCACTCCACTCTACACCAGTGTACTCTACACCACTCCATGCCACTCCACTTTTCTCCACACATTGCCACTATGCAGCACTCTTTGCCACTCCACTCTATGCTCTCTACTCTATGCCGTTTTATTTTATGCCACTTGTAGGAAAGTATCATCTTGCCTGGCATGTCACCCCCATATTTCACTGTATATATGTTGTTTTAGTTGTAAGTGTCACTGGGACCCTGCCAGCCAGGGCCCCAGTGCTCATAAGTGTGCCCTGTATGTGTTACCTGTGTTAACACTAACTGTCTCACTGAGGCTCTGCTAATCAGAACCTCAGTGGTTATGCTCTCTCATTTCTTTTCAAATTGTCACTAACAGGCTAGTGACCAATTTTACCAATTTACATTGGCATACTGGAACGCCCTTATAATTCCCTAGTATATGGTACTAAGGTACCCAGGGTATTGGGGTTCCAGGAGATCCAGGAGATCCAGGATTTCTTTTGCCACCCATAGGGAGCTCTGACAATTCTTACACAGGCCTGCCACTGCAGCCTGAGTGAAATAACGTCCACGTTATTTCACAGCCATTTTACACTGCACTTAAGTAACTTATAAGTCACCTATATGTCTAGCCTTTACCTGGTAAAGGTTGGGTGCTAAGTTACTTAGTGTGTGGGCACCCTGGCACTAGCCAAGGTGCCACCACATTGTTCAGGGCCAATTCCCCGGACTTTGTGAGTGCGGGTACACCATTACACGCGTGCACTATACATAGGTCACTACCTATGTTTAGCTTCACAATGGTAACTCCGAATATGGCCATGTAACATGTCTAAGATCATGGAATTGCCCCACCAATGCCATCTTGGTATTGGGGAGACAATCCCATGATTCCCCGGGTCTCTAGCACAGACCCGGGTACTGTCAAACTGCCTTTCCCGGGGTTTCACTGCAGCTGCTGCCAACCCCTCAGACAGGTTTCTGCCCTCCTGGGGTCCAGCCAGGCTTGGCCCAGGAAGACAGAACAAAGGACTTCCTCAGAGAGAGGGTGTTACACCCTCTCCCTTTGGAATAAGGTGTCAGGGCTGGGGAGGAGTAGCCTCCCCCAGCCTCTGGAAATCCTTTGATGGGCACAGATGGTGCCCATCTCTGCATAAGCCAGTCTACACCGGTTCAGGGATCCCTCAGCCCTGTTCTGGCGCGAAACTGGATAAAGGAAAGGGGAGTGACCACTCCCCTGACCTGCACCTCCACTGGGAGGTGCCCAGAGCTCCTCCAGTGTGCTCCAGACCTCTACCATCTTGGAAACAGAGGTGCTGCTGGCACACTGGACTGCTCTGAGTGGCCAGTGCCAGCAGGTGACGTCAGAGACTCCTTCTGATAGGCTCCTTCAGGTGTTGCTAGCCTATCCTCTCTCTTAAGTAGCCAAATCTCCTTTTCTGGCTATTTAGGGTCTCTGATTTGGGGAATTCCTTAGATAACGAATGCAAGAGCTCATCAGAGTTCCTCTGCATCTCTCTCTTCACCTTCTGCCAAGGAATCGTCTGCTGACCGCGCTGGAAGCCTGCAAAACTGCAACAAAGTAGCAAAGACGACTACTGCGACCTTGTAACGCTGATCCTGCCGCCTTCTCAACTGTTTTCCTGGTGGTGCATGCTGTGGGGGTAGTCTGCCTCCTCTCTGCACTAGAAGCTCCGAAGAAATCTCCAGTGGGTGGACGGAATCTTCCCCCTGCAACCGCAGGCACCAAAGAACTGCATCACCGGTCCTCTGGGTCTCCTCTCAGCACGACGAGCGAGGTCCCTTGAACTCAGCAACTCTGTCCAAGTGACTCCCACAGTCCAGTGACTCTTCAGTCCAAGTTTGGTGGAGGTAAGTCCTTGCCTCCCCACGCTAGACTGCATTGCTGGGAACCGCGTGTTTTGCAGCTACTCCGGCTCCTGTGCACTCACCGAGCCTGGGTCCCCAGCACTCTAACCTGCATTGCACGACCTCCTGAGTTGTCCTCCGGCTTCGTGGGACCCTCTTGTGCAACTTCGGGTGAGCTCCGGTTCACTCCACTTCGTAGTGCCTCTTCCGGCACTTCTGCGGGTGCTGCTTGCTTCTGAGTGGGCTTTTTGTCTTGCTGGATGCCCCCTCTGTCCCCTCACGCAATTGGCGACATCCTGGTCCCTCCTGGGCCACAGCAGCATCCAAAAACCCTAACCGCGACCCTTGCAGCTAGCAAGGCTTGTTTGCGGTCTTTCTGCGGGAAAACACTTCTGCACGACTCTTCACGATGTGGGACATCCATCCTCCAAAGGGGAAGTTTCTAGCCCTTGTCGTTCTTGCAGAATCCTCAGCTTCTACCATCCTGTGGCAGCTTCTTTGCACCCACAGCTGGCATTTCCTGGGCATCTGCCCACTCCCGAGTTGATCGTGACTTTTGGACTTGGTCCCCTTGTTCCACAGGTACTCTCGTCTGGAAATCCATTGTTGTTGCATTGCTGGTGTTGGTCTTTCCTGCAGAATTCTCCTTTCACGACCTCTCTGCTCTTTGGGGAACTTAGGTGCACTTTGCACACACTTTTCAGGGTCTTGGGTGGGCTATTTTTCTAACCCTCACTGTTTTCTTACAGTCCCAGCGACCCTCTACAAGGTCACATAGGTTTGGGGTCCATTCGTGGCTCACATTCCACTTCTTGAGTATATGGTTTGTGTTGCCCCTATCCCTATGTGCCCCCATTGCATTCTTTTGTGACTATACCTTGTTTGCACTGTTTTCTATTGCTATTACTGCATATTTTGGTATTGTGTACATATATCTTGTGTATATTTGCTATCCTCATACTGAGGGTACTCACTGAGATACTTTTGGCATATTCTCATAAAAATAAAGTACCTTTATTTTTAGTATATCTGTGTATTGTGTTTTCTTATGATATTGTGCATATGACACTACTGGTACTGTAGGAGCTTCACTCGTCTCCTAGTTCAGCCTAAGCTGCTCTGCTAAGCTACCTTTTCTATCAGTCTGAGCTGCTAGACACCCCTCTACACTAATAAGGGATACCTGGGCCTGGTGCAAGGTGTAAGTACCCCTTGGAACTCACTACAAGCCAGTCCAGCCTCCTACATTGGTCGTGCAGCGGTGGGATAAGTACTTTGCAACTACTTACCACTTTTGTCATTGTACTTTTCATAAGAGAAAAATATACAAAACAAGTTCAGTGTATGTACACCTAACCAAAAAGTTTTGCTTTTCTTCTCTCACTTCTTTTCTGAGTGCTGAAAAGTACCTCTAAACTTTCAAAAAAGTTCTTAAAAAGTTTTAAAAGTTTTTTTTCTGTTCTTTAAAAAGTTCTAAAAACTTTTGCTTTCTTTTTCTATCCCTTAAACACTTTCTAAAATGTCTGGCACAGGCCAGACTGTTGATCTGTCCAAACTTGCTTATGATCAGCTTAGCTGGAAAGGAGCAAGGAGTCTCTGCATTGAAAGAGGTTTAGGGGTAGGGAAGAATCCCTGCAGAGAACTATTGGTTAATATGCTCATTGAACAAGATAAGACCAGAGTTGGCACTTCTGTTGAGAAATTAGCTGATAGTTCCCAATCTGACCCTGGGGCACCCCTAGCAAAGGATTGAGAAGGGAACCTTCCCAACCTGCCCATTAGCAGACCACCTAGCATAACTGGTACTGATGTGATTTCACACCATAGTAATAGTGTTACCTCACATCACAGTAAGAGTGTTCCTTCCCATCATAGTAGGAGTGTTACTTCTGTTAGCCAGGTTGTTAGAGTGCCATCTGTAAGGGTCAGGTCTCCCTCTGTTCATTCTCACCATACTTCTGTTTCAAGACATGCCTCACCCACCCACCCTGATGACAGAGTGTTAGAAAGGGAGCTCAATAGATTGAGAGTGGAACAATCCAGGCTGAACCTCAAGAAGCAAAAGCTGGATTTAGATAGGCAGTCATTGGAGATAGAAAGAGAAAGACAGACATTGGGTTTTGAAACCCATGGTGGCAACAGCAGTGTTCCAAATAGTCATCCTGCAAAAGAGCATGATTCTAGGAATCTGCACAAGATAGTTTCCCCTTATAAGGAGGGGGATGACATTAACAAGTGGTTTGCTGCACTTGAGAGGGCCTGTGTTGTACAGGAGGTCCCTCAAAGGCAGTGGGCTGCTATCCCATGGCTATCTTTCAGTGGAAAGGGTAGGGATAGGCTCCTTACTGTAAAGGACCAATAATTTTACAGTTCTTAAGAATGCACTCCTAGATGGTTATGGCTTAACCACTGAACAGTACAGGATGAAGTTCAGAGAAACCAAAAAGGAGTCTTCACAAGACTGGGTAGACTTTGTTGACCATTCAGTGAAGGCCTTGGAGGGGTGGTTACATGGCAGTAAAGTTTCTGACTATGAAAGCCTGTATAACTTAATCCTGAGAGAGCATATACTTAATAATTGTGTGTCTGATTTGTTACACCAGTACCTGGTAGACTCTGATCTGACCTCTCCCCAAGAATTGGGAAAGAAGGCAGACAAATGGGTCAGAACAAGGGTGAACAGAAAAGTTCACGCAGGGGGTGACAAAGATGGCAAGAAGAAGGATGGTAAGTCTTCTGACAAGGGTGGGGACAAATCTAAAAATGAGTCTTCATCAGGCCCGCAAAAACACTCTGGTGGGGGTGGTGGGCCCAAATCCTTTTCAAATCAAAACAAAGAAAAGAAACCATGGTGCTATTTATGTAAAATAAAAGGCCATTGGACAACAGATCCCAGTTGTCCAAAGAAAAGCACCAAGCCTCCTACCACTACAACCCCTGCTGCTACACCTAGTGCCCCTAGTAATAGCAGTGGTGGTGGGAGCAAACCTACTAATAGCCAATCCAAGGGAGTAGCTGGGCTCACTTTTGGTAACTTAGTTGGGGTTGGTCTAATTAGGGAGACCACAGACGCTGTGTTAGTCTCTGAGGGGGCTATTGATTTAGCCACCTTGGTTGCTTGTCCCCTTAACATGGATAAGTACAAGCAACTACCCCTAATAAATGGTGTTGAGGTTCAGGCCTACAGGGACACAGGTGCCAGTGTTACAATGGAAATGGAGAAACTGGTCCACCCTGAACAACACCTACTTGGTCACCAGTACCAAGTAACCGATGCTCATAACAACACTCTTAGCCACCCCATGGCTGTTGTGAATCTCAACTGGGGGGGGGTTACTGGTCCAAAGAAAGTTGTGGTTGCCTCAGATTTACTTGTAGACTGTCTATTAAGGAATGATTTAGAGGCATCAGCTTGGGCAGAAGTGGAGTTGGAGGCTCATGCAGCAATGCTGGGCATTCCAGGGCATATTTTTGCTTTGACAAGGGCTCAGGCCAAAAAGCAAAAAGGAGAGGGTGACTTGGATCCTGGAAGAATGGACCAAGTGCTCCCTAAAGCTAGGGTTAGTAAAGGTAAAACACTACCTACTATCCCTCCCTCTATAGTGGATTCAACTTCTGAGGAAGAAGAATTTCCACCCTGTGCAGAACCTACACCAGAGGAGCTGGAAGAAGACACTGCTGAGCTTTTGGGTGAAGGGGGGCCTGCCAGGGAGGAGCTGAGTGTGGCACAGCATACCTGCCCCACACTAGAGGGTCTAAGGCGGCAAGCTGTCAAACAAGCAAATGGGGATGTCAGTGACTCTCACAGAGTTTACTGGGAGGATAACCTTTTGTACACTGAAGCAAGGGATCCAAAACCTGGAGCTGCCAGGAGATTGGTGATTCCTCAGGAGTACAGAAAGTTCCTCCTAATTCTAGCCCACAACATTCCCTTAGCTGGGCATTTGGGGCAAATGAAAACTTGGGACAGGCTTGTTCCCTTGTTTCATTGGCCTAGAATGTCAGAGGACACAAAATAATTTTGTAAGTCCTGTGAAACCTGTCAAGCAAGTGGCAAGACTGGTGGCACTCCAAAGGCACCCCTTATTCCACTGCCTGTGGTTGGGGTTCCCTTTGAAAGGGTAGGGGTTGACATAGTTGGCCCCCTTGACCCTCCTACTGCTTCAGGCAATAGGTTTATCTTGGTGGTAGTGGACCATGCCACCAGATATCCTGAAGCAATTCCTCTAAGGACCACTACAGCTCCTGCAGTGGCAAAGGCCCTCCTGGAATCTTTTCCAGGGTGGGCTTCACAAAAGAGGTGGTATCAGACAGGGGAAGCAATTTCATGTCTGCTTACTTAAAGGCCATGTGGAAGGAATGTGGTGTGACATAAAAGTTCACCACACCCTATCATCCACAAACAAATGGACTGGTGGAGAGATTTAACAAAACTCTCAAAGGTATGATAATGGGACTCCCTGAAAAACTCCGCAGGAGATGGGATATCCTGTTACCTTGCCTCCTTTTTGCTTACAGGGAGGTACCCAAAAAAGTAGTGGGCTTCAGCCCCTTTGAACTCCTATTTGGACACCCTGTAAGAGGTCCTCTAACACTTGTTAAGGAGGGTTGGGAACAACCTTTAAAAGCTCCAAAGCAATACATAATGGACTATGTACTTGGCCTAAGATCTAGGATGGCTGAGTACATGAAAAATGTCAGTAAAAACCTTCAGGCCAGCCAAGAGCTCCAAAAGCAATGGCATGACCAGAAGGCTGTTTTGTTTCAGTACCAACCAGGGCAGAAAGTGTGGGTCTTGGAGCCTGTGGCCCCAAGAGCACTCCAAGACAAATGGAGTGGACCCCACATTATTGTTGAGAAGAAGGGTGAAGTCACCTACTTAGTTGACTTAGGCACTGCCAGGAGTCCCCTTAGGGTGCTCCATGTCAATCGCCTGAAACCCTACTATGACAGGGCTGATCTCACCCTGCTCATGACAACAGATGAGGTACAGGAAGAAGAGAGTGACCCTCTCCCTGATCTCTTCTCTTCCACAGAACAAGATGCTCTAGTGGAAGGTGTAGTTTTGGCAGATTGTCTTACTGCTGAGCAGAAAGACCACTGCATAAATCTCCTGGGTCAGTTTTCTGAACTCTTCTCTACTGTGCCAGGCACCACTTCTTGGTGTGAGCACACTATAGATACTGGAGACAGCTTGCCTGTCAAAAGTAAGATCTATAGGCAGCCTGACCATGTCAGAGACTGCATAAAGCAAGAAGTGCAGAAAATGCTTGAACTGGGAGTGGTTGAGCACTCTGAAAGTCCATGGGCCTCTCCTGTGGTACTTGTACCAAAACCTCATTCCAAGGATGGAAAGAAGGAAATGTGGTTTTGTGTAGACTATAGAGGTCTCAATCAAGTAACCAAAACTGATGCTCACCCTATACCCAGGGCAGATGAGCTAATAGATACATTGGCATCTGCCAAGTATTTAAGCACCTTTGATTTGACTGCAGGGTATTGGCAGATCAAGTTATCAGAGGATGCAAAAGCAAAAACTACATTTTCAACCATTGGAGGCCATTACCAATTCACAGTAATGCCTTTTGGATTGAAAAATGCACCTACCACTTTTCAAAGGTTGGTGAACACAGTCCTGCAAGGGCTGGAAGCTTTTAGTGCAGCATATCTAGATGATATAGCTGTCTTTAGCTCCAGCTGGGATGATCACCTGGTCCACCTATGGAAAGTTTTGGATTCCCTGCAGAAGGCAGGCCTCACTATCAAGGCTTCAAAGTGCCAGATAGGGCAGGGCAAAGTGGTTTATCTGGGACACCTGGTAGGTGGAGAAAAGATTGCACCACTTCAGGGGAAAATCCAAACTATTATAGATTGGGTTCCCCCTACAACTCAGACCCAGGTGAGAGCATTCTTAGGCCTCACTGGGTATTACAGGAGGTTCATAAAGAACTATGGCTCCATTGCAGCCCCTCTTAATGACCTCACATCTAAGAAAATGCCTAAAAAGGTATTGTGGACAGCTAGCTGTCAGAAAGCTTTTGAGGAGCTGAAGCAGGCCATGTGCTCTGCACCTGTCCTGAAAAGCCCCTGTTACTCCAAAAAATTCATTGTCCAAACTGATGCATCTGAATTAGGGGTAGGGGCAGTCTTATCACACCTTAATTCTGAGGGCCAGGATCAACCTGTTGCTTTTATCAGCAGGAGGTTGACCCCTAGAGAAAAGCGTTGGTCTGCCATAGAGAGGGAGGCCTTTGCTGTGGTCTGGGCACTGAAGAAGTTGAGGCCATACCTGTTTGGCACTCACTTCATTGTTCAGACAGACCACAAACCTCTACTTTGGCTAAAACAAATGAAAGGTGAAAACCCTAAATTGTTGAGGTGGTCCATATCCCTACAGGGAATGGATTATAGAGTGGAACATAGACCTGGGAGTACCCACTCCAATGCAGATGGACTCTCCAGATATTTCCACTTAGACAATGAAGACTCATCAGGTCATGGCTAGTCTTATTGTCCTTCATTTGGTGGGGGGGGTTGTGTAGGAAAGTACCATCTTGCCTGGCATGTTACCCCCATATTTCACTGTATATATGTTGTTTTAGTTGTCTGTGTCACTGGGACCCTGCCAGCCAGGGCCCCAGTGCTCATAAGTGTGCCCTGTATGTGTTACCTGTGTTATGACTAACTGTCTCACTGAGGCTCTACTAATCAGAACCTCAGTGGGTATGCTCTCTCATTTCTTTCCAAATTGTCACTAACAGGCTAGTGACCAATTTTACCAATTTACATTGGCATACTGGAACACCCTTATAATTCCCTAGTATATGGTACTAAGGTACCCAGGGTATTGGGGTTCCAGGAGATCCCTATGGGCTGCAGCATTTCTTTTGCCACCCATAGGGAGCTCTGACAATTCTTACACAGGCCTGCCACTGCAGCCTGAGTGAAATAACGTCCACGTTATTTCACAGCCATTTTACAGTGCACTTAAGTAACTTATAAGTCACCTATATGTCTAACCTTTACCTGGTAAAGGTTGGGTGCTAAGTTACTTAGTGTGTGGGCACCCTGGCACTAGCCAAGGTGCCCCCACATTGTTCAGGGTCAATTCCCCGGACTTTGTGAGTGCGGGGACACCATTACACGCGTGCACCATACATAGGTCACTACCTATGTATAGCTTCACAATGGTAACTCCGAATATGGCCATGTAACATGTCTAAGATCATGGAATTGCCCCACCAATGCCATCCTGGTATTGGGGAGACAATCCCATGATTCCCCGGGTCTCTAGCACAGACCCGGGTACTGCCAAACTACCTTTCCCAGGGTTTCACTGCAGCTGCTGCTGCTGCCAACCCCTCAGACAGGTTTCTGCCCTCCTGGGGTCCAGCCAGGCTTGGCCCAGGAAGGCAGAACAAAGGACTTCCTCGGAGAGAGGGTGTTATACCCTCTCCCTTTGGAATAAGGTGTCAGGGCTGGGGAGGAGTAGCCTCCCCCAGCCTCTGGAAATGCTTTGATGGGCACAGATGGTGCCCATCTCTGCATAAGCCAGTCTACACCGGTTCAGGGATCCCCCAGCCCTGCTCTGGCGCGAAACTGGACAAAGGAAAGGAGAGTGACCACTCCCCTGACCTGCACCTCCCCTGGGAGGTGCCCAGAGCTCATCCAGTGTGCTCCAGTCCTCTGCCATCTTGGAAACAGAGGTGCTGCTGGCACACTGGACTGCTCTGAGTGGCCAGTGCCAGCAGGTGATGTCAGAGACTCCTTCTGTTAGGCTTCTTCAGGTGTTGCTAGCCTATCCTCTCTCTTAAGTAGCCAAATCTCCTTTTCTGGCTATTTAGGGTCTCTGCTTTGGGGAATTCCTTAGATAACGAATGCAAGAGCTCATCAGAGTTCCTCTGCATCTCTCCCTTCACCTTCTGCCAAGGAATCGACTGCTGACCGCGCTGGAAGCCTGCAAAACTGCAACAAAGTAGCAAAGACGACTACTGTGACCTTGTAACGCTGATCCTGCCGCCTTCTCGACTGTTTTCCTGGTGGTGCATGCTGTGGGGGTAGTCTGCCTCCTCTCTGCACTAGAAGCTCCGAAGAAATCTCCCGTGGGTGGACGGAATCTTCCCGCTGCAACCGGAGGCACCAAAGAACTGCTTCACCGGTCCTCTGGGTCTCCTCTCAGCACGACGAGTGAGGTCCCTTGAACTCAGCAACTCTGTCCAAGTGACTCCCACAGTCCAGTGACTCATCAGTCCAAGTTTGGTGGAGATAAGTCCTTGCCTCCCCACGCTAGACTGCATTGCTGGGAACCACGTGTTTTGCAGCTTCTCCGGCTCCTGTGCACTCACCGAGGATTTCCTTTGTGCACAGCCAAGCCTGCATCCCCGGCACTCTAACCTGCATTGCATGACCTCCTGAGTTGTCCTCCGGCTTCGTGGGACCCTCTTGTGCAACTTCGAGTGAGATCTGGTTCACTCCACTTCATAGTGCCTGTTCTGGCACTTCTGCGGGTGCTGCTTCCTTCTGTGTGGGCTCTTTGTCTTGCTGGACGCCCCCTCTGTCCCCTCACGCAATTGGCGACATCCTGGTCCCTCCTGGGCCACAGCAGGATCCAAAAACCCTAACTGTGACCCTTGCAGCTAGCAAGGCTTGTTTGCAGTCTTTCTGCGGGAAAACACTTCTGCACGACTCTTCACGACGTGGGACATCAATCCTCCAAAGGGGATGTTTCTAGCCCTTGTGGTTCTTGCAGAATCCTCAGCTTCTACCATCCAGTGGCAGCTTCTTTGCACCCACAGCTGGCATTTCCTGGGCATCTGCCCACTCCCGACTTGATCGTAACTTTTGGACTTGGTCCCCTTGTTCCACAGGTACTCTCGTCTGGAAATCCATCGTTGTTGCATTAATGGTGTTGGTCTTTCCTGCAGAATTCCTCTATCACGACCTCTGTGCTCTTTGGGGAACTTAGGTGCACTTTGCACCCACTTTTCAGGGTCTTGGGATGTGCTATTTTTCTAACCCTCACTGTTTTCTTACAGTCCCAGCGGCCCTCTACAAGGTCACATAGGTTTGGGGTCCATTTGTGGTTCGCATTCCACTTCTAGAGTATATGGTTTGTGTTGCCCCTATCCCTATGTGCCCCCATTGCATTGTATTATGACTATACCTTGTTTGCACTGTTTTCTATTGCTATTACTGCATATTTTGGTATTGTGTACATATATCTTGTGTATACTTGCTATCCTCATACTGAGGGTACTCACTGAGATACTTTTGGCATATTGTCATAAAAATAAAGTACCTTTATTTTTAGTATATCTGTGTATTGTGTTTTCTTATGATATTGTGCATATGACACTACTGGTACTGTAGGAGCTTCACTCGTCTCCTAGTTCAGCCTAAGCTGCTCTGCTAAGCTACCTTTTCTATCAGCCTGAGCTGCTAGACACCCCTCTACACTAATAAGGGATACCTGGGCCTGGTGCAAGGTGTAAGTACCCCTTGGTACTCACTACAAGCCAGTCCAGCCTCCTACAGAGTTCTTTTCAGCACTTAGTAGAAATTGTAAGAGAATAAAAGCAAAACTTTTTGGTTAGGTGTACATACACTGAACTTGTTTTGTATATTTTTCTCTTATGAAAAGTACAAAATGACAAAGTGGTAAGTAGTTACAAGTACTTATCCCACCGCTGCACAACCAATGTAGGAGGCTGGCCTGGCTTGTAGTGGGTACCAGAGGTACTTACACCTTGTGCCAGGTCCAGTTATCCCTTATTAGTGTAGAAGAGGTGTTTCTAGCAGCTTAGGCTGATAGAAGGTAGCTATAGCAGAGCAGCTTAGGCTGAACTAGGAGACATGCAAAGTTCCTACTATACCACTGGTGTCATATGCACAATATCATAAGAAAACACAATACACAGATATACTAAAAATAAAGGTACTTTATTTTTATGACAATATGCCAAAAGTATCTCAGTGAGTACCCTCAGTATGAGGATGCCAAATATACACAAGATATATGTACACAATACCAAAAATATGCAGTAATAGCAAAAGGAAGTAATGCAAGCAATGCAAAGTTACAGTAGATTGCAATAGGAGCACATAGGTATAGGGGCAACACAAAGCATATACTCCAAAAGTGGAATGCGAACCACGAATGGACACCAAACCTATGTGAGCTTGTAGAGGGTCGCTGGAACTGTAAGAAAACAGTGAGGGTTAGAAAAATAGTCCACCCAAGACCCTGTAAGGTAGGTGTAAAGTGCACCTACAACCCCCAGAGAGCACAGAAGTTGTGATAGGGGGATTCTGCAACGAAAACGAACACCAGCAATGCAACAACAGTGGATTTCCAGAGCTGAGTACCTGTAAGACAAGGGGACCAAGTCCTAGAGTCGCGACAGTGTCGAGAGTGGGCAGGAGCCCAGGAAATGCCAGCTGAGGGTGCAAGGAAGCTGCCACTGGATGGAAGAAGCTTGGTGTTTTGCAAGAACGAAGAGAACTAGGAACTTCCCCTTTGGAGGATGGATGTCCCACGTCGTGAAGAAGCTTGCAGAGGTGTTCCCACGCAGAAATAGTGCAAACAAGCCTTGTTAGCTGCAAGTGTCGCGGTTAGGGTTTTTGGATGCTGCTGTGGCCCAGGAGGGACCAGGATGTCGCCACTTGGATGACGACCTCTGTCCTACGACGCCGGAGGACAACTCAGAAGGTTGTGCACTTCAGGTTAGAGAGTCGGGGACCCAGGCTTGGCTGTGTATGAAGGAAATCCTGGAAGAGTGCACAGGAGCCGCAGCAGCTGCAAATCACGCGGTACCCAACAATGCAGTTTAGCGCGTGAGGCAAGGACTTACCTCCACCAAACTTGGACTGAAGAGTCACTAGACTGTGGGAGTCACTTGGACAGAGTTGCTGAGTTCCAGGTACCACGCTCGTCATGCTGAGAGGGGACCCAGAGGACCGGTGATGCATTCTTTTGTTGCCTGTGGTTGCAGGGGGAAGATTCCTTCACCCACGGGAGATTTCTTCAGAGCTCCTGGTGCAGAAAGGAGGCAGGCTACCCCTAGAGCATGCACCACCAGGCAACAGGCGAGAAAGCTGGCAGGATGAAACGATACAAGGTTGCAGTAGTCGTCTTTGCTACTTTGTTGCAGTTTTGCAGGCGTCCTGAGCAGTCAGCGGTCTATCCTTTGGCAGAAGGTGAAGAGAGAGATGCAGAGGAACTCTGGTGAGCTCTTGCATTCGGTATCTGAAGAATTCCCCAAAGCAGAGACCCTAAATAGCCAGAAAAGGAGGTTTGGCTACCTAGGAAGGAGGATAGGCTAGTAACACAGGTAAGAGCCTATCAGAAGGAGTCTCTTAGCCTTGCTACCCCTAGCTTTAGGGAGCACTTGGTCCATTGTTTTGGGAGCCAAGTTGCCCTGTTCTTTTTGCTTTTTGGCCTGAGCCCTGGTTAAAGCAAAAATATGCCCAGGAATGCCCAGCATTGCTGCATGGGCCTCCAACTCCACTTCTGCCCATGCTGATGTCTCCAAATCATTCCCTAGTAGACAGTCTATGTGAGAAAGTAGCCTCTTTCTAGCCTTGTTACCCCCACTTTTGGCCTGTTTGTGAGTATATGTCAGGGTGTTTTCACTGTCTCACTGGGATCCTGCTAGCCAGGGTCCAGTTCTCATAGTGAAAACCCTATGTTTTCAGTATGTTTGTTATGTGTCACTGGGACCCTGCTAGCCAGGACCCCAGTGCTCATAAGTTTGTGGCCTATATGTATGTGTTCCCTGTGTGATGCCTAACTGTCTCACTGAGGCTCTGCTAATCAGAACCTCAGTGGTTATGCTCTCTCTTTACAAATTGTCACTAACAGGCTAGTGACCAATTTCACCAATTCACATTGGCATACTGGAACACTCTTATAATTCCCTAGTATATGGTATTGAGGTACCCAGGGTATTTGGGTTCCAGGAGATCCCTATGGGCTGCAGCATTTCTTTTGCCACCCATAGGGAGCTCTGACAATTGTTACACAGGCCTGCCACTGCAGCCTGAGTGAAATAACGTCCACGTTATTTCACAGCCATTTACCACTGCACTTAAGTAACTTATAAGTCACCTATATGTCTAACCTTTACCTGGTAAAGGTTGGGTGCAAAGTTACTTAGTGTGTGGGCACCCTGGCACTAGCCATGGTGCCCCCACATCGTTCAGGGCAAATTCCCTGGACTTTGTGAGTGCGGGGACACCATTTCACGCGTGCACTATTCATAGGTCACTACCTATGTATAGTGTCACAATGGTAACTCCGAACATGGCATGTAACATGTCTAAGATCATGGAATTGTCACCCCAATGCCATTCTGGCATTGGGGTGACAATTCCATGATCCCCCGGGTCACTAGCACAGAACCCGGGTACTGCCAAACTGCCTTTCCCGGGGTTTCACTGCAGCTGCTGCCAACCCCTCAGACAGGTTTCTACCCTCCTGGGGTCCAGCCATGCCTGGCACAGGATGGCAGAACAAAGGACTTCCTCAGAGAGAGGGCGCTACACCCTCTCCCTTTGGAAAAAGGTGTCAGGGCTGGGGAGGAGTAGCCTCCCCCAGCCTCTGGAAATGCTTTGATGGGCACAGATGGTGCCCATCTCTGCATAAGCCAGTCTACACCGGTTCAGGGATCCCCCAGCCCTGCTCAGGCGCGAAACTGGACAAAGGAAAGGGGAGCTCCTCCAGTGTGTTCCAGACCTCTGCCATCTTGGAAACAGAGGTGTTGCTGGCACACTGGACTGCTCTGAGTGGCCAGTGCCAGCAGGTGACGTCAGAGACTCTTTCTGATAGGCTCTTACCTGTGTTGCTAGCCTATCCTCCTTCCTAGGTAGCCAAACCTCCTTTTCTGGCTATTTAGGGTCTCTGCTTTGGGGTATTCTTTAGATAACGAATGCAAGAGCTCATCCGAGTTCCTCTGCATCTCTCTCTTCACCTTCTGCCAAAGGATCGACCGCTGACTGCTCAGGACGCTTGCAAAACTGCAACCAAGTAGCAAAGACGACTACTGCAACCTTGTATCACTGATCCTGCCACTTTCTCGCCTGTTTCCTGATGGTGCATGCTCTGGGGGTAGCCTGCCTCCTTCTTGCACCAGGAGCTGTGAAGAAATCTCCCGTGGGATGACGGATTCCTCCCCCTGCAACCGCAGGCAACAAAAGACTGCATCACTGGTCCTCTGGGTCCCCTCTCAGCACGACAAGCGTGGTCCCTGGAACTCAGAAACTCTGTCTAAGTTACTCCCACAGTCCAGTGACTCTTCAGTCCAAGTTTGGTGGCGGTAAGTCCTTGCCTCCCCATGCTAGACTGCATTGCTGGGTACCGCGTGATTTGCAGATGCTCCGGCTCCTGTGCACTCTTCCAGGATTTCCTTCGTGCACAGCCATGCTTGGGTCCCCGACACTCTAACCTGCAGTGCACAACCTTCTGAGTTGTCCCCCGGCGTCGTGGGACTCCCTTTTGTGTCTTCAGGTGGACTCCGGTTCACTCCTCTTCTAAGTGCCTGTTCCAGTACTTCTGCGGGTGCTGGCTGCTTCTGTGAGGGCTTCCTGACTTGCTGGGCGCCCCCTCAGTATCCTCATCCAAGTGGCGACATCCTGGTCCCTCCTGGGCCACAGCAGCATCCAAAAACCCTAACCGCAACCCTTGCAGCTAGCAAGGCTTGTTTGCGTTTTTTCTGCATGGGAACACCTCTGCAAGCTTCTTCACGACGTGTGACATCCATCCTCCAAAGGGGAAGTTTCTAGCCCTCTTCGTTCTTGCAGAATCCACATTTTCTACCATCCAGTGGCAGCTTCTTTGCACCCTCAGCTGGCATTTCCTGGGCATCTGCCCTCTCTTGACATTGTCGCAACTCTTGGACTTGGTCCCCTTGTTTCACAGGTACTCAGGTCCAGAAATCCACTTTGGTTGCATTGCTGGTGTTGGTCTTCCTTGCAGAATTCCCCTATCACGACTTCTGTGCTCTCTGGGGAATATAGGTGCACTTTACACCTACTTTTCAGGGTCTTGGGGTGGGCTATTGTTCTAACCCTCACTGTTTTCTTACAGTCCCAGCGACCCTCTACAAGCTCACATAGGTTTGGGGTCCATTCATGGTTCGCATTCCACTTTTGGAGTATATGCTTTGTGTTGCCCCTATACCTATGTGCTCCTATTGCAATCTACTGTATCTTTGCATTGCTTGCATTACTTCCTTTTGCTATTACTGCATATTTTTGGTATTGTGTACATATATCTTGTGTATATTTGGCATCCTCATACTGAGGGTACTCACTGAGATACTTTTGGCATATTGTCATAAAAATAAAGTACCTTTATTTTTAGTATATCTGTGTATTGTGTTTTCTTATGATATTGTACATATGACACCAGTGGTATAGTAGGAGCTTTGCATGTCTCCTAGTTCAGCCTAAGCTGCTCTGCTATAGCTACCTTCTATCAGCCTAAGCTGGTAGAAACAACTCTTCTACACTAATAAGGGATAACTGGACCTAGTACAGAGTGTAAGTACCCCTTGGTACCCAATACAAGCCAGGCCAGCCTCCTACAGTCTACAGGTAAATCTGTGGCTACCACAACTTTCTTTGGACCAGTAACCCCCCCTCCCCCCAGTTGAGATTCACAACTGCCATGGGGTGGCTAAGAGTGTTGTTATGAGCGTCTGTCACTTGGTACTTGTAGGAGGCTGGACTGGCTTGTAGTGAGTACCAAGGGGTACTTACACCTTGCACCAGGCCCAGGTATCCCTTATTAGTGTATAGGGTGTCTAGCAGCTTAGGCTGGTAGATAATGGTAGCTTAGCAGAGCAGCTTAGGCTGAACTAGGAGACGTGTGAAGCTACTACAGTACCACTTAGTGTCATATGCACAATATCATAAGAAAACACAATACACAGTTATACTAAAAATAAAGGTACTTTATTTTTATGACAATATGCCAAAGTATCTTAGAGTGTACCCTCAGTGAGAGGATAGCAAATATACACAAGATATATATACACAATAGCAAAAATATGCAGTATAGTCTTAGAAAACAGTGCAAACAATGTATAGTTACAATAGGATGCAATGGGGAAACATAGGGATAGGGGCAACACAAACCATATACTCCAAAAGTGGAATGCGAACCACGAATGGACCCCAAACCTATGTGACCTTGTAGAGGGTCGCTGGGACTATTAGAAAATAGTGAGAGTTAGAAAAATAACCCTCCCCAAGACCCTGAAAAGTGAGTGCAAAGTGCACTAAAGTTCCCCTAAGGACAAAGTAGTCGTGTTAGAGGAATAATGCAGGAAAGACCCAAACCAGCAATGCACCAACTGTGGATTTCCAATCTAGGGTACCTGTGGAACAAGGGGACCAAGTCCAAAAGTCACAAGCAAGTCGGAGATGGGCAGATGCCCAGGAAATGCCAGCTGCGGGTGCAAAGAAGCTTCGACTGGACAGAAGAAGCTGAGGTTTCTGCAGGAACGAAAAGGGATAGAGACTTCCCCTTTGGTGGAGGGATCTCCCTTGCCTTGGAGAGTCGTGCAGAAGTGTTTTCCCGCCAAAAGAACGCCAACAAGCCTTGCTAGCTGCAAATCGTGCGTTTGGCGTTTTTGGACGCTGCTGGGGCCCAGGAGGGACCAAGAGGTCGCAAATTGGACCTGAAGAGAGAAGGGACATGGAGCAAGACAAAGAGCCCTCACTGAAGCAGGTAGCACCCGGAGAAGTGCCAGAAACAGGCACTAAGAGGATGCGTGAAACGGTGCTCGCCGAAGTAGCACAAAGGAGTCCCACGTCGCCGGAGACCAACTTAGAAAGTCGTGCAATGCAGGTTAGAGTGCTGTGGACCCAGGCTTGGCTGTGGACAAAGGATTTCCGCCGGAAGTGCACAGGGGACGGAGTAGCTGCAAAGTCGCGGTTCCCAGCAATGCATCCCAGCGAGGTGAGGCAAGGACTTACCTCCACCAAACTTGGGCTGAAGAGTCACTGGACTGTGGGGGTCACTTGGACAGAGTCGCTGGATTCGAGGGACCTCGCTCGTCGTGCTGAGAGGAGACCCAAGGGACCGGTAATGCAGCTTTTTGGTGCCTGCGGTTGCAGGGGGAAGATTCCGTCGACCCACGGGAGATTTCTTCGGAGCTTCTGGTGCAGAGAGGAGGCAGGCTACCCCCACAGCATGCACAAACAGGAAAACAGTCGAGAAGGCGGCAGGATCAGCGTTAACGAGTTGCAGTAGTCGTCTTTGCTACTATGTTGCAGGTTTGCAGGCTTCCAGCGCGGTCAGCGGTCGTTTCCTTATCAGAAGGCGAAGAGAGAGATGCAGAGGAACTCGGATGAGCTCTTGCATTCGTTATCTAAAGTTTCCCCAGAGACAGAGACCCTAAATAGCCAGAAAAGAGGGTTTGGCTACCTAGGAGAGAGGATAGGCTACTAACACCTGAAGGAGCCTATCAGCAGGAGTCTCTGACGTCACCTGGTGGCACTGGCCACTCAGAGCAGTCCAGTGTGCCAGCAGCACCTCTGTTTCCAAGATGGCAGAGGTCTGGAGCACACTGGAGGAGCTCTGGACACCTCCCAGGGGAGGTGCAGGTCAGGGGAGTGGTCACTCCCCTTTCCTTTGTCCAGTTTCGCGCCAGAGCAGGGGCTAAGGGGTCCCTGAACCGGTGTATACTGGCTTATGCAGAATTGGGCACCTCTGTGCCCAACAAAGCATTTCCAGAGGCTGGGGGAGGCTACTCTTCCCCTGCCTTCACACCATTTTCCAAAGGGAGAGGGTGTCACACCCTCTCTCAGAGGAAGTTCTTTGTTCTGCCATCCTGGGCCAGGCCTGGCTGGACCCCAGGAGGGCAGCTGCCTGTCTGAGGGGTTGGCAGCAGCAGCAGCTGCAGTGAAACCCCAGGAAGGGCAGTTTGGCAGTACCAGGGTCTGTGCTACAGACCACTGGAATCATGGGATTGTGCCAACTATGCCAGGATGGCATAGAGGGGGCAATTCCATGATCATAGACAGCTTACATGGCCATATTCGGAGTTACCATGGTGAAGCTACATATAGGTAGTGACCTATATGTAGTGCACGCGTGTAATGGTGTCCCCGCACTCACAAAGTTCAGGGAATTGGCTCTGAACAATGTGGGGGCACCTTGGCTAGTGCCAGGGTGCCGTCACACTAAGTAACTTTGCACCCAACCTTTACCAGGTAAAGGTTAGACATATAGGTGACTTATAAGTTACTTAAGTGCAGTGTAAAATGGCTGTGAAATAACGTGGACGTTATTTCACTCAGGCTGCAGTGGCAGGCCTGTGTAAGAATTGTCAGAGCTCCCTATGGGTGGCAAAAGAAATGCTGCAGCCCATAGGGATCTCCTGGAACCCCAATACCCTGGGTACCTCAATACCATATACTAGGGAATTATAAGGGTGTTCCAGTAAGCCAATGTAAATTGGTAAAAATGGTCACTAGCCTGTCAGTGACAATTTGGAAAGAAATGAGAGAGCATAACCACTGAGGTTCTGATTAGCAGAGCCTCAGTGAGACAGTTAGTCACTACACAGGTAACACATTCAGGCACACTTATGAGCACTGGGGCCCTGGGTTACCAGGGTCCCAGTGACACATACAACTAAAACAACATATATACAGTGAAAAATGGGGGTAACATGCCAGGCAAGATGGTACTTTCCTACACAACCCCCCCCCAAACGAAGGACAATAAGACTAGCCATGACCTGATGAGTCTTCATTGTCTAAGTGGAAATATCTGGAGAGTCCATCTGCATTGGAGTGGCTACTCCCAGGTCTATGTTCCACTGTATAGTCCATTCCCTGTAGGGATATGGAGCACCTCAACTATTTAGGATTTTCACCTTTCATTTGTTTTAGCCAAAGTAGAGGTTTGTGGTCTGTCTGAACAATGAAGTGAGTGCCAAACAGGTATGGCCTCAACTTCTTCAGAGCCCAGACCACAGCAAAGGCCTCCCTCTCAATGGCAGACCAACGCTTTTCTCTAGGGGTCAACCTCCTACTAATAAAAGCAACAGGTTGATCCTGGCCCTCAGAATTAAGTTGTGATAGGACTGCCCCTACTCCTAATTCAGATGCATCAGTTTGGACATAGAATTTTTTAGAGTAACAAGGGCTTTTCAGGACAGGTGCAGAGCACATGGCCTGCTTCAGCTCCTCAAAAGCTTTCTGACAGTTTGCTGTCCATAATACCTTTTTAGGCATTTTCTTGGATGTGAGGTCATTAAGAGGGGCTGCAATGGAGCCATAGTTCTTAATGAACCTCCTGTAATACCCAGTGAGGCCTAGGAAGGCTCTCACCTGAGTCTGAGTGGTAGGGGGAACCCAATCAATAATAGTTTGGATTTTCCCCTGAAGTGGTGCAATCTGTTCCCCACCAACAAGGTGTCCCAGATCAACCACTTTACCCTGCCCTATCTGGCACTTTGAAGCCTTGATAGTGAGGCCTGCCTTTTGCAGGGCCTCCAAAACTTTCCATAGGTGGACCAGGTGATCATCCCAGCTGGAGCTAAAGACAGCTATATCGTCCAAATATGCTGCACTGAAAGCTTCCAGCCCTTGCAGGACTGTGTTCACCAACCTCTGAAAAGTGGCAGGTGCATTTTTCAAACCAAAAGGCATTACAGTAAACTGGTAATGTCCTCCAATGGTAGAAAATGCAGTCTTAGGTTTAGCATCTTCTGACAATTTGATCTGCCAATACCCTGCAGTCAAATCAAAAGTGCTTAGATACTTGGCAGATGCCAGTGTATCTATAAGCTCATCTGCCCTGGGTATAGGGTGAGCATCAGTTTTGGTTACCAAGTTGAGACCTCTATAGTCTACACAAAACCGCATTTCTTTCTTTCCATCTTTAGAATTGGGTTTTGGTACCAGTACCACAGGAGAAGCCCATGGACTGTCAGAGTGCTCAACCACTCCTAGTTCCAACATTTTCTGAACTTCTTGCTTTATGCAGTCCCTGACATGGTCAGGCTGCCTATAGATCTTACTTTTGACAGGTAAACTGTCTCCAGTATCTATAGTGTGCTCACACCAAGAAGTGGTGCCTGGCACAGTAGAGAAGAGTTCTGAAAATTGTCCTAGGAGATTTATGCAATTGTCTTTCTGCTCAGCAGTAAGACAATCAGCCAAAACTACACCTTCCACAAGAGCATCTTGATCTGTGGAAGAGAAGAGATCAGGTAGAGGATCACTGTCTTCTTCCTGTCCCTCATCTGTTGCCATGAGCAGGGTGAGATCAGCCCTGTCATAGTAGGGTTTCAGGCGGTTGACATGGAGCACCCTAAGGGGACTCCTGGCAGTGCCTAAGTCAACCAAGTAGGTGACTTCACCCTTCTTTTCAACAATTGTGTGGGGACCACTCCATTTATCTTGGAGTGCTCTTGGGGCCACAGGCTCCAAGACCCACACTTTCTGCCCTGGTTGGTACTGAACCAAAACAGCCTTCTGATCATGCCATTGCTTCTGGAGCTCTTGGCTGGCCTGAAGGTTTTTACTGGCCTTTTTCATGTACTCAGCCATCCTTGATCTGAGGCCAAGTACATAATCCACAATATCCTGCTTAGGAGCTTTTAAAGGTTGTTCCCAACCCTCCTTTACAAGTGTGAGTGGACCCCTAACAGGGTGTCCAAAAAGAAGTTCAAAGGGGCTGAAGCCCACTCCTTTCTGGGGTACCTCCCTGTAGGCAAAAAGGAGGCATGGTAGAAGGATATCCCATCTCCTGCGGAGTTTTTGAGGGAGACCCATAATCATGCCTTTGAGAGTTTTATTAAATCTCTCCACCAGTCCATTTGTTTGTGGATGATAGGGTGTTGTGAACTTGTACGTTACACCACACTCCTTCCACATGGCCTTTAAGTATGCAGACATGAAATTGCTTCCTCTGTCTGATACTACTTCCTTTGGGAAGCCCACCCTGGAAAATATTCCCAGGAGGGCCTTTGCCACTGCAGGAGCTGTAGTGGTCCTTAAAGGAATTGCTTCAGGATATCTTGTGGCATGGTCCACTACCACCAAGATAAACCTATTGCCTGAAGCAGTAGGAGGGTCAATGGGGCCAACTATGTCAACCCCTACCCTCTCAAAGGGAACCCCAACCACAGGCAGTGGGATAAGGGGTGCCTTTGGGGTGCCACCTGTCTTGCCACTGGCTTGACAGGTTTCACAGGACTTACAAAATTATTTTGTGTCCTCAGACATCCTAGGCCAATGAAACAGGGGAACAAGCCTGTCCCAAGTTTTCATTTGTCCTAGATGCCCAGCTAAGGGAATGTCATGTGCCAGTGTTAGGAGGAACTTTCTGTACTCCTGAGGAATCACTAATCTCCTGGCAGCTCCAGGTTTAGGATCCCTATGCTCAGTGTACAAGACGTTGTCCTCCCAGTAAACTCTGTGAGAGTCACTGACATCCCCATTAGCCTGTTTGACAGCTTGCTGTCTGAGACCCTCTAATGTGGGACAGGTTTGCTGTGCCACACTCAGCTCCTCTCTGGCAGGCCCCCCTTCACCCAAAAGCTCAGCAGTGTCTGCTTCCAGCTCCTCTGGTGTAGGTTCTGCACAGGGAGGGAATTCTTCTTCCTCAGAAGTTGAATCCACTGTAGAGGGAGGGATAGTAGGACGTGGTTTGCTTCTACTAGCCCTAGCTTTAGGGAGCACTTGGTCCATTGTTTCAGGATCCAAGCTTCCCTGTCCTTTTTGCTTTTTGGCCTGAGCCCTTGTTAAAGCAAAAATATGCCCTGGGATGCCCAGCATTGCTGCATGGGCCTCCAACTCCACATCTGACCAAGCTGATGTCTCCAAATCATTCCCTAATAGACAGTCTACAGGTAAATCTGAAGCTACCTCAACTTTCTTTGGACCAGTTACCCCCCCCCCAGTTGAGATTTACAACAGCCATGGGGTGGCTTTGTGTTATGTTGTGAGCATCGGTTACTTGGTACTGGTGTCCAAGTATGTGTTGTTCAGGGTGCACCAGTTTCTCAATCACCATTGTGACACTGGCACCTGTGTCCCTGTAGGCCTGGACCTCAACACCATTTATTAGGGTTAGTTGCTTGTACTTCTCCAAGTTATGGGGGCAAGCAACCAAAGTGGCTAAATCAATAGCCCCTTCAGAGACTAAAGTAGCATCTGTGGTCTCCCTAATCAGACCAACCCCAACTAAATTACCAAAAGTGAGCCCAGCTACTCCCTTGGATTGGCTATTAGTAGGTTTGCTCCCACCACCACTGCTATTAGTAGGGACACTAGGTGTAGCAGTAGGGGTTGTAGTGGTAGGAGCTGTGGTGCCTTTCTTTGGACAACTGGGATCTGTTGTCCAATGGCCTTTTATTTTACATAAATAGCACCATGGTTTCTTTTCCTTGTTCTGATTAAAGGAGGATTTGGACCCACCACCCCCACCAGAGTGTTTTTGTGGGCCTGATGAAGACTCATTTTTAGATTTGTCCCCACCCTTGTCAGAAGACTTACCATCCTTCTTTTTGTTGCCATCTTTGTCACCCCCTGTATGAACTTTTCTGTTCACTCTTGTTCTGACCCATTTGTCTGCCTTCTTTCCCAATTCTTGGGGAGAGGTCAGATCAGAGCCCACCAAGTACTGGTGCAACAAATCAGACACACAATTATTAAGAATATGCTCTCTCAGGATCAAGTTATACAGGCTGTCATAATCAGTAACTTTACTGCCATGTAACCACCCCTCCAAGGCCTTCACTGAATGGTCAATAAAATCAACCCAGTCTTGTGAAGACTCCTTTTTGGTCTCTCTGAACTTTATCCTGTACTGTTCAGTGGTTAAGCCATAACCATCCAGGAGTGCATTCTTAAGAACTTGGAAATTATTAGCATCATTTTCTTTCACAGTAAGGAGCCTATCCCTACCTTTTCCACTAAATGATAGCCATAGGATAGCAGCCCACTGCCTTTGAGGGACATCCTGTACAACACAGGCCCTCTCAAGTGCAGCAAACCACTTGTTAATGTCATCCCCCTCCTTATAAGGGGGAACTATCTTGTGCAGATTCCTGGAATCATGCTCTTTTGCAGGATGACTATGGGGAATACTGCTGCTGCCACCATGGGTATCTCAACCCAACTTCTGTCTTTCTTTCTCTAATTCAAAAGACTGTCTATCCAAATCCAGCTGTTGCTTTTTAAGCTTCAGTCTGGTTTGTTCCACCCTCAACTTATTGAGTTCCCTCTCTAACATTCTGTCATCAGGGTTGGTGGGAGGGACATTTCTAGAAACAGAGCTATGATGGGAATGAACAGAAGGAGACCTGTCCCTTACAGAAGGCACCCTAACAGCTTGGTTTACAGAAACATTACTACCAGTATGGTGAGAATAAATGCTTTTGCTATGATGTGAGACAACACTATTTATATGGTGTGGCTCATCATCATTACCATCTATGCTAGATTGTCTAGTAATGGGCAGGCTAGGAAGTTTCTTTCCTGAATCTTTTCCTGGGGGAGTCCCTGAATCAGATTGGGAACTATTAGGTACTTTTTCAACAGATGGGGCACCTATGGCCTTATCCTGTTCTCTAAGCATGTTAAGTAACAGTTCCAAGGAAGGATTCTTCCCTACACTCAAACCTCTCTCTATACAGAGACTCCTTGCTCTTTTCCAGCTAAGGTTGTCATATGCAAGTTTGGACAGATCAACACTTTGGCCTGTGCCAGACATTTTTTAGAGAGAGTTAAAGTGATAGAAAAAGAGAAAAAAGTTTTCAGAACTTTTTGGAAAGACAGAAAAAAACTTTTTAAACTTTTAAGAACTTTTTGAAAGTTTAGAGGTACTTTTCAGCACTTAGAAAAGAGTGAAAAGAGGAAATGCAAAACTTTTTGGCTATGTGTATATACACTGACCTTGTTTTGTATATTTTTCTCTTATGAAAAGTACAATGACAAGAGTGGTAAGTAGTCTCAAGCACTTATCCCACCACTGCACAACCAATGTAGGAGGCTGGACTGGCTTGTAGTGAGTACCAAGGGGTACTTACACCTTGCACCAGGCCCAGGTATCCCTTATTAGTGTATAGGGTGTCTAGCAGCTTAGGCTGATAGATAATGGTAGCTTAGCAGAGCAGCTTAGGCTGAACTAGGAGACGTGTGAAGCTACTACAGTACCACTTAGTGTCATATGCACAATATCATAAGAAAACACAATACACAGTTATACTAAAAATAAAGGTACTTTATTTTTATGACAATATGCCAAAGTATCTTAGAGTGTACCCTCAGTGAGAGGATAGCAAATATACACAAGATATATATACACAATAGCAAAAATATGCAGTATAGTCTTAGAAAACAGTGCAAACAATGTATAGTTACAATAGGATGCAATGGGGAAACATAGGGATAGGGGCAACACAAACCATATACTCCAAAAGTGGAATGCGAACCACGAATGGACCCCAAACCTATGTGACCTTGTAGAGGGTCGCTGGGACTATTAGAAAATAGTGAGAGTTAGAAAAATAACCCTCCCCAAGACCCTGAAAAGTGAGTGCAAAGTGCACTAAAGTTCCCCTAAGGACAAAGTAGTCGTGTTAGAGGAATAATGCAGGAAAGACACAAACCAGCAATGCAACAACTGTGGATTTCCAATCTAGGGTACCTGTGGAACAAGGGGACCAAGTCCAAAAGTCACAAGCAAGTCGGAGATGGGCAGATGCCCAGGAAATGCCAGCTGCGGGTGCAAAGAAGCTTCAACTGGACAGAAGAAGCTGAGGTTTCTGCAGGAACAAAAAGGGCTAGAGACTTCCCCTTTGGTGGACAAATCCCACTCGCCTTGGAGAGTCGTGCAGAAGTGTTCTCCCACCGAAAGAACGCCAACAAGCCTTGCTAGCTGCAAATCGTGCGTTTGGCGTTTTTGGACGCTGCTGGGGCCCAGGAGGGACCAGGAGGTCGCAAATTCGACCTGAAGAGAGAGGGGACATCGAGCAAGATAAAGAGCCCTCACTGAAGCAGGTAGCCCCCGGAGAAGTGCCAGAAACAGGCACTACGAGGATGCATGAAACGGTGCTCACCGAAGTTGCACAAAGGAGTCCCACGTCGCCGGAGAGCAACTTAGAAAGTCGTGCAATGCAGGTTAGAGTGCCGTGGACCCAGGCTTGGCTGTGCACAAAGGATTTCCGCCAGAAGTGCACAGGGGCCGGAGTAGCTGCAAAGTCGCGGTTCCCGGCAATGCAGCCCAGCGAGGTGAGGCAAGGACTTACCTCCACCAAACTTGGGCTGAAGAGTCTCTGGACTGTGGGGGTCACTTGGACAGAGTCGCTGGATTCAAGGCACCTTGCTCGTCGTGCTGAGAGGAGACCCAAGGGACCGGTAATGCAGCTTTTTGGTGCCTGCGGTTGCAGGGGGAAGATTCCGTCGACCCACAGGAGATTTCTTCGGAGCTTCTGGTGCAGAGAGGAGGCAGGCTACCCCCACAGCATGCACAAGCAGGAAAACCGTTGAGAAGGCGGCAGGATCAGCGTTACAGAGTTGCAGTAGTCGTCTTTGCTACTATGTTGCAGGTTTGCAGGCTTCCAGCGCGGTCAGCGGTCGTTTCCTTATCAGAAGGTGAAGAGAGAGATGCAGAGGAACTCGGATGAGCTCTTGCATTCGTTTTCTAAAGTTTCCCCAGAGACAGAGACCCTAAATAGCCAGAAAAGAGGGTTTGGCTACCTAGGAGAGAGGATAGGCTACTAACACCTGAAGGAGCCTATCAGCAGGAGTCTCTGACGTCACCTGGTGGCACTGGCCACTCAGAGCAGTCCAGTGTGCCAGCAGCACCTCTGTTTCCAAGATGGCAGAGGTCTGGAGCACACTGGAGGAGCTCTGGACACCTCCCAGGGGAGGTGCAGGTCAGGGGAGTGGTCACTCCCCTTTCCTTTGTCCAGTTTCGCGCCAGAGCAGGGGCTAAGGGGTCCCTGAACCGGTGTAGACTGGCTTATGCAGAATTGGGCACCTCTGTGCCCAACAAAGCATTTCCAGAGGCTGGGGGAGGCTACTCCTCCCCTGCCTTCACACCATTTTCCAAAGGGAGAGGGTGTCACACCCTCTCTCAGAGGAAGTTCTTTGTTCTGCCATCCTGGGCCAGGCCTGGCTGGACCCCAGGAGGGCAGCTGCCTGTCTGAGGGGTTGGCAGCAGCAGCAGCTGCAGTGAAACCCCAGGAAGGGCAGTTTGGCAGTACCAGGGTCTGTGCTACAGACCACTGGGATCATGGGATTGTGCCAACTATGCCAGGATGGCATAGAGGGGGCAATTCCATGATCATAGACATGTTACATGGCCATATTCGGAGTTACCATGGTGAAGCTACATATAGGTAGTGACCTATATGTAGTGCACGCGTGTAATGGTGTCCCCGCACTCACAAAGTTCAGGGAATTGGCTCTGAACAATGTGGGGGCACCTTGGCTAGTGCCAGGGTGCCCTCACACTAAGTAACTTTGCACCCAACCTTTACCAGGTAAAGGTTAGACATATAGGTGACTTATAAGTTACTTAAGTGCAGTGTAAAATGGCTGTGAAATAACGTGGACGTTATTTCACTCAGGCTGCAGTGGCAGGCCTGTGTAAGAATTGTCAGAGCTCCCTATGGGTGGCAAAAGAAATGCTGCAGCCCATAGGGCTCTCCTGGAACCCCAATACCCTGGGTACCTCAGTACCATATACTAGGGAATTATAAGGGTGTTCCAGTAAGCCAATGTAAATTGGTAAAAATGGTCACTAGCCTGTCAGTGACAATTTGGAAAGAAATGAGAGAGCATAACCACTGAGGTTCTGATTAGCAGAGCCTCAGTGAGACAGTTAGTCACTACACAGGTAACACATTCAGGCACACTTATGAGTACTGGGGCCCTGGGTTACCAGGGTCCCAGTGACACATACAACTAAAACAACATATATACAGTGAAAAATGGGGGTAACATGCCAGGCAAGATGGTACTTTCCTACAGTACTGCTGACCAAGTAGGTGTTGCTCAGGGTGGACCAGTTTGTCTATCACCATAGCTACACTGGCTCCTGTGTCCCTGTAGGCCTGAACCTCAACACCATTTATTAGGGGGAGGTGCTTGTACTTATCCATATTAAGGGGACAAGCAACCAATGTGGCAAAGTCAATACCACCATCAGAGACTAAAACAGCCTTTGTGGTCTTCCTAACAAGACCAACCCCAACTACACTACCAATGGTGAGCCCAGCTACACCCTTAGATTATCTCTTTGTAGTGGGCTTCCCACCACCACTGCTATTACTAGGGACACTAAAGGTCACAGTTGGGGTTGTGGTAGTGGGAGCCTTGGTGTTTTTCTTTGGGCAGGTGGAATCACTTGCCCAATGGCCTTTACTGTTACATAAATAACACCTTGGCTTCTTTTGATTGTTGGAAGAGGATTTGGACCCACCACCCTCAGAGGATTTTTGTGGGCCTGATGAAGACTCAGAATGTTTTATTCTTTGTCCCCACCCTTGTCAGAAGGCTTACTATCCTTCTTCTTGCCATCCTTGTCACCACCTGTATGAACTTTTCTGTTCACTCTTGTTCTAACCCATTTGTCTGCCTTCTTTCCCAATTCTTGGGGAGGGGTCAGATCTCAGTCTACCAAGTACTGATGCGACAAGTCAGAAACACAATTATTCAAAATATGCTCTCTCAGGATTACATTACACAGGCTTTCATAGTCAGTCACCTTACTGCCATGTTACCATCCCTCCAAGGCCTTCACTGAACAGTCTACAAAGTCTGTCCAGTCTTGAGAGGACTATTTTCTGGTATCTCTGAACTTAATCCTGTATTGTTCAGTGGTTAAGCCAAATCCATCCAATAGTGCATCCTTCAACACTTTGTAATTATTAGCACCACCTTCTCTGACAGTAGCCTATCCCTACCCTTACCAGTGAAAGATAGCCACAAGATAGCAGCCCACTGCCTTTGAGGGACCAACTGTACCATAGAGGCCCTCTCAAGTGCAGCAAACCACTTATTAATGTCATCCCCCTCCTTGTAAGGGGGGACTATTGTAGGAGGCTGGACTGGCTTGTAGTGAGTACCAAGGGGTACTTGCACCTTGCACCAGGCCCAGTTATCCCTTATTAGTGTATAGGGTGTCTAGCAGCTTAGGCTGATAGATAATGGTAGCTTAGCAGAGCAGCTTAGGCTGAACTAGGAGACGTGTGAAGCTACTACAGTACCACCTAGTGTCATATGCACAATATCATAAGAAAACACAATACACAGTTATACTAAAAATAAAGGTACTTTATTTTTATGACAATATGCCAAAGTATCTTAGAGTGTACCCTCAGTGAGAGGATAGCAAATATACACAAGATATATATACACAATAGCAAAAATATGCAGTATAGTCTTAGAAAACAGTGCAAACAATGTATATTTACAATAGGATGCAATGGGGAGACATAGGGATAGGGGCAACACAAACCATATACTCCAAAAGTGGAATGCGAACCACGAATGGACCCCAAACCTATGTGACCTTGTAGAGGGTCGCTGGGACTATTAGAAAATAGTGAGAGTTAGAAAAATAACCCTCCCCAAGACCCTGAAAAGTGAGTGCAAAGTGCACTAAAGTTCCCCTCAGGACAAAGAAGTCGTGTTAGAGGAATAATGCAGGAAAGACACAAACCAACAATGCAACAACTGTGGATTTCCAATCTAGGGTACCTGTGGAACAAGGGGACCAAGTCCAAAAGTCACAAGCAAGTCGGAGATGGGCATATGCCCAGGAAATGCCAGCTGCGGATGCAAAGAAGCTTCTACTGGACAGGAGAAGCTGAGGTTTCTGCAGGAACGAAAAGGGCTAGAGACTTCTCCTTTGGTGGACGGATCCCACTCGCCGTGGAGAGTCGTGCAGAAGTGTTTTCCCGCCAAAAGAACGCCAACAAGCCTTGCTAGCTGCAAATCGTCCGGTTAGCGTTTTTGGACGCTGCTGTGGCCCTGGAGGGACCAGGAGGTCGCAAATTGGACCAGGAGAGAGAGGGGGCGTCGAGCAAGACAAGAAGCCATCTCAGCAGCAGGTAGCTCCCGGAGAAGTGGCAGAAACAGGCACTACAAGGATGCGTGAAACGGTGCTCACCCGAAGTCGCACAAAGGAGTCCCACGTCGCCGGAGACCAACTTAGAAAGTCATGCAATGCAGGTTAGAGTGCCGTGGACCCAGGCTTGGCTGTGCAGAAAGGATTTCCGCCGGAAGTTCACAGGGGCCGGAGTAGCTGCAAAAGTCGCGGTTCCCAGCAATGCAGCCCAGTGAGGTGAGGCAAGGACTTACCTCCACCAAACTTGGACTGAAGAGTCACTGGACTGTGGGGGTCACTTGGACAGAGTCGCTGGACTCGAGGGACCTCGCTCGTTGTGCTGAGAGGAGACCCAAGGGACCAGTAATGCAGAGGAACTCGGATGAGCTCATGCATTCGTTATCTAAAGTTTCCCCAGAGACAGAGACCCTAAATAGCCAGAAAAGAGGGTTTGGCTACCTAGGAGAGAGGATAGGCTAGCAACACCTGAAGGAGCCTATCGCAAGGAGTCTCTGACGTCACCTGGTGGCACTGGCCACTCAGAGCAGTCCAGTGTGCCAGCAGCACCTCTGTTTCCAAGATGGCAGAGGTCTGGAGCACACTGGAGGAGCTCTGGACACCTCCCAGGGGAGGTGCAGGTCAGGGGAGTGGTCACTCCCCTTTCCTTTGTCCAGTTTCGTGCCAGAGCAGGGCTAAGGGGTCCCCTGAACCGGTGTAGACTGGCTTATGCAGAATTGGGCACATCTGTGCCCAAGAAAGCATTTCCAGAGGCTGAGGGAGGCTACTCCTCCCCTGCCTTCACACCATTTTCCAAAGGGAGAGGGTGTCTCACCCTCTCTCAGAGGAAGTTCTTTGTTCTGCCATCCTGGGCCAGGCCTGGCTGGACCCCAGGAGGGCAGATGCCTGTCTGAGGGGTTGGCAGCAGCTGCAGTGAAACCCCAGGAAGGGCAGTTTGGCAGTACCAGGGTCTGTGCTACAGACCACTGGGATCATGGGGTTGTGCCAACTATGCCAGGATGGCATAGAGGGGGCAATTCCATGATCATAGACATGTTACATGGCCATATTCGGAGTTACCATTGTGAAGCCACATATAGGTAGTGACCTATATGTAGTGCACGCGTGTAATGGTGTCCCCGCACTCACAAAGTTCAGGGAATTGGCTCTGAACAATGTGGGGGCACCTTGGCTAGTGCCAGGGTGCCCTCACACTAAGTAACATTGCACCTAACCTTTACCAGGTAAAGGTTAGACATATAGGTGACTTATAAGTTACTTAAGTGCAGTGTAAAATGGCTGTGAAATAACGTGGACGTTATTTCACTCAGGCTGCAGTGGCAGGCCTGTGTAAGAATTGTCAGAGCTCCCTATGGGTGGCAAAAGAAATGCTGCAGCCCATAGGGATCTCCTGGAACCCCAATACCATATACTAGGGAATTATAAGGGTGTTCCAGTAAGCCAATGTAAATTGGTAAAATTGGTCACTAGCCTGTTAGTGACAATTTAGAAAGAAATGAGAGAGCATAACCACTGAGGTTCTGGTTAGCAGAGCCTCAGTGAGACAGTTAGGCACCACACAGGGAACACATACATATAGGCCACAAACCTATGAGCACTGGGGTCCTGACTAGCAGGGTCCCAGTGACACATAACAAACATACTGAAAACATAGGGTTTTCACTATGAGCACTGGGCCCTGGCAAGCAGGATACCAGTGAGACAGTGAAAACACCCTGACATACACTCACAAACAGGTCTAAAGTGGGGGTAACAAGGCTAGAAAGAGGCTACTTTCTCACAACTATCTCATGCAGGTTCCTAGATTCTTGTTCTCTTACTGGCTTACTATCAAGAACACTGCTGCTGCCACCATGGGGTACTAACCCCAACCTCTGCCTTTCCCTCTCTACATCTAGAGATTCCCAGTCTAAGGTCAACTACTGCTGTCTCAGCTTCAGTCTGGCCTCTTCCAACCTCAGCTTTCTGAGTTCCCTGTCTAGGGTGTCACTCTCAGGGTGGGAGGCTTGGGAATTCGGAGACACAGAGGAAATGTGGGAATTGGCAGACGTGGACCTGTCTCTAACTGGCTGGACTCTAGTTACCTGGCCTTTTGGAGTAAAAGGTGCCCTACTAGTGTGTGACCCCCTCCCACTACCAGTGTCACTAGGTGGCCTGTTAGCTGGCAGGTCTTTGGATGAACCCTCCCCAGAGTCCTCAGGGCCCTCCCCTGATTCTTGCTGGGTACGTCCCTCCTCTACCTCCTGATTCTGGGATGGGCCAGACTGGTTCTGGTCACTTTCTAGGAGAAGGCTAAGGAGAAGATCTTTGGTTGGGTTCTTACCAATGCTTAAGCCACTTTCTATGCAGAGACCCTTCAAACTTTTAAAGTTTAAACTACCATAGGTTGCATGGACAACTGTAGGAGTAAGTTCTACTGCAGACATGGTTGTTAGAAAGGGTGTAGGACAGAAAGAATAACGTTTATAAACTTTTTAAAGAAAAAGAGAAAAACATTTCAAACTTTTCAAAACTTTTCAAAAAACTTTTTAGAAACTTTTTAGAAAGTTTGTAGAAAGAAAGTTTAAACTGTTTATGTTAACTGTGTATAATTTTAAGTATTTGGAATGTGTTTTTCGTATGAAAAGCACCAATGATAAAGTGGTAAAGCAGTTACAAGTACTTATCCCACCGCTGCATCACCAGTGTAGGAGGCTGGCCTTACTTATAGTGGGTACCTGATGGTACTTACACGTTGTGCCAGGTCCAGCTATCCCTTATTAGTAGATTATTAGTGTTCTAGCAGCTTAGGCTGATAGAGGTAGCTGTTGCAGAGCACCTTAGGCTGAACTAGGGAAACATTAAAAACTCCTACTATACCACTTATATCATATAGCATTATATCATAAGAATCACAATACTCAGAGTTACTAAAAATAAAAGGACTTTATTTTAGTGACAATGTGCCAAAAATATCTCAGATGATATCCTCCCTTAGGAGGTAATTAAAATACACAAAATATACACACAAACCAAAATCAGGTAAGTAAACAGTTAGAAAAGTAGTGAAAACACTGTAGAATACAATAGGATGCAATAGGAGGCAATAGGCCTAGGGACAACACAAACCATATACTCCAGAACTGGAATGCGAACCACAAATGGACCCCAGGCCTAGTGTAGTGTGTAGAGGGTCGCTGGGAGAGTAAGAAAACACTAAGGGTGTCCAAGATACCCCACCCCAAGACCCTGAAAATTAGGAGTAAAGTTACCCTACTACCCCAGAAAGACAGTAAAGTCGAGATAGTGGATTCTGCAAAGACAACAACTGACTGCAAAGCACTGAAGACGGATTCCTGGACCTGAGGACCTGTAAAGGAAGGGGACCAAGGCCAAGAGTCACATAAGTGTCCGGGGGGCAGGAGCCCACTTAACCCCGGATAAAGGTGCAAAATGGCTGTCTCTGGGTGGAAGAAGCTGAAGATTCTGCAACAACGGAAGATGCCAGAAATTTCTCCTTTGCACAGAAGATGTACCACGGCGTGCTGGAGGATGCAGAGTTGTTTCCACGCAGAAAGACCACAAACAAGCCTTGCTAGCTGCAAAGATCACAGTTAAAGAAAATGGGTGCTGCCCGGGCCCAGGAAGGACCAGGAGGTCACCCCTTAGAGGAGGAGACAGAGGGGCCGCTCAGCAGTAGAGAGAGCTCATGCAGAAGCAGGCAGCAGCAGCAGAAGCACTTGAACACGAGTTCAAGAAAACTGAGCATGGCAGTCATCTCATCACTACAAAGGAGGGTCTCACGAAGCCGGTAGTCAACTCAGCAAGTTGAGCAATGCAGGACAGAGTGCTGGGGACCTGGGATATGCTGTGCACGAAGGATACCTTACAAATGTGCACAGAAGCCTTAGCAGCTGCATGTCACACAGGACACAGGATTACTGTCTGGTGTGGGGAGGCAAGGACTTACCTCCACCAAATTTGGACAGATGGACCACTGGACTGTTGGGGTCACTTGGATCCAGCTCCAGTGTTCCAGGGGCCATGCTCGTCAAGATGAGAGGGGATCTAGAGGACCGGTGAAGCAGAAGTTTGGTGCCTCCATTAGCAGAGGGAAGATTCCGTTGACCCACGGAAGATTTCTTCTTGGCATCCAGTGCAGGGTGAAAGCAGACAGCCCTCAGAGCATGCACCACCAGGAAACAGTTGAGAAAGCCGGCAGGATTAGACGCTGCAATGTTGCTGGTAGTCTTCTTGATACTTTGTTGCGGTTTTGCAGGCGTCCTGGAGCAGTCAGCGGTCGATCCTTGGCAGAAGTTTAAGAGGGAGATGCAGAGGAACTCTGGTGAGCTCTTGCATTCGTTATCTGAAGAGAAGCCCACAGGAGAGACCCTAAATAGCCCTCAGAGGAGGATTGGCCACCTAGTCAGGTAAGCACCTATTAGGAGGGGTCTCTGACGTCACATGCTGGCACTGGCCACTCAGAGGCCTACGTTGTGCCCTCACACCTCTGCATTCAAGATGGCAGAGGTCTGGGACACACTGGAGGAGCTCTGGGCACCACCCCTGAGGTGGTGATGGACAGGGGAGTGGTCACTCCCCTTTCCTTTGTACAGTTTCGCGCCAGAGCAGGGGCTGGGGGATTCCTGGACCGGTGTAGACTGGTTTATGTAAGGAGGGCACCATCTGTGCCCTTCAAAGCATTCCCAGAGGCCAGGAGAGGCTACTCCTCTAAGGCCCTTAACACCTATTTCCAAAGGGAGAGGGTGTAACACCCTCTGTCAGAGGAAATCCTTTGTTCTGCCTTCCTGGAACTGGGCTGCCCAGACCCCAGGAGGGCAGAAGCCTGTCTGTGGGTTGGCAGCAGCGGTAGCTGCATCAAAAACCCAAGAGAGCTGGTTTGGCAGTACCCAGGGTCCATGCTGGAGCCCCGGGGATGCATAAGATTGGCACCTCAATACCAGATTTGGCATCGGGGGACAATTCCATGATCTTAGACATGTTACATGGCCATATTTAGAGTTACCATTGTGAAGCGACATATAGGTATTGACCTATATGTAGTGCACGCTTGTAATGGTGTCCCCGCACTCACAAAGTCCAAGGAAATTGCCCTGAACTATGTGGGGGCACCTTGGCTAGTGCCAGGGTGCCCTCACACTTAGTAACTTTGCACCTAACCTTCACTAAGTGAGGATTAGATACATAGGTGACTTATAAGTTACTTAAGTGCAGTGTAAAATGGCTGTGAAATAACGTGGATGTTCTCCCTATGGGTGGCAAAAGAAATGCTGCAGCCCATTGGGATCTCCTGGAACCCCAATACCCTGGGTAACTAGGTACCATATACTAGGGAATTATAAGAGTGTTCCAGTGTGCCAATCAGAATTGGTAAAAATGGTCACTAGCCTGCAGTGACAATTTTAAAGATAGAGAGAGCATAAGCACTGAGGTTCTGATTAGCAGAGCGTCAGTGACACAGTTAGGCACCACACAGGGAACACATTCAGGCAACAAACTATGAGCACTGGGGTCCTGGCTAGCAGGATCCCAGTGAGACAGGCAAAAACAAACTGACACACAAGTAAAAATGGGGGTAACATGCCAGGCAAGATGGTACTTTCCTACAGTTAGTGTCACAAAAGTGACGCTAACCATCACAAAATGTTTTTTTCCTAATTTACTTTCCAGTGCAAAACTTGTTTAGCTCTGGAAAGTACCCAAAAAGCAACGCAAAGCAGCACAAAGCACTGCTTTGCGTTACTTAGCGCTGAGGGGGCATTACATTGGTGGTACATGGGTGTTCCCATGCAGCCAACCATGACTTTTGACGCAAAACTGTATCTACAAACAAGTTCCCTCCCTGTTACACAGCGCAGCACAGACATTTTCATTGCTGCACTTCTCTGGGTGACAGCTTTGTAAAACTGCCCCTACCTCCCAATTTCGGTCATCTTCACTCTCCAAATAAGTAAAATGTATTCTAAATACTTCTATGGGATCAACCACCATGAAAACCTACCTCTCTGTCCAGAAATGTTTAATCTTTGTAGCTTTCTATAGGTTTACCTCCCGAAACCACTTCACCTCAAGCTCCTTGGAAACTTAAAAGCCTAATATGTGCCATTCACTGCAGGAGCAGGAGGCCAGTGTTGCAGTTCTCTGTCCTGGTGCCTCACTAGTAGCAGTAGCCTCCCTGCGGCCCCCAGCCCACCGTTCCCCAAGCTGATGTCACTCATCCATTGGCATCTACTTTTCGGGACAGCCTACCCTGCTAACTTCGGCATGCCCAAGGACACCCTGACCACTCTAGGCAGAGATATCTGTTATGAGCTTCTGCTTAAATTTATTTTTCTATTTAATAACACTGAACATTAAAGGAGGGTTTGTATGTTTTTGTAGCCAGAATGCGTCTTTATTTTGTGGAACATAACAACTTGCAATATTTGTTTCTTCTATATGAGGTCTATTTAGTGGGATAACCTAGCCATATATCTGCTGCATGGTCATTGGTTAGAGGGGCCAAGGATTAATGTGTAAGTCTTTCGTTTGCATTGTAGTGTCCAATAATTGATACGGCAGGCATATAGTATACAATCACTTTATATTTATAATTTCCCCAGTTCAAGCTTTTTTTTTATGTTCCAGGGAATGATGTGTTCCTTTGCCATATTATAGCAGTTGCAATACAGAAAGCTTGTACCGGACGAGTGATAAGCCAGGGAAGGGCAAATAGGTATATTTATACCCTAATAGCAGCATCATTTGTGTTTCAGACATATTGGAATCGAAACTATGTGTATTCTGCAGAGGACTCCCAGGTTATTGAGTTGTCTCTTATTATTCCTCTTTACAGTTTAGTGAATTTGGTGGCATAGTTAGACTCTAAGCTTACCTTCCCAAAAATGGACAGACCATGGAAACATCTGGTCTCACATCTTCCAAGACACTCAGAGGCACTGCAAAGCGAAAGACCAGCAAAGAATTTGAAAAAATATGAAAAAATGCAAAAGATTTATTGAAAAAAGGAGCAAAGGCACTGAAATTGAGGGAGAGGAAATGCCTAGGAAGGATTCTACCCAAGATTTTCATCAAATAGCAGAAGTACATGTAAAAGTGGATAAGTGTGGCGCAATGGTTAGAGCAGCAGACCCTGATGCAGCGATCTGTCCTGGGACCAGGGTTCAATTCCCAACTCAGCAGGTCTTGGGCTTGCTTAATCTCCACAACAGCCCTCACAGCACTTGGATGCCTGGCTTCACCCTGTGGCTGTCCAGGGGTGGGTTCCTGTAGGAAAATACCATCTTGCCTGGCATGTTACCCCCATATTTCACTGTATTTGTATTGTTTTAGTCTATGTGTCACTGGGTCCCTGTAGGAGGCTGGACTGGCTTGTAGTGAGTACCAAGGGGTACTTGCACCTTGCACCAGGCCCAGTTATCCCTTATTAGTGTATAGGGTGTCTAGCAGCTTAGGCTGATAGATAATGGTAGCTTAGCAGAGCAGCTTAGGCTGAACTAGGAGACGTGTGAAGCTACTACAGTACCACTTAGTGTCATATGCACAATATCATAAGAAAACACAATACACAGTTATACTAAAAATAAAGGTACTTTATTTTTATGACAATATGCCAAAGTATCTTAGAGTGTACCCTCAGTGAGAGGATAGGAAATATACACAAGATATATATACACAATAGCAAAAATATGCAGTATAGTCTTAGAAAACAGTGCAAACAATGTATAGTTACAATAGGATGCAATGGGGACACATAGGGATAGGGGCAACACAAACCATATACTCCAAAAGTGGAATGCGAACCACGAATGGACCCCAAACCTATGTGACCTTGTAGAGGGTCGCTGGGACTATTAGAAAATAGTGAGAGTTAGAAAAATAACCCTCCCCAAGACCCTGAAAAGTGAGTGCAAAGTGCACTAAAGTTCCCCTAAGGACAAATAAGTCGTGTTAGAGGAATAATGCAGGAAAGACACAAACCAACAATGCAACAACGATGGATTTCCAATCTTGGGTACCTGTGGAACAAGGGGACCAAGTCCAAAAGTCACAAGCAAGTCGGAGATGGGCAGATGCCCAGGAAATGCCAGCTGTGGGTGCAAAGAAGCTTCTACTGGACAGAAGAAGCTGAGGTTTCTGCAGGAACGAAAAGGGCTAGAGACTTCCCCTTTGGTGGACCTATAGGTCACAAACTTATGAGCACTGGGGTCCTGACTAGCAGGGTCCCAGTGACACATAACAAACATACTGAAAACATAGGGGTTTCACTATGAGCACTGGGCCCTGGCTAGCAGGATCCCAGTGAGACAGTGAAAATACCCTGACACACACTCACAAACAGGCCAAAAGTGGGGGTAACGCACTATTTGCGCCTAGCAAGGCTTGTTGGCGTCCTTTCGGCGGGAAAATACTTCTGCACGACTCTCCACGGCAAGCGGGATCCGTCCACCAAAGGGGAAGTCTCTAGCCCTTTTCGTTCCTGCAGAAACCTCAGCTTCTTCTGTCCAGTCGAAGCTTCTTTGCACCCGCAGCTGGCATTTCCTGGGCATCTGCCCATCTCCGACTTGCTTGTGACTTTTGGACTTGGTCCCCTTGTTCCACAGGTACCCTAGATTGGAAATCCACAGTTGTTGCATTGCTGGTTTGTGTCTTTCCTGCATTATTCCTCTAACACGACTCTTTTGTCCTTAGGGGAACTTTAGTGCACTTTGCACTCACTTTTCAGGGTCTTGGGGAGGGTTATTTTTCTAACTCTCACTATTTTCTAATAGTCCCAGCGACCCTCTACAAGGTCACATAGGTTTGGGGTCCATTCGTGGTTCACATTCCACTTTTGGAGTATATGGTTTGTGTTGCCCCTATCCCTATGTTTCCCCATTGCATCCTATTGTAACTATACATTGTTTGCACAGTTTTCTAAGACTATACTGCATATTTTTGCTATTGTGTATATATATCTTGTGTATATTTCCTATCCTCTCACTGGGGGTACACTCTAAGATACTTTGGCATATTGTCATAAAAATAAAGTACCTTTATTTTTAGTATAACTGTGTATTGTGTTTTCTTATGATATTGTGCATATGACACTAAGTGGTTCTGTAGTATCTTCACACGTCTCCTAGTTCAGCCTAAGCTGCTCTGCTAAGCTACCATTATCTATCAGCCTAAGCTGCTAGACACCCTATACACTAATAAGGGATAACTAGGACTGGTGCAAGGTGCAAGTACCCCTTGGTACTCACTACAAGCCAGTCCAGCCTCCTACATTGGTTGTGCAGCGGTGGGATAAGTGCTTGAGACTGCTTACCACTCTTGTCATTGTACTTTTCATAAGAGAAAAATATACAAAACAAGGTCAGTGTATATACACATAGCCAAAAAGTTTTGCATTTCCTCTTTTCACTCTTTTCTAAGTGCTGAAAAGTACTCCTAAACTTTCAAAAAGTTCTTAAAAGTTAAAAAAAAGTTTTTTTCTGTCTTTCCAAAAAGTTCTGAAAACTTTTTTCTCTTTTTCTATCACTTTAACTCTCTCTAAAAAAATGTCTGGCACAGGCCAAAGTGTTGATCTGTCCAAACTTGCATATGACAACCTTAGCTGGAAAAGAGCAAGGAGTCTCTGTATAGAGAGATTTTTGAGTGTAGGGAAGAATCCTGCCTTGGAACTATTACTTAACATGCTTAGAGAACAGGATAAGGCCATAGGTGCCTCATCTGTTGAAAAAGTACCTAATAGTTCTCAATCTGATTCAGGGACTCCCCCAGGAAAAGATTCAGGGAAGAAACTTCCTAGCCTGCCCATTACTAGACAATCTAGCATAGATGGTAATGATGATGAGCCACACCAAATAAATAGTGTTGTCTCACATCATAGCAAAAGCATTTATTCTCACCATACTGGTAGTAATGTTTCTGTAAACCAAGCTGTTAAGTTGGCTTCTGTAAGGGACAGGTCTCCTTCTGTTCATTCCCATCATAGCTCTGTTTCTAGAAATGTCCCTGTAGGAAAGTACCATCTTGCCTGGCATGTTACCCCCATTTTTCACTGTATATATGTTGTTTTAGTTGTATGTGTCACTGGGACCCTGGTAACCCAGGGCCCCAGTGCTCATAAGTGTGCCTGTATGTGTTACCTGTGTAGTGACTAACTGTCTCACTGAGGCTCTGCTAATCAGAACCTCAGTGGTTATGCTCTCTCATTTCTTTCCAAATTGTCACTGACAGGCTAGTGACCATTTTTACCAATTTACATTGGCTTACTGGAACACCCTTATAATCCCCTAGTATATGGTACTGAGGTACCCAGGGTATTGGGGTTCCAGGAGATCCCTATGGGCTGCAGCATTTCTTTTGCCACCCATAGGGAGCTCTAACAATTCTTACACAGGCCTGCCACTGCAGCCTGAGTGAAATAACGTCCACGTTATTTCACAGCCATTTTACACTGCACTTAAGTAACTTATAAGTCACCTATATGTCTAACCTTTACCTGGTAAAGGTTAGGTGCAAAGTTACTTAGTGTGAGGGCACCCTGGCACTAGCCAAGGTGCCCCCACATTGTTCAGAGCCAATTCACTGAACTTTGTGAGTGCGGGGACACCATTACACGCGTGCACTACATATAGGTCACTACCTATATGTAGCTTCACCATGGTAACTCCGAATATGGCCATGTAACATGTCTATGATCATGGAATTGCCCCCTCTATGCCATCCTGGCATTTTTGGTACAATTCCATAATCCCAGTGGTCTGTAGCACAGACCCTGGTACTGCCAGACTGCCCTTCCTGGGGTTTCTCTGCAGCTGCTGCTGCTGCCAACCCCTCAGACAGGCATCTGCCCTCCTGGGGTCCAGCCAGGCCTGGCCCAGGATGACAGAACAAAGAACTTCCTCTGAGAGAGGGTGTGACACCCTCTCCCTTTGGAAAATGGTGTGAAGGCAGGGGAGGAGTAGCCTCCCCCAGCCTCTGGAAATGCTTTGTTGGGCACAGAGGTGCCCAATTCTGCATAAGCCAGTCTACACCGGTTCAGGGACCCCTTAGCCCCTGCTCTGGCGCGAAACTGGACAAAGGAAAGGGGAGTGACCACTCCCCTGACCTGCACCTCCCCTGGGAGGTGCCCAGAGCTCCTCCAGTGTGCTCCAGACCTCTGCCATCTTGGAAACAGAGGTGCTGCTGGCACACTGGACTGCTCTGAGTGGCCAGTGCCACCAGGTGACGTCAGAGACTCCTTGTGATAGGCTCCTTCAGGTGTTAGTAGCCTTTCCTCTCTCCTAGGTAGCCAAACCCTCTTTTCTGGCTATTTAGGGTCTCTGTCTCTGGGGAAACTTTAGATAACGAATGCATGAGCTCAGCCGAGTTCCTCTGCATCTCCCTCTTCACCTTCTGATAAGGAATCGACCGCTGACCGCGCTGGAAGCCTGCAAACCTGCAACATAGTAGCAAAGACGACTACTGCAACTCTGTAACGCTGATCCTGCCGCCTTCTCGACTGTTTTCCTGCTTGTGCATGCTGTGGGGGTAGCCTGCCTCCTCTCTGCACCAGAAGCTCCGAAGAAATCTCCCGTGGGTCGACGGAATCTTCCCCCCTGCAACCGCAGGCACCAAAAAGCTGCATCTCCGGTCCCTTGGGTCTCCTCTCAGCACGACGAGCGAGGTCCCTCGAATCCAGCGACACCGTCCAAGTGACCCCCACAGTCCAGTGACTCTTCAGCCCAAGTTTGGTGGAGGTAAGTCCTTGCCTCACCTCGCTGGGCTGCATTGCTGGGAACCGCGACTTTGCAAGCTTCTCCGGCCCCTGTGCACTTCCGGCGGAAATCCTGTGTGCACAGCCAAGCCTGGGTCCACGGCACTCTAACCTGCATTGCACGACTTTCTAAGTTGGTCTCCGGCGACGTGGGACTCCTTTGTGCAACTTCGGCGAGCACCGTTTCACGCATCCTCGTAGTGCCTGTTTCTGGCACTTCTCCGGGTGCTACCTGCTTCAGTGAGGGCTCTTTGTCTTGCTCGACGTCCCCTCTCTCTGCAGGTCCAATTTGCGACCTTCTGGTCCCTCCTGGGCCCCAGCAGCGTCCAAAAACGCCAAACGCACGATTTGCGTGTAGCAAGGCTTGTTGGCGTCCATCCGGCGGGAAAACACTTCTGCACGACTCTCCAAGGCGTGGGGGATCCATCCTCCAAAGGGGAAGTCTCTAGCCCTTGTCGTTCCTGCAGTATTCACAGTTCTTCAGCCTAGTAAGAGCTTCTTTGCACCAACCGCTGGCATTTCTTGGGCATCTGCCCATCTCCGAGCTGCTTGTGACTTTTGGACTTGGTCCCCTTGTTCCACAGGTACCCTCAGTCAGGAATCCATCATTGTTGCATTGCTGATTTGTGTTTTCCTTGCATTTTCCCTCTAACACGACTATTTTGTCCTTAGGGGAACTTTAGTGCACTTTGCACTCACTTTTCAGGGTCTTGGGGAGGGTTATTTTGCTAACTCTCACTATTTTCCAATAGTCCCAGCGACCCTCTACAAGGTCACATAGGTTTGGGGTCCATTCGTGGTTCGCATTCCACTTCTGGAGTATATGGTTTGTGTTGCCCCTATCCCTATGTTTCCCCATTGCATCCTATTGTAACTATACATTGTTTGCACTGTTTTCTAAGACTATACTGCATATTTTTGCTATTGTGTATATATATCTTGTGTATATTTCCTATCCTCTCACTGAGGGTACACTCTAAGATACTTTGGCATATTGTCATAAAAATAAAGTACCTTTATTTTTAGTATAACTGTGTATTGTGTTTTCTTATGATATTGTGCATATGACACTAAGTGGTACTGTAGTAGCTTCACACGTCTCCTAGTTCAGCCTGAGCTGCTTTGCTAAGCTACCATTATCTATCAGCCTAAGCTGCTAGACACCCTATACACTAATAAGGGATAACTGGGCCTGGTGCAAGGTGCAAGTACCCCTTGGTACTCACTACAAGCCAGTCCAGCCTCCTACATTGGTTGTGCAGTGGTGGGATAAGTGCTTTGAGACTACTTACCACTCTTGTCATTGTACTTTTCATAAGAGAAAAATATACAAAACAAGGTCAGTGTATATACACATAGCCAAAAAGTTTTGCATTTCCTCTTTTCACTCTTTTCTAAGTGCTGAAAAGTACTTCTAAACTTTCAAAAAGTTCTTAAAAGTTTAAAAAGTTTTTTTTTTCTGTCTTTCCAAAAAGTTCTGAAAACTTTTTTCTCTTTGTCTATCACTTTAACTCTCTCTAAAAATGTCTGGCACAGGCCAAAAAGTTGAACTGTCCAAACTTGCATATGATCACCTTAGCTGGAAAGGAGCAAGGAGTCTCTGCATTGAGAGAGGTTTGAGTGTAGGGAAGAATCCTTCTTTAGAACTGTTAATCAATATGCTTAGAGTACAGGATAAGGCCATAAGTGCCCAATCTGTAGAAAAAGTAGCTAATGGTTCTCAATCTGATCCAGGGACTCCCCCAGGAAAAGGTTCAGGAAAGAAACTTCTCAGCCTGCCCATTACTAGACAGTCTAGCATAGTTGGTACAGAGGTTGAATCACATCATACTGATGATGTGCTCTCACATTATGCTGGTAGCCAAGCTGTTAGGGTGCCCTCTGTAAGGGACAGGTCTCCTTCTGTTCATTCCCATCATACCTCTGTATCTAGAAATGTCCCTCCCACCCACCCTGATGACAGATTGTTAGAAAGGGAGCTCAATAGATTGAGAGTGGAACAAACCAGACTGAAGCTCAAGAAGCAACAGCTGGATTTGGATAGACAGTCTTTAGAAATAGAGAGGGAAAGACAGAAGATGGGTTTAGATACCCATGGTGGCAGCAGCAGTATTCCCCATAGTCATCCTGCAAAAGAGCATGATTCCAGGAATCTGCATAAGATAGTTCCCCCTTACAAGGAGGGGGATGACATTAACAAGTGGTTTGCTGCACTTGAGAGGGCCTGTGCTGTACAGGATGTCCCTCAAAAGCAGTGGGCTGCTATCCTATGGCTATCATTTACTGGAAAAGGTAGGGATAGGCTCCTTACTGTAAAAGAAAATGATGCTAACAATTTCCAAGTTCTTAAAAATGCACTCCTGGATGGTTATGGCTTAACCACTGAACAGTACAGGATAAAGTTCAGAGATACCAAAAAGGAGTCTTCACAAGACTGGGTTGATTTCATTGACCAGGCAGTGAAGGCCTTGGAGGGGTGGTTACATGGCAGTAAAGTTACTGATTATGACAGCCTGTATAACTTGATCCTGAGAGAGCATATTCTTAATAATTGTGTGTCTGATTTGTTGCACCAGTACTTGGTGGACTCTGATCTGACCTCTCCCCAAGAATTGGGAAAGAAGGCAGACAAATGGGTCAGAACAAGAGTGAACAGAAAAGTTCATACAGGGGGTGACAAAGATGGCAACAAAAAGAAGGATGGTAAGTCTTCTGACAAGGGTGGGGACAAATCTAAAAATGAGTCTTCATCAGGCCCACAAAAACACTCTGGTGGGGGTGGTGGGCCCAAATCCTCCTTTAATCAGAACAAGGAAAAGAAACCATGGTGCTATTTATGTAAGATAAAAGGCCATTGGACAACAGATCCCAGTTGTCCAAAGAAAGGCACCACAGCTCCTACCACTACAACCCCTACTGCTACACCTAGTGTCCCTACTAATAGCAGTGGTGGTGGGAGCAAACCTACTAATAGCCAATCCAAGGGAGTAGCTGGGTTCACTTTTGGTAATTTAGTTGGGGTTGGTCTGATTAGGGAGACCACAGAGGCTACTTTAGTCTCTGAAGGGGCTATTGACTTAGCCACTTTGGTTGCTTGCCCCCATAAGTTGGAGAAGTACAAGCAACTAACCCTAATAAATGGTGTTGAGGTCCAGGCCTACAGGGACACAGGTGCCAGTGTCACAATGGTGATTGAGAAACTGGTGCACCCTGAACAACACATACTTGGACACCAGTACCAAGTAACCGATGCTCACAACATAACACAAAGCCACCCCATGGCTGTTGTAAATCTCAACTGGGGGGGGGTATCTGGTCCAAAGAAAGTTGTGGTAGCTTCAGATTTACCTGTAGACTGTCTATTAGGGAACGATTTGGAGACATCAGCTTGGTCAGATGTGGAGTTGGAGGCCCATGCAGCAATGCTGGGCATCCCAGGGCATATTTTTGCTTTGACAAGGGCTCAGGCCAAAAAGCAAAAAGGACAGGGAAGCTTGGATCCTGGAACAATGGACCAAGTGCTCCCTAAAGCTAGGGCTAGTAGAAGCAAACCACTTCCTACTATCCCTCCCTCTACAGTGGATTCTACTTCTGAGGAAGAAGAATTCCCTCCCTGTGCAGAACCTACACCAGAGGAGCTGGAAGCAGACACTGCTGAGCTTTTGGGTGAAGGGGGGCCTGCCAGAGAGGAGCTGAGTGTGGCACAGCAAACCTGTCCCACATTAGAGGGTCTCAGACAGCAAGCTGTCAAACAGGCTAATGGGGATGTCAGTGACTCACACAGAGTTTACTGGGAGGACAACCTCTTGTACACTGAGCAAAGGGATCCTAAACCTGGAGCTGCCAGGAGATTAGTGATTCCTCAGGAGTACAGAAAGTTCCTCCTAACACTGGCACATGACATTCCCTTAGCTGGGCACCTGGGTCAAATGAAAACTTGGGACAGATTGGTACCACTGTTTCATTGGCCTAGGATGTCTGAGGACACAAAAGAATTTTGTAAGTCCTGTGAAACCTGTCAAGCCAGTGGCAAGACAGGTGGCACTCCAAAGGCACCCCTTATCCCACTGCCTGTGGTTGGGGTTCCCTTTGAAAGGGTAGGGGTTGACATAGTTGGCCCCCTTGACCCTCCTACTGCTTCAGGCAATAGGTTTATCTTGGTGGTAGTGGACCATGCCACAAGATATCCTGAAGCTATTCCTTTAAGGACCACTACAGCTCCTGCAGTGGCAAAGGCCCTCCTGGGAATATTTTCCAGGGTGGGCTTCCCAAAGGAAGTAGTATCAGACAGAGGAAGCAATTTCATGTCTGCATACTTAAAGGCCATGTGGAAGGAGTGTGGTGTAACTTACAAGTTCACACCACCCTATCATCCACAAACAAATGGACTGGTGGAGAGATTTAATAAAACTCTCAAAGGCATGATTATGGGACTCCCTGAAAAACTCCGCAGGAGATGGGATATCCTTCTACCATGCCTCCTTTTTGCCTACAGGGAGGTACCCCAGAAAGGAGTGGGCTTCAGCCCCTTTGAACTTCTTTTTGGACACCCTGTTAGGGGTCCACTCACACTTGTAAAGGAGGGTTGGGAACAACCTTTAAAAGCTCCTAAGCAGGATATTGTGGATTATGTACTTGGCCTCAGATCAAGGATGGCTGAGTACATGAAAAAGGCCAGTAAAAACCTTCAGGCCAGCCAAGAGCTCCAGAAGCAATGGCATGATCAGAAGGCTGTTTTGGTTCAGTACCAACCAGGGCAGAAAGTGTGGGTCTTGGAGCCTGTGGCCCCAAGAGCACTCCAAGATAAATGGAGTGGTCCACACACAATTGTTGAAAAGAAGGGTGAAGTCACCTACTTGGTTGACTTAGGCACTGCCAGGAGTCCCCTTAGGGTGCTCCATGTCAACCGCCTGAAACCCTACTATGACAGGGCTGATCTCACCCTGCTCATGGCAACAGATGAGGGACAGGAAGAAGACAGTGATCCTCTACCTGATCTCTTCTCTTCCACAGAACAAGATGCTCTTGTGGAAGGGGTAGTTTTGGCTGATTGTCTTACTGCTGAGCAGAAAGATAATTGCATAAATCTCCTAGGACAATTTTCAGAACTCTTCTCCATTGTGCCAGGCACCACTTCTTGGTGTGAGCACACTATAGATACTGGAGACAGTTTTACCTGTCAAAAGTAAGATCTATAGGCAGCCTGACCATGTCAGGGACTGCATAAAGCAAGAAGTTCAGAAGATGTTGGAACTAGGAGTGGTTGAGCACTCTGACAGTCCATGGGCTTCTCCTGTGGTACTGGTACCAAAACCCAATTCTAAAGATGGAAAGAAGGAAATGAGGTTTTGTGTAGACTATAGAGGTCTCAACTTGGTAACCAAAACAGATGCTCACCCTATACCCAGGGCAGATGAGCTAATAGATACACTGGCATCTGCCAAGTATCTAAGCACTTTTGATTTGACTGCAGGGTATTGGCAGATCAAAATGTCAGAAGATGCTAAGCCTAAGACTGCATTTTCTACCATTGGAGGACATTACCAGTTTACTGTAATGCCTTTTGGTTTGAAAAATGCACCTGCCACTTTTCAGAGGTTGGTGAACACAGTCCTGCAAGGGCTGGAAGCTTTCAGCGCAGCATATTTGGATGATATAGCTGTCTTTAGCTCCAGCTGGGATGATCACCTGGTCCACCTTTGGAAAGTTTTGGAGGCCCTGCAAAAGGCAGGCCTCACTATCAAGGCTTCAAAGTGCCAGATAGGGCAGGGTAAGGTGGTTTATCTGGGACACCTTGTTGGTGGGGAACAGATTGCACCACTTCAGGGGAAAATCCAAACTATTATTGATTGGGTTCCCCCTACCACTCAGACTCAGGTGAGAGCCTTCCTAGGCCTCACTGGGTATTACAGGAGGTTCATTAAGAACTATGGCTCCATTGCAGCCCCTCTTAATGACCTCACATCCAAGAAAATGCCTAAAAAGGTATTATGGACAGCAAACTGTCAGAAAGCTTTTGAGGAGCTGAAGCAGGCCATGTGCTCTGCACCTGTCCTGAAAAGCCCTTGTTACTCTAAAAAATTCTATGTCCAAACTGATGCATCTGAATTAGGAGTAGGGGCAGTCCTATCACAACTTAATTCTGAGGGCCAGGATCAACCTGTTGCTTTTATTAGTAGAAGGTTGACCCCTAGAGAAAAGCGTTGGTCTGCCATTGAGAGGGAGGCCTTTGCTGTGGTCTGGGCTCTGAAGAAGTTGAGGCCATACCTGTTTGGCACTCACTTCATTGTTCAGACAGACCACAAACCTCTACTTTGGCTAAAACAAATGAAAGGTGAAAATCCTAAATTGTTGAGGTGGTCCATATCCCTACAGGGAATGGACTATACAGTGGAACATAGACCTGGGAGTAGCCACTCCAATGCAGATGGACTCTCCAGATATTTCCACTTAGACAATGAAGACTCATCAGGTAATGGCTAGTCTTATTGTCCTTCGTTTGGGGGGGGGTTGTGTAGGAAAGTACCATCTTGCCTGGCATGTTACCCCCATTTTTCACTGTATATATGTTGTTTTAGTTGTATGTGTCACTGGGACCCTGGTAACCCAGGGCCCCAGTGCTCATAAGTGTGCCTGTATGTGTTACCTGTGTAGTGACTAACTGTCTCACTGAGGCTCTGCTAATCAGAACCTCAGTGGTTATGCTCTCTCATTTCTTTCCAAATTGTCACTGACAGGCTAGTGACCATTTTTACCAATTTACATTGGCTTACTGGAACACCCTTATAATCCCCTAGTATATGGTACTGAGGTACCCAGGGTATTGGGGTTCCAGGAGATCCCTATGGGCTGCAGCATTTCTTTTGCCACCCATAGGGAGCTCTAACAATTCTTACACAGGCCTGCCACTGCAGCCTGAGTGAAATAACGTCCACGTTATTTCACAGCCATTTTACACTGCACTTAAGTAACTTATAAGTCACCTATATGTCTAACCTTTACCTGGTAAAGGTTAGGTGCAAAGTTACTTAGTGTGAGGGCACCCTGGCACTAGCCAAGGTGCCCCCACATTGTTCAGAGCCAATTCACTGAACTTTGTGAGTGCGGGGACACCATTACACGCGTGCACTACATATAGGTCACTACCTATATGTAGCTTCACCATGGTAACTCCGAATATGGCCATGTAACATGTCTATGATCATGGAATTGCCCCCTCTATGCCATCCTGGCATTTTTGGTACAATTCCATAATCCCAGTGGTCTGTAGCACAGACCCTGGTACTGCCAGACTGCCCTTCCTGGGGTTTCTCTGCAGCTGCTGCTGCTGCCAACCCCTCAGACAGGCATCTGCCCTCCTGGGGTCCAGCCAGGCCTGGCCCAGGATGACAGAACAAAGAACTTCCTCTGAGAGAGGGTGTGACACCCTCTCCCTTTGGAAAATGGTGTGAAGGCAGGGGAGGAGTAGCCTCCCCCAGCCTCTGGAAATGCTTTGTTGGGCACAGAGGTGCCCAATTCTGCATAAGCCAGTCTACACCGGTTCAGGGACCCCTTAGCCCCTGCTCTGGCGCGAAACTGGACAAAGGAAAGGGGAGTGACCACTCCCCTGACCTGCACCTCCCCTGGGAGGTGCCCAGAGCTCCTCCAGTGTGCTCCAGACCTCTGCCATCTTGGAAACAGAGGTGCTGCTGGCACACTGGACTGCTCTGAGTGGCCAGTGCCACCAGGTGACGTCAGAGACTCCTTGTGATAGGCTCCTTCAGGTGTTAGTAGCCTTTCCTCTCTCCTAGGTAGCCAAACCCTCTTTTCTGGCTATTTAGGGTCTCTGTCTCTGGGGAAACTTTAGATAACGAATGCATGAGCTCAGCCGAGTTCCTCTGCATCTCCCTCTTCACCTTCTGATAAGGAATCGACCGCTGACCGCGCTGGAAGCCTGCAAACCTGCAACATAGTAGCAAAGACGACTACTGCAACTCTGTAACGCTGATCCTGCCGCCTTCTCGACTGTTTTCCTGCTTGTGCATGCTGTGGGGGTAGCCTGCCTCCTCTCTGCACCAGAAGCTCCGAAGAAATCTCCCGTGGGTCGACGGAATCTTCCCCCCTGCAACCGCAGGCACCAAAAAGCTGCATCTCCGGTCCCTTGGGTCTCCTCTCAGCACGACGAGCGAGGTCCCTCGAATCCAGCGACACCGTCCAAGTGACCCCCACAGTCCAGTGACTCTTCAGCCCAAGTTTGGTGGAGGTAAGTCCTTGCCTCACCTCGCTGGGCTGCATTGCTGGGAACCGCGACTTTGCAAGCTTCTCCGGCCCCTGTGCACTTCCGGCGGAAATCCTGTGTGCACAGCCAAGCCTGGGTCCACGGCACTCTAACCTGCATTGCACGACTTTCTAAGTTGGTCTCCGGCGACGTGGGACTCCTTTGTGCAACTTCGGCGAGCACTGTTTCACGCATCCTCGTAGTGCCTGTTTCTGGCACTTCTCCGGGTGCTACCTGCTTCAGTGAGGGCTCTTTGTCTTGCTCGACGTCCCCTCTCTCTTCAGGTCCAATTTGCGACCTTCTGGTCCCTCCTGGGCCCCAGCAGCGTCCAAAAACGCCAAACGCACGATTTGCGTGTAGCAAGGCTTGTTGGCGTCCATCCGGCGGGAAAACACTTCTGCACGACTCTCCAAGGCGTGGGGGATCCATCCTCCAAAGGGGAAGTCTCTAGCCCTTGTCGTTCCTGCAGTATTCACAGTTCTTCAGCCTAGTAAGAGCTTCTTTGCACCAACCGCTGGCATTTCTTGGGCATCTGCCCATCTCCGAGCTGCTTGTGACTTTTGGACTTGGTCCCCTTGTTCCACAGGTACCCTCAGTCAGGAATCCATCATTGTTGCATTGCTGATTTGTGTTTTCCTTGCATTTTCCCTCTAACACGACTATTTTGTCCTTAGGGGAACTTTAGTGCACTTTGCACTCACTTTTCAGGGTCTTGGGGAGGGTTATTTTGCTAACTCTCACTATTTTCCAATAGTCCCAGCGACCCTCTACAAGGTCACATAGGTTTGGGGTCCATTCGTGGTTCGCATTCCACTTCTGGAGTATATGGTTTGTGTTGCCCCTATCCCTATGTTTCCCCATTGCATCCTATTGTAACTATACATTGTTTGCACTGTTTTCTAAGACTATACTGCATATTTTTGCTATTGTGTATATATATCTTGTGTATATTTCCTATCCTCTCACTGAGGGTACACTCTAAGATACTTTGGCATATTGTCATAAAAATAAAGTACCTTTATTTTTAGTATAACTGTGTATTGTGTTTTCTTATGATATTGTGCATATGACACTAAGTGGTACTGTAGTAGCTTCACACGTCTCCTAGTTCAGCCTGAGCTGCTTTGCTAAGCTACCATTATCTATCAGCCTAAGCTGCTAGACACCCTATACACTAATAAGGGATAACTGGGCCTGGTGCAAGGTGCAAGTACCCCTTGGTACTCACTACAAGCCAGTCCAGCCTCCTACAGTCCCTCCCACCAACCCTGATGACAGAATGTTAGAGAGGGAACTCAATAAGTTGAGGGTGGAACAAACCAGACTGAAGCTTAAAAAGCAACAGCTGGATTTGGATAGACAGTCTTTTGAATTAGAGAAGGAAAGACAGAAGTTGGGTTTAGATACCCATGGTGGCAGCAGCAGTATTCCCCATAGTCATCCTGCAAAAGAGCATGATTCCAGGAATCTGCACAAGATAGTTCCCCCTTATAAGGAGGGGGATGACATTAACAAGTGGTTTGCTGCACTTGAGAGGGCCTGTGTTGTACAGGATGTCCCTCAAAGGCAGTGGGCTGCTATCCTATGGCTATCATTTAGTGGAAAGGGTAGGGATAGACTCCTTACTGTGAAAGAAAGTGATGCCAATAATTTTACAGTTCTTAAGAATGCACTCCTGGATGGTTATGGCTTAACCACTGAACAGTACAGGATAAAGTTCAGAGAGACCAAAAAGGAGTCTTCACAAGACTGGGTTGATTTCATTGACCATTCAGTGAAGGCCTTGGAGGGGTGGTTACATGGCAGTAAAGTTACTGATTATGAAAGCCTGTATAACACAATCCTGAGAGAGCATATACTTAATAATTGTGTGTCTGATTTGTTGCACCAGTACCTGGTAGACTCTGATCTGACCTCTCCCCAAGAATTGGGAAAGAAGGCAGACAAATGGGTCAGAACAAGGGTGAACAGAAAAGTTCATACAGGGGGTGACAAAGATGGCAATAAGAAGAAAGATGGTGAAAAATCTCAAGATAAGCATGGGGATAAGGGTAAAACCAAAGATCCCACTTCAAATCTTAAACACTCTTCAGAGGGTGGGGATAAAACAAATTCTTCCTCTTCTTCCCAACCTGCACACATTAAAAAGCCTTGGTGCTTTGTGTGTAAAAATAGAGGCCATAGGCCAGGGGATAAGTCCTGTCCAGGTAAACCCCCTGAGCCTACCACCACTAATACATCAAGCTCTAGTGCCCCTAGCAGTAGTGGTACTAGTGGTGGGACTGCTGGCAACAGTCAAGCAAAGGGTGTAGTTGGGTTCACTTATGGGTCCATAGTGAAAACTGATGTCATCAGTCCCAAGACAGTTTCTGTCACACCTAGTGGCATTGGCCTTGCCACACTGGCTGCTTGTCCCCTTACAATGGATAAGTACAGGCAGACAGTTTCAATAAATGGTGTTGAGGCCTTGGCCTACAGGGACACAGGTGCCAGTTTCACTTTGGTGACTGAAAACCTAGTGCCTCCTGAACAACACATCATTGGACAACAGTATAAAATTATTGATGTCCATAACTCCACTAAGTTTCTTCCCTTAGCTATAATTCAGTTTAGTTGGGGTGGAGTTACTGGCCCTAAGCAGGTGGTGGTATCACCTAGCTTACCTGTAGACTGTCTCTTAGGTAATGACCTAGAGGCCTCAGGTTGGGCTGATGTAGAGTTTTATGCCCATGCAGCCATGCTGGGCATCCCTGAGGAATTGTTCCCTCTCATTTCTACTGAAATGAAAAAGCAAAGGAGAGAAGGCCTGAAAACTCAGGAACCCTCTCCATCAACAGGTAAAAAGGGTATCACAGTATCCCCTAACCACCCTACCATTCAGGATACCATTCCTGTGGTGGGAGAAACCTCTCCTGGGGTGGCACCTGTTCCAAGGGAATCATCAGCTGGCAAAGCTGGACTCCCTGAGGTGGAAGTACCTCTCTGTGGGATAACTAACATTGGTGAGAAAAACAGCACCATTTTAGTTAACATGGAGCATCCCTCCAACCCTCCCAGAGAAACTTTAGTGCAGAAACCCTGCACTACCTCACAACACTTAGGACAGCATCCCTGCCCTACTGTGGAGCTCATAGGACAGCATCCCTGCCCTGCTCCAACTCAAGAGAAACAGCATCCCTGTTCTCTCTTCCAGCCAGATGGACAAAGTGTTTGCCCAGCTATGGCTTTTCTGAGACAGCATCCCTGTCTGGCATTTCCATCACTACAAATAGGTTCAGTGGACAATTCCCACTGCTCTAAACTAAAACTTACTGATAGAAACTCTGAAAATACATCTTCACATTGTTGCTTAGCTAAAAAGCTTCAAACAGGGTGGTTTACATCCCCACAGGGAAGTAACCATATAGTGGATGATAAAGGGAGTAACCAGTCTATTGCAGAGCTACTCTCTACTTATCACCACTTAGACAATAAAGTCTCAACTGGCCAAGGTTAGCCTTATTGTCCTTCGTTTGGGGGGGGGGGTTGTGTGAGAAGGTAGCCTCTTTCTAGCCTTGTTACCCCCCACTTTTGGCCTGTTTGTGAGTGTATGTCAGGGTGTTTGTCACTGTTTTCACTGTCTCACTGGGATCCTGATAGCCAGGCCTCAGTGCTCATAGTGAAAACACTATGTTTTCAGTATGTTTGTTATGTGTCACTGGGATCCTGCTGGTCAGGACCCCAGTGCTCATAAGGTTGTGGCCTATATGTATGTGTCACTGGGACCCTGTCACACAGGGCCCCAGTGCTCATAGGTGTGCATGTATGTGTTCCCTGTGTGGTGCCTAACTGTCTCACTGAGGCTCTGCTAACCAGAACCTCAGTGGTTATGCTCTCTCATTACTTTTAAATTGTCACTAACAGGCTAGTGACCAATTTTACCAATTTACATTGGCTTACTGGAACACCCTTATAATTCCCTAGTATATGGTACTGAGGTACCCAGGGTATTGGGGTTCCAGGAGATCCCTATGGGCTGCAGCATTTCTTTTGCCACCCATAGGGAGCTCTGACAATTCTTACACAGGCCTGCCACTGCAGCCTGAGTGAAATAACGCACACGTTATTTCACAGCCATTTTACACTGCACTTAAGTAACTTATAAGTCACCTATATGTCTAACCTTTACCTGGTAAAGGTTAGGTGCAAAGTTACTTAGTGTGAGGGCACCCTGGCACTAGCCAAGGTGCCCCCACATTGTTCAGAGCCAATTCCCTGAACTTTGTGAGGGCGGGGACACCCTTACACGCGTGCACTACATATGGGTCACTACCTATATGTAGCTTCACAATGGTAACTCCGAATATGGCCATGTAACATGTCTATGATCATGGAATTGCCCCCTCTATGCCATCCTGGCATAGTTGGCACAATCCCATGATCCCAGTGGTCTGTAGCACAGACCCTGGTACTGCCAAACTGCCCTTCCTGGGGTTTCACTGCAGCTGCTGCTGCTGCCAACCCCTCAGACAGGCATCTGCCCTCCTGGGGTCCAGCCAGGCCTGGCCCAGGATGGCAGAACAAAGAACTTCCTCTGAGAGAGGGTGTGACACCCTCTCCCTTTGGAAAATGGTGTGAAGGCAGGGGAGGAGTAGCCTCCCCCAGCCTCTGGAAATGCTTTGTTGGGCACAGAGGTGCCCAATTCTGCATAAGCCAGTCTACACCGGTTCAGGGACCCCTTAGCCCCTGCTCTGGCGCGAAACTGGACAAAAGAAAGGGGAGTGACCACTCCCCTGACCTGCACCTCCCCTGGGAGGTGTCCAGAGCTCCTCCAGTGTGCTCCAGACCTCTGCCATCTTGGAAACAGAGGTGCTGCTGGCACACTGGACTGCTCTGAGTGGCCAGTGCCACCAGGTGACGTCAGAGACTCCTGCTGATAGGCTCCTTCAGGTGTTAGTAGCCTATCCTCTCTCCTAGGTAGCCAAACCCTCTTTTCTGGCTATTTAGGGTCTCTGTCTCTGGGGAAACTTTAGATAACGAATGCATGAGCTCAGCCGAGTTCCTCTGCATCTCTCTCTTCACCTTCTGATAAGGAATCGACCGCTGACCGCGCTGGAAGCCTGCAAACCTGCAACATAGTAGCAAAGACGACTACTGCAACTCTGTAACGCTGATCCTGCCGCCTTCTCGACTGTTTTCCTGCTTGTGCATGCTGTGGGGGTAGCCTGCCTCCTCTCTGCACCAGAAGCTCCGAAGAAATCTCCCGTGGGTTGACGGAATCTTCCCCCTGCAACCGCAGGCACCAAAAAGCTGCATTACCAGTCCCTTGGGTCTCCTCTCACCACGACGAGCGAGGTCCCTTGAATCCAGCGACTCTGTCCAAGTGACCGCCACAGTCCAGTGACTCTTCAGTCCAAGTTTGGTGGAGGTAAGTCCTTGCCTCACCTCGCTGGGCTGCATTGCTGGGAACCGCGACTTTGCAAGCTACTCCGGCCCCTGTGCACTTCCGTCGGAAATCCTTTGTGCACAGCCAAGCCTGGGTCCACGGCACTCTAACCTGCATTGCACGACTTTCTAAGTTGGTCTCCGGCGACGTGGGACTCCTTTGTGCAACTTCGGCGAGCACCGTTTCACGCATCCTCGTAGTGCCTGTTTCTGGCACTTGTCCGGGTGCTACCTGCTTCATTGAGGGCTCTTTGTCTTGCTCGACGTCCCCTCTCTCTTCAGGTCCAATTTGCGACCTCCTGGTCCCTCCTGGGCCCCAGCAGCGTCCAAAAACGCTGAACGCACGATTTGCGCCTAGCAAGGCTTGTTGGCGTCCTTTCGGCGGGAAAACACTTCTGCACGACTCTCCCCGGCGAGCGGGATCCGTCCACCAAAGGGGAAGTGTCTAGCCCTTTTCGTTCCTGCAGAAACCTCAGCTTCTTCTGTCCAGTCGAAGCTTCTTTGCACCCGCAGCTGGCATTTCCTGGGCATCTGCCCATCTCCGACTTGCTTGTGACTTTTGGACTTGGTCCCCTTGTTCCACATGTACCCTAGATTGGAAATCCACAGTTGTTGCATTGCTGGTTTGTGTCTTTCCTGCATTATTCCTCTAACACGACTCTTTTGTCCTTAGGGGAACTTTAGTGCACTTTGCACTCACTTTTCAGGGTCTTGGGGAGGGTTATTTTTCTAACTCTCACTATTTTCTAATAGTCCCAGCGACCCTCTACAAGGTCACATAGGTTTGGGGTCCATTCGTGGTTCACATTCCACTTTTGGAGTATATGGTTTGTGTTGCCCCTATCCCTATGTTTCCCCATTGCATCCTATTGTAACTATACATTGTTTGCACTGTTTTCTAAGACTATACTGCATATTTTTGCTATTGTGTATATATATCTTGTGTATATTTCCTATCCTCTCACTGAGGGTACACTCTAAGATACTTTGGCATATTGTCATAAAAATAAAGTACCTTTATTTTTAGTATAACTGTGTATTGTGTTTTCTTATGATATTGTGCATATGACACTAAGTGGTACTGTAGTAGCTTCACACGTCTCCTAGTTCAGCCTAAGCTGCTCTGCTAAGCTACCATTATCTATCAGCCTAAGCTGCTAGACACCCTATACACTAATAAGGGATAACTGGGCCTGGTGCAAGGTGCAAGTACCCCTTGGTACTCACTACAGGCCAGTCCAGCCTCCTACACTTAACGCCTGCCCTGAGCAGGCGTTAAAAAGTGGCGCAAATGCGGGGTTTTTTGCCCCGCCCACTCCCGGGCGTGATTTTTGCCCGGGAGTATAAATACGACGCATTTGCGTCGCCGTCATTTTTTTAGACGGGAACGCCTTCCTTGCATCTCATTAGCGCAAGGAAGACGTTCACGCAAAAAAATGACGCTATTTGCCCATACTTTGGCGCTAGACGCGTCTAACGCCAAAGTATAAATATGGCGTTAGTTTTGCGCCGAATCTGCGTCGAAAAAAACGACGCTAATTCGGCGCAAACGGAGTATAAATACGGGCCTTTATTGTCTAAGTGGTGATAAGTAGAGAGTAGCTCTGCAATAGACTGGTTACTCCCTTTATCATCCACTATATGGTTACTTCCCTGTGGGGATGTAAACCACCCTGTTTGAAGTTTTTTAGCTAAGCAACAATGTGAAGATGTATTTTCAGAGTTTCTATCAGTAAGTTTTAGTTTAGAGCAGTGGGAATTGTCCAATGAACCTATTTGTAGTGATGGAAATGCCAGACAGGGATGCTGTCTCAGAAAAGCCATAGCTGGGCAAAAACTTTGTCCATATGGCTGGAAGAGAGAACAGGGATGCTGTTTCTCCTGATTTGGAGCAGGGCAGGGATGCTGTCCTATGAGCTCCACACTAGGGCAGGGATGCTGTCCTAAGTGTTGTGAGGCAGTGCAGGTTTTCTGCACTAAAGTTTCTCTGGGAGGGTTGGAGGGATGCTCCATGTTAACTAAAATGATGCTCTTTTTCTCACCAATGTTAGTTATCCCACAGAGAGGTACTTCCACCTCAGGGAGTACAGCTTTGCCAGCTGATGCTTCCCTTGGAACAGGTGCCACCCCAGGAGAGGTTTCTTCCACCACAGGAATGGTATCCTGAATGGCAGGGTGGTTAGGGGAAACTGTGATACCCTTTTTACCTGTTGATGGAGAGGGATCCTGAGTTTTCAGGCCTTCTCTCCTTTGCTTTTTCATTTCAGTAGAAATGAGAGGAAACAATTCCTCTGGGATGCCCAGCATGGCTGCATGGGCATAAAACTCTACATGAGCCCAACCTGAGGCCTCTAGGTCATTACCTAAGAGACAGACTACAGGTAAGCTAGGTGATACCACCACCTGCTTAGGGCCAGTAACTCCACCCCAACTAAACTGAATTATAGCTAAGGGAAGAAACTTAGTGGAGTTATGGACATCAATAATCTTATACTGTTGTCCAATGATGTGTTGATCAGGGTGCACTAGGTTTTCAGTCACCAAAGTAATACTGGCACCTGTGTCCCTGTAGGCCAAGGCCTCAACACCATTTATTGAAACTGTCTGCCTGTACTTATCCATTGTAAGGGGACAAGCAGCCAGTGTGGCAAGGCCAATGCCACTGGGTGAGACAGAAACTGTCTTGGGACTGACTACCCCAGTTTCTACTATGGACCCATAAGTGAACCCAACTACACCCTTAACTTGACTGTTGCCAGCAGTCCCACCACTAGTACCACTACTGCTAGGGGCACTAGAGCTTGATGTATTAGTGGTGGTAGGCTCAGGGGGTTTACCTGGACAGGACTTATCCCCTGGCCTATGGCCTCTGTTTTTACACACAAAGCACCAAGGCTTTTTAAATTGTGTAGGTTGAGAAGAAGAGGAAGAATTTGTTTTATCCCCACCCCCTGAAGAGTGTTTAAGATTTGAAGTGGTATCTTTGGTTTTACCCTTATCCCCATGCTTATCTTGAGATTTTTCACCATCTTTCTTCTTATTGTTCTCTTTGTCACCCCCTGTATGAACTTTTCTGTTCACCCCTGTTCTGATCAATTTGTCTGCCTTCTTTCCCAATTCTTGGGGAGAGGTCAGATCAGAGTCCACCAAGTACTGGTGCAACAAATCAGACACACAATTATTAAGAATATGCTCTCTCAGGATCAAGTTATACAGGCTGTCATAATCAGTAACTTTACTGCCATGTAACCACCCCTCCAAGGCCTTCACTGAATGGTCAATGAAATCAACCCAGTCTTGTAAAGACTCCTTTTTGGTCTCTCTGAACTTTATCCTGTATTGTTCAGTGGTTAAGCCATAACCATCCAGGAGTGCATTCTTAAGAACTGTAAAATTATTGGCATCACTTTCTTTCACAGTAAGGAGCCTATCCCTACCTTTTCCACTAAATGATAGCCATAGGATAGCAGCCCACTGCCTTTGAGGGACATCCTGTACAACACAGGCCCTCTCAAGTGCAGCAAACCACTTGTTAATATCATCCCCCTCCTTATAAGGGGGAACTATCTTGTGCAGATTCCTGGAATCATGCTCTTTTGCAGGATGTAGGAGGCTGGACTGGCTTGTAGTGAGTACCAAGGGGTACTTGCACCTTGCACCAGGCCCAGTTATCCCTTATTAGTGTATAGGGTGTCTAGCAGCTTAGGCTGATAGATAATGGTAGCTTAGCAGAGCAGCTTAGGCTGAACTAGGAGACGTGTGAAGCTACTACAGTACCACTTAGTGTCATATGCACAATATCATAAGAAAACACAATACACAGTTATACTAAAAATAAAGGTACTTTATTTTTATGACAATATGCCAAAGTATCTTAGAGTGTACCCTCAGTGAGAGGATAGGAAATATACACAAGATATATATACACAATAGCAAAAATATGCAGTATAGTCTTAGAAAACAGTGCAAACAATGTATAGTAACAATAGGATGCAATGGGGAAACATAGGGATAGGGGCAACACAAACCATATACTCCAAAAGTGGAATGTGAACCACGAATGGACCCCAAACCTATGTGACCTTGTAGAGGGTCGCTGGGACTATCAGAAAATAGTGAGAGTTAGAAAAATAACCCTCCCCAAGACCCTGAAAAGTGAGTGCAAAGTGCACCAAAGTTCCCCTAAGGACAAAATAGTTGTGTTAGAGGGAAAATGCAAGGAAAACACAAATCAGCAATGCAACAACGATGGATTCCTGACTGAGGGTACCTGTGGAACAAGGGGACCAAGTCCAAAAGTCACAAGCAGCTCGGAGATGGGCAGATGCCCAAGAAATGCCAGCGGTTGGTGCAAAGAAGCTCTTACTAGGCTGAAGAACTGTGAATACTGCAGGAACGACAAGGGCTAGAGACTTCCCCTTTGGAGGATGGATCCCCCACGCCTTGGAGAGTCGAGCAAAAGTGTTTTCCCGCCGGATGGACACCAACAAGCCTTGCTACACGCAAATCCTGCGTTTGGCGTTTTTTGGACGCTGCTGGGGACCAGGAGGGACCAGGAGGTCGCAAATTAGACCTGCAGAGAGAGGGGACGTCGAGCAAGACAAAGAGCCCTCACTGAAGCAGGTAGCACCCGGAGAAGTGCCAGAAACAGGCACTACGAGGATGCATGAAACGGTGCTCGCCGAAGTTGCACAAAGGAGTCCCACGTCGCCGGAGACCAACTTAGAAAGTCGTGCAATGCAGGTTAGAGTGCCGTGGACCCAGGCTTGGCTGTGCACGAAGGATTTCCGCCGGAAGTGCACAGGGGCCGGAGTAGCTTGCAAAGTCGCGGTTCCCAGCAATGCAGCCCAGCGAGGTGAGGCAAGGACTTACCTCCACCAAACTTGGGCTGAAGAGTCACTGGACTGTGGGGGTCACTTGGACGGTGTCACTGGATTCGAGGGACCTCGCTCGTCGTGCTGAGAGGAGACCCAAGGGACCGGAAATGCAGCTTTTTGGTGCCTGTGGTTGCAGGGGGAAGATTCCGTCGACCCACGGGAGATTTCTTCGGAGCTTCTGGTGCAGAGAGGAGGCAGACTACCCCCACAGCATGCACAAGCAGGAAAACAGTCGAGAAGGCGGCAGGATCAGCGTTACAGAGTTGCAGTAGTCGTCTTTGCTACTATGTTGCAGGTTTGCAGGCTTCCAGCGCGGTCAGCGGTCGATTCCTTATCAGAAGGTGAAGAGGGAGATGCAGAGGAACTCGGCTGAGCTCATGCATTCGTTATCTAAAGTTTCCCCAGAGACAGAGACCCTAAATAGCCAGAAAAGAGGGTTTGGCTACCTAGGAGAGAGGAAAGGCTACTAACACCTGAAGGAGCCTATCACAAGGAGTCTCTGACGTCACCTGGTGGCACTGGCCACTCAGAGCAGTCCAGTGTGCCAGCAGCACCTCTGTTTCCAAGATGGCAGAGGTCTGGAGCACACTGGAGGAGCTCTGGACACCTCCCAGGGGAGGTGCAGGTCAGGGGAGTGGTCACTCCCCTTTCCTTTGTCCAGTTTCGCGCCAGAGCAGGGGCTAAGGGGTCCCTGAACCGGTGTAGACTGGCTTATGCAGAATTGGGCACATCTGTGCCCAACAAAGCATTTCCAGAGGCTGGGGGAGGCTACTCCTCCCCTGCCTTCACACCATTTTCCAAAGGGAGAGGGTGTCACACCCTCTCTCAGAGGAAGTTCTTTGTTCTGCCATCCTGGGCCAGGCCTGGCTGGACCCCAGGAGGGCAGCTGCCTGTCTGAGGGGTTGGCAGCAGCAGCAGCTGCAGAGAAACCCCAGGAAGGGCAGTCTGGCAGTACCAGGGTCTGTGCTACAGACCACTGGGATCATGGAATTGTACCAACAATGCCAGAATGGCATAGAGGGGGCAATTCCATGATCATAGACATGTTACATGGCCATATTCGGAGTTACCATGGTGAAGCTACATATAGGTAGTGACCTATATGTAGTGCACGCGTTTAATGGTGTCCCCGCACTCACAAAGTTCAGTGAATTGGCTCTGAACAATGTGGGGGCACCTTGGCTAGTGCCAGGGTGCCCTCACACTAAGTAACTTTGCACCTAACCTTTACCAGGTAAAGGTTAGACATATAGGTGACTTATAAGTTACTTAAGTGCAGTGTAAAATGGCTGTGAAATAACGTGGACGTTATTTCACTCAGGCTGCAGTGGCAGGCCTGTGTAAGATTTGTCAGAGCTCCCTATGGGTGGCAAAAGAAATGCTGCAGCCCATAGGGATCTCCTGGAACCCCAATACCCTGGGTACCTCAGTACCATATACTAGGGAATTATAAGGGTGTTCCAGTAAGCCCATGTAAATTGGTAAAAATGGTCACTAGCCTGTCAGTGACAATTTGAAAGTAATGAGAGAGCATAACCACTGAGGTTCTGGTTAGCAGAGCCTCAGTGAGACAGTTAGGCACCACACAGGGAACATACACATGCACACCTATGAGCACTGGGGCCCTGTGTGACAGGGTCCCAGTGACACATACATATAGGCCACAAACCTATGAGCACTGGGGTCCTGACCAGCAGGATCCCAGTGACACATAACAACCATACTGAAAACATGGTGTTTTCACTATGAGCACTGAGGCCTGGCTATCAGGATCCCAGTGAGACAGTGAAAACAGTGACAAACACCCTGACATACACTCACAAACAGGCCAAAAGTGGGGGTAACAAGGCTAGAAAGAGGCTACCTTCTCACACAACCCCCCCCCCAAACGAAGGACAATAAGGCTAACCTTGGCCAGTTGAGACTTTATTGTCTAAGTGGTGATAAGTAGAGAGTAGCTCTGCAATAGACTGGTTACTCCCTTTATCATCCACTATATGGTTACTTCCCTGTGGGGATGTAAACCACCCTGTTTGAAGTTTTTTAGCTAAGCAACAATGTGAAGATGTATTTTCAGAGTTTCTATCAGTAAGTTTTAGGTTAGAGCAGTGGGAATTGTCCACTGAACCTATTTGTAGTGATGGAAATGCCAGAAAGGGATGCTGTCTCAGAAAAGCCATAGGTGGGCAAAAACTTTGTCCATCTGGCTGGAAGAGAGAACAGGGATGCTGTTTCTCTTGAGTTGGAGCAGGGCAGGGATTCTGTACTATGAGCTCCACACTAGGGCAGGGATGCTGTCCTAAGTGTTGTGAGGTAGTGCAGGGTTTCTGCACTAAAGTTTCTCTGGGAGGGTTGGAGGGATGCTCCATGTTAACTAAAATGGTGCTGTTTTTCTCACCAATGTTAGTTATCCCACAGAGAGGTACTTCCACCTCAGGGAGTCCAGCTTTGCCAGCTGATGATTCCCTTGGAACAGGTGCCACCCCAGGAGAGGTTTCTCCCACCACAGGAATAGTATCCTGAATGGTAGGGTGGTTAGGGGATACTGTGATACCCTTTTTACCTGTTGATGGAGAGGGATCCTGAGTTTTCAGGCCTTCTCTCCTTTGCTTTTTCATTTCAGTAGAAATGAGAGGGAACAATTCCTCAGGGATGCCCAGCATGGCTGCATGGGCATAAAACTCTACATCAGCCCAACCTGAGGCCTCTAGGTCATTACCTAAGAGACAGTCTACAGGTAAGCTAGGTGATACCACCACCTGCTTAGGGCCAGTAACTCCACCCCAACTAAACTGAATTATAGCTAAGGGAAGAAACTTAGTGGAGTTATGGACATCAATAATCTTATACTGTTGTCCAATGATGTGTTGTTCAGGAGGCACTAGGTTTTCAGTCACCAAAGTGAAACTGGCACCTGTGTCCCTGTAGGCCAAGGCCTCAACACCATTTATTGAAACTGTCTGCCTGTACTTATCCATTGTAAGGGGACAAGCAGCCAGTGTGGCAAGGCCAATGCCACTAGGTGTGACAGAAACTGTCTTGGGACTGATTACATCAGTTTCCACTATGGACCCATAAGTGAACCCAACTACACCCTTTGCTTGACTGTTGCCAGCAGTCCCACCACTAGTACCACTACTGCTAGGGGCACTAGAGCTTGATGTATTAGTGGTGGTAGGCTCAGGGGGTTTACCTGGACAGGACTTATCCCCTGGCCTATGGCCTCTGTTTTTACACACAAAGCACCAAGGCTTTTTAATGTGTGCAGGTTGGGAAGAAGAGGAAGAATTTGTTTTATCCCCACCCTCTGAAGAGTGTTTAAGATTTGAAGTGGGATCTTTGGTTTTACCCTTATCCCCATGCTTATCTTGAGATTTTTCACCATCTTTCTTCTTATTGCCATCTTTGTCACCCCCTGTATGAACTTTTCTGTTCACCCTTGTTCTGACCCATTTGTCTGCCTTCTTTCCCAATTCTTGGGGAGAGGTCAGATCAGAGTCTACCAGGTACTGGTGCAACAAATCAGACACACAATTATTAAGTATATGCTCTCTCAGGATTGTGTTATACAGGCTTTCATAATCAGTAACTTTACTGCCATGTAACCACCCCTCCAAGGCCTTCACTGAATGGTCAATGAAATCAACCCAGTCTTGTGAAGACTCCTTTTTGGTCTCTCTGAACTTTATCCTGTACTGTTCAGTGGTTAAGCCATAACCATCCAGGAGTGCATTCTTAAGAACTGTAAAATTATTGGCATCACTTTCTTTCACAGTAAGGAGTCTATCCCTACCCTTTCCACTAAATGATAGCCATAGGATAGCAGCCCACTGCTTTTGATTGACATCCTGTACAGCACAGGCCCTCTCAAGTGCAGCAAACCACTTGTTAATGTCATCCCCCTCCTTATAAGGGGGAACTATCATGTGCAGATTCCTGGAATCATGCTCTTTTGCAGGATGACTATGGGGAATACTGCTGCTGCCACCATGGGTATCTAAACCCAACTTCTGTCTTTCCCTCTCTATTTCTAAAGACTGTCTATCCAAATCCAGCTGTTGCTTCTTGAGCTTCAGTCTGGTTTGTTCCACTCTCAATCTATTGAGCTCCCTTTCTAACAATCCGTCATCAGGGTGTGTGGGAGGGACATTTCTAGATACAGAGGTATGATGGGAATGAACAGAAGGAGACCTGTCCCTTACCAAGGGCACCCTAACAGCTTGGCTACCAGCATAATGTGAGAGCACATCATCAGTATGATGTGATTCAACCTCTGTACCAACTATGCTAGACTGTCTAGTAATGGGCAGGCTGAGAAGTTTCTTTCCTGAACCTTTTCCTGGGGGAGTCCCTGGATCAGATTGAGAACCATTAGCTACTTTTTCTACAGATTGGGCACTTATGGCCTTATCCTGTACTCTAAGCATATTAATTAACAGTTCTAAGGAAGGATTCTTCCCTACACTCAAACCTCTCTCTATGCAGAGACTCCTTGCTCCTTTCCAGCTAAGGTGATCATATGCAAGTTTGGACAGTTCAACATTTTTTCCTGTGCCAGACATTTTTTAGAGAGAGTTAAAGTGATAGAAAAAGAGAAAAAAGTTTTCAGAACCTTTTGGAAAGACAGAAAAAAACTTTTTAAACTTTTAAGAACTTTTTTGAAAGTTTAGAAGTACTTTTCAGCACTTAGAAAAGAGTGAAAAGAGGAAATGCAAAACTTTTTTTTCTATGTGTATATACACTGACCTTGTTTTGTATATTTTTCTCTTATGAAAAGTACAATGACAAGAGTGGTAAGTAGTCTCAAGCACTTATCCCACCACTGCACAACCAAAGTAGGAGGCTGGACTGGCTTGTAGTGAGTACCAAGGGGTACTTGCACCTTGCACCAGGCCCAGTTATCCCTTATTAGTGTATAGGGTGTCTAGCAGCTTAGGCTGATAGATAATGGTAGCTTAGCAGAGCAGCTTAGGCTGAACTAGGAGACGTGTGAAGCTACTACAGTACCACTTAGTGTCATATGCACAATATCATAAGAAAACACAATACACAGTTATACTAAAAATAAAGGTACTTTATTTTTATGACAATATGCCAAAGTATCTTAGAGTGTACCCTCAGTGAGAGGATAGGAAATATACACAAGATATATATACACAATAGCAAAAATATGCAGTATAGTCTTAGAAAACAGTGCAAACAATGTATAGTTACAATAGGATGCAATGGGGAAACATAGGGATAGGGGCAACACAAACCATATACTCCAAAAGTGGAATGTGAACCACGAATGGACCCCAAACCTATGTGACCTTGTAGAGGGTCGCTGGGACTATCAGAAAATAGTGAGAGTTAGAAAAATAACCCTCCCCAAGACCCTGAAAAGTGAGTGCAAAGTGCACCAAAGTTCCCCTAAGGACAAAATAGTTGTGTTAGAGGGAAAATGCAAGGAAAACACAAATCAGCAATGCAACAACGATGGATTCCTGACTGAGGGTACCTGTGGAACAAGGGGACCAAGTCCAAAAGTCACAAGCAGCTCGGAGATGGGCAGATGCCCAAGAAATGCCAGCGGTTGGTGCAAAGAAGCTCTTACTAGGCTGAAGAACTGTGAATACTGCAGGAACGACAAGGGCTAGAGACTTCCCCTTTGGAGGATGGATCCCCCACGCCTTGGAGAGTCGAGCAAAAGTGTTTTCCCGCCGGATGGACACCAACAAGCCTTGCTACACGCAAATCCTGCGTTTGGCGTTTTTTGGACGCTGCTGGGGACCAGGAGGGACCAGGAGGTCGCAAATTAGACCTGCAGAGAGAGGGGACATCGAGCAAGACAAAGAGCCCTCACTGAAGCAGGTAGCACCCGGAGAAGTGCCAGAAACAGGCACTACGAGGATGCGTGAAACGGTGCTCGCCGAAGTTGCACAAAGGAGTCCCACGTCGCCGGAGACCAACTTAGAAAGTCGTGCAATGCAGGTTAGAGTGCCGTGGACCCAGGCTTGGCTGTGCACGAAGGATTTCCGCCGGAAGTGCACAGGGGCCGGAGTAGCTTGCAAAGTCGCGGTTCCCAGCAATGCAGCCCAGCGAGGTGAGGCAAGGACTTACCTCCACCAAACTTGGGCTGAAGAGTCACTGGACTGTGGGGGTCACTTGGACGGTGTCACTGGATTCGAGGGACCTCGCTCGTCGTGCTGAGAGGAGACCCAAGGGACCGGAAATGCAGCTTTTTGGTGCCTGCGGTTGCAGGGGGAAGATTCCGTCGGCCCACGGGAGATTTCTTCGGAGCTTCTGGTGCAGAGAGGAGGCAGACTACCCCCACAGCATGCACAAGCAGGAAAACAGTCGAGAAGGCGGCAGGATCAGCGTTACAGAGTTGCAGTAGTCGTCTTTGCTACTATGTTGCAGGTTTGCAGGCTTCCAGCGCGGTCAGCGGTCGATTCCTTATCAGAAGGTGAAGAGGGAGATGCAGAGGAACTCGGCTGAGCTCATGCATTCGTTATCTAAAGTTTCCCCAGAGACAGAGACCCTAAATAGCCAGAAAAGAGGGTTTGGCTACCTAGGAGAGAGGAAAGGCTACTAACACCTGAAGGAGCCTATCACAAGGAGTCTCTGACGTCACCTGGTGGCACTGGCCACTCAGAGCAGTCCAGTGTGCCAGCAGCACCTCTGTTTCCAAGATGGCAGAGGTCTGGAGCACACTGGAGGAGCTCTGGACACCTCCCAGGGGAGGTGCAGGTCAGGGGAGTGGTCACTCCCCTTTCCTTTGTCCAGTTTCGCGCCAGAGCAGGGGCTAAGGGGTCCCTGAACCGGTGTAGACTGGCTTATGCAGAATTGGGCACATCTGTGCCCAACAAAGCATTTCCAGAGGCTGGGGGAGGCTACTCCTCCCCTGCCTTCACACCATTTTCCAAAGGGAGAGGGTGTCACACCCTCTCTCAGTGGAAGTTCTTTGTTCTGCCATCCTGGGCCAGGCCTGGCTGGACCCCAGGAGGGCAGCTGCCTGTCTGAGGGGTTGGCAGCAGCAGCAGCTGCAGAGAAACCCCAGGAAGGGCAGTCTGGCAGTACCAGGGTCTGTGCTACAGACCACTGGGATCATGGAATTGTACCAACAATGCCAGAATGGCATAGAGGGGGCAATTCCATGATCATAGACATGTTACATGGCCATATTCGGAGTTACCATGGTGAAGCTACATATAGGTAGTGACCTATATGTAGTGCACGCGTTTAATGGTGTCCCCGCACTCACAAAGTTCAGTGAATTGGCTCTGAACAATGTGGGGGCACCTTGGCTAGTGCCAGGGTGCCCTCACACTAAGTAACTTTGCACCTAACCTTTACCAGGTAAAGGTTAGACATATAGGTGACTTATAAGTTACTTAAGTGCAGTGTAAAATGGCTGTGAAATAACGTGGACGTTATTTCACTCAGGCTGCAGTGGCAGGCCTGTGTAAGATTTGTCAGAGCTCCCTATGGGTGGCAAAAGAAATGCTGCAGCCCATAGGGATCTCCTGGAACCCCAATACCCTGGGTACCTCAGTACCATATACTAGGGAATTATAAGGGTGTTCCAGTAAGCCCATGTAAATTGGTAAAAATGGTCACTAGCCTGTCAGTGACAATTTGAAAGTAATGAGAGAGCATAACCACTGAGGTTCTGGTTAGCAGAGCCTCAGTGAGACAGTTAGGCACCACACAGGGAACATACACATGCACACCTATGAGCACTGGGGCCCTGTGTGACAGGGTCCCAGTGACACATACATATAGGCCACAAACCTATGAGCACTGGGGTCCTGACCAGCAGGATCCCAGTGACACATAACAACCATACTGAAAACATGGTGTTTTCACTATGAGCACTGAGGCCTGGCTATCAGGATCCCAGTGAGACAGTGAAAACAGTGACAAACACCCTGACATACACTCACAAACAGGCCAAAAGTGGGGGTAACAAGGCTAGAAAGAGGCTACCTTCTCACACAGGATGACTATGGGGAATACTGCTGCTGCCACCATGGGTTTCTAAACCCAACTTCTGTCTTTACTTCTCTAATTCTAAAGACTGTCTATCCAAATCCAGCTGTTGCTTTTTAAGCTTCAGTCTGGTTTGTTCCACCCTCAACCTATTGAGTTCCCTCTCTAACAATCTGTCATCAGGGTTGGTGGGAGGGACATTCCTAGATACAGAGGTATGATGGGAATGAACAGAAGGAGACCTGTCCCTTACAAAGGGCACCCTAACAGCTTGGCTAACAGAAACATCAGTACCACTGTGGTGAGAATAAATGCTTTTGCTATGATGTGAGACAACACTATTTGTATGGTGTGGCTCTTCATCATTACCAACTATGCTAGACTGTCTAGTAATGGGCAGGCTAGGAAGTTTCTTTCCTGAACTTTTTCCTGGGGGAGTCCCTGGATCAGATTGGGAACCATTAGCTACTTTTTCAACAGATGGGGCACTTTTAGCCTTATCTTGTTCTCTAAGCATGTTAAGTAACAGTTCCAAGGAAGGATTCTTCCCTACACTCAAACCTTTCTCTACACAGAGACTCCTTGCTCCTTTCCAGCTAAGGTGGTCATATGCAAGTTGGACAGATCAACATTTTGGCCTGTGCCAGACATTTTTAGAGAGAGTTAAAGTGATAGAAAAAGAGAAAACAAAAGTTTTCAGAACTTTTTAGAAAGACAGAAAAAAACTTTTTAAACTTTTTAGAACTTTTTAGGAAGTTTAAGAGTACTTTTCAGCACTTAGAAAAGAGTGAAAAGAGGAAATGCAAAACGTTTTGGTTATGTGTATATACACTGAACTTGTTTTGTATATTTTTCTCTTATGAAAAGTACAATGACAAGAGTGGTAAGTAGTCTCAAAGCACTTATCCCACCGCTGCACAACCAATGTAGGAGGCTGGACTGGCTTGTAGTGAGTACCAAGGGGTACTTGCACCTTGCACCAGTCCTAGTTATCCCTTATTAGTGTATAGGGTGTCTAGCAGCTTAGGCTGATAGATAATGGTAGCTTAGCAGAGCAGCTTAGGCTGAACTAGGAGACGTGTGAAGCTACTACAGTACCACTTAGTGTCATATGCACAATATCATAAGAAAACACAATACACAGTTATACTAAAAATAAAGGTACTTTATTTTTATGACAATATGCCAAAGTATCTTAGAGTGTACCCTCAGTGAGAGGATAGGAAATATACACAAGATATATATACACAATACCAAAAATATGCAGTATAGTCTTAGAAAACAGTGCAAACAATGTATAGTTACAATAGGATGCAATGGGGACACATAGGGATAGGGGCAACACAAACCATATACTCCAAAAGTGGAATGCGAACCACGAATGGACCCCAAACCTATGTGACCTTGTAGAGGGTCGCTGGGACTATTAGAAAATAGTGAGAGTTAGAAAAATAACCCTCCCCAAGACCCTGAAAAGTGAGTGCAAAGTGCACTAAAGTTCCCCTAAGGACAAACAAGTCGTGTTAGAGGAATAATGCAGGAAAGACACAAACCAACAATGCAACAACGATGGATTTCCAATCTTGGGTACCTGTGGAACAAGGGGACCAAGTCCAAAAGTCACAAGCAAGTCGGAGATGGGCAGATGCCCAGGAAATGCCAGCTGTGGGTGCAAAGAAGCTTCTACTGGACAGAAGAAGCTGAGGTTTCTGCAGGAACGAAAAGGGCTAGAGACTTCCCCTTTGGTGGACGGATCCCTCTTGCCGTGGAGAGTCGTGCAGAAGTGTTTTCCCGCCGAAAGAATGCCAACAAGCCTTGCTAGCTGCAAATCATGCGGTTAACGTTTTTGGATGCTGCTGTAGCCCAGGAGGGACCAGGAGGTCGCAAATTGGACCAGGAGGTAGAGGGGACGTCGAGCAAGACAAGGAGCCCTCTTACCAGCAGGTAGCACCCGGAGAAGTGCCAGAAACAGGCACTACAAGGATGCATGAAATGGTGCTCACCCGCAGTCGCACAAAGGAGTCCCACGTCGCCGGAGACCAACTTAGAAAGTCGTGCAATGCAGGTTAGAGTGCTGTGGACGCAGGCTTGGCTGTGCACAAAGGATTTCCGCCGGAAGTGCACAGGGGCCGGAGTAGCTGCAAAAGTCACAGTTCCCAGCAATGCAGTCTAGCGAGGTGAGGCAAGGACTTACCTCCACCAAACTTGGACTGAAGAGTCACTGGACTGTGGGAGTCACTTGGACAGAGTTGCTGGATTCGAGGGACCTCACTCGTCGTGGTGAGAGGAGACCCAAGGGACTGGTAATGCAGCTTTTTGGTGCCTGCGGTTGCAGGGGGAAGATTCCGTCGACCCACGGGAGATTTCTTCGGAGCTTCTAGTGCAGAGAGGAGGCAGACTACCCCCACAGCATGCACCACCAGGAAAACAGTCGAGAAGGCGGCAGGATCAGCGTTACAGAGTTGCAGTAGTCGTCTTTGCTACTATGTTGCAGGTTTGCAGGCTTCCAGCGCGATCAGCAGTCGATTCCTTGGCAGAAGGTGAAGAGAGAGATGCAGAGGAACTCGGCTGAGCTCTTGCATTCGTTATCTAAAGTTTCCCCAGAGACCCTAAATAGCCAGAAAAGAGGGTTTGGCTACCTAGGAGAGAGGATAGGCTAGCAACACCTGAAGGAGCCTATCACAAGGAGTCTCTGACGTCACCTGGTGGCACTGGCCACTCAGAGCAGTCCAGTGTGCCAGCAGCACCTCTGTTTCCAAGATGGCAGAGGTCTGGAGCACACTGGAGGAGCTCTGGACACCTCCCTGGGGAGGTGCAGGTCAGGGGAGTGGTCACTCCCCTTTCCTTTGTCCAGTTTCGCGCCAGAGCAGAGCTAAGGGGTCCCCTGAACCGGTGTAAACTGGCTTATGCAGAATTGGGCACATCTGTGCCCAAGAAAGCATTTCCAGAGGCTGGGGGAGGCTACTCCTCCCCTGCCTTCACACCATTTTTCAAAGGGAGAGGGTGTAACACCCTCTCTCAGAGGAAGTCCTTTGTTCTGCCATCCTGGGCCAGGCCTGGCTGGACCCCAGGAGGGCAGATGCCTGTCTGAGGGGTTGGCAGCAGCAGCAGCTGCAGTGAAACCCCAGGAAGGGCAGTTTGGCAGTACCAGGGTCTGTGCTACAGACCACTGGGATCATGGGATTGTGCCAACTATGCCAGGATGGCATAGAGGGGGCAATTCCATGATCATAGACATGTTACATGGCCATGTTCGGAGTTACCATTGTGACGCTACACATAGGTAGTGACCTATGTGTATGGCACACGTGTAATGGTGTCCCCGCACTCACAAAGCCTGGGGAATTTGCCCTGAATGATGTGAGGGCACCTTGGGTAGTGCCAGGGTGCCCACACACTAAGTAACTTTGCACCCAACCTTCACCATGTGAAGGTTAGACATATAGGTGACTTATAAGTTACTTCAGTGCAGTGGTAAATGGCTGTGAATTAAAGTGGACGTTATTTCACTCAGGCTGCACTGGCAGGCCTGTGTAAGAATTGTCAGAGCTCCCTATGGGTGGCAAAAGAAGTGCTGCAGCCCATAGGGATCTCCTGGAACCCCAATACCCCGGGTACCTCAGTACCATATACTAGGGAATTATATGGGTGTACCAGTATGCCAATGTGAATTGGTAAATTTAGTGACTAGCCTGTTAGTGACAAATTTGGAAAGCAGAGAGAGCATAACCACTGAGGTTCTGGTTAGCAGAGCCTCAGTGAGACAGTTAGGCATCACACAGGGAACACATACAGGGCACATTCTTATGAGCACTGGGGCCCTGCCTGGCAGGGTCCCAGTGACACATAGATTAAAACAACATATATACAGTGAAATATGGGGGTAACATGCCTGGCAAGATGGTACTTTCCTATAGGCAGAACAAAGGATTTCCTCTGAGAGAGGGTGTTACACCCTCTCCCTTTGGAAATAGGTGTTAGGGGCCTGAGAGGAGTAGCCTCTCCTGGCCTCTGTGAATGCTTTGAAGGGCACAGATGGTCCCCTCCTTGCATAAAACAGTCTCCACCGGTTCAGGGATCCCCCAGCCCCTGCTCTGGCGCGAACCTGGACAAAGAAAAGGGGAGTGGCCACTCCCCTGTCCATCACCACCCCAGGGGTGGTGCCCAGAGCTCCTCCAGTATGTCCCAGACCTCTGTCTTCTTGAATGCAGAGGTGTGAGGGCACAATGGAGACCTCTGAGTGGCCAGTGCCAGCAGGTGACATCAGAGACCCCTCCTGATTGGTGCATACCTGACTAGGTAGCCAATCCTCCTCTTAGGGCTATTTAGGGTCTCTCCAGTGGGCATTTCCTCAGATTATGACTTGCAAGAATCCAGCAGGACTCCTCTGCACTTCCCTCTTCGACTTCTGCCAAGGATCGACCGCTGACTGCTCGTGGATGCCTGCAAAACTGCAACAAAGTAGCCGTAAGACCACCAGCGAAATTGTAGTGCCTAATCCTGCCGGCTTTCTCGACTGTTTCCTGGTGGTGCATGCTCTGGGGGCTGCCTGCCTTCACCCTGCACTGGAAGCCACAAAGAAATCTCCTGTGGGTCAACGTAATCTTCCTCCTGCTCCAGCAGGCACCAAACTTCAGCTTCATCGGTACTCTGGGTCCCCTCTCATCCCGACGAGCGTGGCCCCTGGAACACATGTGGTGGACACAAGTGACCCAGACAGTCCAAAGGTCCAATTGTCCGAATTTGGGGAAGGTAAGTCCTTGCCTCCTCTCCCCAGACAGTAATCCTGTGCACTGTGTGATCTGCAGCTATAAGGGCTTCTGTGCACATTTCCAAGAAATCCTGTATACACAGCCGAGCCTAGTTCCCCAGCACTCCGTCCTGTGATGCTCAGCGCCCTGAACTGACCTCTGGTGTCGTGTGACCTCTCTTTGCAGGGTTGAGACGACCACCGTGTTCAGTCTTCCTGAACCCATGTTCAAGGACTTCTGCGGGTGCTTCCTTCCTGTCTGTGGGCTCTCTATGTTGCTGAGGGCCCCCTCTGTCTCCTCTCCCAAGTGGCGACATCCTGGTCCTTCCTGGGCCCGGGCAGCTCCTGCCCCCCCTGGACACTTTAGCAACTCTTGGACTTGGTCCCCTTCCTTTGCAGGTCTTCAGGTCCTGGAATCGGTCTTCAGTGCTTTGCAGTCTGTTGTGGTCCTTGCTATATCCTTTATCACAACTTTATTGTGATTTGGGGGAAAAGGTAGTATTTTACTCCTACGTTCCAGGGTCTTGGGTTGGGGTCTCCTTTACACCCTTAGTGTTTTCTCACACTCCCAGCGACCCTCTACACACTACACTTGCCTAGGGGTGCATTAGTGGTCCCCATTCCACTTTCTTAGTACATGGTTTGAGTTGCCCCTAGGCTATTGCATCCTATTGTGTTTTACCGTGTTTGCACTACTTTCTGACTATTTTACTTACCTGATTTGGTTAGTGTAGGAGGCTGGCCTGGCTTATAGTGGGTACCTTGTGGTACTTACACCTTGCGCCAGGTCCAGTTATCCCTTATTAGTAGAATAGAGGTGTTTCTAACAGCTTAGGCTGGTAGAGGTAGCTATGGCAAAGCAGCTTAGGCTGAACTAGGAGACATGCAAAGCTCCTACTATACAACTTATATCATATAGCACAATATCATAAGAAAACACAATACTCAGAGTTACTAAAAATAAAGATACTTTATTTTAGTGACAATATGCAAACAGTATCTCAGAGGATACCCTCACTTAGGAGGTGAGTAATATACACAAATTATATGTACACAGACCAAAAACAGGTAAGTAACAGTAAGAAAAGTAGTGCAAACAATGTAGAATCACAATAGGATGCAATAGGTAGACATAGGTCTAGGGGCAACACAAACCATATACTAAACCCTATACTCCAAAAGTGGAATGCAAATCACGAATAGACCCCAGACCTATGGGAGCTTGTAGAGGGTCGCTGGGACTGTAGGAAAACAGTAAGGGTGTCCAAGATACCTGTAGGAAAGTACCATCTTGCCTAGCATGTTACCCCCATATTTCATATGTATATATGTTGTTTTAGTGTATGTGTCACTGGGACCCTGCCAGCCAGGGCCCCAGTGCTCATAAGTGGGCCCTGTATGTGTTCCTGTGTGATGACTAACTGTCTCACTGAGGCTCTGCTAACCAGAACCTCAGTGGTTATGCTCTCTCTGCTTTCTAAATTGTCACTAACAGGCTAGTGACCAATTTCACCAATTCACATTGGCGTACTGGAACACCCTTATAATTCCCTAGCATATGGTACTTAGGTACCCAGGGTATTGGGGTTCCAGGAGATCCCTATGGGCTGCAGCATTTCTTTTGCCACCCATAGGGAGCTCTGTGAATTCTTACACAGGCCTGCCACTGCAGCCTGAGTGAAATAATGCCCACATTCTTAAACAGCCATTTTACACTGCACATAAGTAACTTATAAGTCACCTATATGTCTAACCTTCACCTGGTGAAGGTTGGGTGCTAAGTTACTTAGTGTGTGGGCACCCTGGCACTAGACAAGGTGCCCCCACATCGTTCAGGGCAAATTTCCCGGACTTTGTGAGTGCGGGGACACCATTTCACGCGTGCACTATACATAGGTCACTACCTATGTATAGCGTCACAATGGTAACTCTGAACATGGCCATGTAACATGTCTAAGATCATGAAATTGTCACCCCAATGCCATTCTGGCATTGGGGAGACAATTCCATGATCACCTGAGTCTCTAGCACAGACCCGGGTACTGCCAAACTACCTTTCCCTGGGTTTCACTGCAGCTGCTGCCAACCCCTCAGACAGGTTTCTACCCTCCTGGGGTCCAGCCAGGCCTGGCCCAGGAAGGCAGAACAAAGGACTTCCTCAGAGAGAGGGTGTTACACCCTCTCCCTTTGGAAAAAGGTGTCAGGGCTGGGGAGGAGTAGCCTCCCCCAGCCTCTGGAAATGCTTTGATGGGCACATATGGTGCCCATCTCTGATTAAGCCAGTCTACACCGGTTCAGAGATCCCCCAGCCCTGCTCTGGCGCGAAACTGGACAAAGGAATGGGGAATGACCACTCCCCTGGCCTGCACCTCGCAGGGGAGGTGCCCAGAGCTCCTCCAGCGTTCCCCAGACCTCTGTCATCTTGGATTCAGAGGTGTGCTGGCACACTGGACTGCTCTGAGTGGCCAGGGCCAGCAGGTGACGACAGAGACTCCTTCTGATAGGCTCTTACCTGTGTTACTAGCCTATCCTCCTTCCTAGGTAGCCAAACCTCCTTTTATGGCTATTTAGGGTCTCTGCTTTGGGGAATTCTTAAGATACCGAATGCAAGAGCTCACCAGAGTTCCTCTGCACTTCTCTCTTCACCTTCTGCCAAAGGATCGACCGCTGACTGCTCAGGACACCTACAAAACCTCAACAAAGTACTGCAACCTTGTATCGCTTATCCTTCCGCTTTCTCGACTGTTTGGTGGTGGTGGATGCTCTGGGGGTAGCCTGCCTTCTTCTTGCACCAGGAGCTCTGAAGAAATCTCCAGTGGGTCGAAGGAATCTTCCCCCTGCAACCGCAGGCAACAAAAGACTGCATCACCGGTCCTCTGGGTCCCCTCTCAGCATGACGAGCGTGGTCCCTGGAACTCAGCACCTCTGTCCAAGTGACTCCCACAGTCCAGTGACTCTTCAGACCAAGTTTGGTGGAGGTAAGTCCTTGCCTCCCCTCGCTAGACTGCATTGCTGGGTACCGCGTGATTTGCAGCTGCCCTGGCTCCTGTGCACTCTTCCAGGATTTCCTTCGTGCACAGCCAAGCATGGGTCCCCGACACTCTAACCTGCAGTGCACAACCTTCTGAGTTGTCCTCCGGCATCGTGGGACTCCCTTTTCTGACTTCAGGTGGACTCTGGTTCACTCCTCTTCTAAGTGCCTGTTCCGTTACTTCTGCTGGTGCTGCCTGCTTCTGTGAGGGCTCCCTGACTTGCTGGAGTGCAGCTTCTGGTGCAGGGTGAAGGCAGGCTACCTCCAGAGCATGCACCACCTGGAAACAGTCGAGAAAGCCGGCAGGATGAGGCGCTACAATGTTGCTGGTATTCGTCTTGCTACATTGTTGCGGTTTTGCAGGCGTCCTGGAGCAGTCATCGGTCGATCCTTGGTAGAAGGCGAAGAGGGAGATGCATTCGTTATCTGAAGAATTCCCGAAAGCAGAGACCCTAAATAGCCAGAAAAGGAGGTTTGGCTACCAAGGAAGGAGGATTGGCTACTAAGAGAAGTAAGAGCCTATCAGAAGGAGCCTCTGACGTCACCTGCTGGCACTGGCCACTCAGAGCAGTCCAGTGTGCCCCCAACACCTCTGTTTCCAAGATGGCAGAGGTCTGGGACACAGTGGAGGAGCTCTGAGCACCTCCCCTGGGAGGTACTGGTCAGGGGAGTGGTCACTCCCCTTTCCTTTGTCCAGTTTTGCACCACAGCAGGGCTGGGGGATCCCTGAACTGGTGTAGACTGGCTTATGCAGAGATGGGCACCATCTGTGCCCATCAAAGCATTTCCAGAGGCTGGGGGAGGCTACTCCTCCCCAGCCCTGACACCTTTTTCCAAAGGGAGAGGGTGTAACACCCTCTCTCTGAGGAAGTCCTTTGTTTTGCATTCCTGGACCAGGCCTGCCTGGACCCCAGGAGGGCAGAAACCTGTCTGAGGGGTTGGCAGCAGCAGCAGCTGCAGTGAAGCCCCGAGAAAGGCAGTTTGGCAGTACCCAGGTCTGTGCTAGAGACTCAGGGGATCATGGAATTGTCTCCCCAATGCCAGAATGGCATTGGGGTGACAATTCCATGATCTTAGACATGTTACATGGCCATTTTCAGAGTTACCATTGTGACGCTATACATAGGTAGTGACCTATGTATAGTGCACACGTGAAATGGTGTCCCCGCACTCACAAAGTCCAGGGAATTTGCCCTGAATGATGTGGGGGTGCCTTGGCTAGTGCCAGGGTGCCCACACACTAAGTAACTTAGCACCCAACCTTCACCAGGTGAAGGTTAGGCATATAGGTGACTTATAAGTTACTTATGTGCAGTGTAAAATGGCTGTGAAATAATGTGGGTATTATTTCACTCAGGCTGCAGTGGCAGGCCTGTGTAAGAATTGTCAGAGCTCCCTATGGGTGGCAAAAGAAATGCTGCAGCCCATACGGATCTCCTGGAACCCCAATAACCTGGGTACCTCAGTACCATATACTAGGGAATTATAAGGGTGTTCCAGTATGCCAATGTGAATTGGTAAAATTGGTCACTAGCCTGTTAGTTACAATTTGTAAAGCAGAGAGAGCATAACCACTGAGGTTCTGGTTAGCACAGCCTCAGTGAGACAGTTAGGCATCACACAGGGAACACATACATATAGCCCACAAACATATGAGCACTGGGGTCCAGGCTAGCAGGGTCCCAGTGACACATAACAAACATACTGAAAACATAGGGTTTTCACTATGAGCACTGGGACCTGGCTAGCAGGATCCCAGTGAGACAGTGAAAATACCGTGATATATACTCACAAATAGGCCAAAAGTGGGGGTAACAAGGCTAGAAAGAGGCTACTTTCTCACACAACCCCCCCCCCCCAAATAAAGGACAATAAGGCTAACCTTGGCCAGTTGAGACTTTATTGTCTAAGTGCTGATAAGTGGAGAGTAGCTCTGCAATAGACTGGTTACTCACTTTATCATCCACTATATGGTTACTTCCCTGTGGGTATGTAAACCACCTTGTTTGAAGTTTTTTAGCTAACCAACAATGTGAAGATATATTTTCAGAGTTTCTATCAATAAGTTTTAGTTTAGAACAGTGGGAATTCTCCACTGGACCTATTTCTAGTGATGAGAATGCCAGACAGGGATGCTGTCTCAGTAAAGCCATAGCTGGGCAAACACTTTGTCCATATGGTTGTAACAGAGAACAGGGATGCTGTTTCTCTTGAGTTGGAGCAGGGCAGGGATGCTGTCCTATGAGCTCCACACTAGGGCAGGGCTGCTGTCCTAAGTGTTGTGAGGCAGTGCAGGGTTTCTGCACTAAAGTTTCTCTGGGAGGGTTGGAGGGATGCTCCATATTAACTAAAATGGTGCTCTTTTTCTCACCAATGTTAGTTATCCCACAGAGAGGTACTTCCACCTCAGGGAGTACAGCTATGCCAGCTGATGATTCCCTTGGTACAGGTGCCAACCCAGGAGAGGTTTCTCCCACCACAGGAATGGTATCCTGAATGGCAGGGTGGTTGGGGGATTCTGTGATACCCTTTTTACCTGTTGTTGGAGAGGGATCCTGAGTTTTCCCGCCTTTTTCTCCCCTTTGCTTTTTCATTTCAGTAGAAATGAGAGGGAACAATTCCTCCGGGATACCCAGCATGGATGCATCGCTATTAAACTCTTCCTCAGCCCAACCTGAGGTCTCTAGGTCATTACCTAAGAGACATTCTTACAGGTAAGCTAGGTGATACTACCACCTGCTTAGGGCCAGTAACTCCACCCCAACTAAGCTGAACTATAGCTAAGGGAAGAAACTCAGTGGAGTTATGGACATCAATAATCTTGTATTGTTGCCCAATGATGTGTTGTTCAGGAGGCACTAGGTTTTCAGTCACCAAAGTGATACTGGCACCTGTGTCCCTGTAGGCCTGGGCCTCAACACCATTTATTGAAACTGTCTGCCTGTACTTATCCATTGTAAGGGGATAAGCAGCCAGTGTGGCAAGGCCAATGCCACTAGGTGTGACAGAAACTGTCTTGGGACTGACTACCCCAGTTTCTATGATGGACCCACAAGTGAACCCAACTACACCCTTAGTTTGACTGTTGCCAGCAGTCCCACCACTATTACCACTACTGCCAGGGGCACTAGAGTTTGATGTATTAGGGGTGGTTGGCTCAGGGGCTTTACCTGGACAGGACTTATCCCCTGGCCAATGGCCTTTATTTTTACACACATAGCACCAATGTTTTTAATGTGTGTATGTTGTGAAGAAGAGGAAGAATTTGATTTATTCCCACCCCCTGAAGAGTGTTTAGGATGTGAAGAAGGATCTTTGGTTTTACCCTTATCCCCATGCTTATCCTGAGATTTCTCACCATCTTTCTGCTTGCCATCCTTGTCACCCCCTGTATGAACTTTTCTGTTCACTTTTATTCTGACCCATTTGTCTGCCTTCTTTCCCAATTCTTGGGGGGAGGTCAGATCTGAGTCCACTAGATATTGGTGTAATAAATCAGACACACAGTTATTCAGAATATGCTCTCTCAGGATTAGATTGTGCAGGCTTTCATAGTCAGAAACGTTACTGCCATGTAACCACCCCTCCAAGGCCTTCACTGAATAGTCAACAAAGTCTACCCAGTCTTGTGAGGACTCTTTTCTGGTTTCTCTGAACTTAATTCTGTATTGTTCAGTGGTTAAGCCAAATCCATCCAAGAGTGCATCCTTCAAAACTGTAAAATTATTGGCATCACTTTCTCTAACAGTAAGGGACCTATCCCTACCCTTTCCACTGAAAGATAGCCATAGGATAGCAGCCCACTGCCTTTGAGGGACCCCCTGTACAATACAGGCCCTCTCAAGTGCATCAAACCACTTGTTAATGTCATCCCCCTCCTTGTAAGGGGGAACTATCTTGTGCAGATTCCAGAATCATGCTCTCTCACACGATTGCTATCAGGAATACTGCTGCTGCCACCATGGGGTCCAAACCCCAACCTCTGTCTTTCCTTCTCCAGATCTAGAGATTCCCTGTCTAGAGCCAGCTGTTGCTGTTTAAGCTTCAGCTGGTCTCTTCCACTCTCAACTTACTGAGTTACCTTTCTAACAATTTGTCTTGAGGGTGGGTGGGTTGGGAATGCTTGGACACAGAAGAAATATTGGATTCAACAGAGGGAGACCTGCCTCTAATAGCTTGCACTCTAACAACCTGGCCTTCAGGAACAAAAACATCCCTACTATGATGGGAGCTTCTATTACTACCAGGAAAGCTAGGTGGTCTGATAAGGGGCAGGATAGGAAGAGAACCCTGTACCACTCCCTCAAGGGGCTCCTTGGAGTCTGAATGTGAGCTATCTATCAACTTCTCAGATGAGGTGCCACCCTGGGCCTTATCATTCTCAATAAGCATGTTAGACAGAAATTCTCTATAGGGATTCTTTCCTACCACTAAACCTCTATCAATGCAGAGACTCCTTAGGCTCTTAAAGTTAAGATTGTCATATGTTGTATTGACCATTTTAAGAGAAGTTCCTTCATCAGACATGATAGAAAAAGGTTTAGGGACAGAGAGAAGAGAGAAAAAGTTTCAGGACTTTTTAAAGAACAGAAAAAAATACTTTTTCAAACTTTTAGAAAGTTTAGGAGTACTTTTCAGCACTTAGCAGAAAGTGTAAGAGAAGAAAAGCAAAACTTTTTGGTTAGGTGTACATACACTGAACTTGTTTTGTATATTATTCTCTCATGAAAAGTACACAATGACAAAGTGGTAAGTAGTTGCAAGTACTTATCCCACCACTGCACAACCAATATAGGAGGCTGGCCTGGCATGTAGTGGGTACCAAAGGTACTTACACCTTGTGCCAGGTCCAGTTATCCCTTATTAGTGTAGAAGAGGTGTTTCTGGCAGCTTAGGCTGTTAGAAGGTAGCCATAGCAGAGCAGCTTAGGCTGAACTAGGAGACATGCAAAGCTCCTACTATACCAGTGGTGTCATATGCACAATATCATAAGAAAACACAATACACAGATATACTAAAAATAAAGGTACTTTATTTTTATGACAATATGCCGAAAGTATCTCAGTGAGTACCCTCAGTATGAGGATGCCAAATATACACAAGATATATGTACACAATACCAAAAATATGCAGTAATAGCAAAAGGAAGTAATACAAGCAGTGTAAAGTTACAATAGATTGCAATAGGAGCACATAGGTATAGGGGCAACGCAAACCATATACTCCAAAAGTGGAATGTGAACCACGAATGGACCCCCAAACCTATGTGAGCTTGTAGAGGGTCGCTGGGACTGTAAGAAAACAGTGAGGGGTAGAAAAATAGCCCACCCCAAGACCCTGAAAAGTAGGTGTGAAGTGCACCTACAACCCCCAGAGAGCACAGAAGTAGTGATAGGGGGATTCTGCAAGGAAGACAAACACCAGCAATGCAACAACAGTGGATTTCCGGACCTGAGTACCTGTAAGACAAGGGGACCAAGTCCAAGAGTCGCAACAGTGTCGAGAGTGGGCAGATGCCCAGGAAATGCCAGCTGAGGGTGCAAGGAACCTGCCACCGGATGGAAGAAGCTTTGTGTTCTGCAAGTACGAAGAGGACTAGGAACTTCCCCTTTGGAGGATGGATGTCCAACGTCGTGAAGAAGCTTGCAGAGGTGTTCCCATGCAGAAAGACCACAAACAAGCCTTGCTAGCTGCAAGGGTCGCGGTTAGGGTTTTTGAATGCTGCTGTGGCCCAGGAGGGACCAGGATGTCGCCACTTGGAGTAGGAGACAGAGGGGGCGCCCAGCAAGTCAGGGAGCCCTCACAAAAGCAGGCAGCACCCGCAGAAGTACCAGAACAGGCACTTAGAAGAGGAGTGAACCGGAGTCTACCCGAAGTCAGAAAAGGGAGTCCCACGATGCCGGAGGACAACTGAGAAGGTTGTACACTGCAGGTTAGAGTGTCGGGGACCCAGGCTTGGCTGTGCACAAATGAAATCCTGGAAGAGTGCACAGGAGCCAGAGCAGCTGCAAATCACGCAACAGCAAAGCAGTCTAGCGTGGGGAGGCAAGGACTTACCTCCACCAAACTTGGACTGAAGAGTCACTGGACTGTTGGAGTCACTTGGACAGAGTTGCTGAGTTCCAGGGACCACGCTCGTTGTGCTGAGAGGGGACCCAGAGGACCGGTGATGCAGTCTTTTATTGCCTGCGGTTGCAGGGGGGGGGATTCCGTTGACCCACAGGAGATTTCTTCAGAGCTCCTGGTGCAAGAAGGAGGCAGGCTACCCACAGAGCATGCACCACCAGGAAACAGGCGAGAAAGCCGGCAGGATGAAGCGATACAAGGTTGCAGTAGTCATCTTTGCTACTTTGTTGCGGTTTTGCAGGCGTCCTGAGCAGTCAGCGGTCGATCCTTTCGCAGAAGGTGAAGAGGGAGATGCAGAGGAACTCTGATGAGCACTTGCATTCGGTATCTGAAGAATTCCCCAAAGCAGAGACCCTAAATAGCCAGAAAAGGAAGTTTGGCTACCTAGGAAGGAGGATATGCTAGTAAGAAAGGTAAGAGCCTATCAGAAGGAGTCTCTGACGTCACCTGGTGGCACTGGCCACTCAGAGCAGTCCAGTGTGCCAGCAACACCTCTGTTTGCAAGATGGCAGAGGTCTGGGGCACAATGGAGGAGCTCTGTGCACCTCCCCTGGGAGGTGCAGGTCAGGGGAGTGGTCACTCCCCTTTCCTTTGTCCAGTTTCGCACCAGAGCAGGGCTGGGGAATCCCTGAACCGGTGTAGACTGGCTTGTGCAGAGATGGGCACCATCTGTGCCCATCAAAGCATTTCCAGAGGCTGGGGGAGGCTACTCCTCCCCAGCCATGACACCTTTTTCCAAAGGGAGAGGGTGTAACACCCTCTCTCTGAGGAATTCCTTTGTTCTGCCTTCCTGGGCCAGGCCTGGCTGGACCCCAGGAGGGCAGAAACCTGTCTGAGGGGTTGGCAGCAGCAGCAGCTGCAGTGAAACCCCGCGAAAGGCAGTTTGGCAGTACCCGGGTCTGTGCTAGAGACTCGGGGGATCATCGAAGTGTCTCCGCATTGGGGTGACAATTCCATGATCTTAGACATGTTACATGGCCATGTTCAGAGTTACCATTGTGACGCTATACATAGGTAGTGACCTATGTATGTGCACGCGTGAAATGGTGTCCCCGCACTCACAAAGCCCGGGGAATTTGCCCTGAACGATGTGGGGGCGCCTTGGCTAGTGCCAGGGTGCCCACACACTAAGTAACTTAGCACCCAACCTTCACCATGTGAAGGTTAGACATATAGGTGACTTATAAGTTACTTATGTGCAGTGTAAAATGGCTGTGAAATAATGTGGGCATTATTTCACTCAGGCTGCAGTGGCAGGCTTGTGTAAGAATTGTCAGAGCTCCCTATGGATGGCAAAAGAAATGCTGCAGCCCATAGGGCTCCCCTAGAACCCCAATACCCTGGGTACCTCAGTACCATATACTAGGGAATTATAAGGGTGTTCCAGTATGCCAATGTGAATTGGTAAAATTGGTCACTAGCCTGTTAGTGACAATTTGTAAAGCAAAGAGAGCAAAACCACTGAGGTTCTGGTTAGCAGAGCCTCAGTGAGACAGTTAGGCATCACACAGGGAACACATATATATAGGCCACAAACTTATGAGCACTGAGGTCCTGGCTAGCAGGGTCCCAGTGACACATAACAAACATACTGAAAACATACGGTTTTCACTATGAGCACTGGGCCCTGGCTAGCAGTATCCCAGTGAGACAGTGAAAACACCCTGACATATACGCACAAACAGGCCAAAAGTGGGTGTAACAAGGCTATTAAGAGGCTACTTTCTCACAGGGAGACAGAGCAGTTGGTGTCTCCGTCTTCTCTGCAGGTTTTTCAGCTCAGCAGTCCTTCTTCGTCTTAGGTTGCAGGAATCTATCTTGCTGTGTTCTGGGAGCCCCTAAATACTGAATTTAGGGGTGTGTTAAGGTCTGGGGGGGGGTTAGTAGCCGATGGCTACTAGCCCTGAGGGTGGCTACACCCTCTTTGTGCCTCCTCCCTGAGGGGAGGGGGGCACATTCCTAATCCATATGGGTGAATCCTCCATCTGCAAGATGGAGGATTTCTAAAAGTCAGAGTCACCTCAGCTCAGGACACCTTAGGGGCTGTCCTGATTGGCCAGTGACCCCTCCTTGTTTTTCTCATTATCTCCTCCGGCCTTGCCGCCAAAAGTGGGGCCGTGGCCGGAGGGGGCGGGCAACTCCACTAGCTGGAGTGCCCTGGGATGCTGTAATAAAGGGGGTGAGCCTTTGAGGCTCACCACCAGGTGTTACAGTTCCTGCAGGGGGAGGTGAGAAGCACCTCCACCCAGTACAGACTTTGTTACTAGCACAGAGTGACAAAAGCACTCTCCCCATGTGGCCAGCAACATGTCTGGTGTGTGGCAGGCTGCTAAAACTAGTCAGCCTACACTGGTAGTCGGTTACGGTTTCAAGGGGCACCTCTAAGGTGCCCTCTGGTGTGTATGTTACAATAAAATGTACACTGGCATCAGTGTGCATTTATTGTGCTGAGAAGTTTGATACCAAACTTCACAGTTTTCAGTGTAGCCATTATGGTGCTGTGGACTTTGTGCATGACAGACTCCCAGACCATATACTCTTATGGCTACCCCGCACTTACAATGTCTAAGGTTTTGCTTAGACACTGTAGGGGCATAGTGCTCATGCACTTATGCCCTCACTTATGGTATAGTGCACCCTGCCTTAGGGCTGTAAGGCCTGCTAGAGGGGTGACTGACCTATACCTATGGGCAGTGTGAGGTTGGCATGGCACCCTGAGGGGAGTGCAATGTCGACTTAGTCTTTTTATCCCCACTAGCTCACACAAGCTGGCAAGCAGTGTGTCTGTGCAGAGTGAGAGGTCCCCAGGGTGACATAAGATATGCTGCAGCCCTTAGAGACCTTTCCTGGCATCAGAGCCCTTGGTACCAGGGGTATCAGTTACAAGGGACTTACCTGGATGCCAGGGTGTGCCAATTGTGGAAACAAAAGTACAGGTTAGGGAAAGAATACTGGTGCTGGGGCCTGATTAGCAGGCCTCAGCACACTTTCAAATCATAAGTTGGCATCAGCAAAGGCAAAAAGTCAGGGGGTAACCATGCCAAGGAGGCATTTCCTTACACAACCCCCCACCCCCCCCCCCAAATGAAAGAGGATGAGACTAACCTTTCCCAAGAGAGTCTTCATTTTCTAAATGGAAGAACCTGGAAAGGCCTTCTGTGTTGGCATGGGCAGTCCCAGGTCTGTGTTCCACTATAAAGTCCATTCCCTGTAGGGAGATGGACCACCTCAACAGTTTTGGATTTTCACCTTCCATTTGTATTAGCCACCTGAGAGGTCTGTGGTCAGTCTGAACTACAAAGTGAGTACCAAAGAGGTATGGTCTCAGGTTCTTCAGGGACCAAACCACAGCAAAGGCCTCCCTCTCAATGGCACTCCAACGCTGCTCCCTGGGGAGTAACCTCCTCCTAATGAAAGCAACAGGCTGGTCAAGGCCATCATCATTTGTTTGAGACAAAACTGCCCCTATCCCATGTTCAGAGGCATCAGTCTGCACAATGAACTGCTTGGAGTAATCTGGAGCTTTGAGAACTGGTGCTGTGCACATTGCTTGTTTCAGGGTGTCAAAGGTCTGTTGGCATTCTACAGTCCAGTTTACTTTCTTGGGCATTTTCTTAGAGGTAAGTTCTGTGAGGGGTGTCACTATAGATTCATATCCCTTCACAAACCTCCTGTTGTACCCAGTCAAGCCAATGAATGCCCTGACTTGAGTCCGGGTTTTTTGAGCTGCCCAGTCCATAATAGTCTTGATCTTAGGCTGGAGTGGCTGAACTTGGCCTCCACCTACAAGGTGTCCCAAGTAAACCACAGTTCCCTGCCCTATCTGGCATTTGGATGCCTTGATAGAGATGCCTGCTGCTTGCAGAGCCTTCAAAACCTTCTTCAGGTGGACCAGGTGATCCTGCCAGCTGGAGCTAAAGACAGCAATATCGTCAAGATAAGCTGCGCTCAAGGACTCCGAGCCAGCAAGGACTTGACTCACCAACCTTTGGAAGGTGGCAGGGGCATTCTTTAAACCAAAAGGCATAACAGTGAACTGATAATGCCCATCAGGTGTGGAGAGTGCTGTCTTTTCTTTTGCTCCTGGTGCCATTTTTATTTGCCAGTACCCTGCTGTCAAGTCAAAGGTACTTAAGTATCTGGCAGCACCTAGTTTGTCTATCAATTCATCTGCCCTTGGAATGGGATGGGCATCTGTCTTGGTGACGGAATAAAGTCCTCTGTAGTCCACACAAAACCTCATCTCTCTCTTTCCATCTTTGGTGTGAGGTTTGGGGACTAAGACCACTGGGCTAGCCCAGGGGCTGTCAGAGTGCTCAATGACTCCCAATTCCAGCATCTTGTGGACTTCCACCTTGATGCTTTCCTTAACTTGGTCAGACTGTCTGAACATTTTGTTTTTGACAGGCATGCTGTCTCCTGTGTCCACATCATGGGTACACAGGTGTGTCTGACCAGGGGTTAGCGAAAAGAGCTCAGCAAACTGTTGCAGGACCTTCCTACAGTCAGATTGCTGTTGGCCAGAGAGGTTGTCTGAATAGATCACTCCATCATCTGAGCCATCTTTAGGGTCTGTGGTAAGGAGATCAGGGAGAGGTTCACTCTCGGCTTCCTGGTCCTCATCTGTTACCATCAACAGATTCACATCTACCCTGTCATGGAAGAGCTTGAGGTGGTTCACATGGATCACCCTTTTGGGGGCCCTGCTGGTGCCTAGGTCCACCAGGTAGGTGACCTGACTCTTCTTTTCTAGCACTGGGTAAGGGCCACTCCATCTGTCCTGAAGTGCCCTGGGAGCCACAGGTTCCAGAACCCAGACTTTCTGCCCTGGCTGAAATTCAACCATAGCAGCCTTTTGGTCATACCAAACCTTCTGGAGCTGTTGGCTGGCCTCAAGCTTTTTACTTGCCTTTTCCATATACTCTGCCATCCTTGAACGCAGGCCTAGTACATAGTCCACTATATCTTGCTTAGGCTCATGAAGATGTCTCTCCCAGCCTTCTTTCACAAGAGCTAGTGGGCCCCTTACAGGATGGCCAAACAGAAGTTCAAAGGGGGAAACCCTACTCCCTTCTGAGGCACCTCTCTGTAGGCGAAAAGCAGACATGGCAAGAGGACATCCCATCTCCTTTTGAGTTTTTCAGGGAGCCCCATGATCATGCCTTTCAATGTCTTGTTACATCTTTCTACAAGTCCATTGGTTTGTGGATGGTATGGTGTGGTGAATTTGTAAGTCACCCCAGACTCATTCCACATATGTTTCAGGTACGTTGACATAAAGTTGGTACCTCTGTCAGACACCACCTCCTTAGGAAAACCCACTCTGGTAAAAATACCTATGAGTGCTTTGGCTACTGCAGGGGCAGTAGTCGACCTAAGGGGAATTGCTTCAGGGTATCTAGTAGCATGATACACTACTACTAGTATGTATTGGTTCCCTGAGGCTGTGGGAGGTTCAAGTGGACCCACTATGTCCACACCCACTCTTTCAAAGGGGACCCCCACCACTGGAAGTGGAATGAGGGGGGTCTTTGGGTGTCCACCTGTCTTACCACTAGCTTGACAGGTGGCACAGGAGACACAAAACTCCTTGACCTTCTGGGACATGTTGGGCCAATAGAAGTGGTTGACTAATCTCTCCCACATCTTGGTCTGTCCCAAATGCCAAGCAAGAGGAATATCATGAGCTAAGGTCAGAATGAACTCCCTAAACTCCTGAGGCACTACCACTCTCCTAGTGGCACCAGGTTTGTGATCTCTTGCCTCAGTGTAAAGGAGTCCATCTTCCCAATAGACTCTATGTGTTCCTGTTATTTTTCCTTTGGACTCTTCAGCAGCTTGCTGCCTAAGGCCTTCAAGAGAGGGACAGGTTTCTTGCCCCTTACACAACTGCTCCCTTGAGGGTCCCCCTGGGCCTAGGAGCTCAACCTGATAAGGTTCTAACTCCATGGGCTCAATTCCCTCAGAGGGCAGAACTTCTTCCTGAGAAGAGAGGTTCTCTTTTTCTTGTTGTGTTGAAACTGGTTCCCCAGTTTTCTTTCCTTTTATCTTGGAGGGTTGGGCCCTTTTTCCAGGCTCCAACACCACTTTTTCACCCTGAGCCTTGCACTGTGCCCTTGTCTTGACACACACCAGTTCAAGGATACCCAGCATGGCTGCATGGGTTTTGAGTTCTACATCAGCCCATGCTGAGGACTCCAGGTCATTTCCAAGCAAACAGTCAACAGGGATATTTGAGGAGACCACCACCTGTTTAAGGCCATTGACCCCCTCCCCACTCTAAAGTTACCATAGCCATGGAATGTACTTTAGTCTGATTGTCAGCGTTGGTGACTGGATAAGTTTGTCCAGCCAGGTATTGACCAGGGGAAACCAGTTTCTCTGTCACCATGGTGACACTGGCACCTGTATGCCTCAGGCCTTCTACACTTGTCCCATTAAATAAGAGCTGCTGCCTGTATTTTTGCATATTAGGGGGCCAGGCAGCCAGTGTGGCTAAATCCACCCCACCCTCGGAGACTAATGTAGCTTCAGTGTGAACCCTGATTTGCTCTGGGCACAATGTTGATCGAACTTGGAGACTGGCCATTCCAGTGTTAGCTGGAGTAGAGTTGGAAGTGGAACCTTTCTTGGGACAGGCCTTGTCTCCAGTTTGGTGCCCTGGCTAATTACAGCTACGAAACCAGACCTTTTTGGGATCAAAGTTTTTACCCTTGTACCCAAAATTGGATTGTGAAGAGGCTCTGGGCTCTCCCTCCTGAGCAGGTTTTTGGGGCCCTACAGAAGACTCTTTACTTTTTCCATTGGATGTCTCAACACTCTTCCCCTGGGGAGTCTAAGTGACCCCTTTCTTTTGGTCACCCCCTGTGGAAGTCTTGGTCAACCTGGTCTTCACCCAATGGTCCGCCTTCTTTCCCAATTCTTGGGGAGAAATTGGTCCTAGGTCTACCAGATGCTGATGCAGTTTATCATTGAAACAATTACTTAACAAGTGTTCTTTCACAAATAGATTGTACAGCCCATCATAATCATTTACGCCACTGCCTTGAATCTAACCATCCAGTGTTTTCACTGAGTAGTCAACAAAATCAACCCAGGTCTGGCTCGAGGATTTTTGAGCCCCCCTGAACCTAATTCTATACCCTTCAGTGGAGAATCCAAAGCCCTCAATCAGGGTAGCCTTCATGAGGTCATAGGATTCTGCATCTTTTCCAGAGAGTGTGAGGAGTCTATCCCTACACTTTCCAGTGAACATTTCCCAGAGGAGAGCACCCCAGTGAGATCTGTTTACTTTTCTGGTTGCACAAGCCCTCTCAAAAGCTGTGAACCATTTGGTGATGTCATCACCATCTTCATATTTAGTTACAATCCCTTTAGGGATTTTCAACATGTCAGGAGAATCTCTGACCCTATTTATGTTGCTGCCACCGTTGATGGGACCAAAACCCATCTCTTGTCTTTCCCTTTCTATGGCTAGGAGCTGTCTCTCTAGAGCCAATCTTTTGACCATCCTGGCTAACAGTAGGTCATCTTCACTGAGGCTATCCTCAGTGATTCCAGAGGTGCTGGACTCTCCTTTGAGAGAAGCAGCATCTCTGACTATCACATTTGGAGTGAGGGTTTGAGGAGCCCTGGCATCCCTAACTAGGACTGGAGGTGGGAATTCCTCCACTTCACTAGCTTCTCCCTCTGGGAGGTCATCCTCAGAGGGGTTGTTCTTGGCAAACTCTGCCAAAAGCTCCTGGAGCTGTACTTTGGTAGGGTTTGAACCAGTTCCAATCTTTTTTGTTTTGCAGAGAGACCTTAACTCTGACATCTAAGATTCAGGTAAGGGGTGACGTCGAGTTCCATCACATTCTCTTCTGCACTAGACATTATGCGGGTCATTACAACCTCAGCGGTCTTTTCACAAGACCGCTGATGGACCGCCGTGCTGAAGACCGCCAGTGGTGGCAGTTTTCCGCTCGGCGTATTATGACTGTTGGCAGCTCTACATCATTTTTCCGATGGAGAGCCGCCAACAGCCATAGTGACGGGCGGTGGGGAAGTGGAGGTTGCGCCACCTCCACCGCCAGGCCAACAGAACACCGCCCAGCGAATCACGTCCTGTGATTCACCGTGGCGGTATTCTGTTGGTGGTGTGCTGTCGGCGGAGCTGCCCCCATGGCTCCCGTCCCCTCTCGGAGTATCGACGGAAAAGGTAAGTCAATCGTCCGTTAGGGGAGAGGGGTGAGGGGGTGTTGTGTGTTGTGTGGGTGCATGGGGGTATGCGTGGGTGTATGTGGAGGGTGTGTGTTAGTGCGTGTATGCTTGCGGGGTGTTGTGTGATTGGGAATGAGTGCGTGTATGTCTGTAGGTATGTCTGTATGGAAGTGCGCGTGTATGTTTCAATGTGGGTGTGTGTGTCTGACTGTGTGTGTGGATGTTGGCATGTATGTCGGGGTGTGTGCGTGTATGTGTGTTGGTGGTGCCTGCGTGCATGTCGGGTGTGTATGTGTAAGGTAATGTCGGGGGTCGGGGTGGGGAGGGGGGTCCTGCCACCTTTAGGGGGTGGCAGGAGTGGTGGGGGGTGTAGGGGAGGGAGTCGGGGTGGGGGTGGGGGAGACCCCTATCAGTGCCAGGGAAGGAATTCCCTGGCACTGATAGGGCTTACCGCCATGGATTTCATGGTGGTTCCTACCGCTGGAAATCCACGGCGGTAAGCCGGGTCAAAATACCGGTGGCGGTATTGTCACGGCCGCCGGGCTGGAGACCCAGGTCTCCAGCCCAGCTGGCGGAACGGAGAAGCGGCGGATGAACCACCATGGTCATAATCCTCAAAAAAAGACCGCCAGCCTGTTGGCGGTCTTACCGCCGCTTTAACACAGTCTGGCAGGGTTGTAATGACCCCCTATGTTTCTAAAAGTTGGAATACTTTTTAAGAATCTAAAACTATCTCTAGAACTTCAAACTTTTACAAAACTTTTAAACTCTAAAAGAAATGCTAACAGGGACTAACACAAGGCCCTAGCAGGACTTTTAAAAATTTAGAAAAATAGCTAAAATTTCAAAAATCTGTTTCTAATGACAATTTTTTGAATTTAGTCGTGTGATCAGGTATTGGCTGAGTAGTCCAGCAAATGCAAAGTCTTGTACCCCACCGCTGATCCACTAATGTAGGAAGTTGGCTCTGTATGTACTATTTCAAAGTAAGAAATAGCATGCACAGAGTCCAAGGGATCCCCTTAGAGGTAAGATAGTGGCAAAAAGAGATAATTCCAATGCTCTATTTTGTTGTAGTGTGGTCGAGCAGTAGGCTGATCAGAGGGTAGTGTTAAGCATTTGTTGTACACACACAGGCAATAAATGAGGAACACACACTCAGAGACAATTCCAGGCCAATAGGTTTTTGTATGGAAAAATATATTTTCTTAGTTTATTTTAAGAACCACAGGTTCAAGGTTTACAAACAATACTTTAAATGAAAGGTACTTCACTTAGGAACTTTAGGAACTTTGAATTAGCAGAATAGCATATACAGTTTTCACACAAATGGCAAATAGCTATTTTAAAACTAGACAGTGCAATTTTCAACAGTTCCTGGGGGAGGTAAGTGTTTGTTAGTTTTTGCAGGTAAGTAAACCACCTACGGGGTTCAAAGTTGGGTCCAAGGTAGCCCACCGTTGGGGGTTCAGGGCAACCCCAAAGTTACCACACCAGCAGCTCAGGGCCGGTCACATGCAGAGGTCAAAGTGGTGCCCAAAACGCATAGGCTTCAATGGAGAAGGGGGTTCCCCGGTTCCAGTCTGACAGCAGGTAAGTACCCGCGTCTTCGGAGGGCAGACCAGGGGGGTTTTGTAGGGCACCGGGGGGGGGGGGGGACACAAGTCAGCACAAAAAGTACACCCTCAACGGCACGGGGGCAGCCGGGTGCAGTGTGCAAACAAGCATCGGGTTCGCAATAGGTTTCAGTGGGAGACCAAGGGGTCTCTTCAGCGATGCGGGAAGGCAAGGGGGGGGGCTCCTCGGGGTAGCCACCACCTGGGCAAGGGAGAGGGCCACCTGGGGGTCGCTCCTGCTCTTGAGGTCGGATCCTTCAGGGCCTGGGGGCTGCGGGTGCAGTGTCTTTACCAGGTGTCGGGTCTTTGAAGCAGGCAGTCGCGGTCAGGGGGAGCCTCAGGATTCCCTCCGCAGGCGTCGCTGTGGGGGCTCAGGGGGGGGTCAACTCTGGCTACTCATGGTCTCGTAGTCGCCGGGGAGTCCTCCCTGTGGTGTTTGTTCTCCACAAGTCGAGCCGGGGGCGTCGGGTGCAGAGTGCAATGTCTCACGCTTCTGGCGGGAAACGTGTGTTGTTTCAAAGTTGCTTCTTTGTTGCAAAGTTGCAGTCTTTGTGGAACAGAGCCGCTGTCCTCGGGAGTTCTTGGTCCTTCTAGATGCAGGGCAGTCCTCTGAAGCTTCAGAGGTCGCTGGTCCCTGTGGAACGCGTCACTGGAGCAGTGTCTTTAGAAGTGGGGAGACAGGCCGGTAGAGCTGGGGCCAAAGCAGTTGGGGTCTCCTTCTTCTCTGCAGGTTTTTCAGCTCAGCAGTCCTTCTTCGTCTTAAGTTGCAGGAATCTATCTTGCTGTGTTCTGGGAGCCCCTAAATACTCAATTTAGGGGTGTCTTTAGGTCTGGGGGGTTAGTAGCCAATGGCTACTAGTCCTGAGGGTGGCTACACCCTCTTTGTGCCTCCTCCCTGAGGGTAGGGGGGCACATTCCTATCCCTATTGGGGGAATCCTCCATCTGCAAGATGGAGGATTTCTAAAAGTCAGAGTCACCTCAGCTCAGGACACCTAATGGGCTGTCCTGACTGGCCAGTGACTCCTCCTTGTTTTAATCATTATCTCCTCCTGCCTTTCCGCCAAAAGTGGGGCCGTGGCCGGATGGGGCGGGCAACTCCACTAGCTGGAGTGCCCTAGGGTGCTGTAACAACAGGGGTGAGCCTTTGAGGCTCACCGACAGGTGTTACAGTTCCTGCAGGGGGAGGTGAGAAGCACCTCCACCCAGTACAGGCTTTGTTACTAGCCACAGAGTGACAAAGGCACTCTCCCCATGTGGCCAGCAACATGTCTGGTGTGTGGCATCAGTGTGCATTTATTGTGCTGAGAAGTTTGATACCAAACTTCACAGTTTTCAGTCTAGCCATTATGGTGCTGTGGAGTTCATGCATGACAGACTCCCAGACCATATACTCTTATGGCTACCCTGCACTTACAATGTCTAAGGTTTTGCTTAGACACTGTAGGGGCATAGTGCTCATGCACTTATGCCCTCACCTATGGTATAGTGCACCCTGCCTTAGGGCTGTAAGGCATGCTAGAGGGGTGACTGACCTATACCTATAGGCAGTGCGAGGTTGGCATGGCACCCTGAGGGGAGTGCCATGTCGACTTAGGGGGTCATTCCAACCCTGGCGGTCGGTGTTAAAGCGGCGGCCAACCCGCCAACAGGCAGGCAGTCAAAAAAATTGAATTCTGACCCTGGCGGAAACCGCCAACAGAGACCGCCACTTTAACACTCCGACCGCCACGGCGGAACAAACAAACAGCGCGGCGGTCACCGCCAACAGACAGGCGGGAGACAATGTACCGCCCACCCTATCACAACTCACCAATCCGCCATCTTTTCCGGGGCGGGAGCCCCGCCGATGAAAACACAGCGGAAACAGACTACGAACGGGAAAACGCTCACCTCTACACACTCCACGAGGAATCTGGACAGTATGGAACCAGAACTACACATCCTACCAGCTATTGTCTACCTGCTCCTCTACCAGGAGCACGAACGCCGGCGCAGAAGACAACGGTGAGTACTGCACCTACGACACAAGGGAGGGGGGAGGCAAAAAATTACGGGGACACACATACGCGACACACCCACCATCACCCTCACCCACAGCTACCTACACATCAATGCAGAGCAACAACTCAGAGTGACACCCCCCCAAACCCCCCAGAAGAATGCAAAGACAAAATAAAATGATCATGAAATTTAAATATATTGTACGGCTATGTAAAAAATTATTTCGAACATCTATAACTATATACACATATGTAAATTGTCCTGTCCAAATTGGGTTTCAGTCATTGTACGTGGGCCAATGGGCCTAAACACATGGGCAAAGCCCACACAGGAGACCCGAATCCATTGGAGAGAACACTGCAGGGGCATCAGATAGCAAAACTACAGGCACCTCATGGGGAAGGAAAGGGGGGCCACCTCAGCCACATGAGTCCACGACGCCAGATCCATGAGGGGCCTCCATGGCCACTGTCCCATCCTGGGGAGTGCAAAGCCACAGTCTCTCAAGTCTCTACAGTGGGTGGCTTGCTCACTGCCATATCCTGGGGAGTGCAAAGCCACAGTCTCTCAAGTCTCTACAGTGGGTGGGTTGCCCACTGTTACATCCTGGGGAGTGCAAAGCCACAGTCTCTCAAGTCTCTATAGTGGGTGGGTTGCCCACTGACATATCCTGGGGAGTGCAAAGCCACAGTCTCTCAAGTCTCTACAGTGGGTGGGTTGCCCACTGTTACATCCTGGGGAGTGCAAAGCCACAGTCTCTCAAGTCTCTATAGTGGGTGGGTTGCCCACTGACATATCCTGGGGAGTGCAAAGCCACAGTCTCTCAAGTCTCTATAGTGGGTGGGTTGCCCACTGTTCAATCCTGGGGAGTGCAAAGCCACAGTCTCTCAAGTGGATTACAGACTCCACTGGTACTGGAGGAGGCATGGTGCCCAGAGTGCATCGTGCAGCCCTGCCCGACACAGATCCGGGCCTGCCCCTTCTGCCAATGGGCCAGCGGTGCTTGACTTGAAGGGCCCTGTTCAGCGGTGCAGAGACGGCGGGGCCCAGCGGAGCGGTGCTTGAGATGAAGGGCCCAGCGGAGCGGTGCTTGAGATGACGGGCCCAGCGGAGCGGTGCAGAGACGGCGGGGCCCAGCGGAGTGGTGCTTGAGATGAAGGGCCCAGCGGAGCGGTGCTTGAGATGAAGGGCCCAGCGGAGCGGTGCTTGAGATGAAGGGCCCAGCGGAGCGGTGCTTGAGATGAAGGGCCCAGCAGAGCGGTGCAGAGACGGCGGTGCCCAGCGTAGCGGTGCTTGAGATGAAGGGCCCAGCGGAGCGGTGCTTGAGATGAAGGGCCCAGCGGAGCGGTGCAGAGACGGCGGGGCCCAGCGGAGCGGTGCTTGAGATGAAGGGCCCAGCGGAGCGGTGCAGAGACGGCGGGGCCCAGCGGAGCGGTGCTTGAGATGAAGTGCCCAGCAGAGCGGTGCTTGAGATGAAGGGCCCAGCGGAGTGGTGCTTGACTTGAAGAGCCCAGTTCAGCGGTGCTTGAGACGGCGGTGCCTTCTTCAGCGGTTCTTGGCTTGAAGGGCCCTGTTCAGCGGTGCATGAGACGGCGGTGCCCTGTTCAGCGGTGCTTGGCTTGAAGGGCCCAGTTCAGCGGTGCTTGACTTGAAGGGCCCAATTCAGCGGTGCTTGAGACGGCGGTGCCCTGTTCAGCGGTGCTTGAGACGGCGGTGCCCAGTTCAGCGGTGCTTGAGACAGCGGTGCCCTGTTCAGCGGTGCTTGAGACGGCGGTGCCCTGTTCAGCGGTGCTTGACTTGAAGGGCCCAGTTCAGCGGTGCTTGAGACGGTGGTGCCCAGTTCAGAGGTGCTTGAGACGGGGGTGCCCTGTTCAGCGGTGCTTGAGACGGCAGTGCCCTGTTCAGCGGTGCTTGACTTGAAGGGCCCAGTTCAGCGGTGCTTGAGACGGCGGTGCCCTGTTCAGCGGTTCTTGGCTTGAAGGGCCCTGTTCAGCGGTGCATGAGACGGCGGTGCCCTGTTCAGCGGTGCTTGACTTGAAGGGCCCAGTTCAGCGGTGCTTGACTTGAAGGGCCCAATTCAGCGGTGCTTGAGACGGCAGTGCCCTGTTCAGCGGTGCTTTACTTGAAGGGCCCTGGTCAGCGGTTCTTGACATCTGTCTCCAGGGCACCAAATCCGGCCAATATATGGAGTTCACTCACCATCCGACTTCTCGCATGCGGGGCCCTCCTGTGCTGGAGTCCCGGGCCCATGGGTGTCCTCCTTCACACCCGGAATGGGGCTGGTGGGGCCCTCCTGGGCCGCTCGCCTTCTGCCGGACTTGTCGGCCGCGCTGCCCTTGCCATCCTTCCCTGATCCTCTGTGGCCCTTGCCTCCCTTTGTCGATGTGCCAGGTGGCACCCCACTTCCTGACGGTGCCAGGGTAGTGCCTTTGGAGGCTGCCGTCTCTGGCCTCTCGCACCAGGCCTTGCCTTTCTTTTATTTTTTCCCAGGGGTGGGCTGGCTGTCCCTTTACTACTAGCCGAAGTAGCTGCCCTTGAAGGTGGTGGACTCCAATATCCTTGGACTATTGTCCTTGTTGGTCCAGGGGTTGTGGTGGCTGAGGTGCTGATTGGACTCTTACGAGATGGAGGGGGTGGGTCAGGTGATGGAAAGAGGTTAATTTTGGAGAGGAAAAACTTTTTAGGAGCAGTGGGAAGGGTAGGTGCAGTGGCTATGGGAGTGGAGGAAGAGGATGTGGTTGTAGGAGAGTCAAGTCTGGTGTCTTTGGGTGCAGGTGCTTGTGCTGGAGGCTGTCGCGAGGTGGATGGCTGTTGGGTGGGTGGCTGCCTGCATTGTGTGGTTTGGAAGAGGGGGTGACAGACACACTGGGAGAGGACACAGGGGACGTGTAAATGGCAGTGGGGGTGGTGACTGCACGTGTGCGGAGTGTTCTGGTGGGTGTGCTGGTGATGGACGTAGTGGCTGATGATGTTGTGCATGCAAGTGTGAGTGGAGACGTCACAGGGAGGGAGGAGGGAGACGAGGAGGAGGGGGACACAGAGGAGGCAGTGGCTGTTGGCATGTCTGCATGTGGATGTTGCTTGGGTGAATGCTTGTGTGATGTGTGGTGCTTATGTCTGGATGAGCTGCCCTTGGGTGTTGAGGTGTGTGCAGGCTGGTCTGTAGGTGTGTCTGGGATAGGCAGAGGAACAGGGGAGTGGGACTGGGTTGAGGAAGTTGGAGGAGGGAGGCAGGAGACAGGGACAATGGCTGCCGTCAGTGCTGAGGCCAGAGCGTTGAACGATCGCTGATGGGCAGCCTGACCCGAATGAATGCCCTCCAGGTATGCCTTGCTCCGGTGCACCTCCCTTTCTACCCCCTGGATGGCATTCAAAAGGGTAGACTGCCCAACAATGAGCGTCCTGAGGAGGTCAATGTAGGAGGCTGGACTGGCTTGTAGTGAGTACCAAGGGGTACTTGCACCTTGCACCAGGCCCAGTTATCCCTTATTAGTGTATAGGGTGTCTAGCAGCTTAGGCTGATAGATAATGGTAGCTTAGCAGAGCAGCTTAGGCTGAACTAGGAGACGTGTGAAGCTACTACAGTACCACTTAGTGTCATATGCACAATATCATAAGAAAACACAATACACAGTTATACTAAAAATAAAGGTACTTTATTTTTATGACAATATGCCAAAGTATCTTAGAGAGTACCCTCAGTGAGAGGATAGGAAATATACACAAGATATATGTACACAATACCAAAAATATGCAGTATAGTCTTAGAAAACAGTGCAAACAATGTATAGTTACAATAGGATTCAATGGGGAAACATAGGGATAGGGGCAACACAAACCATATACTCCAAAAGTGGAATGCAAACCACGAATGGACCCCAAACCTATGTGACCTTGTAGAGGGTCGCTGGGACTATTAGAAAATAGTGAGAGTTAGAAAAATAACCCTCCCCAAGACCCTGAAAAGTGAGTGCAAAGTGCACTAAAGTTCCCCTAAGGACAAAGAAGTCGTGTTAGAGGAATAATGCAGGAAAGACACAAACCAACAATGCAACAACGATGGATTTCCAATCTTGGGTACCTGTGGAACAAGGGGACCAAGTCCAAAAGTCACAAGCAAGTCGGAGATGGGCAGATGCCCAGGAAATGCCAGCTGTGGGTGCAAAGAAGCTTCTACTGGACAGAAGAAGCTGAGGTTTCTGCAGGAACGAAAAGGGCTAGAGACTTCCCCTTTGGTGGACGGATTCCGCTCGCCGGGGAGAGTTGTGCAAAAGTGTTTTCCCGCTGAAAGAACGCCAACAAGCCTTGCTAGCTGCAAATCGTGCAGTTAGCGTTTTTGGATGCTGCTGTGGCCCAGGAGGAACCAGGAGGTCGCAAATTGGACCAGGAGGTAGAGGGGACGTCGAGCAAGACAAGGAGCCCTCTTAGCAGCAGGTAGCACCCAGAGAAGTGCCAGAAACAGGCACTACAAGGATGCGTGAAATGGTGCTCACACGAAGTCGCACAAAGGAGTCCCACGTCGCCGGAGACCAACTTAGAAAGTCGTGCAATGCAGGTTAGAGTGCCGTGGACCAAGGCTTGGCTGTGCACAAAGGATTTCCGCCGGAAGTGCACAGGGGCCGGAGTAGCTGCAAAAGTTGCGGTTCCCAGCAATGCAGTCTAGCGAGGAGAGGCAAGGACTTACCTCCACCAAACTTGGACTGAAGAGTCACTGGACTGTGGGAGTCACTTGGACAGAGTTGCTGGATTCGAGGGACCTCGCTCGTCGTGCTGAGAGGAGACCCAAGGGACCGGTAACGCAGCTTTTTGGTGCCTGCGGTTGCAGGGGGAAGATTCCGTCGACCCACGGGAGATTTCTTCGGAGCTTCTAGTGCAGAGAGGAGGCAGACTACCCCCACAGCATGCACCACCAGGAAAACAGTCGAGAAGGCGGCAGGATCAGCGTTACAGAGTTGCAGTAGTCGTCTTTGCTACTATGTTGCAGGTTTGCAGGCTTCCAGCGCTGTCAGCAGTCGATTCCTTGGCAGAAGGTGAAGAGAGAGATGCAGAGGAACTCTGATGAGCTCTTGCATTCGTTATCTAAAGTTTCCCCAGAGACAGAGACCCTAAATAGCCAGAAAAGAGGGTTTGGCTACCTAGGAGAGAGGATAGGCTAGCAACACCTGAAGGAGCCTATCACAAGGAGTCTCTGACGTCACCTGGTGGCACTGGCCACTCAGAGCAGTCCAGTGGGCCAGCAGCACCTCTGTTTCCAAGATGGCAGAGGTCTGGAGCACACTGGAGGAGCTCTGGACACCTCCCAGGGGAGGTGCAGGTCAGGGGAGTGGTCACTCCCCTTTCCTTTGTCCAGTTTCGCGCCAGAGCAGGGCTAAGGGGTCCCCTGAACCGGTGTAGACTGGCTTATGCAGAATTGGGCACATCTGTGCCCAACAAAGCATTTCCAGAGGCTGGGGGAGGCTACTCCTCCCCTGCCTTCACACCATTTTCCAAAGGGAGAAGGTGTAACACCCTCTCTCAGAGGAAGTCCTTTGTTCTGCCATCCTGGGCCAGGCCTGGCTGGACCCCAGGAGGGCAGATGCCTGTCTGAGGGTTTGGCAGCAGCAGCAGCTGCAGTGCAACCCCAGGAAGGGCAGTTTGGCAGTACCAGGGTCTGTGCTACAGACCACTGGGATCATGGGATTGTGCCAACTATGCCAGGATGACATAGATGGGGCAATTCCATGATCATAGACATGTTACATGGCCATATTCGGAGTTACCATTGTGAAGCTACATATAGGTAGTGACCTATATGTAGTGCACGCGTGTAATGGTGTCCCCGCACTCACAAAGTAAGGGGAATTGGCCCTGAACAATGTGGGGGCACCTTGGCTAGTGCCAGGGTGCCCTCACACTAAGTAACTTTGCACCTAACCTTTACCAGGTAAAGGTTAGACATATAGGTGACTTATAAGTTACTTAAGTGCAGTGTAAAATGGCTGTGAAATAACGTGGACGTTATTTCACTCAGGCTGCAGTGGCAGGCCTGTGTAAGAATTGTCAGAGCTCCCTATGGGTGGCAAAAGAAATGCTGCAGCCCATAGGGATCTCCTGGAACCCCAATACCCTGGGTACCTCAGTACCATATACTAGGGAATTATAAGGGTGTTCCAGTAAGCCAATGTAAATTGATAAAATTGGTCATGTGAAATAACGTGGACGTTATTTCACTCAGGCTGCAGTGGCAGGCCTGTGTAAGAATTGTCAGAGCTCCCTATGGGTGGCAAAAGAAATGCTGCAGCCCATAGGGATCTCCTGGAACCCCAATACCCTGGGTACCTCAGTACCATATACTAGGGAATTATAAGGGTGTTCCAGTAAGCCAATGTAAATTGGTAAAATTGGTCACTAGCCTGTCAGTGACAATTTGAAAGAAATGAGAGAGCATAACCACTGAGGTTCTGATTAGCAGAGCCTCAGTGAGACAGTTAGTCACTACACAGGTAACACATTCAGGCACACTTATGAGCACTGGGGCCCTGGAGAACAGGGTCCCAGTGACACATACAACTAAAACAACATATATACAGTGAAAAATGAGGGTAACATGCCAGGCAAGATGGTACTTTCCTACACAACCCCCCCCCCCCCCAAACGAAGGACAATAAGACTTGCCATGACCTGATGAGTCTTCATTGTCTAAGTGGAAATATCTGGAGAGTCCATATGCATTGGAGTGGCTACTCCCAGGTCTATGTTCCACTGTATAGTCCATTCCCTGTAGGGATATGGACCACCTCAACAATTTAGGATTTTCACCTTTCATTTGTTTTAGCCAAAGTAGAGGTTTGTGGTCTGTCTGAACAATGAAGTGAGTGCCAAACAGGTATGGCCTCAACTTCTTCAGTGCCCAGACCACAGCAAAGGCCTCCCTCTCAATGGCAGACCAACGCTTTTCTCTAGGGGTCAACCTCCTACTAATAAAAGCAACAGGTTGATCCTGGCCCTCAGAATTAAGTTGTGATAGGACTGCCCCTACTCCTAATTCAGATGCATCAGTTTGGACATAGACTTTTTTAGAGTAACAAGGGCTTTTCAGGACAGGTGCAGAGCACATGGCCTGCTTCAGCTCCTCAAAAGCTTTCTGACAGTTTGCTGTCCATAATACCTTTTTAGGCATTTTCTTGGATGTGAGGTCATTAAGAGGGGCTGCAATGGAGCCATAGTTCTTAATGAACCTCCTGTAAGACCCAGTGAGGCCTAGGAAGGCTCTCATCTGAGTCTGAGTGGTAGGGGGAACCCAATCAATAATTGTTTGGATTTTCCCCTGAAGTGGTGCAATCTGTTCCCCACCAACAAGGAGTCCCAGATAAACCATCTTTCCCTGCCCTATCTGGCACTTTGAAGCCTTGATAGTGAGGCCTGCCTTTTGCAGGGCCTCCAAAACTTTCCATAGGTGGACCAGGTGATCATCCCAGCTGGAGCTAAAGACAGCTATATCGTCCAAATATGCTGCACTGAAAGCTTCCAGCCCTTGCAGGACTGTGTTCACCAACCTTTGAAAAGTGGCAGGTGCATTTTTCAAACCAAAAGGCATTACAGTAAACTGGTAATGGCCTCCAATGGTTGAAAATGCAGTTTTAGGTTTAGCATCTTCTGACAATTTGATCTGCCAATACCCTGCAGTCAAATCAAAAGTGCTTAGATACTTGGCAGATGCCAGTGTATCTATGAGCTCATCTGCCCTGGGTATAGGGTGAGCATCAGTTTTGGTTACCAGATTGAGACCTCTATAGTCTACACAAAACCGCATTTCCTTCTTTCCATCTTTGGAATGGGGTTTTGGTACAAGTACCACAGGAGAAGCCCATGGACTTTCAGAGTGCTCAACCACTCCTAGTTCTAACATTTTCTGCACCTCTTGCTTTATGCAGTCCCTGACATGGTCAGGCTGCCTTTAGATCTTACTTTTGACAGGTAAACTGTCTCCAGTATCTATAGTGTGCTCACACCAAGAAGTGGTACCTGGCACAGTAGAGAAGAGTTCAGAAAACTGACCCAGGAGATTTATGCAATGGTCTTTCTGCTTAGCAGTAAGACAATCAGCCAAAACTACACCTTCCACAAGAGCATCTTGTTCTGTGGAAGAGAAGAGATCAGGTAGAGGATCACTGTCTTCTTCCTGTCCCTCATCAGTTGCCATGAGCAGGGTGAGATCAGCCCTGTCATAGTAGGGTTTCAGGCGGTTTACATGGAGTACCCTAAGAGGACTCCTTGCAGTGCCTAAGTCAACTAAATAGGTGACTTCACCCTTTTTCTCAACAATTGTGTGGGGACCACTCCATTTATCTTGGAGTGCTCTTGGTGCCACAGGCTCCAAGACCCACACTTTCTGCCCTGGTTGGTACTGAACCAAAACAGCCTTCTGATCATGCCATTGCTTCTGGAGCTCTTGGCTGGCCTGAAGGTTTTTGCTGGCCTTTTTCATGTACTCAGACATCCTTGATCTGAGGCCAAGTACATAATCCACAATATCCTGCTTAGGAGCTTTTAAAGGTTGTTCCCAACCCTCCATTACAAATGTGAGTGGACCCCTAACAGGGTGTCCAAAAAGAAGTTCAAAGGGGCTGAAGCCCACTCCTTTCTGGGGTACCTCCCTGTAGGCAAAAAAGAGGCATGGTAGAAGGATATCCCATCTCTTGCGGAGTTTTTCAGGGAGACCCATAATCATGCCTTTGAGAGTTTTATTAAATCTCTCCACCAGTCCATTTGTTTGTGGATGATAGGGTGTAGTGAACTTGTAAGTTACACCACACTCCTTCCACATGGCCTTTAAGAATGCAGACATGAAATTGCTTCCCCTGTCTGATACTACTTCCTTTGGGAAGCCCACCCTGGAAAATATTCCTAGGAGGGCCTTTGCCACTGCAGGTGCTGTAGTGGTCCTTAAAGGAATAGCTTCAGGATATCTTGTGGCATGGTCCACTACCACCAAGATAAACCTATTGCCTGAAGCAGTAGGAGGGTCAAGGGGGCTAACTATGTCAACTACCCTCTCAAAGGGAACCCCAACCACAGGCAGTGGAATAAGGGGTGCCTTTGGGGTGCCACCTGTCTTGCCACTGGCTTGACAGGTTTCACAGGACTTACAAAACTCTTTTGTGTCCTCAGACATCCTAGGCCAATGAAACAAGGGGACAAGTCTGTCCCAAGTTTTCATTTGTCCCAGGTGTCCAGCTAGGGGAATGTCGTGGGCTAGAGTTAGGAGGAACTTTCTGTACTCCTGAGGAATCACTAATCTCCTGGCAGCTCCAGGTTTAGGATCCCTATGCTCAGTGTACAAGAGGTTGTCCTCCCAGTAAACTCTGTGAGAGTCACTGACATCCCCATTAGCCTGTTTGACAGCTTGCTGTCTTAGACCCTCTAATGTGGGACAGGTTTGCTGTGCCACACTCAGCTGCTCCCTGGCAGGCCCCCCTTCACCCAAAAGCTCTCCAGTGTCTGCTTCAAGCTCCTCTGGTGTAGGTTCTGCACAGGGAGGGAATTCTTCTTCCTCAGAAGTTGAATCCACTGTAGAGGGAGGGATAGTAGTAAGTGGTTTGCTTCTACTAGCCCTAGCTTTAGGGAGCACTTGGTCCATTGTTCCAGGATCCAAGCTTCCCTGTCCTTTTTGCTTTTTGGCCTGAGCCCTGGTTAAAGCAAAAATATGCCCTGGGATGCCCAGCATTGCTGTATGGGCCTCCAACTCCACATCTGACCAAGCTGATGTCTCCAAATCATTTCCTAGTAGACAGTCTACAGGTAAATCTGTGGCTACCACAACTTTCTTTGGACCAGTAACCCCCCCCCCCCAGTTAAGATTAACAACAGCCATGGGGTGGCTAAGTGTGTTGTTGTGAGCATCGGTTACTTGGTACTGGTGACCAAGTAGGTGTTGTTCAGGGTGGACCAGTTTCTATATGACCATAGTCACACTGACTCCAGTGTCCTTGTAGGCCTGAACCTCAACACCATTTATTAGGGGTAGCTGCTTGTACTTATCCATATTAAGGGGACAAGCAACTAAGGTGGCTAAATCAATAGCCCCCTCAGAGACTAACACAGCCTCTGTGGCCTCCCTAACAAGGCCAACCCCAACTAAGTTACCAATAGTGAGCCCAGCTACTCCCTTGGATTGGCTATTAGTAGGTTTGCTCCCACCACCACTGCTATTAGTAGGGACACTAGGTGTAGCAGTAGGGGTTGTAGTGGTAGGAGGCTTGGTGCTTTTCTTTGGACAACTGGGATCTGTTGTCCAATGGCCTTTTATTTTACATAAATAGCACCATGTTTTCTTTTCCTTGTTTTGATTAGAAGAGGATTTGGGCCCACCACACCCACCAGAGTGTTTTTGTGGGCCTGATGAAGACTCATTTTTAGATTTGTCCCCACCCTTGTCAGAAGACTTACCATCCTTCTTCTTGCCATCTTTGTCACCCCCTGTATGAACTTTTCTGTTCACCCTTGTTCTGACCCATTTGTCTGCCTTCTTTCCCAATTCTTGGGGAGAGGTCAGATCAGAGTCCACCAAGTACTGGTGCAACAAATCAGACACACAATTATTAAGAATATGCTCTCTCAGGATCAAGTTATACAGGCTGTCATAATCAGTAACTTTACTGCCATGTAACCACCCCTCCAAGGCCTTCACTGAATGGTCAATGAAATCAACCCAGTCTTGTGAAGACTCCTTTTTGGTCTCTCTGAACTTTATCCTGTATTGTTCAGTGGTTAAGCCATAACCATCCAGGAGTGCATTCTTAAGAACTTTGTAATCATTAGCTTCATTTTCTTTTACAGTAAGGAGCCTATCCCTACCTTTTCCACTAAATGATAGTCATAGGATAGCAGCCCACTGCCTTTGAGGGACATCCTGTACAACACAGGCCCTCTCAAGTGCAGCAAACCACTTGTTAATGTCATCCCCCTCCTTATAAGGGGGAACTATCTTGTGCAGATTCCTGGAATCATGCTCTTTTGCAGGATGACTATGGGGAATACTGCTGCTGCCACCATGGGTTTCTAAACCCAGTTTCTGTCTCTCCTTCTCTACTTCTAAGGTCTGTCTATCCAAATCCAGCTGTTGCTTCTTGAGCTTCAGTCTGGTTTGTTCCACTCTCAATCTATTGAGCTCCCTTTCTAACAATCTGTCATCAGGGTGGGTGGGAGGGACATGTCTTGAAACAGAAGTATGGTGAGAATGGACAGAAGGAGACCTGTCCCTTACAGAGGGCACCCTAACAGCTTGGCTAACAGAAACATCAGTACCACTGTGGTGAGAATAAATGCTTTTGCTATGATGTGAGACAACACTATTTGTATGGTGTGGCTCTCCATCATTACCAACTATGCTAGACTGTCTAGTAATGGGCAGGCTAGGGAGTTTCTTTCCTGAATCTTTTCCTGGGGGAGTCCCTGGATCAGATTGGGAACCATTAGCTACTTTTTCAACAGATGGGGCACTTCTAGCCTTATCTTGTTCTCTAAGCATGTTAAGTAACAGTTCCAAGGAAGGATTCTTCCCTACACTCAAACCTCTCTCTACACAGAGACTCCTTTCTCCTTTCCAGCTAAGGTGGTCATATGCAAGTTTGGACACATCAACATTTTGGCCTGTGCCAGACATTTTTAGAGAGAGTTAAAGTGATAGTAAAAGATAAAAAGTTTGTCAGAGCTTTTTAGAAAGACAGAGAAAAAAACTTTTAAAACTTTTTAGAACTTTTTTAAAAGTTTAGAAGTACTTTTCAGCACTTTAGAAAAGAGTGAAAAGAGGAAATGCTAAACTTTTTAGCACTGTGTACACACACTGACCTTGTTTTGTATATTTTTCTCTTATGAAAAGTACAATGACAAGAGTGGTAAGTAGTCTCAAAGCACTTATCCCACCGCTGCACAACCAATGTAGGAGGCTGGACTGGCTTGTAGTGAGTACCAAGGGGTACTTGCACCTTGCACCAGGCCCAGTTATCCCTTATTAGTGTATAGGGTGTCTAGCAGCTTAGGCTGATAGATAATGGTAGCTTAGCAGAGCAGCTTAGGCTGAACTAGGAGACGTGTGAAGCTACTACAGTACCACTTAGTGTCACATGCACAATATCATAAGAACACACAATACACAGTTATACTAAAAATAAAGGTACTTTATTTTTATGACAATATGCCAAAGTATCTTACAGTGTACCCTCAGTGAGAGGATAGGAAATATACACAAGATATATGTACACAATACCAAAAATATGCAGTATAGTCTTAGAAAACAGTGCAAACAATGTATAGTTACAATAGGATGCAATGGGGAAACATAGGGATAGGGGCAACACAAACCATATACTCCAAAAGTGGAATGCGAACCACGAATGGACCCCAAACCTATGTGACCTTGTAGAGGGTCGCTGGGACTATTAGAAAATAGTGAGAGTTAGAAAAATAACCCTCCCCAAGACCCTGAAAAGTGAGTGCAAAGTGCACTAAAGTTCCCCTAAGGACAAAGAAGTCGTGTTAGAGGAATAATGCAGGAAAGACACAAACCAACAATGCAACAACGATGGATTTCCAATCTTGGGTACCTGTGGAACAAGGGGACCAAGTCCAAAAGTCACAAGCAAGTCGGAGATGGGCAGATGCCCAGGAAATGCCAGCTGTGGGTGCAAAGAAGCTTCTACTGGACTGAAGAAGCTGAGGTTTCTGCAGGAACGAAAAGGGCTAGAGACTTCCCCTTTGTAGGACGGATCCCTCACGCCGGGGAGAGTTGTGCAGAAGTGTTTTCCCGCTGAAAGAACGCCAACAAGCCTTGCTAGCGGCAAATCGTGCGGTTAGCGTTTTTGGATGCTGCTTTGGCCCAGGAGGGACCAGGAGGTCGCAAATTGGACCAGGAGGTAGAGGGGACGTCGAGCAAGACAAGGAGCCCTCTTAGCAGCAGGTAGCACCCGGAGAAGTGCCAGAAACAGGCACTACGAGGATGCGTGAAACAGTGCTTACCCGAAGTCGCACAAAGGAGTCCCACGTCGCCGGAGACCAACTTAGAAAGTCGTGCAATGCAGGTTAGAGTGCACAAAGGATTTCCGCCGGAAGTGCACAGTTGCTGGAGTAGCTGAACAAGTCACGGTTCCCAGCAATGCAGTCTAGCGAGGTGAGGCAAGGACTTACCTCCACCAAACTTGGACTGAAGAGTCACTGGACTGTGGGAGTCACTTGGACAGAGTTGCTGGATTCGAGGGACCTCGCTCGTCGTGCTGAGAGGAGACCCAAGGGACCGGTAATGCAGCTTTTTGGTGCCTGCGGTTGCAGGGGGAAGATTCCGTCAACCCACGGGAGATTTCTTCGGAGCTTCTAGTGCAGAGAGGAGGCAGACTACCCCCACAGTATGCACCACCAGCAAAACAGTCGAGAAGGCGGCAGGATCAGCGTTACAGAGTTGCAGTAGTCGTCTTTGCTACTATGTTGCAGGTTTGCAGGCTTCCAGCGCGGTCAGCAGTCGATTCCTTGGCAGAAGGTGAGTAGAGAGATGCAGAGGAACTCGGATGAGCTCTTGCATTCGTTATCTAAAGTTTCCCCAGAGACAGAGACCCTAAATAGCCAGAAAAGAGGGTTTGGCTACCTAGGAGAGAGGATAGGCTAGCAACACCTGAAGGAGCCTATCAGAAGGAGTCTCTGACGTCACCTGGTGGCACTGGCCACTCAGAGCAGTCCAGTGTGCCAGCAGCACCTCTGTTGCCAAGATGGCAGATGTCTGGAGCACACTGGAGGAGCTCTGGACACCTCCCAGGGGTGGTGCAGGTCAGGGGAGTGGTCACTCCCCTTTCCTTTGTCCAGTTTCGCGCCAGAGCAGGGCTAAGGGGTCCCCTGAACCGGTGTAGACTGGCTTATGCAGAATTGGGCACATCTGTGCCCAAGAAAGCATTTCCAGAGGCTGGGGGAGGCTACTCCTCCCCTGCCTTCACACCATTTTCCAAAGGGAGAGGGTGTAACACCCTCTCTCAGAGGAAGTCCTTTGTTCAGCCATCCTGGGCCAGGCCTGGCTGGACCCCAGGAGGGCAGATGCCTGTCTGAGGGTTTGGCAGCAGCAGCAGCTGCAGTGCAACCCCAGGAAGGGCAATTTGGCAGTACCAGGGTCTGTGCTACAGACCACTGGGATCATGGGATTGTGCCAACTATGCCAGGATGACATAGAGGGGGCAATTCCATGATCATAGACATGTTACATGGCCATATTCGGAGTTACCATTGTGAAGCTACGTATAGGTAGTGACCTATATGTAGTGCACGCGTGTAATGGGGTCCCCGCACTCACAAAGTCCGGGGAATTGGCCCTGAACAATGTGGGGGCACCTTGGCTAGTGCCAGGGTGCCCTCACACTAAGTAACTTTGCACCTAACCTTTACCAGGTAAAGGTTAGACATATAGGTGACTTATAAGTTACTTAAGTGCAGTGTAAAATGGCTGTGAAATAACGTGGACGTTATTTCACTCAGGCTGCAGTGGCAGGCCTGTGTAAGAATTGTCAGAGCTCCCTATGGGTGGCAAAAGAAATGCTGCAGCCCATAGGGATCTCCTGGAACCCTAATACCCTGGGTACCTCAGTACCATATACTAGGGAATTATAAGGGTGTTCCAGTAAGCCAATGTAAATTGGTAAAATTGGTCACTAGCCTGTCAGTGACAATTTGAAAGAAATGAGAGAGCATAACCACTGAGGTTCTGATTAGCAGAGCCTCAGTGAGACAGTTAGTCACTACACAGGTAACACATTCAGGCACACTTATGAGCACTGGGGCCCTGGAGAACAGGGTCCCAGTGACACATACAACTAAAACAACATATATACAGTGAAAAATGGGGGTAACATGCCAGGCAAGATGGTACTTTCCTACAGTCAATGACCTCCTCACTGAGGGCAGCAGGGGTAACTGGGGCAGGGCCTGAGGTGCCTGGGGCGAAGGAGATGCCCGCCTTCGTGTGTGAGCGGGCACGGGGCGAACGCTGAGGGGCTGCTTGGAGGGCGGAGCTGGTGCGCTGGGTGGCAGCTGTACCTGTTGTGCGGTGGGCACGGATGTTGCCGCCACCACAAGGGAGCTCCCTTCCGAGGACGTGTCTGTGTCGCTGGTGTCTCCACGTGTCCCTGTTGTGGAGCTCCCCTCGCCCTCCGTCTCACTGGTGAACTCCTCGTCGGTTGCATGGCCCTCCAGAGCCATGTGGGATGCAGCTCCCTCGTGCTCCGATGCCACTTCTCCTCCGCCTGATGATGCTAATGCACACATGAACAGGAAGAGCAACAAAAAGGGGGGGGGGGAATAAAGACATGTTGAGTGCATGCATTGGCAACACAGTTGGTGGAGAGGACAGACACAGAAGCCCCCTGCACTACGCTGCGCACTTGGGGTACACTACTCAATCATTGGGACTTGGCCTACAAGCCTATGGACGACAACTGCACACATGGGTGACACAGGGCCATGGATAGCTGTACTTGGCACCCTACAGAGGTAGGGGACGGGGGCACAGGGCCATGCCTTACGGAGGGGCCTAGCCTACAGAAATCGCCCTGGCCTAGGGATACCCACAGCCCTCCTCCCCCACCCAGACACCTCCACTGCGCGCTAAGATAGCAGAATGTGCTTGTACTCACCCCCTTGTGTCTGCTGTGATGTCCTCATGCGCCCATCCAAATCTGGGTAGGCCACCGCCAGGATCCGGGACATCACAGAGGGGTCAATTGACGAGTGGCACCCCTCCTACGTTGGGAGGCCATCCCCAGCAGAGCCTCCGCGGTCTTCCTGCTCCTGCGGCGGATGTCCTCCCACCTCTTGCAGCAGTGGGTGCCCCGTCTGTTGTGGGCCCCCAGGGTCTGGACGTCCTTGGCGATGGCACGCCAAATGTCAATTTTCTGATGGGCGCTGACCTATGTGACATGTACAGGGGGAGAAAATAAAATATCATCATTTTCTGCATGCTCTATGTGAGTGGCCCCCCTCCCCACCCTTGCCATGTGGCACATGCTCTCATCTGTCGTTTGATCCATGCCTCATTCGCTCCCCTCCCCACCATCGTTCATACACCCCACTCAACCCAGGCATTGGCCACAAAGCATGGTCCCAGTGTACTTACCTGTTGGTCTGGAGGACCGTAGAGTAGCGCATACTGGGGGAGGACCCCATCCACGAGTTTCTCCAATTCTTCTGAAGTGAAGTCAGGGGCCCTTGTCGCAGCAGCCATTGTCTCTTCCAGACCGAGGTCACAGCAGCACTTGCAGTATAGGTCCTCTCCTGTGGATGATCAGGTCTCGAGTGATTAAGCAGATAGAAAATGGCGGTCACGCCTGCGGCGGTGCGTACCGCGACCGCCGGCGCACATCGTCATTGGCTCCTGAAACCCATAGGGTTCAATGTTAACCAATGCGGCTTTGCACCGCGGTCTTCCACCGCCTACCGCAACGGTGTGCCACGCCAGCGCATTGACCTCACATCCCATTGTCGCACTTCACAGGTCAGGCAGCCGCCATTTCAAGGGCCCACATGGCTTAATTTCTACTGCGTCACACATGCCTAGGCCTTGCATCGACACTCATACAAGCCATTCACTGCATAGAGAATCGTGTACTGTGCAAGCTGTGGGAACGTACCTGTGGGTAGATTGACTCTGTGCTCCATGTTGTCCTTCCTAGGCACCGTCCGCTGGGACTTGCGAGGAGATAGAGGAATCTTCCTGTGTACAGACCGCTGGTGGACCTGTCGACAATGGAAGAAAGACATGTCATATTTGTAGGAAAGTACCATCTTGCCTGGCATGTTACCCCCATTTTTCACTGTATATATGTTGTTTTAGTTGTATGTGTCACTGGGACCCTGGTAACCCAGGGCCCCAGTGCTCATAAGTGTGCCTGAATGTGTTACCTGTGTAGTGACTAACTGTCTCACTGAGGCTCTGCTAATCAGAACCTCAGTGGTTATGCTCTCTCACTTCTTTCCAAATTGTCACTGACAGGCTAGTGACCATTTTTACCAATTTACATTGGCTTACTGGAACACCCTTATAATTCCCTAGTATATGGTACTGAGGTACCCAGGGTATTGGGGTTCCAGGAGATCCCTATGGGCTGCAGCAATTCTTCTGCCACCCATAGGGAGCTCTGACAATTCTTACACAGGCCTGCCACTGCAGCCTGAGTGAAATAACGTCCACGTTATTTCACAGCCATTTTACACTGCACTTAAGTAACTTATAAGTCACCTATATGTCTAACCTTTACCTGGTAAAGGTTAGGTGCAAAGTTACTTAGTGTGAGGGCACCCTGGCACTAGCCAAGGTGCCCCCACATTGTTCAGAGCCAATTCACTGAACTTTGTGAGTGCGGGGACACCATTACACGCGTGCACTACATATAGGTCACTACCTATATGTAGCTTCACCATGGTAACTCCGAATATGGCCATGTAACATGTCTATGATCATGGAATTGCCCCCTCTATGCCATCCTGGCATTGTTGGTACAATTCCATGATCCCAGTGGTCTGTAGCACAGACCCTGGTACTGCCAGACTGCCCTTCCTGGGGTTTCACTGCAGCTGCTGCCAACCCCTCAGACAGGCAGCTGCCCTCCTGGGGTCCAGCCAGGCCTGGCCCAGGATGGCAGAACAAAGAACTTCCTCTGAGAGAGGGTGTGACACCCTCTCCCTTTGGAAAATGGTGTGAAGGCAGGGGAGGAGTAGCCTCCCCCAGCCTCTGGAAATGCTTTGTTGGGCACAGATGTGCCCAATTCTGCATAAGCCAGTCTACACCGGTTCAGGGACCCCTTAGCCCCTGCTCTGGCGCGAAACTGGACAAAGGAAAGGGGAGTGACCATTCCCCTGACCTGCACCTCCCCTGGGAGGTGTCCAGAGCTCCTCCAGTGTGCTCCAGACCTCTGCCATCTTGGAAACAGAGGTGCTGCTTGCACACTGGACTGCTCTGAGTGGCCAGTGCCACCAGGTGACGTCAGAGACTCCTGCTGATAGGCTCCTTCAGGTGTTAGTAGCCTTTCCTCTCTCCTAGGTAGCCAAACCCTCTTTTCTGGCTATTTAGGGTCTCTGTCTCTGGGGAAACTTTAGATAACGAATGCATGAGCTCAGCCGAGTTCCTCCGCATCTCCCTCTTCACCTTCTGATAAGGAATCGACCGCTGACCGCGCTGGAAGCCTGCAAACCTGCAACATAGTAGCAAAGACGACTACTGCAACTCTGTAACGCTGATCCTGCCGCCTTCTCGACTGTTTTCCTGCTTGTGCATGCTGTGGGGGTAGTCTGCCTCCTCTCTGCACCAGAAGCTCCGAAGAAATCTCCTGTGGGTCGACGGAATCTTCCCCCTGCAACCGCAGGCACCAAAAAGCTGCATTACCGGTCCCTTGGGTCTCCTCTCAGCACGACGAGCGAGGTCCCTCGAATCCAGCGACGCTGTCCAAGTGACCCCCACAGTCCAGTGACTCTTCAGCCCAAGTTTGGTGGAGGTAAGTCCTTGCCTCACCTCGCTGGGCTGCATTGCTGGGAACCGCGACTTTGCAGATACTCCGGCCCCTGTGCACTTCCGGCGGAAATCCTTCGTGCACAGCCAAGCCTGGGTCCACGGCACTCTAACCTGCATTGCACGACTTTCTAATTTGGTCTCCGGCGACGTGGGACTCCTTTGTGCAACTTCGGCGAGCACCGTTTCACGCATCCTCGTAGTGCCTGTTTCTGGCACTTCTCCGGGTGCTACCTGCTTTAGTGAGGGCTCTTTGTCTTGCTCGACGTCCCCTCTCTCTTCAGGTCCAATTTGCGACCTCCTGGTCCCTCCTGGGCCCCAGCAGCGTCCAAAAACGCCAAACGTACGATTTGCGTGTAGCAAGGCTTGTTGGCGTCCTTTCGGCAGGAAAACACTTCTGCACGACTCTCAAAGGCGAGAGAGATCCGTCCACCAAAGGAGAAGTCTCTAGCCCTTTTCGTTCCTGCAGAAACCTCAGCTTCTTCTGTCCAGTTGAAGCTTCTTTGCACCCGCAGCTGGCATTTCCTGGGCATCTGCCCATCTCCGACTTGCTTGTGACTTTTGGACTTGGTCCCCTTGTTCCACAGGTACCCTAGATTGGAAATCCACAGTTGTTGCATTGCTGGTTTGTGTCTTTCCTGCATTTTTCCTCTAACACGACTACTTTGTCCTTAGGGGAACTTTAGTGCACTTTGCACTCACTTTTCAGGGTCTTGGGGAGGGTTATTTTTCTAACTCTCACTATTTTCTAATAGTCCCAGCGACCCTCTACAAGGTCACATAGGTTTGGGGTCCATTCGTGGTTCGCATTCCACTTTTGGAGTATATGGTTTGTGTTGCCCCTATCCCTATGTTTCTCCTTTGCATCCTATTGTAACTATACATTGTTTGCACTGTTTTCTAAGACTATACTGCATATTTTTGCTATTGTGTATATATATCTCGTGTATATTTCCTATCCTCTCACTGAGGGTACACTCTAAGATACTTTGGCATATTGTCATAAAAATAAAGTACCTTTATTTTTAGTATAACTGTGTATTGTGTTTTCTTATGATATTGTGCATATGACACTAGGTGGTACTGTAGTAGCTTCACACGTCTCCTAGTTCAGCCTAAGCTGCTCTGCTAAGCTACCATTATCTATCAGCCTAAGCTGCTAGACACCCTATACACTAATAAGGGATAACTGGGCCTGGTGCAAGGTGCAAGTACCCCTTGGTACTCACTACAAGCCAGTCCAGCCTCCTACATTGGTTGTGCAGTGGTGGGATAAGTGCTTGAGACTACTTACCACTCTTGTCATTGTACTTTTCATAAGAGAAAAATATACAAAACAAGGTCAGTGTATATACACATAGCCAAAAAGTTTTGCATTTCCTCTTTTCACTCTTTTCTAAGTGCTGAAAAGTACTTCTAAAACTTTCAAAAAGTTCTTAAAAGTTTAAAAAGTTTTTTTTTTTCTGTCTTTCCAAAACGTTCTGAAAACTTTTTTCTCTTTTTCTATCACTTTAACTCTCTCTAAAAAATGTCTGGCACAGGCAAAAATGTTGAACTGTCCAAACTTGCATATGATCACCTTAGCTGGAAAGGAGCAATGAGTCTCTGCATAGAGAGAGGTTTGAGTGTAGGGAAGAATCCTTCCTTAGAACTGTTAATTAATATGCTTAGAGTACAGGATAAGGCCATAAGTGCCCAATCTGGTGAAAAAGTAGCTAATGGTTCTCAATCTGATCCAGGGACTCCCCCAGGAAAAGGTTCAGGAAAGAAACTTCTCAGCCTGCCCATTACTAGACAGTCTAGCATAGTTGGTACAGAGGTTGAATCACACCATACTGATGGTGTGCTCTCACATTATGCTGGTAGCCAAGCTGTTAGGGTGCCCTCTGTAAGGGACAGGTCTCCTTCTGTTCATTCCCATCATACCTCTGTATCTAGAAATGTCCCTCCCACCCACCCTGATGACAGATTGTTTGAAAGGGAGCTCAATAAATTGAGAGTGGAACAAACCAGACTGAAGCTCAAGAAGCAACAGCTGGATTTGGATAGACAGTCTTTAGAATTAGAGAAGGAAAGACAGAAGTTGGGTTTAGATACCCATGGTGGCAGCAGCAGTATTCCCCATAGTCATCCTGCAAAAGAGCATGATTCCAGGAATCTGCACAAGATAGTTCCCCCTTATAAGGAGGGGGATGACATTAACAAGTGGTTTGCTGCACTTGAGAGGGCCTGTGCTGTACAGGATGTCCCTCAAAAGCAGTGGGCTGCTATCCTATGGCTATCATTTAGTGGAAAAGGTAGGGATAGGCTCCTTACAGTGAAAGAAAATGATGCCAATAATTTCCAAATTCTTAAGAATGCACTCCTGGATGGTTATGGCTTAACCACTGAACAGTACAGGATAAAGTTCAGAGAGACCAAAAAGGAGTCTTCACAAGACTGGGTTGATTTCATTGACCATTCAGTGAAGGCCTTGGAGGGGTGGTTACATGGCAGTAAAGTTACTGATTATGACAGCCTGTATAACTTGATCCTGATAGAGCATATTCTTAATAATTGTGTGTCTGATTTGTTGCACCAGTACTTGGTGGACTCTGATCTGACCTCTCCCCAAGAATTGGGAAAGAAGGCAGACAAATGGGTCAGAACAAGAGTGAACAGAAAAGTTCATACAGGGGGTGACAAAGATGGCAACAAAAAGAAGGATGGTAAGTCTTCTGACAAGGGTGGGGACAAATCTAAAAATGAGTCTTCATCAGGCCCACAAAAACACTCTGGTGGGGGTGGTGGGCCCAAATCCTCCTTTAATCAGAACAAGAAAAAGAAACCATGGTGCTATTTATGTAAAATAAAAGGCCATTGGACAACAGATCCCAGTTGTCCAAAGAAAGGCACCACAGCTCCTACCACTACAACCCCTACTGCTACACCTAGTGTCCCTACTAATAGCAGTGGTGGTGGGAGCAAACCTACTAATAGCCAATCCAAGGGAGTAGCTGGGCTCACTTTTGGTAATTTAGTTGGGGTTGGTCTGATTAGGGAGACCACAGAGGCTACTTTAGTCTCTGAAGGGGCTATTGATTTAGCCACTTTGGTTGCTTGCCCCCATAACTTGGAGAAGTACAAGCAACTAACCCTAATAAATGGTGTTGAGGTCCAGGCCTACAGGGACACAGGTGCCAGTGTCACAATGGTGATTGAGAAACTGGTGCACCCTGAACAACACATACTTGGACACCAGTACCAAGTAACCGATGCTCACAACATAACACAAAGCCACCCCATGGCTGTTGTAAATCTCAACTGGGGGGGGGTAACTGGTCCAAAGAAAGTTGTGGTAGCTTCAGATTTACCTGTAGACTGTCTATTAGGGAATGATTTGGAGACATCAGCTTGGTCAGATGTGGAGTTGGAGGCCCATGCAGCAATGCTGGGCATCACCGGGCATATTTTTGCTTTGACAAGGGCTCAGGCCAAAAAGCAAAAAGGACAGGGAAGCTTGGATCCTGGAACAATGGACCAAGTGCTCCCTAAAGCTAGGGCTAGTAGAAGCAAACCACTTCCTACTATCCCTCCCTCTACAGTGGATTCTACTTCTGAGGAAGAAGAATTCCCTCCCTGTGCAGAACCTACACCAGAGGAGCTGGAAGCAGACACTGCTGAGCTTTTGGGTGAAGGGGGGCCTGCCAGAGAGGAGCTGAGTGTGGCACAGCAAACCTGTCCCACATTAGAGGGTCTCAGACAGCAAGCTGTCAAACAGGCTAATGGGGATGTCAGTGACTCTCACAGAGTTTACTGGGAGGACAACCTCTTGTACACTGAGCATAGGGATCCTAAACCTGGAGCTGCCAGGAGATTAGTGATTCCTCAGGAGTACAGAAAGTTCCTCCTAACACTGGCACATGACATTCCCTTAGCTGGGCATCTAGGACAAATGAAAACTTGGGACAGGCTTGTTCCCCTGTTTCATTGGCCTAGGATGTGTGAGGACAAAAAATAATTTTGTAAGTCCTGTGAAACCTGTCAAGCCAGTGGCAAGACAGGTGGCACTCCAAAGGCACCCCTTATCCCACTGCCTGTGGTTGGGGTTCCCTTTGAAAGGGTAGGGGTTGACATAGTTGGCCCCCTTGACCCTCCTACTGCTTCAGGCAATAGGTTTATCTTAGTGGTAGTGGACCATGCCACAAGATATCCTGAAGCTATTCCTTTAAGGACCACTACAGCACCTGCAGTGGCAAAGGCCCTCCTGGGAATATTTTCCAGGGTGGGCTTCCCAAAGGAAGTAGTATCAGACAGAGGAAGCAATTTCATGTCTGCATACTTAAAGGCCATGTGGAAGGAGTGTGGTGTAACGTACAAGTTCACAACACCCTATCATCCACAAACAAATGGACTGGTGGAGAGATTTAATAAAACTCTCAAAGGCATGATTATGGGACTCCCTGAAAAACTCCGCAGGAGATGGGATATCCTTCTACCATGCCTCCTTTTTGCCTACAGGGAGGTACCCCAGAAAGGAGTGGGCTTCAGCCCCTTTGAACTTCTTTTTGGACACCCTGTTAGGGGTCCACTCACACTTGTAAAGGAGGGTTGGGAACAACCTTTAAAAGCTCCTAAGCAGGATATTGTGGACTATGTACTTGGCCTCAGATCAAGGATGGCTGAGTACATGAAAAAGGCCAGTAAAAACCTTCAGGCCAGCCAAGAGCTCCAGAAGCAATGGCATGATCAGAAGGCTGTTTTGGTTCAGTACCAACCAGGGCAGAAAGTGTGGGTCTTGGAGCCTGTGGCCCCAAGAGCACTCCAAGATAAATGGAGTGGTCCCCACACAATTGTTGAAAAGAAGGGAGAAGTCACCTACTTGGTTGACTTAGGCACTGCCAGGAGTCCCCTTAGGGTTCTCCATGTCAACCGCCTGAAACCCTACTATGACAGGGCTGATCTCACCCTGCTCATGGCAACAGATGAGGGACAGGAAGAAGACAGTGATCCTCTACCTGATCTCTTCTCTTCCACAGAACAAGATGCTCTTGTGGAAGGTGTAGTTTTGGCTGATTGTCTTACTGCTGAGCAGAAAGATAATTGCATAAATCTCCTAGGACAATTTTCAGAACTCTTCTCTACTGTGCCAGGCACCACTTCTTGGTGTGAGCACACTATAGATACTGGAGACAGTTTACCTGTCAAAAGTAAGATCTATAGGCAGCCTGACCATGTCAGGGACTGCATAAAGCAAGAAGTTCAGAAAATGTTGGAACTAGGAGTGGTTGAGCACTCTGACAGTCCATGGGCTTCTCCTGTGGTACTAGTACCAAAACCCAATTCTAAAGATGGAAAGAAGGAAATGAGGTTTTGTGTAGACTATAGAGGTCTCAACTTGGTAACCAAAACTGATGCTCACCCTATACCCAGGGCAGATGAGCTTATAGATACACTGGCGTCTGCCAAGTATCTAAGCACTTTTGATTTGACTGCAGGGTATTGGCAGATCAAATTGTCAGAAGATGCTAAACCTAAGACTGCATTTTCTACCATTGGAGGACATTACCAGTTTACTGTAATGCCTTTTGGTTTGAAAAATGCACCTGCCACTTTTCAGAGGTTGGTGAACACAGTCCTGCAAGGGCTGGAAGCTTTCAGTGCAGCATATTTGGACGATATAGCTGTCTTTAGCTCCAGCTGGGATGATCACCTGGTCCACCTATGGAAAGTTTTGGAGGCTCTGCAAAAGGCAGGCCTCACTATCAAGGCTTCAAAGTGCCAGATAGGGCAGGGTAAGGTGGTTTATCTGGGACACCTTGTTGGTGGAGAACAGATTGCACCACTTCAGGGGAAAATCCAAACTATTATTGATTGGGTTCCCCCTACCACTCAGACTCAGGTGAGAGCCTTCCTAGGCCTCACTGGGTATTACAGGAGGTTCATTAAGAACTATGGCTCCATTGCAGCCCCTCTTAATGACCTCACATCCAAGAAAATGCCTAAAAAGGTATTATGGACAGCAAGCTGTCAGAAAGCTTTTGAGGAGCTGAAGCAGGCCATGTGCTCTGCACCTGTCCTGAAAAGCCCTTGTTACTCTAAAAAATTCTATGTCCAGACTGATGCATCTGAATTAGGAGTAGGGGCAGTCCTATCACAACTTAATTCTGAGGGCCAGGATCAACCTGTTGCTTTTATTAGTAGAAGGTTGACCCCTAGAGAAAAGCGTTGGTCTGCCATTGAGAGGGAGGCCTTTGTTGTGGTCTGGGCTCTGAAGAAGTTGAGGCCATACCTGTTTGGCACTCACTTCATTGTTCAGACAGACCACAAACCTCTACTTTGGCTAAAACAAATGAAAGGTGAAAATCCTAAATTGTTGAGGTGGTCCATATCCCTACAGGGAATGGACTATACAGTGGAACATAGACCTGGGAGTAGCCTCTCCAATGCAGATGGACTCTCCAGATATTTCCACTTAGACAATGAAGACTCATCAGGTAATGGCTAGTCTTATTGTCCTTCGTTTGGGGGGGGGTTGTGTAGGAAAGTTCCATCTTGCCTGGCATGTTACCCCCATTTTTCACTGTATATATGTTGTTTTAGTTGTATGTGTCACTGGGACCCTGGTAACCCAGGGCCCCAGTGCTCATAAGTGTGCCTGAATGTGTTACCTGTGTAGTGACTAACTGTCTCACTGAGGCTCTGCTAATCAGAACCTCAGTGGTTATGCTCTCTCACTTCTTTCCAAATTGTCACTGACAGGCTAGTGACCATTTTTACCAATTTACATTGGCTTACTGGAACACCCTTATAATTCCCTAGTATATGGTACTGAGGTACCCAGGGTATTGGGGTTCCAGGAGATCCCTATGGGCTGCAGCAATTCTTTTGCCACCCATAGGGAGCTCTGACAATTCTTACACAGGCCTGCCACTGCAGCCTGAGTGAAATAACGTCCACGTTATTTCACAGCCATTTTACACTGCACTTAAGTAACTTATAAGTCACCTATATGTCTAACCTTTACCTGGTAAAGGTTAGGTGCAAAGTTACTCAGTGTGAGGGCACCCTGGCACTAGCCAAGGTGCCCCCACATTGTTCAGAGCCAATTCACTGAACTTTGTGAGTGCGGGGACACCATTACACGCGTGCACTACATATAGGTCACTACCTATATGTAGCTTCACCATTGGTAACTCCGAATATGGCCATGTAACATGTCTATGATCATGGAATTGCCCCCTCTATGCCATCCTGGCATTGTTGGTACAATTCCATGATCGCAGTGGTCTGTAGCACAGACCCTGGTACTGCCAGACTGCCCTTCCTGGGGTTTCACTGCAGCTGCTGCTGCTGCCAACCCCTCAGACAGGCAGCTGGCCTCCTGGGGTCCAGCCAGGCCTGGCCCAGGATGGCAGAACAAAGAACTTCCTCTGAGAGAGGGTGTGACACCCTCTCCCTTTGGAAAATGGTGTGAAGGCAGGGGAGGAGTAGCCTCCCCCAGCCTCTGGAAATGCTTTGTTGGGCACAGATGTGCCCAATTCTGCATAAGCCAGTCTACACCGGTTCAGGGACCCCTTAGCCCCTGCTCTGGCGCGAAACTGGACAAAGGAAAGGGGAGTGACCACTCCCCTGACCTGCACCTCCCCTGGGAGGTGTCCAGAGCTCCTCCAGTGTGCTCCAGACCTCTGCCATCTTGGAAACAGAGGTGCTGCTGGCACACTGGACTGCTCTGAGTGGCCAGTGCCACCAGGTGACGTCAGAGACTCCTGCTGATAGGCTCCTTCAGGTGTTAGTAGCCTTTCCTCTCTCCTAGGTAGCCAAACCCTCTTTTCTGGATATTTAGGGTCTCTGTCTCTGGGGAAACTTTAGATAACGAATGCATGAGCTCAGCCGAGTTCCTCTGCATCTCCCTCTTCACCTTCTGATAAGGAATCGACCGCTGACCGCGCTGGAAGCCTGCAAACCTGCAACATAGTAGCAAAGACGACTACTGCAACTCTGTAACGCTGATCCTGCCGCCTTCTCGACTGTTTTCCTGCTTGTGCATGCTGTGGGGGTAGTCTGCCTCCTCTCTGCACCAGAAGCTCCGAAGAAATCTCCCGTGGGTCGACGGAATCTTCCCCCTGCAACCGCAGGCACCAAAAAGCTGCATTACCGGTCCCTTGGGTCTCCTCTCAGCACGACGAGCGAGGTCCCTCGAATCCAGCGACGCTGTCCAAGTGACCCCCACAGTCCAGTGACTCTTCAGCCCAAGTTTGGTGGAGGTAAGTCCTTGCCTCACCTCGCTGGGCTGCATTGCTGGGAACCGCGACTTTGCAGCTACTCCGGCCCCTGTGCACTTCCGGCGGAAATCCTTCGTGCACAGCCAAGCCTGGGTCCACGGCACTCTAACCTGCATTGCACGACTTTCTAAGTTGGTCTCCGGCGACGTGGGACTCCTTTGTGCAACTTCGGTGAGCACTGTTTCACGCATCCTCGTAGTGCCTGTTTCTGGCACTTCTCTGGGTGCTACCTGCTTTAGTGAGGGCTCTTTGTCTTGCTCGACGTCCCCTCTCTCTTCAGGTCCAATTTGCGACCTCCTGGTCCCTCCTGGGCCCCAGCAGCGTCCAAAAACGCCAAACGTACGATTTGCGTGTAGCAAGGCTTGTTGGCGTCCTTCCGGCGGGAAAACACTTCTGCACGACTCACCAAGGCAAGAGGGATGCGTCCACCAAAGGGGAAGTCTCTAGCCTTTTTCGTTCCTGCAGAAACCTCAGCTTCTTCTGTCCAGTTCAAGCTTCTTTGCACCCGCAGCTGGCATTTCCTGGGCATCTGCCCATCTCCGACTTGCTTGTGACTTTTGGACTTGGTCCCCTTGTTCCACAGGTACCCTAGATTGGAAATCCACAGTTGTTGCATTGCTGGTTTGTGTCTTTCCTGCATTATTCCTCTAACACGACTACTTTGTCCTTAGGGGAACTTTAGTGCACTTTGCACTCACTTTTCAGGGTCTTGGGGAGGGTTATTTTTCTAACTCTCACTATTTTCTAATAGTCCCAGCGACCCTCTACAAGGTCACATAGGTTTGGGGTCCATTCGTGGTTCGCATTCCACTTTTGGAGTATATGGTTTGTGTTGCCCCTATCCCTATGTTTCCCCATTGCATCCTATTGTAACTATACATTGTTTGCACTGTTTTCTAAGACTATACTGCATATTTTTGCTATTGTGTATATATATCTCGTGTATATTTCCTATCCTCTCACTGAGGGTACACTCTAAGATACTTTGGCATATTGTCATAAAAATAAAGTACCTTTATTTTTAGTATAACTGTGTATTGTGTTTTCTTATGATATTGTGCATATGACACCAGGTGGTACTGTAGTAGCTTCACACGTCTCCTAGTTCAGCCTAAGCTGCTCTGCTAAGCTACTATTATCTATCAGCCTAAGCTGCTAGACACCCTATACACTAATAAGGGATAACTGGGCCTGGTGCAAGGTGCAAGTACCCCTTGGTACTCACTACAAGCCAGTCCAGCCTCCTACAATATTGACATACAGGCTTGACCGAGCCACTATACAGGAACTGTGTGCCCAGCTGGAGCCAGACCTGATGTCACCCATCCGCCAACCCACAGGGATTCCCCCTCTAGTGCAGGTTCTGTCAGTACTCCATTTTTTGGCAAGTGGGTCATTTCAATCAACAGTGGCCATTTCATCAGGGATGTCTCAGCCTATGTTTTCAAAGGTGTTGTCCAGAGTGTTGTCTGCCCTGATGAAATACATGCGGAGCTACATTGTTTTCCCTGAGGTGGGCGATTTGGCTACAGTGAAGGGTGATTTCTATGCCCTTGGACATATTCCCAACATCATTGGTGCCATTGATGAGACACATGTGGCTTTGGTCCCCCCCAGCAGGAGTGAACAGGTGTACAGGAACAGAAAAAGTTATCATTCGATGAATGTCCAGGTGGTCTGTTTGGCTGACCAGTACATCTCCCATGTAAATGCCAAGTTCCCTGGGTCAGTGCATGACGCGTACATCATGCGAAATAGCAGCATCCCTTATGTGATGGAACAACTACAGAGACACCGTGTGTGGCTAATTGGTGACTCTGGTTACCCCAACCTGTCCTGGCTACTGACCCCAGTGAGGAATCCCAGGACCAGGGCAGAGGAACGGTACAATGAGGCCCATGGGCGGACTAGGAGGGGGATCGAACGCACCTTCGGCCTCCTGAAGGCCAGGTTTAGGTGCCTGCATATGACAGGTGGATCCCTAATGTACTCACCAAAGAAGGTGTGTCATATCATCGTGGCCTGCTGTATGCTTCACAACCTGGCTTTGCGACGCCAGGTGCCTTTCCTGCAGGAGGATGCTCCAGATGGTGGTGTGGCAGCTGTGGAGCCTGCGGAGAGTGAAGAGGAGGAAGACGAAGAGGACGACACAGACAACAGGGACACAGTAATAGAGCAGTATTTTCAATAACATACAGGTAAGAATCAACACCGGCATTTTACATTTACTTACAGTCTCCTGCCTCTCTACTGTCTGTCCTTTTCACCCAGTGTATGGTAACTGAGTTGTGACTTTCCTTTCCAATTTCAGAGATGTGGGCCCCACTGCGTGACCTCTGCTTTGTTTGCCCATGGACTACAGCTGTGTGACAGTGGTATGTTGTCATCACAATGTAACTTGACATTTTGCAACGGTTATGTCTAATACATTTGTTCAAAATACAGGCAGACTCCTGATTATTTTTGTGCAATAAGTGTTTTTATTAAAGTGCTCAATTTAGGGACATGGTTGAAAAATCGGTGATTGGTGATGGTGGAGGAATGTCCATGGCAGAGTCCAGGTTTTCAGTCTCACAGGTGCATTGTCCATATGCCTGTGGAAGGTGGAGCAGGGGCAGTTTAAGGTTGGACAGGGTGACAATGTGGGACAGTGGGATGACATCAGGGGGTATCCTTTCCTGGCGGGGGTCTTGGCATCCTACTCTGTCTTCTTCCTAGATCTCAGGCCCCGCTTGCGGGGTGGTTCTCCTTCTGCAGAGGGTGGGGTTCTGGTGGCCTGTTGTTCTTCTGTGGGGGCCTCCTGTCCACTAGCGCCGGCGGAGGTGGTAGCCTGTTCTTGGTCCATGCTAGTGACAGGGGCCCTTTGTGGTGCCACATGGTCCCGCAATGTGGTGACAATCTGGTTGAGAGCCACGACGATGGTGCCCATTGCGGAAGTAATGTTTCTGAGTTCTTCCCTGAACCCCATAAACTGTTCCCCCTGCAGTACCTGGATCTCCTGGAACCTGGCCAGGACCGTCGCCATGGTCTCCTGGGAGTGGTGGTATGCTCCCATGATAGAGGAGAGGGCCTCGTGGAGAGTCGGTTCCCTGGGCCTGTCCCCCCCCCTGTCGCACAGCAGCCCTCCCAGTTCCCCTGTTTCCCTGGGCCTCTGTCCCCTGGAACGTGTGCCCACTACCACTGCCCCCAGGTCCCTGTTGTTGTTGGGATGGTGGGTTAACCTGGGTGCCCTGTAGTGGTGGTCACACCACTGATTGACGTGTCCTGGAGACAGAGGCATGGGCCTGCTGGGTGGGAGCTGTGCTGGTGTTCCCAGAGGGGGGTAGGTCTGCCGTGGGCTGTGGCTGTGTGAGGGGAACCGACTGTCCCGAGGTCCCCGATGGGCCGGGCTGGTCATCTGGGTCCAGGGAGACAGAGCTGCTGTCATCACTGGGTGCCTCTTCTGGGGGTGGGACGGACATTTCTGGACCCTCCTGGGCGGTATGGTGGCGTTCAGGTCCTGCAGAGGTATAAGAGTATGGTTATTGCTTCTGTGTGTGCCATATCGTGCAATGGGTGGCTGCCCGTGTATCCCAGTGCTGGCATTCCCGTGTGGGGGCTGTTGTGACAGTGGTTTGTGGGGGAGATGGGCATGTGCAGTGGGCATGCTTAGGTGATGGGTGTCCATGGTTTGTGGTGGCATGCAGGGTTTGGTGTTGGGATGGGTGGGTTGTGATGGTGAGACATTAGCAAGGAGGATATGTGATGGGGGTGGGGGTGAGGGTGGGGGTATGAGTTGGCATGCTGGTGGGGTGGGGGGATGAAGTAGTGAAGATGAGACTTACCAGAGTCCATTCCTCCAGCTCCTCCTGCAAGGCCCTCAGGATGCAGGATGTTCAAGACTTGCTCCTCCCATGCTGTAAATTCTGGGGGTTGAGGTGGGGATCCGCCGCCAGTCTTCTGCACCGCGATGTTGTGTCTGGATACCATAGAACGCACCTTCCCCCGTAGGTCGTTCCACCGCTTCCTGATGTCGTCCCGATTTCGTGGATGCTGACCCACAGCGTTGACCCTGTCCACTATTCTTTGCCATAGCTCCATCTTCCTGGCAATGCTGGTGTGCTGCACCTGTGTCCCGAAGAGCTGGGGCTCTACCCAAACTATTTCCTCCACCATGACCCTGAGTTCTGCGTCTGAAAACCTGGGGTGTCTTGGGGGTGCCATGGGGTGGTGTGGATGAGGTGTGGGGTGGTCTATGTGTTGATGAGTGTGAGAAAGTAGCCTCTTTCTAGCCTTGTTACCCCCACTTTAGGCCTGTTTGTGAGTGTATGTCAGGGTGTTTTCACTGTCTCACTGGGATCCTGCCAGCCAGGGCCCAGTGCTCATAGTGAAAACCCTATGTTTTCAGTATGTTTGTTATGTGTCACTGGGACCCTGCTAGTCAGGACCCCAGTGCTCATAAGTTTGTGACCTATAGGTATGTGTTCCCTGTGTGATGCCTAACTGTCTCACTGAGGCTCTGCTAACCAGAACCTCAGTGGTTATGCTCTCTCTTTACAATTTGTCACTAACAGGCTAGTGACCAATTTTACCAATTTACATTGGCTTACTGGAACACCCTTATAATTCCCTAGTATATGGTACTGAGGTACCCAGGGTATTGGGGTTCCAGGAGATCCCTATGGGCTGCACCATTTCTTTTGCCACCCATAGGGAGCTCTGACAATTCTTACACAGGCCTGCCACTGCAGCCTGAGTGAAATAACGTCCACGTTATTTCACAGCCATTTTACACTGCACTTAAGTAACTTATAAGTCACCTATATGTCTAACCTTTACCTGGTAAAGGTTAGGTGCAAAGTTACTTAGTGTGAGGGCACCCTGGCACTAGCCAAAGTGCCCCCACATTGTTCAGGGCCAATTCCTCGGACTTTGTGAGTGCGGGGACACCATTACACGCGTGCACTACATATAGGTCACTACCTATATGTAGCTTCACAATGGTAACTCCGAATATGGCCATGTAACATGTCTATGATCATGGAATTGCCCCCTCTATGCCATCCTGGCATAGTTGGCACAATCCCATGATCCCCGTGGTCTGTAGCACAGACCCTGGTACTGCCAAACTGCCTTTCCTGGGGTTTCACTGCAGCTGCTGCTGCTGCCAATCCCTCAGACAGGCACCTGCCCTCCTGGGGTCCAGCCAGGCCTGGCCCAGGATGGCAGAACAAAGAACTTCCTCTGAGAGAGGGTGTTACACCCTCTCCCTTTGGAAAATGGTGTGAAGGCAGGGGAGGAGTAGCCTCCCCCAGCCTCTGGAAATGCTTTCTTGGGCACAGATGTGCCCAATTCTGCATAAGCCAGTCTACACCGGTTCAGGGGACCCCTTAGCCCTGCTCTGGTGCGAAACTGGAGAAAGGAAAGGGGAGTGACCACTCCCCTGACCTGCACCTCCCCTGGGAGGTGTCCAGAGCTCCTCCAGTGTGCTCCAGACCTCTGCCATCTTGAAAACAGAGGTGCTGCTGGCACACTGGACTGCTCTGAGTGGCCAGTGCCACCAGGTGACGTCAGAGACTCCTTGTGATAGGCTCCTTCAGGTGTTGCTAGCCTATCCTCTCTCCTAAGTAGCCAAACCCTCTTTTCTGGCTATTTAGGGTCTCTGTCTCTGGGGAAACTTTAGATAACGAATGCAAGAGCTCATCAGAGTTCCTCTGCATCTCTCTCTTCACCTTCTGCCAAGGAATCGACTGCTGACCGCGCTGGAAGCCTGCAAAACTGCAACAAAGTTGCTAAGACGACTACTGCAACTCTGTAACGCTGATCCTGCCGCATACTCAACTGTTTTCCTGGTGGTGCATGCTGTGGGGGTAGTCTGCCTCCTCTCTGCACTAGAAGCTCCGAAGAAATCTCCCGTGGGTCGACGGAATCTTCCCCCTGCAACCGCAGGCACCAAAAAGCTGCATTACCGGTCCCTTGGGTCTCCTCTCAGCACGACGAGCGAGGTCCCTCGAATCCAGCAACTCTGTCCAAGTGACTCCCACAGTCCAGTGACTCTTCAGTCCAAGTTTGGTGGAGGTAAGTCCTTGCCTCACCTCGCTAGACTGCATTGCTGGGAACCGCGACTTTTGCAGCTACTCCGGCCCCTGTGCACTTCCGGCGGAAATCCTTTGTGCACAGCCAAGCCTGGGTCCACGGCACTCTAACCTGTATTGCACAACTTTCTAAGTTGGTCTCCGGCGACGTGGGACTCCTTTGTGTAACTTCGGGTGAGCACCATTTCACGCATCCTCGTAGTGCCTGTTTCTGGCACTTCTCCGGGTGCTACCTGCTGCTAAGAGGGCTCCTTGTCTTGCTCGACATCTCCTCTACCTCCTGGTCCAATTTGGGACCTCCTGGTCCCTCCTGGGCCACAGCAGCATCCAAAAACGCTAACCGCACGATTTGCAGCTAGCAAGGCTTGTTGGTGTTCTTTCGGTGGGAAAACACTTCTGCACGACTCTCCACGGTGAGAGGGATCCGTCCACCAAAGGGAAAGTCTCTAGCCCTTTTCGTTTCTGCAGAAACCTCAGCTTCTTCTGTCCAGTAGAAGCTTCTTTGCATCCACAACTGGCATTTCCTGGGCATATGCCCATCTCCGACTTGCTTGTGACTTTTGGACTTGGTCCCCTTGTTCCACAGGTACCCTAGATTGGAAATCCATGGCTGTTGCATTGTTGGTTTGTGTCTTTCCTGCATTATTCCTCTAACACAACTTCTTTGTCCTTAGGGGAACTTTAGTGCACTTTGCACTCACTTTTCAGGGTCTTGGGGAGGGTTATTTTTCTAACTCTCACCATTTTCTAATAGTCCCAGCGACCCTCTACAAGGTCACATAGGTTTGGGGTCCATTCGTGGTTCACATTCCACTTTTGGAGTATATGGATTGTGTTGCCCCTTTCCCTATGTGTCCCCATTGCATCCTATTGTAACTATACATTGTTTGCACTGTTTTCTAAGACTATACTGCATATTTTTGCTATTGTGTATATATATCTTGTGTATATTTCCTATCCTCTCACTGAGGGTACACTCTAAGATACTTTGGCATATTGTCATAAAAATAAAGTACCTTTATTTTTAGTATAACTGTGTATTGTGTTTTCTTATGATATTGTGCATATGACACTAAGGGGCATATTTATACTCTGTTTGCACCGAATTAGTGTCATTTTTTTTTACTCTAATTCGGTGCAAAACTAACTCCATATTTATACTTTGGTGCTAGACCCCTCTAGCACCAAATTTATGGAGTTAAAGTCATTTTTTGAAAGTGGAGACTTACTTTGCCTTAATGAGATGCAAGGTAGGCGTTCCCGTGCAAAAAATGACTCTATGGCCTTAACACCATATTTAGGGGCATATTTATACTCTGCGGCATATTTATACTCTGTTTGCACCGAATTAGTGTCATTTTTTTTTACTCTAATTCGGTGCAAAACTAACTCCATATTTATACTTCGGTGCTAGACCCATCTAGCACCAAGACCCTGATTTAAACTTTTTTTGCACCGCATTAACGTCATTTTATGATGCAAAAGTGGCGCAAACTTACAAAATATTGGCCCTTATTTATACTTTTTGCTGCAAAACTGCACTAACTCAGTTTTGCACCAAAAAGTTTAGCACCGGCTTGCACCATTTCTGTGCACCAGCCGGGCACCATATTTATGGAATGGTGCAAGCCGGTGCAAAGGGTAGGCTAGAGTTTTAGAAAATGACATTAGTCGGGTGGGGCTGGCAGTATAGAAGGAGAGGCTTTAGCAGCAAAAAATGGCTTTAGGCAGGTTAGAGTTAAAAAAAAAATGACTCTAACCAGATTAACGTCATTTTATGGGCACATGGGCATTGCACCATGTGCCATGTATGGGGGCCCATTTCAGGGCCCCCTATGGCACTTTCAAAAATAAAATGCACTTACCTGTACTTACCTGGGATGGGGTCCCCCATCCTCGCAGTCCCTCTAGTGTGGGTGGGGGTGCCCCTAGGGCCTAGGGAGGGCACCTCTGGGCTTATTCCATGGTGTTCCACCATGGAAATAGGGCCACAGGTCCCCTAACGCCTGCCCTGACCCTGGTCTTAAAAAATGGGGCAAAGCAAGCTTTGCTCCATTTTTTGACCCCTCCTCCCTCCCTTGCACCATTTTTACATGGGAGTATAAATATGGTGTTAAGGCCATAGAGTCATTTTTTTGCACGGGAACGCCTACCTTGCATCTCATTAAGGCAAGGTAGGTTTCCACTTCCAAAAAATGACTTTAACTCCATAAATTTGGTTCTAGACGGGTCTAGCACCAAAGTATAAATATGGAGTTAGTTTTGCACTGAATTAGAGTAAAAAACAAATTATGCTAATTCAGTGCAAACAGAGTATAAATATGCCCCTTAGCGTCAAAAAATGATGCTAATCTGGTCAGAGTCATTTATTTTGACTCAAAACTGCCTAACGTCATTTTTTTTTAAGCTAGCCTACCCTTTGCACCGGCTTGCACCATTCCATAAATATGGTGCCCAGATGGTGCTAAAAAATGGTGCAAGCCGGTGCAAAACTTTTTGGGGCAAAACTGCCTTAGTGCAGTTTTGCACCAAAAAGTATAAATAAGGCCCTAAGTGGTACTGTAGTAGCATCACTCATCTCCTAGTTCAGCCTAAGCTGCTCTGCTAAGCTACCATTATCTATCAGCCTAAGCTGCTAGACACCCTATACACTAATAAGGGATAACTGGGCCTGGTGCAAGGTGCAAGTACCCCTTGGTACTCACTACAAGCCAGTCCAGCCTCCTACATTGGTTGTGCAGCGGTGGGATAAGTGCTTTGAGACTACTTACCACTCTTGTCATTGTACTTTTCATGAGAGAAAAATATACAAAACAAGTTCAGTGTATATACACATAACCAAAAAGTTTTGCATTTCCTCTTTTCACCCTTTTCTAAGTGCTGAAAAGTACTTCTAACTTTCTAAAAAGTTCTAAAAAGTTTTAAAAGTTTTTTTCTCTGTCTTTCTAAAAGCTCTGACAAACTTTTTTCTCTTTTTCTATCACTTTAACTCTCTCTAAAAATGTCTGGCACAGGCCAAAATGTTGATCTGTCCAAACTTGCATATGATCACCTTAGCTGGAAAGGAGCAAGGAGTCTCTGCATAGAGAGAGGTTTGAGTGTAGGGAAGAATCCTTCCTTGGAACTGTTACTTAACATGCTTAGAGAACAGGATAAGGCTAGAAGTGCCCCATCTGTAGAAAAAGTAGCTAATGGTTCCCAATCTGATCCAGGGACTCCCCCAGGAAAAGATTCAGGAAAGAAACTCCCTAGCCTGCCCATTACTAGACAGTCTAGCATAGTTGGTAATGATGGAGAGCCACACCATACAAATAGTGTTGTCTCACATCATAGCAAAAGCATTTATTCTCACCACAGTGGTACTGATGTTTCTGTTAGCCAAGCTGTTAGGGTGCCCTCTGTAAGGGACAGGTCTCCTTCTGTCCATTCTCACCATACTTCTGTTTCAAGGCATGTCCCTCCCACCCACCCTGATGACAGATTGTTAGAAAGGGAGCTCAATAGATTGAGAGTGGAACAAACCAGACTGAAGCTGAAGAAGCAACAGCTGGATTTGGATAGACAGACTTTAAAAGTAGAGAAGGAGAGACAGAAACTGGGTTTAGAAACCCATGGTGGCAGCAGCAGTTTTCCCCATAGTCATCCTGCAAAAGAGCATGATTCCAGGAATCTGCATAAGATAGTTCCCCCTTATAAGGAGGGGGATGACATTAACAAGTGGTTTGCTGCACTTGAGAGGGCCTGTGCTGTACAGGATGTCCCTCAAAGGCAGTGGGCTGCTATCCTATGGCTATCATTTAGTGGAAAAGGTAGGGATAGGCTCCTTACTGTGAAAGAAAATGAAGCTAATGATTACAAAGTTCTTAAGAATGCACTCCTGGATGGTTATGGCTTAACCACTGAACAATACAGGATAAAGTTCAGAGAGACCAAAAAGGAGTCTTCACAAGACTGGGTTGATTTCATTGACCATTCAGTGAAGGCCTTGGAGGGGTGGTTACATGGCAGTAAAGTTACTGATTATAACAGCCTGTATAACACAATCCTGAGAGAGCATATACTTAATAATTGTGTGTCTGATTTGTTGCACCAGTACTTGGTGGACTCTGATCTGACCTCTCCCCAAGAATTGGGAAAGAAGGCAGACAAATGGGTCAGAACAAGGGTGAACAGAAAAGTTCATACAGGGGGTGACAAAGAGAACAATAAGAAGAAAGATGGTGAAAAATCTCAAGATAAGCATGGGGATAAGGGTAAAACCAAAGATCCCACTTCAAATCTTAAACAATCTTCAGGGGGTGCGGATAAAACAAATTCTTCTTCTTCTCAACCTACACAATTCAAAAAGCCTTGGTGCTTTGTGTGTAAAAACAGAGGCCATAGGCCAGGGGATAAGTCCTGTCCAGGTAAACCCCCTGAGCCTACCACCACTAATACATCAAGCTCTAGTGCCCCTAGCAGTAGTGGTACTAGTGGTGGGACTGATGGCAACAGTCAAGTTAAGGGTGTAGTTGGGTTCACTTATGGGTCCATAGTAGAAACTGGGGTAGTCAGTCCCAAGACAGTTTCTGTCACACCTAGTAGCATTGGCCTTGCCACACTGGCTGCTTGTCCCCTTACAATGGATAAGTACAGGCAGACAGTTTCAATAAATGGTGTTGAAGCCTTGGCCTACAGGGACACAGGTGCCAGTATCACTTTGGTGACTGAAAACCTAGTGCACCGTGATCAACACATCATTGGACAACAGTATAAGATTATTGATGTCCATAACTCCACTAAGTTTCTTCCCTTAGCTATAATTCAGTTTAGTTGGGGTGGAGTTACTGGCCCTAAGCAGGTGGTGGTATCACCTAGCTTACCTGTAGACTGTCTCTTAGGTAATGACCTAGAGGCCTCAGGTTGGGCTGATGTAGAGTTTTATGCCCATGCAGCCATGCTGGGCATCCCTGAGGAATTGTTCCCTCTCATTTCTACTGAAATGAAAAAGCAAAGGAGAGAAGGCCTGAAAACTCAGGATCCCTCTCCATCAACAGGTAAAAAGGGTATCACAGTATCCCCTAACCACCCTACCATTCAGGATACCATTCCTGTGGTGGGAGAAACCTCTCCTGGGGTGGCACCTGTTCCAAGGGAAGCATCAGCTAGCAAAGCTGTACTCCCTGAGGTAGAAGTACCTCTCTGTGGGATAACTAACATTGGTGAGAAAAAGAGCACCATTTTAGTTAACATGGAGCATCCCTCCAACCCTCCCAGAGAAACTTTAGTGCAGAAGCTCTGCACTGCCTCACAACACTTAGGACAGCATGCCTGTGTAGGAGGCTGGACTGGCTTGTAGTGAGTACCAAGGGGTACTTGCACCTTGCACCAGGCCCAGTTATCCCTTATTAGTGTATAGGGTGTCTAGCAGTTTAGGCTGACAGATAATGGTAGCTTAGCAGAGCAGCTTAGGATGAACTAGGAGACGTGTGAAGCTACTACAGTACCACTTAGTGTCATATGCACAATATCATAAGAAAACACAATACACAGTTATACTAAAAATAAAGGTACTTTATTTTTATGACAATATGCCAAAGTATCTTAGAGTGTACCCTCAGTGAGAGGATAGGAAATATACACAAGATATATGTACACAATAGCAAAAATATGCAGTATAGTCTTAGAAAACAGTGCAAACAACGTATAGTTACAATAGGATGCAATCGGGAAACATAGGGATAGGGGCAACACAAACCATACACTCCAAAAGTGGAATGCGAACCACGAATGGACCCCAAACCTATGTGACCTTGTAGAGGGTCGCTGGGACTATTAGAAAATAGCGAGAGTTAGAAAAATAACCCTCCCCAAGACCCTGAAAAGTGAGTGCAAAGTGCACTAAAGTTCCCCTAAGGATAAAGAAGTTGTGTTAGAGGAATAATGCAGGAAAGACACAAACCAACAGTGCAACAACGCTGGATTTCCAATCTGGGGTACCTGTGGAAGAAGGGGACCAAGTCCAAAAGTCACAAGCAAGTCGGAGATGGGCAGATGCCCAGGAAATGCCAGCTGCGGGTGCAAAGAAGCTTCTACTGGACAGAAGAAGCTGCGGTTTCTGCAGGAACGCAAAGGGCTAAAGACTTCACCTTTGGAGGACTGATCCCTCTCGCCTCGTAGAGTCGTGCAGAAGTGTTTTCCTGCCGAAAGAACGCCAACAAGTCTTGCTAGCTGCAAATCGTGCAGTTACCGTTTTTGGACGCTGCTGCGGCCCAGGAGGGACCAGGAGGTCGCAAATTGGACCAGGAGGTAGAGGGGACGTCGAGCACAACAAGAAGCCCTCTTAGCAGCAGGTAGATCCCGGAGAAGTGCCAGAAATAGGCACTACAAGGATGCGTGAAATGGTGCTCACCCGAAGTTACACAAAGGAGTCCCACGTCGCCGGAGACCAACTTAAAAAGTCGTGGAATGCAGGTTAGAGTGCCGTGGACCCAGGCTTGGCTGTGCACAAAGGATTTCAACCGGAAGTGCACAGGGGCCGGAGTAGCTGCAAAAGTCGCGGTTCCCAGAAATGCAGTCTAGCGAGGTGAGGCAAGGACTTACCTCCACCAAACTTGGACTGAAGAGTCACTGGACTGTGGGGCTCACTTGGACAGAGTTGCTGGATTTGAGGGACCTCGCTCGTCATGCTGAGAGGAGACCCAAGGGACCGGTAATGCAGCTTTTTGGTGCCTGCGGTTGCAGGGGGAAGATTCCGTCGACCCACGGGAGATTTCTTCGGAGCTTCTAGTGCAGAGAGGAGGCAGACTACCCCCACAGCATGCACCACCAGGAAAACAGTCGAGAAGGCGGCAGGATCAGCGTTACAGAGTTGCAGTAGTCGTCTTTGCTACTATGTTGCAGGTTTGCAGGCTCCCAGCACGGTCAGCAGTCGATTCCTTGGCAGAAGGTGAAGAGAGAGATGCAGAGGAACTCGGCTGAGCTCTTGCATTCGTTATCTAAAGTTTCCCCAGAGACAGAGACCCTAAATAGCCAGAAAAGAGGGTTTGGCTACCTAGGAGAGAGGATAGGCTAGCAACACCTGAAGGAGCCTATCACAAGGAGTCCCTGACGTCACCTGGTGGCACTGGCCACTCAGAGCAGTCCAGTGTGCCAGCAGCACCTCTGTTTCCAAGATGGCAGAGGTCTGGAGCACACTGGAGGAGCTCTGGACACCTCCCAGGGGAGGTGCAGGTCAGGGGAGTGGTCACTCCCCTTTCCTTTGTCCAGTTTCGCGCCAGAGCAGGGCTAAGGGGTCCCCTGAACCGGTGTAGACTGGCTTATGCAGAATTGGGCACATCTGTGCCCAAGAAAGCATTTCCAGAGGCTGGGGGAGGCTACTCCTCCCCTGCCTTCACACCATTTTCCAAAGGGAGAGGGTGTAACACCCTCTCTCAGAGGAAGTCCTTTGTTCTGCCATCCTGGGCCAGGCCTGGCTGGACCCCAGGAAGGCAGATGCCTGTCTGAGGGGTTGGCAGCAGCAGCAGCTGCAGTGAAACCCCAGGAAGGGCAGTTTGGCAGTACCAGGGTCTGTGCTACAGACCACTGGGATCATGGGATTGTGCCAACTATGCCAGGATGGCATAGAGGGGGCAATTCCATGATCATAGACATGTTACATGGCCATATTCGGAGTTACCATTGTGAAGCTACATATAGGTAGTGACCTATATGTAGTGCACGCGTGTAATGGTGTCCCCGTACTCACAAAGTCCGGGGAATTGGCCCTGAACAATGTGGGGGCACCTTGGCTAGTGCCAGGGTGCCCTCACACTAAGTAACTTTGCACCTAACCTTTAGCAGGTAAAGGTTAGACATATAGGTGACTTATAAGTTACTTAAGTGCAGTGTAAAATGGCTGTGAAATAACGTGGACGTTATTTCACTCAGGCTGCAGTGGCAGGCCTGTGTAAGAATTGTCAGAGCTCCCTATGGGTGGCAAAAGAAATGCTGCAGCCCATAGGGATCTCCTGGAACCCCAATACCCTGGGTACCTCAGTACCATATACTAGGGAATTATAAGGGTGTTCCAGTAAGCCAATGTAAATTGGTAAAAATAGTCACTAGCCTGTTAGTGACAATTTGGAAAGAAATGAGAGAGCATAACCACTGAGGTTCTGATTAGCAGAGCCTCAGTGAGACAGTTAGTCACTACACAGGTAACACATTCAGGCACACTTATGAGCACTGGGGCCCTGGTGAACAGGGTCCCAGTGACACATACAACTAAAACAACATATATACAGTGAAAAATGGGGGTAACATGCCAGGCAAGATGGTACTTTCCTACACAACCCCCCCCCCAAACGAAGGACAATAAGACTAGCCATGACCTGATGAGTCTTCATTGTCTAAGTGGAAATATCTGGAGAGTCCATCTGAATTGGAGTGGCTACTCCCAGGTCTATGTTCCACTGTATAGTCCATTCCCTGTAGGGATATGGACCACCTCAACAATTTAGGATTTTCACCTTTCATTTGTTTTAGCCAAAGTAGAGGTTTTTGGTCTGTCTGAACAATGAAGTGAGTGCCAAACAGGTATGGCCTCAACTTCTTCAGTGCCCAGACCACAGCAAAGGCCTCCCTCTCAATGGCAGACCAACGCTTTTCTCTAGGGGTCAACCTCCTACTAATAAAAGCAACAGGTTGATCCTGGCCCTCAGAATTAAGTTGTGATAGGACTGCCCCTACTCCTAATTCAGATGCATCAGTTTGGACATAGAATTTTTTAGAGAAACAAGGGCTTTTCAGGACAGGTGCAGAGCACATGGCCTGCTTCAGCTCCTCAAAAGCTTTCTGACAGTTTGCTGTCCATAATACCTTTTTAGGCATTTTCTTGGATGTGAGGTCATTAAGAGGGGCTGCAATGGAGCCATAGTTCTTAATGAACCTCCTGTAATACACAGTGAGGCCTAGGAAGGCTCTCACCTGAGTCTGAGTGGTAGGGGGAACCCAATCAATAATTGTTTGGATTTTCCCCTGAAGTGGTGCAATCTGTTCCCCACCAACAAGGTGTCCCAGATAAACCACCTTACCCTGCCCTATCTGGCACTTTGAAGCCTTGATAGTGAGGCCTGCCTTTTGCAGGGCCTCCAAAACTTTCCATAGGTGGACCAGGTGATCATCCCAGCTGGAGCTAAAGACAGCTATATCGTCCAAATATGCTGCACTGAAAGCTTCCAGCCCTTGCAGGACTGTGTTCACCAACCTTTGAAAAGTGGCAGGTGCATTTTTCAAACCAAAAGGCATTACAGTAAACTGGTAATGGCCTCCAATGGTTGAAAATGCAGTTTTAGGTTTAGCATCTTCTGACAATTTGATCTGCCAATACCCTGCAGTCAAATCAAAAGTGCTTAGATACTTGGCAGATGCCAGTGTATCTATGAGCTCATCTGCCCTGGGTATAGGGTGAGCATCAGTTTTGGTTACCAAGTTGAGACCTATATAGTCTACACAAAACCGCATTTCCTTCTTTCCATCTTTGGAATGGGGTTTTGGTACAAGTACCACAGGAGAAGCCCATGGACTTTCAGAGTGCTCAACCACTCCTAGTTCTAACATTTTCTGGACCTCTTGCTTTATGCAGTCCCTGACATGGTCAGGCTGCCTATAGATCTTACTTTTGACAGGTAAACTGTCTCCAGTATCAATAGTGTGCTCACACCAAGAAGTGGTACCTGGCACAGTAGAGAAGAGTTCAGAGAATTGATCTAGGAGATTTATGCAATGGTCTTTCTGCTCAGCAGTAAGACAATCAGCCAAAACTACACCTTCCACAAGAGCATCTTGTTCTGTGGAAGAGAAGAGATCAGGTAGAGGATCACTGTCTTCTTCCTGTCCCTCATCAGTTGCCATGAGCAGGGTGAGATCAGCCCTGTCATAGTAGGGTTTCAGGCGGGTTGACATGGAGCACCCTAAGGGGACTCCTGGCAGTGCCTAAGTCAACTAAATAGGTGACTTCTCCCTTCTTTTCAACAATTGTGTGGGGTCCACTCCATTTATCTTGGAGTGCTCTTGGGGCCACAGGCTCCAAGACCCACACTTTCTGCCCTGGTTGGTACTGAACCAAAACAGCCTTCTGATCATGCCATTGCTTCTGGAGCTCTTGGCTGGCCTGAAGGTTTTTGCTGGCCTTTTTCATGTACTCAGCCATCCTTGATCTGAGGCCAAGTACATAATCCACAATATCCTGCTTAGGAGCTTTTAAAGGTTGTTCCCAACCCTCCTTTACAAGTGTGAGTGGACCCCTAACAGGGTGTCCAAAAAGAAGTTCAAAGGGGCTGAAGCCCACTCCTTTCTGGGGTACCTCCCTGTAGGCAAAAAGGAGGCATGGTAGAAGGATATCCCATCTCCTGCAGAGTTTTTCAGGGAGACCCATAATCATGCCTTTGAGAGTTTTATTAAATCTCTCCACCAGTCCATTTGTTTGTGGATGATAGGGTGTTGTGAACTTGTAAGTTACACCACACTCCTTCCACATGGCCTTTAAGTATGCAGACATGAAATTGCTTCCCCTGTCTGATACTACTTCCTTTGGGAAGCCCACCCTAGAAAATATTCCCAGGAGGGCCTTTGCCACTGCAGGTGCTGTAGTGGTCCTTAAAGGAATTGCTTCAGGGTATCTTGTGGCATGGTCCACTACCACCAAGATAAATCTATTGCCTGAAGCAGTAGGAGGGTCAAGGGGGCCAACTATGTCAACCCCTACCCTTTCAAAGGGAACCCCAACCACAGGCAGTGGGATAAGGGGTGCCTTTGGGGTGCCACCTGTCTTGCCACTGGCTTGACAGGGTTCACAGGACTTACAAAATTCCTTTGTGTCCTCAGACATCCTAGGCCAATGAAACAAGGGAACAAGTCTGTCCCAAGTTTTCATTTGTCCCAGGTGTCCAGCTAGGGGAATGTCGTGAGCAAGAGTTAGGAGGAACTTTCTGTACTCCTGAGGGATCACTAATCTCCTGGCAGCTCCAGGTTTAGGATCCCTTGCCTCAGTGTACAAGAGATTGTCCTCCCAGTAAACTCTGTGAGAGTCACTAACATCTCCATTAGCCTGTTTGACAGCTTGCTGTCTCAGACCCTCTAATGTGGGACAGGTTTGCTGTGCCACACTCAGCTCCTCCCTGGCAGGCCCCCCTTCACCCAAAAGCTCAGCAGTGTCTGCTTCAAGCTCCTCTGGTGTAGGTTCTGCACAGGGAGGGAATTCTTCTTCCTCAGAAGTTGAATCCACTGTAGAGGGAGGGATAGTAGGAAGTGGTTTGCTTCTACTAGCCCTAGCTTTAGGGAGAACTTGGTCCATTGTTCCAGGATCCAAGCTTTCCTGTCCTTTTTGCTTTTTGGCCTGAGCCCTGGTTAAAGCACAAATATACCCTGGGATGCCCAGCATTGCTGCATGGGCCTCCAACTCCACATCTGACCAAGCTGATGTCTCCAAATCATTTCCTAGTAGACAGTCTACAGGTAAATCTGCGGCTACCACAACTTTCTTTGGACCAGTAACCCCCCCCCAGTTGAGATTAACAACAGCCATGGGGTGGCTAAGTGTGTTGTTGTGAGCATCGGTTACTTGGTACTGGTGACCAAGTAGGTGTTGTTCAGGGTGGACCAGTTTCTCTATGACCATAGTCACACTGGCTCCAGTGTCCCTGTAGGCCTGAACCTCAACACCATTTATTAGGGGTAGCTGCTTGTACTTATCCATATTAAGGGGACAAGCAACTAAGGTGGCTAAATCAATAGCCCCCTCAGAGACTAACACAGCCTCTGTGGCCTCCCTAACAAGGCCAACCCCAACTAAGTTACCAATAGTGAGCCCAGCTACTCCCTTGGATTGGCTATTAGTAGGTTTGCTCCCACCACCACTGCTATTAGTAGGGACACTAGGGGTAGCAGTAGGGGTTGTAGTGGTAGGAGGCTTGGTGCTTTTCTTTGGACAACTGGGATCTGTTGTCCAATGGCCTTTTACTTTACATAAATAGCACCATGTTTTTTTTTCTTTGTTTTGATTAAAGGAGGATTTGGACCCACCACCCCCACCAGAGTGTTTTTGGGGGCCTGATGAAGACTCATTTTTAGATTTGTCCCCACCCTTGTCAGAAGACTTACCATCCTTCTTTTTGTTGCCATCTTTGTCACCCCCTGTATGAACTTTTCTGTTCACCCTTGTTCTGACCCATTTGTCTGCCTTCTTTCCCAATTCTTGGGGAGAGGTCAGATCAGAGTCCACCAAGTACTGGTGCAACAAATCAGACACACAATTATTAAGAATATGCTCTCTCAGGATCAAGTTATACAGGCTGTCATAATCAGTAACTTTACTGCCATGTAACCACCCCTCCAAGGCCTTCACTGAATGGTCAATGAAATCAACCCAGTCTTGTGAAGACTCCTTTTTGGTCTCTCTGAACTTTATCCTGTACTGTTCAGTGGTTAAGCCATAACCATCCAGGAGTGCATTCTTAAGAACTTTGTAATCATTAGCTTCATTTTCTTTCACAGTAAGGTGCCTATCCCTACCTTTTCCACTAAATGATAGCCATAGGATAGCAGCCCACTGCCTTTGAGGGACATCCTGTACAACACAGGCCCTCTCAAGTGCAGCAAACCACTTGTTAATGTCATCCCCCTCCTTATAAGGGGGAACTATCTTGTGCAGATTCCTGGAATCATGCTCTTTTGCAGGATGACTATGGGGAATACTGCTGCTGCCACCATGGGTTTCTAAACCCAGTTTCTGTCTCTCCTTCTCTACTTCTAAAGTCTGTCTATCCAAATCCAGCTGTTGCTTCTTGAGCTTCAGTCTGGTTTGTTCCACTCTCAATCTATTGAGCTCCCTTTCTAACAATCTGTCATCAGGGTGGGTGGGAGGGACATGTCTTGAAACAGAAGTATGGTGAGAATGGACAGAAGGAGACCTGTCCCTTACAGAGGGCACCCTAACAGCTTGGCTAACAGAAACATCAGTACCACTGTGGTGAGAATAAATGCTTTTGCTATGATGTGAGACAACACTATTTGTATGGTGTGGCTCTCCATCATTACCAACTATGCTAGACTGTCTAGTAATGGGCAGGCTAGGGAGTTTCTTTCCTGAATCTTTTCCTGGGGAGTCCCTGGATCAGATTGGGAACCATTAGCTACTTTTTCTACAGATGGGGCACTTCTAGCCTTATCCTGTTCTCTAAGCATGTTAAGTAACAGTTCCAAGGAAGGATTCTTCCCTACACTCAAACCTCTCTCTACACAGAGACTCCTTGCTCCTTTCCAGCTAAGGTGGGCATATGCAAGTTTGGACAGATCAACATTTTGGCCTGTGCCAGACATTTTTAGAGAGAGTTAAAGTGATAGAAAAAGAGAAAAAAGTTTGTCAGAGCTTTTAGAAAGACAGAGAAAAAAAACTTTTAAAACTTTTTAGAACTTTTTAGAAAGTTTAGAAGTACTTTTCAGCACTTAGAAGAGTGAAAAGAGGAAATGCAAAACTTTTTGGCTATGTGTATATACACTGAACTTGTTTTGTATATTTTTCTCTTATGAAAAGTACAATGACAAGAGTGGTAAGTAGTCTCAAAGCACTTATCCCACCGCTGCACAACCAATGTAGGAGGCTGGACTGGCTTGTAGTGAGTACCAAGGGGTACTTGCACCTTGCACCAGGCCCAGTTATCCCTTATTAGTGTATAGGGTGTCTAGCAGCTTAGGCTGATAGATAATGGTAGCTTAGCAGAGCAGCTTAGGCTGAACTAGGAGACGTGTGAAGCTACTACAGTACCACTTAGTGTCATATGCACAATATCATAAGAAAACACAATACACAGTTACACTAAAAATAAAGGTACTTTATTTTTATGACAATATGCCAAAGTATCTTAGAGTGTACCCTCAGTGAGAGGATAGGAAATATACACAAGATATATATACACAATAGCAAAAATATGCAGTATAGTCTTAGAAAACAGTGCAAACAATGTATAGTTACAATAGGATGCAATGGGGAAACATAGGGATAGGGGCAACACAAACCATATACTCCAAAAGTGGAATGCGAACCACGAATGGACCCCAAACCTATGTGACCTTGTAGAGGGTCGCTGGGACTATTAGAAAATAGCGAGAGTTAGAAAAATAACCCTCCCAAGACCCTGAAAAGTGAGTGCAAAGTGCACTAAAGTTCCCCTAAGGATAAAGAAGTCGTGTTAGAGGAATAATGCAGGAAAGACACAAACCAACAATGCAACAACGCTGGATTTCCAATCTGGGGTACCTGTGAAAGAAGTGGACCAAGTCCAAAAGTCACAAGCAAGTCCGAGATGGGCAGATGCCCAGGAAATGCCAGCTGCGGGTGCAAAGAAGCTTCTACTGGACAGAAGAAGCTGCGGTTTCTGCAGGAACGCAAAGGGCTAGAGACTTCCCCTTTGGAGGACTGATCCCGCTCGCCTTGTAGAGTCGTGCAAAAGTGTTTTCTTGCCGAAAGAACGCCAACAAGCCTTGCTAGCTGCAAATCGTGCGGTTAGCGTTTTTGGACGCTGCTGCGGCCCAGGAGGGACCAGGAGGTCGCAAATTGGACCAGGAGGTAGAGGAGATGTCGAGCAAGACAAGGAGCCCTCTTAGCAGCAGGTAGCACCCGGAGAAGTGCCAGAAGCAGGCACTACGTGGATGCGTGAAATGGTGCTCACCCGAAGTTACACAAAGGAGTCCCACGTCGCCGGAGACCAACTTAGAAAGTCGTGCAATGCAGGTTAGAGTGCTGTGGACCAGGCTTGGCTGTGCACAAAGGATTTCCGCCGGAAGTGCACAGGGGCCGGAGTAGCTGCAAAAGTCGCGGTTCCCAGCAATGCAGTCTAGCGAGGTGAGGCAAGGACTTACCTCCACCAAACTTGGACTGAAGAGTCACTGGACTGTGTGGGTCACTTGGACAGAGTTGCTGGATTCGAGGGACCTCGCTCGTCGTGCTGAGAGGAGACCCAAGGGACCGGTAATGCAGCTTTTTGGTGCCTGCGGTTGCAGGGGGAAGATTCCGTCGACCCACGGGAGATTTCTTCGGAGCTTCTAGTGCAGAGAGGAGGCAGACTACCCCCACAGCATGCACCACCAGGAAAACAGTCGAGAAGGCGGCAGGATCAGCGTTACAGAGTTGCAGTAGTCGTCTTTGCTACTTTGTTGCAAGTTTGCAGGCTCCCAGCGCGGTCAGCAGTCGATTCCTTGGCAGAAGGTGAAGAGAGAGATGCAGAGGAACTCGGCTGAGCTCTTGCATTCGTTATCTAAAGTTTCCCCAGAGACAGAGACCCTAAATAGCCAGAAAAGAGGGTTTGGCTACCTAGGAGAGAGGATAGGCTAGCAACACCTGAAGGAGCCTATCACAAGGAGTCTCTGACGTCACCTGGTGGCACTGGCCACTCAGAGCAGTCCAGTGTGCCAGCAGCACCTCTGTTTCCAAGATGGCAGAGGTCTGGAGCACACTGGAGGAGCTCTGGACACCTCCCAGGGGAGGTTCAGGTCAGGGGAGTGGTCACTCCCCTTTCCTTTGTCCAGTTTCGCGCCAGAGCAGGGCTAAGGGGTCCCCTGAACCGGTGTAGACTGGCTTATGCAGAATTGGGCACATCTGTGCCCAAGAAAGCATTTCCAGAGGCTGGGGGAGGCTACTCCTCCCCTGCCTTCACACCATTTTCCAAAGGGAGAGGGCGCAACACCCTCTCTTAGAGGAAGTCCTTTGTTCTGCCATCCTGGGCCAGGCCTGGCTGGACCCCAGGAGGGCAGATGCCTGTCTGAGGGGTTGGCAGCAGCAGCAGCTGCAGTGAAACCCCAGGAAGGGCAGTTTGGCAGTACCAGGGTCTGTGCTACAGACCACTGGGATCATGGGATTGTGCCAACTATGCCAGGTTGGCATAGAGGGGGCAATTCCATGATCATAGACATGTTGCATGGCCATATTCGGAGTTACCATTGTGAAGCTACATATAGGTAGTGACCTATATGTAGTGCACGCATGTAATGGTGTCCCCGCACTCACAAAGTCCGGGGAATTGGCCCTGAACAATGTGGGGGCACCTTGGCTAGTGCCAGGGTGCCCTCACACTAAGTAACTTTGCACCTAACCTTTAGCAGGTAAAGGTTAGACATATAGGTGACTTATAAGTTACTTAAGTGCAGTGTAAAATGGCTGTGAAATAACGTGGACGTTATTTCACTCAGGCTGCAGTGGCAGGCCTGTGTAAGAATTGTCAGAGCTCCCTATGGGTGGCAAAAGAAATGCTGCAGCCCATAGGGATCTCCTGGAACCCCAATACCCTGGGTACCTCAGTACCATATACTAGGGAATTATAAGGGTGTTCCAGTAAGCCAATGTAAATTGGTAAAAATAGTCACTAGCCTGTTAGTGACAATTTGGAAAGAAATGAGAGAGCATAACCACTGAGGTTCTGGTTCTGATTAGCAGAGCCTCAGTGAGACAGTTAGTCACTACACAGGTAACACATTCAGGCACACTTATGAGCACTGGGGCCCTGGTGAACAGGGTCCCAGTGACACATACAACTAAAACAACATATAAACAGTGAAAAATGGGGGTAACATGCCAGGCAAGATGGTACTTTCCTACACCCTGCCCTAGTGTGGAGCTCATTGGACAGCAACCCTGCCCTGCTCCAACTCAAGAGAAACAGCATCCCTGTTCTCTCTTCCAGCCATATGGACAAAGTGTTTGCCCAGCTATAGCTTTATTGAGACAGCATCCCTGTCTGGCATTTCCATCACTACAAATAGGTTCAGTGGACAATTCCCACTCCTCTAAACTAAAACTTACTGATAGAATCTCTGAAAATACATCTTCACATTGTCGCTAAGCTAAAAAACTTCAAACAGGGTGGTTTACATCCCCACAGGGAAGTAACCATATAGTGGATGATAAAGGGAGTAACCAGTCTATTGCAGAGCTACTCTCTACTTATCACCACTTAGACAATACAGTCTCAACTGGCCAAGGTTAGCCTTATTGTCCTTCGTTTGGGGGGGGGGGGTTGTGTGAGAAAGTAGCCTCTTTCTAGCCTTGTTACCCCCACTTTAGGCCTGTTTGTGAGTGTATGTCAGGGTGTTTTCACTGTCTCACTGGGATCCTGCCAGCCAGGGCCCAGGGCTCATAGTGAAAACCCTATGTTTTCAGTATGTTTGTTATGTGTCACTGGGACCCTGCTAGTCAGGACCCCAGTGCTCATAAGTTTGTGACCTATAGGTATGTGTTCCCTGTGTGATGCCTAACTGTCTCACTGAGGCTCTGCTAACCAGAACCTCAGTGGTTATGCTTTCTCTTTACAATTTGTCACTAACAGGCTAGTGGCCAATTTTACCAATTTACATTGGCTTACTGGAACACCCTTATAATCCCCTAGTATATGGTACTGAGGTACCCAGGGTATTGGGGTTCCAGGAGATCCCTATGGGCTGCAGCATTTCTTTTGCCACCCATAGGGAGCTCTGACAATTCTTACACAGGCCTGCCACTGCAGCCTGAGTGAAATAACGTCCACGTTATTTCACAGCCATTTTACACTGCACTTAAGTAACTTATAAGTCACCTATATGTCTAACCTTTACCTGGTAAAGGTTAGGTGCAAAGTTACTTAGTGTGAGGGCACCCTGGCACTAGCCAAGGTGCCCCCACATTGTTCAGGGCCAATTCCCCGGACTTTGTGAGTGCGGGGACACCATTACACGCGTGCACTACATATAGGTCACTACCTATATGTAGCTTTACAATGGTAACTCCGAATATGGCCATGTAACATGTCTATGATCATGGAATTGCCCCCTCTGTGCCATCCTGGCATAGTTGGCACAATCCCATGATCCCAGTGGTCTGTAGCACAGACCCTGGTACTGCTAAACTGCCTTTCCTGGGGTTTCACTGCAGCTGCTGCTGCTGCCAACCCCTCAGACAGGCATCTGCCCTCCTGAGGTCCAGCCAGGCCTGGCCCAGGATGGCAGAACAAAGAACTTCCTCTGAGAGAGGGTGTTACACCCTCTCCCTTTGGAAAATGGTGTGAAGGCAGGGGAGGAGTAGCCTCCCCCAGCCTCTGGAAATGCTTTCTTGGGCACAGATGTGCCCAATTCTGCATAAGCCAGTCTACACCGGTTCAGGGGACCCCTTAGCCCTGCTCTGGCGCGAAACTGGACAAAGGAAAGGGGAGTGACCACTCCCCTGACCTGCACCACCCCTGGGAGGTGTCCAGAGCTCCTCCAGTGTGCTCCAGACATCTGCCATCTTGGCAACAGAGGTGCTGCTGGCACACTGGACTGCTCTGAGTGGCCAGTGCCACCAGGTGACGTCAGAGACTCCTTGTGATAGGCTCCTTCAGGTGTTGCTAGCCTATCCTCTCTCCTAAGTAGCCAAACCCTCTTTTCTGGCTATTTAGGGTCTCTGTCTCTGGGGAAACTTTAGATAACGAATGCAAGAGCTCATCAGAGTTCCTCTGCATCTCTCTCTTCACCTTCTGCCAAGGAATCGACTGCTGACCGCGCTGGAAGCCTGCAAAACTGCAACAAAGTAGCTAAGACGACTACTGCAACTCTGTAACGCTGATCCTGCCGCCTTCTCGACTGTTTTCCTGGTGGTGCATGCTGTGGGGGTAGTCTGCCTCCTCTCTGCACTAGAAGCTCCGAAGAAATCTCCTGTGGGTCGACGGAATATTCCCCCTGCAACCGCAGGCACCAAAAAGCTGCATTACCTTTCCCTTGGGTCTCCTCTCACCACGACGAGCGAGGTCCCTCGAATCCAGCAACTCTGTCCAAGTGACTCCCACAGTCCAGTGACTCTTCAGTCCAAGTTTGGTGGAGGTAAGTCCTTGCCTCACCTCGCTAGACTGCATTGCTGGGAACCGCGACTTTTGCAGCTACTCCGGCCCCTGTGCACTTCCGGCGGAAATCCTTTGTGCACAGCCAAGCCTGGGTCCACGGCACTCTAACCTGCATTGCACGACTTTCTAAGTTGGTCTCCGGCGACGTGGGACTCCTTTGTGTAACTTCGGGTGAGCACCATTTCATGCATCCTCGTAGTGCCTGTTTCTGGCACTTCTCCGGGTGCTACCTGCTGCTAAGAGGGCTCCTTGTCTTGCTCGACGTCCCCTCTACCTCCTGGTCCAATTTGCGACCTCCTGGTCCCTCCTGGGCCACAGCAGCTTCCAAAAATGTTAACCGCATGATTTGCAGCTAGCAAGGCTTGTTGGCGTTCTTTCGGCGGGAAAACACTTCTGCACAACTCTCCACGGCGAGAGGGATCCGTCCACCAAAGGGGAAGTCTCTAGTCATTTTCGTTCCTGCAGAAACCTCAGCTTCTTCTGTCCAGTAGAAGCTTCTTTGCTTCTTTGCATCCACTTTTGGACTTGGTCCCCTTGTTCCACAGGTACCCTAGATTGGAAATCCATCGTTGTTGCATTGTTGGTTTGTGTCTTTCCTGCATTATTCCTCTAACACGACTTCTTTGTCCTTAGGGGAACTTTAGTGCACTTTGCACTCACTTTTCAGGGTCTTGGGGAGGGTTATTTTTCTAACTCTCACTATTTTCTAATAGTCCCAGCGACCCTCTACAAGGTCACATAGGTTTGGGGTCCATTCGTGGTTCACATTCCACTTTTGGAGTATATGGTTTGTGTTGCCCATATCCCTATGTGTCCCCATTGCATCCTATTGTAACTATATATTATTTGCACTGTTTTCTAAGACTATACTGCATATTTTTGCTATTGTGTATATATATCTTGTGTATATTTCCTATCCTCTCACTGAGGGTACACTCTAAGATACTTTGGCATATTGTCATAAAAATAAAGTACCTTTATTTTTAGTATAACTGTGTATTGTGTTTTCTTATGATATTGTGCATATGACACTAAGTGGTACTGTAGTAGCTTTACTCGTCTCCTAGTTCAGCCTAAGCTGCTCTGCTAAGCTACCATTATCTATCAGCCTAAGCTGCTAGACACCCTATACACTAATAAGGGATAACTGGGCCTGGTGCAAGGTGCAAGTACCCGTAGGTACTCACTACAAGCCAGTCCAGCCTCCTACAATGAGTGTGGTGAGTGTGGTGGTGTGTGGTGTTTTGTGCGTGGATGTTGTGTGGGTGTTGGTGTAGTGTGCCTCTGTGTGATGGTGTTCTCTATTCTGTGCTGTCTCTCTCTGGGCTTCGTCTCTGATTTGTGGTTGTAGGGGTTTGTGGGTGATGTGGGTGTGTGTATTATAGTTAATTGGGTGTGTGGGAGTGTTGTGTGTATGTGTCTCAGGTGTGTGTATTTCAAATTGTCCAATGTGGTTGTGTTTTGTAAGTGTGTGTGTATTTTGACTGCGGCGGTGTGTACCGCCAATGGAATACCGCGGTTGAAAGACCACCGCATGGATTCGTGGGTCGGAATGGCATGGGCGTATCTCTGTTGGCGTGACAGTGGAGGTTTGGTCATCGCCAGTTTTTTGCTGGCCGTTGGTGTGGCGGACTTTTGTGGATGTCGGGTTTTTGGCGGTTTGCCTGTTGCAGGTCAGAATGACCGTGGCGGTTTACCGTGACCGCGGCGGTGTTGTGGCGGTCTCCTGACCGGCGGTAAGCGCCTTTTACCGCCGAGGTCAGAATGACCCCCTTAGTCTTTTTATCCCCACTAGCTCACACAAGCTGGCAAGCAGTGTGTCTGTGCAGAGTGAGGGGTCCCCAGGGTTGCATAAGATATGCTGCAGCCCTTAGAATCCTTCCCTGGCATCAAGGCCCTTGGTACCAGGGGTACCAGTTACAAGGGACTTACCTGGATGCCAGGGTGTGTCAATTGTGGAAACAAAAGTACAGGTTAGGCAAAGAACACTGGTGCTGGGGCCTGATTTGCAGGCCTCAGCACACTTTCAAATCATAACTTGACATCAGCAAAGGCAAAAAGTTTGGGGGTAAGCATGCCAAGGAGGCATTTCCTTACACCAAGGCTCTTCCCACTGCTGAAAGAGTCCTGGCGCCACCTCCAGATGGAGACACCATTCGTGATCCTATAAGCATTTTCGGCTGAGTTCGTCTGCTCTGGCGTTCAGAGAACCTGCCAGGTGTTGAACCACCAGGGTCATGCCCTGCTGTTCCAGCCATGTCCAGAGGCGTAAAGCCTCTTGACAAAGGATCCACGACCCCACACCGCCCTGCTTGTTGCAGTACCACATTGCGGTAGTGTTGTCCGTGAACACCTGCCCCACCTTCCCTTTCACAACAAGAAGAAATGCTTTTAATGCTAGCCAGATCACCCGAAGCTCCAAGAAGTTGATATGGAGCCCAAAATCTGCCGGAGACCAGTGACCTCTGATCTCCACTTCCCCCAGATGGCCGCCCCATCCCAGAACTGACGCATCTGTCACTACCGTTAGACCTGGTTGGGGAAGGGAGAGGGGTCTGCCCTTGACCCACTCGCAGTTCACTAACCACCATTGCAGATCTTCTGCAGTCCTCTCCGAGATCTGAACCACGTCTGTAAGATTTCCCTGATGCTGTGCCCATTGGAACTTCAGGTCCCACTGCAGAGCCCTCATGGGCCATCTGGCATGTTTGACCAACAGGATGCAGGAAGCCATGAGTCCCAGCAGCCTCAAAGTCTGTCTCACCGAGATACAGGATAGAGGCCGAAACATCGGAATCATAACCTGAATATCCTGAACCTACTGATCGTGAGGATAAGCCCGATACTGCACTGTGCCCAGAACAGCTCCGATGAAAGAGAGCTTCTGAGAGGGAGTCAGGTGTGACTTCGGCAAATTTATAGTGAACCCCAGCGAATGCAAGAGGTCCGCCGTCGTCTGGTGGTGGGTGACGAGAGCCTGGGGCGTAGGAGCCTTCAACAGCCAATCGTCCAGGTAGGGGAAGACTGAAATCCCTGACCTGCGCAAATGAGCTGCCACCACCGCCATCACCTTTGTGAACACCCGAGGGGCACTAGTGAGACCGAAAGGAAGCACGGTAAACTGAAAGTGCTCGTGGCCCACCTTGAACCGCAGGTAACGCCTGTGGCTTGGCAGGATAGGAATATGGAAATACGCATCCTGCAAATCCAATGCTAACATCCAGTCTCCTTGGTCTAGGGCAGACTAAACCTGAGCAAGAGTGAGCATCTTGAATTTCTCCTTCTTGAGGAAGAGATTGACGTCCCTTAAATCCAAAATAGGGCAAAGGCCTTTGTTCTTTTTGGGAATTAGAAAGTACCGAGAATAACAACCACTGCCTACTTCTGATATCGGGACTCTTTCTATGGCTTCCTTGGCCAAGAGAGCCGTAACTTCCTCGCGGAGCAAAGCTAGATGGTCCTCCATCAGCCATTCCTTTGCCGGAGGGATAGAAGGAGGGAAAGACTGGAAGGGAAGGGAGTAACCCTTCTGTATGATCTGCAGGACCCACTTGTCCGTGGTGATGGAAAGTCAGTGAGGGAGATGAAAACGAATCCTCCCTCCAACTGGACCGGCATGATCCCGCAGAACCACACTAGGAGGGCTTGGGCACAGTGGAGGGGGGCTGTGTGGGGGCCGACCTCTGACCAGACCCTCTGGGTCTGATGGTACCACAACCACGTCCTCTTCCTGGATGCTGTGAAGCCTGAGGACGGTGGCTAAACTGTGGCTTGCGTGGTACCACGCCCCTCCCGAAGCTTCGGAAGGGGCAAAAGACAGACTGCTGTTGTGCCGGCACTGAAAGGCCCAAGGATCTGTCCATGGCTCGAGAATACTTGAACCTCTCAAGCGCGGAGTCTGCCTTTTCGCCAAAAAGGCGAGAGCCATCAAAGGGCATGTCCATCAAGCTGGACTGGACATCCCCTGAAAAACCAGTAGAACGTAGCCAGGTGTGGCGACGTAGGGCCACTGACGATGAAATCGCTCTGCCCAGCGAGTCGGTCGTGTCCAAGCCACACCGGATTGTAAACTTGGCTGCATCTCTCCCATCCTTTACAGGCTTGGTGAGAGTGTACCGTACGCCCTCCGGGACCTGGAGCAGCAATTGCGCCACCGTATCCCATAAAGTATGGGAATAACGGCCCAATAGGCAAGAGGTGTTTACAGACCTCAATGCCAGGCTGGAGGAAGAAAACATCTTCCCAAGCTGATCCAGCCTCTTGGATTCCCTATCCGGGGGAGCGGAAGGGAAGGCACCAGGGGAAGTAAAGGCTTGGACAACCAAGCTCTCAGGAGTGGGGTGTTGTGTCAGGAAATTAGGGTCGCTTGGAGCGGGTCTATGGCGGCGGCCGATCGTCCTATTCACAGGAGCCCCTGTGCTGGGTTTGGACCACGTACCCAGAAGGACGTCTGTAAGAGCCTCATTGAAGGGCAACAATGGCTCCGATGTTGACACCCCTGGCTGAAGCACTTCTGTCAGGATATTCGTCCTGACTGGCACCGTAGGCAAATCTAGGTCCAAGACCTCAGCTGCCCTACGCACCACCATAGCGAAAGAAGCCCCCTACTCCTTAGCCACATTAGGAGGAGAGAGCATACCAGTATCTGGAGATGTGTCCAGTCCACTGGCCTCCCCTAGATCCTCACACCAGTCCTGCTGCAATCCTGATTCTAAAGGGTCCTCAGACCCCTCCCATTCCTCTCCTGCGTCTGGCTGTTCCAAATAATGCTCAGACAATGATCTGAGACGAATCGGCTCCGTCGAAGTCGGAGTCAACGTCGTACGATGTCGCTCCGGCTCAGGATCATCCGGAATAAGGATGGGGCTGCCACTGGTGGGCGCCGGTGGTGGAATCGTCGACATCGGACTCGGCGCCGAAGGAGGCCGACTGTGAGAGATCGGCACCGGTCCAGATCCGTTATCGGATCCTGAGGTCCCCAACGGCGCCGAGGCCGAAGCTGCCGGTGTCGAATCCGAAGGGGCCCCTGCTGACCCCGCGGGGCCCGAAGACCCACCCGAGGGTACAGCCCGCTCAAAAACGAGACGCATGGCCTCGTAGAATTATTTTCGACCCTGGCGACAGCTCCACAGAACAGCGCTTGGAACATCGACGTTCCCTAAACGCCTCGTCGGTCGACGGGCGTGACGAAGACGAAGTCCGCTTGGACTTCTTCTTCTTGTGCCTCTTACCTTCCGATGACCTCGAATACGAGGAAGAGGACTTGAGGCTCCGGGAGCGGTGCCTCGACCTCCTCCTACTGGAGACCATGACCTCCGCGGAGTCGCACCGACCGAAGACGAATGTCGGGCCGCAAGAAGCTTAAGGGATCTCTCCCTCAAGGCCTTCGGCGCCATGGCCTGACAATCGGAGCACGAGGTGGAATCGTGGTCCTTGTCCAGGCACCAAAGACAAACTCGGTGCGAATCCGTCACCGACATGGTGCGATGACACGCACCACACGGCTTGAATCCTATCTTTCTCGAAGACATGACTCAAACAGCCAAAAAAGCGTCGACAAACCTTCGAAGCAGGGTAGCTCTTTCCAAAACTGCGCTGAACCGGCGCGGAAGGAAAAGAACTGACATACGTGCGCTGAGACAGCGTCTATGTAGACAACCGTGACGTCATAGACTGCTCCAGCGACGCTGATGACGGACGCGGAGCTGGTCGACGCACGCGGATCCGAACGGCGCTGTCCGACGGAGCACGCGCAGCACACTGCTCAGAAAAAACTCCGGATTCGAAGCTGACGCCAGGGAATTCTAAGGTAAGGAAGCTGCAGCTAGAAGTCTCTATCAGATAGAGATAAGCACCTATCAGGAGGGGTCTCTGACATGACCTGCTGGCACTGGCCACTCAGAACAGTCCATTGTGCCCCAACACCTCTGAATACAAGTTTGGCAGAGTTCTGGGACACATTGGAGGAGCTCTGGGCACCTCCCCTGGGAGTTACTGGTCAGGGGAGTGGTCACTCCCCTTTCCTTTGTCCAGTTTCGTGCTAGAGCAGGAGTGGGGGATCCCTGAACTGGTGTAGACTGGCTTATGCAGAGATGGGCACCATCAGAGGAAATCCTTTATTCTGCCTTCCTGGGACTGGGCTGCCCAGACCCCAGGGGGGTAGAAACCTGTCTGAGGGGTTGGCAGCAGCTGCAGTGGAAACCCCGGAAAGGCAGTTTGGCAGTACCCGGGTTCTGTGCTAGAGACCCGGGGGATCATGGAATTGTTCCCCCAATACCAGAATGGTATTGGGGTGACAATTCCATGATGTTAGACATGTTACATGGCCATGTTCGGAGTTACCATTGTGACGCTACACATAGGTAGTGACCTATGTGTAGTGCACGCCTTTAATGGTGTCCCCACACTCAAAAAGTTCGGGGAATATACCACGACAGGGCTCCGTGCCCATTGATGTATCCTGGGGAGTGCAAAGCCACAGTCTCACAAGTCTCTACAGTGGGTGGTTTGCCCACTGTTCCATCCTGGGGAGTGCAAAGCCACAGTCTCACAAGTGTCTACAGTGGCTGGTTTGCCCACTGTTCCATCCTGGGGAGTGCAAAGCCACAGTCTCACAAGTCTCTACAGTGGATGGGTTGCCCACTGTTCCATCCTGGGGAGTGCAAAGCCACAGTCTCACAAGTCTCTACAGTGGGTGGTTTGCCCACTGTTACATCCTGGGGAGTGCAAAGCCACAGTCTCACAAGTCTCTACAATGGCTGGTTTCCCCACTGTTACATCCTGGGGAGTACAAAGCCACAGTCTCACAAGTACATAACAGCCTCCACTGGTTCTGGAGGGGGACTGGTGCCCAGAGTGTTTCATCCTGTGAAGGACAGAGGTAGTGGATGGATCTCTCCACTGGTTTTGGAGGAGGACTAGTGCCCAGAGTGTTTCATCCTGTAAAGGACAGAGGTAGTGGATGGATCTCTCCACTGGTTCTGGAGGGGGACTGGTGCCCAGAGTGTTTCATCCTGTGAAGGACAGAGGTAGTGGATGGATCTCTCCACTGGTTCTGGAGGGGGAATGGTGCCCAGACTGGATTAGTCTCCCCGTGACAGTTCCTGTCCCGTCACAGTCCCAGCTGCCCATGGGATAACGATGCTTGATGTGGCGGTCTTTTCCTTCTTCTGCGGTGCATGCCTTGTTCAGCGGTGCTTTGCCATGGCGGTCTCTGGACTGTTCAGCGGTGCTTTGCCGTGGCGGTCTCTGGACTGTTCAGCGGTGCTTTGCCGTGGCGGTCTCTGGACTGTTCAGTGGTGCTTTGCCATGGCGGTGTCTGGACTGTTCAGCGGTGCTTTGCCATGGCGGGCTCTGGACTGTTCAGCTGTGCTTTGCCATGGCGGTCTCTGGACTGTTCAGTGGTACTTTGCCATGGCAGTCTCTAGACTGTTCAGCGGTGCTATGCCATGGCGGTCTCTGGACTGTTCAGCGGTGCTTTGCCATGGCGGGCTCTGGACTGTTCAGCAGGTCTTTGCCATGGCGGTCTCTGGACTTTTTAGCGGTGCTTTGCCATGGCGGTCTCTGGACTGTTCAGCGGTGCTTTGCCATGGCGGGCTCTGGACTGTTCAGCGGTGCTTTCCCATGGGTGTATCTTGACTGTTCAGCGGTGCTTTGCCATGGCGGTCTCTGGACTGTTCAGCGGTGCTTTGCCATGGCGGTGTCTGGACTGTTCAGCGGTGCTTCGCTATGGCGGGCTCTGGACTGGACATTGGTGTGTAGCATGACGGTCCCTCATTGCCCAGCGGGGCTGTGGCTGCCGGGGCCCTCCTGGGCAATGACTCTAGCGGTGGTCTCCTGACCAGTGACGATACTTGGGCCCTCCTGGGCAATGGCTCTGCCGGTGGTCTCCTAACCAGTGACGACGGTGCTGGCGCTGGCATCCTGGCCGCTGGGAAGGATGCCGCCCATCTCCGCCATGATGCTCACACCAGGCTATGCAGACTTCTTCTGGCCCCTCCCCACCTTTGGAGGAGTCACAGCTGACTCTGCAATCCCCCAGGGACCCCTGTGAGTTGTTTTGCCTCCAGGAGTCTTCAGCCGGTCCCGTCGGTAACTTTCCAACTTCAGAGCCTTTACAGGGGGAGGACTGGCAGTGACTTGGCTCCATGTCACACTGCCTGCCCTGGTTGCCGGTGCACTCCACACACCTTGAACACGCACCACTGGTACTGGAGGCTTTTTGGCTGAGGCGCTACGACGGGACTGATGAATTGGAGAGGTGGGGGCAAAAAGGTCAACTTTGCAGAGGGACAGTTTCTGACAAACACTGGGCTAGGTAGCTGGAGGGGGTCTGGGACGGGAGGAAGAGGAGGTGGTTGTAGGAGGTGTCACTTTAGGTGTTTTGGGTGCAGGTGCAGGTATTGGAGGATGTCGTGAGGTGGATGATTGTTGAGTGTGTGGGTGCACGCGTTTGTGTACTTTGGGAGGGGGTGTCTGTGAGAAAGTAGCCTCTTTCTAGCCTTGTTACCCCCACTTTTGGCCTGTTTGTGAGTGTATGCCAGGGTGTTTTCACTGTCTCACTGGGATCCTGCTAGCCAAGGCCCAGTGCTCATAGTGAAAACCCTATGTTTTCAGTATGTTTGTTATGTGTCACTGGGACCCTGCTAGTCAGGACCCCAGTGCTCATAAGTTTGTGGCCTATATGTATGTGTTCCCTGAGTGGTGCCTAACTGTCTCACTGAGGCTCTGCTAACCAGAACCTCAGTGGTTATGCTCTCTCTTTACAAATTGTCACTAACAGGCTAGTGACCAATTTTACCAATTTACATTGGCTTACTGGAACACCCTTATAATTCCCTAGTATATGGTACTGAGGTACCCAGGGTATTGGGGTTCCAGGAGATCCCTATGGGCTGCAGCATTTCTTTTGCCACCCATAGGGAGCTCTGACAATTCTTACACAGGCCTGCCACTGCAGCCTGAGTGAAATAACGTCCACGTTATTTCACAGCCATTTTACACTGCACTTAAGTAACTTATAAGTCACCTATATGTCTAACCTTTACCTGGTAAAGGTTAGGTGCAAAGTTACTTAGTGTGAGGGCACCCTGGCACTAGCCAAGGTGCCCCCACATTGTTCAGAGCCAATTCCCTGAACTTTGTGAGTGCGGGGACACCATTACACGCGTGCACTACATATAGGTCACTACCTATATGTAGCTTCACAATGGTAACTCCGAATATGGCCATGTAACATGTCTATGATCATGGAATTGCCCCCTCTATACCATCCTGGCATAGTTGGCACAATCCCATGATCCCAGTGGTCTGTAGCACAGACCCTGGTACTGCCAAACTGCCCTTCCTGGGGTTTCACTGCAGCTGCTGCTGCTGCCAACCCCTCAGACAGGCATCTGCCCTCCTGGGGTCCAGCCAGGCCTGGCCCAGGATGGCAGAACAAAGAACTTCCTCTGAGAGAGGGTGTGACACCCTCTCCCTTTGGAAAATGGTGTGAAGGCAGGGGAGGAGTAGCCTCGCCCAGCCTCTGGAAATGCTTTGTTGGGCACAGATGTGCCCAATTCTGCATAAGCCAGTCTACACCGGTTCAGGGGACCCCTTAGCCCTGCTCTGGCGCGAAACTGGACAAAGGAAAGGGGAGTGACCACTCCCCTGACCTGCACCTCCCCTGGGAGGTGTCCAGAGCTCCTCCAGTGTGCTCCAGACCTCTGCCATCTTGGAAACAGAGGTGCTGCTGGCACACTGGAGTGCTCTGAGTGGCCAGTGCCACCAGGTGACGTCAGAGACTCCTTCTGATAGGCTCCTTCAGGTGTTAGTAGCCTATCCTCTCTCCTAGGTAGCCAAACCCTCTTTTCTGGCTATTTAGGGTCTCTGTCTCTGGGGAAACTTTAGATAACGAATGCAAGAGCTCATCCGAGTTCCTCTGCATCTCTCTCTTCACCTTCTGCCAAGGAATCGACTGCTGACCGCGCTGGAAGCCTGCAAACCTGCAACATAGTAGCAAAGACGACTACTGCAACTCTGTAACGCTGATCCTGCCGCCTTCTCGACTGTTTTCCTGCTTGTGCATGCTGTGGGGGTAGTCTGCGTCCTCTCTGCACCAGAAGCTCCGAAGAAATCTCCCGTGGGTCGACGGAATCTTCCCCCTGCAACCGCAGGCACCAAAAAGCTGCATTACCGGTCCCTTGGGTCTCCTCTCAGCATGACGAGCGAGGTCCCTCGAATCCAGCGACTCTGTCCAAGTGACCCCCACAGTCCAGTGACTCTTCAGTCCAAGTTTGGTGGAGGTAAGTCCTTGCCTCACCTTGCTGGGCTGCATTACTGGGAACCGCAACTTTTGCAGCTACTCCGGCCCCTGTGCACTTCCGGCGGAAATCCTTCGTGCACAGCCAAGCCTGGGTCCACGGCACTCTAACCTGCATTGCACGACTTTCTAAGTTGGTCTCCGGCGACGTGGGACTCCTTTGTGCGATTTCGGGTGAGCACTGTTTCACGCATCCTTGTAGTGCCTGTTTCTGGCACTTCTCCGGGTGCTACCTGCTGCTGAGAGGGCTCCATGTCTTGCTCGACGTTCCTTCTCTCTCCTGGTCCAATTTGGGACCTCCTGGTCCCTCCAGAGCTACAACAGCGTCCAAAAACGCTAAAGGCACGATTTGCAACTAGCAAGGCTTGTTGGCGTTCTTTCGGCGGGAAAACACTTCTGCACGACTCTCCACGGCAAGAGGGATCTGTCCACCAAAGGGGAAGTCTCTAGCCCTTTTCGTTCCTGCAGAAACCTCAGCTTCTTCTGTCCAGTAGAAGCTTCTTTGCACCCGCAGCCGGCATTTCCTGGGCATCTGCCCATCTCCGACTTGCTTGTGACTTTTGGACTTGGTCCCCTTGTTCCACAGGTACCCTAGATTGGAAATCCACAGTTGTTGCATTGTTGGTTTGTGTCTTTCCTGCATTATTCCTCTAACACGACTTCTTTGTCCTTAGGGGAACTTTAGTGCACTTTGCACTCACTTTTCAGGGTCTTGGGGAGGGTTATTTTTCTAACTCTCACTATTTTCTAATAGTCCCAGCGACCCTCTACAAGGTCACATAGGTTTGGGGTCCATTCGTGGTTCGCATTCCACTTTTGGAGTATATGGTTTGTGTTGCCCCTATCCCTATGTTTCCCCATTGCATCCTATTGTAACTATATATTGTTTGCACTGTTTTCTAAGACTATACTGCATATTTTTGCTATTGTGTATATATATCTTGTGTATATTTCCTATCCTCTCACTGAGGGTACACTCTAAGATACTTTGGCATATTGTCATAAAAATAAAGTACCTTTATTTTTAGTATAACTGTGTATTGTGTTTTCTTATGATATTGTGCATATGACACTAAGTGGTACTGTAGTAGCTTCACACGTCTCCTAGTTCAGCCTAAGCTGCTCTGCTAAGCTACCATTATCTATCAGCCTAAGCTGCTAGACACCCTATACACTAATAAGGGATAACTGGGCCTGGTGCAAGGTGCAAGTACCCCTTGGTACTCACTACAAGCCAGTCCAGCCTCCTACATTGGTTGTGCAGCGGTGGGATAAGTGCTTTGAGACTACTTACCACTCTTGTCATTGTACTTTTCATAAGAGAAAAATATACAAAACAAGGTCAGTGTATATACACATAGCCAAAAAGTTTTGCATTTCCTCTTTTCACTCTTTTCTAAGTGCTGAAAAGTACTTCTAACTTTCTAAAAAGTTCTAAAAAGTTTTAAAAGTTTTTTTTCTCTGTCTTTCTAAAAGCTCTGACAAACTTTTTATCTTTTACTATCACTTTAACTCTCTCTAAAAATGTCTGGCACAGGCCAAAATGTTGATCTGTCCAAACTTGCATATGACCACCTTAGCTGGAAAGGAGCAAGGAGTCTCTGTGTAGAGAGAGGTTTGAGTGTAGGGAAGAATCCTTCCTTGGAACTGTTACTTAACATGCTTAGAGAACAGGATAAGGCTAGAAGTGCCCCATCTGGTGAAAAAGGAGCTAATGGTTCTCAATCTGATCCAGGGACTCCCCCAGGAAAAGATTCAGGAAAGAAACTTCCTAGCCTGCCCATTACTAGACAGTCTAGCATAGTTGGTAATGATGATGACCCACACCATATAAATAGTGTTGTCTCACATCATAGCAAAAGCATTTATTCTCATCATACTGGTAGTGATGTTTCTGTTAGCCAAGCTGTTAGGGTGGCTTCTGTAAGGGACAGGTCTCCTTCTGTCCATTCTCACCATACTTCTGTTTCAAGGCATGTCCCTCCCACCCACCCTGATGACAGATTGTTAGAAAGGGAGCTCAATAGATTGAGAGTGGAACAAACCAGACTGAAGCTCAAGAAGCAACAGCTGGATTTGGATAGACAGACTTTAGAAGTAGAGAAGGAGAGAAAGAAACTGGGTTTAGAAACCCATGGTGGCAGAAGCAGTATTCCCCATAGTCATCCTGCAAAAGAGCATGATTCCAGGAATCTGCACAAGATAGTTCCCCCTTACAAGGAGGGGGATGACATTAACAAGTGGTTTGCTGCACTTGAGAGGGCCTGTGTTGTACAGGATGTCCCTCAAAGGCAGTGGGCTGCTATCCTATGGCTATCATTTAGTGGAAAAGGTAGGGATAGGTTCCTTACTGTGAAAGAAAATGATGCTAATAATTTCCAAGTTCTTAAGAATGCACTCCTGGATGGTTATGGCTTAACCACTGAACAATACAGGATAAAGTTCAGAGAGACCAAAAAGGAGTCTTCACAAGACTGGGTTGATTTCATTGACCATTCAGTGAAGGCCTTGGAGGGGTGGTTACATGGCAGTAAAGTTACTGATTATGAAAGCCTGTATAACACAATCCTGAGAGAGCATATACTTAATAATTGTGTGTCTGATTTGTTGCACCAGTACCTGGTAGACTCTGATCTGACCTCTCCCCAAGAATTGGGAAAGTAGGCAGACAAATGGGTCAGAACAAGGGTGAACAGAAAAGTTCATACAGGGGGTGACAAAGATGGCAATAAGAAGAAAGATGGTGAAAAATCTCAAGATAAGCATGGGGATAAGGGTAAAACCAAAGATCCCACTTCAAATCTTAAACACTCTTCAGAGGGTGGGGATAAAACAAATTCTTCCTCTTCTTCCCAACCTGCACACATTAAAAAGCCTTGGTGCTTTGTGTGTAAAAACAGAGGCCATAGGCCAGGGGATAAGTCCTGTTCAGGTAAACCCCCTGAGCCTACCACCACTAATACATCAAGCTCTATTGCCCCTAGCAGTAGTGGTACTAGTGGTGGGACTGCTGGCAACAGTCAAGTTAAGGGTGTAGTTGGGTTCACTTATGGGTCCATCATAGAAACTGGGGTAGTCAGTCCCAAGACAGTTTCTGTCTCACCTAGTAGCATTGGCCTTGCCACACTGGCTGCTTGTCCCCTTACAATGGATAAGTACAGGCAGACAGTTTCAATAAATGGTGTTGAGGCCTTGGCCTACAGGGACACAGGTGCCAGTATCACTTTGGTGACTGAAAACCTAGTGCACCGTGATCAACACATCATTGGACAACAGTATAAGATTATTGATGTCCATAACTCCACTAAGTTTCTTCCCTTAGCTATAATTCAGTTTAGTTGGGGTGGAGTTACTGGCCCTAAGCAGGTGGTGGTATCACCTAGCTTACCTGTAGACTGTCTCTTAGGTAATGACCTAGAGGCCTCAGGTTGGGCTGATGTAGAGTTTTATGCCCATGCAGCCATGCTGGGCATCCCTGAGGAATTGTTCCCTCTCATTTCTACTGAAATGAAAAAGCAAAGGAGAGAAGGCCTGAAAACTCAGGATCCCTCTCCATCAACAGGTAAAAAGGGTATCACAGTATCCCCTAACCACCCTACCATTCAGGATACCATTCCTGTGGTGGGAGAAACCTCTCCTGGGGTGGCACCTGTTCCAAGGGAATCATCAGCTGGCAAAGCTGGACTCCCTGAGGTAGAAGTACCTCTCTGTGGGATAACTAACATTGGTGACAAAAAGAGCACCATTTTAGTTAACATGGAGCATCCCTCCAACCCTCCCAGAGAAACTTTAGTGCAGAAACTCTGCACTGCCTCACAACACTTAGGACAGCATCCCTGCCCTAGTGTGGAGCTCATAGGACAGCATCCCTGCCCTGCTCCAACCCCAGAGAAACAGCATCCCTGTTCTCTCTTCCAGCCATATGGACAAAGTTTTTGCCTAGCTATGGCTTTTCTGAGACAGCATCCCTGTCTGGCATTTCCATCACTACAAATAGGTTCAGTGGACAATTCCCACTGCTCTAAACTACAACTTACTGATAGAAACTCTGAAAATACATCTTCACATTGTTGCTTAGCTAAAAAACTTCAAACAGGGTGGTTTACATCCCCACAGGGAAGTAACCATATAGTGGATGATAAAGGGAGAAACCAGTCTATTGCAGAGCTGCTCTCTACTTATCACCACTTAGACAATAAAGTCTCAACTGGCCAAGGTTAGCCTTATTGTCCTTCGTTTGGGGGGGGGGTCGTGTGAGAAAGTAGCCTCTTTCTAGCCTTGTTACCCCCACTTTTGGCCTGTTTGTGAGTGTATGTCAGGGTGTTTTCACTGTCTCACTGGGATCCTGCTAGCCAGGGCCCAGTGCTCATAGTGAAAACCCTATGTTTTCAGTATGTTTGTTATGTGTCACTGGGACCCTGCTAGTCAGGACCCCAGTGCTCATAAGTTTGTGGCCTATATGTATGTGTTCCCTGTGTGGTGCCTAACTGTCTCACTGAGGCTCTGCTAACCAGAACCTCAGTGGTTATGCTCTCTCTTTACAAATTGTCACTAACAGGCTAGTGACCAATTTTACCAATTTACATTGGCTTACTGGAACACCCTTATAATTCCCTAGTATATGGTACTGAGGTACCCAGGGTATTGGGGTTCCAGGAGATCCCTATGGGCTGCAGCATTTCTTTTGCCACCCATAGGGAGCTCTGACAATTCTTACACAGGCCTGCCACTGCAGCCTGAGTGAAATAACGTCCACGTTATTTCACAGCCATTTTACACTGCACTTAAGTAACTTATAAGTCACCTATATGTCTAACCTTTACCTGGTAAAGGTTAGGTGCAAAGTTACTTAGTGTGAGGGCACCCTGGCACTAGCCAAGGTGCCCCCACATTGTTCCGAGCCAATTCTCTGAACTTTGTGAGTGCGGGGACACCATTACACGCGTGCACTACATATAGGTCACTACCTATATGTAGCTTCACAATGGTAACTCCGAATATGGCCATGTAACATGTCTATGATCATGGAATTGCCCCCTCTATACCATCCTGGCATAGTTGGCACAATCCCATGATCCCAGTGGTCTGTAGCACAGACCCTGGTACTGCCAAACTGCCCTTCCTGGGGTTTCACTGCAGCTGCTGCTGCTGCCAACCCCTCAGACAGGCATCTGCCCTCCTGGGGTCCAGCCAGGCCTGGCCCAGGATGGCAGAACAAAGAACTTCCTCTGAGAGAGGGTGTGACACCCTCTCCCTTTGGAAAATGGTGTGAAGGCAGGGGAGGAGTAGCCTCCCCCAGCCTCTGGAAATGCTTTGTTGGGCACAGATGTGCCCAATTCTGCATAAGCCAGTCTACACCGGTTCAGGGGACCCCTTAGCCCTGCTCTGGCGCGAAACTGGACAAAGGAAAGGGGAGTGACCACTCCCCTGACCTGCACCTCCCCTGGGAGGTGTCCAGAGCTCCTCCAGTGTGCTCCAGACCTCTGCCATCTTGGAAACAGAGGTGCTGCTGGCACACTGGACTGCTCTGAGTGGCCAGTGCCACCAGGTGACGTCAGAGACTCCTTCTGATAGGCTCCTTCAGGTGTTAGTAGCCTATCCTCTCTCCTAGGTAGCCAAACCCTCTTTTCTGGCTATTTAGGGTCTCTGTCTCTGGGGAAACTTTAGATAACGAATGCAAGAGCTCAGCCGAGTTCCTCTGCATCTCTCTCTTCACCTTCTGCCAAGGAATCGACTGCTGACCGCGCTGGAAGCCTGCAAACCTGCAACATAGTAGCAAAGACGACTACTGCAACTCTGTAACGCTGATCCTGCCGCCTTCTCGACTGTTTTCCTGCTTGTGCATGCTGTGGGGGTAGTCTGCCTCCTCTCTGCACCAGAAGCTCCAAAGAAATCTCCTGTGGGCCGACGGAATCTTCCCCCTGCAACCGCAGGCACCAAAAAGCTGCATTACCGGTCCCTTGGGTCTCCTCTCAGCACGACGAGCGAGGTCCCTCGAATCCAGCGACTCTGTCCAAGTGACCCCCACAGTCCAGTGACTCTTCAGTCCAAGTTTGGTGGAGGTAAGTCCTTGCCTCACCTCGCTGGGCTGCATTGCTGGGAACCGCGACTTTTGCAGCTACTCCGGCCCCTGTGCACTTCCGGCGGAAATCCTTTGTGCACAGCCAAGCCTGGGTCCACGGCACTCTAACCTGCATTGCACGACTTTCTAAGTTGGTCTCCGGCAACGTGGGACTCCTTTGTGCGACTTCGGGTGAGCACTGTTTCACGCATCCTTGTAGTGCCTGTTTCTGGCACTTCTCCGGGTGCTACCTGCTGCTGAGAGGGCTCCTTGTCTTGCTCGACGTCTCCTCTCTCTCCTGGTCCAATTTGCGACTTCCTGGTCCCTCCAGGGCCACAGCAGCGTCCAAAAACGCTAACCGTACGATTTGCAGCTAGCAAGGCTTGTTGGCGTTCTTTCGGCGGGAAAACACTTCTGTACGACTTTCCAAGGCAAGTGGGATCCTTCCACTAAAGCGGAAGTCTCTAGCCCTTTTCGTTCCTGCAGAAACCTCAGCTTCTTCTGTCCAGTAGAAGCTTCTTTGCACCCGCAGCTGGCATTTCCTGGGCATCTGCCCATCTCCGACTTGCTTGTGACTTTTGGACTTGGTCCCCTTGTTCCACAGGTACCCTAGATTGGAAATCCACAGTTGTTGCATTGTTGGTTTGTGTCTTTCCTGCATTATTCCTCTAACACGACTTCTTTGTCCTTAGGGGAACTTTAGTGCACTTTGCACTCACTTTTCAGGGTCTTGGGGAGGGTTATTTTTCTAACTCTCACTATTTTCTAATAGTCCCAGCGACCCTCTACAAGGTCACATAGGTTTGGGGTCCATTCGTGGTTCGCATTCCACTTTTGGAGTATATGGTTTGTGTTGCCCCTATCCCTATGTTTCCCCATTGCATCCTATTGTAACTATACATTGTTTGCACTGTTTTCTAAGACTATACTGCATATTTTTGCTATTGTGTATATATATCTTGTGTATATTTCCTATCCTCTCACTGAGGGTACACTCTAAGATACTTTGGCATATTGTCATAAAAATAAAGTACCTTTATTTTTAGTATAACTGTGTATTGTGTTTTCTTATGATATTGTGCATATGACACTAAGTGGTACTGTAGTAGCTTCACACGTCTCCTAGTTCAGCCTAAGCTGCTCTGCTAAGCTACCATTATCTATCAGCCTAAGCTGCTAAACACCCTATACACTAATAAGGGATAACTGGGCCTGGTGCAAGGTGCAAGTACCCCTTGGTACTCACTACAAGCCAGTCCAGCCTCCTACAGTGTCACAGCCACACTGGGAGAAGACACAGGGGACGTGTAAATGGTAGTGGGGGTGGTGAGTGCAGGTGAGCGGGCTGTGGTGCTGGGTGTTCTGGAGAGAGTCCTAGTGCCCGTAGATGTAGTGCATGCAGGTGAGAGTGTAGACGACACTGGGAGGGAGGAGGGAGACGATGAGGAGGGGGACACAGTGGAGGCAGTGGATGTTGCTGTGTCTGTATGTGTGTGATGCTTGTGTGAGTGCCTGTGGGATGTCTGGTGTCTATGTTTGCCTGAGCTACTTTTGTGTGTTGAGGTGTGTGCATGCTGGTCTGATGGTGTGCTTGGGATGGGCTGGGGTACAGGAGACTCAGTCTGGGTGGAGGAGGTTGGAGGGGGGAGGCTAGACACAGGGACAATGGCTGCCATCAGTGCTGAGGCCAGAGATTGCAGGGTTCGCTGAAGGGCAGCCTGACCACAAAGAATGCCCTCCAGGAATGCATTACCGTGTTGCAACTCCCTTTCTACACCCTGGATGGCATTCACAATGGTAGACTGCCCAACAGTGAGTGACATGAGGAGGTCAATGGCCTCCTCACTGAGGGTAGCAGGGGTGACTGGGGCAGGGCCTGAGGTGCCTGGGGCGAAGGTGATGCCAACCCTCCTGGGTGAGCGGGCACGGGGCGAACGCTGAGGGGCTGCTGGGAGGGCGGAGCTGGTAGGGGAGGTGGTGGCTGTACCTGTAGAAGTGGGGGGCACAGATGGTGCCGCCACCACAAGGGAGCTCCCATCGGCGGACGAGTCTGTGTCGCTGGTTGGTGATCCGGTGGCCGACGTGAAGCTCCCCTCACCCTCCGTCCCACTGGTGCATTCTGAGTCCGTGGTGTGGCCCTCCATGGCCATGTGGGATGCAGCTCCCTCGTGCTCCGGTGCCACTGTACCTCCGCCTGATGATGCTGATACACAAAAGAACAGGGAGAGCACAAAAAGGGGGGGGGATGACAGAAGAAAGACAGGTTGAGTGCATGGCAGACCGCTACCGTTGGCGGACAATACAGACACCACAGCCCCCTGCACTATGCCGCACTCCTGGCCTCTACAGATGCAATTTCTGGGATCTGGCCTACATGGCTATGGTGGACATCTGCACACATGGATGCCACAGGGGCATGTATACCTGTACTTGGCACTCTACTGCGGTGGGGTGGAGTGCCTCATAGCCTGCATTACGGCGGCGCCTAGCCTATGGAAGTCGCCATGGCCTAGGGAAACCCACAGCCCTCCTCCCACACCTAGACCCCTCAACTGCGCGCAAAGTCACCAGAATGATAGTGTACTCACCCCCTTGTGTCTGCTGTGATGCCCTCAAGCGCCCATCCAACTCAGAGTAGGCCACCGCCAGGATCCGGAACATCAGGGGGGTCATGGTGCGACGGGCACCCCTCCCACGTTGGGAGGCCATCCCCAGCTGAGCCTCCGCCGTCTTCTTGCTGCAGCGGCGAATGTCCTCCCATCTTTTCCGGCAGTGGGTGCCCCATCTCTGGTGGGCCTCCAGGGTCCGGACATCCTTGGCGATGGCACGCCAAATGTCCTTCTTCTGGTGGGTGCTGACCTACATGACATGCACAAGGGAAGAAGAGAAGTCATTACCAACTGCCCCGTCGATGTAAGTGTCCCCCCTCCCTACCCTTGCCATGTGGCACATGCATTCACAGTCCTTCATGTTCCCTGAACTCTGCCCCCTTCCCTCTTACAACCAGCCCTCTCCACCCAGGCCTAGCCCATACAACGTGCTCCCTGTGTACTTAACTGTTGGTCTGGAGGACCGTAGAGTAGCGTGTACTGGGGGAGGACCCCGTCTACTAGTTTCTCCAACTCCTGAGCAGTGAAGGCAGGGGCCCTTTCCCCAGATGCAGCAGCCATCGTCGCTTCCAGACCGAAGTCACAGCAGCACTTGCAGTGTAGGTCCTCTCCTGTTGAAGGTCAGGTATCGAGTGATTAAATAGTTAGAAAATGGTGGTGACGTCCGCGGCGGTGACGTCCGCAGCGGTGCGTATCATCAATGCCGGCGCACTTGTTCATTGGCTCCTGGGACCCATAGGGTCTAATGTTAACCAATGTTGCATTGCGCCACGGTCTACCACCGCCTACCGCGACGGTGTGCAACGCCAGCGCAGTTACCTCACAATACCATTGTTCCAGTTTAGAGGTCAGGCAGTCGCCATTTCAGGGGCACACATGGCTCAATTTACTTCTGCGTCACACATAGCTAGGCCTACACTCAACGCACATACAGGAATGGTTTTGTGTTTGGTGTCGTGTTCTGTGTATCTGTGGGTACATACCTGGAAATTTGTTGTCCTTCCTAGGCACCGTCAGCTGGGACAATTGAGGAGATGGTGGAATCCTCCGGTGTACCGACCGCTGGTGGACCTGTTGACAATGGAGGAGCGACATTTAATCATCACCTACAGGTTTGACCGTGCCACAATCCAGGAACTATGTACCCAGTTGGAGCCGTATCTGATGTCACCAATCCGCCATCCCACTGGAATCCCCCCTGACGTTCAGGTGCTGTCAATGCTCCATTTCCTTGCAAGTGGGTCTTTTCAGACAACAGTGGCCATGGCATCAGGGATGTCCCAGCCTATGTTTTCCAACGTGTTGTCCAGAGTGTTGTCTGCCCTGCTGAAACACGTAAGGAGATACATCATTTTCCCTGAGGTGGAGGATTTGCCTACAGTGAAAGGTGACTTCTATGCCCTTGGACATATCCGCAACATCATAGGTGCTATTGATGGGACCCATGTAGCTCTGGTCCCCCCCCCACAGGAGTGAACAGGTGTACAGGAACCGGAAGAGTTATCATTCCATGAATGTACAGATGGTATGTTTGGCAGACCAGTACATCTCCCAGGTAAATGCTATGTTCCCTGGCTCAGTGCATGACGCCTACATCCTGCGGAATAGCAGTGTCCCTTATATGAGGGGTCAACTCCAGAGGCACCGTGTGTGGCTATTAGGGGACTCTAGTTACCCCAACCTGTCCTGGCTACTGGCCCGAATGAGGAATCCCAGGGCCAGGGTAGAGGAACGCTACAATGAGACCCATGGGTGGACTAGGAGAGTGATCGAACGTACCTTCGGCCTCCTGAAGGCCAGATTCAGGTGCCTACATATGACAGGTGGTTCCCTATTCTACTCACCGAAGAAGGTGTGCCAGATCATCATCGCCTGCTCGATGCTTCACAATCTTGCTTTGCGACGCCAGGTGCCTTTTCTGCAGGAGGATGGTCCAGATGACGGCGTTGTGGCAGCTGTGGAGCCTGTGGACAGTGATGAGGAGGAAGCTGAGGAAGAAGACAACGACAACAGGGAGTCAGTCATACAGCAATATTTCCAGTGACACACAGGTGAGAACATTTTCATTTTTACCATTACATATACTGTCACACGTCTTCCTCTATCCTGTCTGTAACTTCATAGCATTATTTGGTAACTGAGTTGTACCTTTCCATTACGGTTTCACAGGTGTGGTTACCAACATGTGTTATCTGCTTGCATCCTTTAAGGACTTGTGATGTGCGACAGAGGTATGTTGGCTTTACAACTGGAAACGCATTTTGACACTGGCATTGATAATACATTTTACCAAATCACAGACTGACGCCAGATTTTTTTTGGCAGATTTTTTTTGTGGTTCAAGGGTGTTTATTGAAGTGCTCAAAAATGTCCTGTTCCTGGATCTCAGGGACCGTTTGCAGGGTGGTTCTCCGTCTGCAGGGGGTGGGGTGCTGGTGTGGCATCCTGTCCACTAGCGCCGGCGGAGGTGGTGGGCAGTTCATCATCCTGGCTAGTGTCAGGGGCCCCTTGGAGTGCCACGGTGTCCCTCAAGGTCTGCTGTATGTCCTTCAGCACCCCTACGATGGTGCCCAGGGCGGAGCTGATGGTCCTGAGCTCCTCCCTGAACCCCATATACTGTTCCTCCTGCAGGCGCTGGGTGTCCTGAAACTTGGCCAGGACCGTCGCCATCGTCTCCTGGGAGTGGTGGTATGCTCCCATGATGGAGGATAGGGCCTCGTGGAGAGTGGGTTCCCTTGGCCTGTCCGCCCCCTGTCGCACAGCAGCTCTCCCAGTTCCTCTGTGTTCCTGGGCCTCCATCCCCTGGACCGTATGCCCACTACCACTGCCCCCAGGTGCCTGTTGTTGTTGGGGTGGTGGGTTCTCCTGGGTTCCCTGTAGTGGTGGACACACCGCTGATTGACGTGTCCTGGGTAGGGAGGTATGGGCCCGCTGGGTGGGTGCTGTGCTGGTGTTACCAGAGGGTGGAAGGTCAGTGTTGGGCTGTGCCTGTGCAAGGGGAACCGACTGTCCCGAGGCCCACGATGGTCCGGACTGGTCATCAGGATCCAGTAGGGCAGAGCTGCTATCGTCACTGTGGGCCTCTTCTGTGGGTGGAGTGGAGTTGTCTGGACCCTCCGGTGTGGTGACGGTCCTTGGTGATCCTGCAGGGGCATAAGTGCATGATTATTGCATGTGTGTGTGTCATGGTGTACAATGGGTGGCTCACTGTGTACACCAGTGGAAGCATTCCTGTGGGGGGGCTTGTGTGATGATGGTTGGGGGGGTGTTCTGGGTATGTGCAGTGAGCATGCTTTAGTGATGGGTGACCATGCTTAGTTGTGTCATTGAGGGATTGGTGTTGGGATGTGTGGTTTGTGTTATTAGTAAATTAGTGAGGAGTTGTAGTGATAGGGGAGGAGTGAGGGTGGGGGTGTGTGATATCATGCAGGTAGGGTGAGGGATATGATAGTTGAGATTTGACTTACCAGTGTCCATTCCTCCATCAACTCCTCTGAGGCACGCTGGATGCATGATGGTTAAGACTTGCTCCTCCCATGTTGTTAGTTGTGGGGGAGGAGGTGGGGGTCCGCCACTAGTCCGCTGAACCGCAATGTTGTGCCTGGAGACCGCTGAACGCACCTTCCCCCGTAGGTCGTTCTACCTCTTCCTGATGTCCCCCCGATTTCTTGGATGCTGTCCCACAGCGTTGACCCTGTCCACAGCTCCATCTTTCTGGCTGTGGATGTGTGCTGCACCTGTGAGCCAAATAGCTGTGGCTCTACCCGCAGGATTTCCTACACCATGACCCTGAGCTCCTCCTCGGAAAACCTGGGGTGTCTTTGGCGTGACATGGGGTGGTGTAGGTGATGTGTGGGGTGGTGTATGGGTTGATGAGTGTGGTGATGTGTAGTGGTGTGTGGTGTTTTGTGCGTGGATGTTGTGTGGGTGATGGTGTTGTGTGCCTCTGTGTGGTGGGGTTGTCTATTATGTGCTCTCTCTCTGGCCTTCGTCTCTATTTTTTGTTCTTAGGGGTCTGTGGGTGATGTGGGTGTGTGTTTTATATTGTGTTGGGTGTGTGGGAGTGTTGTTTGTATGTGTATCAGGTGTGTGTATTTGGAATTGTCCAATGTGGCGGTGTTTTGGAGATGTGTGTGTATTTTGAGCGCAGCGGTGTGTACCGCCAATGGAATACCACGGCTGAAAGACCGCCGCGTGGATTCGTGGGTCGTAATAGCATGGGCGTGTTTCTGTTGGCGTGGAGGTGGAGGTTTTGTTTTCGCCAGTTTAACACTGACCTTTGGTGTGGCGGACTTGTGTGGGTGTCTGAATTTCAGCGGATTCTTTGCTGTGGGTCATAATAGCTGTGGCGGGATTCCGCGGTCGCTGCGGTGTATTGACGGTCTTCTGCGCGGCGGTAAGCGCCTTTTACCGCCTATGTTGTAATGACCCCCATAGGTTTCAATAGAGAAGGGGGTGCCCCAGTTCCAGTCTGCCAGCAGGTAAGTACCCGTGTTGTCGGAGGGAAGACCAGGGGGGTTTTGTAGGGCACTGCGGGGGGGACACAAGTCAGCACAAAAAGTACACCCTCAGCGGCACGGGGGCGGCCGGGTGCAGAGTGCAAACAGGCATCGGGTTTGCAATGGAGTTCAATGGGAGACCCAGGGGTCTCTTCAGCGAAGCAGGCAGGCAAGTGGGGGGGCTCCTCGGGGTAGCCATCACCTGGGCAAGGGAGAGGGCCACCTGGGGGTTGCTTCTGCACTGGAGGTCGGATCCTTCAGGTCCTGGGGGCTGCGGGTGCAGTGTCCTTACCAGGCGTCAGGTTCTTGGAAGCAGGCAGTCGCGGTCAGGGGGAGCCTCTGGATTCCCTCTGCAGGCATCGCTGTGGGGGCTCAGGGGGGTCAACTCTGGCTACTCACGGGCTCACAGTCACCGGGGAGTCCTCCCTGTAGTGTTGTTTCTCCACAAGTCGAGCTGGGGGCGTTGGGTGCAGAGTGCAAAGTCTCACGCTTCCGGCGGGAAACGTGTGTTCTTTAAAAGTTGCTTCTTTGTTGCAAAGATGTTTCTTCTTTGGAGCAGAGCCGCTGTCCTCTGAAGTTCTTGGTCCTTTTAGATGTAGGGTAATCCTCTGAGGCTTCAGAGGTCGCTGGACCCTGTGGAACGCGTCGCTGTTGCAGTTTTTCTTGAAGTGGGGAGACAGGCCGGTAGAGCTGAGGCCAAAGCAGTTGGTATCTCCGTCTTCTCTGCAGGGCTTTCAGGTCAGCAGTCCTTCTTCATCTTAGGTTGCAGGAATCTAGTTTCCTAGGTTCTGGGGAGCCCCTAAATACTGAATTTAGGGGTGTGTTTAGGTCTGGGAGGGCAGTAGCCAATGGCTACAGTCCTTGAGGGTGGCTACACCCTCTTTGTGCCTCCTCCTGAGGGGAAGGGGGCACATCCCTATTCCTATTGGGGGAATCCTCCAATATCAAGATGGAGGATTTCTAAAGGCAGGGGTCACTTCAGCTCAGGACACCTTAGGGGCTGTCCTGACTGGTGGATGACTCCTCCTTGTTTTTCTCATTATCTCTCCTGGACTTGCCGCCAAAAGTGGGGGTTGTGTCCAGGGGGCGGGCATCTCCACTAGCTGGAGTGCCCTGGGGCATTGTAACACGAAGCCTGAGCCTTTGAGCCTCACTGCTAGGTGTTACAGTTCCTGCAGGGGGGAGGTGTGAAGCACCTCCACCCAGACCAGGCTTATGTTTCTGTCCTCAGAGAGCACAAAGGCCCTCACCACATTGTGAGAAAGTAGCTTCTTTCTAGCTTTACCCCCACTTTTGGCCCGTTTGTGAGTATATGTCAGGGTGTTTTCACTGTCTCACTGGGATCCTGCTAGCTAGGGCCCAGTGCTCATAGTGAAAACCCTATGTTGTCAGTATGTTTGTTATGTGTCACTGGGACCCTGCTAGCCTGGACCCCAGTGCTCCTAAGTTTGTGGCCTATATGTATGTGTTCCCTGTTTGATGCCTAACTGTCTCACTGAGGCTCTGCTAACCAGAACCTCAGTGGTTATGCTCTCTCTTCTTTACAAATTGTCACTAACAGGCTAGTGACCAATTTTACCAATTCACATTGGCATACTGGAACACCCTTATAATTCCCTAGCATATGGTACTGAGGAACCCAGGGTATTGGGGTTCCAGGAGATCCCTATTGGCTGCAGAATATCTTTTGCCACCCATATGGAGCTTTGACAATTCTTACACAGGCCTGCCACTGCAGCCTGAGTGAAATAACGTCCATGTTATTTCACAGCCATTTACCACTGCACTTAAGTAACTTATAAGTCACCTATATGTCTAACCTTCACCTGGTGAAGGTTGGGTGCAAAGTCACTTAGTGTGTGGGCACCCTGGCACTAGCCAAGGTGCCCCCACATCGTTCAGGGCAAATTCCCCGGACTTTGTGAGTGTGGGTACACCATTTCACGCGTGCACTATACATAGGTCCCAGCAGCCTCAAAGTATGTCGCACCGAAATCCAGGATAGAGGCCGAAACATCAGAATCATAACCTGAGTATCCTGAACCCGCTGATTGGGAGGATAAGCCCGATACTGCACTGTGTCCAGAACAGCTCCGATGAAAGAGAGCTTCTGAGAGGGAGTCAGGTGTGACTTCGGCACATTTATAGTGAACCCCAGCGAATGCAAGAGGTCCGCCGTCGTCTGGAGGTGGGTGACGAGAGCCTGGGGCGTAGGAGCCTTCAACAGCCAATCGTCCAGGTAGGGGAAGACTGAAACCCCTGACCTGCGCAAATGAGCTGCCACCACCGCCATCACCTTTGTGAACACCCGAGGGGCACTGGTGAGACTGAAAGGAAGCACAGTAAACTGAAAGTGCTCGTGGCCCACCTTGAACCGCAGGTAATGCCTGTCGCTTGGCAGGAATGGAATATGGAAATACGCATCCTGCAAATCCAACGCTACCATCCAGTCTCCTTGGTCCAGGGCAGACAAAACCTGAGCAAGAGTGAGCATCTTGAATTTCTCCTTCTTGAGGAAAAGATTGACGTCCCTTAAATCCAAAGTAGGGCGAAGGCCTTTGTTCTTTTTGGGAATCAGAAAATAGCGTGAATAACAACCACTGCCTACTTCTGATATCGGGACTCTTTCTATTGCTCCCTTGGCCAAGAGAGCTGTAACTTCCTCGCGGAGCAAAGCTAGATGGTCCTCCATCAGCCATTCTTTTGTCGGAGGGATAGAAGGAGGGAAAGACTGGAAGGGAAGGGAGTAGCCCTTCTGTATGATCTGCAGGACCCACTTGTCTATGGTGATGGAAAGCCAGTGAGGGAGATGAAAACGAATCCTCCCTCCAACTGGACTGATGTGATCACGCAGAACCACACTAGGAGGGCTTGGGCGCAGTGGAGGGGGTCTGTGTGGCGGCCGACCTCTGGCCAGACCCTCTCGGTCTGATGGTACCACAACCACGTCCTCTTCCGGGATGCTGTGAAGCCTGAGGACGGTGGCTAAACTGTGGCTGGCATGGTACCACGCCCCTCCCGAAGCCTCGAAAGGGGCGAAAGACAGACTGCTGTCGTGCCGGCGCTGAAAGGCCCAAGGATCTGGCCGTGGCTCAAGAATCCTTGAACCTCTCAAGCGCGGAGTCTGCCTTTTCACCAAAAAGGCGAGAGCCATCAAAGGGCATGTCCATCAAGCTGGACTGGACATCCCCTGAAAAACCAGGAGAACGTAGCCAGGCGCGGCGACGTAGGGCCACTGACGATGAAATCACTCTGCCCAGCGAGTCGGTGGTGTCCAAGACACACTGGATTGTAAACTTGGCTGCATCTCTCCCATCCTTTACAGGCTTGGTGAGAGTGTCCCGTACGCCCTCCGGGACCTGGAGCAGCACTTGCGCCACCGTATCCCATAAAGTATGGGAATAACGGCCCAATAGGCAAGAGGTGTTTACAGACCTCAGTGCCAGGCTGGAGGGAGAAAACATCTTCTTCCCAAGCTGATCCAGCCTCTTGGATTCTCTATTCGGGGGAGCGGAAGGGAAGGCACCCCGGGAAGTAGAGGCTTGGCCAACCAAGCTCTCAGGAGTGGGGTGTTGTGTCAGGAAACTAGGGTCGCTTGGAGCGGGTCTATGGTGGCGGCCGACTGTCCTATTCGCAGGATCCCCTGTGCTGGGTTTGGACCACGTACCCAGAAGGACGTCTGTAAGAGCCTCATTGAAGGGCAACAACAGCTCCGATGTTGACACCCCAGACTGAAGCACTTCTGTCAGGATATTCGTCCTGACTGGCATCGTAGGCAAATCTAGGTCCAAGACCTCAGCTGCACTACGCACCACCATAGCGAAAGAAGCCCCCTCCTCCGTAGCCACATTAGGAGGAGAGAGCATACCAGTATCTGGAGATGTGTCCAGTCCACTGGCCTCCCCTAGATCCTCACACCAGTCCTGCTGCAATCCTGATTATAAAGGGTCCTCAGACCCCTCCCATTCCTCTCCTGCATCTGGCTGTTCCAAATAATGCTCAGACAATGATCTGGGCTGAATCGGCTCTGTCGAAGTCGGAGTCGACGTCATACGACGTCGCTCCGGTCCGGATCATCCGGAATAAGGATAGGGCTGCCACCGGTGGGCGCTGGTGGCGGAATCACCGACATCGGACCCGGCGCCGAAGGAGGCCGACTGTGAGAGACCGGCGCCGGTCCAGATCCGTTATCGGATCCTGAGGTCCCCAGCGGTGTCGAGGCTGAAGCCGTTGGTGTCGAATCCGAAGGGGCCCCTGCTGACCCCGCGGGCCCAAAGACCCAGCTGAGGGTACAGCCCGCTCAAAAACGAGACGCATGGCCTCGTAGAATTATTTTATTTGAGCGGGGGTCGATCCGGTCCCCGGAAAGGGGGGAAGACGCAGAGTCAACCCTGGCGACGGCTCCGCAGAACAGCGCTCCGAACGTCGACGTTCCCTAAACGCCACGACAGTTGACGGGCATGGCGAAGACGAAGTCCGCTTGGATTTCTTCTTCTTCTTGTGCTTCTTAGCTTCCGATGACCTCGAATGCGAGGAAGAGGACTTGGGGCTCCGGAAGCGGTGCCGCGACCTCCTCCTATTGCGAGACCGTGACCTCCGCGGAGTCGCGCCGACCGAAGACGAATGTCGGGCCGCAAGAAGCTTAAGGGATCTCTCCCTCAAGGCCTTCGGCGCCATGGCCCGACAATCGGAGCACGAGGTGGAATCGTGGTCCTTGTCCAGGCACCAAAGACAAACTCGGTGCGGATCCGTCACCGACATGGTGCGATGACACGCACCACATGGCTTGAATCCTATCTTTCTCGAAGACATGACTCCTAACAGCCAAAAAAGCTTCGACAAACCGTCAAAGCAGGGTAGCCCTTTCCAAAACTGCGCTTAACCGGCGCGGAAGGAAAAGAACTGACGTACGCACGCCGAGACGGCGTCTATATAGACAACCGTGACATCATAGACAGCTCCAACGATGCTGACGACGCACGCGGAGCTGGTCGACGCACATGGATCCGAACGACGCCGTCCGACGGCGCACGCGCAGCGCACTGCTCAGAAAAAACTCCGGATTCGAAGCTGACGCCAGGGAATTCTAAGGTAAGGAAACTGCAGCTAGAAGTCTCTATCAGATAGAGGTAAGGACCTATCAGGAGGGGTCTCTGACGTCACCTGCTGGCACTGGCCACTCAGAGCAGTCCATTGTGCCCCAACACCTCTGAATACAAGATGGCTGAGTTCTGGGACACACTGGAGGAGCTCTGGGCACCTCCCTTGGGAGGTACTGGTCAGGGGAGTGGTCACTCCCGTTTCCTTTGTCCAGTTTCGTGCCAGAGCAGGGCTGGGAGATCCCTGAACTGGTGTAGACTTGCTTATGCAGAGATGGGCACCATCTGTGCCCATCAAAGCATTTCCAGAGGCTGGGGAAGGCTACTTCTCCCCAGCCCTTCACACCTATTTCCAAAGGGAGAGGGTGTAACACCCTCTCTCAGAGAAAAACCTTTATTCTGCCTTCCTGGGACTGGGCTGCCCAGACCCCAAGTGGGTAGAAACCTGTCTGAGGGGTTGGAAGCAGCAGTGGAAACCCCGGAAAGGCAGTTTGGCAGTACCCGGGTTCTGTGCTAGAGACCCGGGGGATCATGGAATTGTTCCCCCAATACCAGACTGGTATTGGGGTGACAATTCCATGATGTTAGACATGTTACATGGCCATGTTCGGAGTTACCATTGTGACGCTACACATAGGTAGTGACCTATGTGTAGTGCACACGTTTAATGGTGTCCCCGCACTCACAAAGTTCGGGGAATTTGCCCTGAACAATGTGGAGGCACCTTGGCTAGAGCCAGGGTGCCCAACCACTAAGTAACTTTGCACCTAACCTTCACCAAGTGAGGGTTAGACATATAGGTGACTTATAAGTTACTTATGTGCAGTGAAAATGGCAGTGAAATAACGTCCACGTTATTTCACTCAGACTGCAGTGGCAGTCCTGTATAAGAATTGTCTGAGCTCCCTACGGGTAGCAAAAGAAATGCTGCAGCTCATAGGGATCTCCTGGAACCCAATACCCTGGGTACCCAGGTACCACATCAAAGGGAAATTTAAGGGTGTTCCAGTGTGCCAATGAGAATTGGTTAAGATGGTCACTAGGCTGCAGTGACAATTGTGAAAGCAGAGAGAGCATAAACACTGAGGTTATGGTTAGCAGAGCCTCAGTGATACAGTTAGGCACCACACAGGGAACACATACATTATGAGCACTGGGGTCCTGCCTAGCCAGTGACACATGGGTAAAAACAAACATACGTACAGTGAAAATGGGGGTAACATGCCAGACAAGATTGTACTTTCCTACACAATCCCCCCAAATGAAGGACAAGAAGGCTAACCTTGCCCAGATGAGTCTTCATTGCCTAAGTGGAAATATCTGGAGAGTCCATTTGCATTGGAGTGGGTACTCTCAGGTCTATGTTCCACTGTATAGTCCATTCCCTGTAGGAAGATGGACCACCTCAACAATTTAGGGTTTTCACCTTTCATTTGTTTTAGCAAAAGTAGAGGTTTTTGGTCTGTCTGAATAATAAAGTGAGTACCAAACAGGTATGTGTAGGAAGTTGGCTCTGTATGTACTATTTCAAAGTAAGAAATAGCATGCACAGAGTCCAAGGGTTCCCCTTAGAGGTAAGAGTGTCAAAAAGAGATAATTCTAATGCTCTATTTTGTGGTAGTGTGGTCGAGCAGAAGGCTTATCAGAGGGTAGTGTTAAGCATTTGTTGTACACACAAAGGCAATAAATGAGGAACACACACTCAAAGAGAATTCAAGGCCGATAGGTTTTTAAATAGAAAAATATATTTTCTTAGTTTATTTTAAGAACCACAGGTTCAAGATTTACAAACAATACTTTAAATGACAGGTATTTCACTTAGGAACTTTAGGAACTTTGAATTAGCAAAATAGCATATACAGTTTTCACACAAATGGCAATAAGCTATTTTAAAACTGGACACTGCAAATTTCAACAGTTCCTGGGGGAGGTAAGTGTTTGTTAGTTTTGCAGGTAAGTAAACCACCTACAGGGTTCAAAGTTGGGTCCAAGGTAGCCCAACGTTGGGGGTTCAGGGCAACCCCAAAGTTACCACACCAGCAGCTCAGGACCCGTCAGGTGCAGAGGTCAAAGTGGTGCCCAAAACACATAGACTTCAATGGAGAAGGGGGTGCCCCGGTTCCAGTCTGCCAGCAGGTAAGTACCCGCGTCTTCGGAGGGCAGACCAGGGGGGGTTTGTAGGGCACCAGGTGAGACACAAGTCAGCACAAAAAGTACACCCTCAGCGGCACGGGGGCGGCCGGGTACAGAGTGCAAACAGACATCAGGTTTGCAATGGAGTTCAATGGGAGACCCAGGGGTCTCTTCAGCGAAGCAGGCAGGCAAGGGGGGGGGCTCCTCGGGGTAGCCATCACCTGGGCAAGGGAGAGGGCCACCTGGGGGTTGCTTCTGCACTGGAGGTCGGATCCTTCAGGTCCTGGGGGCTGCGGGTGCAGTGTCCTTACCAGGCGTCAGGTTCTTGGAAGCAGGCAGTCGCGGTCAGGGGGAGCCTCTGGATTCCCTCTGCAGGCGTCACTGTGGGGGCTCAGGGGGGTCAACTCTGGCTACTCACGGGCTCGCAGTCCCCGGGGAGTCCTCCCTGTAGTGTTGTTTCTCCACAAGTCGAGCCGGGGGCGTCGGGTGTAGAGTGCAAAGTCTCACGCTTCCGGCGGGAAAAATGTGTTCTTTAAAAGTTGCTTCTTTGTTGCAAAGATGTTTCTTCTTTGGAGCAGAGCCGCTGTCCTCAGGAGTTCTTGGTCCTTTTAGATGTAGGGTAGTCCTCTGAGGCTTCAGAGGTCGCTGGAGCCTGTGGAACACGTCGCTGTTGCAGTTTTTCTTGAAGTGGGAAGACAGGCCGGTAGAGCTGGGGCCAAAGCAGTTGGTATTTCCGTATTCTCTGCAGGGTTTTCCAGTCAGCAGTCCTTCTTCATCTTAGGTTGCAGGAATCTAGTTTCCTAGGTTCTGGGGAGCCCCTAAATACTGAATTTAGGGGTGTGTTTAGGTCCGGGAGGGCAGTAGCCAATGGCTACTGTCCTTGAGGGTGGCTACACCCTCTTTGTGCCTCCTCCCTGTAGGAGGCTGGACTGGCTTGTAGTGAGTACCAAGGGGTACTTGCACCTTGCACCAGGCCAGTTATCCCTTATTAGTGTATAGGGTGTCTAGCAGCTTAGGCTGATAGATAATGGTAGCTTAGCAGAGCAGCTTAGGCTGAACTAGGAGACGTGTGAAGCTACTACTGTACCACTTAGTGTCATATGCACAATATCATAAGAAAACACAATACACAGTTATACTAAAAATAAGGTACTTTATTTTTATGACAATATGCCAAAGTATCTTAGAGTGTACCCTCAGTGAGAGGATAGGAGAGGATAGGAAATATACACAAGTTATATATACACAATAGCAAAAATATGCAGTATAGTCTTAGAAAACAGTGCAAACAATGTATAGTTACAATAGGATGCAATGGGGACACATAGGGATAGGGGCAACACAACCCATATACTCCAAAAGTGGAATGCGAACCACGAATGGACCCCAAACCTATGTGACCTTGTAGAGTTAGAAAAATAACCCTCCCCAAGACCCTGAAAAGTGAGTGCAAAGTGCACTAAAGTTCCCCTAAGGATAAAGAAGTCGTGTTAGAGGAATAATGCAGGAAAGACACAAACCAACAATGCAACAACGATGGATTTCCAATCTAGGGTACCTGTGGAACAAGGGGACCAAGTCCAAAAGTCACAAGCAAGTCGGAGATGGGCATATGCCCAGGAAATGCCAGCTGTGGGTGCAAAGAAGCTTCTACTGGACAGAAGAAGCTGAGGTTTCTGCAGGAACGAAAAGGGCTAGAGACTTCCCCTTTGGTGGACGGATTCCCCTCGCCGTGGAGAGTCGTGCAGAAGTGTTTTCCTGCCGAAAGAACGCCAACAAGCCTTGCTAGCTGCAAATCGTGCGGTTAGCGTTTTTGGATGCTGCTGTGGCCCAGGAGGGACCAGGAGGTCGAAAATTGGACCAGGAGGTAGAGGGGACGTGGAGCAAGACAAGGAGCCCTCTTTGCAGCAGCTAGCACCCGGAGAAGTGCCAGAAACAGGCACTACGAGGATGCGTGAAATGGTGCTCACCCGAAGTTACACAAACGAGTCCCAAGTCGTGCAATGCAGGTTCGAGTGCCGTGGACCCAGGCTTGGCTGTGCACAAAGGATTTCCGCCGGAAGTGCACAGGGGCCGGAGAAGTTGCAAAAGTCGCGGTTACCAACAATGCAGTCTGGCGTGGGGAGGCAAGGACTTACCTCCACCAAACTTGGACTGAGTCCCTGGACTATGGGAGTCACTTGGACAGAGTTGCTGGATTCAAGGGACCTCGCTCGTCGTGCTGAGAGGAGACCCAAGGGACCGGTAATGCAGCTTTTTGGTGCCTGCGGTTGCAGGGGGAAGATTCCGTCGACCCACGGGAGATTTCTTCGGAGCTTCTAGTGCAGAGAGGAGGCAGACTACCCCCACAGCATGCACCACCAGGAAAACAGTTGAGAAGGCGGCAGGATCAGCGTTACAGAGTTGCAGTAGTCGTCTTTGCTACTATGTTGCAGGTTTGCAGGTTTGCAGGCTTCCAGCGCGGTCAGCAGTCGATTCCTTGGCAGAAGGTGAAGAGAGAGATGCAGAGGAACTCGGATGAGCTCTTGCATTCGTTATCTAAAGTTTCCCTAGAGACAGAGACCCTAAATAGCCAGAAAAGAGGGGTTGGCTACCTAGGAGAGAGGATAGGCTAGCAACACCTGAAGGAGCCTATCACAAGGAGTCTCTGACGTCACCTGGTGGCACTGGCCACTCAGAGCAGTCCAGTGTGCCAGCAGCACCTCTGTTTCCAAGATGGCAGAGGTCTGGAGCACACTGGAGGAGCTCTGGACAGCTCCCAGGGGAGGTGCAGGTCAGGGGAGTGGTCACTCCCCTTTCCTTTGTCCAGTTTCGCGCCAGAGCAGGGCTAAGGGGTCCCCTGAACCGGTGTAGACTGGCTTATGCCGAATTGGGCACATCTGTGCCCAAGAAAGCATTTCCAGAGGCTGGGGGAGGCTACTCCTCCCCTGCCTTCACACCATTTTCCAAAGGAAAGTCAGAGGAAGTCCTTTGTTCTGCCATCCTGGGCCAGGCCTGGCTGGACCCCAGGAGGGCAGCTGCCTGTCTGAGGGGTTGGCAGCAGCAGCAGCTGCAGTGAAACCCCAGGAAGGGCAGTTTGGCAGTACCAGGGTCTGTGCTACAGACCACTGGGATCATGGGATTGTGCCAACTATGCCAGGATGGTATAGAGGGGACAATTCCATGATCATAGACATGTTACATGGCCATATTCGGAGTTACCATTGTGAAGCTACAGATAGGTAGTGACCTATATGTAGTGCACGCGTGTAATGGTGTCCCCGCACTCACAAAGTCCGGGGAATAGGCCCTGAACAATGTGGGGGCACCTTGGCTAGTGCCAGAGTGCCCTCACACTAAGTAACTTTGCACCTAACCTTTACCAGGTAAAGGTTAGACATATAGGTGACTTATAAGTTACTTAAGTGCAGTGTAAAATGGCTGTGAAATAACGTGGACGTTATTTCACTCAGGCTGCAGTGGCAGGCCTGTGTAAGAATTGTCAGAGCTCCCTATGGGTGGCAAAAGAAATGCTGCAGCCCATAGGGATCTCCTGGAACCCCAATACCCTGGGTACCTCAGTACCATATACTAGGGAATTATAAGGGTGTTCCAATAAGCCAATGTAAATTGGTAAAATTAGCCACTAGCCTGTTAGTGACAATTTGGAAAGAAATGAGAGAGCATAACCACTGAGGTTCTGGTTAGCAGAGCCTCAGTGAGACAGTTAGTCACTACACAGGTAACACATTCAGGCACACTTATGAGCACTGGGGCCCTGGGATACCAGGGTCCTAGTGACATATACAACTAAAACAACATATATACAGGGAAAAATGGGGGTAACATGCCAGGCAAGATGGTACTTTCCTACACAACCCCCCCCCCCCCCAAACAAAGGACAATAAGACTAGCCATGACCTGATGAGTCTTCATTGTCTAAGTGGAAATATCTGGAGAGTCCATCTGCATTGGAGTGGCTACTCCCAGGTCTATGTTCCACTGTATAGTCCATTCCCTGTAGGGATATGGACCACCTCAACAATTTAGGATTTTCACCTTTCATTTGTTTTAGCCAAAGTAGAGGTTTGTGGTCTGTCTGAACAATGAAGTGAGTGCCAAACAGGTATGGCCTCAACTTCTTCAGTGCCCAGACCACAGCAAAGGCCTCCCTCTCAATGGCAGACCAACGCTTTTCTCTAGGGGTCAACCTTCTACTAATAAAAGCAACAGGTTCATCCTGGCCCTCAGAATTAAGTTGTGATAGGACTGCCCCTACTCCTAATTCAGATGCATCAGTTTGGACATAGAATTTTTTAGAGTAACAAGGGCTTTTCAGGACAGGTGCAGAGCTCATGGCCTGCTTCAGCTCCTCAAAAGCTTTCTGACAGTTTGCTGTCCATAATACCTTTTTAGGCATTTTCTTGGATGTGAGGTCATTAAGAGGGGCTGCAATGGAGCCATAGTTCTTAATAAACCTCCTGCAATACCCAGTGAGGCCTAGGAAGGCTCTCACCTGAGTCTGAGTGGTAGGAGGAACCCAATCAATAATTGTTTGGATTTTCCACAGAAGTGGTGCAATCTGTTCCCCACCAACAAGGTGTCCCAGATAAACCACCTTACCCTGCCCTATCTGGCACTTTGAAGCCTTGATAGTGAGGCCTGCCTTTTGCAGGGCCTCCAAAACTTTCCATAGGTGGACCAGGTGATCATCCCAGCTGGAGCTAAAGACAGCTATATCGTCCAAATATGCTGCACTGAAAGCTTCCAGCCCTTGCAGGACTGTGTTCACCAACCTCTGAAAAGTGGCAGGTGCATTTTTCAATCCAAAAGGCATTACAGTAAACTGGTAATGGCCTCCAATGGTTGAAAATGCAGTTTTAGGTTTAGCATCTTCTGACAATTTGATCTGCCAATACCCTGCAGTCAAATCAAAAGTGCTTAGATACTTGGCAGATGTCAGTGTATCTATGAGCTCATCTGCCCTGGGTATAGGGTGAGCATCAGGTTTGGTTACCAGGTTGAGACCTCTATAGTCTACACAAAACCGCATTTCCTTCTTTCCATCTTTGGAATGGGGTTTTGGTACAAGTACCACAGGAGAAGCCCATGGACTTTCAGAGTGCTCAACCACTCCTAGTTCTAACATTTTCTGCACCTCTTGCTTTATGCAGTCCCTGACATGGTCAGGCTGCCTATAGATCTTACTTTTGACAGGTAAACTGTCTCCAGTATCTATAGTGTGCTCACACCAAGAAGTGGTACCTGGCATAGTAGAGAAGAGTTCAGAGAATTGATCTAGGAGATTTATGCAATGGTCTTTCTGCTCAGCAGTAAGACAATCTGCCAAAACTACACCTTCCACAAGAGCATCTTGTTCTGTGGAAGAGAAGAGATCAGGTAGAGGATCACTGTCTTCTTCCTGTCCCTCATCAGTTGCCATGAGCAGGGTGAGATCAGCCCTGTCATAGTAGGGTTTCAGGCGGTTGACATGGAGCACCCTAAGGGGACTCCTGGCAGTGCCTAAGTCAACTAAATAGGTGACTTCTCCCTTCTTTTCAACAATTGTGTGGGGTCCACTCCATTTATCTTGGAGTGCTCTTGGGGCCACAGGCTCCAAGACCCACACTTTCTGCCCTGGTTGGTACTGAACCAAAACAGCCTTCTGATCATGCCATTGCTTCTGGAGCTCTTGGCTGGCCTGAAGGTTTTTGCTGGCCTTTTTCATGTACTCAGCCATCCTTGATCTGAGGCCAAGTACATAATCCACAATATCCTGTTTAGGAGCTTTTAAAGGTTGTTCCCAACCCTCCTTTACAAGTGTGAGTGGACCCCTAACAGGGTGTCCAAAAAGAAGTTCAAAGGGGCTGAAGCCCACTTCTTTCTGGGGTACCTCCCTGTAGGCAAAAAGGAGGCATGGTAGAAGGATATCCCATCTCCTGCGGAGTTTTTCAGGGAGACCCATAATCATGCCTTTGAGAGTTTTGTTAAATCTCTCCACCAGTCCATTTGTTTGTGGATGATAGGGTGTAGTGAATTTATAAGTTACACCACACTCCTTCCACATGGCCTTTAAGTATGCAGACATGAAATTGCTTCCTCTGTCTGATACTACTTCCTTTGGGAATCCCACCCTAGAAAATATTCCTAGGAGGGCCTTTGCCACTGCAGGTGCTGTAGTGGTCCTTAAAGGAATTGCTTCAGGGTATCTTGTGGCATGGTCCACTAGCACCAAGATAAACCTATTGCCTGAAGCAGTAGGAGGGTCAAGGGGCCAACTATGTCAACCCCTACCCTTTCAAAGGGAACCCCAACCACAGGCAGTGGGATAAGGGGTGCCTTTGGAGTGCCACCTGTCTTGCCACTGGCTTGACAGGTTTCACAGGACTTACAAAATTCCTTTGTGTCCTCAGACATCCTAGGCCAATGAAACAAGGGGACAAGTCTGTCCCAAGTTTTCATTTGTCCCAGGTGTCCAGCTAGGGGAATGTCGTGGGCTAGAGTTAGGAGGAACTTTCTGTACTCCTGAGGAATCACTAATCTCCTGGCAGCTCCAGGTTTAGGATCCCTATGCTCAGTGTACAAGAGGTTGTCCTCCCAGTAAACTCTGTGAGAGTCACTGACATCCCCATTAGCCTGTTTGACAGCTTGCTGTCTTAGACCCTCTAGTGTGGGACAGGTCTGCTGTGCCACACTCAGCTCCTCCCTGGCAGGCCCCCCTTCACCCAAAAGCTCAGCAGTGTCTGCTTCAAGCTCCTCTGGTGTAGGTTCTGCACAGGGAGGGAATTCTTCTTCCTCGGAAGTTGAATCCACTGTAGAGGGAGGGATAGTAGGAAGTGGTTTGCTTCTACTAGCCCTAGCTTTAGGGAGCACTTGGTCCATTGTTCCAGGATCCAAGCTTCCCTGTCCTTTTTGCTTTTTGGCCTGAGCCCTTGTCAAAGCAAAAATATGCCCTGGGATGCCCAGCATTGCTGCATGGGCCTCCAACTCCACATCTGACCAAGCCGATGTCTCCAAATCATTTCCTGGTAGACAGTCTACAGGTAAATCTGTGGCTACCACAACTTTCTTTGGACCAGTAACCCCCCCCAGTTGAGATTAACAACAGCCATGGGGTGGCTAAGTGTGTTGTTGTGAGCATCGGTTACTTGGTACTGGTGACCAAGTAGGTGTTGTTCAGGGTGGACCAGTTTCTCTATGACCATAGTCACACTGGCTCCAGTGTCCCTGTAGGCCTGAACCTCAACACCATTTATTAGGGGTAACTGCTTGTACTTATCCATATTAAGGGGACAAGCAACTAAGGTGGCTAAATCAATATCCCCCTCAGAGACTAACACAGCCTCTGTGGCCTCCCTAACAAGGCCAACCCCAACTAAGTTACCAATAGTGAGCCCAGCTACTCCCTTGGATTGGCTATTAGTAGGTTTGGTCCCACCACCACTGCTATTAGTAGGGACACTAGGGGTAGCAGTAGGGGTTGTAGTGGTAGGAGGCTTGGTGCTTTTCTTTGGACAACTGGGATCTGTTGTCCAATGGCCTTTTACTTTACATAAATAGCACCATGGTTTCTTTTCTTTGTTTTGATTAAAGGAGGATTTGGACCCACCACCCCCACCAGAGTGTTTTTGTGGGCCTGATGAAGACTAATTTTTAGATTTGTCCCCACCCTTGTCAGAAGACTTACCATCCTTCTTTTTGTTGCCATCTTTGTCACCCCCTGTATGAACTTTTCTGTTCACCCTTGTTCTGACCCATTTGTCTGCCTTCTTTCCCAATTCTTGGGGAGAGGTCAGATCAGAGTCCACCAAGTACTGGTGCAACAAATCAGACACACAATTATTAAGAATATGCTCTCTCAGGATCAAGTTCTACAGGCTGTCATAATCAGTAACTTTACTGCCATGTAACCACCCCTCCAAGGCCTTCACTGGATGGTCAATGAAATCAACCCAGTCTTGTGAAGACTCCTTTTTGGTCTCTCTGAACTTTATCCTGTACTGTTCAGTGGTTAAGCCATAACCATCCAGGAGTGCATTCTTAAGAACTGTAAAATTATTGGCATCACTTTCTTTCACAGTAAGGAGCCTATCCCTACCTTTTCCACTAAATGATAGCCATAGGATAGCAGCCACTGCCTTTGAGGGGCATCCTGTACAACACAGGCCCTCTCAAGTGCACCAAACCACTTGTTAATGTCGTCCCCCTCCTTATAAGGGGGAACTATCTTGTGCAGATTCCTGGAATCATGCTCTTTTGCAGGATGACTATGGGGAATACTGCTGCTGCCACCATGGGTTTCTAAACCCAGTTTCTGTTTCTCCTTCTCTACTTCTAAGGTCTGCCTATCCAAATCCAGCTGTTGCTTCTTGAGCTTCAGTCTGGTTTGTTCCACTCTCAATCTATTGAGCTCCCTTTCTAACAATCTGTCATCAGGGTGGGTGGGAGGGACATGCCTTGAAACCGAAGTATGGTGAGAATGGACAGAAGGAGACCTGTCCCTTACAGAGGGCACCCTAACAGCTTGGCTAACAGAAACATCAGTACCACTGTGGTGTGAATAAATGCTTTTGCTATGATGTGAGACAACACTATTTGTATGGTGTGGCTCTTCATCATTACCAACTATGCTAGACTGTCTAGTAATGGGCAGGCTAGGAAGTTTCTTTCCTGAATCTTTTCCTGGGGGAGTCCCTGGATCAGATTGGGAACCATTAGCTACTTTTTCTACAGATGGGGCACTTCTAGCCTTATCCTGTTCTCTAAGCATGTTAAGTAACAGTTCCAAGGAAGGATTCTTCCCTACACTCAAACCTCTCTCTACACAGAGACTCCTTGCTCCTTTCCAGCTAAGGTGGTCATATGCAAGTTTGGACAGATCAACATTTTGGCCTGTGCCAGACATTTTTAGAGAGAGTTAAAGTGATAGAAAAAGAGAAAAAAGTTTGTCAGAGCTTTTAGAAAGACAGAGAAAAAAAACTTTTAAAACTTTTTAGAACTTTTTAGAAAGTTAGAAGTACTTTTCAGCACTTAAAAAAGAGTGAAAAGAGGAAATGCAAAACTTTTTTGGCTATGTGTATATACACTGAACTTGTTTTGTATATTTTTCTCTTATGAAAAGTACAATGACAAGAGTGGTAAGTAGTCTCAAAGCACTTATCCCACCGCTGCACAACCAATGTAGGTGGCTGGACTGGCTTGTAGTGAGTACCAAGGGGTACTTGCACCTTGCACCAGGCCCAGTTATCCCTTATTAGTGTATAGGGTGTCTAGCAGCTTAGGCTGATAGATAATGGTAGCTTAGCAGAGCAGCTTAGGCTGAACTAGGAGACGTGTGAAGCTACTACAGTACCACTTAGTGTCATATGCACAATATCATAAGAAAACACAATACACAGTTATACTAAAAATAAAGGTACTTTATTTTTATGACAATATGCCAAAGTATCTTAGAGTGTACCCTCAGTGAGAGGATAGGAAATATACACAAGATATATATACACAATAGCAAAAATATGCAGTATAGTCTTAGAAAACAGTGCAAACAATGTATAGTTACAATAGGATGCAATGGGGACACATAGGGATAGGGGCAACAAAACCCATATACTCCAAAAGTGGAATGCGAACCACGAATGGACCCCAAACCTATGTGACCTTGTAGACGGTCGCTGGGACTATTAGAAAATAGTGAGAGTTAGAAAAATAACCCTCCCCAAGACCCTGAAAAGTGAGTGCAAAGTGCACTAAAGTTCCCCTAAGGATAAAGAAGTCGTGTTAGAGGAATAATGCAGGAAAGACACAAACCAACAATGCAACAACGATGGATTTCCAATCTAGGTTACCTGTGGAACAAGGGGACCAAGTCCAAAAGTCACAAGCAAGTCGGAGATGGGCATATGCCCAGGAAATGCCAGCTGTGGGTGCAAAGAAGCTTCTACTGGACAGAAGAAGCTGAGGTTTCTGCAGGAACGAAAAGGGCTAGAGACTTCCCCTTTGGTGGACTGATCCCTCTCGTCGTGGAGAGTCGTGCAGACGTGTTTTCCCGCCGAAAGAACGCCAACAAGCCTTGCTAGCTGCAAATCGTGAGGTTAGCATTTTTGGACGCTGCTGTGGCCCAGGAAGGACCAGGAGGTCGAAAATTGGACCAGGAGGTAGAGGGGACGTCGAGCAAGACAAGGAGCCCTCTTAGCAGCAGGTAGCACCCAGAGAAGTGCCAGAAACAGGCACTACGAGGATGCGTGAAACGGTGCTCACCCGAAGTTACACAAAGGAGTCCCACGTCGCCGGAGACCAACTTAGAAAGTCGTGCAATGCAGGTTAGAGTGCCGTGGACCCAGGCTTGGATGTGCACAAAGGATTTCCACCGGAAGTGCACAGGGGCCGGAGAAGTTGCCAAAGTCACGGTTACCAACAATGCAGTCTGGCGTGGGGAGGCAAGGACTTACCTCCACCAAACTTGGACTGAAGAGTCACTGGACTGTGGCAGTCACTTGGACAGAGTTGCTGGATTCAAGGGACCTCGCTCGTCATGCTGAGAGGAGACCCAAGGGACCGGTAATGCAGCTTTTTGGTGCCTGCGGTTGCAGGGGGAAGATTCCGTCGACCCACGGGAGATTTCTTCGGAGCTTCTAGTGCAGAGAGGAGGCAGACTACCCCCACAGCATGCACCACCAGGAAAACAGTCGAGAAGGCGGCAGGATCAGCGTTACAGAGTTGCAGTAGTCGTCTTTGCTACTATGTTGCAGGTTTGCAGGCTTCCAGCGCGGTCAGCAGTCGATTCCTTGGCAGAAGGTGAAGAGAGAGATGCAGAGGAACTCGGATGAGCTCTTGCATTCGTTATCTAAAGTTTCCCCAGAGACAGAGACCCTAAATAGCCAGAAAAGAGGGTTTGGCTACCTAGCAGAGAGGATAGGCTAGCAACACCTGAAGGAGCCTATCACAAGGAGTCTCTGACGTCACCTGGTGGCACTGGCCGGTCAGAGCAGTCCAGTGCGCCAGCAGCACCTCTGTTTCCAAGATGGCAGAGGTCTGGAGCACACTGGAGGAGCTCTGGACACCTCCCAGGGGAGGTGCAGGTCAGGTGAGTGGTCACTCCCCTTTCCTTTGTCCAGTTTCGCGCCAGAGCAGGGCTAAGGGGTCCCCTGAACCGGTGTAGACTGGCTTATGCAGAATTGGGCACATCTGTGCCCAAGAAAGCATTTCCAGAGGCAGGGGGAAGCTACTCCTCCCCTGCCTTCACACCATTTTCCAAAGGGAGAGGGTGTAACACCCTCTCTCAGAGGAAGTCCTTTGTTCTGCCATCCTGGGCCAGGCCTGGCTGGACCCCAGGAGGGCAGCTGCCTGTCTGAGGGGTTGGCAGCAGCAGCAGCTGCAGTGAAACCCCAGGAAGGGCAGTTTGGCAGTTCCAGGGTCTGTGCTACAGACCACTGGGATCATGGGATTGTGCCAACTATGCCAGGATGGTATAGAGGGGGCAATTCCATGATCATAGACATGTTACATGGCCATATTCGGAGTTACCATTGTGAAGCTACATATAGGTAGTGACCTATATGTAGTGCACACGTGTAATGGTGTACCCGCACTCACAAAGTCCGGGGAATTGGCCCTGAACAATGTGGGGGCACCTTGGCTAGTGCCAGAGTGCCCTCACACTAAGTAACTTTGCACCTAACCTTTACCAGGTAAAGGTTAGACATATAGGTGACTTATAAGTTACTTAAGTGCAGTGTAAAATGGCTGTGAAATAACGTGGACGTTATTTCACTCAGGCTGCAGTGGCAGGCCTGTGTAAGAATTGTCAGAGCTCCCTATGGGTGGCAAAAGAAATGCTGCAGCCCATAGGGATCTCCTGGAACCCCAATACCCTGGGTACCTCAGTACCATATACTAGGGAATTATAAGGGTGTTCCAGTAAGCCAATGTAAATTGGTAAAATTAGTCACTAGCCTGTTAGTGACAATTTGGAAAGAAATGAGAGAGCATAACCACTGAGGTTCTGGTTAGCAGAGCCTCAGTGAGACAGTTAGTCACTACACAGGTAACACATTCAGGCACACTTATGAGCACTGGGGCCCTGGGTTACCAGGGTCCCAGTGACACATACAACTAAAACAACATATATACAGTTAAAAATAGGGGTAACATGCCAGGCAAGATGGTACTTTCCTACACTCCCTGAGGGGAAGGGGTCACATCCCTATTACTATTGGGGGAATCCTCCAAAATCAAGATGGAGGATTTCTAAAGGCAGGGGTCACCTCAGCGCAGGACACCTTAGGGGCTGTCCTGACTGGTGGGTGACTCCTCCTTGTTTTTCTCATTATCTCTCCTGGACTTGCCGCCAAAAGTGGGGGCTCTGTCCAGGGGGCGGGCATATCCACTAGCTGGAGTGCCCTGGGGCATTGTAACACGAAGCCTGAGCCTTTGAGGCTCACTGCTAGGTGTTACAGTTCCTGCAGTGGGGAGGTGTGAAGCACCTCCACCCAGAGCAGGCTTTTGTTTCTGTCCTCAGAGAGCACAAAGGCCCTCACCACCTTGTGAGAAAGTAGCCTCTTTCTAGCCTTGTTACCCCCACTTTTGGCCTGTTTGTGAGAATATGTCAGGGTGTTTTCACTGTCTCACTGGGATCCTGCTAGCCAGGATCCAGTGCTCATAGTGAAAACCCTATGTTGGCAGTATGTTTGTTATGTGTCACTGGGATCCTGCTAGCCAGGACCCCAGTGCTCATAAGTTTGTGGCCTATATGTATGTGTTCCCTGTGTGATGCCTAACTGTCTCACTGAGGCTCTGCTAACCAGAACCTCAGTGGTTATGCTCTCTCTTTCTCTCTTCTCCTAGTTCAGCCTAAGCTGCTCTGCTATAGCTACCTTCTATCAGCCTAAGCTGCTAGAAACACCTCTTCTACACTAATAAGGGATAACTGGACCTGGTAAAGAGTGTAAGTACCCCTTGGCACCCACTACAGGCCAGGCTAGCCACCTACACACATGGGGTCAGAAACTCGTCTCTCAGCAGCAGGCTGGCACAGACCAGTCAGTCCTGCACTGAACAATTGGGTAAAATACAGGGGGCATCTCTAAGATACCCTCTGTGTGCATTTGTTTAATAAATCCAACACTGGCATCAGTGTGGGTTTATTATTCTGAGAAGTTTGATACCAAACTTCCCAGTATTCAGTGTAGCCATTATGGATCTGTGGAGTTCGTTTTTGACAGACTCCCAGACCATATACTCTTATGGCTACCCTGCACTTACAATGTCTAAGGTTTTGCTTAGACACCTTAGGGGCATAGTGCTCATGCACCTATGCCCTCACCTGTGGTATAGTGCACCCTGCCTTAGGGCTGTAAGGCCTGTTAGAGGGGTGACTTACCTATGCCATAGGCAGTGTGAGGTTGGCATGGCACCCTGAGGGGAGTGCCATGTCGACTTATTCATTTTCTCCCCACCAGCACACACAAGCTGGCAAGCAGTGTGTCTGTGCTGAGTGAGGGGTCCCTAGGGTGTCATAAAACATGCTGCAGCCCTTAGAGACCTTCCCTGGCATCAGGGCCCTTGGTACCAGGGGTACCAGTTACAAGGGACTTACCTGGGTGCCAGGGTTGTGCCAATTGTGGAGACAATGGTACATTTTAGGTGAAAGAACACTGGTGCTGGGGCCTGGTTAGAAGGGTCCTAGCACACTTCACAGTCAAGTCAGCATCAGTATCAGGCAAAACGTGGGGGGTAATTGCAACAGGGAGCCATTTCCATACCCAACCTCCCCCCCCCCCCCAGCCCACAGGCCAGGAGACTCAGCAAAAAGCTGGGAGAGGCTTCCTAGTCTGTCAGGCGAGGAAGAGTAGAGGAAATAGGCTGGTTTGTTGCTGGGCCTACTCTGCCTTACATCCTCCTGTTCAGGTCATTCCCTCTGGGGAACTGACCCACTTCCACAGTGATAGGACCTAGTCTGAATTGCCTCTTGTCTGTGCTTTTAAGTCTTCACCCATTCTCTCTATTTTGGGGTTAGAGGTATCCACCTCTGCTAATCTTATTTTAGCCAGGGTCTCCCCTAGCTTACCCAAAGAGGTTACCCAGAGCTGGAGTAACCCCACCATGACCAATTGGGTCAGGGGGCATAACTTGCTATTTGGCATGGGGTCAGACCACCATGCCAAGGATAGTGCAGCCATAAAGGCTAACACCCAGCAGAGGCAACTGACAGCTGTCAGTGCCCAGAACCATACCTTTAGCTCTTCACCTGCAAGGGAAGGAGCTAAGTTACAGGCTTCTTTGGGTTCAGGGTGCCTGTATGCTGTGTAAGAGTGGGGGGTTACTACATCTTGTAGTAAACACCCTTCTTCCACTCTTTCTTCTGTTAACTGAGGAGCCACCCACTCAGGTTTAACAGTTGCCTGACTAGCCAGGACTTCTTGTGGGTCAGGTTGTACTTTACCAGTGCCATTTTTGGAGTTCTCCCCTACTGGAGCAGAATCTCCTTGGCTTGCTGGAACCTTGGCTAAAGGTTGTCCACCTTTCCTACTCTGTTTTCCTTTCTTTTTCTTCTGGGGCCTACTTGCAGTTACTGCAGGGGTAGCACCTCCAGAGTCCTTCGGAGAGGACTGGCACTGGACCAGTTCCTCTCTTGGGCTCTGACTAACCTCTAGGTAGTCATTTCCAAGAAGACAATCAAGGGGGAGGTCTGTACTGATTACCACCCTTCTCCAGCTAAAAGTCCCACCCACTTCTATGGGCACAAAAGCCACAGGCCTATCAGTGACTCTCTCTGGGCTAACTCTTACTCTGGCAGTCTCACCTGGGATGTACTGGTTTGAGAACACCAGCCTGTCATGCACAATAGTGTGACTGGCACAAGTGTCTCTCAGGGCACTGGCTGGGATTCCATTCACCAGTAGGTGGTGGAAGTGTCTACTTCACTCTGGAATCTCCAACTCACCTGTTGGGCCTTTTTTCCAGTTGAAGGCTATGAAGACCATCTCATCTGAGGAGTCATCCCCAATGGCTACACTGGTCACCCCTGGGATTTAGCTAGGGGGTTTGTTTTTGGGACAAGAAGTGTCCTTGGTGTGGTGCCCTGTCTGTCTACAGTTTTGGCACCATGCCTTAGTGGCATCCCAGTTCTCACCCTGGTACCCACCTTTGTTTTGGGTTGTGTCTCGGGCCCACCCACCTGGTCTAGTTTTTGGGGGCCTACAGAGGACTCTTTTTCTTTATTTCTAGTGTCACCCACTTTCTCCTGGGGAGGCTTTGTAACCCCTTTCTTTTGGTCACCCCCGGTGGAAGTTTTGGTTACCCTAGTCTTGACCCAGTGGTCTGCCTTCTTTCCCAATTCTTGGGGAGAAATTGGACCTAGGTCTACCAGATACTGATGCAACTTTTCATTGAAGCAGTTACTTAAAATGTGTTCTTTCATAAACAAATTATAAAGCCCAACATAGTCATGCACTTCATTTCCAGTTACCCAACCATTCAGTGTTTTCACTGAGTAGTCAACAAAATCAACCCAGGTCTGGCTCGAGGATTTTTGAGCCCCCCTGAACCTAATCCTGTACTCCTCAGTGGGGAATCCAAAGCCCTCAATCTGGCGGGCCTTCATGAGGTCATAAGATTCTGCATCTTTTCCAGAGAGTGTGAGGAGTCTATCCCTACACTTTCCAGTGAACATTTCCCAAAGGAGAGCACCCCAGTGAGATCTGTTTACTTTTCTGGTTGAACAAGCCCTCTCAAAAGCTGTGAACCATTTGGTGATATCATCACCATCTTCATATTTTGTTACAATCCCTTGGGGGAATTTTAGCATGTCAGAGGTTTACTTGACCCTATTTAAGTTGCTGCCTTCATTGATGGGAGCTAAGCTCATGTCTTGTCTTTCCTTTTCTATGGCTAGGAGCTGTCTCTCCAAAGCCAATCTTTTAGCCATCCTGGCTAGCAGGAGGTCCTCTTCATTGAGGCTGCCCTCAATGCTTCCAGAGTTGCTGGACTCTCCTGTGAGAGAAGCAGCATCTCTTACTATCACTTGTGGAGACAGAGTTTGAGGGACCCTGTTCTCCCTAACTAGGAGTGGGGGTGGAAAATCCTCCACATCACTAGCTTCCCCCTCTGGTAAGGTACCCTCAGAGGGGTTGTTCTTAGCAAACTCTGCCAAAAGCTCCTGGAGCTGTAATTTGGTAGGGTTTGAACCAGTTTTAATCTTTTTGATTCTGCAGAGAGACCTTAACTCTGACATCCTAAGATGCAGGTAAGGGGTGAGGTTGAGTTCCATCACAATCTCTTCTGCAGCAGACATTGGGGGTCATTACAACATTGGCGGTAAAAGCCGCTTACAGCCGTGCAGAAGACCGCCAATACACAGCTGCGACCGCGGAATTCCGCCACAGCTATTATGGCCCACAAAACGGAACCCGCCGAAATTCAGTCACCCACACAAGTCCGCCACACCAAAGGTCAGTGGTAAAATGGCTAAAACAAAACCTCCACCTCCACGCCAACAGAAACACGCCCATGCTATTATGACCCACGAATCCACGCGGCGGTCTTTCAACCGCGGTATTCCATTGGCGGTACACACCGCTGCGCTCAAAATACACACACATCTCCAAAACACCGCCACATTGGACAATTCAAAATACACACACCTAATACACATACAAACACCACTCCCACACACCCAACACAATATAAAACACACACCCACATCACCTACAAACCCCTACGACCAAAAATTCTGAAGGAAGGCCAGAGAGACAGCACTGATTAGACAATCCCACCACACAGAGGCACACAACGCCATCATCCACACAACATCCACGCACAAAACACCACACACCACTACACATCACTACACTCATCACCACATACACCACCTCACACATCACACACACCACCCCATGGCACGCCAAAGACACCCCCGCTTTTCCGAAGAGGAGCTCAGGGTCATTGTGGAGGAAATCGAACGGGTAGAGCCACAGCTATTTGGCTCACAGGTGCAGCACACAACCATAGCCAGGAAGATGGAGCTATGGCGCAGAATCGTGGACAGGGTCAACACTGTGGGACAACACCCAAGAAATCGGGAGGACATCAGGAAGAGGTGGAATGACCTACGGGGGAAGGTGCGTTCAGCGGTCTCCAGGCACAACATCCCGGTACAGCGGACTGGCGGCGGACCCCCACCTCCTCCCCCACAACTAACAACATGGGAGGAGCAAGTCTTGACCATCATGCATCCAGAGGGCCTCGGAGGAGTTGGTGGAGGAATGGACACTGGTAAGTCAAATCTTAACTATCAGATCCCCCACCCTGCCTGCATGCTATCACACACCCCCACCCTCACATCCTCCCCCAAGCCCTGCATGACACAACTAAGCATGGTCACCACTCACCAAAGCATGCTCACTGCACATACCCAGAACAACCCCCTAACCATCATCACACAAGCCCCCACACAGGAATGCTAGCACTGGGGTACACAAACACCCACCCATTGCACCCCATGACACACACACATGCAATAATCATGCTCTTATGCCCCTGCAGGATTACGAAGGACTGTCAACACACCGGAGGGTCCAGACATCTCCACTCCACCCACAGAAGAGGCCCACAGTGACGATAGCAGCTCTGCCCTACTGGAGCCTGATGACCAGCCCGGACCATCGTGGGCCTCGGGACAGTCGGTTCCCCTTGCACAGGCACAGACCAACACTGACCTTCCACCCTCTGGTAACACCAGCACAGCACCCACCCAGCGGGCCCAAACCTCCGTACCCAGGACAGGTCAATCAGCTGTGTGTCCACCACTACAGGGAACCCAGGATAACCCACCACCCCAACAACAACAGGGACCTGGGGGCAGTAGTAGTGGGCACACAATCCAGGGGACGGAGGCCCAGGAACACAGGGGAACTGGGAGGGTTGCTGTGCGATAGGGGGCGGACAGGCCAAGGGAACCCACTCTCCACGAGGCCCTCTCCTCCATCATGGGAGCATACCACCACTCCCAGGAGACTATGGCGACGGTCCTGGTCAAGTTTCAGGAGACCCACCGCCTGCAGGAGGAACAGTATTTGGGGTTCAGGGAGGAGCTCAGGACCATCAGCTCTGCCTTGGGCACCATCGTAGGGGTGCTGAAGGACATACAGTAGACCTTGAGGGACACCGTGGCACTCCACGGGCCCCCTGACACTAGCCAGGATGATGAACTGCCCACCACCTCCACCGGCGCTAGTGGACAGGACGCCCCGCCACAGGACCACCACACCAGCACCCCACCCCCTGCAGACAGACAACCACCATGCAAGCGGGCCCTGAGATCCAGGAATAGGACAGAGCAAGATGGCAAGACCCCCGCCAGGAAATGAGACCACCCTGATTGTCCCCCCACCTTCCCACTTTGTTACCCTGTCCATAATTTAACTGCCCCAGCTCCACTTCCTATGCCCAGATGGGCAGTGCACCTGTGAGACTAATAGACTGGACTCTGCCATGGACATTCCTCCACCATCACCCATCACCATTTAACTACCCCCCTCCATTTTTGAGCACTTAAATAAACACCCTTGAACCACAAAACAATCTGGAGTCAGTCTATGATTTTGTACAAATGTATTATCAATGACAGTGTCTAAATGCTTTTTTAGTTGTTAAGGCAACATACCAATGTCACACATCACAAGTCCTTGAAGGATGCATGCAGATGACACACGTTGGTAACCACACCTGTGAAACCGTAATGGAAAGGAACAACTAAGTTACCAAATAATCCCAGTAATTTACACACAGGATAGAGTAAGACGTGTGACAGTAAATGTAATGTTAAAAATGAAAATGTTCTCACCTGTGTGTCTCTGGAAATATTGCTGTATGACTGACTCCCTGTTGTCGTTGTCTTCCTCCTCAGCTTCCTACTCATCACTGTCCACAGGCTCCAGAGGCTCCACAGCTGCCACAACGCCGTCATCTGGACCATCCTCCTGCAGAAAAGGCACCTGGCGTGGCAAAGCAAGACTGTGAAGCATCGAGCAGGCGATGATGATCTGGCACACCTTCTTCGGTGAGAAGAATAGGGAACCACCTGTCATATGGAGGCACCTGAACCTGGGTTTAAGGAGGCCGAAGGTGCGTTCGATCACCCTCCTAGTCCGCCCATGGGCCTCATCGTAGCGTTCCTCTGCCCTGGTCCTGGGATTCCTCACTGGGGTCAACAGCCAGGACAGGTTGGGGTAACCAGAGTCCCCTAATAGCCACACACGGTGCCTCTGGATTTGACCCATCATATCAGGGATGCTGCTATTCCGCAGGATGTAGGCGTCATGCACTGAGCCAGGGAACATAGCATTTACCTGCGAGATGTACTGGTCTGCCAAACAGACCATTTGTACATTCATCGAATGATAACTCTTCCGGTTCCTGTACACCTGTTCACTCCTGTCGGGGGGGACCAGAGCTACATGGGCCCCATCAATAGCACCTATGACGTTGGGGATATGTCCAAGGGCATAGAAGTCACCTTTAACTGTAGCCAAATCTTCAACCTCAGGCAAAATGATGTATCTCCTTACGTGTTTCAGCAGGGCAGCCAACACTCTGGACAACACGTTGGAAAACATAGGCTGGGACGTCCCTGATGCCATGGCCACTGTTGTCTGAAAAGACCCACTAGCAAGGAAATGGAGCACTGACAGCACCTGAACGTCAGGGGGGATTCCAGTGGGATGGCGGATTGGTGACATCAGGTACGGCTCCAACTGGGTACATAGTTCCTGGATTGTGGCACAGTCAAACCTGTAGGTGACGATTACATGTTGCTCTTCCATTGTCAACAGGTCCACCAGCGGTCGGTACACCGGAGGATTCCGCCATCTTCTCAATTGTCCCAGCTGACGGCGCCTAGGAAGGACAACAGCGAGGATCGAGTCAACTAATTTCCAGGTATGTACCCACAGTTACACAGAACACGACACCAAACGCAAAACCCTTCCTGTATGTGTGTTGAGTGTAGGCCTAGCTATGTGTGACGCAGAAGTAAAGGAAGCCATGTGGGCCCCTGAAATGGCGTCTGCCTGACCTCTAAACTGGGATAGTGGGATTGTGGGGTAACTGCGTTGGCATTGCACACCGTCGCGGTAGGCGGTCGTACACTGCGGCACAATGCTGCATTGGTTAACATTGGACCCTATGGGTCCCAGGAGCTAATGAGGAAGTACGCCGGCGGTGTTGATACGCACCGCCGCGGACGTCACCATGGCGGATGTCACCGCCATTTTCTATCTGTTCAATCACTAGATACCTGATCTTCGACAGGAGAGGACCTACACTGCAAGTGCTGCTGTGACCTCGGTCTGGAAGCGACGATGGCTGCTGCGTCTGGGGAAAGGGCCCCTGCCTTCACTGCTCAGGAGTTGGAGAAACTGGTAGACAGGATCCTCCCCCAGTACACGCTACTCTACGGTCCTCCAGACCAACAGGTTAGTACACAGGGAGCACGTTGTATGGGTTAGGCCTGGGTGGAGAGGGCTGGTTGGAAGAGGGAAGGGGGCAGAGTTCAGGCAACATTAATGCATGTGAATGTATGTGCCACATGGCTATGGTAGGGAGGGGGGCCACGCACATTGACGGTGCGCTTGTTAATGACTTCTCTTCTTCCCTTGTGCATGTCATGTAGGTCAGCACCCACCAGAAGAAGGACATTTGGCGTGCCATCGCCAAGGACGTCCGGACCCTGGGGGTCCACCAGAGACGGGGCACCCACTGCCGTAAACGTTTGGAGGACATTCGCCGCTGGAGCAAGAAGACGGCGGAGGCTCAGCTGGGGATGGCCTCCCAACGTGGGAGAAGTGCCCGTCGCCCCATGACCCCCCTGATGTTCAGGATCCTGGCGGTGCCCTACCCGGAGTTGGATGGGCACTTGAGGGCATCACAGCAGACACAAGGGGGTGAGTACACTCTCATTCTGCTGACTTTGCGTGCAGTGGAGGGGTCTGGGTGGGGGAGGAGGCCTGTGGGTGTACCTAGGCCAGGCAGAAATGCGTAGGCTAGGCCCCTCCGTAATGCAGGCCATGTGGCACCCTACCCCACCTCAGTAGAGTGCCAAGTACAGGTATAGATGCCCCTATGGCATCCATATGTGCAGATGTCCACCATAGCCATGTAGGCCAGATCCCAAGAATTGCATCTGTAGAGGCCAGGAGCATGGCGTAGTGCAGGGGGCTGCTGTGTCTGTATTGTCCGCCAACGGTTGCGGTATGCCATGCACTCAACCTGTCTTTTTTCTGTCCCCCCCCACCTTTTTGTGCTCTCCCTGTTCTTTTGTTCATCATCAGGCGGAGGTACAGTGGCACTGGAGCACAAGGGAGCTGCATCCCACATGGCCATGGAGGGCCACACCACGGACTCTGAATGCACCAGTGGGACGGAGGGCGAGGGGAGCTTCACGTCGGCCACCGGATCAGCAACCAGTGACACGGACTCGTCCGACGATGGGAGCTCCCTTGTGGTGGCGGCAATATCTGTGCGCCCCACTTCTACAGGTACAGCCACCACCTCCCCTACCAGCACCGCCCTCCCAGCAGCCCCTCAGCGTTCGCCCCGTGCCCGCTCACCCAGGAGGGTGGGCATCACCTTCGCCCCAGGCTCCTCAGGCCCTGCCCCAGTCACCCCTGCTGCCTTCAGTGAGGAGGCCATTGACATCCTCAGGTCACTCACTGTTGGGCAGTCCACCATTGTGAATGCCATCCAGGGTGTAGAAAGGGAGTTGCAACACAGTAATGCATTCCTGGAGGGCATTCATTCTGGTCAGGCTGCCCTTCAGCGAACCCTGCAGTCTCTGGCCTCAGCACTGATGGCAGCCATTGTCCCTGTCTCTAGCCTCCCCCCTCCAACCTCCTCCACCCAGACCCAATCCCCTGTACCCCAGCCTATCCCAAGCACACCTACAGACCAGCATGCACACACCTCAACACACAAAAGTAGCTCAGGCAAACATAGGCACCAAACAACCCACAGGCACACACGCAAGCATCACCCTTGTGCAGACAGAGCAACATCCACTGCCTCCACTGTGTCTCCCTCCTCGTCGTCCCCCTCCTCCCTCCCAGTGTCGTCTACACTCTCACCTGCATGCACTACATCTACAGGCACTAAGACTCGCAGCAGTACACCCAGCACCACACCCCGCTCACCTACACTCACCACCTCCACTCCCATTTACACTTCCCCTGTGTCCTCTCCCAGTGTGTCTGTGACGCCCCCTCCCAAAGTACACAAACGCGGGCACCCACACACCCAACATCCATCCACCTCATGACAGCCTCCAATACCTGCACCTGCACCGAAAACACCTAAAGTGACACCTCCTACAACCACCTCCTCTTCCTCCACTCCCAGACCACCTCCAACTACCCACCCCAGTGTTCGTCAGAAACTGTCTGTGAGAAAGAAGCCTCTTTCTAGCCTTGTTACCCCCACTTTTGGCCTGTTTGTGAGTATATGTCAGGGTGTTCTCACTGTCTCACTGGGATCCTGCTAGACAGGGCCCAGTGCTCATAGTGAAAACTCTATGTTTTCAGTATGTTTGTTATGTGTCACTGGCACCCTGCTAGCCAGGGCCCCAGTGCTCATAAGTTTGTGGCCTATACGTATGTGTTCCTTGTGTGATGCCTAACTGTCTCACTGAGGCTCTGCTAACCAGAACCTCAGTGGTTATGCTCTCTCTTTCCAAATTGTCACTAACAGGCTAGTGACCAATTTCACCAATTCACATTGGCATACTGGAACACCCTTATAATTCCCTAGTATATGGTACTGAGGTACCCAGGGTATTGGGGTTCCAGGAGATACTTATGGGCTGCAGCATTTCTTTTGCCACCCATAGGGAGCTCTGACAATTCTTACACAGGCCTGCCACTGCAGCCTGAGTGAAATAACGTCCACGGTATTTCACAGCCATTTACCACTGCACTTAAGTAACTTATAAGTCACCTATATGTCTAACCTTTACCTGGTAAAGGTTGGGTGCTAAGTTACTTAGTGTGTGGGCACCCTGGCACTAGCCAAGGTGCCCCCACATTGTTCAGGGCAAATTCCCCGGACTTTGTGAGTGCGGGGACACCATTACACACGTGCACTATACATATGTCACGACATATGTATTGCGTCACAATGGTAACTACGAATATGGCCATGTAACATGTCTAGGATCATGGAATTGTCACCCCAATGCCATTCTGGCGTTGGGGAGACAATTCCATGATCCCCAGAGTCTCTAGCTCAGACCGGGTACTGCCAAACTACCTTTCCCGGAGTTTCACTGCTGCTGCTGCCAACCCCTCAGACAGGTTTCTGCCCTCCTGAGGTCCAGCCAGGCTTGGCCCAGGAAGGCAGAACAAAGGACTTCCTCAGAGAGAGGGTGTTACATCCTCTCCCTTTGGAAAAAGGTGTCAGGGCTGGGGAGGAGTAGCCTCCCCCAGCCTCTGGAAATGCTTTGATGGGCACAGGTGGTGCCCATCTCTGCATAAGCCAGTCTACACCGGTTCAGGGATCCCCCAGCCCTGCTCTGGTGCGAAACTGGACAAAGGAAAGGGGAGTGACCACTCCCCTGACCTGCACCTCCCCTGGGAGGTGCCCCGAGCTCCTCCAGTGTGCTCCAGACCTCTGCCATCTTGGAAACAGAGGTGCTGCTGGCACACTGGAGTGCTCTGAATGGCCAGTGGCAGCAGGTGACGTCAGAGACTCCTTCTGATAGGCTCTTACCTGTGTTGCTAGCCTATCCTCCTTCCTAAGTAGCCAAACCTCCTTTTCTGGCTATTTAGGTTCTCTGCTTTGGGGAATTCTTTAGATAACGAATGCAAGAGCTCATCAGAGTTCCTCTGCATCTCTCTCTTTACCTTCTGCCAAGGAATCAACCGCTGACTGCTCTGGATGCCTGCAAAACCGCAACAAAGTAGCAAAGACGACTACTGCAACATTGTATCGCTGATCCGGCCGCCTTCTCGACTATTTTCCTGGTGGTGCATGCTGTGGGGGTAGTCTGCCTCCTCTATGCACTTGAAGCTCTGAAGAAATCTCCCGTGGGTCAACGGAATCTTCCCCCTGCAACCGCAGGCACCAAAAGACTGCATCACCGGTCCTCTGGGTCACCTCTCAGCATGACGAGCATGGTCCCTGGAACTCAGCAACTCTGTCCAAGTGACTCCCACAGTCCAGTGACTCTTCAGTCCAAGTTTGGTGGAGGTAAGTCCTTGCCTCCCCACGCTAGACTGCATTGCTGGGTGCTGCGTGATTTGCAGCTGCTCTGGCTCCTGTGCACTCTTCCAGGATTTCCTTTGTGCACAGCCAAGCCTGGGTCCCCGGCACTCCAACCTGCAGTGCACGACCTCCTGAGTTGTCCTCTGGCATTGTGGGAACTTCTTTTGTGACTTCGGGTGAGCTCCGGTTCACTCTTCTTCGTAGTGCCTGTTCCGGCACTTCTGCGGGTGCTGCTTGCCTCTGAGTGGGCTCCTTGTCTTGCTGGATGCCCCCTCTGTCTCCTCACGCAATTGGCCACATCCTGGTCGCTCCTGGGCCACAGCAGCATCCAAAAACCCTAACTGCGACTCTTGCAGCTAGCAAGGCTTGTTTGCGGTCTTTCTGCACGGAAACACCTCTGAAAGCTTCTTCGGGACGTGGGACATCCACCCTCTAAAGGGGAAGTTCCTAGTCCTCTTCGTTCTTGCAGAATCCACAGCTTCTACCATCCTGTGGCAGCTTCTTTGCACCCACAGCTGGCATTTCCTGGGCATCTGCCCACTCCCGACCTGAGTGTGACTCTTGAACTTGGTCCCCTTGTTCCACAGGTACTCTCGTCTGGAAATCCATTGTTGTTGCATTGCTGGTGTTGGTCTTCCTTGCAGAATTTCCCTATCACGACTTCTGTGCTCTCTGGGGAACTTAGGTGCACTTTACACCTACTTTTCAGGGTCTGGGGTGAGCTATTTTTCTAACCCTCACTGTTTTCTTACAGTCCCAGCGACCCTCTACAAGCTCACATAGGTTTGGGGTCCATTCATGGTTCGCATTCCACTTCTAGAGTATATGGTTTGTGTTGTCCCCATACCTATGTGCTCTCATTGCAATCTATTGTGACTGTACATTGCTTGCACTGTTTTCTATTGCTATTACTGCATATTTTTGGTATTGTGTACATATATCTTGTGTATATTTGCTATCCTCATACTGAGGGTACTCACTGAGATACTTTTGGCATATTGTCATAAAAATAAAGTACCTTTATTTTTAGTATATCTGTGTATTGTGTTTTCTTATGATATTGTGCATATGACACCAGTGGTATAGTAGGAGCTTCACACGTCTCCTAGTTCAGCCTAAGCTGCTCTGCTAAGCTACCCTTTTCTATCAGCCTAAGCTGCTAGACACCTCTTCTACACTAATAAGGGATACCTGGACTTGGTGCAGAGTGTAAGTACTCCTTGGTACCCAGTACACACCAGGCCAGCCTCCTACACTGTCCCTGTGTAAAGTTGACCTTTTTGCCCCACCCTCCAATTCATCAGTCCCGTCGTAGCGCCTCGGCCAAAAAGCCTCCAAAACCAGTGGTGCCTGTTCAAGGTGTGTGGAGTGCACCGGCCACCAGGGCAGGCAGTGTGACCCGGAGCCAAGGCACTGGCAGCCCACCCCCTGTAAAGGCTCTGAAATTGGAAAGTGGCCGACGGGACCCTGTGAAGACTCCTGGGGGCAAAACAACTCTCAAGGGTCCCAGGTGGATTGCAGAGTCACCTGTGACTCCTCTAAAGGTGGGGAAGGGTCAGAGGAAGTCTGCACAGCCTAGTGTGAGCAGCACGGCGGAGAAGGGCGGCATCCTTCCCGGCGGTCGGGACGCCACTGCCAGCACCGTCGTCACTGGTCAGGAGACCACCGCCAGAGTCATTGCCCAGGAGGGCCCAAGTATCGTCACTGGTCAGGAGACCACTGGCGGAGTCATTGCCCAGAAGGGCCCAAGTATCGTCACTGATCAGGAGACCACCGCCACCGCCGGAGTCATTGCCCAGGAGGGCCCAAGTATCGTCACTGGTCAGGAGACCACCGCCGGAGTCAGTGCTCAGGAGGGCCCAAGTATCGTCACTGGTCAGGAGACCACCGGCGGAGTCATTGCCCAGGAGGGCCCAAGTATCGTCACTGGTCAGGAGACCACCGCCACCGCCAGAGTCATTGCCCAGGAGGGCCCAAGTATCATCACTGGTCCGGAGACCACCGCAGGAGTCAGTGCCCAGGAGGGCCCAAGTATCGTCACTGGTCAGGATACCACCGCCAGAGTCATTGCCCAGGAGGGCCCAAGTATCGTCACTGGTCAGGAGACCACCGCCGGAGACAGTGCCCAGGAGGGCCCAAGTATCGTCACTGGTCAGGAGACCACCGCCACCACCAGAGTCATTGCCCAGGAGGGCCCAAGTATCGTCACTGGTCCGGAGAGCACCGCCGGAGTCAGTGCCCAGGAGGGCCCAAGTATAGTCACTGGTCAGGAGACCACCGCCGGAGTCAGTGCCCAGGAGGGCCCAAGTATCGTCACTGGTCAGGAGACCACCGCCGGAGTCAGTGCCCAGGAGGGCCCAAGTATCGTCACTGGTCAGGAGACCAGCGCCGGAGTCAGTGCCCAGGAGGGCCCCGGATGCCACAGCCCCGCTGGGCAATGAGGGAACGTCATGCCACACACCAATGCCCGGTCCAGAGAACGTCATGCCACACACCAATGCTCAGTCCAGAGAACGTCATGCCACACACCAATGCACAGTCCAGAGAACATCATGCCACACACCAATGCACAGTCCAGAGACCGTCATGGCAAAGCACCGCTAAACAGGGCATGCACCGCCATGGCAAAGCACCCCTGAACAGTCCAGAACCGCCATGGCAAAGCACTGCTGAACAGTCCAGAGACCGCCATGGCAAAGCACCGCTGAAGAGTCCAGACCTGCTATGGCAAAGCACCGCTGAAGAGTCCAGAGACCGCCATGGCAAAGCACCGCTGAACAGGGCATGCACCGCCATGGCAAAGCACCGCTGAACAGGGCATGCACCGGGAAAGACTGAAAAGGCCGCCACATCAAGCATCGTTATCCCATGTGCAGGTGGGACAGTGACGGGACAGGAACTTCCACGGGGACACTAATCCAGTGTGGGCACCAGTCCCCCTCCAGAACCAGTGGAGGCTGTTATCTACTTTGGAAACTGTGGCTTTGCACTCCCCAGGATTGAACAGTGGGCAACCCACCCACTGTAGAGACTTGAGAGACTGTGGCTTTGCACTCCCCAGGATGGAAAAGTGGGCAACCCACCCACTGTAGAGACTTGAGAGACTGTGGCTTTGCACTCCCCAGGATACAGCAGTGGGCAAACCACCCACTGTATAGACTTGAGAGACTGTGGCTTTGCACTCCCCAGGATGGTCCAGTGGGCAAACCACCCACTGTAGAGACTTGAGAGACTGTGGCTTTGCACTCCCTAGGATGGTCCAGTGGGCAAACCACCCACTGTATAGACTTGAGAGACTGTGGCTTTGCACTCCCCAGGATACATCAATGGGCATGGAGCCCCGTCGTGGATCTGGCTTTGCACTTCTCCGGCTGAGGTGTCCCCCCTTCCCTTCCCGCTGAGGTGCCTGTAGTATTTCGATCTGATGCCCCGGCAGTGTTCTCTCCGTTTGTGGACAGGTATCTATTGTGGGCCTTGTATGATTTTCTAATATATCTGTATATTTTTGAGACATGTATATTGATACATTACAATGTTTGGACTGATTTCGTTTTGTCTTTGCATTCTTCCGGGGGGGGTTGTGGGTTGTAATATGCGAGGAAGGGGTGGGGGTGTTGCATGTGTGTCCCCCTAACTTTTGCCTCCCCCCTCCCCTACCTCATAGGTGCAGTACTCACCGTTGTCGTCGACGGCGCAGGTGTTGGTCTTCGTAAATGAGTAGGAATACAAGGTCCAGTTGGATTTGGACTACTGGCTCCATGCTATCCTCCTTCCTCGTGGGATGTGTTGAGGTGAGCGTTTTCCCATTGCAGTCACTGTTTCCGCCATGTTTTTATCCACGGAGAATCCGCCCCGGAAAAGGTGGCGGATTGGCGGGTTGTGATACTATGGGCGGTACATTGTCCTCCGCCTGTCTGTTGGCGGTGACCGCCGCGCTGCTTGTCTGTACCGCCGTGGCGGTCGGAGTGTTAAAGTGGCTGTCTATGTTGGCGGTTTCCACCACAGTCATAATTCCCTTTTTTGTCCGCCGGCCTTTTTGCGGTATTACCGCACCTTTAACACCGTCCGCCAGGGTTGTAATGACCCCCATTATGTTTCTAAAAGTTGGAATACTTTTTAAGAATCTAAAACTATCTCTAGAACTTAAGTCAAACTTTTACAAAACTTTTAAACTCTAAAAGAAATGCTAACAGGGACTAACACAAGGCCCTAGTATGACTTTTAAAAATGTAGAAAATTTCAAAAATCAGTTTCTAATGACAATTTTTGGAATTTAGTTGTGTGATCAGGTATTGGCTGAGTAATCCAGCAAATGCAAAGTCTTGTACCCCACCGCTGATCCACCAATGTAGGAAGTTGGCTCTGTATGTACTATTTCAAAGTAAGAAATAGCATGCACAGAGTCCAAGGGTTCCCCTTATAGGTAAGAGTGGCAAAAAGAGATCATTCTAATGCTCTATTTTGTGGTAGTGTGGTCGAGCAGTAGGCTTATCAGAGGGTAGTGTTAAGCATTTGTTGTACACACACAGGCAATAAATGAGGAACACACACTCAAAGACAATTCCAGGCCAATAGGTTTTTAAATAGAAAAATATATTTTCTTAGTTTATTTTAAGAACCACAGGTTCAAGATTTACAAACAATACTTTAAATGAAAGGTATTTCACTTAGGAACTTTAGGAACTTTGAATTAGCAAAATAGCATATACAGTTTTACACAAATGGCAATAAGCTATTTTAAAACTGGACACAGTGCAATTTTCAACAGTTCCTGGGGTAGGTAAGTGTTTGTTAGTTTTGCAGGTAAGTAAACCACCTACAGGGTTCAAAGTTGGGTCCAAGGTAGCCCACCATTGGGGGTTCAGGGCAACCCCAAAGTTACCACACCAGCAGCTCAGGGCCGGTCAGGTGCAGAGGTCAAAGTGGTGCCCAAAACACATAGGCTTCAATGGAGAAGGGGGTGCCCCGGTTCCAGTCTGCCAGCAGATAAGTACCCGCGTCTTCCGGGGGCAGACCAGGGGGGTTTTGTAGGGCACCGGGGGGGGGGGACACAAGTCAGCACAAAAAGTACACCCTCAGCAGCACGGGGCGGCCAGGTGCAGTGTGCAAACAGGCGTCGGGTTTGCAATGGAGTTCAATGGGAGACCCAGGGGTCTCTTCACCGAAGCAGGCAGGCAAGGGGGGGCTCCTCGGGGTAGCCACCACCTGGGCAAGGGAGAGGGCCACCTGGGGGTCACTTCTGCACTGGAGGTCGGATCCTTCAGGTCCTGGGGGCTGCGGGTGCAGTGTACTTACCAGGCGTCAGGTTCTTGGAAGCAGGCAGTCGCGGTGAGGGGGAGCCTCTGGATTCCCTCTGCAGGCGTCGCTGTGCGGGTTCAGGGGGGTCAACTGTGGCTACTCACAGGCTCGCAGTCACCGGGGAGTCCTTCCGTGTAGTGTTGTTTCTCCACAAGTCGAGCCGGGGGCGTCGGGTGCAGAGTGCAAAGTCTCACGCTTCCGGCAGGAAACGTGTGTTCTTTGAAAGTTGCTTCTTTGTTGCAAAGATGTTTCTTCTTTGGAGCAGAGCCGCTGTCCTCTGGTGTTCTTGGTCCTTTTAGATGCAGGATAGTCCTCTGAGGCTTCAGAGGTCGCTGGACCCTGTGGAACCCGTCGCTGTTGCAGTTTTTCTTGAAGTGGGGAGACAGGCCGGTAGAGCTGGGGCCAAAGCAGTTGGTGTCTCCGTCTTCTCTGCAGGGCTTTCAGGTCAGCAGTCCTTCTTCGTCTTAGGTTGCAGGAATCTAGTTTGCTAGGTTCTGGGGAGCCCCTTAATACTGAATTTAGGGGTGTGTTTAGGTCTGGGAGGGCGTTAGCCAATGGCTAATACCCTTGAGGGTGGCTACACCCTCTTTGTGCCTCCTCCCTGAGGGGAGGAGGGCACATCCCTATTCCTATTGGGGGAATCCTCCAAAATAAAGATGGAGGATTTCTAAAGGCAGGGGTCACCTCAGCTCAGGACACCTTAGGGGCTGTCCTGACTGGTGGGTGACTCCTCCTTGTTTTTCTCATTATCTCTCCTGGACTTGCCACCAAAAGTGGGGGCTGAGTCCAGGGGGTGGGCATCTCCACTAGCTGGAGTGCCCTGGGGCATTGTAACACGAAGCCTGAGCCTTTGAGGCTCACTGCTAGGTGTTACAGTTCCTGCAGGGGGGAGGTGTGAAGCACCTCCACCCAGAACAGGCTTTTGTTTCTGTCCTCAGAGAGCACAAAGGCCCTCACCACATGGTGTCAGAAATTCGTCTCTCAGCAGCAGGCTGGCACAGACCAGTCAGTCCTGCACTGAACAATTGGGTAAAATACAGGGGGCATCTCTAAGATGCCCTCTGTGTGCATTTTTCAATAAATACAACACTGGAATCAGTGTGGGTTTATCATTCTGAGAAGTTTGATACCAAACTTCCCAGTATTCAGTGTAACCATTATGGAGCTGTGGAGTTCGTTTTTGACAGACTCCCAGACCATATACTCTTATGGCTACCCTGCACGTACAAGGTTTTGCTTAGACACTGTAGGGGCATAGTGCTCATGCACCTATGCCCTCACCTGTGGTATAGTGCACCCTGCCTTAGGGCTGTAAGGCCTGTTAGAGGGGTGACTTACCTATTCCATAGGCAGTGTGAGGTTGGCATGGCACCCTGAGGGGAGTGCCATGTCGACTTAGTCATTTTCTCCCCACCAGCACACACAAGCTGGCAAGCAGTGTGTCTGTGCTGAGTGAGGGGTCCCTAGGGTGTCATAAAACATGCTGCAGCCCTTAGAGACCTTCCCTGGCATCAGGGCCCTTGGTACCAGGGGTACCAGTTACAAGGGACTTACCTGGGTGCCAGGGTTGTGCCAATTGTGGAGACAATGGTACATTTTAGGTGAAAGAACACTGGTGCTGGGGCCTGGTTAGCAGGGTCCTAGCACACTTCTCAGTCTAGTCAGCATCAGTATCAGTCAAAAAGTGGGGGGTAATTGCAACAGGGAGCCATTTCCTTACAGCAGTGGTCTTCAAACTTTTTAATGCCGCGCCCCCCCCCAGTTGAAAAATAAAAGTCATTGGGCCCCCCCTCAGAATTTTTAACAATTATTTTAGAAAGATGGCAATGTTTAAATAGGTTTAAAGCTATTTAAACATTGCAGTTAAGTACTGTAACCTTTTTAAAAGTGCAATAACATGGTTCTGCTTAAAACAAAGGCAGGTTATCTTTATAAAATTTCTTTTGGCCATAGGTTGGCGCCCCCCCTAGTATCACTTGAGGCCCCCCAAGGGGGCCCGCCCCCCAGTTTGAAGACCTCTGCCTTACAGTATTGTAGGAGGCTGGACTGGCTTGTAGTGAGTACCAAGGGGTACTTACTCCTTGCACCAGGCCCAGGTATCCCTTATTAGTGTAGAGGGGTGTCTAGCAGCTTAGGCTGGTAGAAAAGGTAGTTTAGCAGAGCAGCTTAGGCTGAACTAGGAGACGAGTGAAGCTCCTACAGTACCACTAGTGTCATATGCACAATATCATAAGAAAACACAATACACAGATATACTAAAAATAAAGGTACTTTATTTTTATGACAATATGCCAAAGTATCTCAGTGAGTACCCTCAGTATGAGGATAGCAAATATACACAAGATATATGTACACAATACCAAAAAATGCAGTAATAGCAATAGAAAACAGTGCAAACAATGTATAGTCACAATAGAATTTAATGGGGGCACATAGGGATAGGGGCAACACAAACCATATACTCTAGAAGTGGAATGCGAACCACGAATGGACCCCAAACCTATGTGACCTTGTAGAGGGTCGCTGGGACTCTAAGAAAATAGTGAGGGTTAGAAAAATAGCCCACCCCAAGACCCTGAAAAGTGGGTGCAAAGTGCACCTAAGTTCCCCCAAGAGCACAGAAGTCGTGATAGGGGAATTCTGCAGGAAAGACCAACACCAGCAATGCAACAACAATGGATTTCCAGACGAGAGTACCTGTGGAACAAGGAGACCAAGTCCAAAAGTCACGATCAAGTCGGGAGTGGGCAGATGCCCAGGAAATGCCAGCTGTGGGTGCAAAGAAGCTGCCACTGGATGGTAGAAGCTCTGGATTCTGCAAGAACGGCAAGGGCTAGAAACTTCCCCTTTGGAGGATGGATGTCCCACGTTGTGAAGAGTCGTGCAGAAGTATTTTCGTGCAGAAAGACCGCAAACAAGCCTTGCTACCTGCAAGGGTCGCGGTTAAGGTTTTTGGATGCTGCTGTAGCCCATGAGGGACCAGGATGTCGCCAATTGCATGAGGGGACAGAGGGGGTGACCAGCAAGACAAGGAGTCCTCTCAGAAGCAAGCAGCACCCGCCAAAGTGCCGGAACAGGCACTACAAAGTGGAGTGAACGGAGCTCACCCGAAGTTGCACAAGAGGGTCCCACAAAGCCGGAGGACAACTCAGAAGGTTGCGCAATGCAAGTTTGAGTGCCGGGGAACCAGGCTTGGCTGTGCACAAAGGACATCCAGGAAGAGTGCACAGGAGCCGGAGTAGCTGCAAAACACACGGTTCCCAGCAATGCAGTCTAGCGTGGGGAGGCAAGGACTTACCTCCACCAAACTTGGACTGAAGAGTCACTGGACTGTGGGAGTCACTTGGACAGAGTTGCTGAGTTCAAGGGACCTCGGTCGTCGTGCTGAGAGGAGACCCAGAGGACCGGTGATGCAGTTCTTTGGTGCCTGCGGTTGCAGGGAGAAGATTCCGTCGACCCACGGGAGATTTCTTCGGAGCTTCTAGTGCAGAGAGGAGGCAGACTACCCCCACAGCATGCACCACCAGGAAAACAGTAGAGAAGGCGGCAGGATCAGCGTTACAAGGTCGCAGTAGTCGTCTTTGCTATTTTGTTGCAGTTTTGCAGGCTTCCAGCGCGGTCAGCAGTCGATTCCTTGGCAGAAGGTGAAGAGAGAGATGCAGAGGAACTCTGATGAGCTCTTGCATTCGGTATCTAAGGAATTCCCCAAAGCAGAGACCCTAAATAGCCAGAAAAGGAGGTTTGGCTGCCTAGGAGAGAGGATAGGCTAGCAACACCTGAAGGAGCCTATCAGAAGGAGTCTCTGACGTCACCTGGTGGCACTGGGCACTCAGAGCAGTCCAGTGTGCCAGCAGCACCTCTGTTTCCAAGATGGCAGAGGTCTGGAGCACACTGGAGGAGCTCTGGGCCCCTCCAAGGGGAGGTGCAGGTCAGGGGAGTGGTCACTCCCCTTTCCTTTGTCCAGTTTCGCGCCAGAGCAGGGCTGAGGGATGCCTGAACCAGTGCAGACTGGCTTATGCAGAGATGGGCACATCTGTGCCCATCAAAGCATTTCCAGAGGCTGGGGGAGGCTACTCCTTCCCAGCCCTGACACCTTTTTCCAAAGAGAGAGGGTGTAACACCCTCTCTCTGAGGAAGTCCTTTGTTCTGCCTTCCTGGGCCAGGCCTGGCTGGACCCCAGGAGGGCAGAAACCTGTCTGAGGGGTTGGCAGCAGCAGCAGCTGCAGTTAAACCCCGGGAAAGGTAGTTTGGCAGTACCTGGGTCTGAGCTAGAGACTCGGGCGATCATGGAATTGTCTCCCCAATGCAAGAATGGCATTGGGGTGACAATTCCATGATCATAGACATGTTACATGGCCATGTTCGTAGTTACCATTGTAACGCTATACATATGTCGTGACATATGTATAGTGCACGCGTGTAATGGTGTCCCCGCACTCACAAAGTCTGGGGAATTTGCCCTGAACAATGTGGGAGCACCTTGGCTAGTGCCAGGGTGCCCACACACTAAGGGGGTCATTCCAACCCTGGCGGTCAATGACCGCCGGGTTGGAGGACCGCGGGAGCACCGCCGACAGGCCGGCGGTGCTCCCAAGGGCATTCCGGCAACACTGGCGGTCTCCCGCCAGTGTACCGCCGCCCTTTGGAATCCTCCAAGGCGGCGCAGCTAGCTGCACCGCCGAGGGGATTCCGACCCCCCCTACCGCCATCCAGTTCCCGGCGGTCCGCCCGCCGGGAACCGGATGGCGGTAGGGGGGGTCACGGGGCCCCTTGGGGCCCCTGCAGTGCCCATGCCACTGGCATGGGCACTGCAGGGGCCCCCGTAAGAGGGCCCCTACAAGTATTTCACTGTCTGCTTGGCAGACAGTGAAATACGCGACGGATGCAACAGCACCCGTCGCACCTTCCTACTCCGCCGGCTCGATTACGAGCCGGCATCCTCGTGGGAAGGGAGTTTTTCCCTGGGCTGGCGGGCGGTCTTTTGGCCACCGCCCGCCAGCCCAGGGAAAAACTTAGAATACCCTCCGCGGTCTTTCGACCGCGGAGCGGTATTTCGGAGGGGGGAAGTCTGGCGGACGGCCTCCGCCGCCCGCCAGACTTGGAATGACCCCCTAAGTAACTTAGCACCCAACATTTACCAGGTAAAGGTTAGACATATAGGTGACTTATAAGTTACTTAAGTGCAGTGGTAAATGGCTGTGAAATAACGTGGACGTTATTTCACTCAGGCTGCACTGGCAGGCCTGTGTAAGAATTGTCTGATCTCCCTATGGGTGGCACAAGAAATGCTGCAGCCCATAGGGATCTCCTGGAACCCCAATACCCTGGGTACCTCAGTACCATATACTAGGGAATTATAAGGGTGTTCCAGTATGCCAATGTAAATTGGTGAAATTGGTCACTAGCCTGATAGTGACAATTTGGAAAGAGAATGAGAGAGCATAACCACTGAGGTTCTGGATAGCAGAGCCTCAGTGAGACAGTTAGTCATAACACAGGTAACACATACAGAGCACACTTATGAGCACTGGGGCCCTGGCTGGCAGGGTCCCAGTGACACATACAACTAAAACAACATATATACAGTGAAATATGGGGGTAACATGCCAGGCAAGATGGTACTTTCCTACAAGTATGGTCTCAACGTTTTCAGTGCCCAGACCACAGCAAAGGCCTCCCTCTCTATGGCAGACCAAAGCTTTTCTCTAGGGGTCAACCTTCTGCTGATAAATCAACAGGTTGATCCTGGCCCTCAGAATTCAGTTGTGATAGTACTGCCCCAACCCCTAATTCAGATGCATCAGTTTGTACAATGAATTTCTTGGAGTAACAAGGGCTTTTTAGGACAGGTGCTGAGCACATGGCATGTTTGAGCTACTCAAAAGCTTTCGGACAGCTTGCTGTCCATAGTACCTTCTTAGGCATCTTCTTGCTAGTGAGATCATTAAGTGGGGCTGCAATGGAGCTATAATTCTTTATGAATCTCCTATAGTACCCTGTGAGGCCTAAAATGGCTCTCACCAGGGTTTGAGTTGTAGGGGGAACCCAATCCATGATAGTTTGGATTTCCCCCTGTAGTGGTGCAATCTGTTCTCCACCAACCAGGTGGCCCAGATAAACCACTTTCCCCTGCCCTATCTGGCACTTTGAGGCCTTGATAGTGAGGCCTGCCTTTTGCAGGGCCTCCAAAACGTTTCATAGGTGGACCAGGTGATCATCCCAGGTTGAGATAAGGACAGCAATATCATCTAGATATGCTGCACTGAAAGCTTCCAACCCTTGCAGGACTGTGTTCACCAACCTCTGAAAAGTGGCAGGTGCATTTTCCAAACCAAAGGGCATTACTGTGAATTGGTAGTGCCTTCCAATGGTGGAAAATGCAGTCTTGGGTTTAGCATCTTCTGATTACCTAATCTTCCAATACCATGCAATTAGATCAAAAGTGCTTAGATACTTGGCAGAAGCCAGTGTATCTATGAGCTCATCTGCCCTGGATATAGGGTGAGCATCAGTTTTGGTTACTTGATTGAGCCCTCTATAATCTTCACAAAACCTCATCTCCCTCTTTCCAGCTTTGTTGTAAGGTTTTGGCACAAGCACAACTGGGCTAGCCCAGGGGCTTTCTGAAGGTTCATTCACCCCTAAGTCCAACATTTTCTGCACCTCTTGTTTAATGCAGTCCCTGACATGGTCAGGCTGCCTATAAATTTTACTTTTGACAGGCAGGCTGTCTCCAGTATCAATTGTATGTTCACACCAGGAGGTTCTACCTGGTACAAGTGAAAAGAGGTCTGAAAACTGACTTAAGAGATTGATATAGTTGTCTTTCTGTTCTGCAGTAAGACAATCTGCTATGACTACTCCCTCCACTAAGCCATCAGCTTCAGTGGTGGAGAAGAGATCATGGAGAGGGTCACTCTCTTCTTCCTGTCCCTCATCTGTTGGCATGAGCAGGGTGAGATCAGCCCTGTCATAGTAGGGTTTTTGGCGATTGACATGAATCACCCTAAGGGGACTCCTGGCAGTGCCTATGTCTACCAAATAGGTAACCTCACCCTTGTTTTCAACAATTAGATGTGGTCCACTCCATTTGTCCACCAGTCTTGCCACTGGCTTGGCAGGTCACACAAGAGCGACAAAACTATTTTATGTCCTCTGACATATGAGGCCAGTGAAACAAGGGGACAAGTCTTTCCCAAGTTTTCGTCTGGCCCAACTGCCCAGCCAAAGGAATGTCACGAGCCAGGGTGAGAAGAAACTATCTGTACTGCAAGGGAATGACCAATCTCCTGGCAGCTCCAGGTTTAGGGTCCCTTGACTCTGTGTACAAGAGGTTGTCTTCCCAGTAAACCCTATGGCTATCACTGACATCCCCATTCTGCTGTTTGACAGGTTGCTGTCTCAAACCCTCTAATGTGGGACAGGCTTGCTGTGCCACACTCAGCTCTTCCCTGGCAGGCCCCCCTGCACCCAAAAGCTCAGCAGTGTCTGCTGCCAGCTCCTCTGATGTAGGTATTGCACAGGGAGAGGATTCCTCTTCCTCAAAAGGGGAATCTTGTGGAGAGGGAGGGATAGTGGGCAAAGATTTACCCTTCCTACCCCTATTTTTTGGGAGCACTTGGTTCATTGTTCCAGGATTCAAGTTTCCCTGTCCTTTTTGCTTCTTGGCCTGAGCCCTTGTTAAAGCAACAATATGCCCAGGAATGCCCAGCATTGCTGCATGAGCCTCCAAATCCACTTCTGCCCAAGCTGATGTTTCCACATCATTGCTCAGTAAGCAATCTACAGGTAGTTCAGTGGCTACCACAACTTTCTTTGGACCAGTAACCCTGCCCAGTTGAGATTCACAACAGCCATGAGGTGGCTAAGAGTGTTGTTATGAGCATCAGTCACTTGGTACTGCTGATCAAGCAGGTGTTGATCAGCGTGGACCAGTTTTTCTATCACCATAGTTACACTGGCTCCTATGTCCCTGTAGGCCTCAACCTCAACACCTTTGCTTAGGGGTAGTTGCTTGTACTTACCCTTATTAAGGGGGCAAGCAACCAAGGTGGCAAAGTCAATGCCACCATCAGAGACTAAAACAGCCTCTCTAGTCTCCCTAACAAGACCAACCCCAACTACATTGCCAATAGTGAGCCCAGGTACACCCTTGGATTGGCTATTAGTAGTAGACTTCCCACCACCACTGCTATTACTAGGGGCAGTAAAGGGTGCAGTTGGGGTTGTGGTGGTGGGAGGTTTGGTGTTTTTCTTTGGACAAGTGGAATCACTTGCCCAATTGCCTTTTACTTTACATAAATAACACCAAGGCTTTTTCTGATTGTTTGAAGAGGATTTGGACCCACCACCCCCAGAGGATGTTTGTGGGCCTGATGAAGACTCAGAATGTTTACTTTTGTCCCCACCCTTGCCAGAAGACTTAACATCCTTCTTCTTGCCATCCTTGTCACCCCCTGTATGAACGTTTCTGTTCATCCTTGTTCTGACCCATTTGTCTGCCTTCTTTCCCAATTCTTGGGGAGAGATCAGATCTGAGTCTACCAGGTACTGGTGTAACAAATCAGACACACAATTGTTAAGAATATGCTCTCTCAGGATAAGATTATACAGGCTTTTATAGTCAGAAACTTTACTGCCATGTAACCAACCTTCCAAGGCCTTCACTGAACATTCAACAACATCTGTCTAGTCTTGAGAGGACTCTTTTCTGGTGTCTCTGAACTTAATCCTGTATTGTTCAGTGGTTAAGCCAAATCCATCCAAGAGTGCATCCTTTAAAACTTTGTAATTATTGCATCACTTTCTCTGACAGGAAGGATCCTATCCCTACCCATTCCAATGAAAGATAGCCACAAGATAGCAGCCCACTGCCTTTGAGGGACCAACTGTACCATACAGGCCCTCTCAAGTGCAGCAAAGCACTTATTAATGTCATCCCCCTCCATGTAAGGGGGGACTATCTTATGCAGATTCCTGGAATCTTGCTCTCTAAGGGGATTGCTATCAGAAATACTGCTGCTGCCACCATGGGGAACTAACCCCAATCTCTGTCTTTCCCTCTCTATGTCTAGGGATTCCCTGTCTAAGGCCAGCTGCTGCTGTTTAAGCTTCAGTCTAGTCTCTTCCAACCTCAGCTTTCTGAGTTCTCTTTCAATTAAGTTATCCTCAGGGTGGGAGGCTTGGGAATTTTGGGACACAGAGGAGATTTGGGAATTGGCAGAGAGAGACATGTCCCTAACTTGCTGGACCCCAGTAACCTGGCCTCTAGGAGTGAAAGATGCCCTACTAATGTGTGACCCTCTAACACTACCATTGTCACTAGGAAGCCTGCTAGGGGGCAGGACTTTGTAAGAACCCTCCCCAGCATCTTCAGTGAACTCCTCTGAGCCTGACTGGGAAGCTTCCCCTTTTTCTACCCTTTCCTGAGATGGGTCAGACTGGTTATGGTCATCCCGTAAGAGCAGGTTAAAGAGAAACTCTTTTGTTGGATTCTTACCTATGCTTAAACCTCTTTCCAGGCAGAGACCCCTCAAACTTTTGTAGTTTAAACTTTCATAAGTTGCCTGAACAACTTTGGAAGTAGCCTTTACTGCAGACATGATAGAAAAAGGTTTAAGACAGAGAAAGAAAACGTTTTAGAACTTTTGAAAGTACAGAGAAAAAACTTTTTCAAACTTTTGGAAACCTTTTACAAGTTTTCAGAACTTTTCAGAAACTTAGTAGAAATTTTTAAAGCAGAAAAGTTAACTGTTTTCGTTAAGTGTACATATACTGAACTATTTGGTATATGATTTTCTTATGAAAAGCACCAGATGACAAAGTGGTAAAGCAGTTACAAGTACTTAACCCACTGCTGCACTACCAATGTAGGAGGCTGGCCTGGCTTATAGTGGGTACCTTGTGGTACTTACACCTTGTGCCAGGTCCAGTTATCCTTTATTAGTAGAATAGAGGTGTTTCTAGCAGCTTAGGCAGATAGAGGTAGCTATGGCAAAGCAGCTTAGGTTGAACTAGGAGACATGCAAAGCTCCTACAAATACCACTTATTTCATATAGCACAATATCATAAAAAAACACAATACTCAGGGGGTAATTTCTACCCCGGCGGACGCCGCCCGCCAGGCGGTGACCGCCAAAAGACCGTACTGCGGTCAAAAGACTGCGGCAGTCATTTTGACTTTCCCGCTGGGCTGGCGGGCGACCGCCAAAAGGCCGCCCGCCCGCCCAGCGGGAAAGCCCCAGCAACGATGAAGCCGGCTCCGAATGGAGCCGGCGGAGTTGCTGGTGTGCGACGGGTGCAGTTGCACCCGTCGCGATTTTCAGTGTCTGCTTTGCAGACACTGAAAATCTTAATGGGGCCCTGTTAGGGGGCCCCTGCAGTGCCCATGCCAGTGGCATGGCACTGCAGGGGCCCCCAGGGGCCCCACGACACCCGTTCCCGCCATCCTGTTTCTGGCAGTGAAAACCCCAGGCGTCAGACTGGATCCAGAGATTTTTCTTCGAGCAATACCTCTGCACGCCGTCAGGTGGCGTCGGTCAATTCAACGTTGGCATTGTGTTCGCCATGATGACATCATGGTCGCATATAGGCGCCACCCCGGTGCGCTGATGTCAGTTTCTTTTAACAACTTTCCACGCCAGTAGCGCAGAGCAATGAAGAACACTGAGAATGGTGCGCCAAAACTAGTGCCTTTAAGGGGAAGTTCCTGTCCCTAGAAATCAGTTGGCAGTGCAGGGAGGATGGGTGGGTCGGTAAGGAATGTGCAAATAGAATATGGTGGTCATTCTGACCCTGGCGGTCTTTGACCGCCAGGGCGGAGGACCGCGGGAGCACCGCCGACAGGCCGGCGGTGCTCCAATGGGGATTCCGACCGCAGCGGTAAAGCCGCGGTCGGACCGGCACCACTGGCGGGGTCCCGCCAGTGTACCGCGGCCCCATTGAATCCTCCGCGGCGGCGCAGCTTGCTGCACCGCCGCGGGGATTCCGACCCCCCCTACCGCCATCCAGATCCCGGCGGTCGGACCGCCGAGATCCGGATGGCGGTAGGGGGGGTCGCGGGGCCCCTGGGGGCCCCTGCAGTGCCCATGCCACTGGCATGGGCATTGCAGGGGCCCCCGTAAGAGGGCCCCTACATGTATTTCACTGTCTGCTGCGCAGACAGTGAAATACGCGACGGGTGCAACTGCACCCGTCGCACAGCTTCCACTCCGCCGGCTCGATTCCGAGCCGGCTTCATCGTGGAAGCCTCTTTCCCGCTGGGCTGGCTGGCGGTCTGAAGGCGACCGCCCGCCAGCCCAGCGGGAAAGTCAGAATTACCGCCGCGGTCTTTCGACCGCGGAACGGTAACCTGACGGCGGGACTTTGGCGGGCGGCCTCCGCCGCCCGCCAAGGTCAGAATGAGGGCCTATGTGTCTACCAGATATATCGTTACCGAAGGTAAGTAACTTGTACATCTGATAGAGACTTCTACTTGCAGATTCCTTACCTTTGAATAGATACCCAAGCAAAACCATCCCCGGTGGTGGGCTACGAACTAAGATCACACCAAGAAGTCCTGCAGGACTGAATGGCCAAAGTAGCCGTCCCTTCGGACCTGATTGTCTAAGCAGTAGTGTTTGGTGAAGGTGTGCAGAGATGCCCACGTCGCTGCCTGACAGATGTCCAGGACTCGAACGCCCCGTGCTAGCAGCAGTAGCTCTGGTGGAGTGAGCTCACAAACCTTCGGGAGGTTGCTTTTTAGCCAGAGCATAGTACATTTTGATACACAAGAGTAGCCATTGTGAAATGGTCCTCTTCTGCACCACCTTCCCCTTCTTTGCACCCACATATCCCACAAAGAGGTGATCGTTCACCCGGAAGTCTTTGGTACGATCAAGATAAAATGCCAACGCTCTTTTTGGGTCCGGACGGTGGAGTCTCTCCTCTTCATGAGAGGGATGTGGGGGTGCATAAAAGGTAGGCAAGGTGATGGTCTGCCCGACATGGAAGGGTGTCACTACCTTAGGTAGAAAAGAAGCCCTCGTGCGAAGCACCACTTTGTCAGCATGTATGGCAAGAAAAGGTGGCTTAGATGACAGAGCCTGGAGTTCACTAACTCTGCGGACAGAAGTAATGACAAATAAAAAGACAGTCTCTATAGTAAAGAGCCTTAAAGGACAGTTGTGAAGCAGTTCAAACTGGGTACACATAAGGTATGTTAAGACCAAGTTGAGATCCAATTGGGGCATGATGAATGGGATAGGAGGAAAGAGATGTTTGAGGCCTTTAAGAAATCTCCCAACTGTAGGAGATTTAAATAAGGAAGTCTGAGCTGGTAACCTCAAGAAAGCAGAGATAGCAGAGAGATATCCCTTAAGAGTGCCCAAGGTGAAACCCTGCCGGGCAAGGGAAATAATAAAGAGAAGGACTTGAGAAAGAGGAGCAGATAGAGGATCAACAGATTTGTCGATGCACCATGCCACAAGTTTCTTCCAATGACAGGCGTATGGAGTTTTGGTTGAGGGACGCCTGGCTGCCAAGATTATGTTAAAGACTTCGGGTGGCAGGTCAAAAGACGACAACTGTTGCTGCTCAATCTCCACGCATGAAGCTACAGAGTTGACAGGTTCGGGTGGAAGACCCTCCCCTGAGGCTGCAACAGCAGATCCTCTCGAAGGGGCAGTCTGATCAGAGGAACTATGGCCATGTTCAAGAGTTCGGGATACCAGACTCTTCATGTCCAGTCCGGAGCCACCAGTATTAATTGGGCCAAGTCTTGCCTGATCTTCTTCAGATCTCTGGGCAGGAGTGATATAGGCGGAAAGGCGTACTGGAGGCCTGTAGGAGGCTGGCCTGGCTTGTAGTGGGTACCAGAGGTACTTACACCTTGTGCCAGGTCCAGTTATCCCTTATTAGTGTAGAAGAGGTGTTTCTAGCAGCTTAGGCTGATACAAGGTAGCTATGGCAAAGCAGCTTAGGCTGAACTAGGAGACATGTGAAGCTCCTACTATACCACTGGTGTCATATGCACAATATCATAAGAAAACACAATACACAGATATACTAAAAATAAAGGTACTTTATTTTTATGACAATATGCCAAAAGTATCTCAGTGAGTACCCTCAGTATGAGGATGAGAAATATACACAAGATATATGTACACAAACCAAAATTATGCAAGTAATAGCAAAAGGAAGTAATGCAAGCAATGTAAAGTTACAGTAGATTGCAATAGGAGCACATAGGTATAGGGGCAACACAAACCATATACTCCAAAAGTGGAATGCGAACCACGAATGGACCCCAAACCTATGTGAGCTTGTAGAGGGTCGCTGGGACTAAAGAAAACAGTAAGGGTTAGAACAATAGCCCACCCCAAGACCCTGTAAGGTAGGTGTAAAGTGCACCTACAACCCCCAGAGAGCACAGAAGTCGTGATAGGGGGATTCTGAAAGGAAAACCAACACCAGCAAAGCAACAACAGTGGATTTCCAGACTTGAGTACCTGTAAGAGAAGGGGACCAAGTCCAAGAGTTGCGACAGTGCCGAGAGTGGGCAGATGCCCAGGAAATGCCAGTTGAGGGTGCAAAGAAGCTGCCACCGGATTGAAGAAGCTTTGTGTTCTGCAAGCACGAAGAGGACTAGGAACTTCCCCTTTGGAGGATGGATGTCCCACGTCGTGAAGAAGCTTGCAGAGGTGCTCCCACGCAGAAAGACCGCAAACAAGCCTTGCTAGCTGCAAGGGTCACGGTTAGGGTTTTTGGATGCTGCTGTGACCAAGGAGGGACCAGGATGTTACCACTTGGATGAGGAGACAGAGGGGGTGCCCAGCAAGTCAGGGAGCCCTCACAGAAGCAGGCAGCACCGGCAGAAGAACCGGAACAGGCACTTAGAAGAGGAGTGAACCGGATTCCACGCGAAGTCACAAAAGAGAGTCCCACGCTGCCGGAGGACAACTCAGAAGGTTGTGCACTGCAGGTTAGAGTGTCGGGGACCCAGGCTTGGCTGTGCATGAAGGAAATCCTGGAAGAGTGCACAGGAGCCGGAGCAGCTGCAAATCACGAGGTACCCAGCAATGCAGTCTAGCGTGGGGAAGCAAGGACTTACCTTCACCAAACTTGGACTGAAGAGTCACTGGACTGTGGGAGTCATTTGGACAGACTTTCTGAGTTCCAGGGACCACGCTCGTCGTGCTGAGAGGGGACCCAGAGGACCGGTGATGCAGTCTTTTGTTGCCTGTGGTTGCAGGGGGAAGATTCCATCGACCCACAGGAGATTTCTTCAGAGCTCCTGGTGCAAGAAGGAGGCAGGCTACCCTCAATGCATGCACCACCTGGAAACAGTAGGGAAAGCCGGCAGGATGAAGCGATACAAGGTTGCTAGTAGTCGTCTGGCTACTTTGTTGCAGTTTTGCAGGTGTCCTGAGCAGTCAGCGGTCGATCCTTTGGCAGAAGGTGAAGAGGGAGATGCAGAGGAACTCTGGTGAGGTCTTGCATTCGTTATCTGAAGAATTCCCCAAAGCAGAGACCCTAAATAGCCAGAAAAGGAGGTTTGGCTACCTAGGAAGGAGGATAGGCTAGTAAGAAAGGTAAGAGCCTATCAGAAGGAGTCTCTGACGTCACCTGCTGGCCCTGGCCACTCAGAGCAGTCCAGTGTGCCAGCACACCTCTGAATCCAAGATGGCAGAGGTCTGGGGCACACTGGAGGAGCTCTGGGCACCTCCCCCGGGGGGCAGGTCAGGGGAGTGGTCACTCGTCTTTACTTTGTCCAGTTTCGTGCCAGAGCAGGGCTGGGGGATCCCTGAACCGGTGTAGACTGGCTTATGCAGAGATGGGCACCATCTGTGCCCATCAAAGCATTTCCAGAGGCTGGGGGAGGCTACTCCTCCCCAGCCCTGACACCTATTTCCAAAGGGAGAGGGTGTAACACCCTCTCTCTGAGGAAGTCCTTTGTTCTGCCTTCTTGGGCGAGGCCTGGCTGGACCCCAGGAGGGCAGAAACCTGTCTGAGGGGTTGGCAGCAGCAGCAGCAGCTGCAGTGAAACCCCAGGAAAGGCAGTTTGGCAGTACCCGGGTTCTGTGCTAGAGACCCGGGGGATCATGGAATCGTCTCCCCAATGCCAGAATGGCATTGGGGTGACAATTCCATGATCTTAGACATATTACATGGCCATGTTCGGAGTTACCATTGTGACGCTATACATAGGTAGTGACCTATGTATAGTGCACATGTGTAATGGTGTCCCCGCACTCACAAAGTCTGGGGAATTTGCCCTGAATGATGTGGGGGCACCTTGGCTAGTGCCAGGGTGCCCACACACTAAGTAACCTTGCACCCAACCTTAACTAGGTGAAGGTTAGACATATAGGTGACTTATAAGTTACTTATGTGCAGTGGTAAATGGCTGTGAAATAACGTGGACATTATTTCACTCAGGCTGCACTGGCAGGCCTGTGTAAGAATAGTCAGATCTCCCTATGGGTGGCAAAAGAAATGCTACTGCCCATAGGGATCTCCTGGAACCCCAATACCCTGGGTACCTCAGTACCATATACTAGGGAATTATAAGGGTGTTCCAGTATGCCAATGTGAATTGGTGAAATTGGTCACTAGCCTGTTAGTGACAATTTGGAAAGCAGAGAGAGCATAACCACTGAGGTTCTGGTTAGCAGAGCCTCAGTGAGACAGTTAGTCATCACACAGGGAACACATACAGGGCACACTTATGAGCACTGGGGCCCTGCCTGGCAGGGTCCTAGTGACACAAAGACTAAAACAACATATATACAGTGAAATATGGGGGTAACATGCCAGGCAAGATGGTACTTTCCTACATGCAGTCTTCACTGACCACAAAGCTAGGCTAATGAAAGACGTAAATACACTTGCCAAAGGTGCCCAGCCTCATGGATTCCCTGTCCAGTGGAGAGAAATGGAACACATTTGGGTTGACCTTGGCTGTTGAAGCCTGGACAACCAATATCTCAGGGGAGGAGTGCTGAGAGCAGACAGCTAGGTCTCCTGGGGCAGGACTGTGCCATCAGGTAAGCATGCTGTGCATAGGAGCTCCTGTGCAAGGTTTGGCCCAAGCCTCCAGGATAGCCCAGAAGAGGGCTTCATTGAAGGGGAATGTATGACGTTGGCTCTGTATATACTATCTCAAAGTGAGGGACAGTGTGCACAGAGTCCAACGGTTCCCCTTAGACGTTGATAGTGGAAGATTTTGATATTACTAATGCTCTATTTTGCGGTAGTGTGGTCGAGTAGTAGGCTAATCCAAGGGCTGTGTTAAGCATTTGTTGTACATATGCAATAAATGAGAAAGCACATTCAAAGACAACTCCAGGCCAATAGGTTTTTATATAGACAAATCTCTTTTCTTAATTTATTTCAGAACCACACGATTCAGAATTCAAGTAAGTACATAGATTGTAAGGTACTTGGCATAGGTAAATATGGAACTTTGAATTAAAACCCTAATGTACACAGTTTTGGCAAAAACTGGCAGTAAGCTATTTTAAAAGAGGACACTGCAAAAATCAACAGTTCCTGGGGGAGGTAAGTAAAGGTTAGTTTTTCGGGTAAATAAAGCACTTACAAGTTCAGTCTCCGGGGCATAGGCAGCCCACCGTTGGGGGTTCAAGTCAACCCCAAAACACTCAGCACCAGCAACACAGGGTGCAGAGGTCAAAGTAGGGCCCAAATAACATAAGTGCCTATGGAGACTAGGGGTGCTCTGGTTCCAGCCTGCTAGCAGGTAAGTACCTGCGTCCTCGAGGAGCATACCAGGGGGGTTTTGTAGAGCACTGGGGGAGTCACAATTAGGCACACAAAATACACCCTCAGCGGCACAGGGGCGGTTGGGTGCAGTGTGCAAACTAGGTGCCGGATTTTAGGTTGTAATCAAAGGAGAGACCTGGGGGTTACTCTGGCGGTGCAGGCAGGGCACAGGTGGGGCTTCTCGTGCCAGCCACCAACTGGGCAAAAAAGAGGGCCGTCTGCTGGTCACTTCTGCACAGGTAGTTGGTTTCTCTCGAGCCTGGGGGCTGCGGGTGCAGTGCTTCTTCGGGCAGTCGCGGTCAGAGGGAGCCTCTGGATTCTCTCTGCAGGCGTCGCTGTTGGGGTGCAGGGAGGTCGTCTCAGGGTGTACACATCGTGGGAGTCACCTGGGGGTCCTCTCTGCAGTGTTGGTTCTTCTGGACACGAGCCGGGGGCGTCGGGTGCAGAGTGTTGGGGACTCACGCTTCCAGAGTGAGGCTGGAGTCCCTTTAAAGATGGTTCCTTTGTTGTTGTTTGGACAAAGCCGCTGTCCACGGGAGTGTCTTGGTCCTTTGGTTGCAGGGCAGTCCTCAGAGGTCGCTGGTCCCGCTGGATGCGTCGCTTTGCAGGTTCTTTGAATCTGGAAACAGGCCGGTAGGGCTGGGCCAAGTCAGTGGTCGTCTCCGTCGTCTCTGTGGGCCTTTCAGGTCAGAAGTCCTTCTTGTAGATTGTCTGGAATCTGGTTTCCTGGGTTCAGGGTCACCCCTAAATACTCAATTTAGGGGTGTGTTTAGGTCTGGGGGGGCAGTAGCCAATGGCTACTGTCCTTGAGGGCTGCTACACCCTCTTTGTGCCTCCTCCCTGTGGGGAGGAGGGGCATATCCCTAATCCTATTGGGGGGAACCCTCCAAAGCAAGATGGAGGATTTCCTAAGGCAGGGGCCACCTCAGCTCAGGACACCTTAGGGGCTGTCCTGGCTGGAGGGTGATTCCTCTTTTTTTTCTCATTATCTCCTCCGGACTGTAGGAAAGTACCATCTTTCTTGGCATGTTACCCCCAATTTTACATGTACGTTAGTATGTTTTTTCCTGTCTCACTGCTAGCCAGGACCCCAGTGCTCATAGTTTGTGGCCTAATGTGTATGCCTGTGTAGTGCCTAACTGTGTCACTGAGGCTCTGCTAATCAGAACCTCAGAGCTCATGCTCTCTCTGCCTTTAAATTTGTCACTATAGGCTATTGAGTACATTTACCAATTCTAATTGGCATATTGGTCCCCCCTTATAAGTCCATAGTATATGGTACATAGGTACCCAGGACATTGGGGTTCCAGGAGATCCATATGGGCTGCAGCATTTTTTTTGCCACCCATAGGGAGCTCAGACAAACCCTTACACAGGACTGTCATTGCAGCTTGCGTGAAATAACGCACACATTATTTCATAGCCGTTTTCACTGCACTTAAGTAACTCATAAGTCACCTATACGTCTAACTTTCACTTGCTGAAGGTTAGGTGCAAAGTTACTAAGTGTGAGGGCACCCTTGCACTAGCAAAGGTGCCTCCACATAGTTCAGGGCCATTTCCCCAGACTTTGTGAGTGTGGGGACACCATTACATGCGTGCACTACATATAGGTCAATACCTATCTGTAGCTCCACAATGGTAACTCCGAATATGGGCATGTAACATGTCTAAGATCATGGAATTGTGCTCCGAATTCCAAATCTGGTATTGGGGAGCCAATTCTATGCATCCTGGGGGCTCCACTATGGACCCCCAGTACTGCCAAACCAGCTCTCTGAGGCTTGCACTGCAGCTACAGCTTCTGTCCTCCTGGGGTCTGGGCAGCCCAGTCCCAGGAAGGCAGAACAATGCATTTCCTCTGAGAGCAGGGTATTACACCCTCTCCCTTTGGAAATAGGTGTTACAGGCTGGAAAGAGGTAGCCTCCGCCAGCCTCTGGAAATGCTTTGAAGGGCACAGATGGTGCCCTCCTTGCATAAGCCAGTCTACACTGGTTTAAGGAACCCCAGTCCCTGCTCTGGCGCAAAACTGGACAAAGGAAAGGGGAGTGACCACTCCCCTGTCCATCACCACCCCAAGGGTGGTGCCCAGAGCTCCTCCAGTGTGTCTCAGACCTCTGCCATCTTGTTTTCAGAGGTGTGGGGACACTCTGGAGGCCCCTGAGTGGCCAGTGCCAACAGGTGACATCAGAGACCCCTCTTTATAGGTGCATACCTGGGTTGGTAGCCAATCCCCCTCTCAGGGCTATTTAGGGTCTCTCCTGTGGGCTTCTCTTCAGATTACAACTTGCAAGAATCCACCAGGACTCCTCTGCACTTCTCTCTTCGACTTCTGCCAAGGATCGACCGCTGACTGCTCCAGGACGCCTGCAAAAATTGCAACAAAGTAGCCAATAGACTACCAGTGACATTGTAGCGCCTAATCCTGCCGGCTTTCTTGACTGTTTCCTGGTGGTGCCTGCTCTGGGGGCTGCCTGCCTTCACCCTGCACTGGAAGCCATGAAGAAATCTCCTGTGGGGTGACAGAGTCTTTCCCCTGCTCCAGCAGGCACCAAACTACAGCCTCACCGGTACTCTGGGTCCCCTCTCATCCTGACTAGCGTGGCCCCTGGAACACAGGTGGTGTACCTAAGTGACCACAACTGTCCAGTGGTCCAACTGTCCGAATTTGGAGGAGGTAAGTCCTTGCCTCCCCTCCCCAGACACTAATCCTGTGAACTGTGTGATCTTCAGTTACAAGGGCTTCTGTGCACATTTCCAAGAAATCCTGCATGCACAGCCGAGCCTAGGTCCCCGGCACTCCGAGCTGCGATGCTCAGCTCCCTGAGAGGACCTCCGGAGTCGTGGGACCTGTCTTTGCAGTGTTGAGACGGCTGCCGTGTTAAGTCTTCTTGAACCCGTGTTCATGGACTCCTGCGGGTGCTTCCCTCCTTCCAGCGGGCTCTCTTTGTTGCTGAGGGCGCCCTCTGTCTCCCCTCTGGAGTGGCAACATCCTGGTCCTTCCTGGGCCTGGACAGCACCCTTTTTCTTCAACAAGCAAGGCTTGTTTGCAGTATTTTGTCGAGGAAGCCACTCTGCACCCACCAGCACGTCGTGGGACACCTTCTGCACAAACCAGAACCTCCTACCTCCTTTCGTTGGTGCAAAACCAGCATCTTCTTGCAACCGGAGGCAGTCATTTTGCACCTTCATCTGGGGTTTAGTGGGCCCCTGCCCCCCCTGGACACTTTAGCAACTCTTGGACTTGGTCCCCTTCCATTACAGGTCTTCAGGTCCAGGAATCCGTCTTCAGTGCTTTGCAGTCTGTTGTGGTCCTTGCAAAATCCTTTATCACGACTTTAGTGTGTTCTGGGGGAAATAGTAGTACTTTACTCCTGCTTTCCTGGGTCCTGGGGTGGGGTCTCCTTTAGACCCTTGGTGTTTTCTTACACTCCAGCGACCCTCTACACACACACTTGCCTAGGGGTGCATTCATGGTTTGCATTCCACTTACTTAGTATATGGTTTGTGTTGCACCTAGGCCTATTGCATTCTATTGTGGTTAACAGTGTTTCCACTACTTTCTGACTGTTTTACTTACCTGATTTGGTTATTTGGATATATTTTGTGTATGTTACTTACCTCCTAAGGGAGTATATCCACTGAGATATTTTTGGCACATTGTCACTAAAATAAAGTACCTTTATTTTTAGTAACTATGAGTATTGTCTTTCTTATGAGATAGTACCTATATGACATAGTAGTATTGCAGGAGCTTTGCATGTCTCCTAGTTCAGCCTTGGCTACTCTGCTACAGCTACCCTTATCAGCCTAAGCTGCTAGAACACTACTACACTCTACTAATAAGGGATAACTGGACCTGATATAAGGTATAAGTACCATTGGTACTCACTGCAAGCCAGGACAAACCTCCTACACGGACTTGCCGCCAAAAGTGGGGCTGTGTCCGGGGGACGGGCATCTCCAATAGCTGGAGTGCCCTGTACCTTTGTCTCCACAATTGGCACTCCCCTGGCACACAGATAAATCCCTTGTAACTGGTACCTCTGGCACCAAGGGCCCTGTGGCCGGGGAAGGTTTCTAAGGGTTGCAGCATGTATTATGCCACCCTGGGGACCCCTCACTTAGCACATGCACACTGCCTCACAACTTGTGTGTGCTCTGGGGAGAAAATGACTACGTCGACATGGCACTCCCCTCAGGGTGCCAAGCCCACATCCCACTGCCTGTGGCACAGGTAAGTCACCCCTCTAGCAGGCCTTACAGCCTTAAGGCAGGGTGCACTATATCACAGGTGAGGGCACAGTTGCATGAGCCAAACCTTAGACATTGTAAGTGCAGGGTAGACATAAAGAGTATATGGTCTGGGAGTTTGTGAAACAGGAACTCCACAGTTCCTTAATGGCTACACTGAAATCTGGGAAGTTTGGTATCAAACTTCTCAGCACAATAAATCCATACTGATGCCAATTTGGGATCTATTGAAAAATTCACCAAGAGGGCATCTTAGAGATGCCCCTTGTCTACCAGTCCCACTCCTAGTGTTAGGCTGACCAGTTCCTTCCAGCCTGCCATAACAAGATGCGTTTCTGGCCACATGGGGTGAGTGCCTTTGTCACTCTGTGGCCAGGAACAAAGCCTGCACTGGGTGAAGGTGCTTCTCACCTCCCCCTGCAGGAACTGTAGCACCTGACAGTGAGCCTCAATGGCTCGTGCATGTTGTTATAGCGCCCCAGGGCATCCCTGCTGTTGGAGATGCCTGCCCCCCCGGACACAGCCCCCACCTTTAGAAATCCTCCATCTGGGTTTTTGGAGAATTCCCCCAATAGGAATAGGGATGTGCCCCCCTCCCCTCAGTGAGGAGGCACAAGGAGGGTGTAGCCACCTGTGAGAAAGTAGCCTCTTTCTAGCCTTGTTACCCCCACTTTTGGCCTGTTTGTGAGTGTATGTCAGAGTGTTTTCACTGTCTCACTGGGATCCTGCTAGCCAGGGCCCAGTGCTCATAAGTTTGTGACCTATATGTATGTGTTCCCTGTGTGATGACTAACTGTCTCACTGAGGCTCTGCTATTCAGAACCTTAGTGGTTATGCTCTCTCATTTCTTTCCAAATTGTCACTAACAGGCTAGTGACCAATTTCACCAATTTACATTGGCATACTGGAACACCCTTATAATTCCCTAGTATATGGTACTGAGGTACCCAGGGTATTGGGGTTCCAGGAGATCCCTATGGGCTGCAGCATTTCTTGTGCCACCCATAGGGAGATCTGACAACTCTTACACAGGCCTGCCACTGCAGCCTGAGTGAAATAACGTCCACGTTATTTCACAGCCATTTACCACTGCACTTAAGTAACTTATAAGTCACCTATATGTCTAACCTTTACCTGGTAAAGGTTGGGTGCTAAGTTACTTAGTGTGTGGGCACCCTGGCACTAGCCAAGGTGCTCCCACATTGTTCAGGGCAAATTCCCTGGACTTTGTGAGTGCGGGGACACCATTACACGCGTGCACTATACATATGTCACGACATATGTATAGCGTCACAATGGTAACTCCGAACATGGCCATGCAACATGTCTAAGATCATGGAATTGTCACCAGAATGGCATTGGGGAGACAATTCCATGATCCCCCGAGTCTCTAGCTCAGACCCGGGTACTGCCAAACTACCTTTCCCGGGGTTTCACTGCAGCTGCTGCCAACCCCTCAGACAGGTTTCTGCCCTCCTGGGGTCCAGCCAGGCTTGGCCCAGGAAGGCAGAACAAAGGACTTCCTCAGAGAGAGGGTGTTACACCCTCTCCCTTTGGAAAAAGTTGTCAGGGCTGGGGAGGAGTAGCCTCCCCCAGCCTCTGGAAATGCTTTGATGGGCACAGATGGTGCCCATCTCTGCATAAGCCAGTCTGCACAGGTTCAGGGATCCCTCAGCCCTGCTCTGGCGCGAAACTGGACAAAGGAAAGGGGAGTGACCACTCCCCTGCCCTGCACTTCCCCTGGGAGGTGCCCAGAGCTCCTCCAGTGTGCTCCAGACCTCTTCCATCTTGGAAACAGAGGTGCTGCTGGCACACTGGACTGCTCTGAGTGGCCAGTGCCACCAGGTGACGTCAGAGACTCCTTCTGATAGGCTCCTTCAGGTGTTGCTAGCCTATCCTCTCTCCTAAGTAGCCAAACCTCCTTTTCTGGCTATTTAGGGTCTCTGCTTTGGGGAATTCCTTAGATAACGAATGCAAGAGCTCATCAGAGTTCCTCTGCATCTCTCTCTTCACCTTCTGCCAACGAATCGACTGCTGACTGCGCTGGAAGCCTGCAAAACTGCAACAAAGTAGCAAAGACAACTACTGCGACCTTGTAACGCTGATCCTGCCGCCTTCTCGACTGTTTTCCTGGTGGTGCATGCTGTGGGGGTAGTCTGCCTCCTCTCTGCACTAGAAGCTCCGAAGAAATCTCCCGTGGGTCGACGGAATCTTCCCCCTGCAACCGCAGGCACCAAAGAACTGAATCACCGGTCCTCTGGGTCTCCTCTCAGCACGACGAGCGAGGTCCCTTGAATTCAGCAACTCTGTCCAAGTGACTCCCACAGTCCAGTGACTCTTCAGTCCAAGTTTGGTGGAGGTAAGTCCTTGCCTCCCCACGCTAGACTGTATTGCTGGGACCCGCATGTTTTGCAGCTATTCCGGCTCCTGTGCACTCTTCCAGGATTTCCTTTGTGCACAGCCAAGCCTGGGTCCCCGGCACTCTAACCTGCATTGCACGACCTCCTGAGTTGTCCTCCGGCTTCGTGGGACCCTCTTGTGCAACTTCGGGTGAGCTCCGGTTCACTCCACTTTGTAGTGCCTGTTCCGGCACTTCTGCGGGTGCTGCTTGCTTCTGAGTGGGCTCCTTGTCTTGCTGGGTGACCCTCTGTCCCCTCACGCAATTGGCGACATCCTGGTCCCCCCTGGGCCACAGCAGCATCCAAAAACCCTAACGCGACCCTTGCAGGTAGCAAGGCTTGTTTGCGGTCTTTCTGCATAAAAACACTTCTGCACGACTCTTCACGACGTGGGACATGCATCCTCCAAAGGAGAAGTTTCTAGCCCTTGTCGTTCTTGCAGAATCCAGAGCTTCTACCATCCAGTGGCATCTTCTTTGCACCCACAGCTGGCATTTCCTGGGTATCTGCCCACTCCTGACTTGATCGTGACTTTTGGACTTGGTCCCCTTGTTCCACAGGTACTCTCGTCTGGAAATCCATCGTTGTTGCATTGCTGGTGTTGGTCTTTCCTGCAGAATTACCCTATCACTACTTCTGTGCTCTGTGGGGAACTTAGGTGGACTTGGCACCCACTTTTCAGGGTCTTGGGGTGGGCTATTTTTCTAACCCTCACTGTTTCCTTACAGTCCCGGCGACCCTCTACAAGGTCACATAAGTTTGGGGTCCATTCCTGGTTCGCATTCCATTTCTAGATTATATGGTTTGTGTTGCCCCTATCCCTATGTGCCCCGATTGCATTCTATTGTGACTATACATTGTTTGCACTGTTTTCTATTGCTATTACTGCATATTTTGGTATTGTGTACATATATCTTGTGTATATTTGCTATCCTCATACTGAGGGTACTCACTGAGATACTTTGGCATATTGTCATAAAAATAAAGTACCTTTATTTTTAGTATATCTGTGTATTGTGTTTTCTTATGATATTGTGCATATGACACTAGTGGTACTGTAGGAGCTTCACTCATCTCCTAGTTCAGCCTAAGCTGCTCTGCTAATTCCTTTTCTATCAGCCTAAGCTGCTAGACACCCCTCTACACTAATAAGGGATACCTGGACCAGGTGCAAGGTGTAAGTACCCCTTGGTACCCACTACAAGCCATGCCAGCCTCCTACATTGGTTGTGCAGCGGTGGGATAAGTACTTGCAACTACTTACCACTTTGTCATTTTGTTCTTTTCATAAGAGAAAAATATACAAAACAAGTTCAGTGTATGTACACCTAACCAAAAAGTTTTGTTTTTCTTCTCTTACTCCTTTGCTAAGTGCTGAAAAGTACATCTAAAACTTTCAAAAAGTTCTTAAAAAGTTCAAAAAGTTTTTTTTCTGTTCCTTAAACCTTTTCTATCATGTCTGGTACAGGTCAAACTGTAGATCTGACCAGAGTTGCTTATGACCACCTTAGCTGGAAAGGAGCAAGGAGTCTCTGCACTGAAAGAGGTTTATGGGTGGGGAAGAATCCCTCAAGAGAACTGTTAGTTAATATGCTCATTGAACAGGATAAGACCTTAGTTGGCACCTCTGGTGAGAGATTGGCTGATGGTTCACACTCTGATTCTGGGGCACCCCCAGTAAAAGGGTTAGAAGGGAACCTTCCCAACCTGCCCCTTAGCAGGCCACCTAGCAGGGGTGGTACTGATGTGAGTTCTCATCATAGTATAGAGATTACTCCTTTAGGCCAGGTTGTTAGAGTGCCATCTGTTAGGGACAGGTCTCCCTCTGTTCATTCACACCATTCTTCTGTGTCAAAGCATGCCCAACCCACTCTCCCTGAAGACAGAATGTTAGAAAGGGAACTCAATAGATTGAGAGTGGAAGAATCCAGACTGAAGCTCAAGAAGCAACAGCTGGATCTAGACAGACAAGCATTTGACTTAGAAAAAGAAAGACAGAGGTTGGGGTTTGGACCCCATGGTGGCAGCAGCAGTATTACAGATAGTAATCATGTAAAAGAGCATGATTCTAAGAATCTGCACAAGATAGTTCCCCCTTACAAGGAGGGGGATGACATTAACAAGTGGTTTGCTGCATTTGAGAGGGCCTGTAATGTACAGGGGGTCCCTCAAAGGCAGTGGGCTGCTATCCTATGGCTATCTTTCAGTGGAAAGGGTAGGGATAGGCTCCTTACTGTTAAGGAAAGTGATACCAATGATTTTACAGTTCTTAAGAATGCACTCCTAGATGGTTATGGCTTAACCACTGAACAGTACAGGATCAAGTTCAGAGAAACCAAAAAGGAGTCTTCACAAGACTGGGTAGACTTTGTTGACCATTCAGTGAAGGCCTTGGAGGGGTGGTTGCATGGAGTAAAGTAGTTTCTGACTATGAAAACCTGTATAACTTAATCCTGAGAGAGCATATTCTTAATAATTGTGTGTCTGATTTGTTGCACCAGTACCTGGTAGACTGTGATCTGACCTCTCCCCAAGAATTGAGAAAGAAGGCTGACAAATGGGTCAGAACAAGGGTGAACAGAAAGGTTCATACAGGGGGTGACAAGGATGGAAGAAGAAGGATGGTAAGTCTTCTGACAAGGGTGGGGACAAATCTAAAAACGAGTCTTTATCAGGCCCACAAAAACACTCTGGTGGGGGTGGTGGGCCCAAATCCTCTGCAAATCAAGTTAAGAAACTATGGTGCTATTTATGTAAAGTAAAAGGCCATTGGACAACTGATCCCAGTTGTCCAAAGAAAAGCACCAAGCCTCCTACCACTACAACCCCTGCTGCTAAACCTAGTGCCCCTAGTAATAGCAGTGGTGGTGGGAGAAAACCTACTAATAGCCAATCCAAGGGAGTAGCTGGGCTCACTTTTGGTAATTTAGTTGGGGTTGGTCTTGTTAGGGAGACCACAGAGGCTGTGTTAGTCTCTGAAGGTGCCATTGATTTGGCCACCTTGGTTGCTTGTCCCCTTAATATGGATAAGTACAAGTAACTTCCCCTAATAAATGGTGTTGAGGTTCAGACCTACAGGGACACAGGTGCCAGTGTTACCATGGTAATAGAGAAACTGGTCCACCCTGAACAACACCTACTTGGTCACCAGTACCAAGTGACTGATGCTCATAACAACACTCTTAGCCACCCCATGGCTGTTGTGAATCTCAACTGGGGGGGGTTACTGGTCCAAAGAAAGTTGTGGTTGCCTCAGATTTACCTGTAGACTGTCTACTAGGGAACGATTTAGAGACATCAGCTTGGGCAGAAGGGGAGTTGGAGGCTCATGCAGCATTGCTGGGCATTCCAGGGCATATTTTTGCTTTAACCAGGGCTCAGGCCAAAAAGCGAAAAGGACAGGGTGACTTGGATCCTGAGAGAATGGACCAAGTGCTCCCTAAAGCTAGGGTTAGTAAAGGTAAAACACTACCTACTATCCCTCCCTCTACAGTGGATTCAACTTCTGAGGAAGAAGAGTTTCCACCCTGTGCAGAACCTACACCAGAGGAGCTGGAAGCAGACACTGCTGAGCTTTTGGGTTGAGGGGGGCCTGCCAGGGAGGAGCTGAGTGTGGCACAGCAGACCTGTCCCACACTAGAGGGTCTAAGACAGCAAGCTGTCAAACAAGCAAATGGGGATGTCAGTGACTCTCACAGAGTTTACTGGGAGGACAACCTCTTGTATACTGAAGCAAGGGATCCAAAACCTGGAGCTGCCAGGAGATTGGTGATTCCTCAGCAATACAGAGAGTTCCTCCTAAGTCTAGCCCGCGACATTCCCTTGGCTGGACACTTAGTACAAATGAAAACTTGGGACAGGCTTGTCCCCTTGTTTCATTGGCCTAGAATGTCAGAGGACACAAAGGAATTTTGTAAGTCCTGTGAAACCTGTCGAGCCAGTGGCAAAACAGGTGGCACCCCAAAGGCACCCCTTATTCCACTACCTGTGGTTGGGGTTCCCTTTGAAAGGGTAGGGGTTGACATAGTTGGCCCCCTTGACCCTCCTACTGCTTCATGCAATAGGTTTATCTTGGTGGTAGTGGAACACGCCACCAGATATCCTGAAGCAATTCCTCTAAGGACTGCTACAGCTCCTGCAGTGGCAAAGGCCCTCCTGGGAATCTTTTCCAGGGTGGGCTTCCCAAAAGAGGTAGTATCAGACAGGGGAAGCAATTTCATGTCTGCTTACTTAAAGGCCATGTGGAAGGAATGTGGTGTAACATACAAGTTCACCACACCCTATCATCCACAAACAAATGGACTGGTTGAGAGGTTTAATAAAACTCTCAAAGGAATGATAATGGGACTCCCTGAAAAACTCCGGAGGAGATGGGTGTCATGTTACCTTGCCTCCTTTTTGCTTACAGGGAGGTACCCCAGAAAGGAGTGGGCTTCAGCCCCTTTGAACTCCTATTTGGACACCCTGTAAGAGGTCCTCTAACACTTGTGAAGGAGGGTTGGGAACAACCTTTAAAAGCTCCTAAGCAAGACATAGTGGACTATGTACTCGGCCTAAGATCTAGAATGGCTGAGTACATGAAAAAGGCCAGTAAAAACCTTCAGGCCAGCCAAGAGCTCCAAAAGCAATGGCATTATCAGAAGGCTGTTCTGATTCAGTACCAACCAGGGCAGAAAGTGTGGGTCTTGGAGCCTGTGGCCCCAAGAGCACTCCAAGACAAATGGAGTGGACCCCACATTATTGTTGAGAAAAAGGGAGAAGTCACCTACTTGGTTGACTTAGGCACTGCCAGGAGTCCCCTTAGGGTGCTCCATGTCAATCGCCTGAAACCCTACTATGACAGGGCTGATCTCACCCTGTTCATGGCAACAGATGAAGGACAGGAAGAAGAGAGTGACCCTCTCCCTGATCTCTTCTCTTCCACAGAACAAGATGCTCTAGTGGAAGGTGTAGTTTTGGCATATTGTCTTACTGCTGAGCAGAAAGACCACTGCATAAATCTCCTGGGTCAGTTTTCTGAACTCTTTTCTACTGTGCCAGGCACCACTTCTTGGTGTGAACACACTATAGATACTGGAGACAGCGTGCCTGTCAAAAGTAAGATCTATAGGCAGCCTGACCATGTCAGAGACTGCATAAAACAAGAGGTGCAGAAAATGCTTGAACTGGGAGTGGTTGAGCACTCTGAAAGTCCATGGGCCTCTCCTGTGGTACTTGTACCAAAACCTCATTCCAAAGATGGTAAAAGGGAAATGAGATTTTGTGTTGACTACAGAGGTCTCAGCCAGGTAACCAAAACTGATGCTCACCCTATACCCAGGGCAGATGAGCTAATAGATACACTGGCATCTGCCAAGTATCTAAGCACCTTTGATTTGACTGCAGGGTATTGGCAGATCAAGTTATCAGAGGATGCTAAAGCAAAAACTGCATTTTCCACCATTGGAGGGCACTACCAATTCACAGTAATGCATTTTGGATTGAAAAATGCACCTGCCACTTTTCAGAGGTTGGTGAACACAGTCCTGCAAGGGCTGGAGGCTTTAAGTGCAGCATATCTAGATGATATAACTGTCTTTAGCTCCAGCTGGGATGATCACCTGGTCCACCTATGGAAAGTTTTGGAGGCCCTGCAAAAGGCAGGCCTCACTATCAAGGCTTCAAAGTGCCAGAGAGGGCAGGGGAAAGTGGTTTATCTGGGACACCTGGTAGGTGGAGAACAGATTGCACCACTTCAGTTGAAAATCCAAACTATTATAGATTGGGTTCTTCCTGCAACTCAGACTCAGGTGAGAGCCTTTTTAGGCCTCACTGGGTACTACAGGAGGTTCATAAAGAACTATGGCTCCATAGCAGCCCCTCTTAATGACCTCACTTCAAAGAAAATGCCTAAAAAGGTATTATGGACGGCAAACTGTCAGAAAGCTTTTGAGGAGCTGAAGCAGGCCATGTGCTCTGCACCTGTCCTGAAAAGCCCCTGTTACTCCAACAAATTCATTGTCCAAACTGATGCATCTGAATGAGGGGTGGGGGCAGTCTTATCACAACTTAATTCTGAGGGCCAGGATCAACCTGTTGCTTTTATCAGCAGGAGGTTGACCCCTAGAGAAAAGCGTTGGTCTGCCACAGAGAGGGAGGCCTTTGCTGTGGTCTAGGCACTGAAGAAGTTGAGGCCATGCCTGTTTGGCACTCACTTCATTGTTCAGACAGACCACAAACCTCTACTTTGGCTAAAACAAATGAAAGGAGAAAACCCTAAATTATTGAGGTGGTCCATATCTCTACAGGGAATGGACTATACAGTGGAACATAGACCTGGGAGTACCCACTCCAATGCAGATGGACTCTCCAGATATTTCCACTTAGACCATGAAGACTCATCAGGTCATGGCTAGTCTTATTGTCCTTCGTTTGGGGGGGGGGGTTGTGTAGGAAAGTACCATCTTGCCTGGCATGTTACCCCCATATTTTACTGTATATATGTTGTTTTAGTTGTATGTGTCACTGGGACCCTGCCAGCCAGGGCCCCAGTGCTCATAAGTGTGCCCTGAATGTGTTACCTGTGTTATGACTAACTGTCTCACTGAGGCTCTGCTATCCAGAACCTCAGTGGTTATGCTCTCTCATTTCTTTCCAAATTGTCAATAACAGGCTAGTGACCAATTTCACCAATTTACATTGGCATACTGGAACACCCTTATAATTCCCTAGTATATGGTACTGAGGTACCCAGGGTATTGGGGTTCCAGGAGATCCCTATGGGCTGCAACATTTCTTTTGCCACCCATAGGGAGCTCTGACAATTCTTACACAGGCCTGCCACTGCAGCCTGAGTGAAATAACGTCCACATTATTTCACAGCCATTTACCACTGCACTTAAGTAACTTATAAGTCACCTATATGTCTAACCTTTACCTGGTAAAGGTTGGGTGCTAAGTTACATAGTGTGTGGGCACCCTGGCACTAGCCAAGGTGCCCCCACATTGTTCAGGGTAAATTTCCCGGACTTTGTGAGTGTGTGGACACCATTACACGCGTGCACTATACATATGTCACGACATATGTATAGAGTCACAATGGTAACTCCGAACATGGCCATGTAACATGTCTAAGATCATGGAATTGTCACCCCAATGCCATTCTGGCATTGGCGAGACAATTCCATGATCCCCCGAGTCTCTAGCTCAGACCTGGGTACTGCCAAACTACCTTTCCCGGGGTTTCACTGCAGCTGCTGCCAACCCCTCAGACAGGTTTCTGCCCTCCTGGGGTCCAGCCAGGCTTGCCCCAGGAAGGCAGAACAAAGGACTTCCTCAGAGAGAGGGTGTTACACCCTCTCCCTTTGGAAAAAGGTATTAGTGCTGGGCAGGAGTAGCCTTCCCCAGCCTCTGGAAATGCTTTCATGAGCACAGATGGTGCCCATTTCTGCATAAGCCAGTCTACACCGGTTCAGGGATCCCCCAGCCCTGCTCTGGCGCGAAACTGGACAAAGGAAAGGGGAGTGACCACTCCCCTGACCTGCACCTCCCCTGGGAGGTGCCCAGAGCTCCTCCAGTGTGTTCCAGACCTCTGCCATCTTGGAAACAGAGGTGCTGCTGGCACACTGGACTGCTCTCAGTGGCCAGTGCCAGCAGGTGACGTCAGAGACTTCTTCTGATAGGCTCCTCCAGGTGTTGTTAGCCTATCCTCTCTCCTAAGTAGCCAAACCTCCTTTTCTTGCTATTTAGGGTCTCTGCGTTGGGGAATTCTTTAGATAACGAATGCAAGAGCTCATCAGAGTTCCTTTGCATCTCTCTCTTCACCTTCTGCCAAGAAATCGACCGCTGACTGCTCTGGAAGCCTGCAAAACTGCAACAAAGTAGCAAAGACGACTACTGCGACCTTGTAACGCTGATCCGGCCACCTTCTCGACTGTTTTCCTGGTGGTGCATGCTGTGGGGGTAGTCTGCCTCCTCTCTGCACTAGAAGCTCCGAAGAAATCTCCCGTGGGTCGACGGAATCTTCTCCCTGCAACCGCAGGCACCAAAAGACTGCATCACTGGTCCTCTGGGTCTCCTCTCAGCACGACGAGCGAGGTCCCTTGAACTCAGCAACTCTGCCCAAGTGACTCCCACAGTCCAGTGACTCTTCAGTCCAAGTTTTGTGGACGTAAGTCCTTGCCTCCCAACGCTAGACTGCATTGCTGGGTACCCCGTGATTTGCAGCTGCTCCGGCTCCTGTGCACTCTTCCAGGATTTCCCTTGTGCACAGCCAAGCCTGGGTCCCCGACACTCTAACCTGCAGTGCACGACCTCCTGAGTTGTCCTCCGGCATCGTGGGACCTTCCTTTGTGACTTCGGGTGAGCTCCGGTTCACTCCACTTCGTAGTGCCTGTTCCGGCACTTCTGCAGGTGCTGCTCGCTTCTGAGTGGGCTCTTTGTCTTGCTGGATGCCTCCTCTGTCTCCTCACGCAATTGGCGACATCCTGGTCCCTCCTAGGCCACAGCAGCATCCAAAAACCCTAACAGCGACCCTTGCAGCTAGCAAGGCTTGTTTGCGGTCTTTCTGCAAGGAAACACCTCTGCAAGCTTCTTCACGACGTGACCATCCGTCCTCCAAAGGGGAAGTTCCTAGTCCTCTTCGTTCTTGCAGAATCCACAGCTTTTACAATCCGGTGGCAGCTTCTTTGCACCCACAGCTGGCATTTCCTGGTCATCTGCCCACTCCCGACTTGATCGTGACTTTTGGACTTGGTCCCCTTGTTCCACAGGTACTCTCGTCCGGAAATCCATTGTTGTTGCATTGCCTGTGTTGGTCTTCCTTGCAGAATTCCCCTATCACGACTTCTGTGCTCTCTGGGGAACTTAGGTGCACTTTGCACCCACTTTTTAGGGTCTTGGGGTGGGCTATTTTTCTAACCCTCACTGTTTTCTTACAGTCCCAGCGACCCTCTACAAGGTCACATAGGTTTGGGGTCCATTCGTGGTTCGCATTCCACTTCTAGAGTATATGGTTTGTGTTGCCCCTGTACCTATGTGCTCTCATTGCAACCTATTGTGACTATACATTGCTTGCACTGTTTTCTATTGCTATTACTGCATATTTTTGGTATTGTGTACATATATCTTGTGTATATTTGCTATCCTCATACTGAGGGTACTCACTGAGATACTTTTGGCATATTGTCATAAAAATAAAGTACCTTCAGTTTTTAGTATATCTGTGTATTGTGTTTTCTTATGATATTGTGCATATGACACCAGTGGTATAGTAGGAGCTTTACACGCCTCCTAGTTCAGCCTAAGCTGCTCTGCTTAGCTACCTTTTCTATCAGCCTAAGCTGCTAGACACCCCTCTACACTAATAAGGGATACCTGGAGCTGGTGCAAGGTGTAAGTACCCCTTGGTACCCACTACAAACCAGGCCAGCCTCCTACACCATGGTGTTATTTATGTAAGAGTAAAGGCCATTGGGCAAGTGATTCCACTTGTCCAAAGAAAAACACCCAGGCTCCCACTACCACAAACCCAACTGCGTCCTCTAGTGCCCCTAGTAATAGCAGTGGTGGTGGGAAGTCTACTACAAATAGCTAATCAAAGGGTGTAGCTGGGCTCACCATTGGTAGTGTAGTTGGGGTTGGTCTTGTTAGGGAGACCACAGAGGCTGTTTTAGTCTCTGACGGTGGTATTGACTTTGCCACCTTGGTTGCTTGTCATCCCCTTAATATGGGTAAGTACAAGCAACTTCCCCTAATAAATTGTGTTGAGGTTGAGGCCTGCAGGGATACAGAAGCCAGTGTCACTATGGTGATTGAGAAACTGGTTCACCCTGATCAACACCTACTTGGTCAGCAGTACCAAGTGACTGATGCTCATAACAACACTCTTAGCCACCCCATGGCTGTTGCGAATCTCAACTTGGGGGGGAGGGTTACTGGTCCAAAGAAAGTTGTGGTAGCCACTGATTTACTTGTAGATTGCTTACTAGGCAATGATTTGGAGACATCAGCTTGGGCTGAAGTGGAGGCTCATGCAGCAATGCTGGGCATTCCTGTGCATATCTTTGCTTTGACAAGGGCTTGGGCCATGAAGCAAAGAGGACAGGGAAACTTGGATCCTGAAACAATGGACAAAGTGCTCCCAAAAGCTAGTGTCAGAAAGGGTAAATCCTTGCTCACCATCCCTCCTTCTCCAGAAGATTTCCCTTTTGAGGAAGAGGAATCCTCTTCCTGTGCAGAACCTACACCAGATGAGCTGGCAGCAGACTTTGGGCCAGTGTAAAACTTGGGACAGACTTGTTCCATTGTTTCACTGGCCTCACATGTCAGAGGACACCAAAGAGTTTTGTCGCTCTTGTGTGACCTGCCAAGCCAGTGGCAAGACTGGTGGCACACCTAAGGCCCCCTTAATTCCACTTCCTGTGGTTGGGGTGCCTTTTGAAAGGGTAGGTGTTGGCATAGTTGGCCCCCTTGACCCTCCAACAGCTTCAGGCAATAGGTTTATCCTGGTGGTAGTGGACCATGCCACTAGGTATCCTGAAGCAATTCCCTTAAGGACCACTACAGCTCCTGCAGTGGCAAATGCCCTCCTGGGAATCTTTTCAAGGGTGGGCTTCCCTAAGGAAGTGGTGTCAGACAGAGGTAGTAACTTCATGTCTGCAAACCTTAAAGCTATGTGGAAGGAGTGTGATGTAACTTATAAGTTCACTACTCCTTATCATCCACAGACAAATGGTCTGGTTGAGAGGTTTAATAAAACTCTCAAAAGTATGATTATGGGACTCCCTGAAAAACTCAGAAGGAGATGGGATGTCCTGTTGCCATGGCTTCTTTTTGCTTACAGGGAGGTACCCCAAAAAGGAGTGGGCTTTAGCCCCTTTGAACTCCTCTATGGGCACCCTGTAAGATGTCCCCTTGCACTTGAGAAGGAGGGTTGGGAACAACCTTTAAAAGCTCAAAAGCAAGACATTGTGGACTATGTACTTGGCCTAAGATCCAGAATGGCTGAGTACATGAAAAAGGCAAGTAAAATCCTTCAGCCCAGCCAAGAGCTCCAAAACCATTGGCATGACCAGAAGGCTGTCCTGACCCAGTACCATCCAGGACAGAAGATGTGAGTATTGGAGCCTGTGGCCCCAATTTTTACTTGTATGTATGTTTGTTTTTGCCTGTGTCACTGGGATCCTGCTAGCCAGGACCCAAGTGCTCATAAAGTATGCCCTATATGTGTTCCCTGTGTGGTGCCTAATTGTATCACTGAGGCTCTGCTAACGAAAACCTCAGTGCTTATGCTCTCTCTGTATTTAAAATTGTCACTGTAGGCTATTGACCATTTTTACCTATTATGATTGGCACACTGGAACAACCTTATAATTCCCTAGTATATGGTACCTAGGTACCCAGGGTATTGGGGTTCCAGGAGATCCCTATGGGCTGCAGCATTTCTTTTGCCACCCATAGGGAGCTCAGACCATTCTTACACAGGACTGCCACTGCAGCCTGAGTGAAATAACGAACATGTTATTTCACAGCCATTTTACACTGCACTTAAGTAATTTATAAGTCACCTATATTTCTAACCCTCACTTGGTGAAGGTTAGGTGCAAGGTTACTAAGTGTGAGGGCACCCTGGCACTAGCCAAGGTGCCCCCACATAGTTCAGGGCAATTTCCCTGGACTTTGTTAGTGCGGGGACACCATTACACTTGTGCACCACATATAGGTCAATACCCATAGGGAGCTCAGACCATTCTTACACAGGACTGCCACTGCAGCCTGAGTGAAATAACATCCACGTTATTTCACAATCATTTTACACTGCACTTAAGTAACTTATAAGTCACCTATATGTCTAACCCTCACTTGGTGAAGGTTAGGTGCAAAGTTACTAAGTGTGAGGGCACCCTGGCACTAGCCAAGGTGCCCCCACATAGTTCAGGGCAATTTCCCCGGACTTTGTGAGTGCAGGGACACCATTACATGCGTGCACTACATATAGGTCAATACCTATATGCAGCTTCACAATGGTAACTCCGAATACGCCCATGTAACATGTCTAAGATCATGGAATTGTCACCCCATCCCAAATATGAGATTGGGGTGCCAAACCCATGCATCCCCGGGGCTCCAGGATGGACCCCGGGTACTGCCAAACTAGCTCTCTGGGGTTTTCACTGCAGCTACCGCTGCTTTCAACCCACAGACAGGCTTCTGCCCTCTTGGGGTCTGGGCAGCCCAGTCCCAGGAAGGCAGATTAAAGGATTTCCTCTTAAAGAGGGTGTTACAGCCTCTCCCTTGGGAAATAGGTGTTAAGAGCCTGAGAGGAGTAGCCTCTCCTGGCCTCTGGGAATGCTTTGAAGGGCACAGATGGTGCCTTCCTTGCATAAACCAGTCTACACCGGTTCAGGGATCCCCCAGTCCCTGCTCTGACGTGAAACTGGACAAAGGAAAGGGGAGTGACCACTCCCCTGTCCATCACCACCCCAGGGGTGGTGCCCAGAGCTCCTTCAGTGTGTCCCAGACCTCTGCCATATTGAATGCAGAGGTGTGAGGGCACAATGGAGGCCTCTGAGTGGCCAGTGCCAGCAGGTGATGTCAGAGACCCCTCCTGATAGGTGCTTACCTGAATAGGTGGACAATCCTCCTTTGAGGGCTATTTAGAGTCTCTCCTGTGGGTTTCTCATCAGATAACGAATGCAAGAGCTCACCAGAGTTCCTCTGCATCTTCCTCTTCGACTTCTGCCAAGGATCAACCGCTGACTGCTCCAGGACGCCTGCAAAACTGCAACAAAGTAGCAAGAAGACTAACAGCAACATTGTAGAGCCTAATCCTGCCGGCTTCTCAACTGTTTCCTGGTGAGGCATGCTCTGAGGGCTGTCTGCCTTCACCCTGCACTGGAAGCCAAGAAGATGGAATCTTCCCCCTGCTATCGCAGGCACCAAACTTCTGCTTCGCCGGTCCTCTGGGTCCTCTCTCATCTTGACGAGTTTGGTCCTTGGAACACAGGAGGTGGATCCAAATGACCCCAACAGTACAGTGATCCATCTGTCCAAATTTGGTGACGGTAAGTCCTTGCCTCCCCACGCCAGACAGAAATCCTGTATACTGCGTGAACTGCAGCTGCTAGGGCTTCTGTGCACTTTTGCAAGGAATCCTTCGTGCACAGCACAGCCCAGGACCCCAGCACTCCATCCTGCATTGCTCAACTCGCTGAGTTGACCACCAGCTTCGTGGGACCCTCCTTTGTAGTGTTGAGACGACCACCATGCTCAATTTTCTTGAACCCTTGTTCAAGTGCTTCTCCGGATGCTGCCTGCTTCTGTGTGGGTTCTCTGTGCTGCTGAGCACCCCCTCTGTCTCCTCCTCCAAGGGGCGACCTCCAGGTCCTTCCTAGGCCTGGGCAGCACCCATTTTCTTCAACCGCGACCTTTGCAACTAGCAAGGCTTGTTTGCGGTCTTTCTGCGTGGAAACAAGTCTGCGTCCTCCAGCACGCCGTGGGACATCTTCTGTGCAAAGGAGAAGTTCCTGGCATCTTCTGTTGTTGCAGAATCTTCCGATTCTTCCACCCGGAGGCAGCCATTTTGCACCTTAATCCAGGGTTTAGTTTGCTCCTGCCCCCCAGGACACTGTTGTGACTATTGGACTTTGTCCCCTTCCTTTACAGGTCCTCAGGTCAAGGAATCCGTCTTTAGTGCTTTGCAGTCAGTTGTGGTCTTTGCAGAATGTCCTATCACAACTTAAGTGTGTTTCTGGTGAAGTACGGTAACTTTACTCCTACTTTTCAGGGTCTTGGGGTGGGGTATCTTGGACACCCTTAGTGTTTTCTAACACTCACAACGACCCTCTACACACTACACTAGGCCTGGAGTCCCTAAGTGGTTTGCATTCCACTTTCTTAGTATATGGTTTGTGTTGCCCCTAGGCCTATTGCCTTCTATTGTATTCTACAGTTTTTGCACTACTTTTCTAACTGTTTACTTACCTGATTTTGGTTTGTGTGTATATTTTGTGTATTTTACTTACCTCCTAAGGGAGTATATCCTCTGAGATATTTTTGGCACATTGTCACTAAAATAAAGTACCTTTATTTTTATTAACTCTGAGTATTGTGATTCTTCACCAGTTGAGGGTTAGACATATAGGTGACTGATAAGTTACTTAAGTGCAGTGTAAAAGGGCTGTGAAATAACGTGTAAGAACTGTCTGAGCTCCCTATGGGTGGCAAAAGCAATGCTGCAGCCCATAGGGATCTCCTGGAACCCCAATACCCTGGGTACCTAGGTACGATATACTAGGGAATTATAAGGGTGTTCCAATGTGCCAATGAGAATTGGTGAAAATAGCCTGCAGTGACAATTGTAAACCCAGAGAGAGCATAAACACTGAGGCTCTGGTTAGCAGAGCCTCAGTGATACAGTTAGGCACCACACAGGAAACACATATAGGCCACAAACTATGAGCACTGGGATCCTGGCTAGCAGGATCCCAGTGACCCAGGCAAAAACAAATTGACACACAATTAAAAATGGGGGTAACATGCCAGGCAAGATGGTACTTTCCTACAGTGCTATATGATATATGTGGTATAGTAGGAGCTTTGCATATCTCCTAGTTCAGCCTACGCTGCTCTACTATAGCTACCTCTATCAGCCTAAGCTGCTAGAACACTACTAATCTACTAATAAGGGATAACTGGACCTGGCACAAAGTGTAAGTACCATCAGGTACCCACTTTAAGCCAGGCCACCTCCTACATCTACTCAGACACCCTCTCTGGCCAACAGCAAGCTGACTGCAGGAAGGTCCTCTAGCAGTTTGCTGAGCTCTTTTCATTGACCCCTGGTCAGAGACACCTGTGTACCCATGATGTGGACACAGGAGACAGTATGCCTGTCAAGAATAAAATATCCAGACAGTCTGACCAAGTCAAAGAAAGCATCAAAGTGGAAGTCCACAAGATGCTGGAGTTGGGAGTGATAGAGCACTCTGACAGTACCTGGGCTAGCCCAGAAATCTTGGTCCCCAAATCTCACACCAAAGATGGAAAGAGAGAGATTAGGTTTTGTGTGGACTACAGAGGGCTCAACTCTGTCACCAAGACAGATGCTCACCCCATCCCAAGAGCAGATGAGCTCATTGACAAATTAAGAACAGCGAAATTCTTAAATACCTTTGACTTGACAGCAGGGTTCTGGCAAACCAAAATGACACCTGGAGCAAAAGAAAAGACAGCATTCTCTACACCTGATGGGCATTATCAGTTTATAGTTATGCCCTTTGGCTTAAAGAATGCCCCTGCCACCTTCCAAAGTTTGGAGAATCAAGTCCTTGCTGGCTTGGAGTCCTTGAGTGCAGCATATCTAGATGATATTGCTGTCTTTAGCTCCAACTAGCAGGATCACCTGGTCCACCTGAAGAAGGTTTTGCAGGCCCTGCATGCAGCAGGCCTCTCTATCAAGGCATCTAAATGTCAGATAGGGCAGGGTACTGTGGTTTACTTGGGATACTTTGTAGGTGGAGGCCAAGTTCAGCCACTTCAACCCAAGATACAGACTATTCTGGACTGGGAAGCTCCAAAAACCCAGATTCAAGTCAGGACAATCCTTGGCTTGACTGAGTACTATAGGAGGTTTGTGAAGGGATAGGGATCCATAGTGACACCCCTCACACTACTTACCTCCAAGAAAATCCCCAGAAATGTTAACTGGACCTTGGACTGTCAAAAGGCCTTTTACACCCAGAAAGAAGCTATGTGTTCAGCACCAGTTTTGAAAGCTCCAGATTATTCAAAGCAGTTCATTCTGCAGACTGATGCCTCTGAGCATGGGATAGGAGCAGTCCTGTCCCAAACCAATGATGATGGCCTTGACCAGCCTGTTGCTTTTATTAGCAGGAGGTTACTCCCCAGGGAGCAGTGTTGGAGTGCCATTGAGAGGGAGGCCTTTGCTGTGGTTTGGTCCTTGAAAATGTTGAGACAATACCTGTTAGGTACTCACTTCACAGTTCAAACTGACCACAGACCTCTCAGATGGCTGCTGCAAATGAAAGGAGAAAACCCTAAATTATTGAGGTGGTCCGTATCCCTACAGGGAATGGACTTTTTAGTGGAACACAGACCTGGGACTGCCCATGCCAATGCTGATGGACTTTCCAGGTTCTTCCACTTAGAATATGAAGACTCTCTTTGGAAAGGTTAGTCTCATTCTCTTTCGTTTGGTGGGGGAGTTGTGTAGGGAAATGCCTCCCTTGGCATGGTTACCCCTTAACATTTTGCCTTTTGTTGATGCTAGTTATAACTGAAAGTGTGTTGGGATCCTCCTAACCAGTCCCCAGCACCAGTGTTCTTTTCCTAAACAGTACCTTTGTTCCCACAATAGGCACAGCCCTGGCACACAGATAAGTCCCTTATAACTGGTACCCCTGGTACCAAGGGCCCTGTGGGCAGGGAAGGTTGTTAAGGGCTGCAGCATGTATTATGCCACCCTGGGGACCCCTCACTCAGCACATGCACACTGCCTCACAGCTTGTGTGTGCTGGTGGGGAGAAAATGACTCCCCTCAGGGTGCCATGCCCAAATCCCACTGCCTGTGGCATAGGTAGGTCACCCCTCCAGCAGGCCTTACAGCCCTAAGGCAGGGTGCACTATACCACATATTAGGGCATAGTTGCATGAGCACTATGCCCCTACACTTTCTAAGCCAAACCTTAGACATTGTAAGTGCAGGATAGCCATAAAGAGTATATGATCTGGGAGTTTGTCAAACACAAACTCCATAATGGCTACACTGAAATCTGGGAAGTTTGGTATCAAATTTCTCAGCGCAATAAATCCACACTGATGCCAGTGTGGGATTTATTGCAAAAAATGCACACAGAGGGCATCTTAAAGATGCCCCCTGTAAACCAGTCCGACTCCTAGTGTTAGGCTGACCCGTTTCTGCCAGCCTCCACAACCAGATGAGTTTCTGGCCACATGGGGTGAGTGCCTTTGTCACTCTGTGGCCAGGAACAGAGCCAGCACTGGGTGGAGGTGCTTCTCACCACCCTCTGCAGGAACTGTAACACCTGGCGGTGAGCCTCAAAGGCTCATGCCTGTTGTTTCAGCACCCCAGGGCATCCCAGGTACTGGAGATGCCCATCCCTCCGGACACAGCCCCCACTTTTGGCTGGAAGTCCAGAGGAGATAATGAGGAAAACAAGAAGGAGTCTCCTACCAGTCAGGACAGCCCCTAAGGTGCCCTGAGCTGAGGTGACCCTGCCTTTAGAAATCCTCCATCTTGGTTTTGGAGGATTCCCCCAATAGGAATAGGGATGTGCCCCCCTCCCCTCAGGGAGGAGGCACAAGGAGGGTGTAGCCACCCTCAAGGACAGTAGCCATTGGCTACTGCCCCCCAGACGTAAACACACCCCTAAATTGAGTATTTAGGGATGACCCTGAACCCAGGAAATGAGATTCCTGCATCCTACAACTAGAAGAAGGACTTCTGACCTGAAAGCCTCGCTGAGACGACGGAGATAACAACTGACTTGGCCCCAGCCCCACCGGCCTGTCTCCAGACTCAAAGAATCTTCACAGCGACACATCCAGTGGGACCAGCGACCTCTGAGGACTCAGAGGACTGCCCTGCAACCAAAGAACCAAGAACCATCTTTAAAGGGACTCCGGCCTCACTCAGGAAGCGTGAGTCCCCAGCACTCTGCACCTGATGCCCCCGGCTCATGTCCAGGAGAACCAACACTGCAGAAAGGACCCCCAGGCACCTCCCACGACGTGGACAAAGTGAGACGACCTCCATGCACCCCCACAGCGACGCCTGCAGAGAGAATCTGAAGGCTCCCCCTTACCGCGACTGCCCGGTAACAAAGGAGCCCGACGGCTGAAAGAAGCACTGCACCCGCAGCCCCCAGCCCCGAGAGAAGCCAACTACTGGGACAGGAGTGACCAGCAGGCAGCCCTCATCCTTGTCCAGTCATAGGCTGGCCTGAGAAGCCCGTCTGTGCCTGGCTGCATCGCCAGAGTGACCCCCGGGTCTCTCCATTGATTTCTATCTACAACCCAACACCTACCTTGCACACTGCACCAGGCTGCCCCTGTGCCGCTGAGGGTGTATTTTGTGTGCCTGCTTGTGATCCCCCCCAGTTCTCTACAAAACCCCGGTGGTCTTCTCCCCGAGGATGCAGGTACTTACCTGCTAGCAGACTGGAACCGGAGCACCCCTATTCTCCATAGGCACCTATGCTATTTGGGCCCTACTTTGACTTCTGCACCTGACTGGCCCTGTGTTGCTGGTGTTGGGTGTTTGGGGCTGACTTGAACCCCAAACAGTGGGCTGCCTATGCCCTGGAGACTGAACTTGTAAGTGCTTTACCTACCTGAAAAACTAACCAATACTGACCTCCCCCAGGAACTGTTGTTTTTTGGAATGTCTATTTTTAAGATAGCTTATTGCCATTTTTGCCAAAACTGTGTACATTACTGTTTTAATTCAAAGTTCCATATTTACTTATGCCAAGTACCTTACAATTTATGTATTTACTTCAATTCTGAATCTTTTGGTTCTAAAATAAATTAAGAAAATAATATTTTTCTATATAAAAACTTATTGGCCTGGAGTTAAGTCTTTGAGTGTGTGTTGTCATTTATTGCCTGTGTTTGTACAAAAAATGCTTAACACTACCCTCTGATAAGCCTACTGCTCGACCACACTATCACAAAAGAAAGCATTAGTATTGTTTAATGTTGCCACTATCTTCCTCTAAGAGGAACCCTTGGACTCTGTGCACACTATCTCTCACTTTGAGATAGTATATACAGAGCCAACATCCTACAGAAGAGGTTCTGGCCCACCCTCCTGAGCAGGTTTTTGGGGCCCTTATGAAGACTCTATCTTTTTGTCCTTTGATGTCTCACCACCCTTCCCCTGGGGAGGCTTTGTGACCCCTTTCTTTTGGTCACCCCCTGTGGAAGTCTTTTTCACCCTAGTCTTGACCGAGTGGTCTGCCTTCTTTCCCAATTCTTGGGGACAAATTGGACCTAGGTCTACCAGATGTTGATGCAGGTTGTCATTGAAGCAATTGCTTAACAGAAGTTCTTTCATAAATAAATTATACAGCCCATCATAATCACTTACACCACTGCCAGTTATCCAACCATCCAGTGTTTTGACTGAGAAGTCAACAAAATCAACCCAGGTCTGGCTCAAGGTTTTGTGAGTCTCCCTGAACCTAATCCTGTACTCCTCATTTGAGAATCCAAAGCCCTCAATCAGGGTAGCCTTCATGAGGTCATAGGATTCTGCATCTTTACCAGAGAGTGTGAGGAGCCTATCCCTACACTTTCCAGTGAACATTTCCGAAAGGAGAACTCCCCAATGAGATCTGCTTACTTTTCTGGTTGCACAAGCCTTGTCAAAAGCGGTGAACCATTTGGTGATGTCATCACCTTCTTCATATTTAGTTGCAATCCCTTTGGGCATTTTGGGGATGTCAGTATTCTCTCTGACCCTATTTAAGTTGCTGCCACCATTTATGGGTGTTAAACCCATTTATTGTCCTTCCATTTCTATAGCTAGGAGCTGTTTCTCCAAAGCTAATCTCTTGGCCATCCTTGCTAAAAGGATGTCCGCTTCATTGAGGCTTCCCTCAGTGCTTACAAAGGTACTGGACTCCCCTGGGAAAGAACCAGGCTCTCTGACTATGAATTTTGGGGACAGGATTCTAGGAGCCCTGTCCTCCCTAATTAGGACAGGAGGGGTGAGTTCATCCTCCTGTTCACTAATTTCCCCATCTGAGGGAGGATCCTATATATCAGAGGGGTGGTCCCTTGTAAACTCTGCCAAGAGTTCCTGGAGCTTTGCCTTGGTAGGGTTGGACCCAGTTTTTATCTTTTTAATCTTACAGAGAGACCTTAACTCTGACATAACTAGATGCAGGTAAGGGGTGAGGTTGAGTTTCATCTGTATTACTCATTATGACTCTAAAAGTTGGGATTACATTTTAAGAAACTAAAAATTACTTCTAGTACTTAAATCCTAACTTTTACAAACTTTTAAACTTAAAAAGAAATGCTAACAGTGACTTACACAAGGCCCTAGCAGGACTTTACAAATTTAGAAAAATAGTCAAATTGCAAAAAATCTATTTCTAATTACAATTTTGGGAATTTTGTTGTGTGATCAGGTATTGGCTGAGTAGTCCAGCAAATGCAAAGTTTTAGATCCCACTAATGATCCACCAATGTGGAAAGTTGGCGCTGTATATACTATCTCACAGTGAGAGATAGGGTGCACAGAGTCCTAGGGTTCACCTTAGAGGTTGATAGTGGCAAAATTAGATAATACTAATGCTCTATTTTGTGGTAGTGTGGTCGAGCAGTAGGCTTATCAGTGGGTAGAGTTAAGCATTTGTTTTACACACACAGGCAATAAATGAGAACACACACTCAAAGACTTAACTCCAGGCCAATAGGTTTTTGTATAGAAAAATCATCTTTTCTTAACTTATTTTAGAACCACAAGATTCAGAATTCAAGTGAGTACATAATTGTAAGGTACTTGGCATAGGTAAATATGGAACTTTGAATTAAAACAGTAATGTACACAGGTTTGGCAAAAATGGCAATAAGCAATAAGCCATTTTAAAAGTGGGCACTGCAGAAATCAATAGTTCCTGGGAGAGGTAAGTAAAGGTTAGTTTTTCAGGTAAGTAAAGCACTTACAAGTTCAGTCTCTGGGGCATAGGCAGCCCACCATTGGGGTTTCAAGTCAACCCCAAACACCTAGCACCAGCAACACAGGGCCGATTAGGTGCAGAGGTCAAAGTAGGACCCAAATAACATAGGTGCCTATGGAGACTAGGGGTGCTCCGGATCCAGCCTGCTAGCAGGTAAGTACCTGTGTCCTCCGGGAGCAGACCAGGGGGGTTTTGTAGAACACTGGGGGGTTCACAAGCAGGCACACAAAATACACCCTCAGCGGCACAGGGGCGGCCAGGTGCAGTGTGCAAAGTAGGTGTTGGATTTCAGGTTGAAATCAATGGAGAGACCCAGAGGTCACTCTAGCGATGTAGGTAGGGCACAGGCGGGGCTTCTCGGGCCAGCCACTGACTGGGCAACAATGAGGGCCACCTGCTGGTCACTCCTGCACTGGTAGTTGTTTTTTCTGTGGCCTAGGGGCTGCGGGTGCAGTGCTTCTTCCGGGCGTCGGGTTCTTTGTTGCTGGGTAGCCGCGGTCAGCGGTCAGCGGGAGCCTCTGGATTCTCTCTGCAGGCATCGCTGTGGGGGTGCAGGGAGGTTGTCTCATGGGGGTCCAAGTCAGTTGTCGTCTCCATCTCTCTGCAGGGCTTTCAGGTCAGCAGTCCTTCTTCTTGTTGTAGGTCATCAGAAATCTGGTTTCCTGTGTTCAGGGTTGCACCTAAATGCTCAATTTAGGGGGGTGTTTAGGTCTGGGGGGCAGTAGCCAATGGCTACTGCCTTGAGGGTGGCTACACCCTCTTTGTGCATCCTCCCGGTGGCGAGGAGGGCACATCCCTAATCCTATTGGGGGGGAACCCTCCAAAGCAAGATGGAGGATTTCTTAAGGCATGGATCACCTCAGAGCAGGACACCTTAGGGGTCGTCCTGGCTGGAGGGTGACTCCTCCTTGTTTTTCTCATTATCTCCTCCGGACTTGTCACCAAAAGTGGGGGCTGTGTCCAGGGGGTGGGTGTAGGAGGCTGGCCTGGCTTGTAGTGGGTACCAAGGGGTACTTACACTCTGTACCAGGTCCAGTATCCCTTATTAGTGCAGAAGAGGTGTTTCTAGAAGCTTAGGCTGATAGAAGATAGCTATAGCAGAGAAGCTTAGGCTGAACTAGGAGACATGCAAAGCTCCTACTATACCACTGGTGTCATATGCACAATAGCATAAGAAAACACAATACACAGATATACTAAAAATAAAGGTACTTTATTTTTAGGACAATATGCCAAACGTATCTCAGTGAGTACCCTCAGTATGAGGATGCCAAATATACACAAGATATATGTACACAATACCAAAAATATGCAGTAATAGCAAAAGGAAGTAATGCAAGCAATGTAAAGTTACAGTAGATTGCAATAGGAGCACATAGGTATAGGAGCAACACAAACCATATACTCCAAAAGTGGAATGCGAACCACAAATGGACCCCATACCTATTTGAGCTTGTAGAGGGTCGCTGGGGCTGTAAGAAAACAGTGAAGGTTAGAAAAATAGCCCACCCCAAGACCCTGTAAGGTAGGTGTAAAGTGCACCTACAACCCCAAGAGAGCACAGAAGTCGTGATAGGGGGATTCTGCAAGGAAGACCAACACCAGCAATGCAACAACAGTGGATTTCTGGACCTGAGTACAAGTAAGACAAGGGGACCAAGTCCAAGAGTCGCGACAGTTTCGAGAGTGGGCAGATGCCCAGGAAATGCCAGCTGAGGGTGCAATGAAGCTGCCACTGGATGGAAGAAGATTTGTGTTCTGCAAGAACAAAGAGGACTAGGAACTTCCCCTTTGGAGGATGGATGTCCCACGTCCTGAAGAAGCTTGCAGAGGTGTTCCCACGCAGAAAGACTGCAAACAAGCCTTGCTAGCTGCAAGGGTTGCGGTTAGGGTTTTTGGATGCTGCTGTGGCCCAGGAGAGACCAGGGTGTCGCCACTTGGATGAGGAGACAGAGGGGGCGCCCAGCAAGTCAGGGAGCCCTCACAGAAGCAGGCAGCACCTGAAGAAGTACCGGAACAGGCACTTAGAAGAGGAGTGAACCGGAGTCCACGCTAAGTCACAAAAGGGAGTCCCACGACACCGGAGGACAACTCAGAAGGTTGTGCACTGCAGGTTAGAGTGTCGGGACCCAGGCTTGGCTGTGCACAAAGGAAATCCTGGAAGAGTGCACAGGAGCCGGAGCAGCTGCAAATCACGCGGCACCATGCAATGCAGTCTAGCGTGGGGTGGCAAGGACTTACCTTCACCAAACTTGGACTGAAGAGTCACTGGACTGTGGGAGTCACTTGGACAGAATTGCTGAGTTCCAGGGACCACGCTCGTCGTGCTGAGAGGGGACCCAGAGGACCAGTGATGCAGCCTTTTTGTGCCTGCGGTTGCAGGGGGAACATTCCGTCGACCCACTGGAGATTTCTTTAGAGCTCCTGGTGCAAGAAGGAGGCAGGCTACCCCCAGAGCATGCACCACCAGGAAACAGGCGAGAAAGCCAGCAGGGTGAAGCGATACAAGGTTGCAGTAGTCGTCTTTGCTACTTTGTTGCAGTTTTGCAGGCGTCCTGAGCAGTCAGCGGTCGATCCTTTTGCAGAAGGTGAAGAGGGAGATGCAGAGGAACTCTGTTGAGCTCTTGCATTTGGTATCTGAAGAATTACCCAAAGCAGAGACCCTAAATAGCCAGAAAAGGAGGTTTGGCTACCTAGGAAGGAGAATAGGCTAGTAAGAAAGGTAAGAGCCTATCAGAAGGAGTCTCTGACATCACCTGATGGCACTGGCCACTCAGAGCAGTCCAGTGTGCCAGTAACACCTCTGTTTCCAAGATGGCAGAGGTCTGGGGCACACTGGAGGAGCTCTGGGCACCTCCCCTGGGAGGTGTAGGTCAGGGGAGTGGTCACTCCCCTTTCCTTTGCCCAGCTTCGCGCCAGAGCAGGGCTGGGGGATCCCTAAACCGGTGTAGACTGGCTTATGCAGAGATGGGCAGCATCTGTGACCATCAAAGCATTTCCAGAGGCTGGGGGAGGCTACTCCTCCCCAGCCTTCACACCTATTTCCAAAGGGAGAGGGTGTCACACCCTCTCTCAGAGGAAATCCTTTGTTCTGCCTTCCTGGGCCAGGGCTGCCTGGACCCCAGGGGGGCAGAAACCTGTCTGAGGGCTTGGCAGCAGCAGCAGATGCAGTGAAACCCCGGGAAAGGCAGTTTGGCAGTACCCGGGTTCTGTGCTAGAGACCCGGGGGATCATGGAATTGTCTCCCCAATGCCAGAATGGCATTGGGGTGACAATTCCATGATCTTAGACATGTTACATGGCCATGTTCGGAGTTACCATTGTGACGCTATACATAGGTAGTGACCTATGTATAGTGCACGAGTGAAATGGTGTCCCCGCACTCACAAAGTCCGGGGAATTTGCCCTGAATGATGTGGGGGCACCTTGGCTAGTGCCAGGGTGCCCACACACTAAGTAACTTTGCACCCAACCTTCACCAGGTGAAGGTTAGACATATAGGTGACTTATAAGTTACATAAGTGCAGTGTAAAATGGCTGTGAAATAATATGGGCATTATTTCACTCAGGCTGCACTGGCAGGCCTGTGTAAGAATTGTCGGATCTCCCTATGGGTGGCAAAAGAAATGCTGCAGCCCATAGGGATCTCCTGGAACCCCAATACCCTGGGTACCTCAGTACCATATACTAGGGAATTATAAGGGTGTTCCAGTATGCCAATGTGAATTGGTAAAATTGGTCACTAGCCTGTTAGTGACAATTTGTAAAGCAAAGAGAGCATAACCACTGAGGTTCTGGTTAGCAGAGCCTCAGTGAGACAGTTAGCCATCACACAGGGAACACATACATATATTCCACAAACGTATGAGCACTGGGGTCCTGGCTAGCAGGGTCCCACTGACACATAACAAAGATACTGAAAACATAGGGTTTTCACTGTGAGCACTGGGCCCTGGCTAGCAGGATCCCAGTGAGACAGTGAAAACACCCTGACATATACTCACAAACAGGCCAAAAGTGGGGGTAAGAAGGCTAGAAAGAGGCTAATTTCTCACAGTGGGCATCTCCACTAGCTGGAGTGCCCTGGGGCACTGTGACACTAGGCTTCAGCCATTGAGGCTCACCGCCAGTTGTTACAGTTCCTGCAGGGGGAGGTGTGAAGCACCTCCACCCAGTACAGGCTTTGTTCCTGGCCTAAGAGTGCACAAAGGCACTTACCCCATGTGGCCAGAAACCCGTCTGGATGTGGCAGGCTGGCAGAAACTGGTCAGCCTAGCACTAGTAGCTGGGCTGGTATACAGGGGGTATCTCTAAGATGCCCATGGTGTGCATTTCTCAATCAATCCCACACTGACATCAGTGTGAATTTATTGTGCTGAGAAGTTTGATACCCAACTTCCCAGTATTCAGTGTAGCCATTATGGAATTGTGGAGTTTGTGTTTGACAAACTCCCACACCATATACTCTTCATGGCTACTCTGCATTTACAATGTCTAAGAATTGGCTTAGACACTGTAGGGGCATGGTGCTCATGCAGCTATGCCCTCACCTGTGGTATTGAGCACCCTGCCTTAGGGCTGTAAGGCCTGCGAGAGGGGTGAATTACCTATGCCACAGGCAGTGGGTTGTGGGCATGGTACTCTGAGGGGAGTGCCATGAAGACTTAGTCATTTTCTCCCCATCAGCACACACAAGCTGTGAGGCAGTGTGCATGTGCTGAGTGAGGGGTCCTCAGGGTGGCATAAGACATACTGCAGCCCTTAGAGACCTTCCCTGGCCACAAGGCCCTTGGTACCAGGGGTACCATTTACAAGGGACTTATCTGTGTGCCAGGGCTGTGCCAATTGTGGAGACAAAGGTACAGTTTAGGGAAAGAACACTGGTGCTGGGGCCTGGTTAGCAGGGCCCCAGCACACTTTCAATCATAACTAGCATCAACAAAAGTCAAAATGTTAGGGGTAACCATGCCAACAGTGGCATTTTCCTACAGGGAGCAACTGTCCAGCCGAGCCTCCTCCTGTATAAAGCACCTCTGTCAAGACATCGGTCTTGACATTGACCTTGACTGCTGGCAGCAGAAAGTCAAGGACCTCTACTGTCCTGAGCATAATGGTGGGGAAGGGTGAGCTCTGCTCTGAAACAGGGCCCACAGGAGAAAGCATGCCAGAGTCCAAAGCAGTGTCCAAACCAGAGTCACCCATCTCCTCATACCAGTTTTTCTGGTTCAGGGTCCACTTCAAGGGGATCAAATCCTTTCTCCTCATCTTCACCTTCAGGAAAGAAGGGTCTATCTAGAAATGGTAAGTCAAGGGGTTGGTAGAGTTTGGATGGCTCTGATATCAACTTCGAATGGTGCGGGCAGCACAATCGTGGCGTCAGCGAAAATGGGCTTGTCATTGAGCGGTACCAGTGGTGTGAGGGACGGAACCTGATGGAAATGAGCCAGGTGGAAGAATGCAGCCGGGATGTTGTCAGTCCAGATCTGGGGGTCGGATTCAGAGGGCCAGGCTGGCATCAGTGATGGACTCGCTGGTAGCATCCCCTTTGGGGCACCTGTTGGCTCCATGGGGCCCCAAGGCACATCAGGGGGAATCGGTGGCCCAAAGCAGGAGTTGCTCCGGCTCCAGGAACGTCTAGGGAACATGGAGCAGGGCCAGACATCAGCTCTGCAGGTGGGGTGCAAAAGCGGGGCCTCGAAGCATGAGAAAGCCTACGAATGTTTCAAATTCTTCTTTTTGTGCTTCTTTGACTTACCTGACTTCGAGGAGGATGCCTTGTTATGAGAAGACAAGGATCTGCACAAACAGCTCCAGAAACAGCCCCAAGATCTTCCTAAGGAAGGGAACCGGGAATGCTGCAGGGTTTTTCCTGTGGTGCCAGCAGCTTCAATGACAACTTGTGGATCACCTTGGGCTGCACAGATTTGAAGTAGCACAGACCTTTGGGTTGTGGCCCAACCCCAGGCACCAGAGGCAATCCAAGTGAGGATCCAACACCGACATTAGTCTGTGGCAGTCTCCACAAGGGTTAAAACCTGTAGGTTCGGGAGGTGACATGTCCCTAAGCACACTGGGAGTCAATTCTCAAAAAAGGGTAGACAACATTGATAAAAGTGGTGGTCAAAAAGTGACCAAGATAGCTCTCTGGCTTTGTACTGTTGGTGCAGAAAGAAAGAAATTGATGTCTGCATGCTAGGGTGGCACTTATATGGGCACTGTGACGTCACTTCTGATGTGGATGACGCCAATGCAGAACCGATCAGTGCCACCTACCAATGTGCAGAGATACTGCTCAGGATTTTCCGGATCCTCACCTGGGGAATATTCTAAGGTGAGGAATCTCTAGTAAGACGTCTGTGTCAGATATATATATCTCACCCCGTTGTGTCATGCCTGTGTCAACCGGTCCAAAGCCCACTAAATGTCAAATATGCCAAAAGGTAAAAAAGGTGGCAAATATACTGTGAAATGCACAGAATTCTAACAACCTCTTTGGGTGAAATTTACAATGATGAGAGGTATTATTTGGTGGGTAGTTGTTATTATAACTCTGGAGCTGCTGTATCATCTGTGAACAGTTATGTTGTCCCTGTCATTGAACCAATCTGACAATTGATCCATTGGCAGTAGGCATTTAACTTTTGCTAATTTAAGTAGGTAGTCTTTTGTGCGTGGTATAGAGTACTATTTCAAAATGTACAGCAATTTTTGAATAAATAATTTGAAAGGCCCTCTAGATAAAAGATAGTATGATAGCAGATTGTGATGCCATCCAAGTTAAAGGGTTTGAGTTGCACGAGTTAAGATTTTGATAAAATGCGCGACTTTATATAACGCACTGGTCCTTTAAAATAAGTGCAAAATACATGAACAACAGAATAGAACAACAGGGACCCCGTATGAATACATATATTGTAGAAAACAAAACAAAGCCATACTTTACTTAACAGAGTTTAAGCCCACACCTGAAATCAGCTTCACACAGAGCTTGACAGAAAACTTCTCGTTAACTACAGCGCTTTTCTGAAGGAAATCCCCTTGAAGTGCTAGTAGTCCAAAGTCATATATCGTTTATAACATCAAACAATTTTTAAAATGTGATCCTGCAAGAGATTCCCCATATATGACACCATAAACAAAGATGTAAATCTTCGTTTAATGTAAACAAATAAAGTAGTAACAAACAAATAAACAAATTGCATTTTATAGAGGCACTTTAAATGAATGGGCTTGTTTTGTGATTTAAAGAAATTATGTATCACAAAGACTGGTTAAGTGTGAATTCAGATGGTGATGTTTTGAGGACCAAACAGAAAAACTAATGATGCAAGTGAAAATAGTGGGCCCGATTCGCAAAGGTAAACCAAAAGGTTAAGTTTAGAACAAACGTCTAAACTTGGACCAAATGTCTAACTTTACTACTAGTAAATTTGGACTTTAGGCCTAAGTTTAGACTTTTGATCTAAGCTTAGACTAAAAGTCTTAACTTAGACCAAAAGTCTAGCTTTACCACTAGTACTTTTTGGGATCGAGTCTGCGATAAGATGCGTTAGCGTATGTGCTCGCTTGTGAATGCTTTTGCATTCTGTAAAAAGCTTTTAGCCTGCCCAGGCTTACCATTTACTGGTTGCAGTAACGGGCATTTTTTTATGCTTCCTAATTAGCCAATGGCAGCCTAACATCACTTACGTTCATGTCTGTGGAGCAGGGATGAAGCACAGATTAATCAAACGTAATCAATGCCTATTCACTGCCCCCGTCATGATTAGGGTACTATTTCTTCTCTGTACGACACCCCCATCTCTATTTCAATCTCCCGGAAACATTCTAAACGCATTGGGATTCATGCCAAAGTTATTCCTACACATCTTTCAACCTTGAGCAATTTTTAAAATTTTGTCATTAAAGGTGTAGTGGAACAGCAATCTCATCTAAACTCGGCAGTTGAAATTAGATAAAAAGGTTATATAAAATGTAGAACATCTTTCGTTTACAGTTGGACACAAACGCTCTGTTTGCAAATATGCTGCAAAAGTGTGTTTACCTTGATGCTTATCCCGCGATATCAGCGGTACAGTTATTATAGCTGGTTACATGAAAACAACCTGTGCCTTGTGCTCAAATAAATTAGGCTTAAGGCGCTGCATGAGGACAAGGTCATGTTATACAGCCAGCCATTAAGAACGCTTTTGTGTTTTCTTGCATGCTTCCCCTTGTGCGCAAACTCAGGGAGTAAAATGGGAGTCTATAAAATCTGCATTCAATAGTAAAGGCCTTCTGTGGCCCTTAGACTCCCTCGGGGGGGAGAACTTGCTATATTCTTGCGAGAACCTTGGACCCTTCTTTGGCACGAACGATTTTACTTTGTAAGTGAGGCTCCTTTTCATGTTACCTGCTAGAGTTTTGGAACACCACCTCCAACGCTAAAGTTTTAGAAAACCACCTTACAAGAAATCAACGCTTCTGATGATGCTAAGAAATAGATTCCTATAGCTAAATTAGTGTTAGGTATGGATGATATTTCAATCTCCTTTATACATCGTGCACAACAATTCAAGTTACAGAACTCATTTAATCGCAGTGCCCTACAAATTGTAGTAAGAGTGAGCTAAGTAATGTAAGTAAACTATATTTCATTTCATTAAGTACTATGCAGGGCCTGATACTCTACCATGGCTTCAGAGTCTAGGTGTCACTGGTTAGAATTTACATGTTTTTCAATATGTCTGCCACATATATCTAAACTAGTGGGATCTGAGCAAGTGCAGCAGCAATAACAACATGTGCCTGTTCCAATACCTGCAGAGACCAGGGAACAGTCACTCAGGTCAAGCTTTTGACTAGGCTTGTTAGTGAGCCTGAAGCAGTAAACTATACCGCAAGAAGCTACATGCTCGAAGACATATTTAATTTTAGTATCAGAGTACTAGTGACCAGAATCATTTGGTAACGCTAGTTAACCTAGTTATCCCCTTCCAGGGTGTACAGGCTGTATTAAAAGCACTAGCGCAGATATAATAAATAAACAAGCAAGCGAACACCTTTTTTACAACAAACAAGAGGTACTATGCACCCAAGCCTAATGCTTAGAAAAAAAACACTAAATATCAGTCGCAGCTCAGAGTATCATCCTGATGTGATACAAGAAGAAATATAAGCCCGGAATACAAGGGTTCAAGTGATGTGGTAAGAGGATGAAAAACCACTTTTGTGAAAAGTACTTTGTAAATTCTATTTAATTCTGAAATACTCTCTTCATACAGAGTTATATTACTAATGTGTTTATTAACTGTTTTGCAAAACAAATGTTCTTTTTAAAAACCAACTACTATAACGTGAATGCCATCTTGTAAAGCCTGGATGCTTAATCATTCACTGAATAAGGGAAAAGGGCAGAACCCAACTGCTTAACTACAAAAAATGCTGCAGTACATTTCTGTATCAAACGATTAGATATTAAAAACAACTTTACATTGAATATAATTGCATGAGAATCTACTTCTTTTTTCACTAATTAAAGAGCCTTTCTGCAGCTTTCATTTTTTTCTTGCGGTCCATGTTGGAAACTGCAGTCCAGCCAGCTTCTCTCATTTTTCTTACGGCTGCTCGTTTTATTGCACTCCCAGGAGATTTAAGGGTAGACACACTGTAAACCTAAAAGATAAATTAGACATTTTTAAATAATGATGTGTAAAGGTTTGCCTGATGGTTGCCATGTTGTTTAGAGATTTTTCATTTTAGAAATATTACCAAACGTCAAGGTCGATTAGAAAATCTTTCAGTACTACATGGTGGATACTAGGTGGATACACTGTTTTCAATGTTGTTGGCTTAATAGGCACAAACCACTTGCAGGAAAATGCCACTGTTGTCATGGTTACCCCCTAACCTTTTGCCTTTTGTTGATGCTAGGTATGATTGAAAGTGTGCTGGGACCCTGCTAAGCAGGTCCCAGCACCAGTGTTCTTTCCCTAAACTGTACCTTTGTCTCCAATACTGGCACAGGCCTGACACACAGATAAGTCCCTTGTAAATGGTAACCCTGGTACCAAGGGCCCTGTGGCCAGGGAAGGTCTCTATGGGCTGCAGCATGTTCTATGCCATCCTGGGGACCCCTCACTCAGCACATGAACACTGCCTCACAGTTTGTGTGTGCTGGTGGGGAGAAAAAGACTAAGTCGACAAGGCACTCTCCTAAGAGTGCCATGCCCACAACCCACTGCCTGTGGCATAGGTAAGTCACCCCTCTAACAGGCCTTACAGCCCTAAGGCAGGGTGCGCTATACCACAGGTGAGGGCATAGCTGCATGAGCACTATGCCCCTACAGTGTCTAAGCCAATTCTTAGACATTGTAAGTGCAGGGTAACCATAAAGAGTATATTGTCTGGGAGTTTGTTAAACACGAACTACACAGTTCCATAATGGCTACACTGATTACTGGGAAGTTTGGTATCAAACTTCTCCGCACAATAAATCCAGTGTTAGATTTATTGAGAAATGCGCACAGAGGGCATCTTAGAGATGCCCTCTGTATACCAGCCCAACTACTAGTGCTAGGCTGACCATTTTCTGCTAGCCTGCACATTCAGATGGGTTTCTGGCCATATGGGGTGAGTGCCTTTGTGAACTCTGTGACCAGGAACAAAGCCTGTACTGGGTGCAGGAACTGTAACATCTGGCGGGGAGCCTCAAAGGCTCAAGCCGGGTGTTACAGCATCCCCAGGGCACTCCAGCTAGTGGAGATGCCTGGCCCCCCCAGACACAGCCCCCACTTTTGGCGGCAAGTCCGGAGGAGATAATAAAAAAAACAAGGAGCAGTCACCCTCCAGCCAGGAAAGCTACTAAGGTGTCCTGAGCTGAGGTGACCCCTGCCTTAGAAAATACTCCATCTTGCTTTGGAGGATTTCCCCCAGTAGGATTAGGGATGTGCCCCCCCCCGCCACAGGGAGAAGGCACAAGGAGGGTGTAGCCACCCTCAGGGAAAGTAGCCATTGGTTACTGCCCTCCAGCCCTAAACACACCCCTGAATTGAGTATTTAGGGGCAACCCTGAACCCAAGAAAACAGATTTCCCGATGACCTAAAGAAGAAGAAGGACTGCTGACCTCCTGAAAATCCAGCAGAGACGACGAAGACAACAACTGACTTGACCCCAGCCCTACCGGCCTGTCTCCAGACTCAAAGAACCTGCAACAGTGAAGCATCCAGCGGGACCAGCGACCTCTGCTGACTCAGAGGACGGCCCCAAGAAACTCCTTTGGACAGCGGCTCTGTCTAATCTACAAAGAAGAAACCATTTTTAAAGGGACCCCAACCTCACTCCGGAAGCGTGAGTCCTCAACACTCTGCACCCGACACCCTCGGCTCGTGTCCAGAAGAACCAACACTGCAGCGAAGACCCCCAGGTGGCTCCCACGACGTGGACACCCTGAGAAGACCTCCCTGCACCCCCACAGCAACGCCTGCTGAGAGATTCCAGAGGCTCCCCCTGACCGCGACTGCCCGGTAACAAAGAACCCGATGCCTGGAAAAAGCACTGCACCCGCAGCCCCCAGGCCTGAGAGAAACCAACTACAAGTGCAGGAGTGACCAGCAGGCGGCCCTCATCATTGTTCAGTCAGTGGCTGGCCCGAAAATCCCCCCTGTGCCCTGCCTGCATCACCAGAGTGACTCCCGGGTCCCTCCATTGCTTTCAACGCAAAACCCAACACCTACTTTGCACACTGCACCTGGCTGCCCCTGTGCTGCTGAGGGTGTATTTTGTGTGCCTGTTGGTGACCCCCCAGTGCTCTACAAAAAAACCCTGCTCTGCTCCCCGAGGACGCAGGTACTTACCTGTTAGCAGACTGGAACTGGAGCACCCCTAGTCTCCATAGGCGCCTATGTTATTTGGGCCCTACTTTCACCCCTGCACCTGACTGGCCCTATGTTGCTGGTGCTGGGTGTGTGGGGTTGACTTAGACCCCCAACAGTGGGCTGCCTATCCCCTGGAGACTGAACTTGTAAGTGCTTTATTTACCTGCTAAACTAACTTGTACTTACCTCCACCAGGAACTGTTGATTTTTGCAGTGTCCACTTTTAAAGTAGTGAATTGCCATTTTTGCCAGAACTGTGTATGTTACTGTTTTACTTCAAAGTTCCATACTTACCTATGCCAATTACCTTACAATTTATGTATTTACTTGAATTCTGAATCTTCTGGTTCCGAAATAAATTAAGAAAAGAATATTTTTCTATATAAAAACCTATTGGCCTATAGTTAAGACTTTGAGGGGGTGATTCTGAGACTGGCGGGCGGCGGAGGCCGCCCGCCAGACTTCCTCCGACAAAATACCGCTCCGCGGTCGCAAGACCGCTGAGGGTATTTTGAGATTTGCCCTGGGCTGGCGGGCGGCCGCCAAAAGGCCGCCCGCCAGCCCAGGGCAAATCTACCTTCCCACGAGGACGCCGGCTCCGAATGGAGCCGGCGTAGTGGGAAGGTGCGACGGGTGCAGTTGCACCCGTCGCGTATTTCAGTGTCTGCTTTGCAGACACTGAAATACTTTGTGGGGCCCTCTTACGGGGGCCCCTGCAGTGCCCATGCCATTGGCATGGGCACTGCAGGGCCCCCCAGGGGCCCCGCGGCACCCCCTACCGCCATCCTGTTCCTGGCGGGAGACCCGCCAGGAACAGGATGGCGGTAGGGGGTGTCAGAATCCCCATGGCGGCGGAGCGCGCTCCGCCGCCATGGAGGATTCTCCCGAGCAGCGGAAAGTCGGCGGGAGACCGCCGACTTTCCGTTTCTGACCGCGGCTGAACCGCCGCGGTCAGAATGCTCGACGGAGCACCGCCAGCCTGTTGGCGGTGCTCCCGTGGTCGGTAACCCTGGCGGTCACTGACCGCCAGGGTCAGAATGACCCCCTGAGTGTGTGTTCTCATTTATTGCCTGTGTGTGTACAAATGCTTAACACTACTCTCTGATAAGCCTACTGATAAGTCTACTGCTCAACCACACTACCACAAAATAGAGTATTAGTATTATCTAATTGTAGGAAGTTGGTTCTGTATGCACTATTTCAAAGTAAGGAATAGTATACACAGAGTCCAAGGGTTCCCCTTAGAGGTAAGATAGTGGCAAAAAGAGATCATTCTAATGCTCTATTTTGTGGTAGTGTGGTCGAGCAGTAGGCTTATCAGAGGGTAGTGTTAAGCATTTGTTGTACACACACAGGCAATAAATGAGGAACACACACTCAGAGACAATTCCAGGCCAATAGGTTTTTGTATAGAAGAATATATTTTCTTAGTTTATTTTAAGAACCACAGGTTCAAGATTTTCAAGTAATGCTTTAAATGAAAGGTAATTCACTTAGGGACTTTAGGAACTTTGAATTAGCAAAATAGCATATACAGTTTTCACACAAATGACATATAGTTATTTTAAAACTAGACACACTGCAATTTTCAACAGTTCCTGGGGGAAGTAAGTGTTTGTTTTTGCAGGTAAGTAAACCACCTACGGGGTTCAAGTTTGGGTCCAAGGTAGCCCACCGTTGGGGGTTCAGAGCAACCCCAAAGTTACCACACCAGCAGCTCAGGGCTGGTCAGGTGCAGAGGTCAAAGTGGTGCCCAAAACGCATAGGCTTCAATGGAGAAGGGGGTGCCCCGGTTCCAGTCTGCCAGCAGGTAAGTACCTGCGTCTTCGGAGGGCAGACCAGGGGGGTTTTGTAGGGCACCATGGGGAATACAAGTGAGCACAGAAAGTACACCCTTAGCGGCACGGGGCGGCCGGGTGCAGTGTGCAAACAAGCGTCGGGTTCGCAATAGAAATGAATGGGAGACCAAGGGGTCTCTTCAGCGATGCAGGCAGGCAAGGGGTGGCTCCTCGGGGTAGCCACCACCTGGGCAAGGGAGAGGGCCACCTGGGGGTCGCTCCTGAACTGGAGGTCGGATCCTTCAGGTCCTGGGGGCTGCAGGTGCAGTGTCTTTACCAGGCGTCGGGTTTTTGAAGCAGGCAGTCGCGGTCAGGGGGAGCCTTGGGATTCCCTCTGCAGGCATCGCTGTTGGGGCTCAGTGGGGTCAACTCTGGCTACTCACGGTCTCGTAGTCGCCGGGGAGTCCTCCCTGTGGTGTTTGTTCTCAACAAAAAGAGCCGGGGGCGTCGGGTGCAGAGTGCAAAGTCTCACGCTTCCGGCGGGAAACGTGTGTTGTTTCAAAGTTGCTTCTTTGTTGCAAAGTTGCAGTCTTTGTGGAACAGAGCCGCTGTCCTTGGGAGTTCTTGGTCCTTCTAGATGCAGGGTAGTCCTCTGAGGCTTCAGAGGTTGCTGGACCCTGGGAACGCGTCACCCGACCAGTGTCTATAGAAGTGGGGAGACAGGCCAGTAGAGCTGGGGCCAAAGCAGTTGGTGTCTCCGTCTTCTCTGCAGGTTTTTCAGTTCAGCAGTCCTCTTCTTCTTAGGTTGCAGGAATCTGAGTTCCTAGTTTCTGGGGAGGCCCTAAATACTCAATTTAGGCGCCCTGCTCGACAACCTCGCCAACCTCGGTCTCAAGCAACTGGTGAACACCCCCACCCACATCGCTGGACACACGCTCGACCCCATCTTCTCCGCCAGCAACCACGTATCCTTCAGCCACTCCTCCGCTTTACACTGGACCGACCACAGATGTGTCCACTTCACCTTCCGACGCGCTTCTCGCCACCTCCGCACACAACCCATCCCACGTCGACAGTGGAACAAAATCCCCGAAGAACAGCTTCTCTCCACCCTCATTGACAACCAACCTACCTTCTCCTCCGACCCCAATGACGCAGACCTCAGCCTCACGAATTGGATCACCAACTGCGCAGACAACCTCGCTGTAGGAAAGTACCATCTTGCCTGGCATGTTACCCCCATTTTTCACTGTATATATGTTGTTTTAGTTGTATGTGTCACTGGGACCCTGGTAACCCAGGGCCCCAGTGCTCATAAGTGTGCCTGAATGTGTTACCTGTGTAGTGACTAACTGTCTCACTGAGGCTCTGCTAATCAGAACCTCAGTGGTTATGCTCTCTCATCTCTTTCCAAATTGTCACTAACAGGCTAGTGACCATTTTTACCAATTTACATTGGCTTACTGGAACACCCTTATAATTCCCTAGTATATGGTACTGAGGTACCCAGGGTATTGGGGTTCCAGGAGATCCCTATGGGCTGCAGCATTTCTTTTGCCACCCATAGGGAGCTCTGACAATTCTTACACAGGCCTGCCACTGCAGCATGAGTGAAATAACGTCCACGTTATTTCACAGCCATTTTACACTGCACTTAAGTAACTTATAAGTCACCTATATGTCTAACCTTTACCTGGTAAAGGTTAGGTGCAAAGTTACTAAGTGTGAGGGCACCCTGGCACTAGCCAAGGTGCCCCCACATTGTTCAGAGCCAATTCACTGAACTTTGTGAGTGCGGGGACACCATTACACGCGTGCACTACATATAGGTCACTACCTATATGTAGCTTCACCATGGTAACTCCGAATATGGCCATGTAACATGTCTATGATCATGGAATTGCCCCCTCTATGCCATCCTGGCATTGTTGGTACAATTCCATGATCCCAGTGGTCTGTAGCACAGACCCTGGTACTGCCAGACTGCCCTTCCTGGGGTTTCTCTGCAGCTGCTGCTGCTGCCAACCCCTCAGACAGGCAGCTGCCCTCCTGGGGTCCAGCCAGGCCTGGCCCAGGAGGGCAGAACAAAGAACTTCCTCTGAGAGAGGGTGTGACACCCTCTCCCTTTGGAAAATGGTGTGAAGGCAGGGGAGGAGTAGCCTCCCCCAGCCTCTGGAAATGCTTTGTTGGGCACAGATGTGCCCAATTCTGCATAAGCCAGTCTACACCGGTTCAGGGACCCCTTAGCCCCTGCTCTGGCGCGAAACTGGACAAAGGAAAGGGGAGTGACCACTCCCCTGACCTGCACCTCCCCTGGGAGGTGTCCAGAGCTCCTCCAGTGTGCTCCAGACCTCTGCCATCTTGGAAACAGAGGTGCTGCTGGCACACTGGACTGCTCTGAGTGGCCAGTGCCACCAGGTGACGTCAGAGACTCCTTGTGATAGGCTCCTTCAGGTGTTAGTAGCCTTTCCTCTCTCCTAGGTAGCCAAACCCTCTTTTCTGGCTATTTAGGGTCTCTGTCTCTGGGGAAACTTTAGATAACGAATGCATGAGCTCAGCCGAGTTCCTCTGCATCTCCCTCTTCACCTTCTGATAAGGAATCGACCGCTGACCGCGCTGGAAGCCTGCAAACCTGCAACATAGTAGCAAAGACGACTACTGCAACTCTGTAACGCTGATCCTGCCGCCTTCTCGACTGTTTTCCTGCTTGTGCATGCTGTGGGGGTAGTCTGCCTCCTCTCTGCACCAGAAGCTCCGAAGAAATCTCCCGTGGGTCGACGGAATCTTCCCCCTGCAACCGCAGGCACCAAAAAGCTGCATTACCGGTCCCTTGGGTCTCCTCTCAGCACGACGAGCGAGGTCCCTCGAATCCAGCGACACCGTCCAAGTGACCCCCACAGTCCAGTGACTCTTCAGCCCAAGTTTGGTGGAGGTAAGTCCTTGCCTCACCTCGCTGGGTTGCATTGCTGGGAACCGCGACTTTGCAAGCTACTCCGGCCCCTGTGCACTTCCGGCGGAAATTCTTCGTGCACAGCCAAGCCTGGGTCCACGGCACTCTAACCTGCATTGCACGACTTTCTAAGTTGGTCTCCGGCGACGTGGGACTCCTTTGTGCAACTTCGTCGAGCACCGTTTCACGCATCCTCGTAGTGCCTGTTTCTGGCACTTTTCCAGGTGCTACCTGCTTCAGTGAGGGCTCTTTGTCTTGCTCGACGTCCCCTCTCTCTGCAGGTCCAATTTGCGACCTCCTGGTCCCTCCTGGGCCCCAGCAGCGTCCAAAAACGCCAAACACACGATTTGCGTGTAGCAAGGCTTGTTGGCGTCCATCCGGCGGGAAAACACTTCTGCACGACTCTCCAAGGCGTGGGGGATCCATCCTCCAAAGGGGAAGTCTCTAGCCCTTGTCGTTCCTGCAGTATTCACAGTTCTTCAGCCTAGTAAGAGCTTCTTTGCACCAACCGCTGGCATTTCTTGGGCATCTGCCCATCTCCGAGTTGCTTGTGACTTTTGGACTTGGTCCCCTTGTTCCACAGGTACCCTCAGTCAGGAATCCATCGTTGTTGCATTGCTGATTTGTGTTTTCCTTGCATTTTCCCTCTAACACGACTATTCTGTCCTTAGGGGAACTTTGGTGCACTTTGCACTCACTTTTCAGGGTCTTGGGGAGGGTTATTTTGCTAACTCTCACTATTTTCTAATAGTCCCAGCGACCCTCTACAAGGTCACATAGGTTTGGGGTCCATTCGTGGTTCGCATTCCACTTTTGGAGTATATGGTTTGTGTTGCCCCTATCCCTATGTTTCCCCATTGCATCCTATTGTAACTATACATTGTTTGCACTGTTTTCTAAGACTATACTGCATATTTTTGCTATTGTGTATATATATCTTGTGTATATTTCCTATCCTCTCACTGAGGGTACACTCTAAGATACTTTGGCATATTGTCATAAAAATAAAGTACCTTTATTTTTAGTATAACTGTGTATTGTGTTTTCTTATGATATTGTGCATATGACACTAAGTGGTACTGTAGTAGCTTCACACGTCTCCTAGTTCAGCCTGAGCTGCTTTGCTAAGCTACCATTATCTATCAGCCTAAGCTGCTAGACACCCTATACACTAATAAGGGATAACTGGGCCTGGTGCAAGGTGCAAGTACCCCTTGGTACTCACTACAAGCCAGTCCAGCCTCCTACATTGGTTGTGCAGCGGTGGGATAAGTGCTTTGAGACTACTTACCACTCTTGTCATTGTACTTTTCATAAGAGAAAAATATACAAAACAAGGTCAGTGTATATACACATAGCCAAAAAGTTTTGCATTTCCTCTTTTCACTCTTTTCTAAGTGCTGAAAAGTACTTCTAAACTTTCAAAAAGTTCTTAAAAGTTTAAAAAGTTTTTTCTGTCTTTCCAAAAAGTTCTGAAAACTTTTTTCTCTTTGTCTATCACTTTAACTCTCTCTAAAAATGTCTGGCACAGGCCAAAAAGTTGAACTGTCCAAACTTGCATATGATCACCTTAGCTGGAAAGGAACAAGGAGTCTCTGCATAGAGAGAGGTTTGAGTGTAGGGAAGAATCCTTCCTTAGAACTGTTAATTAATATGCTTAGAGTACAGGATAAGGCCATAAGTGCCCAATCTGTAGAAAAAGTAGCTAATGGTTCTCAATCTGACCCAGGGACTCCCCCAGGAAAAGGTTCAGGAAAGAAACTTCTCAGCCTGCCCATTACTAGACAGTCTAGCATAGTTGGTACAGAGGTTGAATCACATCATACTGATGATGTGCTCTCACATTATGCTGGTAGCCAAGCTGTTAGGGTGCCCTTGGTAAGGGACAGGTCTCCTTCTGTTCATTCCCATCATACCTCTGTATCTAGAAATGTCCCTCCCACCCACCCTGATGACAGATTGTTAGAAAGGGAGCTCAATAGATTGAGAGTGGAGCAAACCAGACTGAAGCTCAAGAAGCAACAGCTGGATTTGGATAGACAGTCTTTAGAAATAGAGAGGGAAAGACAGAAGATGGGTTTAGATACCCATGGTGGCAGCAGCAGTATTCCCCATAGTCATCCTGCAAAAGAGCATGATTCCAGGAATCTGCATAAGATAGTTCCCCCTTACAAGGAGGGGGATGACATTAACAAGTGGTTTGCTGCACTTGAGAGGGCCTGTGCTGTACAGGATGTCCCTCAAAAGCAGTGGGCTGCTATCCTATGGCTATCATTTACTGGAAAAGGTAGGGATAGGCTCCTTACTGTAAAAGAAAATGATGCTAACAATTTCCAAGTTCTTAAGAATGCACTCCTGGATGGTTATGGCTTAACCACTGAACAGTACAGGATAAAGTTCAGAGATACCAAAAAGGAGTCTTCACAAGACTGGGTTGATTTCATTGACCAGGCAGTGAAGGCCTTGGAGGGGTGGTTACATGGCAGTAAAGTTACTGATTATGACAGCCTGTATAACTTGATCCTGAGAGAGCATATTCTTAATAATTGTGTGTCTGATTTGTTGCACCAGTACTTGGTGGACTCTGATCTGACCTCTCCCCAAGAATTGGGAAAGAAGGCAGACAAATGGGTCAGAACAAGAGTGAACAGAAAAGTTCATACAGGGGGTGACAAAGATGGCAACAAAAAGAAGGATGGTAAGTCTTCTGACAAGGGTGGGGACAAATCTAAAAATGAGTCTTCATCAGGCCCACAAAAACACTCTGGTGGGGGTGGTGGGCCCAAATCCTCCTTTAATCAGAACAAGGAAAAGAAACCATGGTGCTATTTATGTAAGATAAAAGGCCATTGGACAACAGATCCCAGTTGTCCAAAGAAAGGCACCACAGCTCCTACCACTACAACCCCTACTGCTATACCTAGTGTCCCTACTAATAGCAGTGGTGGTGGGAGCAAACCTACTAATAGCCAATCCAAGGGAGTAGCTGGGCTCACTTTTGGTAATTTAGTTGGGGTTGGTCTAATTAGGGAGACCACAGAGGCTACTTTAGTCTCTGAAGGGGCTATTGACTTAGCCACTTTGGTTGCTTGCCCCCATAACTTGGAGAAGTACAAGCAACTAACCCTAATAAATGGTGTTGAGGTCCAGGCCTACAGGGACACAGGTGCCAGTGTCACAATGGTGATTGAGAAACTGGTGCACCCTGAACAACACATACTTGGACACCAGTACCAAGTAACCGATGCTCACAACATAACACAAAGCCACCCCATGGCTGTTGTAAATCTCAACTGGGGGGGGGTATCTGGTCCAAAGAAAGTTGTGGTAGCTTCAGATTTACCTGTAGACTGTCTAATAGGGAACGATTTGGAGACATCAGCTTGGTCAGATGTGGAGTTGGAGGCCCATGCAGCAATGCTGGGCATCCCAGGGCATATTTTTGCTTTGACAAGGGCTCAGGCCAAAAAGCAAAAAGGACAGGGAAGCTTGGATCCTGTAACAATGGACCAAGTGCTCCCTAAAGCTAGGGCTAGTAGAAGCAAACCACTTCCTACTATCCCTCCCTCTACAGTGGATTCTACTTCTGAGGAAGAAGAATTCCCTCCCTGTGCAGAACCTACACCAGAGGAGCTGGAAGCAGACACTGCTGAGCTTTTGGGTGAAGGGGGGCCTGCCAGAGAGGAGCTGAGTGTGGCACAGCAATCCTGTCCCACATTAGAGGGTCTCAGACAGCAAGCTGTCAAACAGGCTAATGGGGATGTCAGTGACTCACACAGAGTTTACTGGGAGGACAACCTCTTGTACACTGAGCATAGGGATCCTAAACCTGGAGCTGCCAGGAGATTAGTGATTCCTCAGGAGTACAGAAAGTTCCTCCTAACACTGGCACACGACATTCCCTTAGCTGGGCACCTGGGTCAAATGAAAACTTGGGACAGATTGGTACCATTGTTTCATTGGCCTAGGATGTCTGAGGACACAAAAGAATTTTGTAAGTCCTGTGAAACCTGTCAAGCCAGTGGCAAGACAGGTGGCACTCCAAAGGCACCCCTTATCCCACTGCCTGTGGTTGGGGTTCCCTTTGAAAGGGTAGGGGTTGACATAGTTGGCCCCCTTGACCCTCCTACTGCTTCAGGCAATAGGTTTATCTTGGTGGTAGTGGACCATGCCACAAGATACCCTGAAGCAATTCCTTTAAGGACCACTACAGCTCCTGCAGTGGCAAAGGCCCTCCTGGGAATATTTTCCAGGGTGGGCTTCCCAAAGGAAGTAGTATCAGACAGAGGAAGCAATTTCATGTCTGCATACTTAAAGGCCATGTGGAAGGAGTGTGGTGTAACTTACAAGTTCACAACACCCTATCATCCACAAACAAATGGACTGGTGGAGAGATTTAATAAAACTCTCAAAGGCATGATTATGGGACTCCCTGAAAAACTCCGCAGGAGATGGGATATCCTTCTACCATGCCTCCTTTTTGCCTACAGGGAGGTACCCCAGAAAGGAGTGGGCTTCAGCCCCTTTGAACTTCTTTTTGGACACCCTGTTAGGGGTCCACTCACACTTGTAAAGGAGGGTTGGGAACAACCTTTAAAAGCTCCTAAGCAGGATATTGTGGATTATGTACTTGGCCTCAGATCAAGGATGGCTGAGTACATGAAAAAGGCCAGTAAAAACCTTCAGGCCAGCCAAGAGCTCCAGAAGCAATGGCATGATCAGAAGGCTGTTTTGGTTCAGTACCAACCAGGGCAGAAAGTGTGGGTCTTGGAGCCTGTGGCCCCAAGAGCACTCCAAGATAAATGGAGTGGACCCCACACAATTGTTGAAAAGAAGGGTGAAGTCACCTACTTGGTTGACTTAGGCACTGCCAGGAGTCCCCTTAGGGTGCTCCATGTCAACCGCCTGAAACCCTACTATGACAGGGCTGATCTCACCCTGCTCATGGCAACAGATGAGGGACAGGAAGAAGACAGTGATCCTCTACCTGATCTCTTCTCTTCCACAGAACAAGATGCTCTTGTGGAAGGTGTAGTTTTGGCTGATTGTCTTACTGCTGAGCAGAAAGATAATTGCATAAATCTCCTAGGACAATTTTCAGAACTCTTCTCCATTGTGCCAGGCACCACTTCTTGGTGTGAGCACACTATAGATACTGGAGACAGTTTACCTGTCAAAAGTAAGATCTATAGGCAGCCTGACCATGTCAGGGACTGCATAAAGCAAGAAGTTCAGAAGATGTTGGAACTAGGAGTGGTTGAGCACTCTGACAGTCCATGGGCTTCTCCTGTGGTACTGGTACCAAAACCCAATTCTAAAGATGGAAAGAAGGAAATGAGGTTTTGTGTCGACTATAGAGGTCTCAACTTGGTAACCAAAACTGATGCTCACCCTATACCCAGGGCAGATGAGCTCATAGATACACTGGCATCTGCCAAGTATCTAAGCACTTTTGATTTGACTGCAGGGTATTGGCAGATCAAATTGTCAGAAGATGCTAAATCTAAGACTGCATTTTCTACCATTGGAGGACATTACCACTTTACTGTAATGCCTTTTGGTTTGAAAAATGCACCTGCCACTTTTCAGAGGTTGGTGAACACAGTCCTGCAAGGGCTGGAAGCTTTCAGTGCAGCATATTTGGATGATATAGCTGTATTTAGCTCCAGCTGGGATGATCACCTGGTCCACCTTTGGAAAGTTTTGGAGGCCCTGCAAAAGGCAGGCCTCACTATCAAGGCTTCAAAGTGCCAGATAGGGCAGGGTAAGGTGGTTTATCTGGGACACCTTGTTGGTGGAGAACAGATTGCACCACTTCAGGGGAAAATCCAAACTATTATTGATTGGGTTCCCCCTACCACTCAGACTCAGGTGAGAGCCTTCCTAGGCCTCACTGGGTATTACAGGAGGTTCATTAAGAACTATGGCTCCATTGCAGCCCCTCTTAATGACCTCACATCCAAGAAAATGCCTAAAAAGGTATTATGGACAGCAAACTGTCAGAAAGCTTTTGAGGAGCTGAAGCAGGCCATGTGCTCTGCACCTGTCCTGAAAAGCCCTTGTTACTCTAAAAAATTCTATGTCCAAACTGATGCATCTGAATTAGGAGTAGGGGCAGTCCTATCACAACTTAATTCTGAGGGCCAGGATCAACCTGTTGCTTTTATTAGTAGAAGGTTGACCCCTAGAGAAAAGCGTTGGTCTGCCATTGAGAGGGAGGCCTTTGCTGTGGTCTGGGCTCTGAAGAAGTTGAGGCCATACCTGTTTGGCACTCACTTCATTGTTCAGACAGACCACAAACCTCTACTTTGGCTAAAACAAATGAAAGGTGAAAATCCAAAATTGTTGAGGTGGTCCATATCCCTACAGGGAATGGACTATACAGTGGAACATAGACCTGGGAGTAGCCACTCCAATGCAGATGGACTCTCCAGATATTTCCACTTAGAGAATGAAGACTCATCAGGTAATGGCTAGTCTTATTGTCCTTCGTTTGGGGGGGGGTTGTGTAGGAAAGTACCATCTTGCCTGGCATGTTACCCCCATTTTTCACTGTATATATGTTGTTTTAGTTGTATGTGTCACTGGGACCCTGGTAACCCAGGGCCCCAGTGCTCATAAGTGGGCCTGAATGTGTTACCTGTGTAGTGACTAACTGTCTCACTGAGGCTCTGCTAATCAGAACCTCAGTGGTTATGCTCTCTCATCTCTTTCCAAATTGTCACTAACAGGCTAGTGACCATTTTTACCAATTTACATTGGCTTACTGGAACACCCTTATAATTCCCTAGTATATGGTACTGAGGTACCCAGGGTATTGGGGTTCCAGGAGATCCCTATGGGCTGCAGCATTTCTTTTGCCACCCATAGGGAGCTCTGACAATTCTTACACAGGCCTGCCACTGCAGCCTGAGTGAAATAACGTCCACGTTATTTCACAGCCATTTTACACTGCACTTAAGTAACTTATAAGTCACCTATATGTCTAACCTTTACCTGGTAAAGGTTAGGTGCAAAGTTACTTAGTGTGAGGGCACCCTGGCACTAGCCAAGGTGCCCCCACATTGTTCAGAGCCAATTCACTGAACTTTGTGAGTGCGGGGACACCATTACACGCGTGCACTACATATAGGTCACTACCTATATGTAGCTTCACCATGGTAACTCCGAATATGGCCATGTAACATGTCTATGATCATGGAATTGCCCCCTCTATGCCATCCTGGCATTGTTGGTACAATTCCATGATCCCAGTGGTCTGTAGCACAGACCCTGGTACTGCCAGACTGCCCTTCCTGGGGTTTCTCTGCAGCTGCTGCTGCTGCCAACCCCTCAGACAGGCAGCTGCCCTCCTGGGGTCCAGCCAGGCCTGGCCCAGGAGGGCAGAACAAAGAACTTCCTCTGAGAGAGGGTGTGACACCCTCTCCCTTTGGAAAATGGTGTGAAGGCAGGGGAGGAGTAGCCTCCCCCAGCCTCTGGAAATGCTTTGTTGGGCACAGATGTGCCCAATTCTGCATAAGCCAGTCTACACCGGTTCAGGGACCCCTTAGCCCCTGCTCTGGCGCGAAACTGGACAAAGGAAAGGGGAGTGACCACTCCCCTGACCTGCACCTCCCCTGGGAGGTGTCCAGAGCTCCTCCAGTGTGCTCCAGACCTCTGCCATCTTGGAAACAGAGGTGCTGCTGGCACACTGGACTGCTCTGAGTGGCCAGTGCCACCAGGTGACGTCAGAGACTCCTTGTGATAGGCTCCTTCAGGTGTTAGTAGCCTTTCCTCTCTCCTAGGTAGCCAAACCCTCTTTTCTGGCTATTTAGGGTCTCTGTCTCTGGGGAAACTTTAGATAACGAATGCATGAGCTCAGCCGAGTTCCTCTGCATCTCCCTCTTCACCTTCTGATAAGGAATCGACCGCTGACCGCGCTGGAAGCCTGCAAACCTGCAACATAGTAGCAAAGACGACTACTGCAACTCTGTAATGCTGATCCTGCCGCCTTCTCGACTGTTTTCCTGCTTGTGCATGCTGTGGGGGTAGTCTGCCTCCTCTCTGCACCAGAAGCTCCGAAGAAATCTCCCGTGGGTCGACGGAATCTTCCCCCTGCAACCGCAGGCACCAAAAAGCTGCATTACCGGTCCCTTGGGTCTCCTCTCAGCACGACGAGCGAGGTCCCTCGAATCCAGCGACACCGTCCAAGTGACCCCCACAGTCCAGTGACTCTTCAGCCCACGTTTGGTGGAGGTAAGTCCTTGCCTCACCTCGCTGGGCTGCATTGCTGGGAACCGCGACTTTGCAAGCTACTCCGGCCCCTGTGCACTTCCGGCGGAAATCCTTCGTGCACAGCCAAGCCTGGGTCCACGGCACTCTTACCTGCATTGCACGACTTTCTAAGTTGGTCTCCGGCGACGTGGGACTCCTTTGTGCAACTTCGGCGAGCACCGTTTCACGCATCCTTGTAGTGCCTGTTTCTGGCACTTCTCCGGGTGCTACCTGCTTCTGTGAGGGCTCTTTGTCTTGCTCGACGTCCCCTCTCTCTGCAGGTCTAATTTGCGACCTCCTGGTCCCTCCTGGGCTCCAGCAGCGTCCAAAAACGCCAAACGCACGATTTGCGTGTAGCAAGGCTTGTTGGCGTCCATCCGGCGGGAAAACACTTCTGCACGACTCTCCAAGGCGTGGGGGATCCATCCTCCAAAGGGGAAGTCTCTAGCCCTTGTCGTTCCTGCAGTATTCACAGTTCTTCAGCCTAGTAAGAGCTTCTTTGCACCAACCGCTGGCATTTCTTGGGCATCTGCCCATCTCCGAGTTGCTTGTGACTTTTGGACTTGGTCCCCTTGTTCCACAGGTACCCTCAGTCAGGAATCCATCGTTGTTGCATTGCTGATTTGTGTTTTCCTTGCATTTTCCCTCTAACACGACTATTCTGTCCTTAGGGGAACTTTGGTGCACTTTGCACTCACTTTTCAGGGTCTTGGGGAGGGTTATTTTGCTAACTCTCACTATTTTCTAATAGTCCCAGCGACCCTCTACAAGGTCACATAGGTTTGGGGTCCATTCGTGGTTCGCATTCCACTTTTGGAGTATATGGTTTGTGTTGCCCCTATACCTATGTTTCCCCATTGCATCCTATTGTAACTATACATTGTTTGCACTGTTTTCTAAGACTATACTGCATATTTTTGCTATTGTGTATATATATCTTGTGTATATTTCCTATCCTCTCACTGAGGGTACACTCTAAGATACTTTGGCATATTGTCATAAAAATAAAGTACCTTTATTTTTAGTATAACTGTGTATTGTGTTTTCTTATGATATTGTGCATATGACACTAAGTGGTACTGTAGTAGCTTCACACGTCTCCTAGTTCAGCCTGAGCTGCTTTGCTAAGCTACCATTATCTATCAGCCTAAGCTGCTAGACACCCTATACACTAATAAGGGATAACTGGGCCTGGTGCAAGGTGCAAGGTGCAAGTACCCCTTGGTACTCACTACAAGCCAGTCCAGCCTCCTACACTCGCTCCCCTCAGATGCCTCCCAAGACAGACCAACACCAAAAAACCTCTCTGGTTCACTGACACCCTTAAGGAATCAAAAAAAAACTGCTGCACTCTCGAGAAAGCCTGGCGTAAGGACCACACCGCAGATAACATGACTGCCCTCAAGAACGCTACCCGCGAACACCACCAACTGATCCGCGCCGCCAAAAGAAATTTCTTCACAGACAGACTGGACAAAAACAGCCACAACAGCAGAGATCTCTTCAACATCGTCAAAGAGCTCTCCAACCCCAACGCCAACGCCATCACGCCCTCACAAGACCTTTGCAACTCCCTCGCCACCTTCTTCCATCGTAAGATCACCGACCTACACGACAGCTTCGGACACCAGACCCAGCCGACCACCACAGAACCCACAACCCCAGCCATCACCTTCAACGCCTGGACCCACATCAACACGCAAGAGACCAAAGCCACCATAAACTCCATCCACTCCGGTGCCTCCTTGGACCCCTGCCCACACTTCATCTTCAGCAAAGCCGACGACATCATCGTCCCGCACCTCCAGACCATCATCAACAGCTCCTTTTCGTCTGCTACCTTCCCCGAGAGCTGGAAACACGCTGAAGTCAACGCCCTACTGAAGAAATCCACGGCGGACCCAAGCGACCTGAAGAACTTCCGCCCCATCTCGCTCCTCCCCTTCCCTGCCAAAGTCATAGAGAAGACCGTCAACAAGCAGCTTAGCAACTTCCTTGAAGACAACAACCTTCTCGCCCCTCTCAGTCCGGATTCCGAGCCAACCACAGCACAGAAACCGCCCTCATTTCAGTCACAGACGACATCAGAACCCTGATGGACAACGGAGAAACAGTCGCCCTCATCCTCCTCGACCTCTCGGCTGCCTTCGACACCATCTGCCATCGCACCCTAATAACCCGCCTCCGCTCCACCGGGATCCATGGACAGGCCCTAGACTGGATCACCTCCTTCCTTTCCAACCGCTCCCAAAGAGTCTACCTCCCACCTTTCCGCTCAGACCCCACCGAGATCATCTGCGGCGTCCCACAAGGCTCCTCGCTCAGCCCGACTCCCTTCAATGTCTACATGAGCCCCCTCGCCGACATCGTACGCAAACACAGCATCATCATCACCTCCTACGTCGACGACACTCAGCTGATACTTTCCCTCCTCAAGGACCCCACCAGCGCCAAGACCAACCTGCAAGATGGAATGAAAGACGTTGCAGACTGGATGAAACTCAGCCGTCTGAAACTGAACTCAGTCAAAATGGAAGTCCTCATCCTCGGAAACACCCCGACCGCCTGGGACAACTCCTGGTGGCCCACGGCCCTTGGCACTGCACCAACCCCCTCAGACCACGCACACAACCTCGGTTTCATCCTGGACCCACTTCTCACCATGACCAAACAAGTCAACGCCGTATCATCCTCCTGCTTCCTGACCCTCCGCATGCTCCGAAAGATCTTCCGTTGGATCACCGCCGACACCAGAAAGACTGTGACCCACGCCCTCGTCACGAGCCGCCTGGACTACGGCAACACCCTATACGCCGGAACCACCGCTAAACTCCAGAAACATCTGCAACGAATTCAAAACGCCTCCACCCGCCTCATCCTCAACATACCCTGCAACAGCCACATCTCCGCACTCTTGAGACACCTGCACTGGCTTCCCGTCAGCAAAAGGATCACCTTCTGACTCCTCACCCACACACACAAAGCCCTCCACAACAAGGGACCCGAATACCTCAACCGCCGCCTCAGCTTCTACACTCCCACCCGTCTTCTTCGCTCCACCAGCCTCGCTCTCGCCGCCGTCCCTCGCATCCGCCGCTCCAAGGCGGGTGGGAGGTCCTTCTCCTACCTGCCTGCCAAGACTTGGAACTCCCTCCCCACCATCGTCAGGACCACCCAGGACCACTCCGCATTCCGGAGACTACTCAAGACCTTGCTTTTCGAGCAGCAGTAACCCCTTCCCCCTAGCGCCTTGAGACCCGCACAGGTGAGTAGCGCGCTTTATAAATGTTTATGATTTGATTTGATTTGATTTTTATTTGATTAGGTCTGGGGGGTTAGTAGCCAATGGCTACTAGCCCTGAGGGTGGCTACCCCCTCTTAGTGCCTCCTCCCTGAGGGGAGGGGGGCACATTCCTATCCCTATTGGGGGAATCCTCCATCTGCAAGATGGAGGATTACTAAAAGTCAGAGTCACCTCAGCTCAGGACACCTTAGGGGCTGTCCTGACTGGCCAGTGACTCGTCCTTGTTTTCCTCATTATCTCCTCAACCGCACAAACCACTTGCAGGAAAATGCCACTGTTGTCATGGTTACCCCCTAACCTTTTGCCTTTTGTTGATGCTAGGTATGATTGAAAGTGTGCTGGGACCCTGCTAAGCAGGTCCCAGCACCAGTGTTCTTTCCCTAAACTGTACCTTTGTCTCCAATACTGGCACAGGCCTGACACACAGATAAGTCCCTTGTAAATGGTAACCCTGGTACCAAGGGCCCTGTGGCCAGGGAAGGTCTCTATGGGCTGCAGCATGTTCTATGCCATCCTGGGGACCCCTCACTCAGCACATGAACACTGCCTCACAGTTTGTGTGTGCTGGTGGGGAGAAAAAGACTAAGTCGACAAGGCACTCTCCTAAGAGTGCCATGCCCACAACCCACTGCCTGTGGCATAGGTAAGTCACCCCTCTAGCAGGCCTTACAGCCCTAAGGCAGGGTGCGCTATACCACAGGTGAGGGCATAGCTGCATGAGCACTATGCCCCTACAGTGTCTAAGCCAATTCTTAGACATTGTAAGTGCAGGGTAACCATAAAGAGTATATTGTCTGGGAGTTTGTTAAACACGAACTACACAGTTCCATAATGGCTACACTGATTACTGGGAAGTTTGGTATCAAACTTCTCCGCACAATAAATCCAGTGTTAGATTTATTGAGAAATGCGCACAGAGGGCATCTTAGAGATGCCCTCTGTATACCAGCCCAACTACTAGTGCTAGGCTGACCATTTTCTGCTAGCCTGCACATTCAGATGGGTTTCTGGCCATATGGGGGGAGTGCCTTTGTGAACTCTGTGACCAGGAACAAAGCCTGTACTGGGTGCAGGAACTGTAACATCTGGCGGGGAGCCTCAAAGGCTCAAGCCGGGTGTTACAGCATCCCCAGGGCACTCCAGCTAGTGGAGATGCCTGGCCCCCCCAGACACAGCCCCCACTTTTGGCGGCAAGTCCGGAGGAGATAATGAAAAAAACAAGGAGCAGTCACCCTCCAGCCAGGAAAGCTACTAAGGTGTCCTGAGCTGAGGTGACCCCTGCCTTAGAAAATACTCCATCTTGCTTTGGAGGATTTCCCCCAGTAGGATTAGGGATGTGCCCCCCCGCCACAGGGAGAAGGCACAAGGAGTGTGTAGCCACCCTCAGGGAAAGTAGCCATTGGTTACTGCCCTCCAGCCCTAAACACACCCCTGAATTGAGTATTTAGGGGCAACCCTGAACCCAAGAAAACAGATTTCCCGATGACCTAAAGAAGAAGAAGGACTGCTGACCTCCTGAAAATCCAGCAGAGACGACGAAGACAACAACTGACTTGACCCCAGCCCTACCGGCCTGTCTCCAGACTCAAAGAACCTGCAACAGTGAAGCATCCAGCGGGACCAGCGACCTCTGCTGACTCAGAGGACGGCCCCAAGAAACTCCTTTGGACAGCGGCTCTGTCTAATCTACAAAGAAGAAACCATTTTTAAAGGGACCCCAACCTCACTCCGGAAGCGTGAGTCCTCAACACTCTGCACCCGACACCCTCGGCTCGTGTCCAGAAGAACCAACACTGCAGCGAAGACCCCCAGGTGGCTCCCACGACGTGGACACATTGAGAAGACCTCCCTGCACCCCCACAGCAACGCCTGCTGAGAGATTCCAGAGGCTCCCCCTGACCGCGACTGCCCGGTAACAAAGAACCCGATGCCTGGAAAAAGCACTGCACCCGCAGCCCCCAGGCCTGAGAGAAACCAACTACAAGTGCAGGAGTGACCAGCAGGCGGCCCTCATCATTGTTCAGTCAGTGGCTGGCCCGAAAATCCCCCCTGTGCCCTGCCTGCATCACCAGAGTGACTCCCGGGTCCCTCCATTGCTTTCAACGCAAAACCCAACACCTACTTTGCACACTGCACCTGGCTGCCCCTGTGCTGCTGAGGGTGTATTTTGTGTGCCTGTTGGTGACCCCCCAGTGCTCTACAAAAAAACCCTGCTCTGCTCCCCGAGGACGCAGGTACTTACCTGTTAGCAGACTGGAACTGGAGCACCCCTAGTCTCCATAGGCGCCTATGTTATTTAAAACGCATAGGCTTTAATGGAGAAGGGGGTGCCCCGGTTCCAGTCTGCCAGCAGGTAAGTACCTGCGTCTTCGGAGGGCAGACCAGGGGGGTTTTGTAGGGCACCATGGGGAATACAAGTGAGCACAGAAAGTACACCCTTAGCGGCACGGGGGCGGCCGGGTGCAGTGTGCAAACAAGCGTCGGGTTCGCAATAGAAATCAATGGGAGACCAAGGGGTCTCTTCAGCGATGCAGGCAGGCAAGGGGTGGCTCCTCGGGGTAGCCACCACCTGGGCAAGGGAGAGGGCCACCTGGGGGTCGCTCCTGAACTGGAGGTCGGATCCTTCAGGTCCTGGGGGCTGCAGGTGCAGTGTCTTTACCAGGCGTCGGGTTTTTGAAGCAGGCAGTCGCGGTCAGGGGGAGCCTTGGGATTCCCTCTGCAGGCATCGCTGTTGGGGCTCAGTGGGGTCAACTCTGGCTACTCACGGTCTCGTAGTCGCCGGGGAGTCCTCCCTGTGGTGTTTGTTCTCAACAAAAAGAGCCGGGGGCGTCGGGTGCAGAGTGCAAAGTCTCACGCTTCCGGCGGGAAACGTGTGTTGTTTCAAAGTTGCTTCTTTGTTGCAAAGTTGCAGTCTTTGTGGAACAGAGCCGCTGTCCTTGGGAGTTCTTGGTCCTTCTAGATGCAGGGTAGTCCTCTGAGGCTTCAGAGGTTGCTGGACCCTGGGAACGTGTCACCCGACCAGTGTCTATAGAAGTGGGGAGACAGGCCAGTAGAGCTGGGGCCAAAGCAGTTGGTGTCTCCGTCTTCTCTGCAGGTTTTTCAGTTCAGCAGTCCTCTTCTTCTTAGGTTGCAGGAATCTGAGTTCCTAGTTTCTGGGGAGGCCCTAAATACTCAATTTAGGCGTCCTGCTCGACAACCTCGCCAACCTCGGTCTCAAGCAACTGGTGAACACCCCCACCCACATCGCTGGATACACGCTCGGCCCCATCTTCTCCGCCAGCAACCACGTATCCTTCAGCCACTCCTCCGCTTTACACTGGACCGACCACAGATGTGTCCACTTCACCTTCCGACGCGCTTCTCGCCACCTCCGCACACAACCCATCCCACGTCGACAGTGGAACAAAATCCCCGAAGAACAGCTTCTCTCCACCCTCATTGACAACCAACCTACCTTCTCCTCCGACCCCAATGACGCAGACCTCAGCCTCACGAATTGGATCACCAACTGCGCAGACAACCTCGCTGCCCTCAGATGCCTCCCAAGACAGACCAACACCAAAAAACCTCTCTGGTTCACTGACACCCTTAAGGAATCAAAAAAAAACTGCCGCACTCTCGAGAAAGCCTGGCGTAAGGACCACACCGCAGATAACATGACTGCCCTCAAGAACGCTACCCGCGAACACCACCAACTGATCCGCGCCGCCAAAAGAAATTTCTTCACAGACAGACTGGACAAAAACAGCCACAACAGCAGAGATCTCTTCAACATCGTCAAAGAGCTCTCCAACCCCAACGCCAACGCCATCACGCCCTCACAAGACCTTTGCAACTCCCTCGCCACCTTCTTCCATCGTAAGATCACCGACCTACACGACAGCTTCGGACACCAGACCCAGCCGACCACCACAGAACCCACAACCCCAGCCATCACCTTCAACGCCTGGACCCACATCAACACGCAAGAGACCAAAGCCACCATAAACTCCATCCACTCCGGTGCCTCCTTGGACCCCTGCCCACACTTCATCTTCAGCAAAGCCGACGACATCATCGTCCCGCACCTCCAGACCATCATCAACAGCTCCTTTTCGTCTGCTACTTTCCCCGAGAGCTGGAAACACGCTGAAGTCAACGCCCTATTGAAGAAACCCACGGCGGACCCAAGCGACCTGAAGAACTTCCGCCCCATCTCGCTCCTCCCCTTCCCTGCCAAAGTCATAGAGAAGACCGTCAACAAGCAGCTTACCAACTTGCTTGAAGACAACAACCTTCTCGCCCCTCTCAGTCCGGATTCCGAGCCAACCACAGCACAGAAACCGCCCTCATTTCAGTCACAGACGACATCAGAACCCTGATGGACAACGGAGAAACAGTCGCCCTCATCCTCCTCGACCTCTCGGCTGCCTTCGACACCATCTGCCATCGCACCCTAATAACCCGCCTCCGCTCCACCGGGATCCATGGACAGGCCTTAGACTGGATCACCTCCTTCCTTTCCAACCGCTCCCAAAGAGTCTACCTCCCACCTTTCCGCTCAGACCCCACCGAGATCATCTGCGGCGTCCCACAAGGCTCCTCGCTCAGCCCGACTCCCTTCAATGTCTACATGAGCCCCCTCGCCGACATCGTACGCAAACACAGCATCATCATCACCTCCTACGTCGACGACACTCAGCTGATACTTTCCCTCCTCAAGGACCCCACCAGCGCCAAGACCAACCTGCAAGATGGAATGAAAGACGTCGCAGACTGGATGAAACTCAGCCGTCTGAAACTGAACTCAGTCAAAATGGAAGTCCTCATCCTCGGAAACACCCCGACCGCCTGGGACAACTCCTTGTGGCCCATGGCCCTTGGCACCGCACCAACCCCCTCAGACCATGCACACAACCTCGGTTTCATCCTGGACCCACTTCTCACCATGACCAAACAAGTCAACGCCGTATCATCCTCCTGCTTCCTCACCCTCCGCATGCTCCGAAAGATCTTCCGTTGGATCCCCGCCGACACCAGAAAGACTGTGACCCTCGCCCTCGTCACGAGCCGCCTGGACTACGGCAACACCCTATACGCCGGAACCACCGCTAAACTCCAGAAACATCTGCAACGAATTCAAAACGCCTCCACCCGCCTCATCCTCAACATACCCTGCAACAGCCACATCTCCGCCCTCTTGAGACACCTGCACTGGCTTCCCGTCAGCAAAAGGATCACCTTCTGACTCCTCACCCACGCACACAAAGCCCTCCACAACAAGGGACCCGAATACCTCAACCGCCGCCTCAGCTTCTACACTCCCACCTGTCTTCTTCGCTCCACCAGCCTCGCTCTCGCCGCCGTCCCTCGCATCCGCCGCTCCAAGGCGGGTGGGAGGTCCTTCTCCTACCTGCCTGCCAAGACTTGGAACTCCCTCCCCACCATCGTCAGGACCACCCAGGACCACTCCGCATTCCGGAGACTACTCAAGACCTTGCTTTTCGAGCAGCAGTAACCCCTTCCCCCTAGCGCCTTGAGACCCGCACAGGTGAGTAGCGCGCTTTATAAATGTTTATGATTTGATTTGATTTGATTTTTATTTGATTAGGTCTGGGGGGTTAGTAGCCAATGGCTACTAGCCCTGAGGGTGGCTACCCCCTCTTAGTGCCTCCTCCCTGAGGGGAGGGGGGCACATTCCTATCCCTATTGGGGGAATCCTCCATCTGCAAGATGGAGGATTACTAAAAGTCAGAGTCACCTCAGCTCAGGACACCTTAGGGGCTGTCCTGACTGGCCAGTGACTCGTCCTTGTTTTCCTCATTATCTCCTCCGGCCTTGCCGCCAAAAGTGGGGCTGTGGCCGGAGGGGGCGGGCAACTCCACTAGCTGGAGTGCCCTGGGGTGCTGTAACAAAGGGGGTGATCCTTTGTGGCTCACCACCAGGTGTTCCAGTTCCTACAGGGGGAGGTGAGAAGCACCTCCACCCATTACAGGCTTTGTTACAAGCCACAGAGTGACAAAGGCACTTTCCTCATGTGGCCAGCAACATGTCTGATGTGTGGCAGGCTGCTAAAACCAGTCAGCCTACACGGGTAGTCGGCTAAGGTTTCAGGGGGCACCTCTAAGGTGCCCTCTGGGGTGTATGTTACAATAAAAGGTACACTGGCATCAGTGTGCATTTATTTTGCTGAGAAGTTTGATACCAAACCTCACAGTTTTCAGTGTAGCCATTATGGGGCTGTGGAGTTCGTGCATTACAGACTCCCAGACCATATACTCTTATGGCTACCGTGCACTTACAATGTCTAAGGTTTTGCTTAGACACTGTAGGGGCATAGTGCTCATGCACTTATGCCCTCACCTATGGTATAGTGCACCCTGCCTTAGGGCTGTAAGGCCTGCTAGAGGGGTGACTTATCTATACTTCATAGGCAGTGTGAGGTTGGCATGGCACCCTGAGGGGAGTGCATGTCGACTTAGTTGTTTTATCCCCACTAGCACACACAAGCTGGCAAGCAGTGTATCTGTGCTGAGTGAGGGGTCCCCAGGGTGGCATAAGACATGCTGCAGCCCTTAGAGACCTTCCCTGGCACCAGGGCCCTTGGTACCAGGGGAACCAGTTACAAGGGACTTACCTGGATGCCAGGGTGTGCCAACTGTGGAAACAAAGGTACAGGTTAGGGAAAGAACACTGGTGCTGGGGCCTGGTTAGCAGGCCTCAGCACACTTTCAAATCATAACTTGGCATCGGCAAAGGCAAAAAGTCAGGGGGTAATCATGCCAAGGAGGCATTTCCTTACACTCATTTTGCCACTATCAACCTTTAAGGGGAACCCTAGGACTCTGTGCACACTATCTCTCACTTTGAGATAGTATACACAGAGCCAACTTCCTACATTGGTGGATCAGCGGTGGGGTCTAAGACTTTGCATTTGCGCTATGACTCAGCAAGTCAATGCTATCTCATCCTCATGCTTCAATACCCTCCGCAAGACCTTCAGATGGATTCCCATGAAACCAGAAGAACGGTCACCCACGCCCTCGTCAGCATCAGACTGGACTATGGCAACGCCCTCTACACGGGAACAACAGCCAAGCTCCGGAAGAAACTCCAGTGCATCCAGAATGCCTCAGCACGACTCATCCTCAACCTCCCTCACCACGAACACATCTGAGCCCACCTCAGAGACCTCCACTGGCTGCCCGTCAACAAAAGGATCATCTTCAAACTCCTGATCCACGCTCACAAAGCTCTCCACAACCCTGGACCTGCCTATCTCAACGAGCGTCTCAACTTCCACATCCTGACACGCCAGCTCCGCTCCGCCAACCTGGCCCTCGCAACCGTCCCCCGCATCCACCGCATCACCATCGACGGCAGATCCTTTTTCCACCTCGCCGCCAAAACCTGGAACTCCCTCCCCGTCAACCTACGTCTGACCCAGGACCTCATGAACTTCAGGAAGTGCCTCAAGACCTGGCTCTTCCAACAGTAGCAACCACCCCCCCTAGCACCTTGAGACCTTTCTGGGTGAGTAGCGTGCTTAACAAATTCCTGATTGATTGATTGATTGACTACTCAGCCAATACCTGATCACATGACAAAATTCAAAAAATTGTCATTACAAACTGATTTTTGAATTTTTGACTATTTTTCAAATTTTTTTAAAGTCCTGTTAGTGCCTTGTGTAAGTCCCTGTCAGCTTTTAGTTTTAAGTTTAAAAGTTTGTAAAAGTTAGGATTTAAGTACTAGAAGTATTTGTTAGTTTCTTAAAAAGTAATCCCAACTTTTAGAGTCATAAGGAGTCACACAGATAAGATGTGATGGAACTCAACCTCAGCCCTTACCTGCATCTAGGGATGTCAGAGTTAAGGTCTCTCTGTAAGACAAAAAAGATAAAACCTGGGTCCAACCCAACCAAGGCCAAGTTCCAGGAGCTCTTGGCAGAGTTTACAAGGGACCATCCCTCTGAGAAGGAGGAGCCTCCCTCGGATGGGAAAATTAGTGAACAGGATGATGCACTCACCCCTCCTGTCCTAGTTAGGGAAAAAAGGGCTCCTAGAACCCTTTCTCCACAAATCATAGTCAGACAGCCTGGTTCTTCCACAGGGGAGTCCAGTACCTCTGTAAGCATTGAGAGCAGCCTCAATGAACAGGACATCCTTTTAGCAAGGATGGCCAAGAGATTAGCTTTGGAGAAGCAGCTCCTAGCTATAGGAAGGAAAATAAAAGAAATGAGTTTAACACCATAAATGGTGGCATAAACTTAAATAGGGTCAAAGAGAGTAATGACATCCTAAAAATCCCCAAAGGGATTGGAACTAAATATGGGGACGGTGATGACATCACCAAATGGTTCACAGTTTTTGAGAGGGCTTGTACAACCAGAAAAGTAAGCAGATCTCACTGGGGAGCACTACTTTAGGAAATGTTCACTGGAAAGTGAAGGCATAGACTCCTCACACTCTCTGGTAAGGATGCAGAATCCTATAACCTCATGAAGGCTACCCTGATTGAGGGCTTTGGATTCTCAACTGAGGAGAACAGGATTAGGTTCAGGGAGGCTCACAAAACCTCAAGCCAGACCTGGGTTGATTTTGTTGACTTCTCAGTCGAAACACTAGATGGTCAGATAGCTGGCAGTGGTGTAAGTGATTATGATGGGCTGTATAATTCATTTATGAAAGAACATCTGTTAAGTAATTGCTTCAATGATAAAAAGCATCAACATCTGGTAGACATAAGTCCGATTTCTCCCCAAGAACTGGGACAGAAGGCAGACCACTGGGTTAAGACAAGGGTGACCAAGACTTCCACAGGGGATGACCAAAAGAAAGGGGTCACCAAGCCTCCGCAGGGGAAGAGTGGTGAGACATCCAAAGACAAAAACAAAGAGTCTTCACAGGGGCCCCAAAAACCTGCTCAGGAGGGCGGGCCTGAGCCTCTTCACAGTCCACAAATGGGTATAAGTGTAAAAACTTTGATCCCAAGAAGGCCAGGTGTCACAACTGTAGACAGCATAGGCACCAAACTGGAGACAAGGCCTGTCCCAAGAAAAGTCCCACAACTACTGCTCCCGTTAGCAGTGGAATAGCCAGTCTCCAGGTTGGATCAACAGTGTGCCCAGAGCAAATCAGGGTCCACACTGAAGCTGATTTAGGCCCTCATTATGAAAACGGCTCTGTTTACCACTGTGTTGAGGCCGGCGGTCATTTAATTGACCGCCAGCCCAACTGGGACCCCGGCAGCTGCATAGTGAACATTGTTTCCGCCCGCCGGCCCAGCAGAAAGCCGGGCTGGGATATTACCGGTGGCTCCACATGGAGCCGCCGTCAATGCCTCTGTGCGGCGGGTGCAGCTGCACCCGTCGCGCAGATCACTGCCTGTAAATTGGGCAGTGACCTGCGCGATGGGGCACTGCACAGGGGCCCCTGCACTGCCCTTGCCAAGTGAATGGGCAGTGCAGGGGCCCCCAGAGCACCCCTTCTGCCAACCTTTCCTTGGCGGGGGAACCCTCCAGGGAAAGGCTGGGGGCTGTAGGGATCATTATCCGAAGGGCAGCAGCGCTGCCCTGTCAGATAATGATTCCTTTTACCGTCAGGCTGCCTGTCGGAGGCAGCCTGTCGGTGGAGGAGGGCCACCTATGGCGTCCCTCCATGTGTTCATTATATGCCGGTTCAGCCCGACATGCCGGTAGTGGGCTTTTTACCCGCAGCCGGCATGGTGGACTGAACCGCCGGGTTTCATAATGACCCCGTTAGTCTCAAAGGGTGGGGTGGATTCAGCCACACTTTCTGCCTGGCGGTCTGACATGCAAAAATACAGGCAGCAGCTCTTGATTAATGGGAACAAAATAGAAGCCCTGAGGGATACAGGTGCCAGTATCACCACGGTGACAGACAAACTGGTTTCCCTAGGACAGTATCTGGCTGGACAGACATATCCAGTCACCAATGCTGACAATGAAACTAAAGTCCATCCCATGGCAATTGTGACTTTAGAATGGTGAGGGGTCACTGGCCTGAAACAGGTACTAGTCTCCGCTGCAATCCTAGTAGTGTTTGCTAGGAAGTGATCTGGAGTCCTCAGCATGGGCTGAGGTAGAACTCAACATCTATGCAGCCATGCTGGGTGTAGGTAAGTACCATCTTGCCTGGCATGTTACCCCCATTTTTACATGTATGTCAGTTTGTTTTTGCCCGTGTGTAAGAAAGTACCATCTTGCTTGGCATGTTACCCCCATATTTCACTGTATATATGTTGTTTTAGTGTATGTGTCACTGGGACCCTGCCAGCCAGGGCCCCAGTGCTCATGCGTGTGCCATGTATGTGTTCCCTGTGTGATGACTAACTGTCTCACTGAGGCTCTGCTAACCAGAACCCCAGTGGGTATGCTCTCTCTGCTTTCTAAATTGTCACTAACAGGCTAGTGAACAATTTCACCAATTCACATTGGCATACTGGAACACCCTTATAATTCCCTAGTATATGGTACTGAGGTACCCAGGGTATTTGGGTTCCAGGAGATCCCTATGGGCTGCAGCATTTCTTTTGCCACTCATAGGGAGATCTGACAATTCTTACACAGGCCTGCCAGTGCAGCCTGAGTGAAATAACATCCACGTTATTTCACAGCCATTTACCACTGCACTTAAGTAACTTATAAGTCACCAATATGTCTAACCTTCACCTGGTAAAGGTTGGGTGCAAAGTTACTTAGTGTGTGGGCACCCTGGCACTAGCCAAGGTGCCCCCACATCGTTCAGGGCAAATTCCCCGGACTTTGTGAGTGCGGGGACACCATTACACGTGTGCACTGTACATAGGTCTCTACCTATGTACAGCGTCACAATGGTAACTCCGAACATGGCCATGTAACATGTCTAGGATCATGGAATTGTCACCCCAATGCCATTCTGGCATTGGGGAGACAATTCCATGATCCCCCGAGTCTCTAGCACAGACCCAGGTACTGTCAAACTACCTTTCCCGGGGTTTCACTGCAGCTGCTGCTGCTGCCAACCCCTCAGACAGGTTTATGCCCTCCTGGGGTCCAGCCAGGCCTGGCCCAGGAAGGCAGAACAAAGGATTTCCTCAGAGAGAGGGTGTTACACCCTCTCCCTTTGGAAATAGGTGTCAGGGCTGGGGAGGAGTAGCCTCCCCCAACCTCTGGAAATGCTTTGATGGGCACAGATGGTGCCCATCTCTGCATAAGCCAGTCTACACCAGTTCAGGGATCCCCCAGCCCTGCTCTGGCACAAAACTGGACAAAGGAAAGGGGAGTGACCTCTCCCCTGACCTGCACCTCCCAGGGGAGGTGCCCAGAGCTCCTCCAGTGTGCTCCAGACCTCTTCCATCTTGGAAACAGAGGTGCTGCTGGCACACTGGACTGCTCTGAGTGGCCAGTGCCAGCAGGTGACGTCAGAGACTCCTCCTGATAGGCTCTTACCTGTGTTGCTAGCCTATCCTCCTTCCTAAGTAGCCAAACCTCCTTTTCTGGCTATTTAGGGTCTCTGCTTTGGGGAATTCTTTAGATAACGAATGCAAGTGCTCATCAGAGTTCCTCTGCATCTCTCTCTTCACCTTCTGCCAAAGTATCGACCGCTGACTGCTCAGGACGCTTGCAAAACCACAACAAAGTAGCAAAGACGACTACTGCAACCTTGTATCGCTGATCCTGCCGCCTTCCCGACTGTTTCCTGGTGGTGTATGCTCTGGGGGTAGCCTGCCTCCTCTCTGCACCAGGAGCTCTGAAGAAATCTCCCGTGGGTCGACGGAATCTTCCCCCTGCAACTGCAGGCAACAAAAGACTGCATCACCTCTGGGTCACCTCTCAGCACGACGAGCATGGTCCCTGGAACTCAGCAACTCTGTCCAAGTGACTCCCACAATCCAATGACTCTTCAGTCCAAGTTTGGTGGAGGTAAGTCCTTGCCTCCCCATGCTAGACTGCATTGCTGGGTACCGCGTGATTTGCAGCTGCTCCGGTTCCTGTGCAATCTTCCAGGATTTCCTTCGTGCACAGCCAATCCTGGGTCCCCGACACTCTAACCTGCAGTGCACAACCTCCTGAGTTGTCCTCCGGTGTCGTGGGACTCCCTTTTGTGTCTTTGGGTGAGCTCCGGTTCACTCCTCTTCGTAGTGCTTGTTCTGGCACTTCTGTGGGTGCTGCCTGCTTCTGTGAGGGCTCCCTGACTTGCTGGGCACCCCCTCTGTCTCCTCATCCAAGTGGCGACATCCTGGTCCCCCCTGGGCCACAGCAGCATCCAAAAACCCTAACCGCGACCCTTGTAGCTAGCAAGGCTTGTTTGCGGTCTTTCTGAGTGGGAATGCCTCTGCAAGCTTCTACACGATGTGGGACATCCATCCTCTAAAGGGGAAGTTTCTAGCCCTCTTCGTTCTTGCAGAATCCACAGCTTCTACCATCCAGTGGCAGCTCCTTTGCACCCTCAGCTGGCATTTGGTGGGCATCTGCCCACTCTCAACTTTGTCGCGACTCTTGGACTTGGTCCCCTTGTTCCACAGGTACTCTCATCCAGAAATCCACTTTGGTTGCATTGCTGGTGTTGGGGGTCCTTGCAGAATTCCCCTATCACGACTTCTGCGCTCTCTGGGGAATATAGGTGCACTTTACACCTACTTTTGTGGGTCTTGGGGTGGGCTATTTTTCTAACCCTCACTGTTTTCTTACAGTCCCAGCAACCCTATACGAGCTCACATAGGTTTGGGGTCCATATGTTATTCCCATTCCACTTTTGGAGTATATGGTTTGTGTTGCCCCTATACATATGTGCTCCTATTGCAATCTATTGTAACTATACACTGCTTGCATTACTTCTTTTTGCTATTACTGCATATTTTTGGTATTGTGTACATATATCTTGTGTATATTTGGCATCCTCATACTGAGGGTACTCACTGAGATACTTTTGGCATATTGTCATAAAAATAAAGTACCTTTATTTTTAGTATATCTGTGTATTGTGTTTTCTTATGATATTGTGCATATGACCCCAGTGGTATAGTAGGAGCTTTGCATGTCTCATAGTTCAGCCTAAGCTGCTCTGCTATAGCTACCTTCTATCAGCCTAAGCTGCTAGAAACACCTCTTCTACACTAATAAGGGATACCTGGACCTGGCACAGAGTGTAAGTACCCCTTGGTACCAACTACAAGCCAGGCCAGCCTCCTACACCGTCTCACTGGGATCCTGCTAGCCAGGACCCCAGTGCTCATAGTTTGTGGCCTGAATGTGTGTCCCTGTGTAGTGACTGACTGTGTCACTGAGGCTCTGCTAATCAGAACCTCAGTGCTTTTGCTCTCTCTGCCTTTAAAATTGTCACTATAGGCTAGTGACCATTTTCACCAATTCTAATTGGCACACTGGAACACCCTTACAATTCCCTAGTATATGGTACCTAGGTACCCAGGGTATTGGGATTCCAGGAGATTCCTATGGGCTGCAGCATTACTTTTGCCACCCATAGGGAGCTCAGACAATTCTTACACAGGCCTGCCAGTGCAGCCTGAGTGAAATAACTTATAAGTCACCTATATGTCTAACCCTCACTTGGTGAAGGTTAGGTGCAAAGTTACTAAGTGTGAGGGCAACCTGGCACTAGCCAAGGTGCCCCCACATAGCTCAGGGCAATTTCCCTGGACTTAGTGAGTGAGGGGGCACCATTACATGTGTGCACTACATATAGGTCAATACCTATATGTAGCTTCACAATGGTAACTCCGAATATGGCCATGTAACATGTCTAAGATCATGGAATTGTCCCCCCATGCCAAATCTGGTATTGGGGTGCCAATCCCATGCATCCCCGGGGCTCCACCATGGACCCTGGGTACTGCCAAACCAGCTCTCAGGGGTTTTCACTGCACCTACCACTGCTGCCACCCCACAGACATGGTTCTGCCCTCCTGGGGTCTGGGCATCCCAGTCCCAGGAAGGCAGAACAAAGGATTTCCCCGGAGAGAGGGTGTTACATCCTCTCCCTTTGGAAATAGGTATTAAGGGCTTGGGAGGAGTAGCCTCTCCCAGCCTCTGGAAATGCTTTGAAGGGCACAGATGGTGCCTTCCTTGCATAAACCAGTCTACACTGGTTCAGGGAACCCCCAGCCCCTGCTCTGGTGCGAAACTGGACAAAGGAAAGGGAAGTGACCACTCCCCTGTCTATCACCACCCCAGAGGTGGTGCCCAGAGCTCCTCCAGTGTGTCCCAGACCTCTGCCATCTTGAATCCAGAGGTGTGAGGGCACAATGGAGGCCTCTGAGCGGCCAGTGCCAGCAGGTGATGTCAGAGACCCCTCCTGATAGGAGCTTACCTGACTAGGTGGCCAATCCCCCTCTGAGGGCTATTTAGGGGCTCTCCTGTGGAATTTTCCTCAGATAACGATTTGCAAGAATTCACCAGAGCTCGTCTGCATCTCCCTCTCTTCGACTTCTGCCAAGGATCAACCACTGACTGCTCCTGGATGCCTCCAAAACTGCAACAAAGTAGCAAGAAGACTACCAGCGACATTGTAGCGCCTCATCCTGCCAGCTTTTTTGACTGGTTCCTGGTGGTGCATGCTCTGGGGGCTGTCTGCCTTCAACCTGCACTGGAAGCCACATAGAAATCTCCTGTGGGTCGACAGAATCTTCCCCCTGCTCCAGCAGGCACCAAACTTCAGCGTCACTGGTATTCTGGGACCCCTCTGATCCTGACGAGCGTGGCCCCTAGAACACAGGTAGTGGACCCAAGTGACCCAGACTGTCCAGTTCTTCAACTGTCCAAATTAGGAGAAGGTAAGTCCTTGCCTCCCTTCTGCAGACAGTAATCTTGTGTACTGTGTGAACTGCAGCTGTAAGGGCTTTTGTGCACTTGCAAGGAATCCTTCGTGCACAGCATAGCCCACATCCCCAGCACTCCGCCCTGCATTGCTCAACTTGCTGAGTTGACCACCAGCTTCGTGGGACCCTCTTTTGTAGTGTTGAGATGACCGCCATGCTCAGTTTTCTTAAACCAGTGTTCAAGTACTTTTGCGGGTGCTGCCTTCTTCTGCGTGGGCTCTCTGTATTGCTGAGGGCCCCCTCTGTCTCTTCTTCCAAGTGGCGACCTCCTGGTCCTTCCTGGCCCAGGCAGCACCCTTTTTCTTCAACCACGACCTTTGCAGCTAGCAAGGCTTGTTTGTGGTCTTTCTCCAAAGAAACAACGCTGCACCTTCCAGAACTCAGTGGGACATCTTCTGCACAAAGGAGAAGTTCCTGGCACCTTTCGTTGTTGCAGAATCCTCAGCTTCTCCATCCAGAGGCAGCTATTTTGCACCTTCATCCGGGGTTTAGTGGGCTCCTGCCCCGCTGGACACTTTCGTGACTCTTGGACTTGGTACCCTTCCTTTACAGGTCCTCAGGTCCAGGAATCCATCTTCAGTGTTTTGCAGTCTGTTGTTGTCCTTGCAGAATCCCCTATCTCGACTTTACTGTCTTTCTGGGGTAGTAGCGTAACTTTACTCCTACTTTTCAGGGTCTTGGGTTGGGGTATCTTGGACACCCTTAGTGTTTTCCCAGCAACCCTCTATACACTACACTAGGCCTGGGGTACATTCGTGGTTCGATTCCACTTTCTTAGTATATGGTTTGGTTTGCCCCTGGGCCTATTGCATCCTATAGTATTCTACAGTGTTCACACTACTTTTCTAACTGTTTACTTACCTGATTTTGGTTTGTGTGTATATTTTGTGTATTTTACTAACGTCCAAAGGGAGTATATCCTCTGGAATATTTTTGGCACAATGTCACTATAATAAAGTACCTTTATTTTTAGAGACTTTGAATATTGTGATTCTTATGATATGGTGCTATATGATATAAGTGGTATAGTAGGAGCTTTGCATGTCTCCTTGTTCAGCCTAAGCTGCTCCTTTATAGCTACCTCTATCAGCCTAAGCTGCTAGAACACTCCTAATCTACTAATAAGGGATAACTGGATCTGGCACAAGATGTAAGTACCATCAGGTACCCACTATAAGCCAAACCAGCCTCCTACACTGTGTATACCTGAACTGGTGTGTGTTAAGACAAGAGCACAAAGCAGAGCAAAGGGTGAAAAAGAAGTGTTGGAGTCTAGAATAATGTCCCAACCTTCCAAGAGAAAACAAAAGAAGACTGGGGGACCCGCTTCTACACAGCACAAGAAACAGGACCTCTCTTCTCAGGAAGATGTCCTTTCCACTGAGGGAACTGAGTCCATGGAGCTGGAGCCTTACCAGGTAGAGCTCTTGGGCCCAGGGGTACCCTCAAGGGAACAGCTGTGTCAGGGACAGAGGACTTGTCCCACTCTTGAAGGCCTAAGACACCAAGCATCTGAGCAAGAAAATGGAAATGCCAGTGGATCCCACAGGGTCTATTGGGAGGATAGATTCCTTTACACTGAGGCAAGAGAACCCAAACCTGGTGCCAGTAGAAGAGTGGTAATGCCTCAGGAGTTTAGGGAGTTCATCCTTACCTTAGCCCATGACATTCCCCTTGCTGGACATTTGGGGCAAACCAAGACTTGGGAGAGATTATTCAAACATTTCTATTGGCCTAATATGTTCCAGAAGGTAAAGGAGTTTTGCAGCTCCTATGTCACCTGTCAAGCAACTGGCAAGACAGGTAGCCATCCAAAGGCCCCCCTCATTCAACTTCCAGTGGCGGGGTCTCCTTTGAGAGTTGGAATGGGCATAGTTGGTCCACTTGAACCTCCCACTTCATCAGGGAACCAATATATACTGGCAGTCGTGGATCATGCTATGAGGTACCCTGAGGCAATTCCCCTTAGGTCCACTACTGCCTCTGCAGTAGCCAAAGCATTCATAGGTATCTTCACCAGAGTGGGATTTCCTAAGGAGGTGGTTTCTGACAGAGGTACCAACTTCATGTCAGCTTACCTGAAACATTTGTGGAATTAGTGTGGGGTGACTTACAAGTTCACCACACCATACCATCCACAAAGCAATGGTCTTGTGGAGAGATATAAGAAGACATTGAAGGGCATAATCATGAGTCTCCCTGAAAAACGTAAAAGGAGATGGGATGTCCTCTTGCCATGCCTGCTTTTCGCCTACAGAGAGGTGCCACAGAAGGGAGTAGGGTTTCCCCCTTTGAGCTTCTGTTTGGCCATCCTGTAAGGGGACCACTGGCACTTGTGAAAGAAGGCTGGGAGAGACCTCTCCATGAGCCTAAACAAGATGTAGTGGACCAAGTACTAGGCCTCCGCTCCAGGATGGCAGAGTATATGGAAAAGGCAAGCAAAAACATTGAGGCCAGCCAACAACACCAGAAGCTGTGGTATGACCAAAAGGCTGCAATGGTTGAGTTTCAACCAGGGCAGAAAATTTGGGTTCTGGAGCCTGTGGCTCCCACGGCACTCCAGGACAGATGGAGTGGCCCTAACCCAGTGCTAGAAAAGAAGAGTCAGGTCACTTACTTAGTGGACCTGGGCACTAGCAGGACACCAAAGAGGGTGATCCATGTTAACCGCCTCAAACTCTACAATGACAGGGCAGACCTAACCATGCCGATGGCTACTGATGAGGATAAGGAAGCAGTGAACCTCTCCCTGACCTCCTCTCAAATGACCCTAAAGATGGCTCAGTGGATGGATTTGTCTACTCAGACACCTTTCTGGACAACAACAAGCTGACTGCAGGCAAGTCCTACAGCAGTTTGCTGAGCTCTTTTCTTTGACCCCTGGTCAGACACATCTGTGTACCTTGACCCCTGGTCAGACACACCTGTGTACCCATGATCTGGACACAAAAGAGAGTTTACCTGTCAAGAATAAAATATTCAGACAGTCTGACCAAGTAAAGGAAAGTATCAAAGTGGAAGTCCACAAAATGCTAGAACTGGGAGTGATAGAGCCCTCTGACAGTCCCTAGGCTAGCCTAGTTGTCTTGGTATAGGAAGGCAGCCTCTTTCTAACCTTGTTACCCCCACTTTTGGCCTGCTTGTGAGTATATGTCAGGATATTTGTACTGTCTCACTGGGATCCTGCTAGTCAGGGCCCAGTGCTCATAGTGAAAACCCTATGTTGTCAGTGTAGGAGGGTGGTCTGGCTTGTAGTGGGTACCAAAGGTACTTACACCTTGTGCCAGGTCCAGTTATCCCTCAGTGTAGAAGAGGTGTTTCTAGCAGCTTAGGCTGATAGAAGGTAGCTATGGCAAAGCAGCTTAGGCTGAACTAGGAGACATGTAAAGCTCCTACTATACCACTTGTATCATATGCACAATATCATAAGAAAACACAATACACAGAGTTACCAAAAATAAGGGTACTTTATTTTTATGACAATATGCCAAAAGTATCTCAGTGAGTATCCTCAGTAGGAAGATAAGATATATACACAAGTTATATGTACACAAACCTATGTGAGCTTGTAGAGGGTCGCTGGGACTGTAAGAAAACAGTGAGGGTTAGAAAACTACCCCACCCCAAGACCCTGAAAAGTAGGTGTAAAGTGCACCTACTACCCCCAGAGAGCATAGAAGTTGTGATAGGGGGATTCTGCAGGAAGAACAAACACCAGCAATGCAACAATAGTGGATTTCCGGGCCTGAGTACCTGTAAGACAAGGGAACCAAGTCCAATAGTCGCGACAGTGACGAGAGTTGGCAGGAGCCCAGGAAATGCCAGCTGAAGATGCAAGGAAGCTGCCACTGGATGGAAGAAGCTTGGAGTTCTGCAAGAAAGAAGAGGACTAGGGACTTCTCCTTTGGAAGACGGATGTCCAATGTCACGATGAAGCTAGCAGGGGTGTTCCCACGCAGAAAGACCACAAACAAGCCTTGCTAGTTGCAAGGGACATGGTAGAGGTTTTTGGGTGCTGCTGTGGCCCAGGAGGGACCAGGATGTCGCCACTTGGAGGAGGAGACAGAGGGGGCACCCAGCAACTCAGGGAGCCCTCACAGAAGCAGGCAGCACCCGCAGAACTACCCCAACAGGTACTTAAAAGAAAAGTGAACCGGAGTCCACGCAAAGTCACAAAAGGCAGTCCCACGACGCCGGAGGACAACTCAGAAGGTTGTGCACTGCAGAACGGAGTGCTGGGGACCCAGGCTGGGCTGTGCATGAAGGAAATCCTAGAAGAGTGCACAGGAGCCGGAACAGCTGCAAATCATGCAGTACACAGCTTTGCAGTCTAGCGTGGGGGAGGCAAAGACTAACTTCCACCAAAATTGGACTGAAGAGTCACTGGACTGTGGGAGTCACAGGGACAGAGTTGCTGTGTTCCAGGGACCATGCTCGTCAGGATAAGAGGGGACCCAGAGGACCAGTGTTGCAGTCTTTTGGTGCCTGCATTAGCAGGGGGAAGATTCCGTTGACCCACGGGAGATTTCTTCGGAGCTTCTGGTGCAGGGTGAAGGCAGGCTACCCTCAGAGCATGCACCACCTGGAAACAGTCGAGAAAGCCCACAGGATTAGGCGCTACAATGTTGCTGGTAGTCATCTTGCTACTTTGTTGCGGTTTTGCAGGCGTCCTGAGCAGTCAGTGGTCGATCCTTCGGTAGAAGGTGAAGAGGGAGATGCAGAGGAACTCTGGTGAGCTCTTGCATTCGTTATCTGAAGAATTCCCCAAAGCAGAGACCCTAAGTAGCCAGAAAAGGAGGTTTGGCTACCAAGTTAGGAGGATTGGCTACTAAGAGAGGTAAGAGCCTATCAGAAGGAGCCTCTGATGTCACCTGCTGGCACTGGCCACTCAGAGCAGTCCAGTGTGCCCCCAACAACTCTGTTTCCAAGATGGTAGAGGTCTGGGACACACTGGAGCAGCTTTGGGCACCTCCCCTGGGAGGTGCAGGTCAGGGGAGTGGTCACTCCCCTTTCCTTTGTCCAGTTTCGCACCAGAGCAGGGCTGGGGGTTCCCTGAACCGGTGTAGACTGGCTTATGCAGAGATGGGCACCATCTGTGCCCATCAAAGCATTTCCAGAGGCTGGGGGAGGCTACTCCTCCCCAGCCCTTCACACCTATTTCCAAAGGGAGAGGGTGTAACACCGACTCTCAGAGGAAATGCTTTGTTCTGTCTTCCTGGGCCAGGGCTGCCTGGACCCCAGGAGGGCAGAAATCTGTCTGAGGGGATGGCAGCAGCAGCAGCTGCAGTGGAGACCCAGGAAAGGCAGTTTGGCAGGGCCCGGGTTCTGTGCTAGAGACCCGGCGGATAATGGAATTGTCCCCCCAATACCAGAATGGTATTGGGGGGAGAATTCCATGATCTTAGACATGTTACATGGCCATATTCGGAGTTACCATTGTGACGCTATACATTGGTAGTGACCTATGTATAGTGCACACGTGTAATGGTGTCCCCGCACTCACAAAGTCCGGGAAATTTGTCCTGAACGATGTGGGGTCACCTTGGCTAGTGCCAGGGTGCCCACACACTAAGTAACTTTGCACCCAACCTTCACCAGGTGAAGGTTAGACATATAGGTGGCTTATGAGTTACTTAAGTGCAGTGGTAAATGGCTGTGAAATAACGTGGACGTTATTTCACGCAGGCTGCACTGGCAGGCCTGTGTAGGAATTGTCAGAGCTCCCTATGGGTGGCAAAATAAGTGCTGCAGCCTATAGGGATCTCTTGGAACCCCAATACCCTGGGTACCTCATTACCATATACAAGGGAATTATATGGGTGTACCAGTATGCCAATGTGAATTGGTAAATTTAGTCACTAGCCTGTTAGTGACAAATTTGGAAAGGAGAGAGAGCATAACCACTTAGGTTCTGGTTAGCAGAGCCTCAGTGAGACAGATATCACACAGGGAACACATACAGGGCACATACGTATGAGCACTGGGGCCCTGCCTGGCAGGGTCCCAGTGACACATAGACTAAAACAACATATATACAGTGAAATATGGGGGTAACATGCCAGGCAAGATGGTACTTTCCTACACAACCCCCCAAACGAAGGATAATAAGACTAGCCATGACCTGATGAGTCTTCATTGTCTAAGTGGAAATATTTGGAGAGACCATCTGCATTGAAGTGGGTACTCCCAGGTCTATGTTCCACTGTATAGTCCATTCCCTGTAGAGATATGGACCACCTCAACAATTTAGGGTTTTCACCTTTCATTTGTTTTAGCCAAAGTAGAGGTTTGTGGTCTGTCTGAACAAGAAAGTGAGTACCAAACAGGTATGGTCTCAACTTTTTCAGTGCCCAGACCACACCAAAGGCCTCCCTCTCTATGGCAGACCAACGCTTTTCTCTAGGGGTCAATCTTCTGCTGATAAAAGCAACTGGTTGATCCTGGCCCTCAGAATTCAGTTGTGATATGACTGCCCCTACCCCTAATTCAGATACATCAATTTGAACAATACATTTCTTGGAGTAACATGGGCTTTTTAGGACAGGTGCAGAGCACATGGCCTGTTTGAGCTCCTCAAAAGCTTTCTAACAGTTTGCTGTCCATAATACCTTTTTAGGCATTTTCTTTGAAGTGAGGTCATTAAGAAGGGCTGCAATGGAGCCATAGTTCTTTATGAACCTCCTATAGTACCCAATGAGGCCTAAAAAGGCTCTCACCTGAGTCTGAGTAGTAGGGGGAACCCAATCAATAATTGTTTGGATTTTCCCCTGAAGTGGTGCAATCTGTTCTCCACCAACCAGGTGTCCCAGATAAACCACCTTACCCTGCCCTATCTGGCACTTTGAAGCCTTGATAGTGAGGCCTGCCTTTTGCAGGGCCTCCAAAACTTTCCATAGGTGGACCAGGTGATCATCCCAGCTGGAGCTAAAGACAGCTATATCGTCCAGATATGCTGCACTAAAAACTTCCAGCCCTTGCAGGACTGTGTTCACCAACCTCTGAAAAGTGGCAGGTGCATTTTTCAATCCAAAAGGCATTACTGTGAATTGGTAATGGCCTCCAATGGTTGAAAATGCAGTTTTAGCTTTAGCATCTTCTGATAATTTGATCTGCCAATACCCTGCAGTCAAATCAAAAGTGCTTAGATACTTGGCAGATGCCAGTGGATCTATGAGCTCATCTGCCCTGGGTATAGGGTGAGCGTCTGTTTTGGTTACCTGGTTGAGACCTCTGTAGTCTACACAAAACCGCATTTCCTTCTTTCCATCTTTGGAATGAGGTTTTGGTACAAGTACCACAGGAGAAGCCCATGGACTTTCAGAGTGCTCAACCACTCCTAGTTTTAACATTTTCTGCACCTCTTGCTTTATGCAGTCTCTGACATGGTCAGGCTGCCTATAGATCTTGCTTTTGACAGGCAAGCTGTCTCCAGTATCTATAGTGTGCTCACACCAAGAAGTGGTACCTGGCACAGTAGAGAAGAGTTCAGAAAACTGACCCAGGAGATTTATGCAGTGGTCTTTCTGCTCAGCAGTAAGACAATCTGCCAGTACAACACCTTCCACTAGAGCATCTTGTTCTGTGGAAGAGAAGAGATCAGAGAGAGGGTCACTCTCTTCTTCCTAAGGGAATGTCGTGAGCAAGAGTTAAGAGGAACCTTCTGTACTCCTGAGGAATCACCAATCTCCTGGCAGCTCCAGGTTTTGGATCCCTTGCTTCAGTGTACAAGAGGTTGTCCTCCCAGTAAACTCTGTGAGAGTCACTGACATCGCCATTTGCTTGTTTGACAGCTTGCTGTCTTAGACCCTCTAGTGTGGGACAGGTCTGCTGTGCCACACTCAGCTCCTCCCTGGCAGGCCCCCCTTCACCCAAAAGCTCAGCAGTGTCTGCTTCCAGCTCCTCTGGTGTAGGTTCTGCACAGGGTGGAAATTCTTCTTCCTCAGAAGTAGAATCCACTGTAGAGGGAGGGATAGTAGGTAGTGCTTTACTTCTACTAGCCCTAGCTTTAGGGAGCACTTGGTCCATTCTTCCAGGATCCAAGTCACCCTGTCCTTTTTGCTTTTTGGCCTGAGCCCTGGTCAAAGCAAAAATATGCCCTGGAATGCCCAGCATTGCTGCATGAGCCTCCAACTCCACTTCTGCCCAAGCTGATGTCTCTAAATCATTCCCTAATAGACAGTCTACAGGTAAATCTGAGGCAACCACAACTTTCTTTGGGCCAGTAACCCCCCCCCCCAGTTGAGATTTACAACAGCCATGGGGTGGCTAAGGGTGTTGTTGTGAGCATCGGTTACTTGGTAGTGGTGACCAAGTAGGTGTTTTTCAGGGTGTACCAGTTTCTCTATCACCATTGTGACACTGGCACCTGTGTCCCTGTAGGCCTGAACCTCAACACCATTTATTAGGGGTAGTTGCTTGTACTTATCCATGTTAAGGGGACAAGCAACCAAGATGGCTAAATCAATAGCCCCCTCAGAGACTAACACAGCCTCTGTGGTCTCCCTAATCAGACCAACCCCAACTAAGTTACCAAAAGTGAGCCCAGCTACACCCTTGGATTGGCTATTTGTAGGTTTGCTCCCACCACCACTGCTATTACTAGGGGCACTAGAATTTGCAGCAGGGGTTGTGGTAGTGGGAGGTTTAGTGTTTTTCTTTGGACAACTGCCATCAGTTGCCCAATGGCCTTTGACTTTACACAAATAACACTAAGGCTTTTTAGGTTGATTATTGGAAGAGGATTTGGACCCACCACCCCCACCAGAGGATTTTTGTGGGCCTGATGAAGACTCAGTTTTACTTTTGTCCCCACCCTTGTCAGAAGACTTACCATCCTTCTTCTTGCAATCCTTGTCATCCCCTGTATGAACTTTTCTGTTCACTTTTGTTCTGACCCACTTGTCTGCCTTCTTTTCCACTTCTTGGGGAGAGGTCAGATCCGAGTCCACTAGATATTGGTGTAACAAGTCAGACACACAGTTATTCAGAATATGCTCTCTCAGAAGAACAAGTTACCTACCTTCGGTAACAAGGTATCTGGTAGAGACTCCATCTAGCTGCAGATTCCTTACCTTAGAATTCCCTGGCGTCAGCTTCAAATCCTGAGTTTTTTCTGAGCAGTACCCTGCGAGCGCCGTCCGGCGTCGTCGTTCGGATCCGCGTGCGTCGACCAGCTCCGCGTGCGTCATCAGCGTTGTTGGAGCTGTCTATGACGTCACGGTTGTCTATATAGACGCCGTCTCGGCGCGCGTACGTCAGTTCTTTCCCACAACTTCCCACGCCAGAAGCGCAGAGTCATGGAAGAACCAACAATTATGTATTTTACCTCTTTGACTGTTTGGAGTAAAAATTCTTTCATGCCTTTAAGAAAGGCAAAAAATGCCAAGATCAAAAATATACATATGTACACATAAATACATATATACAGATATATACATATCTACATGAGAAAAATTTCCCCAGAGCGGGGAGGCTTGGGCGGGTGTAAGGAATCTGCAGCTAGATAGAGTCTCTACCAGATACCTCGTTACCGAAGGTAAGTAACTTGTCCATCTGATAGAGACTTCTAGCTACAGCTTCCTTACCTTAGAATAGATACCCAAGCCATAACCCATGGCGGTGGGTCTGCAGGAGATTTTTACACAAAAAAATCATGCAAAACAGACCGGGCAAAATGCCCCTCTCTTCTCACCTGGCTATCCAGGCAGTAGTGTTTTGCAAACATGTGCAAAGAAGCCCACGTTGCAGCCTGACAAATGTCCACCACCGGTACGCCACGTGCTAACGCAGTGGTAGCAGCTTTCCCCCCTAGTAGAATGAGCTCTCAAGCCCTCAGGAGGCTGCTTCTTCGCCAAAGCGTAGCATATTTTTATACAGAGAAAGACCCAGCGCGAAATGGATCGTTTCTGCACTGCCCTACCGTTCTTTGCACCAATGTACCCCACAAAGAGTTGGTCGTCCACCCGGAACTCTTTAGTGCGGTCAAGGTAGAACGATAACGCTCTTTTTGGGTCCAGCCGATGGAGACGCTCCTCTTTCTTAGAGGGATGCGGTGGTGCAAAGAAGGTGGGCAGGGTGATATTTTGACCCAGATGGAAAGGGGTCACCACCTTGGGGAGGAAAGAGGCACGAGTTCTGAGAACCACTTTTTCAGGAAAGATTGTGAGATACGGCGGTTTTGATGACAAAGCCTGTAGCTCACTAACTCTTCTAGCAGATGTAATTGCCACCAAAAAAAGCTGTCTTAATAGTGAGCAGCCGAAGAGGACAGTTATGCAAGGGCTCGAAGGGAGCACACATAAGGAAGGTAAGAACCAAATGAACATCCCACTGGGGCATAACGAAAGGCACAGGTGGCAATAGATGTACAAGCCCTTTCAAAAACCTCTGTACTATAGGTGATTTAAACAGAGATGGTTGATCGGGCAACTGAAGAAAAGCCGATAAGGCTGCAAGATAGCCCTTGAGAGTCCCTGAGGAGGAACCCTGCTGGGCGAGAGACAAAATAAACAAAAGTATGTTAGACAGAGAAGAAGAAAGAGGATCAATAGACCTCTCTGAACAATATGAAACAAAACGTTTCCAACGGCAGGCGTAGATCGACTTAGTAGAGGGACGCCTGGCAGCCAGAATGACATCACAGACCTCGGGAGGGAGGTCATAAACCATCAACTGTCGCCACTCAATCTCCACGCATGAAGGCGCAAAGTTGACAGGTTCGGGTGGAGAACCTTCCCCTGCTACTGCGACAGAAGATCCTCCCGAAGAGGCAGCCTGATTGGAGGACCGATGCTCATTTTGAGAAGCTCTGGATACCAAACTCTCTGTGCCCAATCCGGAGCCACTATGATTACTTGGGCCCGGTCGTTCTTGATTTTCTTGATAACTCTGGGCAGAGGTGGTATAGGCGGAAAGGCGTACAGGAGGCCTGAACTCCACTCACGACAAAAAGCGTAGCCTAGCGATAGCCCCCTTGGAAACTCCAATGCGCAAAACTGCTGACATTACGCGTTCTCTACGGAGGCGAACAGATCTAACCAAGGCTCTCCCCACTGCTGAAAGAGTCCTTGCGCCACCTCCGGAAGGAGACACCATTTGTGATCCTCTAAGCATTTTCGGCTGAGTTCGTCTGCTCTGGCGTTCAGAGAACCTGCCAGGTGTTGAACCACCAGGATCATGCCCAGCTGTTCCAGCCATGTCCAGAGACGTAAAGCCTCTTGACAAAGGGTCCACTACCCCACACCGCCCTGCTTGTTGCAGTACCACATTGTGGTAGTGTTGTCCTTGAACACCTGCACCACCTTCCCTTTCACAACAGGAAGAAATGCTTTTAATGCTAGCCGGATCGCCCGAAGCTCCAACAAGTTGATGTGGAGCCCAGATTCCGCCGGAGACCAGTGACCTCTGATCTCCACCTCCCCCAGATGGCTGCCCCATCCCAGAAGTGACGCATCTGTCACTACCGTTAGATCTGGTTGGGGAAGGGAGAGGGGTCTGCCCTTGACCCACTCGCAGTTCACTAACCACCACTGCAGATCTTTTACAGTCCCCTCCGAGATCTGAACCACGTCGGTAAGATTTCCCTGATGCTGAGCCCATTGGAACTTCAGGTCCCACTGCAGGGCCCTCATGCGCCATCTGGCATGCTTGACCAACAGGATGCAGGAAGCCATGAGTCCCAGAGTCTGTCTCACCGAGATCTATGATAGAGGCCGTAACATCGAATCATAACCTAAATATCCTGAACCCGCTGATCGGGAGGATAAGCCTGATACTGCACTGTGTCCAGAACAGCTCCGATGAAAGTGTGCTTCTGAGAGGGAGTCAGGTGTGACTTCAGCACATTTATAGTGAACCCCAGCGAATGCAAGAGGTCTGCCGTCGCCTGGAGGTGGGTGACGAGAGCCTTGGGCGTAGGAGCCTTCAACAGCCAATCGTCTAGGTAGAGGAAGACTGAAATCCCTGACCTGCGCAAATGAGCTGCCAACACCGCCATCACCTTTGTGAACACCCGAGGGGCACTGGTGAGACCGAAAGGAAGCACGGTAAGCTGAAAGTGCTTGTGGCCCACCTTGAACTGCAGGTAACGCCTGTTGGGCTGGCAGGATAGGAATATGGAAATATGCATCCTGCAAATCCAACGCTACCATGCAGTCTCCTTGGTCTAGGGCAGGCAAAACCTGAGGAAGAGTGAGCATCTTGAGTTTCTCCTTCTTGAGGAAGAGATTGATGTCCCTTAAATCCAAGATAGGGCGAAGACCTTTGTTCTTTTTGGGAATCAGAAAGTAGCCGGAAAAACAACCACTGCCTACTTCTGATATCGGGACTCTTTCTATGGCTCCCTTGGCCAAGAGAGCTGTAACTTCCTCGCGGAGCAAAGCCAGATGGTCCTCCATCAGCCATTCCTTTGTCGGAGGGATAGAAGGAGGGAAAGACTGGAAAGGAAGAGAGTAGCCCTTCCGTATGATCTGCAGGACCCACTTGTCCGTGGTGATGGAAAGCCAGTGAGGGAGATGAAAACGAATCCTCCCTCCAACTGGACGGACATGATCCCGCAGAACCACACTAGGAGGGCTTGGGCGCAGAGGAGGGGGGCTGTGTGGTGGCCGACCTCTGGCCAGACCCTCTGGGTCTGATGGTTCCACGACCACGTCCTCTTCCAGGATGCTGTGAAGCCTGAAGACGGTGGCTAAACTGTGACTGGCCTCGAAAGGGGCGAAAGGCAGACTGCTGTCGTGCCGGTGCTGAAAGGCCCAAGGATCTGGCCGTGGCTCGAGAATCCTTGAATCTCTCAAGCGCGGAGTCTGCCTTTTCGCCAAAAAGGCGAGAGCCATCAAAGGGCATGTCCATCAAGCTGGACTGGACATCCCCTGAAAAACCAGTAGAACGTAGCCAGGTGTCGACGTAGGGCCACTGACGATTAAATCACTCTGCCCAGCGAGTCGGTCATTTCCAAGCCACGCTGGATCGTAACCTTGGCTGCATCTCTCCCATCCTTTACAGCCTAGGTGAGAGTGTCCTGTACACCCTCCGGGACCTGGGGCAGCACTTTTGCCACCGTATCCCATAAAGTATGGGAATAACGGCCCAATAGGCAAGAGGTGTTTACGGACCTCAATGCCAGGCTGGTGGAAGAAAACATCTTCTTCCCAAGCTGATCCTGCCTCTTGGATTCCCTATCTGGGGGAGCGGAAGGGAAGGCACCACGGGAAGTAGAGGCTTGGACAACCAAGCTCTCAGGAGTGGGGTGTTGTGTCAGGAAACTAGGGTCGCTGGGAGCGGGTCTATAGCAGCTGCCGACCGCCCTATTCAGAGGAGCCCCTCTGCTGGGTTTGGACCACGTACCCAGAAGGGCGTCTGTAAGAGCCTCATTGAAGGGCATATTCTTCCCAACTGGCACCATAGGCAAATCTAGGTCCAAGACCTCAGCTGCCCTACGCACCACCATAGCGAAAGAAGCACCCTCCCCCATAGCCACATTTGGAGGAGAGAACATACAAGTATCTGGAGACGTGTCAAGTCCACTGGCTTCCCCTAGATCCTCATACCAGTCCTGTTGCAATCCAGATTCTAAAGAGTCCTCAGACCCCTCCCATTCCTCTCCTGTGTCTGGCTGTTCGAAATAATGCTCAGACAATGATCTGAGCCGAATTGGCTCCGGCTCCGGATCATCCAGAATAAGGATGGGGCTACCACCGGTGGGCGCCGGTGGCGGAATCATCGACGTCGGACCCCGTGCCGAAGGAGGGCGACTGTGAGAGACCGTCGCCGGTCTGGACCCGGTATCGGATCCTGGGGTCCCCAACGGCGCTGAGGCCGAAGCCGCCGGTGTCAAATCCAAAGGGGCCCCTGCTGACCCCGTGGGCCCGAAGACCCATCCGAGGGTGCATCCCGCTCAAAAACGAGACGCATGGCCTCATAGAATTATTTTATCTGAGCGGGGGTCGATCCGATCCCCGGAAAAGGGGGAAGACGCGGAGTCGACCCTGGTGACGGCTCCGCAGAACCGCGCTCGGAACGTCGATGTTCCCTAGACGCCTCGTGAGCCGACGGGCGTGGCGAAAACAAAGTCCACTTGGACTTCTTCTTCTTCTTGTGCCTCTAACCTTCGGATGACCTTTAATGCGAGGAAGAGGACTTGGGGCTCCAGGAGCGATGCCACGACCTCCTCCTACTGCGGGACCGTGACCTCCGTGGAGTCGCGCCAACCGAAGACGAATGTCGGGCCACAAGAGGCTTATGGGATCTCTCCATCAAGGCCTTCGGCGCCATGGTCCGACAGTCGTAGCACAAGGTGGAATCGTGGTCCTTCTCCAGGCACCAAAGACAAACTCGGTGCGGATCCGTCACCGACAAGGTGAGATGACACGCACCACACGGCTTGAATCCTGTCTTTCTCGAAGACATGACTCCTAACATTCAAAAAAGCGTCGACAAACAGTCTAAGCAGGATAGCTCTTTCCAAAAATGCGCTTAATTGGCGCGGAAGGAAAAGAACTGAAGTACGCACGACGAGATGGCATCTATATAGACAGCCATGACATCATAGACGGCTCCAACAATGCTGACGACGCACGCGGAGCTGCTTGACGCACGCGGATCTGAACGACGCTGCCTGATGGCGTGCACGCAGGGTACTGCTCAGAAAAAACTCCGGATTCGAAGCTGACGCCAGGGAATTCTAAGGTAAGTGGCAGCTTCCTTGCATCTTCAGCTGGCATTTCCTGGGCTGCTGCCCACTTTCGACACTGTCACGACTATTGGACTTGGTCCCCTTGTCTTACAGGTACTCAGGTCCGGAAATCCACTGTTGTTGCATTGCTGGTGTTTGTTCTTCCTGCAGAATCCCCCTAACACGACTTCTGTGCTCTCTGGGGGTAGTAGGTGCACTTAACACCCACTTTTCAGGGTCTTGGGGTGGGGTATTTTTCTAACCCTCACTGTTTTCTTACAGTTCCAGCGACCTTCTACAAGCTCACATAGGTTTGGAGTCCATTCGTGGTTCGCATTCCACTTTTGGAGTATATGGTTTGTGTTGCCCCATACCTATGTGCTCCTATTGCAACCTATTGTAATTCTACACTGTTTGCATTACTTTTCATGCTCTTACTTACCTAATTTTGGTTTGTGTACATATAACTTGTGTATATTACTCACCTTCTTACTGAGGGTACTCACTGAGAAACGTTTAGCATATTGTCATAAAAATAAAGTACCTTTATTTTTAGTAACTCTGTGTATTGTGTTTTGTTATGATATTGAGCATATGATATAAGTGGGATAGTAGGAGCTTTCCATGTCTCCTAGTTCAGCCTAACCTGCTTTGCCACAGCTACCTTCTATCAGCCTCAGCTGCTAGAAACACCTCTTCTACACTAAGAAGGGATAACTGGACCTGGCACAAGGTGTAGGTATCTCTGGTACCCACTACAAGCCAAGCCAGCCTCCTACATTGGTTGTGCAGCGGTGGGATAAGTACTTGTAACTACTTACCACTTTGTCATTTTGTACTTTTCATAAGAGAATCATATACCAAACAGTTCAGTGTATGTACACTTAACCAAAAAAGTTTGCTTTTCTTCTCTAAAACTTTTTACAAAGTTCTGAAAAGTTTCTTAAAACTTCTAAAAGTTTTCTAATAGTTAGAAAAGGTTTTTTTCTCTGTGCTTTAAAAAGTTCTGAAATTTTGTCTTCCTTTTCAATATCTCTAAACCTTTTTCTATCATGTCTGTGGTAGATTCAGCTCCCAAAACTGTCAATCCTACTTATGACAGTTTGAATTACAAGAGCTTAAGGAGTCTCTGCTTAGATAGAGGTTTAGTTATAGGAAAGAACCATACAAAAGAGTTTCTGTTCAACATGCTTATTGTAGATGATGAGAACCAAGCTGGTCAATCAAATGAGAGGTTAGCACATATAGAACCTTCCCAGTCTGATTCAGGAGAGTTCCCTGAGAAGGGTAGGAGGGTTCTGAACACGGTCTGCCCCCTAGCAGGACACCCAGTAATGTTGGTAGTAATGAAGGTTCCCATCAAAGTAGGGAATCCTTTATTCCTAGAGGCCAAGTTAGGGACAGGTCCCCCTCTGAAGTTTCCCATTTGTCATCTGTGTGAAAGCATTCCTAACTCACCCACCCTGAGGATAACTTGTTAGGAAGGGAACTCAGAAAGTTGAGGGTTGAAGAGACCAGACTGAAGCTTAAACAGCAACAGCTGGCCTTACATAGGGAATCCCTAGACATTGAGAAGGAAAGACAGAGGTTGGGGTGAGGACCCCATGGTGGCAGCAGCAGTATTCCTGATAGTAATTGTAGGAGGCTGGACTGGCTTGTAGTGAGTACCAAGGGGTACTTGCACCTTGCACCAGGCCCAGTTATCCCTTATTAGTGCATAGGGTGTCTAGCAGCTTAGGCTGATACATAATGGTAGCTTAGGAGAGCAGCTTAGGCTGAACTAGGAGACGGGTGAAGCTACTACAGAACCACTTAGTGTCATATGCACAATATCATAAGAAAACACAATACACAGTTATACTAAAAATAAAGGTACTTTATTTTTATGACAATATGCCAAAGTATCTTAGAGTATACCCTCAGTGAGAGGATAGGAAATATACACAAGATATATATACACAATAGCAAAAATATGCAGTATAGTCTTAGAAAACAGTGCAAACAATGTATAGTTACAATAGGATGCAAAGGGGAAACATAGGGAGGGGGCAACACAAACCATATACTCCAAAAGTGGAATGCGAACCACGAATGGACCCCAAACCTATGTGACCTTGTAGAGGGTCGCTGGGACTATTAGAAAATAGTGAGAGTTAGAAAAATAAACCTCCCCAAGACCCTGAAAAGTGAGTGCAAAGTGCACTAAAGTTCCCCTAAGGACAAAGAAGTCGTGTTAGAGGAATAATGCAGGAAAGACACAAACCAACAATGCAACAACTGTGGATTTCCAATCTAGGGTACCTGTGGAACAAGGGGACCAAGTCCAAAAGTCACAAGCAAGTCGGAGATGGGCATATGCCCAAGAAATGCCAGCTGTGGATGCAAAGAAGCTTCTACTGGACAGAAGAAGCTGAGGTTTCTGCAGGAACGAAAAGGGCTAGAGGCTTCCCCTTTGGTGGACGGATCCCTCTTGCCGTGGAGAGTCGTTCAGAAGTGTTTTCCCGCCGAAAGAACGCCAACAAGCCTTGCTAGCTGCAAATCGTGCGGTTAGCGTTTTTGGACGCTGCTGTGGCCCAGGAGGGAACAGGAGGTCGCAAATTGGACCAGGAGAGAGAGGGGACGTCGCGCAAGACAATGAGCCCTCTCAGCAGCAGGTAGCACCCGGAGAAGTGCCAGAAACAGGCACTACGAGGATGCGTGAAACAGTGCTCACCCGAAGTCGCACAAAGGAGTCCCACGTCGCCGGAGACCAACTTAGAAAGTCGTGCAATGCAGGTTAGAGTGCCGTGGACCCAGGCTTGGCTGTGCACAAAGGATTTCCGCCGGAAGTACACAGGGGCCGGAGAAGCTGCAAAAGTCGCGGTTCCCAGCAATGCAGCCCAGCGAGGTGAGGCAAGGACTTACCTCCACCAAACTTGGACTGAAGAGTCACTGGACTGTGGGGGTCACTTGGACAGAGTCGCTGGATTCGAGGGACCTCGCTCGACGTGCTGAGAGGAGACCCAAGGGACCGGTAAGGCAGCTTTTTGGTGCCTGCGGTTGCAGGGGGAAGATTCCGTCGACCCACGGGAGATTTCTTCGGAGCTTCTGGTGCAGAGAGGAGGCAGACTACCCCCACAGCATGCACAAGCAGGAAAACAGTCGAGAAGGCGGCAGGATCAGCGTTACAGAGTTGCAGTAGTCGTCTTTGCTACTATGTTGCAGGTTTGCAGGCTTCCAGCGCGGTCAGCAGTCGATTCCTTGGCAGAAGGTGAAGAGAGAGATGCAGAGGAACTCGGATGAGCTCTTGCATTCGTTATCTAAAGTTTCCCCAGAGACAGAGACCCTAAATAGCCAGAAAAGAGGGTTTGGCTACCTAGGAGAGGGGATAGGCTACTAACACCTGAAAGAGCCTATCAGAAGGAGTCTCTGACGTCACCTGGTGGCACTGGCCACTCAGAGCAGTCCAGTGTGCCAGCAGCACCTCTGTTTCCAACATGGCAGAGGTCTGGAGCACACTGGAGAAGCTCTGGACACCTCCCAGGGGAGGTGCAAGTCAGGGGAGTGGTCACTCCCCTTTCCTTTGTCCAGTTTCGCGCCAGAGCAGGGCTAAGGGGTCCCCTGAACCGGTGTAGACTGGCTTATGCAGAATTGGGCACATCTGTGCCCAAGAAAGCATTTCCAGAGGCTGGGGGAGGCTACTCCTCCCCTGCCTTCACACCATTTTCCAAAGGGAGAGGGTGTAACACCCTCTCTCAGAGGAAGTCCTTTGTTCTGCCATCCTGGGCCAGGCCTGGCTGGACCCCAGGAGGGCAGATGCCTGTCTGAGGGGTTGGCAGCAGCAGCAGCTGCAGTGAAACCCCAGGAAGGGCAGTTTGGCAGTACCAGGGTCTGTGCTACAGACCACTGGGATCATGGGATTGCGCCAACTATGCCAGGATGGTATAGAGGGGGCAATTCCATGATCATAGACATGTTACATGGCCATATTCGGAGTTACCATTGTGAAGCTACATATAGGTAGTGACCTATATGTAGTGCACGCGTGTAATGGTGTCCCCGCACTCACAAAGTTCAGGGAATTGGCTCTGAACAATGTGGGGGCACCTTGGCTAGTGCCAGGGTGCCCTCACACTAAGTAACTTTGCACCTAACCTTTACCAGGTAAAGGTTAGACATATAGGTGACTTATAAGTTACTTAAGTGCAGTGTAAAATGGCTGTGAAATAACGTGGACGTTATTTCACTCAGGCTGCAGTGGCAGGCCTTTGTAAGAATTGTCAGAGCTCCCTATGGGTGGCAAAAGAAATGCTGCAGCCCATAGGGATCTCCTGGAACCCCAATACCCTGGGTACCTCAGTACCATATACTAGGGAATTATAAGGGTGTTCCAGTAAGCCAATGTAAATTGGTAAAAATGGTCACTAGCCTGTTAGTGACAATTTGGAAAGAAATGAGAGAGCATAACCACTGAGGTTCTGATTAGCAGAGCCTCAGTGAGACAGTTAGTCACTACACAGGTAACACATTCAGGCACACTTATGAGCACTGGGGCCCTGGTGAACAGGGTCCCAGTGACACATACAACTAAAACAACATATATACAGTGAAAAATGGGGGTAACATGCCAGGCAAGATGGTACTTTCCTACAGTAATCCTGTTAGAGAGCATGATTCCAGGAATCTGCACAAGATAGTCCCCCCATACAAGGAGGGAGATGACATCAACAAGTGGTTTGCGGCACTTGAGAGGGCCTGTATGGTACAGGGGGTCCCTCAAAGGCAGTGGGCTGCTATTTTGTGGCTATCTTTCACTGGAAAGGGTAGGGATAGGCTCCTTACTGTTAGAGAAAGTGAAGCCAACAACTACACAGTATTGAAGGATGCACTCTTGGATGGATTTGGCTTAACCACTGAACAATACAGGATTAAGTTAAGAGACACGAGAAAAGAGTCCTCCCAAGACTGGACAGATTTTGTTGACTGTTCAGTGAAGGCCTTGGAGGGGTGGTTACACGGCAGTAAAGTTTCTGACTATGAAAGGCTGTATAATCTTATTCTGAGAGAGCATATTCTGAATAACTGTGTGTCTGACTTGTTACACCAATATCTAGTGGACTCAGATCTGACCTCTCCCCAAGAATTGGGAAAGAAGGCAGACAAATGGGTCAGAACAAGAGTGAACAGAAACGTTCATACAGGGGGTGACAAGGATGGCAAAAAGAAGGATGGTAAGTCTTCTAACAAGGGTGGGGACAAATATAAAAATGAGTCTTCATCAGGCCCACAAAAACACTCTGGTGGGGGTGGTGGATCCAAATCCTCTTCTAATCAAGTAAAAAAGCCTTGGTGTTATTTATGTAAAGTAAAAGGCCATTGGACAACTGATGTCAGTTGTCCAAAGAAAAACACCAAACCTCCCACTACCACAACCCCTACTGCAACCTCTAGTGCCCCTAGTAATAGCAGTGGTGGTGGGAGCAAACCTACTAATTGCCAATCCAAGGGTGTAGCTGGGCTCACTTTGGTAATTTAGTTGGGGTTGGTCTTGTTAGGGAGACCACAGAGGCTGTGTTAGTCTCTGAAGGTGCCATTGATTTGGCCACCTGGGTTTCTTGTCCCCTTTATATGGATAAGTACAATCAACTTCCCCTAATCAATGGTGTTGAGGTTCAGGCCTACAGGGACACAGGTGCCAGTGTTACCATGGTAATAGAGAAGCTGGTACACCCTGAACAACACCTACTTGGTCACCAGTACCAAGTGACAGACGCTCATAACAACACTCTTAGCCACCCCATGGCTGTTGTGAATCTCAACTGGGGGGGGCGGGGTACCAAAGAAAGTTGTGGTTGCTTCAGATTTACCTGTAGACTGTCTACTAGGAAATGATTTAGAGATATCAGCTTGGGCAGAAGTGGAGCTGGAGGCTCATGCAGCAACGCTGGGCATTCCTGGGCATATTTTTGCTTTGACAAGGGCTCATGCCAAAAAGCAAAAAGGACAAGGTGACTTGGATGCTGGAACAATGGACCAAGTGCTCACTAAAGCTAGGGTTAGTAAGGGTAAATCCCTACCCTCTAACCCTCCCTCTACAGATGATTCCACTTCTGAGGAAGAAGAATTTCCACCTGTGCAGAACCTTCACCAGAGGAGCTGGCAGCAGACACTGCTGAGCTTTTGGGTGGAGGGGGGAGCTGAGTGTGGCACAGCAGACCTGTCCCACATTAGAGGGTCTAAGACAGCAAGCTGTCAAACAGCAAAATGGGGATGTCAGTGACTCACATAGAGTTTACTGGGAGGACAACCTCTTGTACACAGAGGCAAGGGACCCAAAACCTAGAGCAGCCAGGAGATTGGTCCTTTCCCTGCAGTACAGAGAGTTCCTCCTAACTCTGGCACATGACATTCCCTTGGCTGGACATTTGGGTCAGATTAAAACATGGGAAAGGCTTCTCCCCCTGTTTCACTGGCCTAGGATGTCAGAGGACACAAAGGATTTTTGTAAGTCCTGCGTGACCTGCCAAGCCAGTGGCAAGACTGGTGGCACCCCAAAGGCTCCCCTTATTCCACTGCCTGTGGTTGGGGTTCCCTTTGAAAGGGTAGGGGTTGACATAGTTGGCCCCCTTGACCCTCCTACTGCTTCAGGCAATAGGTTTATCGTGGTGGTAGTGGACCATGCCACAAGATATCCTGAAGCAATTCCTCTAAGGACCACTACAGCACCTGCAGTGGCAAAACCCCTCCTGGGAATCTTTTCCAGGGTGGATTTCCCAAAAAAGGTTGCAGCAGACAGGGGTAGCAACTTTATGTCTGCATACTTGAAGGCCATGTGGAAGGAATGTGGTGTAACATACAAATTAACCACACCTTATCATCCACAAAGAAATGGACTGGTAGAGAGGTTTAAAAAAACTCTCAAAGGAATGATAATGGGACTCCGTGAAAAACTCAGGAGGAGATGGGATGTCCTGTTACCTTGCCTCCTTTTTGCTTACAGGGAGGTACCCCAAAAAGGAGTGGGCTTCAGCCCCTTTGAACTCCTATTTGGACACCCTGTAAAAGGTCCTCTAACACTTGTAAAGGAGGGTTGGGAACAACCTTTAAAAGCTCCTAAGCAAGACATAGTGGACTATGTACTTGGCCTAAGATCCAGAATGGCTGAGTACATGAAAAAGGCAAGTAAAAACCTTCAGGCCAGCCAAGAGCTCCAAAAGCAATGGCATGACCAGAAGGCTGTTCTGATTCAGTACCAACCAGGACAGAAGGTGTGGGTATTGGAGCCTGGGGCCCCAAGAGCACTCCAAGACAAATGGAGTGGACCCCACATCATTGTTGAAAAGGAGGGAGAGGTGACCTACTTGGTTGTCCTGGGCACTGCCAGGAGTCCCCTTAGGGTGCTCCATGTCAATCGCCTAAAACCCTACTATGACAGGGCTGATCTCACCCTGCTCATGGCAACAGATGAGGGACAGGAAGAAGAGAGTGACCCTCTCCCTAATCTCTTCTCTTCCACAGAACAGGATGCTCTAGTGGAAGGTGTCGTTTTGGCAGATTGTCATACTGCTGAGCAAAAAGACAACTGCATAAATCTCCTAGGTCAGTTTTCTGAACTCTTTTCTACTATGCCAGGCACCACTTCTTGGTGTGAGCACACTGTAGATACTGGAGACAGCATGCCTGTCAAAAGTAAATCTTTAGGCAGCCTGACCATGTCAGGGACTGCATAAAACAAGAAGTTCAGAAAATGCTTGAACTGGGAGTGGTTGAACATTCTGAAAGCCCATGGGCCTCTCCTGTGGTGCTTGTACCAAAGCCTCACTCCAAAGATGGAAAAAGGGAAATTAGGTTTTGTGTAGATTACAGAGGTCTCAACCAGGTAACAAAAACTGATGCTCACCCTATACCCAGGGCAGATGAGCTCATAGATACGCTGGCATCTGCCAAGTATCTAAGCACCTTTGATTTGACTGCACGGTTTTGGCAGATCAAGTTATCAGAGGATGCTAAAGCAAAAACTGCATTTTCGACTATTGGAGGGCACTACAAATTCACAGTAATGCCATTTGGTTTGAAAAATGCACCTGCCACTTTTCAGAGGTTGGTGAATACAGTCCTGCAAGGGTTGGAGGCTTTTAGTGCAGCATATCTAGATGATATAGCTGTCTTTGGCTCCACCTGGGATGATCACCTGGTCCACCTGTGGAAAGTTTTGGAGGCCCTGCAAAAGGCAGGCCTCACTATCAAGGCCTCAAAGTGCCAGATAGGGCAGGGGAAAGTGGTTTTTCTGGGCCACTTGGTAGGTGGGGAACAGATTTCACCACTGCAGGGGAAGATCCAGACTATTATGGAATGGGCTCCCCATGCAACTCAAACCCAGGAGAGAGCGTTTTTAGGCCTCACAGGGTACTATAGGAGGTTTATTAGTAATTATGGCTCCATTACAGCTCCTCTTAATGACCTCACTAGTAAAAAGTAGCCTAAAAAGGTATTATGGACAGCTAGCTGTCAAAAAGCTTTTGATGAGCTCAAACAGGTCATGTGCTCTGCACTTGTCCTCAAAAGCCCTTGCTAATCCAAAAAGTTCATAGTCCAGACTGATGCTTCTGAATTGGGGTTTGGGGCAGTGCTATCATAGCTTAATACTGAGGGCCAGGATCCACCTGTTGCCTTTATCAGCAGGAGGTTGACCCCTAGAGAAAAGCGTTGCCATAGAGAGGGAGGCCTTTGCTTTGGTCTGGGCACTGAAAAAGTTGAGACCATATCTGTTTGGTACTCACTTTATTGTTCAGACAGACCACAAACCTCTACTTTGGCTAAAACAAATGAAAAGTGAAAACCCTAAATTGTTGAGGTGGTCCATATCCCTACAGGAAATGGACTATACAGTGGAAGATAGACCTGGGAGTACCCACTCCAATGCAGATGGACTCTCCAGATATTTCCACTTAGACAATGGAGACTCATCTACGCCAATTGTGGGGTGAAAAAATTTACCAGCGACCAAATTTGGAGGAGAGAACACACTGACATCAGGCAAAATTTGGGAGTAACTTTGTCAGAAAGATTCCACTTTCCTAAACCCTTAAGTGGTTCAGGCTCCAGAGAAGTGGGCATGAAAGAAAAGATGAACAAAAGTGCAAGAACGGTACAGATAAACCATGAAGAATGTTATCGGACCCAGCGTCAGAGCATGTATACAGAAAGAACTAAGGGCCAGATGTAGCAAAGTATTTGCACGTCGCAAACGGCGAAAATCGACGTTTGCGAGGTGCAAATGCCTCTTTGCTATGCAGAAATGCATATTGCGAGTCGGTACCGACTCGCAATATGCATTTCAGAATCGCAAATAGGAAGGGGTGTTCCCTTCCTATTTGCGATTCGGAATGGAATGCAATACCATTTGCGACCGCATATGTGGTCGCAAAGGGTATCGCAGTTACCATCCACTTCAAGTGGATGGTAACCCACTCTCAAATTGGAAGGGGTCCCCACGGGACCCCTTCCAGTTTGTGAATGGACCCAAAACATTTTTTTCAGGGCAGGTAGTGGTCCAAGGGACCACTGCCTGCCCTGAAAAAACCAGAAACTAAAGGTTTCGTTTTTTTTTTTAAGTGCAACTCATTTTCCTTTAAGGAAAACGGGCTACACTTAAAAAAAAAAAACTGCTTTATTGAAAGCAGTCACGAACATGGAGGTCTGCTGACTACAGCAGGCCTCCATGTTTGCGAGTGCCTAGACTCGCTATGGGGCCGCAATTAGCGACCCACCTCATTAATATTAATGAGGTGGGTCATTGCGACCCCATAGCGAGTTGCAGACGGTGTCTGAGACACCGTTCTGCATACCAATTTGCGAGTTGCAAATTGCGAGTCGGAATGACTCGCAATTTGCAACTCGCAAATTGGATTTTTCCTACATCTGGCCCTTAGTGAGTTTTTCATTTCTAGAAGAGCTTATGCAGCCAGGCACCTCATACTATATGTATCTCACCTACTGGAAATATTTCCAGATATCATTTGACCCCGGAGGAATTTTCTAAACTAAAGTAATTTATTAGAGAGGTATTCATCACAATTTTGTCAAATATGCTCTGGTTATTTATTAGATGCAAAGCTTTAGGTTTACCTTTTTTGGTGTTGTTGCAACAGATTGAACAGCTTCAGGGCACTTGACATAGAGCTTTTTGGAAATATCTTCTTCTGAAACCATGCTCTTAAAAAATAAATGAAAGCTGAAATTATTAGTCAATAAAAACCATAGCCCAAGAAATACAAGAATGCAGTACAATACAGAATGTACACATTAAAACGAATCGTAGGTGTAGGAAAATGCCACTGTTGGCATGGTTATCCTCTAACCTTTTGCCTTTTGCTGATGCCAGCTTTGATTGAAAGCGTGCTGGGACCCTGCTAACCAGGCCCCAGCACCAGTGTTCTTTCCCTAAAACTGTACCTTTGTCTCCCCAATTGGCACAGCCCTGGCACACAAATAAGTGCCTTGTAAAAGGTTCCCCTGGTACCAAGGGCAGTGTGGCCAGGGAAGGTCTCTAAGGGCTGCAGCATGTATTCTGCCACCCTGGGGGCCCCTCACTCAGCACATGCACATTGCCTCACAGCTTGTGTGTGCTGGTGGGGAGAAAATGACCAAGTCGACATGGCACTCCCGTCAGAGTGCCATGCCCACAACCCACTGCCTGTGGCATAGGAAAGTCACCCTTCTAGCAGGCCTTACATCACTAAGACAGGGTGCACTATACCACAGATGAGGGCATAGTTGCATGAGCACTATGCCCCTACAGTGTCTAAGCCAATTATTAGACATTGTAAGTGCAGTGTAGCCATATAGAGTATATGGTCTGAGAGTTTGTCAAACACAAACTCCACAGTTCCATAATGGCTACAGTGAAAACTGGGAAGTTTGGTATCAAACTTCTCAGCACAATAAATCCACACTGATGCCAGTGTGGGATTTATTGAGAAATGCACACAGAGGGCATCTTAGAGATGCCCCCTGCATGCCAGCCCAACTGCTAGTGCTAGGCTGACCGGTCTCGACCAGCCTGCCACTTCCAGACAAGTTTCTGGGCATTTGGGGTGAGTGCCTTTGTGCCCTCTGTGACCAGGAACAAAGCCTGTCCTGGGTTGAGGTGCTTCTTATCTCCCCCTGTAGGAACTGTAACACCTGGTGGTGAGCCTCAAAGGCTCAATCCTGGTGTTACAGTACCCCAGGACACTCCAGCTAGTGGAGATGCCCGCACCCCAAACACAGCCCCCACTTTTGGTGGCAAGTCAGGGTAGATAATGAGAAAAACAAGGACGAGTCACCCCCTCAGCCAGGTCCACCCCTAAGGTGACCAGAGCTGATGTGATCCCCTCCTTAGAAAATCCTCCATCTTGTTTGGAGGATTTAGCCCAATAGGTATAGGAATGAGCCCCCCTCCCTAAAGGGAGGAGGCACAAGGAAGGTGTAGCCACCCTCAGAGACAGTAGCCATTGGCTACTGTCCTCCAGCCCTACCACACCCCTAAATTTAGTATTTAGGGGTGACCCTGAACCCAGAAAATCAGATTCCTGATGACCTACAAAGAGGAAGGAAAGCTGACCTGAAAATCCTGCAGAGAAAAAGGAAGACGACAACTGCTTTGGCCCCAGCCCGACCGGCCTGTCTCCTGATTCAAAGAACATGCACCAGCGACTGCTGCGGGCCCAGAGACCTCAGCCGACTCAGAGGACTTTCCTGCAACTACAAAGGACCAAGAACTCCAGAGGACAGCAGAACTGTCTACCTCAAGCAAGAAGAATCCATCTTTAAAGGGACTCTCACCTCACTCCAGAAGCGTGAGACTCCACCACTCTGCACCCGATGTCCCTGGCCCGTCTCCAGACAAACCAACGATCCAGAGAGGATCCCCAGGCGACTCTGACGACGTGTCCACCCTGGGCTAGCCTCTCTGCACTCCCATGATGACGTCTGCAGAAGGAATCCTGAGGACCACCCATACCGCAACTGCCCGGAAAGAAGAAACCCGACGCTTGGAAGAAGCACTGCACCGGCAGCCCCCAGGGCTCGAGAAGAACCAACCATTGGTGCAGCAGTGACCAGCAGGCAGCCTCACCCTTGCCCAATCGGTGGCTGGCCAGAGAAGCTCCCCTATGCCCTGCCTGCAACGTCTGAGTGACCCCCATGTCCCTTCATTGGTTTCAACTACAAACCCAATGCCTTGTTTGCCCACTGCACCCGGCTGCCCCTGTGCCGCTGAGGGTGTGCTTTGTGTGCCTACTTGGGACCCACCTCCCCAGTGCTCTACTAAACCACCCTGGTCTGCTCCCCGAGGGCGCAGGTATTTACCTGCCAGCAGAGTAGAACCTGAGCACCCTCTGTCTCCGTAGGAGCCTATGTTATTTGGGCCCCCCTTTGACCTCTGCACCTGGTGCTGGGTGTTTGGGGTGGACTTGAACCCTTAACGGTGGGCTGCCTATGCCACGGAGAATTAACTTGTAAGTGCTTTACTTAACACATTAACCTAACTGTACTTACCTCCCCCAGGAACTGTTGAATTTTGCACTGTGTCCACTTTTGAAATAGCTTATTGACATCTTATGTACCTTACCTGCAATTTGAATCTTGTGGTTCTAAAATAAATTAGGAAAATAATACTTTTCTATATAAAAACCTATTGGCCTGGAGTTCAGTCATTGAGTGTGTGTTCTCATTTATTGCCTGTGTGTGTATAACAAATGCTTAACACTACCCTCTGATAAGCCTAACTGCTCAACCACACTACCACAAATAGAGCATTAGTATGATCTATTATTGCCTCTGTCAAGCCTCTTGGGGAACCCCTGGACTCTGTGCACACTATCTCCCACTTTGAGATAGTATATACAGAGCCAGCATCTTACAGTGATGGCTCAGGGGTGGGGGTCTAAGACTTTGCTGGACTACTCAGCCAATACCTGATCACACAACTAAATTCCAAAATTGTCACTAGAAAATTGATTTTTTTATTTTTACTATTTTCCTAAATCTTTTAAAGTCCTGCTAGGGCCTTGTGTAAGTCCCTGTTAGCATTTCTTTTTAAATGTAAACGTTTTGTAAAAGTTAGGATTTAAGTACTAGAAGTAGTTTTTAGTTTCTTAAAAAGTAATCCAAACTTTTAGAGACATTGGCCCTAATTATGACATTGGTGGTAAATCCCACTTACGGCCATGCTGACTGTCGCCAACATACCAAAGCCGCGGTGGTTATCAATTCACCATATTATAACACACGCACACCAATCCAACAGAATTCAGACACAAATCCGGTACACCAAAGGTCAGTGATAAACTGGCGGTATCAAAACCCACACCGTTACGCCAAAAGAACAACGCCCATCACATTATGACCCACAAATCACCACGGCGGACATTCAACCGCTGTAAACCATTGGCGGTACATACCGCCATGCTCAAAATACACACATACATACAAAACAACAACACACAGGACAATTCAAACAACACACACCTGACACCCATACACACACCACACCCACACACTCACACCACTATAAAACACACACCCACATTACCCACAACCCTTTACGACTGCAAATAATTTCCAACAGACAGACAGCAAGAGCACTCACAACCAGAGCCACATACCACTCACACCTATACACCACTCACACACCCCACATCACACACCCCAACACATTACCCTACACATGCTCACCTACACACCTTACACAACAACCATGTGTAGGAAGATAGCCTCTTTCTAGCATTGTTATCCACACTTTTGGCCTCTTGTGAGTATATGTCAGAGTGTCTTTACTGTCTCACTGGTATCCTGCTAGCCAGGACCCCGGTGCTCATAGTGAAAACCCTATTTGTCAGTGTTTAAATAGCCAGAAAAGGAGGTTTGGCTACCTAGGAAGGAGGATTGGCTACTAAGAGAGGTAAGAGCCTATCAGAAGGAGTCTCTGATGTCACCTGCTGGCACTGGCAACTCAGAGCAGTCCAGTGTGCCGGCAACACCTCTGTTTCCAAGATGGCAGAGGTCTGGGGCACACTGGAGGAGCTCTGGGCACCTCCCCTGGGAGGTGCAGGTCAGGGGAGTGGTCACTCCCCTTTCCTTTGTCCAGTTTCGTGCCAGAGCAGGGCTCGGGGATCCCTAAACCGGTGTAGACTGGCTTATGCAGAGATGGGCAGCATCTCTGCCCTTCAAAGCATTTCCAGAGACTGGGGGAGGCTACTCCTCCCCAGCCGTGACACCTATTTCCAAAGGGAGAGGGTGTAACACCCTCTCTCTGAGGAAGTCCTTTGCTCTGCCTTCCTGGGCCAGGCCTGGTTGGACCACAGGAGGGCAGAAACCTGTCTGAGTGGTTGGCAGCAGCAGCAGCTGCAGTGAAACCCCGGGAAAGGCAGTTTGGCAATACCCGGGTCTCTGCTAGAGATTTGGGGGATCATGGAATTGGCTCCCCAATGCCAGAATGGCATCGGGGTGACAATTCCATGATCTTAGACATGTTACATGGCCATGTTCAGAGTTACCATTATGACGCTATACATAGGTAGTGACCTATGTATAGTGCACGTGTGAAATGGTGTCCCCGCACTCACCGGGGAATTTGCCCTGAACGATGTGGGGGCACCTTGGCTAGTGCCAGGGTGCCCACACACTAAGTAACTTAGCACCCAACCTTCACCAGGTGAAGGTTAGACATATAGGTGACATATAAGTTACTTAAGTGCAGTGGTAAATGGCTGTGAAATAACGTGGACGTTATTTCACTCAGGCTGCAGTGGCAGGCCTGTGTAAGAATTGTCAGAGCTCCCTATGGGTGACAAAAGAAATGCTGCAGCCCATAGGGATCTCTTGGAACCCCAATACCCTGAAGACCTCAGTACCATATACTAGGGAATCATAAGGGTGTTCCAGTATGCCAATGTGAATTGGTGAAATTGGTCACTAGCCTGTTAGTGACAATTTGGAAAGCAGAGAGAGCATAACTGTAGGAGGCTGGACTGGCTTGTAGTGAGTACCAAGGGGTACTTGCACCTTGCACCAGGCCCAGTTATCCCTTATTAGTGTATAGGGTGTCTAGCAGCTTAGGCTGATAGATAATGGTAGCTTAGCAGAGCAGCTTAGGCTGAACTAGGAGACGTGTGAAGCTACTACAGTACCACTTAGTGTCATATGCACAATATCATAAGAAAACACAATACAGAGTTATACTAAAAATAAAGGTACTTTATTTTTATGACAATATGCCAAAGTATCTTAGAGTGTACCCTCAGTGAGAGGATAGGAAATATACACAAGATATATATACACAATAGCAAAAATATGCAGTATAGTCTTAGAAAACAGTGCAAACAATGTATAGTTACAATAGGATGCAATGGGGAAACATAGGGATAGGGGCAACACAAACCATATACTCCAGAAGTGGAATGCGAACCACGAATGGACCCCAAACCTATGTGACCTTGTAGAGGGTCGCTGGGACTATTAGAAAATAGTGAGAGTTAGAAAAATAACCCTCCCCAAGACCCTGAAAAGTGAGTGCAAAGTGCACTAAAGTTCCCCTAAGGACAAAAGAGTAGTGTTAGAGGAATAATGCAGGAAAGACACAAACCAGCAATGCAACAACTGTGGATTTCCAATCTAGGGTACCTGTGGAACAAGGGGACCAAGTCCAAAAGTCACAAGCAAGTCGGAGATGGGCAGATGCCCAGGAAATGCCAGCTGCGGGTGCAAAGAAGCTTCGACTGGACAGAAGAAGCTGAGGTTTCTGCAGGAACAAAAAGGGCTAGAGACTTTCCCTTTGGTGGACGGATCCCTCTCACTTAGGAGAGTCGTGCAGAAGTGCTTTCCAACCGGAAGGACGCCAACAAGCCTTGCTAGGCGCAAATCGTGCGTTTGGCGTTTTTGGACGCTGCTGGGGCCCAGGAGAGACCAGGAGGTCGCAAATTGGAACTGAAGAGAGAGGGGACGTCGAGCAAGACAAAGAGGTAACTGAAGCAGGTAGCACCCGGAGAAGTGCCAGAAACAGGCACTACGAGGATGCGTGAAACGGTGCTCGCCGAAGTTGCACAAAGGAGTCCCACGTCGCCGGAGACCAACTTAGAAAGTCGTGCAGGGCAGGTTAGAGTGCTGTGGACCCAGGCTTGGCTGTGCACAAAGGATTTCCGCCGGAAGTGCATAGGGGCCGGAGTAGCTGCAAAGTCGCGGTTCTCAGCAATGCAGCCCAGCGAGGTGAGGCAAGGACTTACCTCCACCAAACTTGGGCTGAAGAGTCACTGGACTATGGGGGTCACTTGGACAGAGTTGCTGAATTCGAGGGACCTCGCTCGTCGTGCTGAGAGGAGACCCAAGGGACCGGTGATGCAGCTTTTTGGTGCCTGCGGTTGCAGGGGGAAGATTCCGTCGACCCACTGGAGATTTCTTCGGAGCTTCTGGTGCAGAGAGGAGGCAGGCTACCCCACAGCATGCACAAGCAGGAAAACAGTCGAGAAGGCGGCAGGATCAGCGTTACAGAGTTGCAGTAGTCGTCTTTGCTACTATGTTGCAGGTTTGCAGGCTTCCAGCGCGGTCAGCGGTCGTTTCCTTATCAGAAGGTGAAGAGAGAGATGCAGAGGAACTCGGCTGAGCTCATGCATTCGTTATCTAAAGTTTCCCCAGAGACAGAGACCCTAAATAGCCAGAAAAGAGGGATTGGCTACCTAGGAGAGAGGAAAGGCTACTAACACCTGAAGGAGCCTATCAGCAGGAGTCTCTGACGTCACCTGGTGGCACTGGCCACTCAGAGCAGTCCAGTGTGCCAGCAGCACCTCTGTTTCCAAGATGGCAGAGGTCTGGAGCACACTGGAGGAGCTCTGGACACCTCCCAGGGGAGGTGCAGGTCAGGGGAGTGGTCACTCCCCTTTCCTTTGTTCAGTTTCACGCCAGAGCAGGGGCTAAGGGGTCCCTGAACCGGTGTAGACTGGCTTATGCAGAATTGGGCACATCTGTGCCCAACAAAGCATTTCCAGAGGCTGGGGGAGGCTACTCCTCCCCTGCCTTCACACCATTTTCCAAAGGGAGATGGTGTCACACCCTCTCTCAGAGGAAGTTCTTTGTTCTGCCATCCTGGGCCAGGCCTGGCTGGACCCCAGGAGGGCAGCTGCCTGTCTGAGGGGTTGGCAGCAGCAGCAGCTGCAGTGAAACCCCAGGAAGGGCAGTCTGGCAGTACCGGGGTCTGTGCTACAGACCACTGGGATCATGGAATTGTACCAACAATGCCAGGATGGCATAGAGGGGGTAATTCCATGATCATAGACATGTTACATGGCCATATTCGGAGTTACCATGGTGAAGCTACATATAGGTAGTGACCTATATGTAGTGCACGCGTGTAATGGTGTCCCCGCACTCACAAAGTTCAGTGAATTGGCTCTGAACAATGTGGGGGCACCTTGGCTAGTGCCAGGGTGCCCTCACACTAAGTAACTTTGCACCTAACCTTTACCAGGTAAAGGTTAGACATATAGGTGACTTATAAGTTACTTAAGTGCAGTGTAAAATGGCTGTGAAATAACGTGGACGTTATTTCACTCAGGCTGCAGTGGCAGGCCTGTGTAAGAATTGTCAGAGCTCCCTATGGGTGGCAAAAGAAATGCTGCAGCCCATAGGGATCTCCTGGAACCCCAATACCCTGGGTACCTCAGTACCATATACTAGGGAATTATAAGGGTGTTCCAGTAAGCCAATGTAAATTGGTAAAAATGGTCACTAGCCTGTCAGTGACAATTTGGAAAGAAATGAGAGAGCATAACCACTGAGGTTCTGATTAGCAGAGCCTCAGTGAGACAGTTAGTCACTACACAGGTAACACATTCAGGCACACTTATGAGCACTGGGGCCCTGGGTTACCAGGGTCCCAGTGACACATACAACTAAAACAACATATATACAGTGAAAAATGGGGGTAACATGCCAGGCAAGATGGTACTTTCCTACACAACCCCCCCCAAACGAAGGACAATAAGACTAGCCATTACCTGATGAGTCTTCATTGTCTAAGTGGAAATATCTGGAGAGTCCATCTGCATTGGAGTGGCTACTCCCAGGTCTATGTTCCACTGTATAGTCCATTCCCTGTAGGGATATGGACCACCTCAACAATTTAGGATTTTCACCTTTCATTTGTTTTAGCCAAAGTAGAGGTTTGTGGTCTGTCTGAACAATGAAGTGAGTGCCAAACAGGTATGGCCTCAACTTCTTCAGAGCCCAGACCACAGCAAAGGCCTCCCTCTCAATGGCAGACCAATGCTTTTCTCTAGGGGTCAACCTCCTACTAATAAAAGCAACAGGTTGATCCTGGCCCTCAGAATTAAGTTGTGATAGGACTGCCCCTACTCCTAATTCAGATGCATCAGTTTGGACATAGAATTTTTTAGAGTAACAAGGGCTTTTCAGGACAGGTGCAGAGCACATGGCCTGCTTCAGCTCCTCAAAAGCTTTCTGACAGCTTGCTGTCCATAATACCTTTCTAGGCATTTTCTTGGATGTGAGGTCATTAAGAGGGGCTGCAATGGAGCCATAGTTCTTAATGAACCTCCTGTAATACCCAGTGAGGCCTAGGAAGGCTCTCACCTGAGTCTGTGTGGTAGGGGGAACCCAATCAATAATAGTTTGGATTTTCCCCTGAAGTGGTGCAATCTGTTCCCCACCAACAAGGTGTCCCAGATAAACCACCTTACCCTGCCCTATCTGGCACTTTGAAGCCTTGATAGTGAGGCCTGCCTTTTGCAGAGCCTCCAAAACTTTCCATAGGTGGACCAGGTGATCATCCCAGCTGGAGCTAAAGACAGCTATATCATCCAAATATGCTGCACTGAAAGCTTCCAGCCCTTGCAGGACTGTGTTCACCAACCTCTGAAAAGTGGCAGGTGCATTTTTCAAACCAAAAGGCATTACAGTAAACTGGTAATGTCCTCCAATGGTAGAAAATGCAGTCTTAGGTTTAGCATCTTCTGACAATTTGATCTGCCAATACCCTGCAGTCAAATCAAAAGTGCTTAGATACTTGGCAGATGCCAGTGTATCTATAAGCTCATCTGCCCTGGGTATAGGGTGAGCATCAGTTTTGGTTACCAAGTTGAGACCTCTATAGTCTACACAAAACCTCATTTCCTTCTTTCCATCTTTAGAATTGGGTTTTGGTACCAGTACCACAGGAGAAGTCCATGGACTGACAGAGTGCTCAACCACTCCTCGCTCCAACATTTTCTGAACTTCTTGCTTTATGCAGTCCCTGACATGGTCAGGCTGCCTATAGATCTTACTTTTGACAGGTAAACTGTCTCCAGTATCTATAGTGTGCTCACACCAAGAAGTGGTGCCTGGCACAGTAGAGAAGAGTTCTGAAAATTGTCCTAGGAGATTTATGCAATTATCTTTCTGCTCAGCAGTAAGACAATCAGCCAAAACTACACCTTCCACAAGAGCATCTTGTTCTGTGGAAGAGAAGAGATCAGGTAGAGGATCACTGTCTTCTTCCTGTCCCTCATCTGTTGCCATGAGCAGGGTGAGATCAGCCCTGTCATAGTAGGGTTTTAGGCGGTTGACATGGAGCACCCTAAGGGGACTCCTGGCAGTGCCTAAGTCAACCAAGTAGGTGACTTCACCCTTCTTTTCAACAATTGTGTGGGGTCCACTCCATTTATCTTGGAGTGCTCTTGGGGCCACAGGCTCCAAGACCCACACTTTCTGCCCTGGTTGGTACTGAACCAAAACAGCCTTCTGATCATGCCATTGCTTCTGGAGCTCTTGGCTGGCCTGAAGGTTTTTACTGGCCTTTTTCATGTACTCAGCCATCCTTGATCTGAGGCCAAGTACATAATCCACAATATCCTGCTTAGGAGCTTTTAAAGGTTGTTCCCAACCCTCCTTTACAAGTGTGAGTGGACCCCTAACAGGGTGTCCAAAAAGAAGTTCAAAGGGGCTGAAGCCCACTCCTTTCTGGGGTACCTCCCTGTAGGCAAAAAGGAGGCATGGTAGAAGGATATCCCATCTCCTGCGGAGTTTTTCAGGGAGTCCCATAATCATGCCTTTGAGAGTTTTATTAAATCTCTCCACCAGTCCATTTGTTTGTGGATGATAGGGTGTTGTGAACTTGTAAGTTACACCACACTCCTTCCACATGGCCTTTAAGTATGCAGACATGAAATTGCTTCCTCTGTCTGATACTACTTCCTTTGGGAAGCCCACTGTAGGAACTTGTCTCTGTATGTGCTATTTCAAAGTAAGGAATAGCATGCACAGAGTCCAAGGGTTCCCCTTAGAGGTAAAAATAGATAATACTAATGCTCTATTTTGTGGTAGTGTGGTCGAGCAGTAGGCTTATCCAAGGAGTAGTGTTAAGCATTTGTTGTACATACACATAGACAATAAATGAGGTACACACACTCAGAGACAAATCCAGCCAATAGGTTTTGTATAGAAAAATATCTTTTCTTAGTTTATTTTAAGAACCACAGGTTCAAATTTAACATGTAATATCTTGTTTGAAAGGTATTGCATGTAAGTACATTAGGAACTTTGAATCATTTCAATTGCATGTATACTTTTCAAGTTATTGACAAATAGCTATTTCAAAAGTGGACACAGTGCAATTTTCACAGTTCCTGGGGGAGGTAAGTTTTTGTTAGTTTTACCAGGTAAGTAAGACACTTACAGGGTTCAGTTCTTGGTCCAAGGTAGCCCACCGTTGGGGGTTCAGAGCAACCCCAAAGTCACCACACCAGCAGCTCAGGGCCGGTCAGGTGCAGAGTTCAAAGTGGTGCCCAAAACGCATAGGCTAGAATGGAGAGAAGGGGGTGCCCCGGTTCCGGTCTGCTTGCAGGTAAGTACCCGCGTCTTCGGAGGGCAGACCAGGGGGGTTTTGTAGGGCACCGGGGGGGACACAAGCCCACACAGAAATTTCACCCTCAGCAGCGCGGGGGCGGCCGGGTGCAGTGTAGAAACAAGCGTCGGGTTTGCAATGTTAGTCTATGAGAGATCAACGGATCTCTTCAGCGCTGCAGGCAGGCAAGGGGGGCTTCCTCGGGGAAACCTCCACTTGGGCAAGGGAGAGGGACTCCTGGGGGTCACTTCTGCAGTGAAAGTCCGGTCCTTCAGGTCCTGGGGGCTGCGGGTGCAGGGTCTTTTCCAGGCGTCGGGACTTAGGTTTCAGAGAGTCGCGGTCAGGGGAAGCCTCGGGATTCCCTCTGCAGGCGGCGCTGTGGGGGCTCAGGGGGGACAGGTTTTGGTACTCACAGTCGGAGAGTAGTCCGGGGGTCCTCCCTGAGGTGTTGGTTCTCCACCAGCCGAGTCGGGGTCGCCGGGTGCAGTGTTGCAAGTCTCACGCTTCTTGCGGGGAGTTGCAGGGTTCTTTAAAGCTGCTTCTGGAAACAAAGTTGCAGTCTTTTTGGAGCAGGTCCGCTGTCCTCGGGAGTTTCTTGTCTTTTTCGAAGCAGGGCAGTCCTCAGAGGATTCAGAGGTCGCTGGTCCCTTGGAAGGCGTCGCTGGAGCAGAGTTCTTCGGAAGGCAGGAGACAGGCCGGTGAGTTTCTGGAGCCAAGGCAGTTGTCGTCTTCTGGTCTTCCTCTGCAGGGGTTTTCAGCTAGGCAGTCCTTCTTCTTGTAGTTTGCAGGAATCTAATTTTCTAGGGTTCAGGGCAGCCCTTAAATACTAAATTTAAGGGCGTGTTTAGGTCTGGGGGGGGGCAATGGCTACTAGCCCTGAGGGTGGGTACACCCTCTTTGTGCCTCCTCCCAAGGGGAGGGGGTCACAATCCTAACCCTATTGGGGGAATCCTCCATCTGCAAGATGGAGGATTTCTAAAAGTTAGAGTCACCTCAGCTCAGGACACCTTAGGGGCTGTCCTGACTGGCCAGTGACTCCTCCTTGTTATTCTCATTATTTTCTCCGGCCTTGCCGCCAAAAGTGGGGGCCGGGCCGGAGGAGGCGGGCAACTCCACTAGCTGGAGTGTCCTGCGGTGCTGTGACAAAGGGGTGAGCCTTTGAGGCTCACCGCCAGGTGTTACAGCTCCTGCCTGGGGGAGGTGTTAGCATCTCCCCCCAGTGCAGGCTTTGTTACTGGCCTCAGAGTGACAAAGGCACTCTCCCCATGGGGCCAGCAACATGTCTCTAGTGTGGCAGGCTGCTGGAACTAGTCAGCCTACACAGATAGTCGGTTAAGTTTCAGGGGGCACCTCTAAGGTGCCCTCTGTGGTGTATTTTACAATAAAATGTACACTGGCATCAGTGTGCATTTATTGTGCTGAGAAGTTTGATACCAAACTTCCCAGTTTTCAGTGTAGCCATTATGGTGCTGTGGAGTTCGTGTTTGACAGACTCCCAGACCATATACTCTTATGGCTACCCTGCACTTACAATGTCTAAGGTTTTGTTTAGACACTGTAGGGGTACCATGCTCATGCACTGGTACCCTCACCTATGGTATAGTGCACCCTGCCTTAGGGCTGTAAGGCCTGCTAGAGGGGTGTCTTACCTATACTGCATAGGCAGTGAGAGGCTGGCATGGCACCCTGAGGGGAGTGCCATGTCGACTTACTCGTGTTGTCCTCACTAGCACACACAAGCTGGCAAGCAGTGTGTCTGTGCTGAGTGAGAGGTCTCCAGGGTGGCATAAGACATGCTGCAGCCCTTAGAGACCTTCCTTGGCATCAGGGCCCTTGGTACTAGAAGTACCAGTTACAAGGGACTTATCTGGATGCCAGGGTCTGCCAATTGTGGATACAAAAGTACAGGTTAGGGAAAGAACACTGGTGCTGGGGCCTGGTTAGCAGGGTCCCAGCACACTTCTCAGTCAAGTCAGCATCAGTATCAGGCAAAAAGTGGGGGGTAACTGCAACAGGGAGCCATTTCTTTACACAAGCCCCCCCCAGCCCACAGGCCAGGAGACTCAGCCAAAGCTGGGAGAGTCTTCCTAGTCTGTCAGGCGAGGAAGAGTAGAGGAAATAGGCTGGTTTGTTGCAGGGCCTACTCTGCCTTACATCCTCCTGTTCAGGTCATTCCCTCTGGGGAACTGACCCACTTCCACAGTGATAGGACCTAGTCTGAACTGCCTCTTGTCTGTGCTTTTTATGTCTTTACCCATTCTCTCTATTTTGAGGTCAGAGGAATCCACCTCTGCTAATCTTATCTTAGCCAGGGTCACCCCTAGCTTACCCAAAGAGGTTACCCAGAGCTGGAGTAACCCCACCATGACCAACAGGGTCAGGTGGCCTAACTTGTTATTTGGCATGGGGTCAGACCACCATGCCAAGGATAGTGCAGCCATAAAGGCTAACACCCAGCAGAGGCCACTGACAGCTGTCAGTGCCCAGAACCACACCTTTAGCTCTTCACCTACAAGGGAAGGGGCTAATTTACAGGCTTCTTTGGGTTCAGGGTGCCTGTCTGCTGTATTAGAGTGGGGGGTTACCACATCTTGTAGTAAACACCCTTCTTCCACTCTTTCTTCTGTTAGCCGAGGAGCCACCCACTCAGGCTTAACAGTTGCCTGACTAGCCAGGACTTCTTGTGGGTCAGGTTGGACTTTATCAGAGCCATTTTTGGAGTTCTCCCCTACTGGAGCAGAATCTCCTTGGCTTGCTGGAACCTTGGCTAAAGGTTGTCCACCTTTCCTATTCGGTTTCCTTTTCTTTTTCTTCTGGGGCCTACTTGCATTTACTGCAGTGGCAGGCACTCCAGAATCCTTGGGAGAGGACTGGCCCTGGACCAGTTCTTCTCTTAGGCTCTGACTAACCTCTGGGTAGTCATTTCCAAGGAGACAATCAAGGGGGAGGTCTGTACTGACTACCACCCTTCTCCAGCTAAAAGTTCCACCCACTTCTATGGGCACAAGAGCCACAGGCCTATTAGTGACCCTGTCTGGGCTAACTCTTACTCTGGCCATCTCACCTGGGATGTACTGGTTTGAGAGCACCAGCCTGTCATGCACAATAGTGTGACTGGCACAAGTGTCTCTGAGGGCAGTGGCTGGGATTCCATTCACCTGTAGGTGGGGGAAGTGTCTACTTCCCTCTGGAATCTCCAACTCACCTGTTGGGCCCTTTTTCCAGTTGAAGGCTATGAAGACCTCCTCATCTGAGGAGTCATCCCCAATGGCTACACTGGTCACCCCTGGGATTTTGCTAGGGGGTTTGTTTTTGGGACAAGAAGTGTCCTTGGTGTGGTGCCCTGTCTGTTTACAGTTATGGCACCATGCCTTAGTGGCATCCCAGCTCTTACCCTGGTACCCACCTTTGTTTTGGGTTGTGTCTCTGGGCCCACCCACCTGGTCTGGTTTTTGGGGGCCTACAGGGGACTCTTTTTCTTTGTTTCTAGTGTCACCCACTTTCTCCTGGGGAGGCTTTGTAACCCCTTTCTTTTGGTCACCCCCAGTGGAAGTTTTGGTTACCCTAGTCTTGACCCAGTGGTCTGCCTTCTTTCCCAATTCTTGGGGAGAAATTGGACCTAGGTCTACCAGATACTGATGCAACTTTTCATTGAAGCAGTTACTTAAAATGTGTTCTTTCATAAACAAATTATAAAGCCCAACATAGTCATACACTTCATTTCCAGTTACCCAACCATCCAGTGTTTTCACTGAGTAGTCAACATAATCAACCCAGGTCTGGCTCGAGGATTTTTGAGCCCCCCTGAATCTAATTCTATACTCCTCAGTGGAGAATCCAAAGCCCTCAATCAGGGTACCCTTCATGAGGTCATAAGATTCTGCATCTTTTCCAGAGAGTGTGAGGAGTCTATCCCTACACTTTCCTGTGAACATTTCCCAAAGGAGAGCACCCCAGTGAGATCTGTTCACTTTTCTGGTTACACAAGCCCTCTCAAAAGCTGTGAACCATTTGGTGATGTCATCACCATCTTCATATTTAGTTACAATCCCTTTAGGGATTTTCAACATGTCAGGAGAATCTCTGACCCTATTTATGTTGCTGCCACCATTGATGGGTCCTAGGCCCATCTCTTGTCTTTCCCTCTCTATGGCTAGGATCTGTCTTTCCAAAGCCAATCTTTTGGCCATCCTGGCTAACTGGATGTCCTCTTCACTGGAGTTATCCTCAGTGATTTCAGAGGTGTTGGTCTCTCCTGTGAGGGAACCAGCATCTCTGACTATTATTTTTGGAGTCAGGGTTTGAGAGACCCTGTTCTCCCTAGATAGGACTGGTAGGGGGGAATTTTCCTCCAAGTCACTATCCTCTTCCTCTGAGTTGCCACCCTCAGAGGGGTTGGCCTTTTCAAACTCTGCCAAAAGCTCCTGGAGCTGTATTTTGGTAGGTTTGGGGCCCATTGTTATTTTCTTTATTTTACAGAGTGACCTTAGCTCCCTCATCTTAAGATGGAGGTAAGGTGTGGTGTTGAGTTCCACCACAGTCACATCTGTGCTAGACATTTTGCTTCTAAAAGTTGGAATACTTTTTAAGAATCTACAACTGGTTCTAGAATCTAATTCAAACTTTTACAAACTTTTAAACTCTAAAAGAAATGCTAACCAGGATCTAACACAAGGCCCTAGCAGGTCTTTTAAGAATTTAGAAAACTTTTCAAATTGCAAAAAATCAATTTCTAATGACAATTTTGGAATTTGTCGTGTGATCAGGTATTGGCTGAGTAGTCCAGCAAATGCAAAGTCTTGTACCCCACCGCTGATCCACCAATGTAGGAAGTTGTCTCTGTATGTGCTATTTCAAAGTAAGGAATAGCATGCACAGAGTCCAAGGGTTCCCCTTAGAGGTAAAAATAGATAATACTAATGCTCTATTTTGTGGTAGTGTGGTCGAGCAGTAGGCTTATCCAAGGAGTAGTGTTAAGCATTTGTTGTACATACACATAGACAATAAATGAGGTACACACACTCAGAGACAAATCCAGCCAATAGGTTTTGTATAGAAAAATATCTTTTCTTAGTTTATTTTAAGAACCACAGGTTCAAATTTAACATGTAATATCTTGTTTGAAAGGTATTGCAGGTAAGTACATTAGGAACTTTGAATCATTTCAATTGCATGTATACTTTTCAAGTTATTGACAAATAGCTATTTCAAAAGTGGACACAGTGCAATTTTCACAGTTCCAGGGGGAGGTAAGTTTTTGTTAGTTTTACCAGGTAAGTAAGACACTTACAGGGTTCAGTTCTTGGTCCAAGGTAGCCCACCGTTGGGGGTTCAGAGCAACCCCAAAGTCACCACACCAGCAGCTCAGGGCCGGTCAGGTGCAGAGTTCAAAGTGGTGCCCAAAACGCATAGGCTAGAATGGAGAGAAGGGGGTGCCCCGGTTCCGGTCTGCTTGCAGGTAAGTACCCGCGTCTTCGGAGGGCAGACCAGGGGGGTTTTGTAGGGCACCGGGGGGGACACAAGCCCACACAGAAATTTCACCCTCAGCAGCGCGGGGGCGGCCGGGTGCAGTGTAGAAACAAGCGTCGGGTTTGCAATGTTAGTCTATGAGAGATCAACGGATCTCTTCAGCGCTGCAGGCAGGCAAGGGGGGCTTCCTCGGGGAAACCTCCACTTGGGCAAGGGAGAGGGACTCCTGGGGGTCACTTCTGCAGTGAAAGTCCGGTCCTTCAGGTCCTGGGGGCTGCGGGTGCAGGGTCTTTTCCAGGCGTCGGGACTTAGGTTTCAGAGAGTCGCGGTCAGGGGAAGCCTCGGGATTCCCTCTGCAGGCGGCGCTGTGGGGGCTCAGGGGGGACAGGTTTTGGTACTCACAGTCGGAGAGTAGTCCGGGGGTCCTCCCTGAGGTGTTGGTTCTCCACCAGCCGAGTCGGGGTCGCCGGGTGCAGTGTTGCAAGTCTCACGCTTCTTGCGGGGAGTTGCAGGGTTCTTTAAAGCTGCTTCTGGAAACAAAGTTGCAGTCTTTTTGGAGCAGGTCCGCTGTCCTCTGGAGTTTCTTGTCTTTTTCGAAGCAGGGCAGTCCTCAGAGGATTCAGAGGTCGCTGGTCCCTTGGAAGGCGTCGCTGGAGCAGAGTTCTTCGGAAGGCAGGAGACAGGCCGGTGAGTTTCTGGAGCCAAGGCAGTTGTCGTCTTCTGGTCTTCCTCTGCAGGGGTTTTCAGCTAGGCAGTCCTTCTTCTTGTAGTTTGCAGGAATCTAATTTTCTAGGGTTCAGGGCAGCCCTTAAATACTAAATTTAAGGGCGTGTTTAGGTCTGGGGGGTTAGTAGCCAATGGCTACTAGCCCTGAGGGTGGGTACACCCTCTTTGTGCCTCCTCCCAAGGGGAGGGGGTCACAATCCTAACCCTATTGGGGGAATCCTCCATCTGCAAGATGGAGGATTTCTAAAAGTTAGAGTCACCTCAGCTCAGGACACCTTAGGGGCTGTCCTGACTGGCCAGTGACTCCTCCTTGTTATTCTCATTATTTTCTCCGGCCTTGCCGCCAAAAGTGGGGGCCGGGCCGGAGGGGGCGGGCAACTCCACTAGCTGGAGTGTCCTGCGGTGCTGTGACAAAGGGGTGAGCCTTTGAGGCTCACCGCCAGGTGTTACAGCTCCTGCCTGGGGGAGGTGTTAGCATCTCCCCCCAGTGCAGGCTTTGTTACTGGCCTCTGAGTGACAAAGGCACTCTCCCCATGGGGCCAGCAACATGTCTCTAGTGTGGCAGGCTGCTGGAACTAGTCAGCCTACACAGATAGTCGGTTAAGTTTCAGGGGGCACCTCTAAGGTGCCCTCTGTGGTGTATTTTACAATAAAATGTACACTGGCATCAGTGTGCATTTATTGTGCTGAGAAGTTTGATACCAAACTTCCCAGTTTTCAGTGTAGCCATTATGGTGCTGTGGAGTTCGTGTTTGACAGACTCCCAGACCATATACTCTTATGGCTACCCTGCACTTACAATGTCTAAGGTTTTGTTTAGACACTGTAGGGGTACCATGCTCATGCACTGGTACCCTCACCTATGGTATAGTGCACCCTGCCTTAGGGCTGTAAGGCCTGCTAGAGGGGTGTCTTACCTATACTGCATAGGCAGTGAGAGGCTGGCATGGCACCCTGAGGGGAGTGCCATGTCGACTTACTCGTTTTGTCCTCACTAGCACACACAAGCTGGCAAGCAGTGTGTCTGTGCTGAGTGAGAGGTCTCCAGGGTGGCATAAGACATGCTGCAGCCCTTAGAGACCTTCCTTGGCATCAGGGCCCTTGGTACTAGAAGTACCAGTTACAAGGGACTTATCTGGATGCCAGGGTCTGCCAATTGTGGATACAAAAGTACAGGTTAGGGAAAGAACACTGGTGCTGGGGCCTGGTTAGCAGGGTCCCAGCACACTTCTCAGTCAAGTCAGCATCAGTATCAGGCAAAAAGTGGGGGGTAACTGCAACAGGGAGCCATTTCTTTACACCCACCCTGGAAAATATTCCCAGGAGGGCCTTTGCCACTGCAGGAGCTGTAGTGGTCCTTAAAGGAATAGCTTCAGGATATCTTGTTGCATGGTCCACTACCACCAAGATAAACCTATTGCCTGAAGCAGTAGGAGGGTCAAGGGGGCCAACTATGTCAACCCCTACCCTCTCAAAGGGAACCCCAACCACAGGCAGTGGGATAAGGGGTGCCTTTGGTGTGCTACCTGTCTTGCCACTGGCTTGACAGGTTTCACAGGACTTACAAAATTCCTTTGTGTCCTCAGACATCCTAGGCCAATGAAACAATGGTACCAATCTGTCCCAAGTTTTCATTTGACCCAGGTGCCCAGCTAAGGGAATGTCATGTGCCAGTGTTAGGAGGAACTTTCTGTACTCCTGAGGAATCACTAATCTCCTGGCAGCTCCAGGTTTAGGATCCCTATGCTCAGTGTACAAGAGGTTGTCCTCCCAGTAAACTCTGTGAGAGTCACTGACATCCCCATTAGCCTGTTTGACAGCTTGCTGTCTGAGACCCTCTAATGTGGGACAGGTTTGCTGTGCCACACTCAGCTCCTCCCTGGCAGGCCCCCCTTCACCCAAAAGCTCAGCAGTGTCTGCTTCCAGCTCCTCTGGTGTAGGTTCTGCACAGGGAGGGAATTCTTCTTCCTCAGAAGTAGAATCCACTGTAGAGGGAGGGATAGTAGGAAGTGGTTTGCTTCTACTAGCCCTAGCTTTAGGGAGCACTTGGTCCATTGTTCCAGGATCCAAGCTTCCCTGTCCTTTTTGCTTTTTGGCCTGAGCCCTTGTCAAAGCAAAAATATGCCCTGGGATGCCCAGCATTGCTGCATGGGCCTCCAACTCCACATCTGACCAAGCTGATGTCTCCAAATCATTCCCTAATAGACAGTCTACAGGTAAATCTGAAGCTACCACAACTTTCTTTGGACCAGTTACCCCCCCCCCAGTTGAGAGTTACAACAGCCATGGGGTGGCTTTGTGTTATGTTGTGAGCATCGGTTACTTGGTACTGGTGTCCAAGTATGTGTTGTTCAGGGTGCACCAGTTTCTCAATCACCATTGTGACACTGGCACCTGTGTCCCTGTAGGCCTGGACCTCAACACCATTTATTAGGGTTAGTTGCTTGTACTTCTCCAAGTTATGGGGGCAAGCAACCAAAGTGGCTAAATCAATAGCCCCTTCAGAGACTAAAGTAGCCTCTGTGGTCTCCCTAATCAGACCAACCCCAACTAAATTACCAAAAGTGAGCCCAGCTACTCCCTTGGATTGGCTATTAGTAGGTTTGCTCCCACCACAACTGCTATTAGTAGGGACACTAGGTGTAGCAGTAGGGGTTGTAGTGGTAGGAGCTGTGGTGCCTTTCTTTGGACAACTGGGATCTGTTGTCCAATGGCCTTTTATTTTACATAAATAGCACCATGGTTTCTTTTCCTTGTTCTGATTAAAGGAGGATTTGGACCCACCACCCCCACCAGAGTGTTTTTGTGGGCCTGATGAAGACTCATTTTTAGATTTGTCCCCACCCTTGTCAGAAGACTTACCATCCTTCTTTTTGTTGCCATCTTTGTCACCCGCTGTATGAACTTTTCTGTTCACTCTTGTTCTGACCCATTTGTCTGCCTTCTTTCCCAATTCTTGGGGAGAGGTCAGATCAGAGTCCACCAAGTACTGGTGCAACAAATCAGACACACAATTATTAAGAATATGCTCTCTCAGGATTAAGTTATACAGGCTGTCATAATCAGTAACTTTACTGCCATGTAACCACCCCTCCAAGGCCTTCACTGCCTGGTCAATGAAATCAACCCAGTCTTGTGAAGACTCCTTTTTGGTCTCTCTGAACTTTATCCTGTACTGTTCAGTGGTTAAGCCATAACCACCCAGGAGTGCATTCTTAAGAACTTGGAAATTATTAGCATCATTTTCTTTTACAGTAAGGAGCCTATCCCTACCTTTTCCACTAAATGATAGCCATAGGATAGCAGCCCACTGCTTTTGAGGGACATCCTGTACAGCACAGGCCCTCTCAAGTGCAGCAAACCACTTGTTAATGTCATCCCCCTCCTTATAAGGGGGAACTATCTTGTGCAGATTCCTGGAATCATGCTCTTTTGCAGGATGACTATGGGGAATACTGCTGCTGCCACCATGGGTATCTAAACCCAACTTCTGTCTTTCCTTCTCTAATTCTAAAGACTGTCTATCCAAATCCAGCTGTTGCTTCTTGAGCTTCAGTCTGGTTTGTTCCACTCTCAATCTATTGAGCTCCCTTTCTAACAATCTGTCATCAGGGTGGGTGGGAGGGACATTTCTAGATACAGAGGTATGATGGGAATGAACAGAAGGAGACCTGTCCCTTACAGAGGGCACCCTAACAGCTTGGCTACCAGTATAATGTGAGAGCACACCATCAGTATGGTGTGATTCAACCTCTGTACCAACTACGCTAGACTGTCTAGTAATGGGCAGGCTAAGAAGTTTCTTTCCTGAACCTTTTCCTGGGGGAGTCCCTGGATCAGATTGAGAACCATTAGCTACTTTTTCACCAGATTTGGCACTCATGGCCTTATCCTGTACTCTAAGCATATTAATTAACAGTTCTAAGGAAGGATTCTTCCCTACACTCAAACCTCTCTCTATGCAGAGACTCCTTGCTCCTTTCCAGCTAAGGTGATCATATGCAAGTTTGGACAGTTCAACATTTTTGCCTGTGCCAGACATTTTTTAGAGAGAGTTAAAGTGATAGAAAAAAAAGAAAAAAGTTTTCAGAACTTTTTGGAAAGACAGAAAAAAACTTTTTAAACTTTTAAGAACTTTTTTGAAAGTTTAGGAGTACTTTTCAGCACTTAGAAGAGAGTGAAAAGAGGAAATGCAAAACTTTTTGGCTATGTGTATATACACTGACCTTGTTTTGTATATTTTTCTCTTATGAAAAGTACAATGACAAGAGTGGTAAGTAGTCTCAAGCACTTATCCCACCACTGCACAACCAATGTAGGAGGCTGGACTGGCTTTTAGTGAGTACCAAGGGGTACTTGCACCTTGCACCAGGCCCAGTTATCCCTTATTAGTGTATAGGGTGTCTAGCAGCTTAGGCTGATAGATAATGGTAGCTTAGCAGAGCAGCTTAGGCTGAACTAGGAGACGTGTGAAGCTACTACAGTACCACTTAGTGTCATATGCACAATATCATAAGAAAACACAATACACAGTTATACTAAAAATAAAGGTACTTTATTTTTATTACAATATGCCAAAGTATCTTAGAGTGTACCCTCAGTGAGAGGATAGGAAATATACACAAGATATATATACACAATAGCAAAAATATGCAGTATAGTCTTAGAAAACAGTGCAAACAATGTATAGTTACAATAGGATGCAATGGGGAAACATAGGGATAGGGGCAACACAAACCATATACTCCAGAAGTGGAATGCGAACCACGAATGGACCCCAAACCTATGTGACCTTGTAGAGGGTCGCTGGGACTATTAGAAAATAGTGAGAGTTAGAAAAATAACCCTCCCCAAGACCCTGAAAAGTGAGTGCAAAGTGCACTAAAGTTCCCCTAAGGACAAAAGAGTAGTGTTAGAGGAATAATGCAGGAAAGACACAAACCAGCAATGCAACAACTGTGGATTTCCAATCTAGGGTACCTGTGGAACAAGGGAACCAAGTCCAAAAGTCACAAGCAAGTCGGAGATGGGCAGATGCCCAGGAAATGCCAGCTGCGGGTGCAAAGAAGCTTCGACTGGACAGAAGAAGCTGAGGTTTCTGCAGGAACGAAAAGGGATAGAGATTTCCCCTTTGGTGGACAGATCCGTCTTGCCTTGGAGAGTCGTGCAGAAGGTTTTTTCCCGCCGGAAGGACGCCAACAAGCCTTGCTAGGCGCAAATCGTGCGTTTGGCGTTTTTGGACGCTGCTGGGGCCCAGGAGGGACCAGGAGGTCGCAAATTGGACATGAAGAGAGAGGAGACGTCGAGCAAGACAAAGAGCCCTCACTGAAGCAGGTAGCACCCGGAGAAGTGCCAGAAACAGGCACTACGAGGATGCGTGAAACGGTGCTCGCCGAAGTTGCACAAAGGAGTCCCACGTCGCCGGAGACCAACTTAGAAAGTCGTGCAATGCAGGTTAGAGTGCCGTGGACCCAGGCTTGGCTGTGCACAAAGGATTTCCGCCGGAAGTGCACAGGGGCCGGAGTAGCTGCAAAGTCGCGGTTCCCAGCAATGCAGCCCAGCGAGGTGAGGCAAGGACTTACCTCCCCCAAACTTGGGCTGAAGAGTCACTGGACTGTGGGGGTCACTTGGACAGAGTCGCTGAATTCGAGGGACCTCGCTCGTCGTGCTGAGAGGAGACCCAAGGGACCGGTGATGCAGCTTTTTGGTGCCTGCGGTTGCAGGGGGAAGATTCCGTCGACCCACGGGAGATTTCTTCGGAGCTTCTGGTGCAGAGAGGAGGCAGGCTACCCCCACAGCATGCACAAGCAGGAAAACAGTCGAGAAGGCGGCAGGATCAGCGTTACAGAGTTGCAGTAGTCGTCTTTGCTACTATGTTGCAGGTTTGCAGGCTTCCAGCGCGGTCAGCGGTCGTTTCCTTATCAGAAGGTGAAGAGAGAGATGCAGAGGAACTCGGCTGAGCTCATGCATTCGTTATCTAAAGTTTCCCCAGAGACAGAGACCCTAAATAGCCAGAAAAGAGGGTTTGGCTACCTAGGAGAGAGGAAAGGCTACTAACACCTGAAGGAGCCTATCAGCAGGAGTCTCTGACGTCACCTGGTGGCACTGGCCACTCAGAGCAGTCCAGTGTGCCAGCAGCACCTCTGTTTCCAAGATGGCAGAGGTCTGGAGCACACTGGAGGAGCTCTGGACACCTCCGAGGGGAGGTGCAGGTCAGGGGAGTGGTCACTCCCCTTTCCTTTGTCCAGTTTCGCGCCAGAGCAGGGGCTAAGGGGTCCCTGAACCGGTGTAGACTGGCTTATGCAGAATTGGGCACATCTGTGCCCAACAAAGCATTTCCAGAGGCTGGGGGAGGCTACTCCTCCCCTGCCTTCACACCATTTTCCAAAGGGAGAGGGTGTCACACCCTCTCTCAGAGGAAGTTCTTTGTTCTGCCATCCTGGGCCAGGCCTGGCTGGACCCCAGGAGGGCAGCTGCCTGTCTGAGGGGTTGGCAGCAGCAGCAGCTGCAGTGAAACCCCAGGAAGAGCAGTCTGGCAGTACCAGGGTCTGTGCTACAGACCACTGGGATCATGGAATTGTACCAACAATGCCAGGATGGCATAGAGGGGGTAATTCCATGATCATAGACATGTTACATGGCCATATTCGGAGTTACCATGGTGAAGCTACATATAGGTAGTGACCTATATGTAGTGCACGCGTGTAATGGTTTCCCCGCACTCACAAAGTTCAGTGAATTGGCTCTGAACAATGTGGGGGCACCTTGGCTAGTGCCAGGGTGCCCTCACACTAAGTAACTTTGCACCTAACCTTTACCAGGTAAAGGTTAGACATATAGGTGACTTATAAGTTACTTAAGTGCAGTGTAAAATGGCTGTGAAATAACGTGGACGTTATTTCACTCAGGCTGCAGTGGCAGGCCTGTGTAAGAATTGTCAGAGCTCCCTATGGGTGGCAAAAGAAATGCTGCAGCCCATAGGGATCTCCTGGAACCCCAATACCCTGGGTACCTCAGTACCATATACTAGGGAATTATAAGGGTGTTCCAGTAAGCCAATGTAAATTGGTAAAAATGGTCACTAGCCTGTCAGTGACAATTTGGAAAGAAATGAGAGAGCATAACCACTGAGGTTCTGATTAGCAGAGCCTCAGTGAGACAGTTAGTCACTACACAGGTAACACATTCAGGCACACTTATGAGCACTGGGGCCCTGGGTTACCAGGGTCCCAGTGACACATACAACTAAAACAACATATATACAGTGAAAAATGGGGGTAACATGCCAGGCAAGATGGTACCTTCCTACAATAACCACTGAGGTTCTGGTTAGCAGAGCCACAGTGAGACAGTTAGTCATCACACAGGGAACACATACAGGGCACACGTATGAGCACTGGGGCCCTGGCTGGCAGGGTCCCAGTGACACATACACAAAAACAACATATATGCAGTGAAATATTGGGGTAACATGCCAGGCAAGATGGTACTTTCCTACAGCGAGGTATAGGACTTGGGGCTCCGGGAGCGGTGCCGCGACCTCCTCCTACTACAGGACCGTGAACTCCGCGGAGTCGCGCCGACCGAGGACGTATGTCGGTGTAGGAGGCTGGACTGGCTTGTAGTGAGTACCAAGGGGTACTTGCACCTTGCACCAGGCCCAGTTATCCCTTATTAGTGTATAGGGTGTCTAGCAGCTTAGGCTGATAGATAATGGTAGCTTAGCAGAGCAGCTCAGGCTGAACTAGGAGACGTGTGAAGCTACTACAGTACCACCTAGTGTCATATGCACAATATCATAAGAAAACACAATACACAGTTATACTAAAAATAAAGGTACTTTATTTTTATGACAATATGCCAAAGTATCTTAGAGTGTACCCTCAGTGAGAGGATAGGAAATATACACAAGATATATATACACAATAGCAAAAATATGCAGTATAGTCTTAGAAAACAGTGCAAACAATGTATAGTTACAATAGGATGCAATGGGGAAACATAGGGATAGGGGCAACACAAACCATATACTCCAGAAGTGGAATGCGAACCACGAATGGACCCCAAACCTATGTGACCTTGTAGAGGGTCGCTGGGACTATTAGAAAATAGTGAGAGTTAGCAAAATAACCCTCCCCAAGACCCTGAAAAGTGAGTGCAAAGTGCACCAAAGTTCCCCTAAGGACAAAATAGTCGTGTTAGAGGGAGAATGCAAGGAAAACACAAATCAGCAATGCAACAACGATGGATTCCTGTCTGAAGGTACCTGTGGAACAAGGGGACCAAGTCCAAAAGTCACAAGCAGCTCGGAGATGGGCAGATGCCCAAGAAATGCCAGCGGTTGGTGCAAAGAAGCTCTTACTAGGCTGAAGAACTGTGAATACTGCAGGAACGACAAGGGCTAGAGACTTCCCCTTTGGAGGATGGATCCCCCACGCCTTGGAGAGTCGTGCAGAAGTGTTTTCCCGCCGGATGGACGCCAACAAGCCTTGCTACACGCAAATCGTGCGTTTGGCGTTTTTGGACGCTGCTGGGGCCCAGGAGGGACCAGAAGGTCGCAAATTGGACCTGCAGAGAGAGGGGACGTCGAGCAAGACAAAGAGCCCTCACTGAAGCAGGTAGCACCCGGAGAAGTGCCAGAAACAGGCACTACGAGGATGCGTGAAACGGTGCTCGCCGAAGTTGCACAAAGGAGTCCCACGTCGCCGGAGACCAACTTAGAAAGTCGTGCAATGCAGGTTAGAGTGCCGTGGACCCAGGCTTGGCTGTGCACGAAGGATTTCCGCCGGAAGTGCACAGGGGCCGGAGAAGCTTGCAAAGTCGCGGTTCCCAGCAATGCAGCCCAGCGAGGTGAGGCAAGGACTTACCTCCACCAAACTTGGGCTGAAGAGTCACTGGACTGTGGGGGTCACTTGGACGGTGTCGCTGGATTCAAGGGACCTCGCTCGTCGTGCTGAGAGGAGACCCAAGGGACCGGAGATGCAGCTTTTTGGTGCCTGCGGTTGCAGGGGGAAGATTCCGTCGACCCACGGGAGATTTCTTCGGAGCTTCTGGTGCAGAGAGGAGGCAGACTACCCCCACAGCATGCACAAGCAGGAAAACAGTCGAGAAGGCGGCAGGATCAGCGTTACAGAGTTGCAGTAGTCGTCTTTGCTACTATGTTGCAGGTTTGCAGGCTTCCAGCACGGTCAGCGGTCGATTCCTTATCAGAAGGTGAAGAGGGAGATGCAGAGGAACTCGGCTGAGCTCATGCATTCGTTATCTAAAGTTTCCCCAGAGACAGAGACCCTAAATAGCCAGAAAAGAGGGTTTGGCTACCTAGGAGAGAGGAAAGGCTACTAACACCTGAAGGAGCCTATCACAAGGAGTCTCTGACGTCACCTGGTGGCACTGGCCACTCAGAGCAGTCCAGTGTGCCAGCAGCACCTCTGTTTCCAAGATGGCAGAGGTCTGGAGCACACTGGAGGAGCTCTGGACACCTCCCAGGGGAGGTGCAGGTCAGGGGAGTGGTCACTCCCCTTTCCTTTGTCCAGTTTCGCGCCAGAGCAGGGGCTAAGGGGTCCCTGAACCGGTGTAGACTGGCTTATGCAGAATTGGGCACCTCTGTGCCCAACAAAGCATTTCCAGAGGCTGGGGGAGGCTACTCCTCCCCTGCCTTCACACCATTTTCCAAAGGGAGAGGGTGTTACACCCTCTCTCAGAGGAAGTTCTTTGTTCTGCCATCCTGGGCCAGGCCTGGCTGGACCCCAGGAGGGCAGATGCCTGTCTGAGGGGTTGGCAGCAGCAGCAGCTGCAGAGAAACCCCAGGAAGGGCAGTTTGGCAGTACCAGGGTCTGTGCTACAGACCACTGGGATCATGGAATTGTACCAACAATGCCAGGATGGCATAGAGGGGGCAATTCCATGATCATAGACATGTTACATGGCCATATTCGGAGTTACCATGGTGAAGCTACATATAGGTAGTGACCTATATGTAGTGCACGCGTGTAATGGTGTCCCCGCACTCACAAAGTTCAGTGAATTGGCTCTGAACAATGTGGGGGCACCTTGGCTAGTGCCAGGGTGCCCTCACACTAAGTAACTTTGCACCTAACCTTTACCAGGTAAAGGTTAGACATATAGGTGACTTATAAGTTACTTAAGTGCAGTGTAAAATGGCTGTGAAATAACGTGGACGTTTATTTCACTCAGGCTGCAGTGGCAGGCCTGTGTAAGAATTGTCAGAGCTCCCTATGGGTGGCAAAAGAAATGCTGCAGCCCATAGGGATCTCCTGGAACCCCAATACCCTGGGTACCTCAGTACCATATACTAGGGGATTATAAGGGTGTTCCAGTAAGCCAATGTGAATTGGTAAAAATGGTCACTAGCCTGTCAGTGACAATTTGGAAAGAAATGAGAGAGCATAACCACTGAGGTTCTGATCAGCAGAGCCTCAGTGAGACAGTTAGTCACTACACAGGTAACACATACAGGCACACTTATGAGCACTGGGGCCCTGGGTTACCAGGGTCCCAGTGACACATACAACTAAAACAACATATATACAGTGAAAAATGGGGGTAACATGGCAGGCAAGATGGTACTTTCCTACACAACCCCCCCCCAAACGAAGGACAATAAGACTAGCCATTACCTGATGAGTCTTCATTGTCTAAGTGGAAATATCTGGAGAGTCCATCTGCATTGGAGTGGCTACTCCCAGGTCTATGTTCCACTGTATAGTCCATTCCCTGTAGGGATATGGACCACCTCAACAATTTAGGATTTTCACCTTTCATTTGTTTTAGCCAAAGTAGAGGTTTGTGGTCTGTCTGAACAATGAAGTGAGTGCCAAACAGGTATGGCCTCAACTTCTTCAGAGCCCAGACCACAGCAAAGGCCTCCCTCTCAATGGCAGACCAACGCTTTTCTCTAGGGGTCAACCTTCTACTAATAAAAGCAACAGGTTGATCCTGGCCCTCAGAATTAAGTTGTGATAGGACTGCCCCTACTCCTAATTCAGATGCATCAGTTTGGACATAGAATTTTTTAGAGTAACAAGGGCTTTTCAGGACAGGTGCAGAGCACATGGCCTGCTTCAGCTCCTCAAAAGCTTTCTGACAGTTTGCTGTCCATAATACCTTTTTAGGCATTTTCTTGGATGTGAGGTCATTAAGAGGGGCTGCAATGGAGCCATAGTTCTTAATGAACCTCCTGTAATACCCAGTGAGGCCTAGGAAGGCTCTCACCTGAGTCTGAGTGGTAGGGGGAATCCAATCAATAATAGTTTGGATTTTCCCCTGAAGTGGTGCAATCTGTTCCCCACCAACAAGGTGTCCCAGATAAACCACCTTACCCTGCCCTATCTGGCACTTTGAAGCCTTGATAGTGAGGCCTGCCTTTTGCAGGGCCTCCAAAACTTTCCAAAGGTGGACCAGGTGATCATCCCAGCTGGAGCTAAAGACAGCTATATCATCCAAATATGCTGCACTGAAAGCTTCCAGCCCTTGCAGGACTGTGTTCACCAACCTCTGAAAAGTGGCAGGTGCATTTTTCAAACCAAAAGGCATTACAGTAAACTGGTAATGTCCTCCAATGGTAGAAAATGCAGTCTTAGGTTTAGCATCTTCTGACATTTTGATCTGCCAATACCCTGCAGTCAAATCAAAAGTGCTTAGATACTTGGCAGATGCCAGTGTATCTATTAGCTCATCTGCCCTGGGTATAGGGTGAGCATCTGTTTTGGTTACCAAGTTGAGACCTCTATAGTCTACACAAAACCTCATTTCCTTCTTTCCATCTTTAGAATTGGGTTTTGGTACCAGTACCACAGGAGAAGCCCATGGACTGTCAGAGTGCTCAACCACTCCTAGTTCCAACATCTTCTGAACTTCTTGCTTTATGCAGTCCCTGACATGGTCAGGCTGCCTATAGATCTTACTTTTGACAGGTAAACTGTCTCCAGTATCTATAGTGTGCTCACACCAAGAAGTGGTGCCTGGCACAATGGAGAAGAGTTCTGAAAATTGTCCTAGGAGATTTATGCAATTATCTTTCTGCTCAGCAGTAAGACAATCAGCCAAAACTACCCCTTCCACAAGAGCATCTTGTTCTGTGGAAGAGAAGAGATCAGGTAGAGGATCACTGTCTTCTTCCTGTCCCTCATCTGTTGCCATGAGCAGGGTGAGATCAGCCCTGTCATAGTAGGGTTTCAGGCGGTTGACATGGAGCACCCTAAGGGGACTCCTGGCAGTGCCTAAGTCAACCAAGTAGGTGACTTCACCCTTCTTTTCAACAATTGTGTGTGGACCACTCCATTTATCTTGGAGTGCTCTTGGGGCCACAGGCTCCAAGACCCACACTTTCTGCCCTGGTTGGTACTGAACCAAAACAGCCTTCTGATCATGCCATTGCTTCTGGAGCTCTTGGCTGGCCTGAAGGTTTTTACTGGCCTTTTTCATGTACTCAGCCATCCTTGATCTGAGGCCAAGTACATAATCCACAATATCCTGCTTAGGGGCTTTTAAAGGTTGTTCCCAACCCTCCTTTACAAGTGTGAGTGGACCCCTAACAGGGTGTCCAAAAAGAAGTTCAAAGGGGCTGAAGCCCACTCCTTTCTGGGGTACCTCCCTGTAGGCAAAAAGGAGGCATGGTAGAAGGATATCCCATCTCCTGCGGAGTTTTTCAGGGAGTCCCATAATCATGCCTTTGAGAGTTTTATTAAATCTCTCCACCAGTCCATTTGTTTGTGGATGATAGGGTGTTGTGAACTTGTAAGTTACACCACACTCCTTCCACATGGCCTTTAAGTATGCAGACATGAAATTGCTTCCTCTGTCTGATACTACTTCCTTTGGGAAGCCCACCCTGGAAAATATTCCCAGGAGGGCCTTTGCCACTGCAGGAGCTGTAGTGGTCCTTAAAGGAATTGCTTCAGGATACCTTGTGGCATGGTCCACTACCACTAAGATAAACCTATTGCCTGAAGCAGTAGGAGGGTCAAGGGGGCCAACTATGTCAACCCCTACCCTTTCAAAGGGAACCCCAACCACAGGCAGTGGGATAAGGGGTGCCTTTGGAGTGCCACCTGTTTTGCCACTGGCTTGACAGGTTTCACAGGACTTACAAAATTCTTTTGTGTCCTCTGACATCCTAGGCCAATGAAACAGTGGTACCAATCTGTCCCAAGTTTTCATTTGACCCAGGTGCCCAGCTAAGGGAATGTCATGTGCCAGTGTTAGGAGGAACTTTCTGTACTCCTGAGGAATCACTAATCTCCTGGCAGCTCCAGGTTTAGGATCCCTATGCTCAGTGTACAAGAGGTTGTCCTCCCAGTAAACTCTGTGTGAGTCACTGACATCCCCATTAGCCTGTTTGACAGCTTGCTGTCTGAGACCCTCTAATGTGGGACAGGTTTGCTGTGCCACACTCAGCTCCTCTCTGGCAGGCCCCCCTTCACCCAAAAGCTCAGCAGTGTCTGCTTCCAGCTCCTCTGGTGTAGGTTCTGCACAGGGAGGGAATTCTTCTTCCTCAGAAGTAGAATCCACTGTAGAGGGAGGGATAGTAGGAAGTGGTTTGCTTCTACTAGCCCTAGCTTTAGGGAGCACTTGGTCCATTGTTCCAGGATCCAAGCTTCCCTGTCCTTTTTGCTTTTTGGCCTGAGCCCTTGTCAAAGCAAAAATATGCCCTGGGATGCCCAGCATTGCTGCATGGGCCTCCAACTCTACATCTGACCAAGCTGATGTCTCCAAATCGTTCCCTAATAGACAGTCTACAGGTAAATCTGAAGCTACCACAACTTTCTTTGGACCAGATACCCCCCCCCAGTTGAGATTTACAACAGCCATGGGGTGGCTTTGTGTTATGTTGTGAGCATCGGTTACTTGGTACTGGTGTCCAAGTATGTGTTGTTCAGGGTGCACCAGTTTCTCAATCACCATTGTGACACTGGCACCTGTGTCCCTGTAGGCCTGGACCTCAACACCATTTATTAGGGTTAGTTGCTTGTACTTCTCTAAGTTATGGGGGCAAGCAACCAAAGTGGCTAAGTCAATAGCCCCTTCAGAGACTAAAGTAGCCTCTGTGGTCTCCCTAATCAGACCAACCCCAACTAAATTACCAAAAGTGAGCCCAGCTACTCCCTTGGATTGGCTATTAGTAGGTTTGCTCCCACCACCACTGCTATTAGTAGGGACACTAGGTGTAGCAGTAGGGGTTGTAGTGGTAGGAGCTGTGGTGCCTTTCTTTGGACAACTGGGATCTGTTGTCCAATGGCCTTTTATCTTACATAAATAGCACCATGGTTTCTTTTCCTTGTTCTGATTAAAGGAGGGTTTGGGCCCACCACCCCCACCAGAGTGTTTTTGTGGGCCTGATGAAGACTCATTTTTAGATTTGTCCCCACCCTTGTCTGAAGACTTACCATCCTTCTTTTTGTTGCCATCTTTGTCACCCCCTGTATGAACTTTTCTGTTCACTCTTGTTCTGACCCATTTGTCTGCCTTCTTTCCCAATTCTTGGGGAGAGGTCAGATCAGAGTCCACCAAGTACTGGTGCAACAAATCAGACACACAATTATTAAGAATATGCTCTCTCAGGATTAAGTTATACAGGCTGTCATAATCAGTAACTTTACTGCCATGTAACCACCCCTCCAAGGCCTTCACTGCCTGGTCAATGAAATCAACCCAGTCTTGTGAAGACTCCTTTTTGGTATCTCTGAACTTGATCCTGTACTGTTCAGTGGTTAAGCCATAACCATCCAGGAGTGCATTCTTAAGAACTTGGAAATTGTTAGCATCATTTTCTTTTACAGTAAGGAGCCTATCCCTACCTTTTCCAGTAAATGATAGCCATAGGATAGCAGCCCACTGCCTTTGAGGGACATCCTGTACAGCACAGGCCCTCTCAAGTGCAGCAAACCACTTGTTAATGTCATCCCCCTCCTTGTAAGGGGGAACTATCTTATGCAGATTCCTGGAATCATGCTCTTTTGCAGGATGACTATGGGGAATACTGCTGCTGCCACCATGGGTATCTAAACCCATTTTCTGTCTTTCCCTCTCTATTTCTAAAGACTGTCTATCTAAATCCAGCTGTTGCTTCTTGAGCTTCAGTCTGGTTTGCTCCACTCTCAATCTATTGAGCTCCCTTTCCAACAATCTGTCTTCAGGGTGGGTGGGAGGGACATTTCTAGATACAGAGGTATGATGGGAATGAACAGAAGGAGACCTGTCCCTTACAGAGGGCACCCTAACAGCTTGGCTACCAGTATAATGTGAGAGCACATCATCAGTATGATGTGATTCAACCTCTGTACCAACTATGCTAGACTGTCTAGTAATGGGCAGGCTGAGAAGTTTCTTTCCTGAACCTTTTCCTGGGGGAGTCCCTGGATCAGATTGAGAACCATTAGCTACTTTTTCTACAGATTGGGCACTTATGGCCTTATCCTGTACTCTAAGCATATTAATTAACAGTTCTAAGGAAGGATTCTTCCCTACACTCAAACCTCTCTCTATGCAGAGACTCCTTGCTCCTTTACAGCTAAGGTGATCATATGCAAGTTTGGACAGTTCAACTTTTTGGCCTGTGCCAGACATTTTTAGAGAGAGTTAAAGTGATAGACAAAGAGAAAAAAAAGTTTTCAGAACTTTTTGGAAAGACAGAAAAAACTTTTTAAACTTTTAAGAACTTTTTGAAAGTTTAGAAGTACTTTTCAGCACTTAGAAAAGAGTGAAAAGAGGAAATGCAAAACTTTTTGGCTATGTGTATATACTCTGACCTTGTTTTGTATATTTTTCTCTTATGAAAAGTACAATGACAAGAGTGGTAAGTAGTCTCAAAGCACTTATCCCACCACTGCACAACCAATGTAGGAGGCTGGACTGGCTTGTAGTGAGTACCAAGGGGTACTTGCACCTTGCACCAGGCCCAGTTATCCCTTATTAGTGTATAGGGTGTCTAGCAGCTTAGGCTGATAGATAATGGTAGCTTAGCAGAGCAGCTCAGGCTGAACTAGGAGACGTGTGAAGCTACTACAGTACCACCTAGTGTCATATGCACAATATCATAAGAAAACACAATACACAGTTATACTAAAAATAAAGGTACTTTATTTTTATGACAATATGCCAAAGTATCTTAGAGTGTACCCTCAGTGAGAGGATAGGAAATATACACAAGATATATATACACAATAGCAAAAATATGCAGTATAGTCTTAGAAAACAGTGCAAACAATGTATAGTTACAATAGGATGCAATGGGGAAACATAGGGATAGGGGCAACACAAACCATATACTCCAGAAGTGGAATGCGAACCACGAATGGACCCCAAACCTATGTGACCTTGTAGAGGGTCGCTGGGACTATTAGAAAATAGTGAGAGTTAGCAAAATAACCCTCCCCAAGACCCTGAAAAGTGAGTGCAAAGTGCACCAAAGTTCCCCTAAGGACAAAATAGTCGTGTTAGAGGGAGAATGCAAGGAAAACACAAATCAGCAATGCAACAACGATGGATTCCTGTCTGAAGGTACCTGTGGAACAAGGGGACCAAGTCCAAAAGTCACAAGCAGCTCGGAGATGGGCAGATGCCCAAGAAATGCCAGCGGTTGGTGCAAAGAAGCTCTTACTAGGCTGAAGAACTGTGAATACTGCAGGAACGACAAGGGCTAGAGACTTCCCCTTTGGAGGATGGATCCCCCACGCCTTGGAGAGTCGTGCAAAAGTGTTTTCCCGCCGGATGGACGCCAACAAGCCTTGCTACACGCAAATCGTGCGTTTGGCGTTTTTGGACGCTGCTGGGGCCCAGGAGGGACCAGAAGGTCGCAAATTGGACCTGCAGAGAGAGGGGACGTCGAGCAAGACAAAGAGCCCTCACTGAAGCAGGTAGCACCCGGAGAAGTGCCAGAAACAGGCACTACGAGGATGCGTGAAACGGTGCTCGCCGAAGTTGCACAAAGGAGTCCCACGTCGCCGGAGACCAACTTAGAAAGTCGTGCAATGCAGGTTAGAGTGCCGTGGACCCAGGCTTGGCTGTGCACGAAGGATTTCCGCCGGAAGTGCACAGGGGCCGGAGAAGCTTGCAAAGTCGCGGTTCCCAGCAATGCAGCCCAGCGAGGTGAGGCAAGGACTTACCTCCACCAAACTTGGGCTGAAGAGTCACTGGACTGTGGGGGTCACTTGGACGGTGTCGCTGGATTCGAGGGACCTCGCTCGTCGTGATGAGAGGAGACCCAAGGGACCGGAGATGCAGCTTTTTGGTGCCTGCGGTTGCAGGGGGAAGATTCCGTCGACCCACGGGAGATTTCTTCGGAGCTTCTGGTGCAGAGAGGAGGCAGACTACCCCCACAGCATGCACAAGCAGGAAAACAGTCGAGAAGGCGGCAGGATCAGCGTTACAGAGTTGCAGTAGTCGTCTTTGCTACTATGTTGCAGGTTTGCAGGCTTCCAGCGCGGTCAGCGGTCGATTCCTTATCAGAAGGTGAAGAGGGAGATGCAGAGGAACTCGGCTGAGCTCATGCATTCGTTATCTAAAGTTTCCCCAGAGACAGAGACCCTAAATAGCCAGAAAAGAGGGTTTGGCTACCTAGGAGAGAGGAAAGGCTACTAACACCTGAAGGAGCCTATCACAAGGAGTCTCTGACGTCACCTGGTGGCACTGGCCACTCAGAGCAGTCCAGTGTGCCAGCAGCACCTCTGTTTCCAAGATGGCAGAGGTCTGGAGCACACTGGAGGAGCTCTGGACACCTCCCAGGGGAGGTGCAGGTCAGGGGAGTGGTCACTCCCCTTTCCTTTGTCCAGTTTCGCGCCAGAGCAGGGGCTAAGGGGTCCCTGAACCGGTGTAGACTGGCTTATGCAGAATTGGGCACCTCTGTGCCCAACAAAGCATTTCCAGAGGCTGGGGGAGGCTACTCCTCCCCTGCCTTCACACCATTTTCCAAAGGGAGAGGGTGTTACACCCTCTCTCAGAGGAAGTTCTTTGTTCTGCCATCCTGGGCCAGGCCTGGCTGGACCCCAGGAGGGCAGATGCCTGTCTGAGGGGTTGGCAGCAGCAGCAGCTGCAGAGAAACCCCAGGAAGGGCAGTTTGGCAGTACCAGGGTCTGTGCTACAGACCACTGGGATCATGGAATTGTACCAACAATGCCAGGATGGCATAGAGGGGGCAATTCCATGATCATAGACATGTTACATGGCCATATTCGGAGTTACCATGGTGAAGCTACATATAGGTAGTGACCTATATGTAGTGCACGCGTGTAATGGTGTCCCCGCACTCACAAAGTTCAGTGAATTGGCTCTGAACAATGTGGGGGCACCTTGGCTAGTGCCAGGGTGCCCTCACACTAAGTAACTTTGCACCTAACCTTTACCAGGTAAAGGTTAGACATATAGGTGACTTATAAGTTACTTAAGTGCAGTGTAAAATGGCTGTGAAATAACGTGGACGTTTATTTCACTCAGGCTGCAGTGGCAGGCCTGTGTAAGAATTGTCAGAGCTCCCTATGGGTGGCAAAAGAAATGCTGCAGCCCATAGGGATCTCCTGGAACCCCAATACCCTGGGTACCTCAGTACCATATACTAGGGGATTATAAGGGTGTTCCAGTAAGCCAATGTGAATTGGTAAAAATGGTCACTAGCCTGTCAGTGACAATTTGGAAAGAAATGAGAGAGCATAACCACTGAGGTTCTGATCAGCAGAGCCTCAGTGAGACAGTTAGTCACTACACAGGTAACACATACAGGCACACTTATGAGCACTGGGGCCCTGGGTTACCAGGGTCCCAGTGACACATACAACTAAAACAACATATATACAGTGAAAAATGGGGGTAACATGCCAGGCAAGATGGTACTTTCCTACAGTCGGGCTATAAGAAGCTTGAGGGATCTCTCCCTCAAGGCCTTTGGAGCCATGGCCCGACAGTCGGAGCACGAGGTGGAGTCGGGGTCCTTCTCCAGGCACCAAAGACAAACACAGTGCGGGTCCTTCACTGACATGGTGCGATGACACACACCACACGGCTTGAACCCTGTCTTTCTCGAAGACACGACTTCAAACAGTCAAAAAAGCCTTAACAAACCGTCGAAGAAGGGTAGCTCTTTCCGGAACTGTGCTTAACGGGCGTGGAAGGAAAAGAACTGACGTACACGCGCCGAGACGGCATCTATATAGACAACCGTGATGTCATAGATGGCTCTAACAACGCTGACGATGCACGCGGAGCTGGTCGACGCAAACAGATCCGAACTACGCCACCCGACGGCGCGCCAGGGTACAGCTCAGCAGAAAAATTCCGGATTCGAAGCTGACGCCAGGGAATTCTAAGGTAAGGAAGCTGCAGCTAGAAGTCTCCATCAGATATTCTTTGATCTCATTCGTAATCATTTTCACATTACTAAGTGGCAAGAGTGGTTACAACAAGACACCAAGAGGTCTATTGAACAAGACTTACCTCTACATGAATCCTGTGTATTCCTGCCTACTGAGGAGTAAAGAGAGGCAGCTTTTCATTGGTTACACAGTCATCCTCTGGCAGGTCGCCCAGGTCATCAAAAAACAATAGAACTCATGAAAAGGTATTTTTGGTGGCCTACATTCGTTCATGACCTTAAGCAAATGCTACAATCATGTGAAGTATGTGCAAGATGCAAAAGTGAACATAGCAAGCCCAAAGGTCTACTGATACCTCTACCCGTTCCCAATCATCCATGGGAACATATCTCTATGGATTTTATTACTGGTCTTCCTCAAATAAAACAATTTACAACCATTCTAGTGGTAGTAGACAGCCTTACCAAGTATGCTCACTTCATTGCCTGTAAAGGGCTCCCAACTTCCGACACCTTAGCGACTATCATCTTAGAAAATATAGTTCCTCTTCACGGATTTCCAAGAGTTATCATCTCTGATAGAGAAACACAATTTTCTACACGTTTTTGGCAACAATGGTGCAAGGCTTTACAAATGGATTCGACTTTATCTACTAGTTACCACCCACAAACGGATGGTCAAACAGAGACACTAAACCAAACTCTGAAACAATATTTACGATGTTACCCAACAAAGACTCCTAAAACCTGGATGGATCTTTTGTGGCTTGCAGAACTGGCTTATAATAACTCTCACCACTCTTCAATAAACTCAACTTCTTTCTATGGTTTATATGGGAGTCATCCGCACATTTTGCCAGTTACGTTACCTGCCTCTACTCAAACCACTCCAGCAGTCATGGACATGCTAACACACATGAAAAAGGCACATTCACAATTCAAACCAATCTTCATTAAGCAAAGAAAAAATATTAAATGCAATATGACAAAAAACACCAGCCTGGTCCTCAGTATACAAACAAAGATAGAGTTTGGCTATCCACGAAAAACTTTGGCCCATATTTATACTTTTTGACGCTAAACTGCGCTAACGCAGTTTAGCGTCAAAAAATTTAGTGCCGTCTAACGCCATTCTGAAGCGCCATGCGGGCGCCGTATTTATGGAATGGCGTTAGCCGGCGCAAGCAGACCGGCGCTGCCTGGTGTGCGTGGAAAAAAACCACGTAGACCAGGCAGCGCCGGCGTAGGGGGAAAATGGCGTTAGGGCGTCTTAAAATGGGGCAAGTCAGGTTGAGGCAAAAAAATCGCCTCAACCCGATTTGCGCCATTATTTTCGACGCCCAGACGCCATTTAAATGACTCCTGTCTTAGTAAAGACAGGAGTCATGCCCCTTGCCCAATGGCCATGCCCAGGGGACTTATGTCCCCTGGGCATGGTCATTGGGCATAGTGGCATGTAGGGGGGCACAAATAAGGCCCCCCTATGCCACACAAAAAAAATTAAAAAATATAAAAATGTATACTTACCTGAACTTACCTGAATGTCCCTGGGGTGGGTCCCTGCATCCTTGGGTGTCCTCCTGGGGTGGGCAGGGGTGGCAGGGGGGGTCCCTGGGGGCAGGGGAGGGCACCTGTGGGCTCATTTTGAGCCCACAGGACCCTTAACGCCTACCCTGACCCAGGCGTTAAATAGTGGCGCAAATGCGGGGTTTTTAGACCCGCCACCTCCCGGGCGTGATTTTTGCCCGGGAGTATAAATACGACGCATTTGCGTCGCCGTCATTTTTTTAGACGGGAACGCCTTCCTTGCATCTCATTAACGCAAGGAAGGCGTTCACGCAAAAAAATGACGCTCTTTACTCATACTTTGGCGCTAGACGCGTCTAACGCCAAAGTATAAATATGGCGTTAGTTTTGCGCCGAATTTGCGTCGAAAAAAACGACGCTAATTCGGCGCAAACGGAGTATAAATACGGGCCTTTGTATTCAAAAATAAAAATATGTTTCATCCAAAATTCATAGGGCCCTATGAAGTACTACAACAAGTAAACCCAGTAACATATAAGCTAAAATTACCATTGTCTTTCAAAATTCCTCCGGTGTTTCACACTTCACTTCTTAAACCTGCTTCGCCCTCAAGGGTCACACAACCTGCTCCTCTATTAGTCCTAGGTCATTGGGAGTATGAGGTGCGATCTATTTTAGACTCTAAATATAGCAGGTCTTCCCTTTGTTACTTGGTGTCCTGGAAAGGATACAGACCGGAAAATGACTCTTGGGAACCTGAAAGACATGTTCATGCACCACGTTTGGTGCGACGATTTCACCTCCTCCATCCTGGTAAACCGGGCCCTGGACCGCACTTGGGAGAGGGGTGTAATGACAGGAATAAGACCATGTGCGGTCCAGGTCCCGCGGAAACTCTGCTGCGCGCCTCTGCGGCGCTTTATGCGCACCACTGGTCATCCCCTCTTGCTCCATCAGCGTCGGTTGCCCTGTGGCAAGGCTCATAGAGCTGCAGGTTCAGGACATTGGTGGACAAGATGCACTTATCAGTGCTATTCCATGAAGGGACTACAATTCCCATGTTTTTAGAGGCAGCAGCCATCTTGGTGTGTGGCAGGCCTATAAAGCCCAGCCAAAGCCAAAGTAAGGCCCTCATTACGACCCTGGCGGTTTGTAACCGCCAGGGCCGCTGGACGCGGAGGCACCGCCGACAGGCCGGCGGTGCCCCGCGGGGCATTCTGACCGCGGCGGCTTAGCCGCGGTCAGAGAAGGGAAACTGGCGGTCTCCCGCCGGTTTCCCGCTGCCCCCAAGGAATCCTCCAAGCCGGCGCCGCTTGCTGCGCCGGCTTGGGGATTCCGACTCCCCCTCCCGCCATCCAGTTCCTGGCGGTTCTCCCGCCGGGAACCGGATGGCGGGAGGGGGAGTCGCGGGGCCCCTGGGGGCCCCTGCAGTGCCCATGCCAACGGCATGGGCACTGCAGGGGCCCCCGTAAGAGGGCCCCAAAATGTATTTCACTGTCTGCCTTGCAGACAGTGAAATACGCGACGGGTGCAACAGCACCCGTCGCACCTTCCCACTCCGCCGGCTCTTTTACGAGCCGGCATCCTCGTGGGAAGGGAGTTTTTCCCTGGGCTGGCGGGCGGTCTTTTGGAGACTGCCCGCCAGCCCAGGGAAAAACTCATAATACCCTCCGCGGTCTTCTGACCGCGGAGCGGTATTATGGAGGGCGGAATTCTGGCGGGCGGCCTCCGCCGCCCGCCGGAGTCATAATGAGGGCCTAAGTATCCTTGTTTCCATGGTGAATTAAAAAAACTAGTAGGTCGTACTCGTAGCGGCAAGGCCTTGATGAATCCAATTTTGGAGGAAGTCATTACTTCCAGAAGTAAAGTGCCCCTTTGCACAACGAGCAAAGCGCTTTAGGTTTCCAGAGTACAGCGGCCTTCGCACGACGATCAAAAGCGTTTCAGAGCACAGGTGTAAAGCGCTCTTTGCACAACAGTTCAAGTGTTTCAGTTCACAGAGGTAAAGCGCTCTAGGCACGGCAATTCAAGCACTTCAGTCCAGAGGTGTAAAGCGCTCTTGGCACGGCAATTCAAGTGCTTCAGTCCACAGGTGTAAAGCGCTCTTGGCACGGCAATTCAAGCGCTTCAGTCTACAGGTGTAAGGCACTCTTGGCAAGACAATTCAAGCGCTTCAGTCCACAGGTGTAAAGCGCTCCTGGCACAGCAATTCAAGCACTTCAATCCACAGATGTAAAACACTCTTGGCACGGCAATTAAAACGCTTCAGTCCACAGATGTAAAACACTCTTGGCACGGCAATTCAAGCGCTTCAGTCCACAGATGTAAAGTGCTCTTGGCACAGCAATTCAAGTACTTCAGTCTACAGGTGTAAAGCGCTCTTTGCGCTGCAATCAAGGTGCTTCAATCCACAGGAGTAAAAGGATCTTGGCACAACAATCAAAGTGATTCAGGCCACGTGAATAAAGTGCTCCCTTAGCATAATGAGGGTAGCACTTCAGGCAAGAAAAGTAAAAGGGCTTCCTGTTATTATAAGTAAAGGGCTTTAAGTTCAGTGAGTAAAAACTTTTCGGCCTTTATAGTTGTGAATGTGAAAGTATTTTTGGAGATAAGCAAATCATAGTTTTCATTGTTTTTTGGAAAGCATAATATGTGAAAAGCATATTTAATTCTTTGAGATTTTCTAGGTCATGATCAAAGGTTTATGTTATGAATGCACAGATGTTACAGGATTGATATTCTGAGTATGATCATAGTCCAAAGCTCTTGCCATCTCATGGTTCTAAGGTCGTAGTTTATTTTTGTGCCATGATTCAAAGAAGGGACTTTGCCCTCATTTCAAAAGGGGTCTCCAACTGATATTGGAGATGCATTTAGTCAAGAGTTTATTGATGAGTTATATTTCTATGAATGAGCAAGTGCATATTTGTTCTAACCTTTTCTTTTCAGATCGCTCTCCCTGCTGTTCCCTACCCTAATTCCCTTTCCCTCGACTGGCTTCATAATAACTCTGTGCTATAATAGCTTTCTGAGTTGGTGACGCGGGAAAGGTGGGTCTTTTGTTCAGCAACGTGCAGATCCCGAGGAAAGGACACTGTGACAGGGTTGACGGAATCTTCCCCTTGCTCCAGCAAGCACCAAACTTCAGCATCACCGGTATTCTGGGACCCCTCTCATCCTGACGAGCGTGGCCCCTGGAACACAGGTGGTGGACCCAAGTGACCCAGACTGTCCAGTGCTCCAACTGTCCAAATTTGGAGGAGGTAAGTCCTTACCTCCCCTCTCCAGACAGTAATCCTGTGCACCGCGTGAACTGCAGCTGCTAGGGGTTCTGTGCACTTTTCCAAGGAATCCTTCGTGCACAGCCAAGACCAGGTCCCCAGCACTCCGTCCTGCATTGCTCAACTCCCTGAGTTGACCTCCGGCTTCGTGGAACCCTCTTTTGTAGTGTTGAGATGACCGCCATGCTCCGTTTTCTTTAACTCGTGTTCAAGGACCTCTGCGGGTGCACCTTCTTGTGTGTGGGCTCTCTACGTTGCTGAGTGCCCCTCTGTCGCCTCTCCCAGGTGGCGACATCCTGGTCCTTCCTGGACCCGGGCAGCACCCTTTTTCTTTAACCGCGACCTTTGCAGCTAGCAAGGCTTGTTTGCGGTCTTTAGCCAAGAAAACAACTCTGTATCCTCCAGCACTCCGTGGGACATTTTCTGCACAAAAGAGAAGTTCCTAGCACCTTTCGTTGTTGCAGAATCTTCAGCTTCTTCCATCCGGAGGCAGCCATTTTGCACCTTCATCCGGGGTTTAGTGGGCTCCTGCCCCCACGGGCACTTTCATGACTCTTGGACTTGGTCCCCTTCCTTTACAGGTCCTCAGGTCCAGGAATCCGTTTTCAGTGCTTTGCAGTCTGTTGTGGTCTTTGCAAAATCCTCTATCACGACTCTAGTGTGTTTCTGGGGAAATAGTAGTACTTTACTCCTACTTTCCAGGGTCTCTGGTGGGGTATCTTGGACACCCTTAGTGTTTTCTTACACTCCCAGCGACCCTCTACACACTACACTGGCCTAGGAGTCCATTCGTGGTTTGCATTCCACTTTCTTAGTATATGGTTTGTGTTGCCCCTTGGCCCATTGCCTCCTATTGTATTCTACAGTGTACAGTGTCTACTTTCTGACTGTTTAACTTACCTGATTTTAGCTTGTGTGTATATTTTGTGTATTTTACTTGCCTCCTAAGGTAGCATATCCTCTGAGATATTTTTGGCACATTGTCACTAAAATAAAGTACCTTTATTTTTGGTAACCCTGAGTATTGTGTTTCTTATGATATAGTACCTATATGATATAAGTGGTATAGTAGGAGCTTTGCATGTCTCCTAGTTCAACCTAAGCTGCTCTGCTATAGCTACCTCTATCAGCCTAATCTGCTAGAACACCACTAACCTACTAATAAGGAATAACTGGACCTGGCACAAGGTGTAAGTACCATCAGGTACCCACTATAAGCCAGGCCAGCCTCCTACAAGAGGTAGCTAAAGCAGAGCAGCTTAGGCTGAACTAGGAGGCATGCAAAGCTCCTGCAATACGACTTATAGTTACACAGTACTTACACACAAGTAAAGACAATGCTCAGTGTTACCAAAATTAAAGGTAGTTTATTTGGGTGACACAAGGCCCAAAAATATCTTAGAGGCAATAATCCTTCTGGAGGTAAGTATTATACGCAATATATACACTAGACACCATAATAAGGTAAGTAATTAGACATAGGATAGTACAACAATAGGAAATGCTTGCGAATGCAATAGGAAAAAATAGGTCCAGGGGCAACACAAACCAAATACCAAGAAAGTGGAATACAAAACACAAATTCCCCCCTAGACAAGTGTAGTGTGTGGGGAATCGCTGGCATAGTAAGAATACAGTAAAGGTAAGTAAATTACCCCAGCCCAGAGCCCAGAAAAGCAGGAGCAAAGTACTGCAAGTTTCCTTAGGACACACTACAAGTCATGATTAGGGTTATTGCAAGAACCAAGCATGACTGCAAACAACAAATGGTGGATTCCTGGACCTGAAGACCTGAAAAGGAAGGAGACCAAGTCCAGAAGTCAGAAGAAGTTCCAGGAAGGACAGGAGCCCCTGCCAACTGTAGGAGGCTGGCCTGGCTTGTAGTGGGTACTAGAGGTACTTACACCTTGTGCCAGGTCCAGTTATCCCTTATTAGTGTAAAAGAGGTGTTTCTAGCAGCTTAGACTGATAGAAGGTAGCTATAGCAAAGCAGCTTAGGCTGAACTAGGGGACATGCAAAGCTCCTACTATACCACTTATATCATATGCACAATATCATAAGAAAACACAATACACAGAGTTACTAAAAATAAAGGTACTTTGTTTTTATGACTGTAGGAAAGTACCATCTTGCCTGGCAATTTACCCCTATATTTCACTGTATATATGTTGTTTTAGTGTATGTGTCACTGGGACCCTGCCAGGCAGGGCCCCAGTGCTCATAAGTGTGCCCTGTATGTGTTCCCTGTGCGATGACTAACTGTCTCAATGAGGCTCTGCTAACCAGAACCTCAGTGGTTATGCTCTCTCTGCTTTCCAAATTGTCACTAACAGGCTGGTGACCAATTTCACCAATTCATATTGGCATACTGGAACACCCTTATAATTCCCTAGTATATGGTACTGAGGTACCCAGGGTATTGGGGTTCCAGGAGATCCCTTTGGCCTGCAGCATTTCTCTTGCCACCCATAGGGAGATCTGACAAATCTTACACAGGCCTGCCAGTGCAGCCTCAGTGTAATAACGTCCACGTTATTTCACAGCCATTTATCACTGCACTTAAGTAACTTATAAGTCACCTATATGTCTAACCTTCACCTGGTGAAGGTTGGGTGCAAAGTTACTTAGTGTGTGGGCACCCTGGCACTAGCCAAGGTGCCCCCACATTCTGCAGGGCAAATTCCCTGGACTTTGTGAGTGCGGGGACACCATTTCACGCGTGCACTATACATAGGTCACTACCTAAGTATAGCGTCACAATGGTAACTCCGAACATGGCCATGTAACATGTCTAAGATCATGGAATTGTCACCCCAATGCCATTCTGGCATTGGGGCGACAATTCCATGATCCCCCGGGTCTCTAGCACAGAACCCGGGTACTGCCAAACTGCCTTTCCCAGGATTTCACTGCAGCTGCTGCCGCTGCCAACCCCTCAGACAGCTTTCTGCCCTCCTGGGGTCAAGCCAGGCCTGGCCCAGGAAGGAAGAACAAAGGACTTCCTCAGAGAGAGGGTGTTACACCCTCTCCCTTTGGAAATAGGTGTCAGGGCTGGGGAGGAGTAGCCTCCCCCAGCCTCTGGAAATGCTTTGATGGGCACAGATGGTGCCCATCTCTTCATAAGCCAGTCTACACCGGTTCAGGGATCCCCAAGCCCTGCTCTGGAGCGAAACTGGACAAAGGAAAGGGGAGTGACCACTCCCCTGACCTGCACCTCCCAGGGGAGGTGCCCAGAGCTCCTCCAGCATGCCCCAGACCTCTGCCATCTTGGATTCAGAGGTATGCTGGCACACTGGACTGCTCTGAGTGGCCAGGGCCAGCATGTGACATCAGCGACTCCTTCTGATAGGCTCTTACCTTTCTTACAAGCCTATCCTCCTTCCTAGGTAGCCAAACCTCCTTTACTGGCTATTTAGGGTCTCTGCTTTGGGGAATTCTTTAGATACCGAATGCAAGAGCTCATCAGAGTTCCTCTGCATCTCCACCTTCTGGCAACGGATCAACCACTGATTGCTCAGGATGCCTGCAAAATTGCAACAAAGTAGCAAAGACGACTACTGCAACCATGTATCGCTTCATCCTGCCGGCTTTCTCGCCTGTTTCCTGGTGGTGCATGCTCTGGGGGTAGCCTGCCTCCTTCTTGCACCAGGACCTCTGAAGAAATCTCCAGTGGGTCGACGGAATCTTCCCCTTGCAACCGCAGGCAACAAAAGACTGCATCACCGGTCCTCTGGGTCCCCTCTCAGCACGACGAGCGTGGTCCCTGGAACTCAACAACTCTGTCCAAGTGACTCCCACAGTACAGTGACTCTTCAGTCCAAGCTTGGTGGAGGTAAGTCCTTGCCTCCCCACGCTAGACTGCATTGCTGGGTACTGCGTGATTTGCAGCTGCTCCGGCTCCTGTGCACTCTTCCAGGATTTCCTTTGTGCACAGCCAAGCCTGGGACCCCAACACTCTAACCTGCAGTGCACAACCATCTGAGTTGTCCTACGGCGTTGTGAGACTCCCTTTTCTGACTTCGGGTGGACTCCGGTTCACTCCTCTTCTAAGTGCCTGATCCGGTACTTCTGCGGGTGCTGCCTGCTTCTGTGAGGGCTCCCTGACTTGCTGAGCGCCCCCTCTGTCTCCTCATCCAAGTGGCGACATCCTGGTCCCTCCTGGGCCACAGCAGCATCCAAAAACCCTAACCGCGACCCTCGCAGTAGCAAGGCTTGTTTGCGGTCTTTCTGCATGGGAACACCTCTGCAAGCTTCTTCATGATGTGTGACATCCATGCTCCAAAGGGCAAGTTCCTAGTCCTTTTCGTTCTTGTAGAACACAAAGCTTCTTCCATCCTGTGGCAGCTTCTTTGCACCCTCAGCTGGCATTTCCTGGGCATCTGCCCACTCTCGACACTGTCGCGACTCTTGGACTTGGTCCCCTTGTCTTACAAGTACTCAGGTCCAGAAATCCACTGTTGTTGCATTGCTGGTGTTGGTTTTCCTTGCAGAATCCCCCTATCACGACTTCTGTGCTCTCTGGGGGTTGTAAGTGCACTTTACACCTACCTTACAGGGTCTTGGGGTGGGCTATTTTTCTAACCCTCACTGTTTTCTTATAGTCCCAGCGACCCTCTACAAGCTCACATAGCTTTGGGGTCCATTCGTGGTTCCCATTCCACTTTTGGAGTATATTGTTTGTGTTGCCCTTATACCTATCTGCTCCTATTGCAATCTATTGTAACTTTACACTACTTGCATTACTTCCTTTTGCTATTACTGCATAATTTTGGTATTGTGTACATATATCTTGTGTATATTTGTCATCCCCATACTGAGGGCAATCACTGAGATACTTTTGGCATATTGTCATAAAAATAGAGTACCTTTATTTTTAGTATATCTGTGTATTGTGTTTTCTTATGATTTTGTGCATATGACACCAGTGGTATAGTAGGAGCTTTGCATGTCTCCTAGTTCAGCCTAAGCTGCTCTGCTATAGCTACCTTCTATCAGCCTAAGCTTCTAGAAACACCTCTTCTACACTAATAAGGGACTACTGGACCTGGTACAGAGTGTAAGTACCCCTTGGTACCCACTACAAGCCAGGCCAGCCTCCTACAATGACAATATGCCAAAAGTATCTCAGTGAGTACCCTCAGTAAGAAGGTAAGTACTATACACAAGTTATATGTACACAAACCAAAATTAGGTAAGTAAGAGCAAGAAAAGTAATGCAAACAGTGTAGAATTACAATAGGTTGCAATAGGAGGGGGGCGTGGCCAAGATGGCTGCCGGAGCGGACGCTTAACTGAGGAGCTCTGCTCACGGCCCACCAACCAACTAAGATCCTGTGCCCTGCCGTACCCCAGGCTGTGTCAGAGTGGTGTAGGGAACTCGGCCAGCACCGCTGAACAATTTGGGGCAGCTTCGGGCCGGAGGGTGCGGAACACGCGGAGGAGCCAGAGGCGTGGAGAAGCCGCCTCCGCCATTGCCCGGAGCCGCAGGCCTCGTCTGAACGTAGCAAGCGTCGAGCTGGGATAGGAGCGAGTGGACGCCCGGACCTCTGGGCCCCCTGCTGACGCTCCTCGGCTTGTTGCGGGGGCTGCGGCGCGGGGGACGCCCTCCATTCCGGCGGGCGTGCTACAGCCTGGCCGGGTGACCCAGATAAGCACCTGACTGTCGCGGGCGGCCGCGCGCGGCGATCAAACCCTGCCTGCTGGCCCCGCTCGATGGATCGGTGAATCCATGCGACCGGTGTAGAGGAACCCCGGACCCGGTTCCCACTGTAGATTCGTTGGCGCGGGGCGGAGACGACATCACAGCCCTGTTGCGGAGCCACGGGCCTCACCTGATTGTGCAGTGCGGGTTTGCTGCGGATTCCCTCGGCCTCCCGGACCTCCCACTGGAATCTTCATCGATCGAAGCTGCGGGATTGCTGGGGAGCCTGAACCGCAGGTGTTCCCCCCCCGGAGAGGTGTACTACGCGTCGTGCCTGATCTAATCGGTCCTGTTTGGCGATAGCTGGAGCGAGGTAGGGGGCATCAGACAAGGCCCATGCCCGCTAGAACGGAGTGACTCTGGGGGAGCTATGTGGTCACCATCATTGGAAAGGGGCGCGACCCCTCCCTGATCCCCGACTTGAGAGTACTTGTGGGCTCATTGGGATGAAATCGGGGGGCCTAGTGGGTGATATTCCCCACCACGGCACGGAGCGCATCAGCTGCAATGGTGGGCCAATTGTATAAGTGCACCATTTCACCACCAAGATCGGAAGCGATTAACCCAAACAGGAGACAATAATAAAAGAAATAAGGACTCCTCCAGTAAATAACCGGCTATCAACCCCAACAGAACGAACAGGTCGGATCCCCAAGAAGAACATTGTCAAACCAAAACCCCCCAAACCGGGGACACTGGGAGATGGAGACCCTCCTTCACTAAGGGGTCATGTGGACATGCAATCGACCACACTTCTCCAGCTAAACGAAACGTTCCGTGCGCATTCCCTCCAGTCTGATAAAATCATGCAAGCAATAATGGACACTAAATCATCACTGGAAGGGAAAATTGACGCCGCGGTCTTGGAAGTCTCATTGCTGCGCGCTGACCATCGCAAACTAACAGAAAGGGTACACAATACTGAAACAACACTAACAATGGTCCAGCCAGAAGTAGCAGATATGAGAACTAAAATGCAACAAATGGAACTGGACATAGCTCAACTGCAACGCAGGGCTGAAGACGCTGAAGGGCGGTCCAGACGTAACAACATCAGATTCCTCGGCATCCCAGAGCGAATTGAATCCCCCAAAGCAGAGGCGTTCTTAGAGACCTGGCTGAAAAACACACTTAAATATCAGGACCCTGTTACAACTCCAGTGATAGAAAGGGTACATAGAATCCCGAGCAGACCACCTCGCCCTGGAGCGCCACCTCGCCCGCTAATAGCACGTTTCCTAAACTACAGGGACAGAGACTTGGTCCTCCAATACTTTAGAACATCTAACCAGATCACTCTGGAAAACAGCAGGGTAACAGTCTACCCAGACTATACGATGGAGGTACAGCGTAGGAGAGTTGCTTATGTCAAGATCAAACAATTACGACGAGAAAATGGCATCACTTACTCTCTCATGTTTCCAGCACGCCTGCGCATAGTCATGGATGAAAAGACCCTAATGTTTCCCACACCCGAAGATGCATGGTCATGGGTCCATGCTAAAGGATTGGTCGACCCTGCCAAGGAAGACACACTAACCGAAGAATGGTCTACCGCTAGCTCCAGAAAGAAGAAAAAACCTAAAACCTCCTCCCGCCCCACAAAGGCACAAATGGTAATGGATCAAGCACAAATATTGAAAGATAACAACTCATTTGCTCGTGCATTGCTGGATGCCAGGAGTGAAATGGACACTAATGATACCGCCTCACATGGGGGAGACTCAAGCCCATCCCCCTCCACGTTGCTGGTGGGGCCGGACCTCACACCGCGTACGGCAGACAAACTTTAGAAGATCATGACTGGCGGCCGTGTCGCCACCGCTGGTCTCTACGGCAGCCGGGGCATGGCTGCCCCTCTAACCCGGGGTTTTCTTTCCGAGGTCTACAATGGATATTGGAGAGGAAGAAGTTGCCATTAACATCGGAAATGGCGCTTGAATCATTGAACAATGAACCAACACGCATAAGATCGCAGAGGCAATGAAACATCCTGAAGGTGGGCCACCCAAGGGCCTGACCTTGATTAATCCACGTCCCCCGACACCTGAACGGTATCTGAATGGAACTGACTTCCCTGGATGCCACTTTAGGCACCGGTTGTGCCACTTTGTTTAACAGACGGACATTGTCCGGAATATCCTTTTGGTTGTTATATTTTCCTTTTTCCTCTCTTCTTCAAACCCACTATGGGCCTTCTCTTTCCCCTTCGGTGCGCGGGTTGCTGGTGGGTGGGGTGGGGGTGCACGGGGTGGGCTGGCGGAGATGCGGGGGCGCGGACTGGTGGGGTGAGAATTGCTCAGATAGCTCTATATGGCACAACACAACACAATGAATAAGGAACCCATATATAATATAATAACTTGGAATGTGAAGGGTATGGCCGGAATTAATAAACGCAATAGAATACATGTTAACTTAAAGCGCCATCATATACACATAGCAATACTCCAGGAAACACACACTACACCTGCAGACCTTGCTCGGTTGGAAAAATGCTGGGCGGGATCAATACATAGCTCTGGTGACTCGTCCTTCGCTAGAGGGGTGCTGATCTGGATAGCTCCGGGTGTCCCCTACACAGTACAACATAGCATAAAAGACAAGGATGGAAGGTTTGTACAACTAAAGGGACTGTTGGATGGGGAGGAGCTCGTGATAAACGGGCTATATGTTCCGAACATTAAACAAGGTGAATTTTTACAAAAAAAGATATAGCAATTAACCAATGACCTAACTACACCATGTATATGGGGTGGGGACATGAATTGTGTCCCGCATGTAGATAAAGATAGATCACACCCCCCACTTGTGGCCGCCCCAACAGCGAAAAACTCTCAGATGTTAGGCATGTGGATGGAAGAGCGACGCCTGACTGATATATGGAGGCACATGCACCCACATGAAAGAGAATACTCCTACTATTCCCCAGTACATCTACTACATACCCGAATTGACCTCATCCTTACCTCACAGAACCTAACACATAAAATAATGAGCGCAGAGTACTCTGCCAAAGTAATCTCAGATCACTGCCCACTTATAACACAAATAAGATGGGGCAGGCCCCGCTCCTGTATTCCAACCTGGCGTCTGCAGACTCAATTATTACAAGACCCCCCTTTCAGGAAAGACATAGCCACGCACATCTCAGCATATTTCACGTTAAACGCTGGGACAACTAGTTCCAGGGCCATTGAATGGGAGGCACACAAGACAGTTATCAGAGGGGTATGTATATCAACGACAGTAGGAGTACGTCAAACATTAACGCGCAAACTCCGAGTGCTAGAACAAGAAATCCACTCCTCCGAACGCGAATTTGCAAATGGCACGATAACACAAGCGAAGCTCACTAGTATACGCTCTAAATGGACCGAGACAGACAGCCGACTCAGAAATTTGACTACCGTCATTACATGGCCCGCACACATGCAGAAGGTGAAAGATCCGGTAAATTATTAGCATGGCTCACAAACAATGAACATCGGAACCCTCCCATAGGCGCTATTCGGCTGGAAACAGGACTGATAGTTGATACACAGGTGGAGATAAATAACGCTTTTAGAGAGTACTACAGCTCATTATACCAAGCACGGCCTCCACCCAGTAAAGCCCAACTGAATGACTTCAGCGGCATCACCCTGAACCGCCTAACTGCCTCACAGGTGACAGAGCTAGACACACCGATAGACATAACTGTAATCCAGCAAGCACTGCAGCAAGTAACACATGGCAAAGCACCCGGCAGTGATGGTATACCCATCAAATACTACAGCACGTTCCCATCCCAGACATTAGCTCCATACCTAGCAATGTTAAAGGAGGCTCTAGAACGGGGCCAGCTACCAGATACATGCCGCGAGACGCTGATAGCAGTACCGCCGAAAGCAGGCCGTGACCCATTGGATGTCCGCTCATATAGGCCATTTTCTTTGCTAAATACAGATTGCAAACTACTAGGCAAAATACTAGCCAACCGCCTGCTCCCATGCGTTTCAGAGTTGGTCCGTCAAGACCAATCGGGCTTCATCCCTGGTCGCAGCACGTTTAGTAATATCAGGAACTTACTGCGCCTGATGGGAAACTCTCCTGAAGACAATTGGCACCAAGTAGCAGTTTCATTAGATATAGAAAAAGCGTTTGATACGCTAGGATGGCCGTTCCTAACAGAAACACTTAGTCATATGGGCTTCAGGCAAACTTATATTGGCTGGGTGAGAGTGTTATACTCTGGCCCAACGGCTAGAGTTAAGACGGGCGACACGATTTCCAAAACATTCAACATAGGAAGAGGCACCAGACAGGGATGCCCGCTATCCCCGCTCTTATTTGCACTAGCTATTGAACCAGTGGCCGCCCGTCTCCGCACAATGGCCCTTACCTGGGGCATCCTGGATGGCCGGACACATCAAATAGTCTCCTTATATGCAGACGATGCGCTGATTTTTTCTTTGAGATCATGTTGTGGCCCTACCGGGCCTATTGGATCTCTTACAAAAATTTGCCAAGGTGGCCGGGTTAAGGGTAAACTGGGCAAAATCGTGCATATTCCCTATGCTCCCGGTCCCCGAAGTATTTAGAATTATATCAAGCCGGGCGATCTGAAATGGTGCTATACCACATTTAAATATCTGGGTATAAATATATACCATGAAAATCGTGATTTAAGAGATGGTAACCTCGGCCAAGTGATTAGATCAACTAGGGGCTCCCTGCCCTTCTGGTGCTCACTTCCACTGTCCCCAATGGGCAGAGTAGCCATAGCAAAGATGATAGTACTGCCGCGCCTCCTCTATTTCTTCATGGCACTGTCGCTGGTATTGCCTGGCTCCTTTTTCAAACAATTGAACAGTTTACTAACGGATCTAATATGGGGCAATGGCCGCAGACGGGTCGCGTTAACTAAAGTGCCTCAACCCCTTAAATCGGGGCGACTGGGGGCCCCCAAATTCAAAGCTTACTATGTAGCTGCTCAGATACAATGGATAGCTAACTGGACTGGAAACCCTAACGGCGCGGAAGCACAACGGGTGTTACTGGATCTCGGCGGTACTAAGGTTCTACAATACCTCATGAACCGCGTCGACCCCAGACACACATGCAATATGCTGTTGACCACTGCGCACTGGGCTTGGGGCCGATATGCACTACTACGCGATAAAAACCCACAATACTCCCCGAGGATCCCACTGTTGGCTCAACCGACATTGGCGAAAATAGTGACCAAGGTGGGTCTGAACACATGGGGAAGCAGAGGCATACACACATTTGGGGACATTTACCAAGATGGGCAACTCCAAACATATGAGGCATTAGCTGACAAACATGCGTTGGGTCAAGGGGGATTCATAGCTTACGGTGCAGTCCGACAGGCAATGCGAGCGTTGTGGAAAAGCGGCAATTTGGAGCCGGATGTTTCCCCTTTGCTCCATGAGCTGATGGGGAGCATCACCGTCCCAACAAGCATATTGAATATATACAGCATCCTCGCTGCCCAGACCGAACACAAACAGGAACGGGCGAAAAATAGATGGGATTGCGTGTTACCTGAACCCCTAACACTAAACTCATGGGAACAGGCTATGAAAATGACTTATGAGGTTTCACGCAACCCCGCTTCCGGTACACGCAGTTTAATTACGTGCATCAGACTTACTTATCACCGCATCGCATTACACGTATGTTCCCCCGATCACTGCAGACATACCCCAGATGTGGCACAGATGAGGCCACTTTCTATCATATGACATGGGAATGTCTCCCAATTTGAAACACATGGATTGACATAACAGCGTTGCTTGCCGATTGGACAGACATTACACTATCCCCCACCCCTGACTTATGCCTACTGGGCATAGCACATTGTCCTAAAAAACGCAAACGAGCATATCAGTGTATCGCCCTGGCATTGGTGCTGTAGAGGCGCCTCATAGCCATGCAGTGGAAAGCCCCGGGTACCCCAGCATCGCCCAATGGCGGGAGGAACTGATACAGTAGGCTAAAGCAGAAGCGCAGACTCTGCAGAACTGATTGGATAAAGGTATCCTAGTTAAAGGCCTAGACACATGGAATATGTTTGTGATGGCGGCAGAAAACAAAGATGATGAACGCCCTCCCTAAATTAACAAGAAATAGACATCACCGGATATCTCAGCAGTAAAGTTAAAACACATCATTATAGATGCTCACCGACACAAATAGGATAGGATGTAAACCAACATAAACAATGTAATATGCCTTGAGGGAATGCCCAGATGCATCGCTGGGCGGTTGGAATGCGCAGGCACAAGATGGACCCTGTGTGTGCGGGGTGCCGCCGTTCTCCCCCTCTCGGTCCGCTGTCCCTGCGCTGCCGCCCTCATCTCGAGCGCGGGCTAGACCCCTGCTATTTCCAAGTGGTCCCGTTGAGCGCAGGAGCGGCGGTGATACTTGGGTTGGAATGTGGACATGCCGCGGGTCCAGACATGGTTGCAGCGCTCCCCCTGGCGCCTGGCTCTCCCTGCCTCCTCTCAGCTCCCCCCCCCCGCCTGCGCTCACCTGAACCGCTCTAGCTCTTATCTTTAGATCTACTCCCTATATCTCTTGGTTTCTTGAATAATCTTGCACATGGCGAATCAACTACGTACCGTAAAAGTACACTCGGTCGTACCCCCGTTGGGAGACAGGGTGTTTACATAGAACTTGTAGAAAGTGCAAACTAAATAATTACTATGTATAATGTATGCTGAAACACAATGTAACCAACTGTACTTTACTTGAATGTTGTCAATTGGCGGATAAAGCAATAAAAACATATTTAAAAAAAAAAAAGGTTGCAATAGGAGAACATAGGTATAGGGGCAACACAAACCATATACTCCAAAAGTGGAATGCAAACCACGAATAGACCCCAGACCTCTGTGAGCTTGTAGAGGGTCGCTGGGACTGTAAGAAAACAGTGAGGGTTAGAAAAATACCCCACCCCAAGACCCTGAAAAGTAGGAGTAAAGTGCAGCTACTACCCCCAGAGAGAACATTAGTCATGATGGGGGGATTCTGCAGGAATAACAAACACCAGCAGTGCACTGACAACGGATTTCCTGAACTGAGGACCTGCAAGGCAAGGGGACCAAGTCCAATAGTCGCAACAGTGTCCAGGTGGGGGCAGGAGCCCAGGAAACCCCGGATGAAGGTGCAAGGAAGCTGCCTCCGGTTGTAAGAAGCTTGGAGTTCTGCAAGAAAGAAGAGGACTAGGGACTTCTCCTTTGGAAGACGGATGCCCCACATCGCGATGAAGCTTGCAGAGGTGTTCCCATGCAGAAATACCGCAAACAAGCCTTGCTAGCTGCAAGGGTCATGGTAGAGGTTTTTGGGTACTACTGAGGACCAGGAAGGACCAGGATATCGCCTTTTGGAGGAGGAGACAGAGGGGGCGCTCAGCAACTCAGAGAGCCCTCACAGAAGCAGACAGCACAAGCAGAAGTACCCCAACAGGCACTTAGTAGAAGAGTGAACAGGAGTCCACGCGAAGTTACAAAACAGAAGGTTGTGCACTGCAGGACGGAGTGCTGGGGACCCAGGCTAGGCTGTGCATGAAGGAAATCCTGGAAGAGTGCACAGGAGCTGGAGCAGCTGCAAATCACGCGGTACACAGCTTTGTAGTTTAGCGTGGGGAGGCAAGGACTTACCTCCACCAAACTTGGACTGAAGAGTCACTGGACTGTGGGATTCACTTGGACAGAGTTGCTGTGTTCCAGGGACGACGCTCGTCAGGATGAGAGGGGACCCAGAGGACCAGTGATGCAGTCTTTTGGTGCCTGCATTAGCAGGGGGAAGATTGCGTCGACCCGTGGGAAATTTCTTCAGAGCTTCTGGTGCAGGGTGATGGCAGGCTACCCCCAGAGCATGCACCAGCTGGAAACAGTTGAGAAAGCCGGCAGGATTATGCGCTACAATGTTGCTGGTAGTCATCTTGCTACTTTGTTGCGGTTTTGCAGGCGTCCTGGAGCAGTCAGCGGTCGATCCTTGGTAGAAGGTGAAGAGGGAGATACAGAGGAACTCTGGAGAGCTCTTGCATTCGTTATCTGAAGAATTCCCCAAAGCAGAGACCCTAAATAGCCAGAAAAGGAGGTTTGGCTACCAGGTTAGGAGGATTGGCTACCAAGAGAGGTAAGAGCCTATCAGAAGGAGCCTCTGACATCACCTGCTGGCACTGGCCACTCAGAGCAGTCCAGTGTGCCCCCAACACCTCTGTTTCCAAGATGGCAGAGGTCTGGGACACACTGGAGGAGCTCTGGGCACCTCCCCCGGGAGGTACTGGTCAGGGGAGTGGTCACTCCCCTTTCCTTTGTCCAGTTTCACGCCAGAGGAGGACTGGGGGATCCCTGAACCGGTGTAGACTGGCTTATGCAGAGATGGGCACCATCTGTGCCCATCAAAGCATTTCCAGAGGCTGAGGGAGGCTACTCCTCCCCAGCCCTTCACACCTATTTCCAAAGGGAGAGGGTGTAACACCCTCTCTCAGAGGAAATCCTTTGTTCTGCCTTCCTGGGCCAGGGCTGCCTGGACCCCAGGAGGGCAGAAACCTGTCTGAGGGGTTGGCAGCAGCAGCAGCTGCAGTGGAGACCCCGGAAAGGCAGTTTGGGAGTACCCGGGCTCTGTGCTAGAGACCTGGGGGATCATGGACTTGTCACCCCAATGCCAGAATGGCATTGGGGTGACAATTCCATGATCTTAGACATGTTACATGGCCATTTTCGGAGATATCATTGTGACGCTATACATAGGTAGTGACCTATGTATAGTGCACGTGTGTAATGGTGTCCCCGCACTCACAAAGTCCGGGGAATTTGCTCTGAACGATGTGGAGGCCCCTTGGCTGGTGCCAGGCTGCCCACACACTAAGTAACTTTGCACCCAACCTTCACCAGGTGAAGGTTAGACATATAGGTGACTTATAAGTTACTTAAGTGCAGTGGTAAATGGCTGTGAAATAACGTGGATGTTATTTCACGAAGGCTGCAGTGGCTGGCCTGTGTAAGAATTGTCAGAGCTCCCTATGAGTAGTAAAAAATATGCTGCAGCCCATAGGGATCTCTTGGAACCCCAATACCCTGGGTACCTCTTTACCATATACAAGGGAATTATAAGGGTGTACCAGTTTGCCAATGTGAATTGGTAAATGTAGTCACTAGCCTGTTAGTGACAAATTTGGAAAGCAGAGAGAGCATAACTACTGAGGTTCTGGCTAGCACAGCCTCAGTGAGACAGTTAGGCTTCACACAAGGAACACATACAGGGCACATACTATGAGCACTGGGGTCCTGCCTGGCAGGGTCCCAGTGACACATGGACTAAACAACATACATACAGTTTATTATGGGGCTAACATGCCAGGCAAGATGGTACTTTCATACAGTATCCATGTAGCATCTATTGGGTAGCTGCTTTCAGCCAGGATATCTTGTAGCGTGCTGGCACAGGATGAATGAAAACTGAAAAATGGTACTCAAGAATGTGTGGTTGAAAGATGTAGTTGAGCTGATGCAGCCAATTCTGAGTGTCATTCATCTGAGTGGGACTCTGGACTCCTTAAAGCACAAAGCCCTAGAATTCTGCAGTATTTAAGAGGGATTAAACAGGAAATCCAAAGTCCTAGGGGAAAGGCAATTATTCTAAAATTGTGATTCTGAGAACATTTGCTTCCTAAATAATTAATAGCACAATAATATTGGTACCGGTACCTATGGAAGATATGAGCCATGGAAAAAAGATGAAGTATATAGCAAACAACCAATTAGTTCCACTAATTATGAATTATCAAAAATACATTACCAATAAATCTGTAGTTTCTGAACTATCTGAATTAAAATCAAATGATAAAGCCACTTTTCTTTTCTTTACTGATGTTTCCTCTGCATGGGGGTGTATTGCTTCCTTCTGGAACTTTTCATGCTTTGGTGGTGTCTTCACTGTATATGTCTACATATAAAAAAAAACACACAAAGCAGCATTTTTAGCATCGTGTGTGTACAATTACAAAAACTTCAGTCATAAATGTAGGAACTTTGTAAGGAGCTCCAGGGCAATTGGGTTACAAGCTCAGATTGTAACAATGAGTCCTTCATCTCTGGTGTCCCGGGGCTTAACCTTACTGTTGGGCTCAAAACTGATGACCAAGTGCAGTCCTTTGGCACTTGAACTTCAGGTCAAGTCGAACAGTCCAAATACTAACAAATAAAGCAAAATTGTCCAACTAGTATTTTTGATTTTACTTCAAAAGAAAAAACATTGAATGATAATACACAGGTAATTACTAGGCATGAAATGCAAAGGGTGTAAATATAATGCACCCCAGGGACGATAAAGTAATTTTAAAGTTAATCCCAGGTCTTTACATGTAATACAAACAGATCATGGAAAAGGTAAAAAGTGGCCCCAAAAGCCTTGTGCTTTTCAATTGTCTTGTCTTATTTCCCCCCCACAAGCTAGTACATTAAAAAAGACTGAGGCAGGTACTATGCAATTGCCTCCAGGTGTTCCGTGTAACCGCCAGGGGGTGTATCAAATCCTCTTGTGTTTCTGCAACCTCAGGTTAAACACAATATCTATGATTGTTGTTGCACTTGCATTTCCGGCTCTGCACTTGTGAGTGTGCACCATTGTACACACTCATTAATGAGCGCAGAGCTTGACTTTGCACCACTCTACTCTGCACCACTCTAGTCCACGCCGCTCTACTCAAGGCCACTCGATCCTACACCACTCTACACCAGTATGATCAGATGCAAAACTTCCAGGTACCTGTCACTGAACCTGTCAAGGGACAATGGCAGTCAGCGACCCCCTTACCTGGGGCTCTGATGTCTTCTTCAGTCTCCACTGGAGTAGGACCAATTGCACTGGTCAGTGAGATATACTGAACAGAAGTCTGGGAGTTCTGCACCATACCTATACCAAGATTGCAAACAGATATTGGGCCTGATTACAACTTTGGAGGAGGGTGTTATTCCGTCCCAAATGTGACGGATATCCTGCCCACCGTATTACGAGTTCCATAGGATAGAATGGACTCGTAATATGGTGGGTGGTATATCCGTCACATTTGGGACGGATTAACACCCTCCTCCAAAGTTGTAATCAGGACCATTGTGTATTACAAAGGACCAGTTATGAGACCAGTTTCGGACAGTTCCTGATTTTTATGCCTCCCAGTCTGGTCAAGTGACAGTGTTACCCTCAACTGCCAGGAGGAAGGAGTGGTGGGGGTAGAAGCTCCTTGTCAGGAAAACTCAACAGAAAGTCACAAAAGAGGTAGAGGCTTCCTGACTTAACTACCCAAAAATGTGTTGGGGTAACACCTCTAGTGAAAAATGGTGCAGGAATAGGACAAGGGCTGTTTTTACTCTGGTGTCCCTTGTCCCCCGATCCTCGACACACCAGAGATTGGTCTATTACACAGGACCTGAGGAATGCTTTGGAGGGGCCCTGTAATTCATCTTGTTGTCTATCAGGGTCACTTCAACTCCATGTTTTGTAATGTTCTCACACAGGAGATCAAAGATTTGAGGAAAATTAAAATGAAAAGTTACCTTAATTATAAGGTAACTTTTCATTTTCATTTTCTCCCATTTAAAAGCATTGGGAAACATTATTTTGTTCTCACCTCCAGTAGTGAGTTGATGTACTAGTTTCTTACCTTCAGTAACGAAATATAGAGACATATTCTAGTAGCAGGGTCCTTAACTTTGAATTTCCCCAGGCATCAGACTGGATCTGGAGATTTTTCTTTGAGCAGTACCTCTGCGCACCGTCAGGTGGTTGTCGGTCAACTCCACGGGCATCGCTGGTGTCGTGCTCGCCATAATGATATTGCAGTCGTATATAGGCCCCACCCCTGAACGCTGACGTCAGTTTCTTTCCACGACTTTCCACACCAGTAGCGCAAAGCCATGAAGAACACTGAGAGTGGTGCGCCAAAACTAGGGCCCTTAAGGGAAATTTCCTGTCCCCAGAAATCAGTTCGCAGTGCGGGGAGGATGCGCGCGTCGGGCAGGAGTCTGCAACTAGAATATGTCTCTACCAGATATTTTGTTACCGAAGGTAAGTAACTTGTACATCTGATTTAGACTTCTAGTTTGCCGATTCCTTACCTTTGACTAGATACCTGAGCAATACCATCACCGGTGGTCTGAGAACCAAGATCACACCAAAAAGTCCTGCAGGACCGAATGGCTAAAGTAGCCGTCCCTTCGGACCTGATTGTCTAGGCAGCAGTGTTTTTTAAAAGTGTGCAGAGATGCCCAGGTTGCTGCCTGACAGATATCCAGGTCTGGAATGCCCCGTGTTAGCGCTGTGGGAGCAGCAGTAGCTCTGGTGGAGTGAGCTTGCAAACCTTCAGGAGGTTTCTTTTTAGCCAAAGCGTAGCACAATTTTTGATGCATAGGAGTACCCATCGCAAAATGGTCCTCTTCTGCAAAGTCTTCCCCTTTGCACCCACATATCCCACAAAGAGTTGATCGTCCACCCAGAAGTCTTTGGTACGATCAAGATAGAACACCAACGCTCTTTTAGGGTCCAGACGGTGGAGTCTCTCCTCTTCATGAGAGGGATGTGGGTGAGCATAAAAGGTAGGCAAGGTGATGGACTGTCGGACATGGAAGGGTGTCACTACCTTTGGTACCTTTGGTAGAAAAGAAGCCCTCATGCAAAGCATCACTTTGTCAGGATGTGTGGCAAGAAAAGGTGGCTTAGATGACAGATCCTGGAGTTCACGAACTCTGCAGGCAGAAGTAATGGCAACTAAAAAGACAGTCTTCATAGTTAAGAGCTGCAAAGGACAGTTGTGAAGTGGTTCAAACGGGGTACACATAAGGTATGTTAAGACCAGGTTGAGATCCCATTGGGGCATGATGAATGGGATAGGAGGAAAGAGATGTGTGAGGCCTTTAAGAAACCTCCCAATTATGGGAGATTTAAATAAGGAAGGCTGATCTAGTAACTTCAAGAAAGCAGAGATAGCAGAGAGATATCCCTTAAGAATTCCAAAGATGGAACCCAGACGGGCAAGGGAAAGAACAAAGAGAAGAACTTGAGAAAGAGGAGCAGATAGAGGATCAACAGATTGGTCGATGCACCATGCCACAAATTTCTTCCAATGACAGGCGTATACAGTTTTGGTTGAGAGACGCCTGGCTGCCAAGATAACATCATAGATTTCGGGTGGCAGATCAAAAGACGTCAACTGTCACAGCTCAATCTCCATGCTTGAAGCCGCAGAGTTGACAGGTTTGGGTGGAGGACCCTCCCCTGCTGCTGCGACAGAAGATCCTCCCGAAGGGGCAGTCTAATCAGAGGAACTATGGCCATGTTCAAGAGCTCAGGATACCAGACTCATCGTGCCCAGTCCGGAGCCACCAGTATTACTTGGGCCCAGTCTTGCCTGATCTTCTTCAGAACTCTGGGCAGAAGTGGTATAGGCGTAAAGGCTTACAGGAGGCCTGAATTCACGTCGAAAAGTGTTGCTGAGCGAGTGCCGCCTTGGAAACTCCAAAGTGCAAAACAGCTGAAATTGCACGTTCCCTACGGAGGAGAACAAGTCTATCCAAGGTTCACCCCACCGCAGGAAGAGACCTTGCACCACCTCCGGATGGAGATGCAATTCGTGATCGACCAAACATCATCGGCTGAGTTTGTCTGCTCTGGCATTCAAGGAGCCTGCCAGGTAGTGAACCACCAGGGAAATGCCCTGATGTTCCAGCAAAGTCCAGAGGTGACGGGCTTCTTGACAAAGGGTCCACGGCCCCACTCCGCCTTGTTTGTTGCAATACCACATGGTGGTGGTGTTGTCTGTGAACACCTGCACTGCTTTCCCCTTGAGGAAGGGAAGAAATGCTTTCAATGCTAGTCGAATCCGCTGGAGACCAGATGCCTGTGATCTCTGCCTCTCCCATGTGGCCACCCTATCCCGGGAGTGACACATCTGTCACAACCGTAAGATCTGGTTAGGGAAAGGAGAGGGATCTGCCCTTGACCTAATCCTGATTCGTTAACCACCACTACAGGTCTCTCGCAGTTCCTTCCAAGATCTGGATCTTGTCAAAGAGATTCCCCTGATGCTGCGCCCACTGGAACTCCAGGTCCCACTGCAGAGCCTGTATATTCCATCTGACATTTTGAACCAGCAGGATGCAGGAGGCTATGAGGCACAGCAGCCTCAGAGTCATTCTCACTGAAATTTAGGACAGAGGCTGAAACATCGGTATCATAGCACAAATATCCTGGACTCGCTTTTCGGGCGGATATGCCCAAAACTGCACTGTATTCAGAACAGCTTCTGAGAAGGAGTCAGGTGTGACTTCAGCAAGTTGATAGTGAACCCCAGCGAATGCGAAAGGTTTGCCGTAGTCTGAAGGTGAGAGACGACTGTATGGGGAGAGTTTGGCTTCAATAGCCAATCATCGAGGTAGGGGAAGACAGGGACCCCAAACCTGCTGTAGGAGGTTGGCCTGACTTATAGTGGGTATCTGTAGGAAAGTACCATCTTGCCTGGCATGTTACCCCCATATTTCACTGTATATATGTTGTTTTAGTCTATGTGTCACTGGGACCCTGCCAGACAGGCCCCAGTGCTCATAAGTATGTGCCCTATATGTGTTCCCTGTGTGGTGACTAACTGTCTCATTGAGGCTCTGCTAATCAGAACCTTAGTGGTTATGCTCTCTCTGCTTTCCAAATTGTCACTAACAGGCTAGTGACCAATTTCACCAATTCACATTGGCATACTGGTACACCCATATAATTCCCTAGTATATGGTACTGAGATACCCAAGGTATTGGGGTTCCAGGAGATCCCTATGGGCTGCAGCATTTCTTTTGCCACCCATAGGGAGATCTGACTATTCTTACACAGGCCTGCCAGTGCAGCCTGAGTGAAAAAACTTCCACGTTATTTCACAGCCATTTACCACTGCACATGAGTAACTTATAAGTCACCTATATGTCTAACCTTCACCTGGTGAAGGTTGGGTGCAAAGTTACTTAGTGTGAGGGCACCCTGGCACTAGCCAAGGTGCCCCTACATCGTTCAGGGCAAATTCCCCGGACTTTGTGAGTGCGGGGACACCATTACACGCGTGCACTATACATAGGTCACTACCTATGTATAGCGTCTAAATGGTAACCCCGAACATGGCCATGTAACATGTCTAAGATCATGGAATTGTCACCCCAATGCCATTCTGGCATTGGGGAAACAATTCCATGATCCCCCGGGTCTCTAGCACAGAACCCGGGTACTGCCAAACTACCTTTCCGGGGTCTCCACTGCAGCTGCTGCCAACCCCTCAGACAGGTTTCTGCCCTCCTGGGGTCCAGGCAGCCCTGGCCCAGGAAGGCAGAACAAAGGATTTCCTCTGAGAGAGCGTGTAACACCCTCTCCCTTTGGAAATAGGTGTGAAGGCTGGGGAGGAGTAGCCTCCCCCAGCCTCTGGAAATGCTTTGATGGGCACAGATGCTGCGCATCTCTGCATGAGCCAGTCTACACCGGTTCAGGGATCCCCCAGCCCTGCTCTGGCGCAAAACTGGACAAAGGAAAGGGGAGTGACCACTCCCCTGACCTGCACCTCCCAGGGGAGGTGCCCAGAGCTCCTCCAGTGTGCCCCAGACCTCTGCCATCTTGGATTCAGAGGTGTTGCTGGCACATTGGACTGCTCTGAGTGGCCAGTACCAGCAGGTGACGTCAGAGACTCCTTCTGAAGGGCTCTTACCTCTCTTAGTAGCCAATCCTCCTTCCTAGGTAGCCAAACCTCCTTTTCTGGCTATTTAGGGTCTCTGCTTTGGGGATCTCACCAGATAACGAATGCAAGAGCTCACCAGAGTTACTCTGCATCTCCCTCTTCACCTTCTGCCAAAGGATTGACCGCTGACTGCTCAGGATGCCTGCAAAACCGCAACAAAGTAGCCAGACGACTACTAGCAAACATGTATCGCTTCATCCTGCCGGCCTTCTCGACTGTTTCCAGGTGGTGCATGCTCTGGAGGTAGCCTGCCTCCTTCTTGCACCAGGAGCTCTGAAGAAATCTCCCGTGGGTCGACGGAATCTTCCCCCTGCAACCGCAGGCAACAAAAGACTGCATCACTGGTCCTCTGGGTCCCCTCTCAGCACGACGAGCGTGGTCCCTGGAACTCAGCAACTCTGTCTAAGTGACTCCCACAGTCCAGTGACTCTTCAGTCCAAGTTTGGTGGGGGTAAGTCCTTGCCTCCCCACGCTAGACTGCATTGCTGGGTACCGCGTGATTTGCACCATGCCTAGGTCCCCGACACTCTAACCTGCAGTGCACAACCTTCTGAATTGTCCTCCGGCGTCGTGGGACTCCCTTTTGTGACTTCGGGTGGACTCCGGTTCACTTTTCTTCTAAGTGCCTGTTCAGGTACTTCTGCGGGTGCTGCCTGCTTCTGTGAGGGCTCCCTGACTTGCTGGGCGCCCCTTCTGTCTCCTCATCCAAGTGGCGACATCCTGGTCCCTCCTGGGCCACAGCAGCATCCAAAAACCCTAACCGTGATCCTTGCAGCTAGCAAGGCTTGTTTTCGGTCTTTCTGCATGGGAACACCTCTGCAAGGTTCTTCACGACGTGGGACATCCATCCTCAAAAAGGAAAGTTCCTAGTCCTCTTCGTTCTTGCAGAACACCAGGCTTCTTCCATCTAGTGGCATGTTCCTTGTACCCTCAGCTGGCATTTCCTGGGCTCCTGCCCACTCTCGACACTGTCGCGACTCTTGGACTTGGTCCCTTTGTATTACAGGTACTCAGGTCCGGAAATCCACTGTTGTTGCATTGCTGGTGTTGGTTTTCCTTGCAGAATCCCCCTATCATGACTTCTGTGCTCTCTGGGGGTTGTAGGTGCACTTTACACCTACCTTACAGGGTCTTGGGGTGGGCTATTTTTCTAACCCTCACTGTTTTCTTACAGTCCCAGCGACCCTCTACAATCTCACATAGGGTTGGGGTCCATTCATGGTTCGCATTCCACTTTTGGAGTATATGGTTTGTGTTGCCCCTATACCTATGTGCTCCTATTGCAATCTACTACAACTCTACATTGCTTGCATTACTTCCTTTTGCTATTACTTGCATAATTTTGGTTTGTGTACATATATCTTGTGTATATTTCACATCCTCATACTGAGGGTACTCACTGAGATACTTTTGGCATTTTGTCATAAAAATAAAGTATGTTTATTTTTAGTATATCTGGGTATTGTGTTTTCTTATAATATTGTGCATATGACACCAGTGATATAGTAGGAGCTTTACATGTCTCCTAGTTCAGCCTAAGCTGCTTTGCCATAGCTACCTTCTATCAGCCTAAGCTGCTAGAAACACCTCTTCTACACTAATAAGGGATAACTGGACCTGGCACAAGGTGTAAGTACCTCTGGTACCCACTACAAGCCAGGCCAGCCTCCTACAGTATCAGTTGTACTTATGCCAGGTCCAGTTATCCCTTATTAATAGAGCAGTAATGTTCTAGCAGTTTAGGCTGATAGAGGTAGCTATAGCAGAGCAGTCAAGGCTGAACTAGGAGACATGCAAAGCTCATGCAATACCACTTATATCATATAGGTACTATATCATAAGAAAGACAATACTCAGTGTTACTAAAAATAAAGGTACTTTATTTTAGTGACAATGCGCCAAAAATATCTTAGAGGATATACTCCCTTAGGAGGTAAGTAAAATACACAAAATATACAAGACAAACCAAATCAGGTAAGTAAAACAGTCAGAAAGTAGTGCAAACACTGTAGAATACAATAGGATGCAATAGGCCTCGGGGCAACACAAACCATATACTAAGAAAGTGGAATGAAAACCACAAATGGACCCATAGGCTAGTGTAGTGTGTAGAGGGTCACCGGGAGTGTAAGAAAACACTAAGGATGTCCAAGATAGCACACCCCAAGACCCTGGAAGGTAGGAGTAAAGTACTACTATTTCCACAGAAACACACTAAAGAAATGATAAGGGATTTTGCAAAGACCACAACAGACTGCAAAGCACTGAAGACTGATTCCTGGACCTAAGGACCTGCAAAGGAAGGGGACCAAGTCCAAGAGTTGCGAAAGTGTCCAGGGGGGCAGGAGCCTTCTAAACCGCGGATGAAGATGCAAAATGGCTGCCTCTGGATTGAAGAAGAGGCTGAAGATTCTGCAACAAGTGCTAGGAAGTTCTCCTTCATGCAGAAGATGTTGCACGGTCTGCTGGAGGATGCAGAAATGTTTCCTTGGCAAAATACCGCAAACAAGCCTTGCTAGCTGCAAGAGTCGCGGTTAGAGAAAAAGGGTGCTGCCTGGACCCAGGAAGGACCAGGATGTTGCCACTTGGGAGAGGAGACAGAGGGGGCTCTCAGCAACATAGAGAGCCCATGCACAAGCAGGAAGCGCCCGCAGAAGTCCTTGAACACGGGTTCAAGAAGACTGAACACAGCGGTCATCTCAACACTACAAAAGTTGGTCCCACGACACTGGAGATCAAATCAGGGAGCTGGGCATCACAGGACAGAGTGCTGGGGACCTAGGCTTGGCTGTGCATGCAGGATTTCTTGGAAATGTGCACAGAAGCCCTTGTAGCTGATGTTCACTTGGTGCACAGGATTACTGTCTGGAGAGGGGAGGCAAGGACTTACCTTCCTCCAAATTTGGACAGTTGGACCACTGAACAGTCTGGGTCACTTGGGTCCACCAGTTGTGTTCCAGGGGCCATGCTCGTCAGGATGACAGGGGTCCCAGAGTACCATTGAAGCTGAAGTTTGGTGCCTGCTGAAGCAGAGGGAAGATTCTGTCGACCCACAGGAGATTTCTTCGTGGCTTCCAGTGCAGGTTGAAGGCAGGCAACCCCCAGAGCATGCACCGCCAGGAAACAGTCGAGAAAGCTAGCAGGATTAGGTGCTACAATGTTGCTGGTAGTCTTCTGGCTACGTTGTTGCAGTTTTACAGATGTCCTGGAGCAGTCAGCGGTTGATCCTTGGCAGAAGCCGAAGAGAGAAGTGCAGAGGAGTCCTGCTGCATTCTTGCAAGTTGTTATCTGAGGAAAAGCCCCCTGGACAGAGCCTAAATAGCCTTAGAAGAGGATTGGCCACCTAGTCAGGTAAGCACCTATCAGGAGGGGTCTTTGACGTCACCTGCAGGCACTGACCACTCAGAGGCCTCCAGAGTGCCCTCACAACTCTGGAAACAAGATGGCAGAGGTCTGGGATACACTGGAGGAGCTCTTGGCACCACCCCTGGGGTGAAGATGGACCGGGGAGTGGTCACTCCCCTTTCCTTTGTCCAGTTTCGCGCCAGAGCAAGGACTGGTGGTTCCCTAAACCGGTGTAGACTGGCTTATGAAAGGAGGGCACCATCTGTGAACCTTCAAAGCATTTCCAGAGGCCGGGAGAGGCTACCCCTCCCAGCCTTCAACAACTATTTCCAAAGGAAGAGTGTGTAAAACCCTCTCTCAGAGGAAATTCTTTGTTCTGCCTTCGTGGGTCTGGGCTGCCCAGACCCCAGGAGGGCAGAACCCTGTCTGTGGGGTGGCAGCAGCGGTAGCTGCAGAGAAAACCCAAGAGAGCTGGTTTGGCAGTACCCGGGGTCCATAGTGGAGCCCCGGGAATGCATGGAATTGCTCCCCCAATACCATATTTGGAATGGGGGGACAATTCCATTATCTTAGACATGTTACATGCCATGTTCGGAGTTACCATTGTGAAGCTACATATTGGCATTGACCTATATGTAGTGCACACGTGTAATGGTGTCCCCGCACTCACAAAGTCCGGGGAAATGGCCCTGAACTATGTGGGGGCACCTTTGCTAGTGCAGTCTGACTCTGGTCACTTTCAAGGAGAAGGCTAAGGGGAACATCCTTGGTAGGGTTTTTACCAATCCCCAAACTTCTTTCTATACAGAGACCCCTCAAACTTTTAAAGTTTAGCTTTTCAAAAGTTATCTGCACAACTCTGGGAGTGGCCTCTACCACAGACATGGTGAAAAGAAAGAGGCTGGGGTAAGAGAAAAAGTTTAGAAAACTTTTAGAGAAAAAAGAAAAACATTTTCAATCTTTTCTGAAACTTTTTAGAAAGTTTAAAGAAGGAATGTAAGACTGTTAAGGTTACTTGTGTATACTTTTAAGTATTTAGAATATGTTTTTTGTAGGAGGCTGGCCTGGCTTATAGTGGGTACCTGATGGTACTTACACCTTGTGCCAGGTCCAGTTATCCCTTATTAGTAGATGAATAGTGTTCTAGCAGCTTAGGCTTAGAAACTTTTTAGAAATTGAGTTAAACTGTTTAGGTTAACTGTGTATATTTGTAAGTATTTGGAATATGTTTTTCTTATGAAAAGCACCAATGACAAAGTGGTAAAGCAGTTACTAGTACTTATCCCACCGCTGCACCACCAATGTACGAGGCTAGCCTGGCTTATAGTGGGTACATGACGGCACTTACACCTTGTGCCAGGTCTAGTTATCCCTTATTAGTAGATTAGTAGTGTTCTGGCAGCTTAGGGATATAGAGGTAGCTATAGCAAAGCAAAGCAGCTTAGGCTGAACTAGGGGACATGCAAAGCTCCTACTATACCATTCATACCATATAGCACTATATTATAAGAAGCACAATATTCAGAGTTACTCAAAATAAAGGTACTTTATTTTAGTGACAATGTGCCAAAAATATCTCAGGGAGTATACTCCCCTAGGAGGTAAGTAAAATACACAAAATATACACACAAACCAAAATCAGGTAAGTAAACAGTTAGAAAAGTAGTCCAAACACTGTAGAATACAATAGGATGCAATAGGCCTAGGGGCAACACAAACCATATACTAAGAAAGTGGAATGCTAACAACTTAGGGACCCCAGGCCTAGTGTAGTGTGTAGAGGGTCGCTGGGAGTGAAAGAAAATACTAAGGGTGTCCAAGATACCACACCCCAAGACCCTGAAAAGTAGGAGTAAAGTTATCCTACTTCCCCAGAAACACACTAAAGTTGTCATAGGAGATTCTACAAGGACCACAACAGACTGCAAAGCACTGAAGATAGATTCCTGGACCTGAGGACCTGCAAAGGAAGGGGGCCAAGTACAAGAGTCATGAAAGTGTCCAGGGGAGGCAGGAGCACACTAAACCCCGGATGATGGTACAAAATGGCTGCCTCTGGGGGGAAGAAGCTGAAGATTCTGCAACAACAGAAGATGCCGGGAACTTCTCCTTTGCATAGAAGATGTCCCTCGGCGTGCTTGAGGATGTAGAGTTGTTTCCATGCAGAAAGACCGGCAAACAAGCCTTGCCAGCAGCAAAGGTTGTGGTTGAAGAAAATGGGTGCTGCCCGGGCCCAAGAAGGACCAGGAGGTCGCCCCTTGAAGGAGGAGACAGAGGGGGCACTCAGCAACATAGAGAGCCCATGCAGAAGCAGGCAGCAGCCACAGAAGAACTTGAACACAAGTTCAAGAAAACTGAGCACGGCGGTCATCTCAACACTACAAAGCGGAGTCCCACGAAGCCGGTGGTCAGCTCAGTGAGTTGAGCAATGCAGGACGGAGTGCTGGGGACCTGGGCTGTGCTGTGCATGAAGGATTCCTTGCAAAAATGCACAGAAGCCCTAGCAGCTGCAGTTCATGCAGTACACAGGATTACTGTCTGGCGTGGGGAGGCAAGGACTTACCTCAACCAAATTTGGACAGAAGGGCCACTGGACTGTCGGGGACACTTGGATCCAGCTCCTATGTTCCAGGGACCACGCTTGTCAAGATGAGAGGGGACCCAGAGTACTGGTGAAGCAGAAGTTTGGTGCCTTCGTTAGCAGGGGGAAGAGTCAGTCGACCCACAGGATATTTATTCTTGGCTTCTGTAGGAAAGTACCATCTTGCCTGGCATGTTAGCCCCATTTTCACTGTGTGTATGTTTGTTTTTGCCCTTGTGTCACTGGGATCCTGCTAGGCAGGACCCCAGTGCTCATAATGTATGCCCTGTATGTGTTCCCTGTGTGGTGCCTAACTGTATCACTGAAGCCCTGCTAACCAGAACCCTAGTGTTTATGCTCTCTCTGCTTTCTAAAATTGTCACTGCAGGCTAGTGACTAATTTTACCAATTCTCATTGGCACACTGGTACACCCATATAATTCCCTTGTATATGGCACTTAGGTACCAATGGTATTGGGGTTACAGGAGATCCCTATGGGCTGCAGCATTTCTTTTGCCACCCATAGGGAGCTCAGACAATTCTTACACAGGACTGTCACTTCAGCCTGAGTGAAATAACGTCACGTTATTTCACAGCCATTTTTCACTGCACATAAGTAACTTATAAGTCACCTAAATGTCTAAACCTCACTTGTTGAAGGATGGGTGCCGAGTTACTTAGTGTGTGGGCACCCTCGCACTAGCCAAGGTGCCTCCACATCGTTCAGGGCAAATTCCCCGAACTTTGTGAGTACAGGGACACAATTACACGGGTGCACTGCACATAGGTCACTACCTATGTGTAGCCTCACAATGGTAACTCCGAACATGGCCAGGTAACATGTCTAAGATCATGGAATTGTCACCCCAATACCATTCTGGTATTGGGGTGACAATTCCATGATCCCCTGGGTCTCTAGCACAGAACCCGGGTACTCCCAAACTGCCTTTCCGGGGTTTCCACTGCAGCTGCTGCTGCTGCCAACCCCTCAGACAGGATTCTGCCCTCCTGGGATCTGGGCAGCCCCGGCCCAGGAAGGCGGAACAAAGGATTTCCTCTGAGAGAGGGTGTTAAAACCTCTCCCTTTGGAAATAGGTGTGAAGGGCTGGGGAGGAGTAGCCACCCCCAGCCTCTGGAAATGCTTTGATGGGCACAGATGATGCCCATCTCTGCATAATCCAGTCTACACCAGTTCAGGGATCCCCCAGCCTGCTCTGGCGTGAAACTGGACAAAGGAAAGGGGAGTGACCACTTCCCTGACCAGTACCTCCCAGGGGAGGTGCCCAGAGCTCCTCCAGTGTGTCCCTGACCTCTGCTATCTTGGATTCATAGATGTTGGGGGCACACTGGACTGCTCTGAGTGGCCAGTGCTGGCAGGTGACGTCAGAGACCCCTTCTGATAGGCACTTACCTCTCTTGGTAGCCAAACCTCTTTTCTTGGTAGCCAAACCTTTCTGGCTATTTAGGGTCTCTCCGCTGGGGTATTCTTCAGATCACGAATGCAAGAGCTCACCTGAGTTCCTCTGCACTTCCTTCTTCGACTTCTGCTAATGTTCGCCCGCTGACTGCTCCAGGACGCCTGCAAAACCGAAACAAAGTAGCAAGAAGACTACCAGCAACATTGTAGCGCCTCATCCTGCCGGCTTTCTCGACTGTTTCCTGGTGGTGCATGCTCTGAGGGCTATCTGCCTTCACCCTGCAGTGGAAGGCAAGAAGAAATCTCCTGTGGGTTGACGGACTCTTCCCCCTGCTAACGCAGGCACCAAAGACTGCATCACTGGTCCTCCGGGTCCCCTCTCATCCTGACAAGCGTGGTCCCTGGAACACAGGATCTGGGTCCATTGTCTCCCACAGTCCAGTGGCACTTCTGCCCACATTTGGTGGAGGTAAGTCCTTGCCTCCCCACGCCAGACAGCAAACCTGTGTACTGCGTGATTTGCAGCTGCTCCGGCTTCTGTGCACTTCTCCAAGGATTCCTTTGTGCACAGCCTAGCCTGGGTTCCCAGCACTCCGTCCTGCAGTGCTCAACCCGCTAAGTTGGACTCCGACATCGTGGGACCCTCCTTTTGTGACTCTGGGTTCACAGATCTTCTAAGTGCCTATTCTGGTACTTCTGCGGGTGCTGCCTGCTTCTGCAGGGGATCTCTGAGTTGCTGAGCGCCCCTCTGTCTCGTCCTCCAAGCGGCGACATCCTGGTCCTTCCTGGTCCCGAGCAGCACCCAAAAATGTCTACCACAAACCTTGCAGCTAGCAAGGCTTGTTTGCAGTATTTTTGCATGGACTTCTGCAACCTCCAGCATGCCGTGGGACATCTTCCATCCAAAGGAGAAGTTCCTAGCTCTCTTCCTTGTTGGAGAATCTTTGGCTTCTTCCACCCGGAGGCAGCCCTTTTGCACCTTCATCTGGGGTTTCCTGGGCTCCTGCCCCCCTGGACAATATTGTGACTCTTGGACCTGGTCCCCTTGCCTTGCAGCTCCTCAGGTCCAGGAATCCATCTTCAGTGTTTTGCTGGTGCTTGTGGTTCTTGCAGAATCCCCCTATCACGACTATTGTGTCTTCCTGGGATAGTAGGGTAACTTTACTCCTACTTTCTAGGGTCTTGGGGTGGGGTATCTTGGACACCCTGACTGTTTTCTTACAGTCCCAGCGACCCTCTACAACCTCCCATAGGTCTGGGGTCCATTCGTGATTCGCATTCCACTTTTGGAGTATATGGTTTGTGTTGCCCCTAGACCTATGTTCACCTTTTGCACCCTATTGTGAATCTACATTGTTTGCACTACTTTTCTTACTGTTACTTACCTGTTTTGGGGTTGTGTACATATAACTTGTGTATATTACTTACCTCCTAAGTGAGGGTAATCTCTGAGATACCTTTGGCATATTGTCACTAAAATAAAGTATCTTTATTTTTAGTAACTCTGAGTATTGTGTTTTCTTATGGTATTGTGCTATATGATATAAGTGGTATAGTAGGAGCTTTGCATGTCTCCTAGTTCAGCCTAAGCTGCTTTGCCATAGCTACCTTCTATCAGCCTAAGCTGCATTGCCATAGCTACCTTCTATCAGCCTAAGCTGATAGAAACACCTCTATTCTACTAATAAGGGATAAATGGACCTGGCACAGGGTGTAAGTACCACAAGCTACTCACTATAAGCCAGGCCAGCCGCCTACATTGGTGGTGCAGTGGTGGGATAAGTACTTGCAACTGCTTTACCACTTTGTCATTTGGTGCTTTTCATAAGAAAATCTTATACCAAATAGTTCAGTATATGTATACTTAACCAAAACGGTTTACTTTTCTACTCTAAAACTTTTAACAAAGTTTCTGAAAAGTTTTTGAAAACTTTTAAAAGTTTTCCCAAAGTTTGAAAAAGTTTTTTCTCTGTGCTTTCTAAGTTCTAAAAAATGTTCTCTCACTATCCTTAAGCCATTTTCTATCATGTCTACAGTAGAGGCAACTTCCAAAGTTGTTCAGGCAACTTATGAAAGTTTAAACTACAAAAGTTTGAGGGGTCTCTGCCTGGATAGAGATTTGAGTATAGGTAAGAATCCAACTAAAGAGTTTCTCTTTAATATGCTCTTACAGAATGACCAGAACCAGTCTGGCCCATCTCAGGAGAGGGTAGAAAAAGGGGAGGCTTCCCAGTCAGACTCTGAGGAGTTCCCTGAAGATGCTGGGGAGGGTTCTCACAAAGTCCTGCCCCCTAGCAGGCCACCTAGTGACACTGGTAGTGTTAGAGGGTCCCACACCAGTAGGGCATCCTTCACTCCTAAAAGCCAGGTTACTAGGGTCCAGACAGTTAGGGACAGGTCTCCCTCTGAAACCTCCCACATTTCTTCTGTGTCCAAACATTCCCAACCCACCCACCTTGAGGATAACTTAATGGAAAGGGAACTCAGAAAGCTAAGGGTAGAAGAGACCAGGCAGAAGCTTAAACAGCAGCAGCTGGCCTTGGACAGGGAATCCCTAGACATAGAGAAGGAAAGACAGACGTTGGGGTTAGTTCCCCATAGTGGCAGCAGCAGTGTTTCAGATAGTAATCCTGTTAGAGAGCAAGATTCCAGAAACCTGCATAAAATAGTCCCCCCTTACAAGGAGCAGGATAACATTAATAAGAGGTTTTCTGCACTTGAGAGGGCGCATGTATGGTACAGTTGGTCCTTCAAAGGCAGTGAGCTGCTATCTTGTGGCTATTTTTCACTGGAAATGGTAGGGATAGGCTCCTTACTGTCAGAGAAAATGATGCCAATAATTACAAAGTTTAGAAAAATGCACTCTTGGATGGATTTGGCTTAACCACTGAACTATGCAGGATTAAGTTCATAGACACCAGAAAAGAGTCTTCTCAAGACTGGACAGATTTTATGGACTGTTCAGTGAAGGCCTTGGAAGGGTGGTTGCATGGCAGTAAAGTTTCTGACTATGAAAGCCTGTATAATCTTATTCTGAGAGAGAGCATATTCTTAACAATTGTGTGTCTGACTTGTTGCACCAATACCTAGTGGACTCTGATCTGACCTCTCCCCAAGAATTGGGAAAGAAGGCAGACAAATTGGTCAGAACAAGGGTGAACAGAAAAGTTCATACAGGGGGTGACAAGGATGGCAAGAAGAAGGATGGTAAGTCTTCTGAAAAGGGTGGGGACAAAAGTAAACATTCTGAGTCTTCATCAGGCCCAAAAAAATCCTCTGGGGTGGTGGGTCCAAATCTTTTTCAAACAATCAGAAAAAGCCTTGGTGTTACTTGTGTAAAGTCAAAGGCCATTGGGCAAGTGATTCCACTTGTCCAAAGAAAAACACCAAACCTCCCTCCACCACAACCCCTGCTGCAAATTCTAGTGCCCCTAGAAATAGCATTGGTGGTGGGAAATCTACTACTAATAGCCAGTCCAAGGGTGTAGCTGGGCTCACTATTGGCAATGTAGTTGGGGTTGGTCTTGTTAGGGAGACCACAGAGGCTGTTTTAGTCTTTATTGGTGGCATTGACTTTGCCACCTTGGTTGCTGTCCCCTTAATATGGGTAAGTAGAATCAACTTCCCCTAATCAATGGTGTTGCGGTTGAGGCCTACAGGGACACAGGAGCCAGTGTAACTATGGTGATAGAAAAACTGATTCACCCTGATCAACACCTACTTGGTCAGCAGTACCAAGTGACTGATGCTCATAACACTCTTAGCCACCCCATGACTGTTGTGAATCGCAACTGGGGGGGGGGGGTTACTGGTCCAAAGAAACTTGTGGTAGCCACTGATTTACCTGTAGATTGTCTACTTGGAAACGATTTAGAAACATCAGCTTGGGCAGAAGTGGAGTTGGAGGCTCATGCAGCAGTGCTGGGCATATTTGTGCTTTGACAAGGGTTCAGGCCAAAAAGCAAAAAGGACAGGGAAACTTGGATCCTGGAACAATGGACCAAGTGCTCCCTAAAGCTAGGGGTAGAAAGGGTAAATCCCTACCCATTATCCCTCCCTCTACAGAAGATTCCCCTTTTGAGGAAGAGGAATCCTCTCCCTGTGTAGAACCCACACCAGAGGAGCTGGCAGCAGACACTGCTGAGCTTTTGGGTGCAGGGGGGTCTGCCAGGGAAGAGATGAGTGTGGCACAGCAAACCTGTCCCACATTAGATGGTCTCAGACAGCAAGCTGTCAAGCAGCAGAATGGGGAGGTCAGTGACAGTCATAAGGTGTACTGGGAAGACAACCTCTTGTACACAGAGTCAAGGGACCATAAACCTGGAGCTGCCAGGAGATTGGTCATTCCCCTGCAGTGCAGTACAGAGAGTTTCCTCTCACCCTAGCACATGCCATTCCTTTGACTGCGCATTTGGGCCAGACAAAAACTTGGGAAATACTTGTCCCCTTGTTTCACTGGCCTCATATGTCAGAGGACACAAAAGACTTTTGTAAATCTTGTGTGACCTGCCAAGCCAGTGGCAAGACTGGTGGCACTCCAAAGGCCCCTCTAATTCCACTTCCAGTGGTTGGGGTGCCCTTTGAAAGGGTATGGGTTGACATAGTTGGCCTCCTTGACCCTCCAACTGCTTCAGGCAATAGATTTATCTTGGTGGTAATGGACCATGCCACAAGGTATCCTGAAGCCATACCTTTAAGGACCACTACAGCTCCTGCAGTGGCAAAGGCCCTCCTAGGAATCTTTTCCAGGGTGGGTTTTCCTAAAGAGGTGGTGTCAGACAGAGGTAGTGACTTCATGTCTGCATACCTAAAAGCAATGTGGAAGGAGTGTGGTGTTACCTACAAGTTCACCACTACTTACCATCCACAAACAAATGGTCTAGTTGAGAGGTTTAATTAAACTCTCAACGGTATGATAATGGGACTCCCTGAAAAACTCAGAAGGAGATGGGATGTCCTGCTACTTTGCCTTCTTTTTGCTTACAGGGAGGTACCCCAGAAAGAAGTGGGCTTCAGCCACTTTGAACTCCTCTTTGGGCACCCTGTAAGAGGTCCACTTGCTCTTGTGAAGGAGGGTTGGGAACAACCTTTAAAAGCTCCTAAACAAGACATAGTGGACTATGTACTTGGCCTAAGATCCAGAATGGCGGAGGATATGAAAAAGGCCAGTAAAAACCTTCAGGCCAGCCAGGAGCTGCAATGGCATGGCCAGAAGGCTGTCCTGACTCAGTACCACCCAGGACAGAAGGTGTGGGTATTGGAGCCTGTGGCTCCAAGAGCACTCCAAGACAAATGGAGTGGACCCCATCTAATTGTAGAGAAGAAGGGTGAGTTTATCTATTTGGTAGACCTGGGCACTGCCAGGAGTCCCCTTAGGGTGATTAATGTCAACCGCCTAAAACCCTACTATGACAGGGCTGATTTCACCCTGCTCATGGCAACAGATGAGGGACAGGAAGAAGAGAGTGACCCTCTCCCTGATCTCTTCTCCACCACTGAAACAGATGGCTTAGTGGAGGGAGTAGTCTTAGCAGATTGACTGCAGAACAGAAAGACAACTGCATCAATCTCTTAAGTCAGTTTTCAGACCTCTTTTCACTTCTACCAGGTACAAGATCCTGGTGTGAATATACAATTGACACTGGAGACAGCCTGCCTGTCAGAAGTACAATTTATAGGCAGCCTAACCATGTCAGGGACTGCATTAAACAAGAGGTGCAGAAAATGTTGGACTTAGGGGTGATTGAACCTTCTGAAAGACCCTGGGCTAGCCCAGTTGTGCTGGTACCAAAACCTCACACCAAAGATGGAAAGAGAGAGATGAGGTTTTGTGTAGATTACAGAGGGCTCAATCAAGTAACCAAAACTGATTCTCACCCTATACCCAGGGCAGATGAGCACATTGATACACTGGCTTCTGCCAAGTATCTTAGCACTTTTGATCTAACTGCAGGGTATTGGCAGATTAGATTGGCAGAAGATGCTAAACCTAAGACTGCATTTTCTACCATTGGAGGGCACTACCAATTCACAGTAATGCCCTTTGGTTTGAAAACCTGCCCCTTTTCAGAGGTTGGTGAACACAGTACTGCAAGGGTTGGAGGCTTTCAGTGCAGCATATCTAGATGATATTGCTGTCTTTAGCTCAACCTGTGATGATCACCTGGTCCACCTCTGGAAAGTTTTGGAGGCCCTGCAAAAGGCAGGCCTCACTATCAAGGCCTCAAAGTGCCAGATAGGGCAGGGGAAAGTGGTTTATCTGGGACACCTGGTACTATCACAACTGAATTCTGAGGGCCAGGATCAACCAGTTGCTTTTATCAGCAGAAGGTTGACCCCTAGAGAAAAGCGTTGGTCTGCCATAGAGATGGAGGCATTTGTTTGGTCTGGGCACTGAAAAAGTTGAGACTATACCTGTTTGGTACTCACGTTATTGGTCAGACAGACCACAAACCTCTAATTTGGATAAAACAAAAGAAAGGTGAAAACCCTAAACTGTTGAGGTGGTCCATATCCCTATAGGGAATAGACTATACAGTGGAACATAGACCTGGGAGTATCCACTCCAATGCAGATGGACTCTCCAGATATTTCCACTTAGACAATGAAGACTCATCTGGACAAGGCTAGTCTTATTGTCCGTTTGGGGGAGGGGGGGGGGGGGCTGTGCAGGAAAGTACCATCTTGCCTGGCATGTTATCCCCATTTTCACTGTGTGTATGTTTGTTTTTGCCCTTGTGTCACTGGGATCCTGCTAGGCAGGACCCCAGTGCTCATAATGTATGCCCTGTATGTGTTCCCTGTGTGGTGCCTAACTGTATCACTGAGGCTCTGCTAACCAGAACCTCAGTGTTTATGCTCTCTCTGCTTTCTAGAATTGTCACTGCAGGCTAGTGACTAATTTTACCAATTCTCATTGGCACACTGGTACACCCATATAATTCCCTTGTATGTGGTACATCGGTACCCAGGGTATTGGGGTGCCAGGAGATCGCTATGGGATGCAGCATTTATTTTGCCACCTATTGGGAACTCAGACAATTCTTACACAGGACTGCCATTGCAGCCTGAGTGAAATAATGTCCACGTTATTTCACAGTCATTTTTCACTGCACATAAGTAACTTATAAGTCACCTATATGTCTAACCCTCACTTGGTGAAGGTTGGGTGCCAAGTTACTTAGTGTGTGGGCACCCTGGCACTAGCCAAGGTGCCCCCACATTGTTCAGGGCAATTTCCCCAGACTTTGTGAGTGCGGGGACATCATTACATGCATCTTGTGTAAGAATTGTTTGAGCCCCCTTTGGGTGGCAAAAGAAATGCTGCAGCCCATAGGGATCTCCTGGTACCCCAATACCCTGGGTACCTAGGTACCATATACTAGGGAATTAGAAGGGTGTTCCAGTGTGCCAATCAGATTTGGTAAAAATGGTCACTAGCCTGCAGTGGCAATTTTAAAGACAGAGAGAGCATAAGCACTGAGGTTCTGGTTAGCAGAGCCTCATTGACACAATTAGGCACCACACAGGGAACACATTCAGGCCACAACCTATGAGCACTGGGATCCTGGCTAGCAGGGTCCCAGTGAGACATATAAAACACACTGACAAATAGGGTTTGCACTATGAGCACTGGGGTCCTGGATAGCAGGATCCCAGTGAGACAGTGAAAACACCCTGACATATACTCACAAACAGGCCAAAAGTGGGGGTAAAATGCTAGAAAGAGGCTACCTCCCTACGCAATACCCCCCCCAAACGAAGGACAATAAGGCTAACCTTGGCCAGTTGAGTCTTTATTGTCTAAGTGGTGATAAGTGGAGAGTAGCTCTGCAATAGAGTGGTTTCTCCCTTTATCATCCACTGTATGGTTACTTCCCTGTGGGGATGTAAACCACCCTGTTTGGAGTTTTTTAGCTAACCAACAATGTGAAGTTATATTCTCAGAGTTCCTATTGGTATGTTTTAGTTTAGAGCAGTGGGATTGGTCTACTGGGCCTCTATCAAATGATGAGAATGCCAGACAGGGATGCTGTCTCAATAAAGCCATTGCTGGGCAAAGAGTTTGTCCATGTGGCTGTAAGAGAGAACAGGGTTGCTATTTCTCTTGAGTCGGAGCAGGGCAGGGCTGCTGTCTTATAAGCTCCACACTAGGGCAGGGCTGCTGTCCTAAGTGTTTTGAGGTAGTGCAGGGCTGCTGCACTAAAGTTTCTCTGGGAGGGTTGGAGGGATGCTCCATGTTAACTAAAATAGGGCATTGCACATCAGGATTAGTTATCCCACAGAGAGGTACTTTCACCTCAGGGAGTACAGCTGTGCTAGCTGATGGTTCCCTTGGTACAGGTTCCACCCCAGGAGAGGTTTCTCCCACCACAGGAATGGTATCCTTAGTGGCACGGTGGGTAGGGGATACTGTGATGCCCTTTTTACTTGTTGTAGGAGAAGGATACTGAGATTTCAGGCCTTTTTCTCTCCTTTGCTTCTTCATTTCAGCTGAAATGAGAGGAAGAACTTCCTCAGGGATACCCAGCATGGATGCATGGGTACGAAACTCTACCTCAGCCCAACCTGAGGTCTCTAGGTCATTACCTAAGAGACAGTCTACAGGTAAGCTAGGTGATACCAACACCTGCTTTGGGACAGTAACTCCACCCCAACTAAACTGAACTATAGCTAAGGGGAGGAACTGAGTGGAGTTATGGACATCAATAATCTTGTATTGTTGTCCAATGAGGTGTTGTGCAGGAGACACTAGGTTCTGAGTCACCAAAGTGATACTGGCACCTGTGTCCCTGTAGGCCTGGGTTTCAACACCATTGACTAAAACTGACTGCCTGAACTTATCCATTGTAAGGGGACAAGCAGCCAGTGTGGCAAGGCCAGTGCCACCAGGTGTGACAGAAACTGTCTTGGGACTAACTACCCCAGTTTCTATGATGGACCCAAAAGTGAACCCAACTACACCCTTATTTTGACTGTTGCCAGCAGTCCCCCCACTATTACCACTACTTCTAGGGGCACTAGAGTTTGATGTATCAGTGGTGGTAGGCTCAGGGGCTTTACCTGGGCAGGACTTATCCCCTGGCCATTGGCCTTTATTTTTACAAACATGGCACCAAGGCTTTTTAGTGCGTGTGGATTGTGAAGAGTTAGAAGATGATTTATTCCCACACCCTGAAGAGTGTTTAGGATGTGAAAAAGGATCTTTGTTTTTACCTTTATCCCCATGATTATCCTGACATTTCTCACCATCTTTCTTCTTGCCATCCTTGTCACCACCTGTATGAGCCTTTCTGCTCACTCTTGTTCTGACCCATTTATCTGCCTTCTTTCCCAATTCTTGGGGAGAGGTCAGATCTGTGTCTACCAAGTACTGGTGCAACAAGTCAGACACACAATAATTCAGAATATGCTCTCTCAGGATTAGATAATACAGGTTTTCATAGTCAGTCACCTTACTGCCATGTAACCATCCCTCCAAGGCCTTCACTGAACAGTCTAGAAATTCTGTCCAGTCTTGAGAGGACTCTTTTCTGGTATCTCCGAACTTTATCCTGGATTGTTCAGTGGTTAAGCCAAATCCATCTAAGAGTGCAGCCTTCAAAACGTTGTAATTATTAGCATCACTTTCTCTGACAGTAAGGAGTCTATCCCTACCCTTACCAGTGAAAGAGAGCCACAAGATAGCAGCCCACTGCCTTTGAGGGACCAACTGTACCATACAGGCCCTCTCAAGTGCAGCAAACCGCTTGTTAATGTCATCCCCCTCCTTGTAAGGTGGGACTATCTTATGCAGGTTCCTAGAATCGTGTTCTATTACTGGATTACTATCAAGGACACTGCTGCTGCCACCATGGGGAACTAACTCCAACCTGTGCCTTTCCCTCTCTACATCTAGAGATTCCCTGTCTAAGGCCAACTGTTGCTGTCTCAGCTTCAGCCTGGCCTCTTCCAACCTCAGCTTTCTGTGTTCCCTCTCTAGGGTGTTATCCTCAGGGTGGGAGGCTTGGGAATTCTGAGATACAGAGGAAATGTGGGAATTGGCAGAAGTGGACTTGTCTCTAACTGGCATGGACTCTAGTTACCTGGCCTTTTGGAGTGAAAGGTGCCCTACTAGTGTGTGACCCCCTCCCACTACCAGTGTCACTAGGTGGCCTGTTAGCAGGCAGGTCTTTGGATGGACCCTCCCCAGAGTCCTCAGGGCCCTCCCCTGATTCTTGCTGGGTACCTCCCTCCTCTACCTCCTGATCCTGGGATGGGCCAGACTAGTTCTAGTCACTTTCCAGTAGAAGGCTAAGGAGAAGATCTTTGGTAGGGTTCTTACCAATGCTTAAACCTCTTTCTATGCAGAGACCCCTCAAACCTTTAAAGTTTAAACTACCATAGTGTCAACATCAGGACAGTGCGCGCTCTACGGGCAACGTAATGCAATAAACTGACTATTGTGAAATGTAATAATTCATGCATTATGTATTAATGCAGTATGTTAACCCTTTGCATTGCAGAGATTCATGTTAAAACATAATTAATGCTGTTTGCTATGTATTGTTCATTTTCAAGGCTTTGCTGCAGTATTACAAGGTGTGGTTAGGGTGCGGTCCCTATTCTAAGCCTTTCTAGAATCCCTTCCTGCAGCCTGGCTGGGTGTGGCACATGGGTGGGGCCTGGGTCTATTTAAGGGACCCAGACCAGCTCCACGTGCTCACTATTCAGAGGTCCTGGTGCAGAGCAGCAGCATTTTCCTGAGTTCCTGTTCCGAAGACCTATCTAGGATTTCCAGGCCCCGGCTTAATTTCCTTGGTGATCTTCAAGCAGGACGGTAAGGCGGAGGTTGGGTTAGGCCCGACTCCGTTTTCAGAAATACTCGAGTTTTGGGCCTTTTGGTTACATATCGTGTGCGATGGTTTGCTTCCCATTTAACTCCTGCAGTTTGGATTGACAGTGAGTGCGATTGTATCATGTCATTTAACTCCCGATGGTTGAATCGGCAACAGTGTGCACAATTCATTCTTGGCATTTAACTTGCACAGTTCGGATCGGCAGAGTGCGCGATTGTATTTTGGCATTTAAACCTTGATGGTTGAATCGGCAACAGTGTGCGCAATTCATTCTTGGCATTTAACTTTCACAGTTCGGATCAGCATAGTGCGCGATCGTATTCTGGCATTTAAACCTTGATGGTTAAATCGCAAGCAGTGTGCACGATTCATTCTTGGCCTTTAACTTTCACAGTTCGGAACGGCAGAGTGCGCAATTGTATCCTGGCATTTAAACCTTAATGGTTGACTCGGCAGCAGTGTGCGTGATTCATTCTAGGCCTTTAATTTTCACAGTTCGGATCGGCAGAGTGCGCGATCGTGTCCTGGCATTTAAAACTTGAGGGTTGAATCGGCAGCAGTGTGAGTGATTCATTCTAGGCCTTTAACTTTCACAGTCTGGATCAGCAGAGTGCGGAATCGTAGCCTGGCATTTAAACCTTAATGGTTGAATCGGCAGCAGTGTGCGCAATTCATTCTTGGCCTTTAACTTTCACAGTTCGGATCGGCAAAGTGTGCGATCGTATCCAGGCATTTAAACCTTGATGGTTGAATCGGCAGCAGTCTGCGCGATTCATTCTTGGTCTATAACTTTCACAGTTCGAATCGGCAGAGTGTGCGATCGTATTTCGACATTTAAATCAATGACAGAGTGTGAAAGTCATTCTTGGCATTTAACCCTTGTGTTTCAGATCCGCGGAAAGCACAATCTTTTCTAGATATTGAAATCTTGATTCACATTTTTTGATATTAAAAGTGTATAATAATTCCTAAGTAATTGCATCTAGAAGATCTAGACATAATGCATCCTTGCAACCAATGTGTTCAATGATTACTGATATAGTGTGTCTTTGCAGAGTCATTCATGAACCTATTGCAGATTATTCCTGAGAACTAATATGTTTATTGATCACTGTTATTAAGCAGTTTCTATTCAAAGAAATAACTTGATTTAGTTCAAGGTTCTGAGCTTCAGATTGTATTCAAAGAAAACTCTTATATGGATGTTTGCATAATCCTTATTTATTTTCCAGGTATTCAGAACTAATAAGGTTATGATGAATGAAGGCTCTTGATTATTCACGTTATCAGTCCATAGTTATCCTGAACAAAGCTTATGAAAGTCAAAGTGTATAACCTGATTATTGTGTTCTTAACTTTTCCTTCCACAGGTCTCCTTCCACGCTGTTCCCAACCTAAAACCCCTTCCCCCACTTGCCCATTCTTTAACTCTGTGCTATAACGGCTAGTAGAGTTTGGAGCTGCCAAGAGGTGGATATATTGGGAACAGGCGCAAACCCCGAGGATCCGGACTCCCTGACAGAATAGTGAGCCCACAAATTTTTAATCCTCCTGGTTTGCGCTAGGTTGTCAATATGGCCACATTGGATGAGCTAGTCAAAGTAATTACGCAGCTCCAATCGGATGTAGTAGCATCTAAAGATATAGCAACTAGCCTAGCTGAGAGAGTGAGTCAGTTGCAAGACAGAGTAGAAAAGAAGGAGCAAGGGGCCAGATGTATGAAAGCATTTTGCATTCGCAAACAGTGCGAATGCCTGTTTGCGAATGCAAAATGCCATTTCAGAATGTATGAAAGACATTCTGAACGCAATTTTAAGGCATCGCTAAAATATCAATTCCTTAAAATTGCGACCTTGTTTAGAGAGTCGCAAATTGCAACTCTCTAAATAAGAAATCACAAATAAGGAATCCTTATTTGCGATTCCTTAGCACATGTATGAAGCAATTCCTAAATGCGATTTGGGCATTTAGGAATCGCTATTTACCACCAAGTTGAACTTGGTGGTAACCATGTGCAAATTTAAAAAATGCATTTAAAAAGCATTTTTAAAATGTACATGTAAAGCACACATGCCCTTTTGGCATGTGTGCACCTTACATGGTGAAAAAAATAATTTTGGGGTGCAGCAGAGGGGGCCTTAGGCCCCCAGCACCCTGGGGTTTTGCATTTCCAAAATTGTGATTTCTAATTAAGAAATTGAAATTCTGGAAATACCAAAAATTCGCAGATATGGGCCAACAGGCCCATAGGTGCGAATGGGGCCGGTATCGGAATTTGCGATTCGGTAATATCATTTGCAGTTTTTAAGAAATCACTATTACCGATTCGCAAATGTGATACATGGCATTTTGCGAGTTCCTAAAAATCGCTATTCCCGAATCGCAAAAGGCCTTCATGACACATCTGGCCCTTGGTGTTATATTTGGCTAGTTTTAATCGTTTAACAGCAGAAACATCTTGGCCTGAAGAAAAGCAAGCAGCCCTGTTTTATCAAGGACTCAACGATGAGTTAAAAGACATTCTTGCTCAGATCGATCCTCAACCCACGGATTGTCAAGACTTGATAAATCTTGTTTTAAGACTAGACCATCGTCTTTCTAAACGATAAACCAATGGAAATTGCAACCATCAGACGACCTTTGACGAAAGAAGAAAAAGATCTACGTAGAAAGAATGGTCAATGCCTATACTGTGGTAGAAAGGGTCACTTTGTCAAAGAATATAAAGTAAAACCAAAAGGCAAACAAATCTCCAACAAGAAAGTGGCAGCTAATGTACAAATGGAGCTGGAAAACTAGAACACCCAAGATGTAAAGAAGGGTTGCTCTTGGGTGTAACTATGGACCCTTCACTGTCAAGACATCTCAAACTACACTTAGAAGTGCTAGTAAAAAAGAAGAGTTATCGAAAGAAAGCCTTAATCGACTCAGGGGTTACCGGTAACTTTATCGATACGCAATTGGTTTAAACATGAGGGATCCCATGTAGGAAAAAGAAAGTGCCAGAAATAGTACAAGCAGTAGATCGAAAGCTCCTAGATGGAGGTCCAGTGACTTTATAAAGACCCTCCCTTTATCTGCGATCTGCAAAGGGGGTAATCAAGATACCAAACACCTAGAAAAACTAACCTTTGACTTTATCCATGCTCCTCAGTATGGATCATCCTCGGCATGCCTTGGTTAAGTCACCATAACCCTGTGATAGACTGGCAAGAGAGAAAAATCATGTTTTCTTCACCCATGTGTAAAGAAAAGTGCCTACAGACAGCGAGAGTCACAGTTCCTCACAAAACTCACATAGCCACAGCCGATGAAAATAATGTAACAGTACCCAGGCAGTATTCATCTTTTTTAGACGTCTTTGATGAAAAAGAAGCAGAAACCTTGCCACCTTATAGACCCTATGACTGTCAACTTGATCTGATTCCTGGTGCTATACTCCCTAGTTGTCGTGTGTACGCCTTGTCAGAACATGAAAACCAACACCTGGGAAAATACTTGGACCAATTTCTGGCTAATGGATTCATTCGTCCCTCTAAGTCTCCTGCAGCATCTCATCTTTTTTTGTCCCAAAGGCAAATGGGATCTTTGAACCTGTATAGACTACAGAGGATTAAATAAAATCACAGTAAAACACAAATGCCCATTACCCTTGATTCCTGTCTTGTTGGATCAAGTTAAAAAGGCCAAAATCTACACCAAGTTAGATTTAAGAGGTGCTTACCGCTTAGTCAGAATGAGAGAAGGTGACGAATGGAAGACTGCTTTTAAAACTCAATATGGTCTATTTGAATACACAGTCATTCCCTTTGGACTTTGTAATGCACCAGCAGCGTTCCAATTTTTTTTTGAATGATGTCCTCAGAGAATTATTAGATATATTTGCAATAGTCTATATCAATGATATTCTAATCTATTCAGATAATGAAGTCGAGCATGTACAACATGTCAAGAAGATTCTCACTGTTCTTCGAAATCATCATATATATTGCAAATTAACGAAATGTGAATTTCATGTTACCACCATTGAATTTTTAGGGGTCATTCTTACCCCTAAAGGCAGTGGTTCCCAAACTTTTTCGATCCCCGGCTCCTTTGACCTATTGGCCGTGTTGGCCACGGCTCCCCATTATGTTACTTTTTTTTGGCAGGTGGGGGAACGTAATCCCAGCCTCGGGAGTACTACAATTTTTAGCCTGGAAAATAATTGGGATGAAACTGATGAGGGCATTAGAGAGCTTTAGAAGAGCACCAGATGACACTACATAGGGTCAGGCTTTGTTTTTAAATAGGCACTGATGAGATTAAGTAATTTGCACAGAATCAAAGGATGGTAGCTGACGCCAGGACTCCGGCCTGGTTCCCCAGTTCTAAAGTCAACAGCTCTAACTGCTAGGCCACATCTCCTCCTTTGAAAAAACTGGTGAAAGGATGTAACCCATCTGGCGGCTGCTTCTGACATCTCCTTCCTGTGCTAGAATGGGTCAGTTATTATTTTTCAGTTTTTCTTAGATATTCTCTTTTCTTCTCAGACACCTTCATACATTATGTCTTTCTGGTATCCATCTTGCTTTGTCAGCGCCAGAGAAATGAACTCTGGTTTCATTGTTCCCACATTCAGATTTGTCAGAGGCTGGGCGCTCTGGAGTCTCATGTCTGTCTCTATTTACCTGTTCCTACACTATTTACAGTTTGTCTTCTTTATTGTCTCGTTCAGGTTGCTGAAAATCATTTATTGGAAACTTTTTTGTTCTTTTGTCATAGGGATATTATTAATGGTACTTTGGCGCCCTTCGCTGGTCACAGTAATTAATACAGGGTGTTCTGTTTACAATATCATGACGAAAGCTACTGATTCAAAGCACCTCTGAGTGGTTTCCAAACTGTGTGCGGCGCCCCTGGCTAGTTTTGACTGCGCACCAGGGAGCTGCGGCGCACAGATGTGGAACCACTGCCTAAAGGCATTGTCATGGCAGAAAGAAAAGTACAAGCAGTATCTGATTGGCCAATTCCAAAGAATGTTCGAGATGTTCAATGTTTCCTAAGCTTTGCGAACTTCTATCGCAGGTTCATAGATAATTTCTCACAGACAGTGGCACCAATCACCAAGCTATTACGAAAGAAAGAACCATTTGTATGGTCCCCAGAAACTGACAAAGCTTTTTCCACCTTAAAGGAAGGTTTCTCCACGGCCCCAGTCTTGACTCACCCAGACACTGATCGTCCGTTCATAGTGGAAGCAGATGCTTCAGATGTGGCAATTGGCGCAGTGTTATCACAATGCAGTAAAGATACTGGTCAACTACACCCCGTAGCCTACATGTCTTGAAAACTAAACGAAGCTGAACCAAACTATGTCATCGCGGAGAAAGAGCTTTTAGCAATCCGTGATGCCTTCAAAGAGTGGAGACACTATTTGCTAGGTGCCAAGTACACTATCACAGTATACACAGATCATCGCAAACTTCAGTTCATGAGCTCAGCTAGACTTTTGACTTCTAGAACATTGCGTTGGATGTTGTTTTTTGCTGAGTTTGATTTTGTGGTAACCTTCCGTCCTGGTAAAGACAATCGCAAAGCAGATGCCTTGTCCAGGCAAGATTCCACCATTTTACCTGCAATCCAGTCTCCACAAGCTATCATTGCCCCAGACAAAATTCTCTGTATCTTCAAAACTGAAGACTTTTTTGAAGAGATTCGTAACTTTTCACCACTGAGAAATGCAGAACTGGGCTCAAGCAGATCCCAAAAGATCAATCTAACAAGGCCTACCTTTTCATGGTACATATTTATTTGTTCCAACTACCAAGTTACGCCAATTAGTGTTTCACTGGTTACATGTTATACCTACGCCAGGTCATCCGGGTATTCCTAAGACTCTTGAACTGATACAAAGATACTTTTGGTGGCCTACTTTGACAAAGACGTCAAGCAAATGATAGATAATTGCGAAGTTTGTGCTCGTACCAAGACAAGTCATTCAAAAACAAAAGGGTTGTTACATCCTCTCCCAACTCCACTCCGTTCTTGGGAACACATATCCTTAGACTTTATTACAGGACTGCCAGTTGTTCAATCTCACTCACTAATCCTGGTGGTTGTAGATAGTCTCACTAAGTATGCACATTTCATTGCTTGCAGGAAATTGCCTACCTCCAGTATATTGGCAACAATACTTTTAAATCAAGTGGTCCGTTATCACGGATTTCCAAACGTGATCCTCTCCGATCGAGGATCACAATTTGCCTCTAACTTCTGGAAAACGTGGTGCAAAACACTACAAGTTACATCTACACTATCTACTAGTCATCACCCTCAAACTGATGGCCAAACTGGGAGACTCAATCAGACATTGAAGCAATATCTACGTGCTTATGCTGAGAAAGCACTTCATTCCTGGAAATTAATGCTTTGGTTAGCCGAACTAGCCTACAATAACTCGTATCATACTTCCACTTGTGCAACGCCTTTTTTTGGCCTATTTGGCTATCATCCTGCTACTTTGCCAATGACAATTCCACAAGAAAGCTCACTTATACCAGCGGTGTCTGAAACAATACGACAACTCCATCAAACCCAGAAACAAATCCATCAACATCTAGGAAAGCAAAACAAACGTATAAATAATATTATGACAAAAACATTGTAAAGGACCACAATAAAAGCCAGGAGACAGAGTGTGGCCTTCCACACGCCATATTGATTTCAAGAAAAAAACATGTGTTTAATCCCAAATATATAGGCCCTTACACAGTCATTCAGCAGATCAATCCAGTAACATATAAACTGCAGTGACCAAAATCACTACGTATTCATCCAGTATTTCATACTTCTCTCCTGAAAAGAGCAATCCAAAAAACTCACTCTCAACCAGCCCCAGCTCTAGTACAGGGAGAATTGGAATACAAAGTAAAACAGGTTCTGGGTTCAAAATTTAGAGGTCGTAATCTCTGGTATCTAATCTCTTGGAAAGGTTACGGTCCCGAAGACAATTCATGGGTCGCTGCATCTGATATTCATGCTCCACGACTAGTGCGACGTTTTCATCGCGTAAACCCAGACAAACCAGGCCCTAGAGCACATTCGGGAGGGGGGGAGTACTGCCAACATCAGGACAGTGTGCGCTCTACGGGCAATGTAATGCAATAAACTGACTCTTGTGAAATGTAAAAATTCATGCATTATGTATTAATGCAGTATGTTAGCCTTTTGCATTGCAGAGATTCATGTTAAAGCATCATTAATGCTGTTTCTTATGTATTGTTCATTTTCAAGGCTTTGCTGCAGTATTACAAGGTGTGGTTAGGGCGTGGTCCCTATTCTAAGCCTTTCTAGAATCTCTTCCTGCAACCTGGTTGGGTGTGGCACGTGGGCGGGTCCTGGGTCTATTTAAGGGATCCAGCCCAGCTCCACGTGCTCACTATTCAGAGGTCCCGGTGCAGAGCAGCAGCATTTTCCTGAGCTCCTGTTCCGAAGACCTATCTAGGATTTCCAGGCCCTGGCTTCATTTCCTTGGTGATCTTCAAGCAGGGCGGTAAGGTGGAGGTCGGGTTAGGCCCCGACTCCGTTTTCAGAAATACTCGAGTTTTGGGCCTTTTTTGTTACATCGCATGTGCGATGGTTTTCTTGGCATTTAACACCTGCAGTTTGGATCGGCAGTGAGTGCGATCGTATCATGTCATTTAACTCTTGATGGTTGAATCGGCAACAGTATGCATGATTCATTCTTGGCATTTAACTTGCACAGTTCAGATTGGCAGAGTGCGCAATCGTATTTTGGCAATTAAACCTTGATGGTTGAATCGGCAACAGTGTGCACTATTCATTCTTGGCATTTAACTTGCACAGTTCGGACCGGCATAGTGCACGATCATATTTTGGCATTTAAACCTTGATGGTGGAATCGGCAACAGTATGCACGATTCATTCTTAGCATTTAACTTTCACAGTTCGGATCGGCAGAGTGAGCGATCGTATTCTGGCATTTAAACCTTGATGGTTGAATCGCCAGCAGTGTGCGCGATTCATTCTTGGCCTTTAACTTTCACATTATCAGTCCATAGTTACCCTGAACAAAGCTTATGAAAGTCAAAGTGTATAACCTGATTATTGTGTTCTTAACTTTTCCTTCCACAGGTCTCCTTCCACTCTGTTCCCAACCTAAAACCCCTTCCCCCACTTGGCCATTCTTTAACTCTGTGCTATAACGCCTAGTAGAGTTTGGAGCTGCCAAGAGGTGGACATATTGGGAACAGGCGCAAACCCAGAGGATCTGGACTCCCTGACACATAGGTTGCCTGGACAACTGTGGGAGTAAGTTCTACTGCAGACATAGTTGTTAGAAAGGGTTTGCCACAGAGAGAAAAAACAGTTTTAGAAACTTTTAAAGAAAAGAGAAAAACTTTTCAAACTTTTGAAAACATTTTAAGAACTGTTTACGTTAACTGTGTATATTTTTAAGTATTTGGAATATGTTTTTCTTATGAAAAGCACCAATGACAAAGTGGTAAAGCAGTTACAAGTACTTATCCCATCGCTGCCCCCAATGTAGGAGGCTGGCCTGGCTTATAGTCGGTACCTTGTGGTACTTACACCTTGTGCCATGTCCAGTTAGCCCTTATTAGTAGATTAGTAGTGTTCTAGCACCAAATACTACAGAATACACACAGTATTCTAAACAGTTTAACTTTCCTTCTCTAAAACTTTCTGAAAAGTTTCTGAAAACTTTCTAAAGTTTCCAACAGTTTGAAAAAGTTATTCACTGTTCTTTTAAAAGTTCCAAAAACCTTTTTCTCTCTCTGTCCTAAACCTTTTCTATCATGTCTGCAGTAGAGCTTACTTCCACAGTTGTCCAGGCAACATATGGGAATCTAAACTTTAAAAGTTTGAGGGGTCTCTGCATAGAAAGAGATTTAGCAACTGATAAGAATCCTACAAAAGATCTTCTCCTTAGCCTTCTCCTAGAAAGAGACCAGAGCCAGTCTGGCCCATCCCAGGATCAGGAGGTAGAGGAGAGTGGTACCCAGTCAGGCTCAGAGGAGTCCCCTGAGGTTGCTGGGGAGGGTTCTTCCAAGGACCTGTCAGCTAACAGGCCACCTAGTGACACTGGTAGTGGGGGGGTCACACATTAGTAGGGCAGCCTTCACTCAAAAAGGCCAGGTTACTAGAGTCCAGTCAGTTAGGGACAGGTCCAAATCTGCCAATTCCCACATAACTTCAGTGTCTCACAATTCCCAAGCCTCCCACCCTGAGGATAACTTAATGGAAAGGGAACTCAGAAAGCTGAGGTTGGAAGAGGCCAGGCTGAAGCTTAAACAGCAGCAGCTGGCCTTAGACAGGGAATCTATGGATGTGGAAAGGGAAAGGCAGAGGTTGGGGATAGTTCCCAGTGGTGGCAGCAGCAGTGTTTGTGATAATAATCCTGTTAGAGAGCAAGATTCCAGAAACCTGCATAAGATAGTCTCCCCTTACAAGGAGGGGGATGACATTAACAAGTGGTTTGCTGCACTTGAGAGGGCCTGTATGATACAGTTGGTCCCTCAAAGGCAGTGGGCTGCCATCTTGTGGCTATCTTTCACAGGTAAGGGTAGGGATAGGCTCCTTACTGTGAGAGAAAGTGAAGCTAACAACTACACAGTATTGAAGGATGCACTCTTGGATGGATTTGGCTTAACCACTGAACAATACAGAATTAAGTTCAGAGACACCAGAAAAGAGTCCTCTCAAGACTAGACAGACTTTGTAGACTGTTCAGTGAAGGCCTTGGAGGGTTGGTTACATGGCAGTAAGGTGACTGACTATGAAAGCCTGTATAATCTAATCATAAGAGAGCATATTTTGAACAATTGTGTGTCTGATTGGTTGCACCAGTACTTAGTAGACTCAAATCTGACCTCTCCCCAAAAACTGGGAAAGAAGGCAGACAACTGGGTCAGAACAAGAGTGAACAGAAAAGTTCATACAGGGGGTGACAAGGATGGCAAGAAGAAGGATAGTAAGTCTTCTGACAAGGGTGGGGACAAAGATAAAAAACATTCTGAGTCTTCATCAGGCCCACAAAAATACTCTCTGGGTGGTGGGTCCAAATCCTCTTCTCACAATCAGAAAAAGCCATGGTGTTATTTATGTAAAGTATAAGGCCATTGGGCAAGTGATGCCACTTGTCCAAAGAAAAACACCAAGGATCCCACTACCACAACCCCAACTGCACCCTCTAGTGCCCCTAGTAATAGCAGTGGTGGTGGGAAGTCTACTACAAATAGCCAATACAAGGGTGTAGCTCAGCTCACTATTGGCAGTGTATTTGGGGTTGGTCTTGTTAGGGAGACCACAGAGGCTGTTTTAGTCCCTGATGGTGGCATTGACTTTGCCACCTTGGTTGCTTGTCCCCTTAATATGGGTAAGTACAAGCAACTACCCCTAATAAATGGTGTTGAGGTTGAGGCCTACAGGGACACAGGAGCCAGTTTAACCATGGTTATAGAGAAACTGGTTCACCCTGATCAACACCTAGTTGGTCAGCAGTACCAAGTGACTGATGCTCACAATAACACACTTAGCCACTCCATGGCTGTTGTGAATCTCAACTGGGGGGGGGGTTACTTGTTCAAAGAAAGTTGTGGTAGCCACTGAATTACCTGTAGATTGCTTACTATGCAATGATTTGGAGACATCAGCTTGGGCTGAAGTGGAGTTGGAGGCTCATGCAGCAATGCTGGGCATTCCCGAGCATATTTTTCCTTTAACAAGGGCTCAGGCCAAAAAGCAAAAAAGGCAGGGAAACTTGGATCCTGGAACAATGGACCAAGTGCTCCCAAAAGCTTGGGGTAGGAAGGGTAAATCCGTGCCCACTATCCCTCCCTCACCAGAAGATTTCCCTTTCGAGAAAGAGGAATCCTCTCCCTGTGCAGAACCTACACCAGAGGAGGTGGCAGCAGACACTGCTGAGCTTTTGGGTGCAGGGGGGCCTGCTAGGGAAGAGCAGGGTGTGGCACAGCAGACCTGCCCCACACTAGAGGGTCTGAGACAGCAAGCTGTCAATCAGCAGAATGGGGATGTCAGTGATAGCCTTAAGGAGTGTTGGGAAGACAACCTCCTGTATACTGAATCAAGGGACCTTAACTTGGAGCTGCCAGGAGATTGGTCATCCCTTTGCAATACAGAGAGTTTCTTCTTACCTTGGCACATGACATTCCTTTGGCTGGGCATTTGGGCCAAAGTAAAACTTGGGACAGGCTTGTTCCCCTGTTTCACTGGCCTCATATGTCAGAGGACACCAAAGAGTATTGTCGCTCTTGTGTGACCTGCCAAGCCAGTGGCAAGACTGGTGGCACACCAAAGGACCCCTTAATTCCATTTCCTGTGGTTGGGGTGCCCGTTGAAAGGGTAGGGGCTGACATAGTTGGCCCCCTTGACCCTCCAACAGCTTCAGGCCATAGGTTTATCCTTGTAGTAGTGGACCATGCCACTAGGTACCCTGAAGAAGCAATCCCCTTAAAGACCACTACAGCTCCTGCAGTGGCAAAGGCCCTCCTGGGAATCTTTTCCAGAGTGGGCTTTCATAAGGAAGTGGTGTCAGACAAAGCTAGTAACTTCATGTCTGCATACCTCAAAGCAATGTGGAAGGAGTGTGGTGTAACATACAAGTTCACTACTCCTTCTCATCCACAAACAAATGGTCTGGTTGAGAGGTTTAATAAAACTCTCAAAGGTATGATAATGGGACTCCCTGAAAAACTCAGAAGGAGATGGGATGTCCTGTTACCTTTCCTCTTTTTTGCTTACAGGGAGGTACCCCAAAAAAGAGTGGGCATTAGCCTCTTTGAACTCCTCTTTGGGCACCCTGTGAGAGGTCCCCTTGCACTTGTTAAGAAGGGTTGGGAACAACCTTTAAAAGCTCCTAAACAGGACATGGTGGACTATGTACGTGCGCTAAGATCAAAAATGGCTGAGTACATGAAAAAGGCCAGTAAAAACTTTCAGGACAGCCAGGAGCTTCAAAAGTAATGGCATGACCAGAAGGCTGTCCTGACCCAGTACCACCCAGGACAGAAGGTGAGGGCATTGGAGCCTGTGGCCCCAAGAGCACTCCAGGACAAATGGAGTGGACCCCATCTAAATGTTGAGAAAAAGGGTGAGGTTACCTACTTGGCAGACCTGGGCACTGCCAGGAGTCCCCTTAGGGTGCTCCATGTCAACCGCCTAAAACCCTACTATGACAGGGCTGATCTCACCCTGCTCATGGCAACGATGAGGGACAGGAAGAAGAGAGTGACCCTTTCCCTGATCTCTTTTCCACCACTGAAGCTGATGGCTTAGTGGAGGGAGTAGTACTTGTAGGTTGTCTTATTGCTCAGCAAAAAGACAACTGTACAAATATCTTAAGTCAGTTTTCTGAACTCTTCTCACTGATACCAGGTACCACTACTTGGTGTGAGCACACAATCAATAGTGGAGACAGTTTACCTGTCAAAAGTAAGATTTATAGGAAGCCTGACCATGTCAGGGACTGCATAAAAAAAGAGGTACAGAAAATGTTAGACGTAGGAGTGATTGAGCCTTCAGAAAGCCCATGGGCTAGCCTAGTTGTGCTTGTTCCAAAACCTCACAGTAAGGATGGTAAAAGAGAGATGAGGTTTTGTGTTGACTATAGAGGGCTCAACCAAGTAACCAAGACAGATGCTCACCCTATACCCAGGGCAGATGAGCTGATAGATACACTGGCTTCCGCCAAGTATCTAAGCACTTTTGATTTAACTGCAGGGTATTGGCAGATTAAATTATCAGAATATGCTAAACACAAAACTTCATTTTCAACCATTGGAGGGCACTATCAATTCACTGTGATGCCCTTTGGTCTGAAGAATGCACCTGCCACTTTCCAAAGGTTAATATAGCTGTCTTTAGCTCCACCTGGGATGATCACCTGGTCCACCTGTGGAAAGTTTTGGAGTCCCTGCAAAAGGCAGGCCTCACTATCAAGGCTTCAAAGTGCCAGATAGGGCAGGGGAAAGTTGTTTATCTGGGTCACCTGGTAGGTGTGGAACAGATTGCACCACTGCAGGGGAAGATCCAGACCATTGAGGAATGGGCTCCCCCTACAACTCAAACCCATGTGAGAGCCTTTCTAGTCCTCACAGGGTATTATAGGAGGTTCATTAAGAATCCATTCTTCACACGTGCACTACATATAGGTTAATACCTATATGTAGCTTCACAATGGTAACTCCGAAAATGGCCATGTAACATGTCTAAAATCATGGAATTGTCCTCCCAAGCCAAATCTGGTATTGGGGTGCCAATCCCATGCATCCCCGGGGCTCCAGCATGGACCCTGGGTACTGCCAAATTAGCTCTCTGGGGTTTTCTCTGCAGCTGCCGCTGCTGCCAACCTTCAGAAGGGTTTATGCCCTCCTGGGGTTTGGGCAGCCCAGTCCCAGGAAGGCAGAACATAGGATTTCCTCTGAGAGAGGGTGTTGCACCCTCTCCCTTTGGAAATAGGTGTTAAGGGCCTGAGAGGAGTAGCCTCTCCTGGCCTCTGGGAATGCTTTGAAGGGCACAGATGGTGCCCTCCTTGCATAAACCAGTCTACACCGGTTAAGGGAGCCCCCAGCCCCTGCTCTGGTGCGAAACTGGACAAAGGAAAGGGGAGTAACCACTCCCCTGTCCATCACCACCCAAGGGTTGGGGCCCAGAGCTCCTCCAATGTGTCCCAGACTTCTGCCATCTTGAATGCAGAGGTGTAAGGGCACAATGGAGACCTCTGAGTAGCCAGTGCCAGCAGTTGACGTCAGAGACCCCTCCTGATAAGGCTCTTACCTGGTTAGGTAGCCAATCTTCCTCTGAGGGCTATTTAGGGTCTCTCCTGTGGGATCCTCTTCAGATAACGAATGCAAGAGCTCACCAGAGTTCTTCTGCATCCCCCTCTTCGACTTCTGCCAAGGATCGACCGCTGACTGCTCCAGGACGCCTGCAAAACCGCAACATTGTAGCACCTAATCCTGCCGGCTTTCTCAACTGTTTCCTGTTGGTGCATGCTCTGAGGGCTGTCTGCCTTCACCCTGCACTGGAAGCCAAGAAGAAATCTCCTGTGGGTCGACGAAATCTTCCCTCTGCTAAACCAGGCACCAAACTTCTGCATCACCGGCCCTCTGGGTCCCCTCTCATCTTGATGAGCGTGGGCCCTGGAAAACAGAAGCAGGATCCAAGTGACTGCGACAGTCCAGTGGTCCTTGTGCCCAAATTTGGTGGAGGTAAGTCTTTGCCCCCCCACGCCAGACAGTAATCCTGTGTACTGCATGATCTGCAGCTGCTAGGGCTTCTGTGCACTTTTGCAAGGATTCCTTTGTGCACAGCACAGCTCAGATCCCCAGCAGTCCGTCCTGCATTGCTCAATTCGCTGAGTTGACCACCGGCTTCGTGGGACCCTCTTTTGTTGTGTTGAGATGACCGCTGTGCTCAGATTTCTTGACTAAAGGAGAACTTTCTGGCACCTTCCATTGTTGCAGAATCTTTGGCTTCTTCCACCCGGAGGCAGCCCTTTTGCACCTACATCTGGGGTTTTGTGGGCTCCTGCCCCACAGGACACTTGCGTGACTCTTGGACTTGATCCCCTTCCTTTGCAGGTCCTCAGGTACAGGAATCCATCTTCAGTGCTTTGCAGTTCGTTGTTGCCTTCGCAGAATCCCCTATCTCGACATTACTGTCTTTCTGGGGTGGTAGGGTAACTTTACTCCTACTTTTCACAGTCTTGGGGTGGGCTATCTTGGACACCCTTAGTGTTTTCTTACACTCCCAGCGACCCTCTACACACTACACTAGCCTGGGGTCCATTCGTGGTTCGCTATCCACTTTTGGAGTATATGGTTTGTGTTGCCCCTAGGCCTATTGTCTCCTATTGCATTCTATTGTGTTCTACAGTGTTTGCACTACTTTTCTAACTGTTTATTTACCTGATTTTGGTTTGTGTGTATATTTTGTGAATATTACTTACCTCCTAAGGGAGTATATCCTCTGAGATTCTTTTGGCATGTTGTCACTAAAGTAAAGTACCTTTATTTTTAGTAACTCTGAGTATTGTGTTTTCTTGTGATATAGTGCTATATGATATAAGTGGTATAGTAGGAGCTTTGCATGTCTCCTAGTTCAGCCTAAGCTGCTCTGCTATAGCTACCTCTATCAGCCTAAGCTGCTAGAACACTACTAATCTACTAATAAGGGATAACTGGACCTGGCACAAGGTGTATGTACAATCAGGTACCCACTATAAGCCAGGCCAGCCTCCTACAACTGGCATCAACAAAAGGCAAAAAGTTAGGGGTTAACCATGCCAAGGGAGGCATTTCCCTACACAACCCCCTCCCCCCCCCAAACGAAAGAAGATGAGGCTAACCTTTCCCAAGAGTGTCTTCATTTTCTAAGTGGATGAACCTGGAAAGGCCATCAGCATTGGCATGGGTAGTCCAAGGTCTGTGTTCCACTGCAAAGTCCATTCCCTGTGGGGATATGGACCCCCTCAACAGTTTAGTTTTTTTTTCTTTCATTTGCATCAGCCATCTGAGAGGTCTGTGGTCAGTTTGAACTGTGAAGTGAGTACCAAACAGGTATGGTCTCAACTTCTTCAGGGACCAAAATACAGCAAAGGCCTTCCTCTCAATGGCACTCCAACGCTGCTCCCTGGGGAGTAATCTTCTGCTAATAAAAGCAACAGGCTGGTCAAGGCCATTATCATTTGTTTGGGATAGAACTGCTCCTATCCCATGCTCGAAGGCATCAGTCTGCACAATTAACTGCTTTGAATAATCTGGAGCTTTCAAAACTGGTGCTGAACACAGCTTCTTTCTGGGTGTAAAAGGCCTTTTGACAGTCAAAGGTCCAGTTAACTTTTTTGGTCATTTTCTTGGAGGTAAGTTCTGTGAGGGGTGTCACTACAGATCCATATCCCTTCACACATTTCCTATTGTACCCAGTCAAGCCAAGGAATGCCCTGACTTGAGCCTGGGTTCTTGAAGCATCCCAACCCAGAATAGTCTGGATCTTGGGTTTGAGGGGCTGAACTTGGCTCCACCTACAAGGTTTCTCAAGTAAACCACAGTACCCTGCCATATCTGACATTTAGATGCCTTGATAGAGAGGCCTGTTGCTTGCAGGGCCTGCAAAACCTTCTTCAGGTGGACCAGGTAATCCTGCCCATTGGAGCTAAAGACAGCAATAGCATCTAGATATGCTGCACTAAATGACTTCAAGCCAGCAAGGACTTGATTCACTAAACTTTGGAAGGTGGCAGGGGTATTATTTAAGCCAAAGGGCATAACAGTAAACTGATAATGCCCATCAGGTGTAGAGAATGCTGTCTTTTCTTTTGCTCCAGGTGTCATTTTGATTGCCTGCTGTCAAGTCAAAGATACTTAAGAATTTAGCTGCACCTAATTTGTCAATGAGCTCATCTGCCCTTGGGATAGGGTGAGCATCTGTCTTGGTGACAGAGTTGAGCCCTCTGTAGTCCACACAAAACCTCATCTCTCTCTTTCCATCTTTGGTGTGAGGTTTGGGGACCAATACCACTGGGCTAGCCCACGGACTGTCAGAGTGCTCTATCACTCCCAACTCCAGCATCTTGTGGACTTCCACTTTGATGCTTTCTTTGACTCGTCAGACTGTCTGAATAGTTTATTCTTGACAGGCATACTGTCTCCTGTGTCCACATCATGGGTACACAGGTGTGTCTGACCATGGGTCAAGTAAAAGAACTCAGCAAACTGTTGGAGGACCTTCCTGCAGTCAGCTTGCTGTTGGCCAGAGAGGGTATCTGAGTAGATAACTCCATCTACTGAGCCATTTTTAGGGTCAGTGGAGAGGAGGTCAGAGAGAGGTTCACACTCTGCTTCCTGATCCTCATCAGTAACTATTAACATGTTTACATCTGCCCTGTCATTATAGAGTTTATGGTGGTTAACATGGATCACCCTCGTGGGGTCCTGCTAGTGCCCAGGTCCACCAGGTAGGTGACCTGACTCTTCTTTTATAGGACTGGGTAAGGGCCACTCCATCTTTCTTGAAGTGCCCTGGGAGACATAGGCTATAGAACCCAGACTTTCTGCCCTGGCTGAAACTCAACTATAGCAGCATTTTGATCATACCACAACTTCTGGAGTTGTTTTCTGGCCTCAAGATTTTTTCTTGCTTTTTCCATGTACTCTGCTATCCTTGAGCCGAGGCCTAGCACATACTCCAATACATCTTGTTTAGGCTCACGGAGAGGTCTCTCCCATACTTCTTTAACAAGTGCCAGTGGTCCCCTGACAGGATGTCCAACAGAAGCTCAAAGGGGGAAAATCCTACTCCCTTCTGTGGCACCTCTCTGTAGGTGAAAAGCAGGCATGGCAAGAGGACATCCAATCTCCCTTTGAGTTTTTCAGGGAGCCCCATGATCATACCCTTCAATGTCTTGTTAAACCTCTCTACAAGACCATTGATTTGTGGATGGTATGGTGTGGTGAACTTGTAAGTCACCCCGCACTCATTCCACATGTGCTTTAGGTAAGCTGACATGAAGATGGGACCTCTGTCAGAAACCACCTCCTGAAGAAATCCCACTCTGGTAAAAATAGCTATGAGTGCTTTAGCTACTGCAGGAGTAGTATTGGACCTAAGGGGAATTGCCTCAGGTTATCTGGTAGCATGATCCACTACTATCAGAATATATTAGTTCCCCGATGCTGTGGGAGGTTCAAGTGGACCCACTATGTCCACTCCCACTCTCTCAAAGGGGACCCCCACCACTGGAAGTGGAATAAGGGGGGGCCTTTTGGATGGCCACCTGTCTTACCACTGTCTTGACAGGTGTCACAGGAGGTGCAAAACTCCTTAACCTTCTGGGAAATAGTGGGCCAACAGAAATGGTTGACTAATCTTTCCCACGTCTTGGTTTGTCCCAAATGCCCAGCAAGGGGAATGTCATGGGTAAAGGTCAGAATGAACTCCCTAAACTCCTGAGTCACTACCACTCTCCTAGTGGCACCAGGTTTGGGATCTCTTGCCTCAGTGTCCATCTTCACAACAGACCCTGTGGGTTCCACTGACATTGTATTTTTCTTGCTCAACTGCTTGTTGTCTTAGGCCTTCAAGAGTGGGACACCTCTTTTGTCCATTATACAGCTGTTCCCTTGAAGGTCCCCCTGGGCCCAAGAGCTCAACCTGATAAGGCTCCAGCTCCATGGACTCAGTTCCCTCAGGGGATAGAACATCTTCCTGAGAAGAGAGGTTCTGTTTCTTTTGCTGTGGAGAAGCTGGTTCCCCAGTCTTCTTTACTTTCTTCTTGGAAAGTTGGGCCATTATTCCAGACTCCAACACTTCTTTTTCACCCTGAGCTCTGCACTGTGCCCTTGTCTTGACACACACCAGTTCAGGGATGCCCATCATGGCTGCATGGGTCTTGAGCTCTACCTCAGGCCATGCTGAGGAATCCAGATCATTCCCTAGCAGATATTGTACTGGAATTGCAGAGTAGACTACCACTTGTTTCAGGCCAGTGACCCCACCCCATTCTAAAGTAACCATTGCCATGGGATGGACTTTAGTTTGATTGTCAGCATTAGTGACTGGATATGTCTGTCCAGACAGGTACTGTCCTGGGGAAACCAGTTTGTCTGTCACCATAGTGACACTGGCGCCTGTATCCCTCAGGGCTTCTACTCTATTCCCATTTCTCAAGGGCTGCTGCCTGTATTTTGGCATGTTAGGCGGCCAGGCAGCAAGTGTGGCTAAATCCACACCATCCTCTGAGACTAGCTTCAGTGTGGACCCTGAGGAAACAGGCTATTCCAGTACTAACTGGAGTAGTTGTTGTTGTGGGACTTTTCTTTGGGCAGGCCTTATCTCCAGTTTGGTGTCCATCCTGTCTACAGTTTTGACACCAGGCCTTCTTGGGATCAAAGTTTACATCCTTATACCCATCTGTGGACTGTGAAGAGGCTCGGGCCCACCCTCCTGAGCAGGTTTTTGGGACCCCGTAGAAGACTCTTTACTTTTGTCCTTGGATGTCTCACCATCATTCCCCTGGGGAGGCTTTGTGACCTCTTTCTTTTGGTCACCCCCTGTGGAAGTCTTGGACACCCTAGTCTTGACTCAATGTGCTGCCTTATTTCCCAATTCTTGGGGAGAAATTGGACCTAGGTCTACCAGATGTTGATGCAGTTTGTCATTGAAGCAATTACTTAACAGATGTTCTTTCATAAATAAATTATACAGCCCATCATAACCACTTACACCACTGCCAGTTATCCAACCATCTACTGTTTTGACTGAAGTCAACAAAATCGACCCAGGTCTGGCTTGAGGATTTGTGAGCCCCACTGAACCTAATCCTGCACTCCTCAGTTGAGAATCCAGGGCCCTCAATCAGGGTAGCCTTCATGAGGTCATAAGAGTCTGCATCTTTACCAGAGAGTGTGAGGAGTCTATCCCTACACTTTCAAGTGAACATTTCCCAAAGGAGAGCTCCCCAGTGAGATCTGCCTACTTTTCTGGTTGCACAAGCCCTCTCAAAAGCTCTAAACCACTTGGTGATGTCATCACCATCTTCATAGTTAGTTACAATCCCTTTGGGGATTTTTAGGATGTCAGTATTCTAGCTGACCCTATTTAAGTTGCTGCCACCATTTTTGGGACTTTAACCCATCTCTTTTCTTTCCCTTTCTATGGCTAGGAGCTGCTTCTCCAAAGCCAATCTCTTGGCCATCCTGGCTAACAGGAGGTCTTCTTCAGTGAGGCTGTCCTCAATGCTTACAGAGGCACTGGTCTCACCTGTGGAAGAACCAGGCTCTCTGACTATGATTTGTTGAGTCAGGAGTCTGGGAACCCTGTTCTCTCTAATTAGGACAGGAGGGGTGAGTTCTTCCTCCTGTTAAATAATTTCCCCATCTGAAGGAGTATCCTCCACATCAGAGGGTGGTCCCTTGTGAACCCTCCCAAGAGCTCCTGGAGCTTTGCCTTGGTAAGGTTGGACCCCGTTTTTATCTTTTTTATTTTACAGAGAGACCTTAACTCTGGCATCCCTAGATGCAGGTAAGGGGCGAGGTTGAGTTCCATTACCATCTCCTCTGTCTGACTCATTATCACTATAAAAGTTGGGATTACTTTTAAATCTCTAGAAACTACTTCTAGAACTTAAATCCTAACTTTTACAAACTTTTAAACTTCAAAAGAAATGCTAACAGGGACTTACACAAGACTCTAGCAGGACTTTTAAAAATATAGAAAAATAGTCAAATTGCAAAAATCAATTTCTAATTACAATTTTTGGAATTGTAGTTGTGTGATCTGGTATTGGCTGAGTAGTCCAGCAAATGCAAAGTTTTAGACTCCACCACTAATCCACCAATGTAGGAAGTTGGATTTGTATATACTATCTCAAAGTGAGAGATAGTGCACAGAGTCCAAGGGTTCCCCTTAGAGGTTGATAGTGGCAAAAATGAGATAATATTAATGCTCTATTTTGTGGTAGTGTGGTCGAGCAGTAGGCTTATCAGAGGGTAGTGTTAAGCATTTGTTGTGCACAACCAGGTAATAAATGAGGAACTCAAAGAATTATCTCCAGGCCAATAGGTTTTTATATATAAAAATATATTTTCTTAATTTAGTTTAGAACCACAAGATTCAAATTTGAGGTAAGCACATAAAATGTGCAAGGTACTTCACACAGGTAAGTATAGAACTTTGATTTAAAACAGAAGTGCACACAGTTGGTTAAAATGGCAATAAGCTATTTTAACAGTGGCCACAGTGCAAAAATCAACAGTAAAGCAATTACACAGTCAGCCTTCTGGGCATAGGCAGCCCACCATTGGGGGTTCAAGGCAACCCCAAAGCCACAGCACTAGCAGCTCAGGGCCGGTCAGGTGCAGCGGTCAAAGGAGGGCCCAAAACACATAGGCGCCTATGAGAAAAGGGGTGCTCCGGTTCCAGTCTGCTAGCAGGTAAGTGCCTGCGTCCTCGGGGAGCAGATCAGGAGGGTTTTGTAGAGCATTGGAGGGAGACACACACAAGCACAAAAAACACACCATCAGTGGCACAGGGGCGACCGGGTGCAGTGTGCAAAGTAGGTGTCGGGTTTTGCATTGAAAACAATAGAGGGACCCGGGGTTCACTCTGGCAATACAGGCAGGGCACAGGGGGGCTTCTTGGGCCAGCCACCAACTGGGCTAGGATAAGGGCCCCCTGCTGGTCACTCCTGCACTGGTAAGTGGTTCCTCTCGGTCCTGGGGGCTGCGGGTGCAGTGCTTTGTCCAGCGTCTGGTTCCTTTGTTACCAGGCAGTCGCAGTCAGGGGGAGCCCCAGGATCCTCTATGCAGGTGTTGCTGTGGGGGTGCAGAGAGGTCGACTCAGGGTGTCCTCTCTGCGTTGTTTGTTGTCCTGAACTCGACCTGGGGGCGTTGGGTGTAGAGTGTGAAGACTCACGCTTCTGGTGGGAAGTGAGAGTCTCTTTAAAATTGCTGTTTTGTTGCTGTTTCTGGACAGAGCCGCTATCCTCTGGAGGTTCTTGGTCCTTTAGGTGCAGGTCAGTCCTCTAAGTCCTCAGAGGACGCTGGTCCCACTGGATGCATCGCTGTGCAGGTTCTTTGAGTCTGGAGACAGGCCGGTAGGGCTGGGGCCAAGTCAGTTGTCGTCTCCATTGTCTCTGCGGGTTTTCAAGTCAGCAGTCCTTCTACTTGTTGTAGGTTGCAGGAATCTGATTTCCTGGGTTCAGGGTCACCCCTAAATACTCAATTTAGGGGTGTGTTTAGGGCTGGTGGGCAGTAGCCATTGGGTGGCTACACTCTCTTTGTGCCTCCTCCCTGAGGGGAGGGGGGCACATCCCTATTCCTATTGGGGGAATCCTCCAAAACCAAGGTGGAGGATTTCTTAAGACAGGGGTCACCTCAGCTCAGGACACCTTAGGGGCTCTCCTGATTGCTGGGTGACTCCTCCTTGTTTTTCTCATTATCTCCTCCAGACTTGCTGCCAAAAGTGGGGGCTGTGTCCGGAGGGGCGGGCATCTCCACTCTTCACCCTGCACTGAAAGCCAGGAAGAAATCTCCCCTGGGTCGACGGAATTTTCCCTGTGCTAACACAGGCACCAAACTTCTGCATCACCGGTCCACTGCGTCCCCTCTCATCTTGAAGAGCGTGGTCCCTGGAACACAGGAGCTTGATTCAAGTGACCCAGAAAGTCCAGAGGTCCTTCTGTCCAAATTTGGTGGAGGTAAGTCCTTGCCTCCCCATGCCAGACAGTATTCCTGTGTACTGCATGAACTGCAGCTGCTAGGACTTCTCTGCACTTTTGCAATGAATCCTTTGTGCACAGAATAGCCCAGGTCCCAAGCATTCCGTACTGCATTGCCCAACTCGCTGAGTTGACCACCGGCTTTGTGGGACCCTCCTTTATAGTGTTGAGACGACCGCTATCCTCAGATTTCTTGAATGCCTGTTCAAGTGAATCTTCCGTGGCTGCCTGCTTCTGCATGGGCTCTCTCTGCTGCTGAGCGCCCCCTCAGTCTCCTCCTCCAAGGGGCGACGTCGTGGTCCTTCCTGGGCAGCACCCATTTTCTTCAACCGCGACCTTTAAAACTAGCAAGGCTTGTTTTTGGTCTTTCTGCATGGAAACAACTCTGCATCCTCCAGTACCCCGTGGGACATCTTCTGTGCAAAGGAGAAGATCCTGGCACCTTCCGTTGTTGTAGAATCTTCAGCTTCTTCCACCCAGAGGCAGCCATTTAGCACCTTCATCCGGGGTTTAGTGGGCTCCTGCCCACCCTGGGCACTTGTATGACTCTTGGACTTGGTCCCCTCCCTTTACAGGTCCTCAGGTCCATGAACACGTCTTCAGTGCTTTGCAGTCAGCTGTTGTCCTTGCAGAATCCCCTATCACGACTTTACTGTGTTTCTGGGATACTAGGGTAACTTTACTCCTACGTTTCAGGGTCTTGGGGTGGGGTATCTTGGACACCCATAGTGTTTTCATACACTCCCAGCGACCCTCTACACACTACACTAGGCCTGAGGTCCCTAAGTGGTTCGCATTCCACTTTCTAAGTATATGGTTTGTGTTGCCCCTAGGCCTATGGCATCCTATTGTATTCTACAGTGTTTGCACTATTTTCCTAACTGTTTACTTACCTGATTTTGGATTGTGTGTATATTTTGTGTATTTTACTTACGTCCTAGGGGAGTATATCCCCTGAGATATTTTTGGCACATTGTCACTAAAATAAAGTACCTTTATTTTTAGTAACTCTTAGTATTGTGTTTCTTGTGATATGGTGCTACATGATATAAGTGGTATGTAGGAGCTTTGCATGTCTCCTAGTTCAGCCTAAGCTACTCTGCTATAACTACCTCTATCAGCCTAAACTGCTAGAACACTACTAATCTACTAATAAGGGATTACTGGACCTGGCACAAGGTGTAAGTATCACAAGGTACTCACTATAAGCCAGCTGCTGTGCACCCCCTCTGTCTCCTCCTCCAATGGGCGACATCCTGGTCCTTCCTGGTTCCCAGCAGCACCCAAAAACCTCTACTGTGACCCTTGCAGCTAGCAAGGCTTGCTTGCGGTATTTCTGCGTGGAAACACTTCTGCAACATCCAGCATGCCGTGGGACATCTTCCATCCAAAGGAGAAGTTCCTAGCCCTTTTCGTTGTTGCAGAATCTTCGGCTTCTTCCACACGGAGGCCAGGTTACCTGGATCCAGACAGTTAGGGACAGGTCTTCCTCTGACACTTCCCACATTCCCAACCCACCCACCCTAAGGATAACTTAATGGAAAGGGAGCTCAGAAAGCTGAGGGTAGAAGAGACCAGACTGAAGCTTAAACAGAAGCAGCTGGCCTTAACTAGGGAATCCCTAGACATAGAGAGGGAAAGACAGAGGTTGGGGTTAGTTCCCCATGGTGGCAGCAGCAGTATTTCTGATAGCAATTCTGTTAGAGAGCAAGATTCCAGGAATCTGCACAAGATAGTCCCCCCTTACAAGGAGGGGGATGACATTAATAAGCGGTTTGCTGCACTTGAGAGGGCCTGTATGGCACAGTTGGTCCCTCAAAGGCAGTGGGCTGCTATTTTGTGGCTATCTTTCACTGGAAAGGGTAGGGATAGGCTACCTTACTGTCAGAGACAGTGATGCCAATAACTACAAAGTTTTGAAAGATGCACTCTTGGATGGATTTGGCTTACCACTGAACAATACAGGATTAAGTTCAGAGACACCAGAAAAGAGTCTTCTCAAGACTGGACAGATTTTGCGGTCTGTTCAGTGAAGGCCTTAGAAGGGTGGTTGCATGGCAGTAAAGTTTCTGACTATGAAATCCTGTACAATCTTATTCTGAGAGAGCATATTCTTAACAATTGTGTGTCAGATTTGTTGCACCAGTACTTGGTAGACTCAGATCTGACCTCTCCCCAAGAATTGGGAAAGACGGCAGACAAATGGGTCAGAAAAAGAGTGAACAGAAAAGTTCATACAGGGGGTGACAAGGATGGCAAGAAGAAGGATTGTACGTCTTCTGACAAGGGTGGGGACAAAGATAAAAAATGTTCTGAGTCTTCCTTTATCAGGCCCACAAAACTCCTCTGGGGGTGGTGGGTCCAAATCCTCTTCTCACAATCAGAAAAATCCATGGTGTTATTTATATCAAGTAAAAGGCCATTGGGCAAGTGATTCCACTTGTTCAAAGAAAAACACCAAGGCTACCACTACCACAACCCCAACTGCAACCTCTAGTGCCCTTAGTAATAGCAGTGGTGGTGGGAAGTCTACTACAAATATCCAATCTAAGCGCAGAGCTGAGCTCATCATCGGTAGTGTAGTTGGGGTTGGTCTTGTTAGGGAGACCACAGAGGCTGTTTTAGTCTCTGATGGTGGCATTGACTTTGCCACCTTGGTTGCTTGTACCCTTAATATGGGTAAGTACAAGCAACTTCCCCTAATAAATGGTGTTGAAGTTGAGGCCTACGGGGACACAGGAGCCAGTGTAACTATGGTGATAGAGAAACTGGTTCACCCTGATCAACACCTACTTGGTCAGCAGTACCAAGTGACTGATGCTCACAATAACACACTTAGCCACCCCATGGCTGTTGTGATTCTCAACCGGGGGGGTGGGGGTTACTGGTCCAAAGAAAGTTGTGGTAGCCACTGAATTACCTGTAGATTGCTTACTAGGCAATGATTTGGAGACATCAGCTTAGGCCGAAGTGGAGTTGGAGGCTCATGCAGCAATGCTGGGCATTCCTCTGCATATTTTAGCTTCGACAAGGGGTCAGGCCAAAAAGCAAAAATGACAGGGAAACTTGGATCCTGGAACAATGGACTAAGTGCTCCCAAAGCTAGGGATATTAAGGGTAAATCCTTGCCCACTATCCCTCCTGTGAGAAGGTAGCCTCTTTCTAGCCTTGTTACCCCCACTTTTGGCCTGTTTGTGAGTGTATGTCAGGGTGTTTGTCACTGTTTTCACTGTCTCACTGGGATCCTGATAGCCAGGCCTCGGTGCTCATAGTGAAAAGACCATGTTTTCAGTATGGTTGTTATGTGTCACTGGGATCCTGCTGGTCAGGACCCCAGTGCTCATAGGTTTGTGGCCTATATGTATGTGTCACTGGGACCCTGTCACACAGGGCCCCAGTGCTCATAGGTGTGTATGTGTATGTTCCCTGTGTGGTGCCTAACTGTCTCACTGAGGCTCTGCTAACCAGAACCTCAGTGGTTATGCTCTCTCATTACTTTTAAATTGTCACTAACAGGCTAGTGACCAATTTTTACCAATTTACATTGGCTTACTGGAACACCCTTATAATTCCCTAGTATATGGTACTGAGGTACCCAGGGTATTGGGGTTCCAGGAGATCCCTATGGGCTGCAGCATTTCTTTTGCCACCCATAGGGAGCTCTGACAATTCTTACACAGGCCTGCCACTGCAGCCTGAGTGAAATAACGTCCACGTTATTTCACAGCCATTTTACACTGCACTTAAGTAACTTATAAGTCACCTATATGTCTAACCTTTACCTGGTAAAGGTTAGGTGCAAAGTTACTTAGTGTGTGGGCACCCTGGCACTAGCCAAGGTGCCCCCACATTGTTCAGAGCCAATTCACTGAACTTTGTGAGTGCGGGGACACCATTACACGCGTGCACTACATATAGGTCACTACCTATATGTAGCTTCACCATGGTAACTCCGAATATGGCCATGTAACATGTCTATGATCATGGAATTACCCCCTCTATGCCATCCTGGCATTGTTGGTACAATTCCATGATCCCAGTGGTCTGTAGCACAGACCCTGGTACTGCCAGACTGCCCTTCCTGGGGTTTCTCTGCAGCTGCTGCTGCTGCCAACCCCTCAGACGGGCAGCTGCCCTCCTGGGGTCCAGCCAGGCCTGGCCCAGGATGGCAGAACAAAGAACTTCCTCTGAGAGAGGGTGTGACACCCTCTCCCTTTGGAAAATGGTGTGAAGGCAGGGGAGGAGTAGCCTCCCCCAGCCTCTGGAAATGCTTTGTTGGGCACAGATGTGCCCAATTCTGCATAAGCCAGTCTACACCGGTTCAGGGACCCCTTAGCCCCTGCTCTGGCGCGAAACTGGACAAAGGAAAGGGGAGTGACCACTCCCCTGACCTGCACCTCCCCTGGGAGGTGTCCAGAGCTCCTCCAGTGTGCTCCAGACCTCTGCCATCTTGGAAACAGAGGTGCTGCTGGCACACTGGACTGCTCTGAGTGGCCAGTGCCACCAGGTGACATCAGAGACTCCTGCTGATAGGCTCCTTCAGGTGTTAGTAGCCTTTCCTCTCTCCTAGGTAGCCAAACCCTCTTTTCTGGCTATTTAGGGTCTCTGTCTCTGGGGAAACTTTAGATAACGAATGCATGAGCTCAGCCGAGTTCCTCTGCATCTCCCTCTTCACCTTCTGATAAGGAATCGACCGCTGACCGCGCTGGAAGCCTGCAAACCTGCAACATAGTAGCAAAGACGACTACTGCAACTCTGTAACGCTGATCCTGCCGCCTTCTCGACTGTTTTCCTGCTTGTGCATGCTGTGGGGGTAGTCTGCCTCCTCTCTGCACCAGAAGCTCCGAAGAAATCTCCCGTGGGTCGACGGAATCTTCCCCCTGCAACCGCAGGCACCAAAAAGCTGCATTACCGGTCCCTTGGGTCTCCTCTCAGCACGACGAGCGAGGTCCCTCGAATCCAGCGATACCGTCCAAGTGACCCCCACAGTCCAGTGACTCTTCAGCCCAAGTTTGGTGGAGGTAAGTCCTTGCCTCACCTCGCCGGGCTGCATTGCTGGGAACCGCGACTTTGCAAGCTACTCCGGCCCCTGTGCACTTCCGGCGGAAATCCTTCGTGCACAGCCAAGCCTGGGTCCACGGCACTCTAACCTGCATTGCACGACTTTCTAAGTTGGTCTCCGGCGACGTGGGACTCCTTTGTGCAACTTCGGCGAGCACCGTTTCACGCATCCTCGTCGTGCCTGTTTCTGGCACTTCTCTGGGTGCCACCTGCTTCAGTGAGGGCTCTTTGTCTTGCTCGACGTCCCTTCTCTCTGCAGGTCCAATTTGCGACCTCCTGGTCCCTCCTGGGCCCCAGCAGCGTCCAAAAACGCCAAACGCACGATTTGCGTGTAGCAAGGCTTGTTGGCGTCCATCCGGCGGTAAAACACTTCTGCACGACTCTCCAAGGCGTGGGGGATCCATTCTCCAAAGGGGAAGTCTCTAGCCTTTGTCGTTCCTGCAGTATTCACAGTTCTTCAGCCTAGTAAGAGCTTCTTTGCACCAACCGCTGGCATTTCTTGGGCATCTGCCCATCTCCGAGTTGCTTGTGACTTTTGGACTTGGTCCCCTTGTTCCACAGGTACCCTCAGTCAGGAATCCATCGTTGTTGCATTGCTGATTTGTGTTTTCCTTGCATTTTCCCTCTAACACGACTATTTTGTCCTTAGGGGAACTTTAGTGCACTTTGCACTCACTCTTCAGGGTCTTGGGGAGGGTTATTTTTCTAACTCTCACTATTTTCTAATAGTCCCAGCGACCCTCTACAAGGTCACATAGGTTTGGGGTCCATTCGTGGTTCGCATTCCACTTCTGGAGTATATGGTTTGTGTTGCCCCTATCCCTATGTTTCCCCATTGCATCCTATTGTAACTATACATTGTTTGCACTGTTTTCTAAGACTATACTGCATATTTTTGCTATTGTGTATATATATCTTGTGTATATTTCCTATCCTCTCACTGAGGGTACACTCTAAGATACTTTGGCATATTGTCATAAAAATAAAGTACCTTTATTTTTAGTATAACTGTGTATTGTGTTTTCTTATGATATTGTGCATATGACACTAAGTGGTACTGTAGTAGCTTCACACGTCTCCTAGTTCAGCCTAAGCTGCTCTGCTAAGCTACCATTATCTATCAGCCTAAGCTGCTAGACACCCTATACACTAATAAGGGATAACTGGGCCTGGTGCAAGGTGCAAGTACCCCTTGGTACTCACTACAAGCCAGTCCAGCCTCCTACATTGGTTGTGCAGCGGTGGGATAAGTGCTTGAGACTGCTTACCACTCTTGTCATTGTACTTTTCATAAGAGAAAAATATACAAAACAAGGTCAGTGTATATACACATAGCCAAAAAGTTTTGCATTTCCTCTTTTCACTCTTTTCTAAGTGCTGAAAAGTACTTCTAAACTTTCAAAAAGTTCTTAAAAGTTTAAAAAGTTTTTTTCTGTCTTTCCAAAAAGTTCTGAAAACTTTTTTCTCTTTTTCTATCACTTTAACTCTCTCTAAAAAATGTCTGGCACAGGAAAAAATGTTGAACTGTCCAAACTTGCATATGATCACCTTAGCTGGAAAGGAGCAAGGAGTCTCTGCATAGAGAGAGGTTTGAGTGTAGGGAAGAATCCTTCTTTAGAACTGTTAATTAATATGCTTAGAGTACAGGATAAGGCCATAAGTGCCCAATCTGTAGAAAAAGTAGCTAATGGTTCTCAATCTGATCCAGGGACTCCCCCAGGAAAAGGTTCAGGAAAGAAACTTCTCTTCCTGCCCATTACTAGACAGTCTAGCATAGTTGGTACAGAGGTTGAATCACACCATACTGATGGTGTGCTCTCACATTATACTGGTAGCCAAACTGTTAGGGTGCCCTCTGTAAGGGACAGGTCTCCTTCTGTTCATTCCCATCATACCTCTGTATCTAGAAATGTCCCTCCCACCCACCCTGATGACAGATTGTTAGAAAGGGAGCTCAATAGATTGAGAGTGGAACAAACCAGACTGAAGCTCAAGAAGCAACAGCTGGATTTGGATAGACAGTCTTTAGAATTAGAGAAGGAAAGACAGAAGTTGGGTTTAGATACCCATGGTGGCAGCAGCAGTATTCCCCATAGTCATCCTGCAAAAGAGCATGATTCCAGGAATCTGCACAAGATAGTTCCCCCTTATAAGGAGGGGGATGACATTAACAAGTGGTTTGCTGCACTTGAGAGGGCCTGTGCTGTACAGGATGTCCCTCAAAAGCAGTGGGCTGCTATCCTATGGCTATCATTTAGTGGAAAAGGTAGGGATAGGCTCCTTACTGTGAAAGAAAATGATGCTAATAATTTCCAAGTTCTTAAGAATGCACTCCTGGATGGTTATGGCTTAACCACTGAACAGTACAGGATAAAGTTCAGAGATACCAAAAAGGAGTCTTCACAAGACTGGGTTGATTTCATTGACCAGGCAGTGAAGGCCTTGGAGGGGTGGTTACATGGCAGTAAAGTTACTGATTATGACAGCCTGTATAACTTGATCCTGAGAGAGCATATTCTTAATAATTGTGTGTCTGATTTGTTGCACCAGTACTTGGTGGACTCTGATCTGACCTCTCCCCAAGAATTGGGAAAGAAGGCAGACAAATGGGTCAGAACAAGAGTGAACAGAAAAGTTCATACAGGGGGTGACAAAGATGGCAATAAGAAGAAAGATGGTGAAAAATCTCAAGATAAGCATGGGGATAAGGGTAAAACCAAAGATCCCACTTCAAATCTTAAACACTCTTCAGAGGGTGGGGATAAAACAAATTCTTCCTCTTCTTCCCAACCTGCACACATTAAAAAGCCTTGGTGCTTTGTGTGTAAAAACAGAGGCCATAGGCCAGGGGATAAGTCCTGTCCAGGTAAACCCCCTGAGCCTGCCACCACTAATACATCAAGCTCTAGTGCCCCTAGCAGTAGTGGTACTAGTGGTGGGACTGCTGGCAACAGTCAAGCAAAGGGTGTAGTTGGGTTCACTTATGGGTCCATAGTGGAAACTGATGTCATCAGTCCCAAGACAGTTTCTGTCACACCTAGTGGCATTGGCCTTGCCACACTGGCTGCTTGTCCCCTTACAATGGATAAGTGCAGGCAGACAGTTTCAATAAATGGTGTTGAGGCCTTGGCCTACAGGGACACAGGTGCCAGTTTCACTTTGGTGACTGAAAACCTAGTGCCTCCTGAACAACACATCATTGGACAACAGTATAAGATTATTGATGTCCATAACTCCACTAAGTTTCTTCCCTTAGCTATAATTCAGTTTAGTTGGGGTGGAGTTACTGGCCCTAAGCAGGTGGTGGTATCACCTAGCTTACCTGTAGACTGTCTCTTAGGTAATGACCTAGAGGCCTCAGGTTGGGCTGATGTAGAGTTTTATGCCCATGCAGCCATGCTGGGCATCCCTGAGGAATTGTTCCCTCTCATTTCAAGTGAAATGAAAAAGCAAAGGAGAGAAGGCCTGAAAACTCAGGATCCCTCTCCATCAACAGGTAAAAAGGGTATCACAGTATCCCCTAACCACCCTACCATTCAGGATACTATTCCTGTGGTGGGAGAAACCTCTCCTGGGGTGGCACCTGTTCCAAGGGAATCATCAGTTGGCAAAACTGTACTCCCTGAGGTGGAAGTACCTCTCTGTGGGATAACTAACATTGGTGAGAAAAAGAGCACCATTTTAGTTAACATGGAGCATCCCTCCAACCCTCCCAGAGAAACTTTAGTGCAGAAACCCTGCACTACCTCACAACACTTAGGACAGCATCCCTGCCCTAGTGTGGAGCTCATAGGACAGCATCCCTGCCCTGCTCCAACTCAAGAGAAACAGCATCCCTGTTCTCTCTTCCAGCCAGATGGACAAAGTTTTTGCCCAGCTATGGCTTTATTGAGACAGCATCCCTGTCTGGCATTTCCATCACTACAAATAGGTTCAGTGGACAATTCCCACTGCTCTAAACTAAAACTTACTGATAGAAACTCTGAAAATACATCTTCACATTGTTGCTTAGCTAAAAAACTTCAAACAGGGTGGTTTACATCCCCACAGGGAAGTAACCATATAGTGGATGATAAAGGGAGTAACCAGTCTATTGCAGAGCTACTCTCTACTTATCACCACTTAGACAATAAAGTCTCAACTGGCCAAGGTTAGCCTTATTGTCCTTCGTTTGGGGGGGGGTTGTGTGAGAAGGTAGCCTCTTTCTAGCCTTGTTACCCCCACTTTTGGCCTGTTTGTGAGTGTATGTCAGGGTGTTTGTCACTGTTTTCACTGTCTCACTGGGATCCTGATAGCCAGGCCTCGGTGCTCATAGTGAAAACACCATGTTTTCAGTATGGTTGTTATGTGTCACTGGGATCCTGCTGGTCAGGACCCCAGTGCTCATAGGTTTGTGGCCTATATGTATGTGTCACTGGGACCCTGTCACACAGGGCCCCAGTGCTCATAGGTGTGCATGTGTATGTTCCCTGTGTAGTGCCTAACTGTCTCACTGAGGCTCTGCTAACCAGAACCTCAGTGGTTATGCTCTCTCATTACTTTTAAATTGTCACTAACAGGCTAGTGACCAATTTTTACCAATTTACATTGGCTTACTGGAACACCCTTATAATTCCCTAGTATATGGTACTGAGGTACCCAGGGTATTGGGGTTCCAGGAGATCCCTATGGGCTGCAGCATTTCTTTTGCCACCCATAGGGAGCTCTGACAATTCTTACACAGGCCTGCCACTGCAGCCTGAGTGAAATAACGTCCACGTTATTTCACAGCCATTTTACACTGCACTTAAGTAACTTATAAGTCACCTATATGTCTAACCTTTACCTGGTAAAGGTTAGGTGCAAAGTTACTTAGTGTGTGGGCACCCTGGCACTAGCCAAGGTGCCCCCACATTGTTCAGAGCAAATTCACTGAACTTTGTGAGTGCGGGGACACCATTACACGCGTGCACTACATATAGGTCACTACCTATATGTAGCTTCACCATGGTAACTCCGAATATGACCATGTAACATGTCTATGATCATGGAATTGCCCCCTCTATGCCATCCTGGCATTGTTGGTACAATTCCATGATCCCAGTGGTCTGTAGCACAGACCCTGGTACTGCCAGACTGCCCTTCCTGGGGTTTCTCTGCAGCTGCTGCTGCTGCCAACCCCTCAGACAGGCAGCTGCCCTCCTGGGGTCCAGCCAGGCCTGGCCCAGGATGGCAGAACAAAGAACTTCCTCTGAGAGAGGGTGTGACACCCTCTCCCTTTGGAAAATGGTGTGAAGGCAGGGGAGGAGTAGCCTCCCCCCGCCTCTGGAAATGCTTTGTTGGGCACAGATGTGCCCAATTCTGCATAAGCCAGTCTACACCGGTTCAGGGACCCCTTAGCCCCTGCTCTGGCGCGAAACTGGACAAAGGAAAGGGGAGTGACCACTCCCCTGACCTGCACCTCCCCTGGGAGGTGTCCAGAGCTCCTCCAGTGTGCTCCAGACCTCTGCCATCTTGGAAACAGAGGTGCTGCTGGCACACTGGACTGCTCTGAGTGGCCAGTGCCACCAGGTGACGTCAGAGACTCCTGCTGATAGGCTCCTTCAGGTGTTAGTAGCCTTTCCTCTCTCCTAGGTAGCCAAACCCTCTTTTCTGGCTATTTAGGGTCTCTGTCTCTGGGGAAACTTTAGATAACGAATGCATGAGCTCAGCCGAGTTCCTCTGCATCTCCCTCTTCACCTTCTGATAAGGAATCGACCGCTGACCGCGCTGGAAGCCTGCAAACCTGCAACATAGTAGCAAAGACGACTACTGCAACTCTGTAACGCTGATCCTGCCGCCTTCTCGACTGTTTTCCTGCTTGTGCATGCTGTGGGGGTAGTCTGCCTCCTCTCTGCACCAGAAGCTCCGAAGAAATCTCCCGTGGGTCGACGGAATCTTCCCCCTGCAACCGCAGGCACCAAAAAGCTGCATTACCGGTCCCTTGGGTCTCCTCTCAGCACGACGAGCGAGGTCCCTCGAATCCAGCGACACCGTCCAAGTGACCCCCACAGTCCAGTGACTCTTCAGCCCAAGTTTGGTGGAGGTAAGTCCTTGCCTCACCTCGCTGGGCTGCATTGCTGGGAACCGCGACTTTGCAAGCTACTCCGGCCCCTGTGCACTTCCGGCGGAAATCCTTCGTGCACAGCCAAGCCTGGGTCCACGGCACTCTAACCTGCATTGCACGACTTTCTAAGTTGGTCTCTGGCGACGTGGGACTCCTTTGTGCAACTTCGGCGAGCACCGTTTCACGCATCCTCGTCGTGCCTGTTTCTGGCACTTCTCTGGGTGCCACCTGCTTCAGTGAGGGCTCTTTGTCTTGCTCGACGTCCCCTCTCTCTGCAGGTCCAATTTGCGACCTCCTGGTCCCTCCTGGGCCCCAGCAGCGTCCAAAAACGCCAAACGCACGATTTGCGTGTAGCAAGGCTTGTTGGCGTCCATCCGGCGGGAAAACACTTCTGCACGACTTTCCAAGGCGTGGGGGATCCATCCTCCAAAGGGGAAGTCTCTAGCCCTTGTCGTTCCTGCAGTATTCACAGTTCTTCAGCCTAGTAAGAGCTTCTTTGCACCAACCGCTGGCATTTCTTGGGCATCTGCCCATCTCCGAGTTGCTTGTGACTTTTGGACTTGGTCCCCTTGTTCCACAGGTACCCTCAGTCAGGAATCCATCGTTGTTGCATTGCTGATTTGTGTTTTCCTTGCATTTTCCCTCTAACACGACTATTTTGTCCTTAGGGGAACTTTAGTGCACTTTGCACTCACTCTTCAGGGTCTTGGGGAGGGTTATTTTTCTAACTCTCACTATTTTCTAATAGTCCCAGCGACCCTCTACAAGGTCACATAGGTTTGGGGTCCATTCGTGGTTCGCATTCCACTTCTGGAGTATATGGTTTGTGTTGCCCCTATCCCTATGTTTCCCCATTGCATCCTATTGTAACTATACATTGTTTGCACTGTTTTCTAAGACTATACTGCATATTTTTGCTATTGTGTATATATATCTTGTGTATATTTCCTATCCTCTCACTGAGGGTACACTCTAAGATACTTTGGCATATTGTCATAAAAATAAAGTACCTTTATTTTTAGTATAACTGTGTATTGTGTTTTCTTATGATATTGTGCATATGACACTAAGTGGTACTGTAGTAGCTTCACACGTCTCCTAGTTCAGCCTAAGCTGCTCTGCTAAGCTACCATTATCTATCAGCCTAAGCTGCTAGACACCCTATACACTAATAAGGGATAACTGGGCCTGGTGCAAGGTGCAAGTACCCCTTGGTACTCACTACAAGCCAGTCCAGCCTCCTACACCTCCCTCTCCAGAAGATTCCCCTTTTGAGGAAGAGGAATACTCTCCCTGTACAGAACCCATACCAGATGAGCTGGCAGAAGACACTGCTGAGCTTTTGGGTGCAGGGGGGCCTGCTAGGGAAGAGCTGAGTATGGCACAGCAGACCTGTCCCACACTAGAGGGTTTGAGACAGCAAGCTGTCAAACAGCAGAATGGGGATGTCAGTGATAGCCATAAGGTGTATTGGGAAGACAACCTCCTATATACTGAGTCAAGTGACCCTAAACCTGGAGCTGTCAGGAGATTGGTGATCCCTTTGCAGTATAGGGAGTTTCATCTTAACGTGGCACATGACATTCCTTTGGCTGGGCATTTGGGCCAGAGTGAAACTTGGGACAGGCTGATTCCATTGTTTCACTGGCATCATATGTCAGAGGACACAAAAGAGTTTTGTCTCTCTTGTGTGACCTGCCAAGCCAGTGGCAAAACTGGTGGCACTCCAAAGGCCCCCTTAATTCCAATTCCTGTGGTTGGGGTAGGGGTTGACATAGTTGCCCCCCTTGACCTTCCAACAGCTTCAGGCAATAGGTTTATCTTTGTGGTAGTGGACCATGCCACTAGGTATCCTGAAGCAATTCCCTTAAGGACCACTATAGCTCCTGCAGTGGTAAAGGCCTTCCTGGGAATCTTTTCCAGAGTGGGCTTCCCTAAGGAAGTGATGTCAGACAGAGGTAGTAAGTTTGTGTCTGCATACCTCAAAGCTATGTGGAAGGAGTGTGGTGTAACATACAAGTTCACTACTCCTTACCATCCACAAACAAATGGTCTGGTTGAGAGGTTTAATAAAACTCTCGGGTGTGGCCAAGATGGCGGCATAGAAGGACGCGTTTTGCCAAAGCTCCATTGGCCAGGCCTGAAATGGCGGCATGGCGGCCCGGGCCCCCTTCAATTGAGCAGCCCCTGGCAATTCTAGGGCCAGGCAGCCGGGCGGGGTGCTCCGGGGCTGTGTGAGGAGGGCTCCGTGGCCAGGCTGCAGTGGCGCTAAGGCTGCATGTGGCTTTCGCTGCGGGCCGGACCGCGCCTTTGGCCTTGAGGGCCCGGATGACGCGTTCGGCTCAGCCCGAGCCTGCTAGAAGAGGCGGCGGCCGCGCTCAGGAGCAGAGCGGGTGGCGAGGGAAGGGCCGCGCAGGGAACGGGTCGGGGGCTGAGGGGTGAGCGCGTGGCGTCGGTGCACTCTCTGAACCCCCCTGCCCAAAGAGAGCATGGACGTTGTTGGAAGGCGGCCCTGCGAGACCCGAGGAGGCCATTTTTGAGTGTCCCACTGGAGTGGCGGGCCTGAGGGCCCTGGAGCTCCTCCAGAACAGGGGCAAAGGAGGAACTTGGTGGGACTAATCGGCCCACGGTGGTACTGGGTGCTGGCGGGAGGTGGAGACGTGTGGCTGGGGCCTGCCGAACCTGGGGACCTACGAATCCGGACTTGGCTGATGGGGTCCCAGGGACATGGTGACTGGTCTTCCTGGTTCTGTCTATGGCTGTGAAAGGCGGCCCTGAGGCGAGAAGCGTGGTAACGAGCTGGAGTGAGGGGCTCGGTGGGACTAGTCGGCCCACGGCGGGGGTCAGGAGGATCCGTCGCAGAGCAAGCAGGCTGAGGCCACTGCCCCGGCTCGTGGGGCCGTGGGCCAGGGAGCGTCAGAGTCCGATGGAGAGTCTCTGGTGACGAAAGGCTTTCTTACCTCCTTGTTTAATTTGCTGAGGGTGGATCTGCAGGAGCTTTGTAGAGATATCTCCCAGGAGATGCGTGAGCTGCGGACTGATATTACCTCACTGGGGAAACAGGTGTCCAACATGGAGAACAACGAGATCGCCAGAGGTGAGGAGGCCGAGCAACTTCAACAGGAACTTCTCCGATTGCGTAAACAGCAGGAACAGCTGCAGACTGTGACCGAGGACTTGGGAACCGGTCTCGGCGCCATAATATACGCATTAGAGGGGTGCCACACGGGGCTGAGGGAGAGGACATTAGGGAGTTTGTCACAGCCTTGTTTAGATCCCTCTTGGATTCTGAGGACACGCACAAGATTACGTTAGATCAGGTCCACAGGGTGGGCCGAGCGGGGGTGTGGGAGCGCGCCCTCCAGACATTTTAGCGTGCGTACACAACTTTATGGCTAAAGATGCTATTCTCCTACTAGCCCGGAATCTTCCTCAGATCCAGTTTCGGGGGCACAGCCTGCAGCTCTATCAAGACCTCTCCGTGCTGATGCTGCAGAGGCGCAGAGAGCTCAAGCCCATCACGGATCAACTCTGAGCCAACTCCATGCTCTACACATGGGGCCATCCTTTTAGACTTGTCTTCCGCTGGGGAGACCAGGTGAGACAGGTGAAGTCTCTGCAAGAGGCCTGCCGGGTTCTGCGTCTGTAGGAGTCGGAGCAGCAGACGGGGTCCTTCGGTGGGGGCCTGTAGGAGGCTAGACTGGCTTATAGTGAGTACCAAGGGGTACTTACACCTTGCACCAGGCCCAGGTATCCCTTATTAGTGTAGAGGGGTGTCTAGCAGCTTAGGCTGTTAGAAAAGGTAGCTTAGCAGAGCAGCTTAGGCTGAACTAGGAGACGAGTGAAGCTCCTACAGTACCACTAGTGTCATATGCACAATATCATAAGAAAACACAATACACAGATATACTAAAAATAAAGGTACTTTATTTTTATGACAATATGCCAAAGTATCTCAGTGAGTACCCTCAGTATGAGGATAGCAAATATACAAAAGATATATGTACACAATACCAAAATATGCAGTAATAGCAATAGAAAGCAGTGCAAACAATGTATAGTCACAATAGGATGCAATGGGGGCACATAGGGATAGGGGCAACACAAACCATATACTCTAGAAGTGGAATGCCAACCACGAATGGACCCCAAACCTATGTGACCTCGTAGAGGGTCGCTGGGACTGTAAGAAAACAGTTAGGGTTAGAAAAATAGTCCACCCCAAGACCCTGAAAAGTGGGTGCAAAGTGCACCTAAGTTCCCCAAAGAGCACAGAAGTCGTGATAGGGGAATTCTGCAGGAAAGACCAACACCAGCAATGCAACAACGATGGATTTCCAGACGAGAGTACCTGTGGAACAAGGGGACCAAGTCCAAAAGTCACGATCAAGTCGGGAGTGGGCAGATGCCCAGGAAATGCCAGCTGTGGGTGCAAAGAAGCTGCCACCGGATGGTAGAAGCTGAGGATTCTGCAAGAACGACAGGGGCTAGAAACTTCCCCTTTGGAGGATAGATGTCCCACGTCGTGAAGAGTCGTGCAGAAGTGTTTTCCCGCAGAAAGACCGCCAACAAGCCTTGCTAGCTGCAAAGCTCGCGGTTAGGGTTTTTGGATGCTGCTGTGGCCCAGGAGGGACCAGGATGTCACCAATTGCGTGAGGAGACAGAGGGGGCGTCCAGCAAGACAAGGAGCCCACTCAGAAACAAGCAGCACCCAGAGAAGTGCCAGAACAGGCACTACGAAGTGGAGTGAATCGGTGCTCACCCGAAGTTGCACAAGAGAGTCCCACGCCGCCGGAGGACAACTCAGGAGGTTGTGCAATGCAGGTTAGAGTGCCGGGGACCCAGGCTTGGCTGTGCACAAAGGAAATCCTCGAAGAGTGCACAGGAGCCGGAGTAGCTGCAAAACACGCGGTTCCCAGAAATGCAGTCTGGCGTGGGGAGGCAAGGACTTACCTCCACCAAACTTGGACTGAAGAGTCACTGGACTGTGGGAGTCACTTGGACAGAGTTGCTGAGTTCAAGGGACCTCGCTCGTCGTGCTGAGAGGAGACCCAGAGGACTGGTGTTGCAGTTCTTTGGTGCCTGCGGTTGCAGGGGGAAGATTCCGTCGACCCACTGGAGATTTCTTCGGAGCTTCTAGTGCAGAGAGGAGGCAGACTACCCCCACAGCATGCACCACCAAGAAAACAGTCGAGAAGGCGGCAGGATCAGCGTTACAAGGTTGCAGTAGTCGTCTTTGCTACTTTGTTGCAGTTTTGCAGGCTTCCAGCGTGGTCAGCAGTCGATTCCTTGGCAGAAGGTGAAGAGAGAGATGCAGGGGAACTCTGATGAGCTCCTGCATTCGTTATCTAAGGAATTCCCCAATCAGAGACCCTAAATAGCCAGAAAAGAGGGTTTGGCTACTTAGGAGAGAGGATAGGCTAGCAACACCTGAAGGAGCCTATCAGAAGGAGTCTCTGACGTCACCTGCTGGCACTGGCCACTCAGAGCAGTCCAGTGTGCCAGCAGCACCTCTGTTTCCAAGATGGCAGAGGTCTGGAGCACACTGGATGAGCACTGGGCACCTCCCCTGGGAGGTGCAGGTCAGGGGAGTGGTCACTCCCCTTTCCTTTGTCCAGTTTCGCGCCAGAGCAGGGCTGAGGGATCCCTGAACCGGTGCAGACTGGCTTATGCAGAGATGGGCACCATCTGTGCCCATCAAAGCATTTCCAGAGGCTGGGGGAGGCTACTCCTCCCCAGCCCTGATACCTTTTTCCAAAGGGAGAGGGTGTAACACCCTCTCTCTGAGGAAGTCCTTTGTTCTGCCTTCCTGGGCCAGGCCTGGCTGGACCCCAGGAGGGCAGAAACCTGTCTGAGGGGTTGGCAGCAGCAGCTGCAGTGAAACCCCGGGAAAGGTAGTTTGGCAGTACCCGGGTCTGAGCTAGAGACTCGGGGGATCATGGAATTGTCTCCCCAATGCCAGAATGGCATTGGGGTGACAATTCCATGATCCTAGACATGTTACATGGCCATGTTTGGAGTTACCATTGTGACGCTATACATATGTTGTGACATATGTATAGTGCACGTGTGTAATGGTGTCCCCGCACTCACAAAGTTCGGGGAATTTGCCCTGAACAATGTGGGAGCACCTTGGCTAGTGCCAGGGTGTCCACACACTAAGTAACTTAGCACCCAACCTTTACCAGGTAAAGCTTAGACATATAGGTGACTTATAAATTACTTAAGTGCAGTGGTAAATGGCTGTGAAATAACGTCAACGTTATTTCACTCAGGCTGCACTGGCAGGCCTATGTAAGAATTGTCAGATCTCCCTATGGGTGGCACAAGAAATGCTGCAGCCCATAGGGATCTCCTGGAACCCCAATACCCTGGGTACCTCAGTACCATATACTAGGGAATTATAAGGGTGTTCCAGTATGCCAATGTAAATTGGTGAAATTGGTCACTAGCCTGTTAGTGACAATTTGGAAAGAGAATGAGAGAGCATAACCACTGAGGTTCTGGATAGCAGAGCCTCAGTGAGACAGTTAGTCATAACACAGGTAACACATACAGGGCACACTTATGAGCACTGGGGCCCTGGCTGGCAGGGTCCCAGTGACACATACAACTAAAACAACATATATACAGTGAAATATGGGGGTAACATGCCAGGCAAGATGGTACTTTCCTACAGGGCCCAGCTGCGTGCAAGTCGGGATGACGGAGGAAAGAAAGGAAGTGGAGAACGTCCCGCCCATTGTCTAAGGAGTGGGCTCAGGAGAGACAAGCCGTCCTGAATAGTGTCACTGCTAGCACCTGCCCATAGATCTTGCTTCTGGCTGGTAGCCAGCGGGTGAGCCCGTGGACCGTCCTGCGGAACTGATGTGCAAAGGACTGATACTGTACCCGGGGGGCGGGCTTCTGGATACTAGGAGTGGGCCCTGTGAATGTTTTGGACCTTGGTCTGGAGCTATACCTCGCAATGGACCTTCTGTAAAGGACTTGAATGTTTAGTAATATGCACCTGTTGTGCTTTCTTGTCTAGTTCTAATTTACTCCACCTGCTAGAATCACACTCTCCTCTGGAGCCCGCTATGATACACTGTGCTTGCCCTACCTGGGATGGTTTCCAAACCCAGCCCCATCGAGGAGGTCAGCTGTCATGGCTGTTTGCTTTATTCTTCGCACCTGAATTTTAGGTGTATAAGCCTCAATGTCAGGGGCCTGAATAATCCTTCGAAGAGGCTAGCAGTCTTGTCCTTCTTAAAGCGCTCTGGGTGCCATGTTTGTTTGATACAAGAAACACATTTGATGGCTACTGATGTGTATCGCATGCACTCCAGATGGTTCCCCCTGCAGTTCTGGTCTTCTGCTGCCACTAAGCATGGTGGGGGTGGCGATTTTGTTTTCGAGGTCCTTCCCTGGGGAAGTCATTGCTAAGATCCATGAGGTTAAAGGCAGATACCTGGCTCTGAGAGTCCGTATTGACTCTTTCCATTTTACAGTTGCAACCATAAATGCGCCAAACACTCAATAAGAAAGTTTTATGAAGCAGGCCTTGTACCCGAACCTCACAACTGCGGACAGGGCGCTGCTTGTGGGAGGGGATTTTAATATTGTCATGGACAATGACTTGGCAGATCGGGGCAACAATATGGGCAGTCTGGGGCCCTGACATCGGCTGGGTTGCAGTGGCTGGCTGACTGTGACCTGGCGGATATTTGGCAGACAGCTCATCCAGGCCTCCGCGATTATTTGTTTTTTTCAGCTGCCACGAAAACTTACGCATGTATAGATAATTTTTTAGCCTCTTAAGAGTTCTGTTCTAGGGTGCGGGAGACTTCAATAGAGTCCGGGGCTCTGGCGGATCACGCTCCTGTATCTGTGACGGTTCACCTCGGTCTTGGCCGAGCACGGGGATCGGGTTGGCGCTTCCAAGACACGATATTGCAGTCCCCCGATATGGTAGATGCTGTGAGACGAGCGATCAGAGACTATCTTGCTCAGATTGATAATGGGCTAATGAGTTTAGGTAGCCTCTGGGAGGCGCTTAAAGTGGTCATACGGGGGGAGGTGATATCCCTTTCGGCTACAGAAAATAAGGCCTGCAGGGACCGGAGGGAGGTTCTGGAGAGGAGAATGGCCGCCCTGGAGCGCTCTCATAAGCACACGGGGGCTCCCAAAGTCTGGAGAGAGTTAGAGAAGGTGTGCATGCAGTTGAAAAGGTTGGATTGGGACAGAGCGGAATATACCCTTGCACGACTGAAACACAAATATTACACAGGGGGCGATAGATGTGGGAAACTCCTGGCTCAGACGTTAAGGGCTCAGAGGCAAGCCTCTGCCATAAAGATGGTACATTCATCCTCTCAGGGGGAGGCGCACACTGATATGCAAATCGTGGAGGCCTTTTCCGATTTTTATAGGGTGTTGTATGCGGAGGACTCGTCCATTGCTCTCGACCCCTCCTCCTATCTTTCTGATTTTGAAGTTACGCCACTCAGGGAGCAGGATGCAGATCTCCTTGACCAGCCTATTCGGTTGGAGGAGGTCATTTCGGCCACCTCGCGTCTGTGGGTGGGTTAATTGCCTGGCCCGGATGGCTTCCCTCTGCTTCTCCTTAAAACCTTCTGTCCGGAGCTCGCCCCTGTGCTCACCCGGCTGTTTAACTCTTTTACAGAGACCAAGACCCTTGCCTCCAGTATGCTTGAAGCCCTTATTACAGTTATTCATAAACCCAGGAAGGACCCGGAGGAGTGTGGATCATATTGCCCTATTTCACTCCTAAACATTGATGCCAAGCTTTTTACAGGCATCTTAGCGCAGCGCCTCAACCCCTATATGCCCGGGCTAATTCACCCAGACCAGGCGGGTTTTATACCCCAACGGCAATGCGGGGATAATACGAAACGGATTCTACACCTGATAGATAAAACGCATAGGTCCCATAGGGAAGCTCTCCTCCTCACTATTGACGTGGAGAAAGCGTTTGATAGGGTGCACTGGCCCTATCTTTTCCGGGTGCTGGAGCGTTTTGGGGTTGGGCCGACACTCCTGACTTGGATCAAATGCATCTATCATGAGTCTAGTGCGGCGGTCCGGATTAATGGAACGGTTTCTCTACCGTTTCCGACAAGAAGAGGAATGAGGCGGGTGTCCGCTCTCCCCTCTTCTGTTTGCTCTCTATATGGAGCCTCTGGCTCAAAGACTTCGAGTTGACCCTCGAGTTACAGGCATCAAATTTGGGGGGAACTATCACCTGATCAGTCTCTACCCTGATGATGTGATCCTTACGCTGGCAGAGCCTGTGACCTCACTTCCAGCGCTTGCAGACGCTTTGCATGCATTCGGTACAGTCTCGGGGTTTAAAGTGAATATGCAGAAATCTCAGATCCTGAACCTGTCGGTCTCCCCGGACCATGAGGAGGAATTGCGTTCTAGATTCCCTTTTTTATGGGCATCGTCGCACATCCCATACCTGGGCATAGTCTTAGCGAAGAGGCCTGCAAAGACATCTCGTTTGAATTACGCCACCCTTTCCAGAGAGGTACTTAAAGACTTAGAGCTATGGAGGAAGCACAAATTATCTTGGTTCAGCAGGATCGCTGCAATTAAGATGACCATTTTGTCGCACATTCTCTATCTGTTTCAGACGCTCCCTCTGACTCCGCCGCCTAATACCATAGCTATGCTTCAAAAGGCGATTCTGAAGTTTATTTGGGGCTGGAAACCTGCGCGGATCCCGCAACACATCTTATATCGTTCAAAGCTTGAGGGAGGACTGAGGGTTCCTTGTCTGTTAAAGTATTACCAGGCGGCTCAGTTGCACTTTTTATTGGAGTGGAGTCGTCAGTTGACAGAGAAACACTGGTCTTTCATGGATCAGGTGGTTGCTGGGTCCCATATCTGGAAGGAACCCTTGCTGCGACGTAGGCACAGAGCAACAGGACTTTACTCATCCCCCATCACTGGTGCGACTTTTGCGGTGTGGGATGCAGAGGCGACTAGATGCCGTTTAACGACTTTCCCTTCCCCTATGATGCCGATATGTGCGAATCCTGAGTTTGCCCCTGGCCTACACTCGGAGGGCTTTCAGCGTTTGCAGGCAAAAGCGTGTAAAAGAGTAGGGAGTCTATTTGACATAGATGGTATCCCCTTTGACCAGCTGAGGGACGCCTATGACTTACGGAAGCAGATAGATTGCCGTATTACCAGGTCCGTCACTGGGTACTGCAGCCAATAGTTAAACCCCTAGTGGCTAGAACACTTACATTATTTGAGAAATGGCTGGTAGGGAAGAAGGATGATAAGAGATTGATATCCAAACTCTACGCGCATCTCCTTAAGGCCATACCGCTCTCCAAGACGAAGGGGCAGAAATGATGGGAGAGGCAGATTGGGGGGAGAGCTGACAGAGGAGGAGTCGGAGGACATATATTTTAGGGTCCACCACACAGCTCACAATACACCGGGGGCTGAAACGGCCTACAAGATAGCTACTTCATGGTACTACACCCCTGTGAGGGTGCAGGACTCTGCCAAATCTGAGCTCTGCTGGAGAGGGTGTGGTAACACGGGCACCCTCATCCACTTATTGTGGATTGCCTGAAACTGCAAAGAGATTTGGGATGACATAGACAGGGTATTCCGCACAGAGATTCCGAGGCTCCCGATATATACTATCTTGGGGTTGCCCAATCCTCTCACCTTCTCCCTCAGGTCTTTGAGAGGTCAACAGATCGCTCTTGCCCTCAACGCGTCACATCCGGTGCTTCTTGGTCTCTGGGGCACGGATAAGGTTCCAAGCTATACCTCATGGCTTTATAAGTTCTGGTATATCTTAGAGATGGAGAAATTAACCTTGTCGGCCAATCAGAGAGCAGACAAAACTGCTGTCCTGTGGAGGCCGTGTATTCAGATTCTATCTGAGGAATTTAACTAACTTACGTGTCCTGCATACTTACGAGTGCTACGGTTGCTTCGCGACACCTGATTGGGGTGGAAGTGGCCGGGGAGTGGGGTGGGTCATGCGATACAGCCCTGGTGGATGGTGGGGCGGGAGTTCGGGTGGGCGAAGGGGAAGATTCTGACTGAGTGTTGATGGGAGGCGTTACGTTTCTCTATCTTGTTTTTCTCTGTTCTATATTCTCTTTTTCTTTCTTGCTGGTTTCCTAATATATGATACCTGCTCTCGTTATTACTGTTTGAGGTGAGGGAGAGGCAATGTTGCGCTGGGTCCAGGATATATCAATTCTCTCGCCTGGAACCCGTTTTGGGGGCCACGGATAGATTATGTTATTTGCTGCCGGCACGAAGGTTGTAGGCATAGAGCTGTGTAATGTGTTCTTACCTCTTAAATCAATAAACAGATTTGATCTATAATAAAACTCTCAAAGGTATGATAATGGGACTCCCTGAAAAACTCAGAAGGAGATGGGATGTCCTGTTGCCATGCCTCCTTTTTGCTTTCAGGGAGGTACCCTAAAAAGGAGTGAGTGGGCTTTAGTCCCTTTGAACTATTCTTTGAACACCCTGAAAGAGGTCCCCTTGCCCTTGTGAAGGAGGGTTGGGAACAACCTTTAAAAACTCCTAAGCAGGACATTGTGGACTATGTGCTTGGCTTAAGATCAAGAATGGCTGAGTACATGAAAAAGGCCCGTAAAAACCTTCAGGCCAGCCAAGAGCTCCAAAAGCAATGGCATGACCAGAAGGCTGTCCTGACTCAGTGCCACCCAGGACAGAAGGTGTGGGTATTGGAGCCTGTGCCCCCAGGAGTACTCCGGGACAAATGGAGTGGACCCCATCTAATTGGTGAGAAAAATGGTGAGGTTACCTATCTGGTAGACTTAGGCACTGCCAGGAGTCCTCTTAGGGTGCTCCATGTCAACCACCTGAAACCATACTATGACAGGGCTGATTTAACCCTGCTCATGGCAACTGATGAGGGACAGGAAGAAGAGAGTGACCCTCTCCCTGATCTCTTCTCCACCACTGAAGCTGATGGCTTAGTGGAGGGAGTGGTGCTTGCAGATTGCCTTACTGCTGAGCAGAAGGACAATTGTGTAAATCTCCTAAGTCAATTTTCTGAACTCTTCTCACTGATCCCAGGTACAACTACCTGGTGTGAGCACACAATCAATACTAGAGACAGTTTACCTGTCAAAAGTAAGATTTATAGGCAGCCTGACCATGTCAGAGATTACATTAAACAAGAGGTACAGAAGATGCTAGACATAGGAGTGATTGAGCCTTCAGAAAGCCCATGGGCTAGCCCAGTGGTGCTTGTCCCAAAACCTCACAGTAAGGATGGTAAAAGAGAGATGAGGTTTTGTGTTGACTATAGAGGTCTCAACTAAGTAACCAATACAGATGCTCACCTTATACCCAGGGCAGATGAGCTAATAGATACACTGGCTTCTGCCAAGGATCTAAGCACTTTTGATTTAACTGCAGGGTATTTGCAGATTAAATTATCAGAAGGTGCTAAACCCAAAAATGCATTTTCCACCATTGGAGGGCACTATCAGTTCACTGTGATGCCCTTTGGTCTGAAAAATGCAGCTGACACTTTTCAAAGGTTGGCTAACACAGTCCTGCGCGGGTTGGAAGCTTTTAGTGCAGCATATCTAGATGATATAGCTGTCTTTAGCCCCACCTGGGATGATCACCTGGTCCACCTGTGGAAAGCTTTAGAGGCCATGCAAAAGGCAGGCCTCACTATCAAGGCTTCAAAGTGCCAGATAGGGCAGGGGAAAGTGGTTTATCTGGGACACCTGGTAGGTGTGGAACAGATTGCACCACTGCAGGGGAAGATCCAGACCATTATGGAATGTGCTCCCCCTACAACTCAAACCCAGGTAGAGCCTTTCTAGGCATCACAGGGTACTATAGGAGGTTCATTGAGAATTATGGCTCCATTGCAGCTCCTCTTGATGACCTCACTAGTAAGAAGATGCCTAAAAAAGGTATTGTGGACAGCTAGCTGTCAAAAAGCTTTTGATGAGCTCAAAAAGGCCGTGTGCTCTGCACCTGTCCTAAAAAGCCATTGCTACTCCAAAAAGTTCATAGTCCAGACTGATGCTTCTGAACTGGGGGTTGGGGCAGTGCTATCACAGCTTAATACTGAGGGCCAGGATCAACCTGTTGCTTTTATCAGCAGGAGGTTGACCCCTAGAGAAAAGCGTTGGTCTGCCATAGAGAGGGAGGCCTTTGCTGTGGTCTTGGCACTGAAAAAGTTGAGACCATAACTGTTTGGTACTCACTTTATTGTTCAGACAGACCACAAACCTCTATTATGTCTAAAACAAATGAAAGGTGAAAACCCTAAACTGTTGATATGTGGTCCATACCCCTATAGGGAATGTACTATGTATATTGGAACATAGACCCTGGAGGATCCACTCCAATGCAGATAGACTCTCCAGATATTTCCACTTAGACAATGAAGACTCATCTGGGCAAGGTTAGCCTTATTGTCCATCGTTTGGGGGGGTTGTTTAGGAAAGTACCATCTTGTCTAGCATGTAACCCCCATTTTTACTTGTGTGTCAGTTTGTTTTTGCCTGTGTCACAGGGATCCTGCTAGCCAGGACCCCAGAGCTCATAGTATGTGGCCTAAATGTGTTCCCTGTGTGGTGCCTAACTTTATTACCGAGGCTCTGCTAACCAGAACCACAGTGTTTATGCTCTCGCTGCTTTTAAAATTGTCACTGCAGGCTAGTGACCATTTTTACCAATTCTGATTGGCATACTGGAACACCCTTATAATTCCCTAGTATATGGTACTGAGGTACCCAGGGTATTGGGGTTCCAGGAGATCCCTATGGGCTGCAGCATTTCTTTTGCCATCCATAGGGAGCTCAGACAATTCTTACACAGGACTGCCACTGCAGCCTGAGTGAAATAACATCCATGTTATTTTACAGCTATTTTACACTACACTTAAGTAACTTGTAAGTCACCTATATGTCTAACCCTCATTTGGGAAGGTTAGGAGCAAAGTTACTAAGTGTGAGGGCACCCTGGCACTAGCCAAGGTGCCCCCACATTGTTCAGGGTAATTTCCCCGGACTTTGTGAGTGCGGGGACACCATTACACGCTTGCACTACATATAGGTCAATACTTAAATGTAGCTCCACAATGGTAACGTCGAACATGGCTATGTAACATGTCTAAGACCATGGAATTGTCCCCCATGCCAAATCTGGTATTGGGGTGCCTATCCCATAAATCCCTGGGGCTCCAGCATAGACCCCAGGTACTGCCAAACTAGCTCTCTGGAGTTTTCACTGCAGCTACCGCTGCTGCCAACCCACAGACAGGCTTCTGCCCTCCTGGGGTCTGGGCAGCCCAGTCACAGGAAGGCAGAACAAAGGATTTCCTCTGAGAGAGGGGGTGACACCTTCTCCCTTTGGAAATAGGTATTAAGGGCCTGAGAGGAGTAGCCTCTCCTGGCCTCTGGGAATGCTTTGAAGGGCACAGATGGTGCCCTCCTTGCATAAGCCAGTCTACACCAGTTCAGGGATCCCAAAGACCCTGCTCTGGCGCGAAACTGGACAAAGAAAAGGGAAGTGACCACTCCCCTGTACGTCACCACCACAAGGGTGGTGCCCAGAGCTCCTCCAGTGTATCCCAGACCTCTGCCATCTTGAATACAGAGGTGTGAGGGCACAGTGGAGGCCTCTGAGTGGCCAGTGCCAGCAAGTGCAGTCAGAGACCCCTCCTGATATGTGCTTACCTGGTTAGGTGGCCAATCTTCCTCTGAGGGCGATTTAGGGTCTCTCCTGTGGGTTTCTCGTCATATAACGAATGCAAGAACTCACCTTCGACTTCTGCCAAGGATCTGCCTTCACCCTGCACTGGACGCCAAGAAGAAATCTCCTGTGGGTCGAAGGAATCTTCCCCCTGCTAATGCAGGCACCAAACTTCTGCATCACCGGTCCTCTGGGTCCCCTCTCATCTTGACGAGCATGGACCCTGGAACACAGGAGCTGGATCCCAGTGACTCCGACAGTCCAGAGGTCCTTCTGTCCAAATTTGATGGAGGTAAGTCCTTGCCTCCCCACGCAGGACCGTAATCCTGTGTACTGCGTGAACTGCAGCTGCTATGGCTTCTGTGCACTTTTGAAAGGAATCCTTTGTGCACAGCACAGCCCGGGTCCCCAGCAGTCCGTCCTGCATTGCTCAACTCGCTGAGTTGACCACTGGCTTCGTGGGACCCTCTTTTGTAGTTTTGAGATGACCGCTGTGCTCAGATTTATAGAACGCCCGTTCAAGTGCTTCTGCGGGTGCTGCCTGCTTCAGCGTGGGCCCTCTGTGCTGCTGAGCGCCCCCTCTGTCTCCTCCTCCAAGGGGTGACCTCCTGGTCCTTGCTGGGCCCAGGCAGCACCCATTTTCTTCAAAAGTGACTCTTGCAGCTAGCAAGGCTTGTTTTGGGGTCTTTCTGCATGGAAGCAACTCTGCGTCCTCCAACACGCAGTGTGACATCTTCTGACCAAAGGAGAAGTTCGTGGCACCTTCCGTTGTTGCAGAATCTTCAGCTTCTTCCACCCGGAGGCAGCCCTTTTGCACCTTCATCCGGGGTTTAGTGGGCTCCTGCGCCCCTTGGACACTTGTGTGACTCTTGGACTTCCTTTGCAGGTCCTCAGGTCCAGGAGTCCGTCTTCAGTGCTTTGCAGTCAGTTGTTGTCCTTGCAGAATCCCCTATCACGACTTTACTGTGTTTCTGGGGTAGTAGGGTAACTATACTCCTACTTTTCAGGGTCTTGGGGTGGGGTATCTTGGACACCCTTAGTGTTTTCTTACACTCCCAGCGACCCTCTACACACTACACTAGGCCTGGGGTCCATTTGTGGTTCACATTCCACTTTTGGAGTATATGGTTTGTGTTACCCCTGGGCCTATTGCATCCTATTGTATTCTACAGTATTTGCACTACTTTTCTAACTGTTTACTTACCTGATTTTGGTCTGTTTGTATATTTTGTGTATTTTACTTACCTCCTAAGGGAGTATATCCCCTGAGATATTTTTGGCACATTGTCACTAAAATAAAGTACCTTTATTTTGATTAAGTCTGAGTATTGTGTTTCTTGTGATATAGTGCTATATGATATACGTGGTATAGTAGGAGCTTTGCATGTCTCCTAGTTCAGCCTAAGCTGCTCTGCTATAGCTACCTCTATCAGCCTAAGCAGCTAGAACACTACTAATCTACTAATAAGGGATAACTGGACCTGGCACAAGGTGTAAGTACCATCAGGTACCCACTATAAGCCAGGCCAGCCTCCTACACTCCTCGTTGGAGTCCCCTGGGAGTCCTCTCTGCGGTGTTTGTTGTCCTGACCTCGGGCTGGGCGCATCAGTTGTAGAGTGTGAAGACTCACACTTCTGGCTGGAAGTAAGAGTCTCTTTAAAGTTTCTGTTTTGTTGCTGTTTCTGGACAGAGCCGGTGTCCTCAGGAGGTTCTTGGTCCTTTAGGTGCAGGTCAGACCTCTGAGTCCTCAGAGGTCGCTGTCCCGCTGGATGCGTCGCTGTGCAGTTTCTTTGAGTCTGGAGGCAAGCCGGTAGGGCTGGGGCCAAGCCAGTTGTCGTCTCTGTCGTCTCTCCGGGGCTTTCAAGTCAGCAGTCCTTCTTCTTGTTGTAGGTTGCAGGAATCTGATTTCCTGGGTTCAGGGTCGCCCCTAAATACTTAATTAAGAGGTGTGTTTAGGTCTGGGGGCAGTAGCCAACGGCTACTGCCCAGGAGGGTGGCTACACCCTCTTTGTGCCTCCTCCCTGAGGGGAGGGGGGCACATACCTATTCCTATTAGGGGAATCCTCCAAAACCAAGATGGAGGATTTCTTAAGGTAGTGGTCACCTCAGCTCAGGACACCTTAGGGGCTGTCCTGATTGGTCGGTGACTCCTCCTTGTTTTTCTCATTATCTCATCTGGAATTGCTGACAAAAGTGGGGGCTGTGTCGGGAGGGACAGGCATCTCCACTAGCTGGGATGTCCTGGGGCGCTGTAACAATAGGCATGAGCCTTTGATGCTCACCGCCAGGTGTTACAGTTCCTGCAGGGGGAGGTGAGAAGCACCTCCACCTAGTGCAGGCATTGTTCCTGGCCACAGAGTGACAGAGGCACTCACCCCATGTGGCCAGAAACTCGTCTGGGTGTGGCAGGCTGGCAGGAACTGATCAGCCTAAAACTAGGAATTGGACTGGTATACAGGAGGCATCTCTAAGATGCCCTCTGTGTGCATTTTTCAAGAAATCCCACACTGGCATCAGTGTGCATTTATTGTGCTGAGAAGTTTGATACCAAACGTCCCAGATTTCAGTGTAACCATTATGGAACTGTGGAATTTGTAATTGACAGACTCCCAGACCATATACTCTTTATGGCTACCCTGCAATTACAATGTCTAAGGTTTGGCTTAGGTACTGTAGGGGCATAGTGCTAATGCAACTATGATTTCACCTGTGGTATAGTGCACCCTGCCTTAGGGCTGTAAAGTCTGCTAGAGGGGTGACTTACCTATGCCACAGGCAGTGGATTGAGGGCATGGCGCCCTGAGGGGAGTGCCATGTCGACTTAGTAATTTTCTCCCCACCAGCACACACAAGCTGTGAGGCAGTGTGCATGTGCTGAGTGAGGGGTCCCCAGGGTGGCATAATACATGCGTTAGCCCTTAGAGACCTTCCCTGGCCACAGGGTCCTTGGTACCAGGGGTACCAGTTACAAGGGACTTATCTGTGTGCCAGGGCTGTGCCAATTGTGGGAACAAAAGTACAGTTTATGGAAAGAACACTGGTGCTGGGGCCTGGTCAGCAGGATCCCAGCACACTTTCAGTCATAACTGGCATCAACAAAAGGCAAAAGGTTAGGGGGTAACCATGCCAAGAGAGGCATTTCCCTACAAAAGGTGACAGTCAGCCTGACTCCATATAAAGAAGGCAGATTGAGGGTTTGGCAGACATGGTACACAGCCACGTTTGGAATGGATTACTCTTCCACCGAACTCTAAATCGAGCCCCATGTTTTTTAAGCTGATCAGCAAAATTCATGTGGTTGACTCTAAACGTGAAGTAGAGGCACAGCAGGGAAGATGTCTTTAATTGGTTTGGTCTCAAAAGCATTATTTGTGTCTTAGAAGTATTGAGTTTGAGGTCACTAAAACTCAGCAATTCAACAATTGTAATTGCTCTTGCTTTTGCAAACTCAAAATAATCTAATGGCCTTGGTACTGAAGAAAGCTCTGGGTATCACTGGTGTTAAAGAGTGGAACCTCAGAGAATGAAAAAAGTAGCTGCAAATGTTGAAAAGAATGGGCAAGAGAGTAGAACTACATTCAGCAATTGATGGTAGAAAAACCTGTAGTGTTGTCTTAGATACTCCAGCAGCATCCCCCAGGTGTTCACACATTAGCAAATGAACAACAGTATCGAACACCACTAGAAGGTCCAGCATTATTAGTACATACCTTTCTTGGAGTACTTAAAGTTTTTGCAGGAGTCAATGAAGATTTGTCCCTAAAATCTGCCTTTCTGCTTTGTTCAGATAAAGTGAAAGGTTGGTGTAATGATTTGTGTGAAGAAGGAATTAACTTAGCATTAACTTTTAAGCTGGTTCTTTTTGGTGTCTCCAAATTTTCAGTTTGAGTTATCTAAACAAAAGACAACATTATAAATCATTAATATGTGAGCCCACACTATGCATACAGTATGTACAAAAAGATGCTTTCATGTATCTACAGTTCTCCAACTTTGGTATAGTTCATAGATGCACATACCTGAATATTCCCTGTCGTAAGGTTGGGAACGCCCAATAGTCAATGTTAACATTGAAGCACCCCATCCACTCAAATAGCACTGAAAACTGTCAAAGATTACATATAATCCACTCACCTCATGTGACCAAACTCTGGCCAATGTGGTGAAATGGCCCAGAGTTCCAACTCTCCATATAGGCCGCACTGCTTAGATTGTCTGAGCTATTCAACTCAGAACAGAAGAGGAGGCCTCATTACTTGGGAGATGGGTGTTCTCATGTGAATCTAAGAAAGATATCAAAGTCAGAGAACTGTAGTTGCAGGTAAGTAACCTTACTTCTCTATCATTGGATCTTTCATAGCTTCACATGATTAAAAAATGATTTCCATAGGGGTAAATGTATAACAGTTATGAAATAGAAGAAGTAATGATACTTATCTTAACTAAACAGGTTGTGCTGGTTGACCCACTCCTTCTCTTCTGGTCATCCATACTGCGATTATTTGCGAAGGTGTGCAATAAAAACTAAGGGCCTGATTTATATTTTGGTAGAGGGCCCTTTTCTCCTCCAGGGCAACGGAATAAGTTACTCTGTCGCACTGATAGAGAAGCGGTGGTGGCCAGGACACCACTCTTAACCCTGTTTTTGCAATATCGCATTGTGACATTCCAGTCCTTGAGGACCTTAATCAACCTCCCTTTGATGGTAGGAAGGACATCTTTTAATCCCAAGCGAATGGCCTACAACTCCAACAGGTCGATGTAGAGATGGGTCTCCAACAAAGATCGCCAGGGGTTTTGCTTATCAGTAGCTCCAATACCCACCGACTCAACAAGCGACCCCCAGTTCTTTCAGGGTCGGGAATCCAGGAGGCTACAACCAGGCACACATGGACAGCCAGCCCCTCAGTCACCCGCCCCTCCAAGCAATTCTAGATTGCCCTCAGTGGCACTCGACCACCCAGTGGGAGGCAGAATCAGTTATTTAGTCCAAGGGTGGAAGTTGGCCTTCTCAAAACATAGGCAAGTCCAGTCAAAAGACATATCTATTAGTGACACCTCAATGTTACCTGACAAGCCTGTGGATCTCATCAGAGCCAAGGCACCACATTATTCCTGACTGATCTGCTTAGGCAGTCAGTAGGGTTCAGCCTTGATCAGATCCCTATTTGGCTGTGTCCTGGCCATCCTGAATTGTTTGTGCAAGGTGGCATGGTATTTCTTCGGGACTGCTAGCAAGATGTGTGCCACCATGTCCCTTCATGTGGTGGAGTACCTACCCAGCAAGCAGCTGACATTGACTGAAGAGCAAGGTTTACAAAGGTGAACATCCATTTCCCAAATTCCTCAAGAGCCTTCGGCTCTCCAACTTGGGGAGGGCCATAGGAAATGAGTTTGGATTAATCATACTCATAGGTCTGTGAACTACCAGGCTTGTAGGAGTAGAGTCCTACATCAAGAAAGTAGGGTTACTGAAGGAAAGTACCACCTTCCTTGGCAAGTTACCCCCATTTTATTCCGGTATGTCAGTATGATTTTGCCTGACTCACTGGGATCTTGCTCGTCAGGACCCAGTGCTCATAGTTTATGGCCTAATATGTGTGTCTGTGTAGTGCTTAACTTTGTCACTGAGGCTCTGCTAATCAGAACCTCAGTGCTTACGCTCTTTCTGCTATTAAATTTGTCCCTGTAGGCTACACTGGACCCCCCTCATAAGTCCCTAGTATATGGTACCTAGGTACCCAGGGCATTGGGGTTCCAGGAGATCCATATGGGCTGCAGCATTTCTTTTGCAACCCATAGGGAGCTCAGAAAAACCCTTACACTGGAATGCCATGGCAGCCTGCGTTAAATAGTGCACACACTATTTCACAGCCATTTCCACTCCACTTAAGTAACTTATAAGTCACCTATATGTCTAACCTTCACTTGCTGAAGGTTAGGTGCAAAGCTACTAAGTGTGAGGGCACCCTTGCACTAGCAAAGTTGCCCCATATAGCTCAGGGCCATTTGCACCAACTTTGTGAGTGTGGGGACACCATTACACGCGAAATACCTATGTGTAGATTCACAATGGTAGCTCCGAATATGGCCATGTAACATGTCTAAGATCATGGAATTGTCCCCCCATTCCAAATCTGGTATTGGGGAGCCAATTCCATGCATCCTGGGGGCTCCACCATGGACCCCCAGTACTACCAAACCAGCTCTCTGAGGCTTGCACTGCAGCTACAGCTGCTGCCACCTCACAGACAGGGTTCTGCCCTCCTGGGGTCTGGGCAGCCCAGTCCCAGGAAGGCAGAACAAAGCATTTCCTCTGAGAGCAAGGTGTTACATCATCTCCCTTTGGAAATAGGTGTTACAGGTTGGAGAGGGGTAGCTTCCCCCAGCCTCTAAAAATGATTTGAAGGGCACAGATGGTGCCCTCCTTGCATAAGTAAGTCTACACCGGTTCTGGGACCTCTTCTCCCCTGCTCTGGAGCAAAACTGGACAAAGGAAAGGGGATTGACCACTCCCCTGTCCATCACCACCCTACGGGTGGTGCCCAGAGCTCCTCCAGTGTGTCCCAGACTTCAGCCATCTTGCTTTGCAAGGTGTGGGGGCACTCTGGAGGGCTCTGAGTGGCCAGTGCCAGCAGGTGATGTCAGAGGCCCCTCCTGATAGGTCCATACCTGATAAGGTAGCCAATCCACCCCTCAGGACTACTTAGCGCCTCTCCTGTGGGTTCTCTTCAGATTCTGCATGCAAGTTTCCTTCAAGAATCCACTGCAACAACTTCATCATCCTTTGACCTCGGAACAACCGTAGCCTGCTCCAAGAACCGCTGTAACTGCAACAAAGTATCCACAAGAGATACTTTTCTTCAGCAACCTCAGCTCCAAGTCAGCAATTGCAACAGTTTCCATAGTGTGCACACTCTGAGGACTCCCTGTTTTCATCCTGCACCAGAAGGACCAAAGAAATCTCCTGGGGGGTGACGGAGTCACTCCCCTGCTCCAGCACGCACCTTCCAAGATGACGACCGTTACCCTTGGACTCCTCTCACAGCGACGAGCATGCTCCTAAGGACACAGAGGGCGGACATCATCAACATAGACTGTCCTGAGTGTAGGAGGCTGGCCTCGCTTATACTGGGTACCTTGTGGTACTTACACCCTGTGCCAGGTCCAGTTATCCCTTATCAGTAGATTAGTAGTGTTCTACCAGCTTAGGCTGATAGAGGTAGCTATAGCAGAGCAGCTTAGGCTGAACTAGGAGACATGCAAAGCTCCTACTATACCACATATCATATAGCACAATATTACATAAAAAAAAACACAATACTCAGAGTTACTAAAAATAAAGGTACTTTATTTTAGTGACAATATGCCAAAAGTATCTCAGAGGATACCCTCACTTAGGAGGTAAGTAATATACACAAATTATATGTACACAAACCCAAAACAGGTAAGTAACAGTAAGAAAAGTAGTGCAACCAATGTAGAATCACAATGGGATGCAATAGGCAAACATAGGTCTAGGGGCAACACAAACCATATACTCCAAAAAGTGGAATGCTGTAGGAAAGTCCCATCTTGCCTGGCATGTTACCCCCATATTTCACTGTATATATGTTGTTTTAGTCTATGTGTCACTGGGACCCTGCCAGGCAGGGCCCCAGTGCTCATAAGTGTGTGCCCTGTATGTGTTCCCTGTGTGAAGCGTAACTGTCTCACTGGGGCTCTGCTAACCAGAACCTCAGTGGTTTTGCTCTCTCTGCTTTCCAAATTTGTCACTAACAGGCTAGTGACCAATTTCACCAATTTACATTGGCATACTGGTACACCCATATAATTCCCTAGTATATGGTACTGAGGTACCCAGAGTATTGGGGTTCCAGGAGATCCCTATGGGCTGCAGCATTTCTTTTGCCACCCAGAGGGAGCTCTGACAATTCTTACACAGGCCTGCCAGTGGAGCCTGAGTGAAATAACGTCCACGTTATTTCACAGCCATTTACCACTGCACTTATGTAACTTATAAGTCACCTATATGTCTAACCTTCACCTGGTGAAGGTTGGGTGCAAAGTTACTTAGTGTGAGGGCACCCTGGCACTAGCCAAGGTGCCCCCACATCATTCAGGGCAAATTCCCCGGACTTTGTGAGTGCGGGGACACCATTACATGCGTGCACTGTACGTAGGTCACTACCTATGTACAGCGTCACAATGGTAACTCCAAACATGGCCATTGGACAATTCCATGCTCCCCCAGGTCTCTAGCACAGAACCCGGGTACTGCCAAACTGCCTTTCCGGGGTCTCCACTGCAGCTGCTGCTGCTGCCAACCCCTCAGACAGGTTTTTGCCCTCCTGGGGTCCAGGCAGCCCTGGCACAGGAAGGTAGAATAAAGGACTTCCTCTGAGAGAGGGTGTGACACCCTCTCCCTTTGGAAATAGGAGGGAAGGCTGGGGAGGAGTAGCCTCCCCCAGCCTCTGGAAATGCTTTGATGGGCACAGATGGTGCCCGTCTCTGCATAAGCCAGTCTACACCGGTTCAGGGATCTCCCAGCCCTGCTCTGGCACGAAACTGGACAAAGGAAAGGGGAGTGACCACTCCCCTGACCTGCACCTCCCAGGGGATGTGCCCAGAGCTCCTCCAGTGTGTCCCAGACCTCTGCCATCTTCGAAACAAAGGTGTCTGTGGCACACTGGACTGCTCTGAGTGGCCAGTGCCAGCAGGTGTCGTCAGAGACTCCTTCTGATAGGCTCTTACCTGTCTTGGTAGCCAATCCTCCTTTCTTGGTAGCAACACCTCCTTTTCTGGCTATTTAGGGTCTCTGCTTTGGGGAATTTTTCAGATAACGAATGCAAGAGCTCACCCGAGTTCCTCTGCATCTCCCTCTTCACCTTCTACCAAAGGATCAACCTCTGACTGCTCAGGACGCCTGCAAAACCGCAACAAAGTAGCAAGACGACTACTAGCAACCTTGTATTGCTTCATCCTCCCGGCTTTCTCAACTGTTTCCAGGTGGTGCATGCTCTGAGGGCTGTCTGCCTTCACCCTGCCCTGGACGCCAAGAAGAAATCTCCCGTGGGTCGAAGGAATCTTCCCTCTGCTAATGCAGGCACCAAACTTCTGCATCACCGGTCCTCTGGGTCCCCTCTCATCTTGACGAGCATGGACCCTGAAACACAGGAGCAGGATCCCAGTGACTCCGACAGTCCAGAGGTCCTTCTGTCCAAATTTGATGGAGGTAAGTCCTTGCCTCCCCACGCAGAACAGTAATCGTGTGTACTGCGTTAACTGCAGCTGCTAGGGCTTCTGTGCACTTTTGAAAGGAATCCTTCGTGCACAGCACAGCCCGGGTCCCCAGCAGTCCGTCCTGCATTGCTCAACTCGCTGAGTTGACCACTGGCTTCGTGGGACCCTCTTTTGTAGTTTTGAGATGACCGCCGTGCTCAGATTTATAGAACGCCCGTTCAAGTGCTTCTGCGGGTGCTGCCTGCTTCAGCGTGGGCCCTCTGTGCTGCTGAGCGCCCCCTCTGTCTCCTCCTCCAAGGGGTGACCTCCTGGTCCTTGCTGGGCCCGGGCAGCACCCATTTTCTTCAAAAGCGACTCTTGCAGCTAGCAAGGCTTTTTTGGGGTCTTTCTGCATGGAAGCAACTCTGCGTCCTCCAACACGCCGTGTGACATCTTCTGACCAAAGGAGAAGTTTGTGGCACCTTCCGTTGTTGCAGAATCTTCAGCTTCTTCCACCCGGAGGCAGCCCTTTTGCACCTTCATCCGGGGTTTAGTGGGCTCCTGCGCCCTCTGGACACTTGCGTGACTCTTGGATTTCCTTTGCAGGTCCTGAGGTCCAGGAGTCCTTCTTCAGTGCTTTGCAGTCAGTTGTTGTCCTTGCAGAATCCCCTATCACAACTTTACTGTGTTTCTGGGGTAGTAGGATGACTATACTCCTACTTTTCAGGGTCTTGGGGTGGGGTATCTTGGACACCCTTAGTGTTTTCTTACACTCCCAGCGACCCTCTACACACTACACTAGGCCTGGGGTCCATTTGTGGTTCACAATCCACTTTTGGAGTATATGGTTTGTGTTGCCCCAAAGGCCTATTGCATCCTATTGTATTCTACAGTATTTGCACTACTTTTCTAACTGTTTACTTACCTGATTTTGGTTTGTGTGTATATTTTGTGTATTTTACTTACCTCCTAAGGGAGTATATCCCCTGAGATATTTTTGGCACATTGTCACTAAAATAAAGTACCTTTATTTTTAGTAACTCTGAGTATTGTGTTTCTTGTGATATAGTGCTATGTGATATAAGTGGTATAGTAGGAGCTTTGCATGTCTCCTAATTCAGCCTAAGCTGCTCTGCTATAGCTACCTCTTCAGCCTAAGCTGCTAGAACACTACTAATCTACTAATAAGGGATAACTGGACCTGGCACAAGGTGTAAGTACCATCAGGTACCCACTATAAGCCAGGCCGGCCTCCTACACTCCTCGTTGGAGTCGCCTGGCAGTCCTCTCTGCGGTGTTTGTTGTCCTGACCTCGGGCCGGGGGCATCAGTTGTAGAGTGTTAAGACTCACACTTCTGGCTGGAAGTGAGAGTCTCTTTAAAGTTTCTGTTTTGTTGCTGTTTCTGGACAGAGCCGCTGTCCTCGGGAGGTTCTTGGTCCTTTAGGTGCAGGTCAGACCTCTGAGTCCTCAGAGGTCGCTGTCCCGCTGGATGCGTTGCTGTGCAGTTTCTTTGAGTCTGGAGGCAAGCCGGTAGGGCTGGGGCCAAGCCAGTTGTCGTCTCTGTCGTCTCTCCGGGGCTTTCAAGTCAGCAGTCCTTCTTCTTGTTGTAGGTTGCAGGAATCTGATTTCCTGGGTTCAGGGTCACCCCTAAATACTTAATTAAGGGGTGTGTTTAGGTCTGGGGGGCAGTAGCCAACGGCTACTGCCCAGGAGGGTGGCTACACCCTCTTTGTGCCTCCTCCCTGAGGGGAGGGGGGCACATACCTATTCCTATTAGGGGAATCCTCCAAAACCAAGATGGAGGATTTCTTAAGGTAGTGGTCACCTCAGCTCAGGACACCTTAGGGGCTGTCCTGATTGGTCGGTGACTCCTCCTTGTTTTTCTCATTATCTCATCTGGAATTGCTGACAAAAGTGGGGGCTGTGTCGGAGGGATGGGCATCTCCACTAGCTGGGATGTCCTGGGGCGCTGTAACAATAGGCATGAGCCTTTGAGGCTCACCGCCAGGTGTTACAGTTCCTGCAGGGGGAGGTGAGAAGCACCTCCACCTAGTGCAGGCTTTGTTCCTGGCCACAGAGTGACAGAGGCACTCACCCCATGTGGCCAGAAACTCGTCTGGGTGTGGCAGGCTGGCAGGAACTGATCAGCCTAAAACTAGGAATTGGACTGGTGTACAGGAGGCATCTCTAAGATGCCCTCTGTGTCCATTTTTCAATAAATCCCACACTGGCATCAGTGTGCATTTATTGTGCTGAGAAGTTTAATACCAAACATCCCAGATTTCAGTGTAACCATTATGGAACTGTGGAATTTGTAATTGACAGACTCCCAGACCATATACTCTTTATGGCTACCCTGCAATTACAATGTCTAAGGTTTGGCTTAGGTACTGTAGGGGCATAGTGCTAATACAACTATGATTTCACCTGTGGTATAGTGCACCCTGCCTTAGGGCTGTAAAGTCTGCTAGAGGGGTGACTTACCTATGCCACAGGCAGTGGGTTGAGGGCATGGCACCCTGAGGGGAGTGCTATGTCGACTTAGTAATTTTCTTCCCACCAGCACACACAAGCTGTGAGGCAGTGTGCATGTGCTGAGTGAGGGGTCCCCAGGGTGGCATAATACATGCTTTAGCCCTTAGAGACCTTCCCTGGCCACAGGGTCCTTGGTACCAGGGGTCCCAGTTACAAGGGACTTATCTGTGTGCCAGGGCTGTGCCAATTGTGGGAACAAAAGTACAGTTTATGGAAAGAACACTGGTGCTGGGGCCTGGTCAGCAGGATCCCAGCACACTTTCAGTCATAACTGGCATCAACAAAAGGCAAAAGGTTAAGGGGTAACCATGCCAAGGGAGGCATTTCCCTACAAAAGGTGACAGTCAGCCTGACTCTATATAAAGAAGGCAGACTGAGGGTTTGGCAGACATGGTACACAGCCACGTTTGGAATGGATTACTCTTCCACCGAACTCTAAATCGGGCCCCATGTTTTTTAAGCTGATCAGCAAAATTCATGTGGTTGACTCTAAACGTGAAGTAGAGGCACAGCAGGGAAGATGTCTTTAATTGGTTTGGTCTCAAAAGCATTATTTGTGTCTTAGAAGTATTGAGTTTGAGGTCACTAAAACTCAGCCATTCAACAATTGTAATTGCTCTTGCTTTTGCAAACTCAAAATAATCTAATGGCCTTGGTACTGAAGAAAGCTCTGGGTATCACTGGTGTAAAAGAGTGGAACCTCAGAGAATCAAAAAAGTAGCTGCAAATGTTGAAAAGAATGGGCAAGAGAGTAGAACTACATACAGCAATTGATGGTAGAAAAACCTGTAGTGTTGGCTTAGATACTCCAGCAGCATCCCCCAGGTGTTCACACATTAGCAAATGAACAACAGTATCGAACACCACTAGAAGGTCCAGCATTATTAGTACATACCTTTCTTGGAGTACTTAAAGTTTTTGCAGGAGTCAATGAAGATTTGTCCCTAAAATCTGCCTTTCTGCTTTGTTCAGATAAAGTGAAAGGTTGGTGTAATGATTTGTTTGAAGAAGGAATTAGCTTAGCATTAACTTTTAAGCTGGTTCTTTTTGGTGTCTCCAAATTTTCAGTTTGAGTTATCTAAACAAAAGACAACATTATAAATCATTAATATGTGAGCCCACACTATGCATACAGTATGTACAAAAAGATGCTTTCATGTATCTACAGTTCTCCAACTTTGGTATAGTTCATAGATGCACATACTTGAATATTCCCTGTCGTAAGGTTGGGAACGCCCAATAGTCAATGTTAACATTGAAGCACCCCATCCACTCAAATAGCACTGAAAACTGTCATAGATTACATATAATCCACTCACCTCATGTGACCAAACTCTGGCCAATGTGGTGAAATGGCCCAGAGTTCCAACTCTCCATATAGGCTGCACTGCTTAGATTGTCTGAGCTATTCAACTCAGAACAGAAGAGGAGGCCTCATTACTTGGGAGATGGGTGTTCTCATGTGAATCTATGAAAGATATCAAAGTCAGAGAACTGTGGTTACACGTAAGTAACCTTACTTCTCTATCATTGGATCTTTCATAGCTTCACATGATTAAAAAATGATTTCCATAGGGGTAAATGTATAACAGTTATGAAATAGAAGAAGTAATGATACTTATCATAACTAAACAGGTTGTGCTGGTTGACCCACTCCTTCTCTTCTGGTCATCCATACTGCGATTATTTGCGAAGGTGTGCAATAAAAACTAAGGGCCTGATTTATATTTTGGTGGAGGGCCCTTTTCTCCTCCAGGGCAACGGAATAAGTTACTCCGTCGCACTGATAGAGAAGCGGTGGTGGCCAGGACACCACTCTTAACCCTGTTTTTGCAATACAGCATTGTGACATTCCAGTCCTTGAGGACCTTAATCAACCTCCCTTTGATGGTAGGAAGGACATCTTTTAATCCCAAGCGAATGGCCTACAACTCCAACAGGTCGATGTAGAGATGGGTCTCCAACAAAGATCGCCAGGGGTTTTGCTTATCAGTAGCTCCAATACCCACCGACTCAACAAGCGACCCCCAGTTCTTTCAGGGTCGGGAATCCAGGAGGCTACAACCAGGCACACATGGACAGCCAGCCCCTCAGTCACCCGCCCCTCCAAGCAATTCTAGATTGCCCTCAGTGGCACTCGACCACCCAGTGGGAGGCAGAATCAGTTATTTAGTCCAAGGGTGGAAGTTGGCCTTGTCAAAACATAGGCAAGTCCAGTCAAAAGACATATCTATTAGTGACACCTCAATGTTACCTGACAAGCCTGTGGATCTCATCAGAGCCAAGGCACCACATTATTCCTGACTGATCTGCTTTGGCAGTCAGTAGGGTTCAGCCTTGATCAGATCCCTATTTGGCTGTGTCCTGGCCATCCTGAATTGTTTGTGCAAGGTGGCATGGTATTTCTTCGGGACTGCTGGCAAGATGTGTGTCACCATGTCCCTTCATGTGGTGGAGTACCTACCCAGCAAGCAGCTGACATTGACTGAAGAGCAAGGTTTACAAAGGTGAACATCCATTTCCCAAATTCCTCAAGAGCCTTCGGCTCTCCAACTTGGGGAGGGCCATAGGAAATGAGTTTGGATTAATCATACTCATAGGTCTGTGAACTACCAGGCTTGTAGGAGTAGAGTCCTACATCAAGCAAGTAGGGTTACTGAAGGAAAGTACCACCTTCCTTGGCAAGTTACCCCCATTTTATTCCCGTATGTCAGTATGATTTTGCCTGACTCACTGGGATCTTGCTCGTCAGGACCCAGTGCTCATAGTTTATGGCCTAATATGTGTGTCTGTGTAGTGCTTAACTTTGTCACTGAGGCTCTGCTAATCAGAACCTCAGTGCTTACGCTCTTTCTGCTATTAAATTTGTCCCTGTAGGCTACACTGGACCCCCCTCATAAGTCCCTAGTATATGGTACCTAGGTACCCAGGGCATTGGGGTTCCAGGAGATCCATATGGGCTGCAGCATTTCTTTTGCAACCCATAGGGAGCTCAGAAAAACCCTTACACTGGAATGCCAGGGCAGCCTGCGTTAAATAGTGCACACACTATTTCACAGCCATTTCCACTCCACTTAAGTAACTTATAAGTCACCTATATGTCTAACCTTCACTTGCTGAAGGTTAGGTGCAAAGCTACTAAGTGTGAGGGCACCCTTGCACTAGCAAAGTTGCCCCATATAGCTCAGGGCCATTTGCACCAACTTTGTGAGTGTGGGGACACCATTACACGCGAAATACCTATGTGTAGATTCACAATGGTAGCTCCGAATATGGCCATGTAACATGTCTAATATCATGGAATTGTCCCCCCATTCCAAATCTGGTATTGGGGAGCCAATTCCATGCATCCTGGGGGCTCCACCATGGACCCCCAGTACTACCAAACCAGCTCTCTGAGGCTTGCACTGCAGCTACAGCTGCTGCCACCTCACAGACAGGGTTCTGCCCTCCTGGGGTCTGGACGCGCTGGAACTTTGCCGAGGAGGAGGAGGAGGTGGGCAGCAGCTGTGTGCTGCATTCAATCAGGGCAGGAGCCCTTTAAATTCACGTAAGCGCTCCCGCTCCGCGGGACGCGCTGGAACTTTGCCGAGGAGGAGGAGGAGGTGGGCAGCAGCTGTGTGCTGCATTCAATCAGGGCAGGAGCCCTTTAAATTCACGTAAGCGCTCCCGCTCCGCGGGACGCGCTGGAACTTTGCCGAGGAGGAGGAGGAGGTGGGCAGCAGCTGTGTGCTGCATCCAATCAGGGCAGGAGCCCTTTAAATTCACGTAAGCGATCCCGCTCCGCGGGACGCGCTGGAACTTTGCCGAGGAGGAGGAGGAGGTGGGCAGCAGCTGTGTGCTGCATTCAATCAGGGCAGGAGCCCTTTAAATTCACGTAAGCGCTCCCGCTCCGCGGGACGCGCTGGAACTTTGCCGAGGAGGAGGAGGAGGTGGGCAGCAGCTGTGTGCTGCATTCAATCAGGGCAGGAGCCCTTTAAATACACGTAAGCGCTCCCGCTCCGCGGGACGCGCTGGAACTTTGCCGAGGAGGAGGAGGAGGTGGGCAGCAGCTGTGTGTTGCATTCAATCAGGGCAGGAGCCCTTTAAATACACGTAAGCGCTCCCGCTCCGCGGGACGCGCTGGAACTTTGCCGAGGAGGAGGAGGAGGTGGGCAGCAGCTGTGTGCTGCATTCAATCAGGGCAGGAGCCCTTTAAATTCACGTAAGCGCTCCCGCTCCGCGGGACGCGCTGGAACTTTGCCGAGGAGGAGGAGGAGGTGGGCAGCAGCTGTGTGCTGCATTCAATCAGGGCAGGAGCCCTTTAAATACACGTAAGCGCTCCCGCTCCGCGGGACGCGCGCGGGCGGCGCCCGGGCAAAGCCCGGGCCAAGGGCGGGCCCGTCCTTGCCCGTCATTGCCAGGAAGAGGCAGGGCAGGGCCACCCCCCTGACATTTACCTAAAACTGTGGTCCCAGATAACCACTTTCCATTTGACTGCCCGAAGGACAAACTCAAGCCTATTTACACTGCGGTGGGGTAGCTTTCCCCCAAAGCTCTAGGCCTCTACCTAGCTAGTGGTCAATTACCAATATTAACCTGCCTTTGCTCGCCCCGCTGTGATCTTACTTGAATCTCCCACTAAATTTAAGGCCCCTGGTTTTTAGCAAAATGGGTCGACGACGTGGGGGGGGTTGGACGGGAAATTGCACTCTAACCAAACCCTGGACGGCTTTTTACAAAAGGCCGTTGGGGAACTTGAAAGAGAAATAGAATTAGTGCAACGTCGTCTTGCTGCCCCTCCTTCTGCATCCATTAGTTCAGCCCATGATAGCCCAGTCTCACAGCCCCACCCGCGACTAGAGCTCCAGTCTGTCCCGATTATCCATTCCCCTTCTCCGTCCAAAATTCCTCAAGAGATCCAAGATGACACTCCAATTGCACCTGCCATTTGTGCCGCACCAACTTCATTGGTCCAGTGTCCCCCAATAGAAGGTTCCCTTACTTTAACTGAATCTAATACCAAAGGGAAAAGGAAGCGTAGGGAACCTGTCCTCAAAAATAAACGATCTAGAACCTTGAGTCCCTCTAATCTGGCCCAACCTTCTATTAATGAAATGGCATCAATCTCCTTACACAATACCAATAACTCCCATGCAAATGAGTTTATTAGGGATCTCATAAGAGATGAGCTCTCTAAACTACTTCTTCCTATCTCCAACCGTCTTCAAATAATTGAGGACAAACTTGAAAGTCTTACGAGCAGTCAGCTACCAACAATTTCTTTACCTGTAGAAATTCATCCTAATCATGACTCTACTGTTGCCATTAGTCACACTGGCCAAATTCCCAAAACTTTTCCTCCTATTCTAAATCACGACTGGCCTAGTTCTGCTAAAACCCCCAGCATCCTGACGAACAAACCCCATATGGCCTTAGCTCCCTTATTAAAAGTTACCGCCTCATGGAACAATCCAGCAACTAATTCAGGAGACGGCCCCCCCATTAGGGAATCCTCACAGTCAGCATACCAGAAGAAGAATAAGAGTAGGGACTCTCAAGAACCCAAAGTGCTTCATTTACCACCTGAATCATGTCCTTATGTTCTTATTATATCAAATGTTCCTGAACTCAAACCTCATTCTTCCGAATCCTTCACCGAACTCAAAAATAAGGTTATCCACTGGTTGCACGTGAATGCAGGGTTTGCTTTTTCCATGTCATCTTCAATACTGATGGTGAGAAGGGTAGGGTGGGTAGCGAAGATCGGTTTTGGGGATTGTATCGTCATTAATTTTAATTCCCCCGATCTTGTCCAACGACTTTCTTTAAATGCTAACAGACTTTACCCTACAACTGGCAAAACTTCTCTTTGCAGGTTACAAGTGTTCTATCCTCCTTCTATGTCGTCCTGGAGTACTCAATCACCACCATTACACGGGGCCGGCTCGGCTACTCACACACTGCCTACCCCCGTAATTGGTTCTAGACGTCCTCTATCCTCTCTCTCCGAGGCAGACTGACTAGGAGATGCCTTTCAGGATGCGGTATTGTCTAACTGCGAAGCTGAGTCCATTTGCCCTATTGGTCTTAACATCTCGGCCGATTTTGTTGTCTCGGGTTCACCCAATAGTTTAATATGCCAAGCATCTAAGGAATGCATTTCTAATCAGTCAAACGCTCCCTATACCTTGGGTCACATCTGCATGGCCAACCCATCAAATCCAAACACCATTGAGGATATACCCAGCGAGGTTTTAAAGACTCAGAGTGAGAAATCTTCTGATCTTAATCCACCCGAGGGAAGCACCATGGTCCTTAACAGTCCCCCCCCTAGTATTCTATATGCCCAGAATAAAGTTGGGTCCTCATGCTCAGAGGATCTCGATAAGGTGCTCAGCTGGAATATAGCTGGATTGGAAAGCAAATTACACAGCCCAGGTTGGGGTAACCTTATTGATGATCACTTGATTTGTCTTTTTCAAGAAACATGGGCATTAGAACCCACATATAGACTCGGTTTCAAAAGCTTTTGGGTTCCGGCCCGTAAGTCATCTTCTGGGAGACCTTCGGGAGGGTTGCTCGTGTGGCTAAATATTTCTCTCAGGTGCAAGATAGAAGAATTAGACACTGGTTGCCCGGACCTGCAAGCCCTATTGTTAATGATTTCTGAAGAAAAACCCCTCCTTTTAATTAATATCTATAACAGGAATGTGAGTCCCCACTTTGAGTCTGACGTTCTGTCAAACTTGGACTATGTTCTTAAAAGTAATCCCCCCTCTTTTGTTTTAATTGGAGGAGATTTTAATGTTACCTTCGAACCTAATCCTTTAGTCCAAGGAATTTGTAAAGAAGAGGATGCCCATTGGGGCATCCCCCAGTTAGTCTCCAACAAAAAACCAAGATTGAACAAATCTGCACGCTTTTTGGCTGACATCGCACTAGCTCATGGCCTCCGAGCCTGTAATGGCCGCTCACACTCGGATGCTATTTTGCGACCCACTTTTAGGCGCGGAGAACATAGCAGTCGCATTGACTACATACTTCTTGATATCCGTCTTTGGTGTTACATGGTAGATATGAGGGTAGATGAGCAGCCCGTGAGCGACCACGACCCCCTGATTCTATCAACCAGAGGTCTTTTTCCTTCGTTTATAGTGCCTCACTCTAGGTCCAATGTGTCCCAACTGGCCCTAACCAATAATAGACGCAATCTAAAATGGGAATCTGTTATCTCCTCCCCTAAACATTTAGCATCTATTTACAGCTTGCTTGCGAATCATATGGAGTGTATGATCCGGTTAGATGAGTCCGAGGAGGGCGATAGCCTTCTTACAGCCCACACTGATCTGTTCCAATCTTTAAAACAATTTTTCACAAAAGAGACTGTTAACAACTCCAATAAAAAACACAATGCCCCTTGGTTCAATAATTCCTGCAGAACAGCACAACTAGCTCTCCTGGATGCAATTAAAGAAGGCCATGCTGCGACGCTGAGAATAGCCAGGGGCGCTTATAAGAAGGAATGCTCAAAGGCACGCAGAAGTTGGGAGGAGGCCAGATGGGCCACTATCCTGGTTTCAGCCTCATCTAATAATACTTCCAAGTTTTGGAAACTAATAGCTGATAATGACAGTGACTCTCCAGCCGCGCCTGGCTCTACAATCCTCTCAGCAACTTGGGTAGAGCATTTTGGGCAACTTTATGGAGGTCCACCAGAAGTTTCTCTGTGGCCCCCCAATGATTCAACAAACCAAGAGATCATTCCAATTTCTTTTTCTCTTTCCGAAACTAGAGCTGCAATAGACTCCCTGAAATGGGGGAAGGCTCCTGGCCCAGATAAAATTCCAGGTGATCTATATAAATCTAGACCTGATATATGGGCTCCCTACCTCAATTTTATCTGCAATACTATTGCAGCAGGCGCTCCAGTTCCATCTACTTGGAAAGGGGCAGAAATTGTACCGATCTTCAAAAAAGGAAATCCAAACATTCCGGCTAACTACCGTCCAATTAGTCTCCTCGATAACTTCCAAAAAATGTATGCGAAACATCTTCTGTCCCACCTTGAGGAATGGATTATTGAGTCTGAAGCCCTTTCTGATTTACAAGCGGGTTTCAGACCCGCTGTGAGCACAGTTGACCAAGCTCTAAGATTTATGTCAATAAAATGGAAGAATGTCGACCTGGGGGGGGGTAACCTTTACGTGGTCTTCATAGACCTAAGAGCCGCATTTGACCTGATCCCCAGGAATCTGCTGTGGTCAACATTATCAAACATGGGAGTGCCATTTGGCCTCCTGAAACTCATAGCCCAGTTGCACCAAAATACCTTTGCCCAAATCAGGTGTGGACAAGGGGGCGAGCTGACTGACCCTGTAGCTATCAAAAAAGGAGTTAGACAAGGTTGTGTTTTGGCACCTACTCTTTTTCTGCTCTACATTAATAATTGCATCCACTACCTAGAGAACTGCATAAATGATTCTCCAAAACTAGGTGGGAAAAAAATCCCCTGCCTGCTTTATGCAGATGATACGATCCTACTATCAAAATCGCCAATGGGAATTTAACACCTAATTAACCAGTTCTGTGCTTACTGTAGTGATTATGGTTTAGATGTAAACATTAAGAAAACTAAATTTATGATATTCACTACCTCTAAAAAACGACTGCGTACTAATATTGAGATGAATTCGACCCCATTGGAGAAAGTTGAAGAGTTTGATTATTTGGGTTTCAGATTATCTACATCAGGCAAATGGAAGGCAGCTATTGACAAAGGGGCTCTGATCATAAGCCAAAGAGGTGGGGCCTTAGTCCGCAGATCTAGAAAGGCACCGAGCCCCCCTCTGAACATTCTTGCGGAGATTTATAATGTTCAAATCAGAGCAGCAGCCCTATATGGAGCGGAACTTTGGGGGTCCCATAAAAACCTGGACATTCTGCAAACTAAGGAAAATATCTTCCTTAGGCAGGTGTCCAGGCTAGGTACGGGCACTCCAATGACCCCTTTAAGGCTTGACCTTGGTTTAAATGGCATTAAAACCATAGCGGCCTTAAGACCCCTTTCCTACTGGATTCGTCTATGGAAATCTGCTGAACTAGAACCATATAGGCTGGCTATAAGAGAGTTGATAGCCGCCCCTAAGGCATTGGAGAGAATCCCTTGGCTGAAAGAGATGAAAATTGCCTGGGACAAAATGGGTCTTCCCCATTATTGGAATCACCCGGATCAAATCCCTGACAAGGCTAGGAGATTTGTTACGAACAGATATTGGGAGAAAGTTAACGAAGATTCCCTGCACCAAAAGAGGGCGGGTAGGTTAACAATGGATTTTCTTCAAATTAAGCATGAACCCTGGGCTGAGATTTTCCTGAACCTCCCTATCCCTCCGTATGCCCGTGCTCTATACCTGCAGTTAAGATATGGCACATTGCCTACCAATGGTTTCACGGCCCATTGGCCATCTAACATCGCTACAAATGATAGGTGTATCTTCTGTCAACATTGTAAAGAAACATCAGAGCATGTATTATTCTTCTGCCCTTTGTACAAGACACCAAGAAAGAGGTGGATTATTCCCCTCTGTAAAAACATGTCATTTCAGGACAGAGTAACAGCCATTAGAATCTGTACGCATGATTTTTCTCCCAGGGTTGCCATTCCAGTTACCAAATATTTATCGGAGGCCCGGTACATCCGTCGCAAGTTCATTGCACCCAAAGGCTCCTGAGCCATTTCTATACTTGTCTTTAGAAGGATTTTAATCTTCTCTTTTTATCCTTTTTGTATTGTTTTTAGTTGGAAATTTCCATTATGAATTTGTTGCCTTCCTTATGACTACCAAGACTGCACAAGCTCATATAGCCTTCTCATATAGTTTTCCTGTTGTTTTTTTTGATTGGTACTCTGATAATGTTTTCTTTTAGTCCAATCAGATTATTTTTTGTCTTTTTTGTCTTCTGGTTGTGCATACTGGTCCTCCAGACAAAAAGTCCTATATTTTAGTTTTGAGCTCTGTCCCCTTTTTTACTATATCTATTCATGTTTTATTTTATTGTATTTATATATTTGATGAAATGCTCTGTTTTGTTGTTCTTATTGTTACACTGTTTTGACGTCTATTGGTTTTACATTGTTATCATGTTTTTATTACATCCTTTTTTTAAGTATGATTGTTATTATTATCTTAAATGGACTAGATTTCTAGACCGAATGAACTTAATAAAATAATACCAAAAATATGCAGTAATAGCAATAGAAAGCAATGCAAGCAATGTACAGTCACAATAGATTGCAATGAGAGCACATAGGTATAGGGGCAACACAAACCATATACTCTAGAAGTGAAATGCGAACCACGAAGGGACCCCAAACCTATGTGAGCTTGTAGAGGGTCGCTGGGACTGTAAGAAAACAGTGAGGGCTAGAAAAATAGCCCACCCCAAGACCCTTAAAAGCGGGTGCAAAGTGCACCTACTACCCCCAGAGAGCACAGAAGTCGTGATAGGGGGATTCTGCAGGAAGAACAAACACCAGCAATGCAACAACAGTGGATTTCTGGACCTGAGTACCTGTAAGACAAGGGGACCAAGTCCAAGAGTCGCGACAGTGTCGAGAGTGGGCAGGAGCCCAGGAAATGCCAGCTGAGGGTGAAAAGAAGCTGCCACTGGGTGGAAGAAGCTTAGTGTTCTGCAAGAACGAAGATGACTAGGAACTTTCCCTTTGGAGGATGGATGTCTCACGTCGTGAAGAAGCTTGCAGAGGTGTTCCCACGCAGAAAGACCGCAAACAAGCCTTGCTAGCTGCAAGGGTTGCGTTTAGGGTTTTTGGATGCTGCTGTGGCCCAGGAGGGACTGGGATGTCAGCACTTGAATAAGGAGACAGAGGCGGTGTCCTGCAAGTGAGGGAGCCCTCACAGAAGCAGGTAGCACCTGCAGAAGTACCTGAACAGGCACTTAGAAGAAAAGTGAACCGGAGTCCACCCAAAGTCACAAAAGGGAGTCCCACGACGCCGGAGGACAACTCAGAAGGTTGTGCACTGCAGGTTAGAGTGTCGGGGACGCAGGCTTGGCTGTGCACGAAGGAAATCCTGGAAGAGTGCACAGGAGTCAGAGCAGCTGCAAATCACGCAGTACCCAGCAATGCAGTCTAGCATGGGGAGGCAAGGACTTACCTCCACCAAACTTGGACTGAAGAGTCACTGGACTGTGGGAGTCACTTGGACAGAGTTGCTGAGTTCCAGGGACCAAGCTCGTTGTGCTGAGAGGGGACCCAGAGGACCAGTGATGCAGTCTTTTGGTGCCTGCGGTTGCAGGGGGAGGATTCCGTCATCCCGCAGGAGATTTCTTCGGAGCTTCTAGTGCAGAGAGGAGGCAGACTACCCCCAGAGCATGCACCACCAGGAAAACAGTCGAGAAGGCCGCAGGATTAGCGATACAAGGTTGCAGTAGTCATCTTTGCTACTTTGTTGCGGTTTTGCAGGCGTCCAGAGCAGTCAGCGGTCGATTCCTTGGCAGAAGTTGAAGAGAGAGATGCAGAGGAACTTTGATGAGCTCTTGCATTCGTTATCTAAAGAATTCCCCAAAGCAGAGACCCTAACTAGCCAGAAAAGGAGGTTTGGCTACTTAGGAAGGAGGATAGGCTAGTAACACATATAAGAGCCTATCAGAAGGAGTCTCTGACGTCACCTGCTGGCCCTGGCCACTCAGAGCAGTCCAGTGTGCCAGCAGCACCTCTGTTTCCAAGATGGCAGAGGTCTGGAGCACACTGGAGGAGCTCTGGGCACCTCCCAGGGGAGGTGCAGGTCAGGGGAGTGGTCACTCCCCTTTCCTTTGTCCAGTTTCGCGCCAGAGCAGGGCTGCGGGATCCCTGAACCGGTGTAGACTGGCTTATGCAAAGATGGGCACCATCTGTGTCCATCAAAGCATTTCCAGAGGCTGGGGGAGGCTACTCCTCCCCAGCCCTGACACCTTTTTCCAAAGGGAGAGGGTGTAACACCCTCTCTCTGAGGAAGTCCTTTGTTCTGCCTTCCTGGGCCAAGCCTTGCTGGACCCCAGGAGGGCAGAAACCTGTCTGAGGGGTTGGCAGCAGCAGCAGCTGCAGTGAAACCCCGGGAAAGGTAGTTTGTCAGTACCCGGGTCTGTGCTAGAGACTCGGGGGATCATGGAATTGTCTGGCAGTGGGGTGACAATTCCATGATATTAGACATGTTACATGGCCATGTTCGGAGTTACCATTGTGACGCTATACATATGTAGTGACATATGTATAGTGCACACGTGTAATGGTGTCCCCGCACTCACAAAGTCCAGGGAATTTGCCCTGAACAATGTGGGAGCACCTTGGCTAGTGCCAGGGTGCCCACACACTAAGTAACTTAGCACCCAACCTTTACCAGGTAAAGGTTAGACATATAGGTGACTCATAAGTTACTTAAGTGCAGTGGTAAATGGCTGTGAAATAATGTGAACGTTATTTCACTCAGGCCGCAATGGCAGGCCTGTGTAAGAATTGTCAGAGCTCCCTATGGGTGGCAAAAGAAATGCTGCAGCCCATAGGGATCTCCTGGGACCCCAATACCCTGTGTACCTTGGTACCATATACTAGGGAATTATAAGGGTGTTCCAGTATGCCAATGTAAATTGGTGAAATTGGTCACTAGCCTGTTAGTGACAATTTGGAAAGAAATGAGAGAGCATAACCACTGAGGTTCTGGTTAGCAGAGCCTCAGTGAGACAGTTAGTCATCACACAGGTAATACATACAGGGCACGCTTATGAGCACTGGGGCCCTGGCGGGCAGGGTCCCAGTGACACATACAACTAAAACAACATATATACAGTGAAATATGGGGGTAACATGCCAGGCAAGATGGTACTTTCCTACACAACCCCCCGCCCCAAACGAAGGACAATAAGACGAACCATGCCCTGATGAGTCTTCATTGTCTAAGTGGAAATATCTGGAGAGTCCATCTGCATTGGAGTGGGTACTCCCAGGTCTATGTTCCACTGTATACTCCATTCCCTATAGGGATATGGACCACCTCAACAATTTAGGGTTTTCACCTTTCATTTGTTTTAGCCAAAGTAGAGGTTTGTGGTCTGTCTGAACAATGAAGTGAGTGCCAAACAGGTATGGCATCAACTTCTTCAGTGCCCAGACCACAGCAAAGGCCTCCCTCTCTATGGCAGACTAACGCTTTTCTCTAGGGGTCACCCTCCTGCTGATAAAAGCAACAGCTTGATCCTGGCCCTCAGAATTAAGTTGCGATAAGACTGCCCCTACCCCTAATTCAGAAGCATCAGTTTGGACAATGAATTTTTTGCAGTAACAAGGGCTTTTCAGGACAAGTGCAGAGCACATGGCCTGCTTCAGCTCCTCAAAAGCTTTCTGACAGTTAGCTGTCCACAATACCTTTTTAGGCATTTTCTTTGAAGTGAGGTCATTAAGAGGGGCTGCTATGGAGCCATAGTTCTTTATGAACCTCCTGTAGTACCCAGTGAGGCCTAAAAAGGCTCTCACCTGAGTCTGAGTTGTAGGGGGGAACCCAATCTATGATAGTTTGGATTTTCCCCTGAAGTGGTGCAATCTGTTCTCAACCTACCAGGTGTCCCAGATAAACCACCTTCCCCTGCCCTATCTGGCACTTTGAAGCCTTGATAGTGAGGCCTGCCTTTTGCAGGGCCTCCAAAACTTTCCACAGGTGGACCAGGTGATCATCCCAGGTGGAGCTAAAGACAGCTATATCATCTAGATATGCTGCACTAAAAGCCTCCAACCCTTGCAGGACTGTATTCACCAACCTCTGAAAAGTGGCAACTGCATTTTTCAAACCAAAGGGCATTACTGTGAATTGGTAGTGCCCTCCAATGGTAGAAAACGCAGTTTTTGCTTTAGCATCCTCTGATAACTTGATCTGCCAATACCCTGCAGTCAAATCAAAGGTGCTTAGATACTTGGCAGATGCCAGTGTATCTATTAGCTCATCTGCCCTGGTATAGGGTGAGCATCAGTTTTAGTTACCTGGTTGAGACCTCTGTAGTCAACATAAAATCTTATTTCCTTTTTCCCATCTTTGGAATGAGGTTTTGGTACAAGTACCACAGGAGAGGCCCATGGACTTTCAGAGTGCTCAACCACTCCCAGTTCAAGCATTTTCTGAACCTCTTGTTTTATGCAGTCTCTGACATGGTCAGGCTGCCTATAGATCTTACTTTTGACAGGCAAGCTGTCTCCACTATCTATAGTGTGCTCACAGCACGAAGTGGTGCCTGGCACAGTAGAAAAGAGTTCAGAAAACTGACCCAGGAGATTTATGCAGTGGTCTTTCTGCTCAGCAGTAAGACAATCTGCCAAAACTACACCTTCCACTAGAGCATCTTGTTCTGTGGAAGAGAAGAGATCAGAGAGAGGGTCACTCTCTTCTTCCTGTCCTTCATCTGTTGCCATGAGCAGGGTGAGATCAGCCCTGTCATAGTAGGGTTTCAGGCGATTGACATGGAGCACCCTAAGGGGACTCCTGGCAGTGCCCAAGTCAACCAACTAGGTAACTTCTCCCTTTTTCTCAACAATAGTGTGGGGTCTACTCCATTTGTCTTGGAGTGCTCTTGGGGCCACAGGTTCCAAGTCCCACACTTTCTTCCCTGGTTGGTACTGAATCAGAACAGCCTTCTGGTCATGCCATTGCTTTTGGAGCTCTTGGCTGGCCTGAAGGTTTTTACTGGCCTTTTTCATGTACTCAGCCATCCTAGATCTTAGGCCAAGTACATGGTCCACTATGTCTTGCTTAGGAGCTTTTAAAGGTTGTTCCCAACCCTCCTTCACAAGTGTTAGAGGACCTCTTACAGGGTGTCCAAATAGGAGTTCAAAGGGGCTGAAGCCCACTCCTTTTTGGGGTGCCTCCCTGTAAGCAAAAAGGAGGCAAGGTAACAGGACATCTCATCTCCTCCGGAGTTTTTCAGGGAGTCCCATTATCATTCCTTTGAGAGTTTTATTAAACCTCTCAACCAGTCCATTTGTTTGTGGACGATAGGGTGTGGTGAACTTGTATGTCACACCACATTCCTTCCACATGGCCTTTAAGTAAGCAGACATGAAATTGCTTCCCCTGTCTGATACCATCTCTTTTGTGAAGCCCACCCTGGAAAAGATTCCCAGGAGGGCCTTTGCCACTGCAGGAGCTGTAGTGGTCCTTAGAGGAATTGCTTCAGGATATCTGGTGGCATGGTCCACTACCACCAAGATAAACCTATTGCCTGAAGCAGTAGGAGCGTCAAGGGGGCCAACTATGTCAACCCCTACCCTTTCAAAGGGAACCCCAACCACAGGTAGTGGAATAAGGGGTGCCTTTGGGGTGCCACCCCTTTTGCCACTGGCTTGACAGGTGACACAGGACTTACAAAATTTCTTTGTGCCCTCTGACATTCTTGGCCAATGAAACAAGGGAACAAGCCTGTCCCAAGTTTTCATTTGTCCCAAATGTCCAGCCAAGGGAATTTCGTGGGCTAGAGTTAGGAGGAACTCTCTGTATTGCAAGGGAATGACCAATCTCCTGGCTGTTCCAGGTTTAGGGTCCCTTGACTCAGTATACAAGAGGTTGTCCTCCCAGTAAACTCTGTGAAAGTCACTGACATCCCCATTTTGCTGTTTGACAGCTTGTTGTCTTAGACCCTCAAGTGTGGGACAGGTCTGCTGTGCCTCACTCAGCTCCTCCCTGGCAGGCCCCCCTCCACCCAAAAGCTCAGCAGTGTCTGCTTCTAGCTCCTCTGGTGTAGGTTCTGCACAGGGTTGAAATTCTTCTTCCTCAGAAGTAGAATCCACTGAAGAGGGAGGGATAGTAGGTAGTGTTTTACCTTTACTAACCCTAGCTTTAGGGAGCACTAGGTCTATTGTTCCAGGATCCAAGTCACCCTGTCCTTTTTGCTTTTTGGCCTGAGCCCTTGTCAAAGCAAAAATATGTCCAGGAATGCCCAGCATTGCTGCATGAGCCTCCAACTCCACTTCTGCCCAGGCTGATGTCTCTAAATCGTTCCCTAGTAGACAGTCTACAGGTAAATCGGAGGCAACCACAACTTTCTTTGGACCAGTAACCCCCCCCCCAGTTGAGATTCACAACAGCTATGGGGTGTCTAAGAGTGTTGTTATGAGCATCAGTCACTTGGTACTGGTGACCAAGTAGGTGTTGTTCAGGGTGGACCAGTTTCTCTATTACCATGGTAACACTGGCACCTGTGTCCCTGTAGGCCTGAACCTCAACACCATTTATCAGGGGAAGTTGCTTGTACTTATCCATATTAAGGGGACAAGCAACCAAGGTGGCCAAATCAATGGCACCTTCAGAGACTAACACAGCCTTTGTGGTCTCCCTAACAAGACCAACCCCAACTAAATTACCAAAAGTGAGCCCAACTACTCCCTTGGATTGGCTATTAGTAGGTTTGCTCCCACCACCACTGCTATTACTAGGGGCACTAGGTGTAGCAGTAGGGGTTGTGGTAGTGGGAGGCTTGGTGCTTTTCTTTGGACAACTGGGATCAGTTGTCCAATGGCCTTTTACTTTACATAAATAGCACCATGGTTTCTTTACTTGATTTGAAGAGGATTTGGGTCCACCACCCCCACCAGAGTGTTTTTGTGGGCCTGATGAAGACTCATTTTTAGATTTGTCCCCACCCTTGTCTGAAGACTTACCATCCTTCTTCTTGCCATCCTTGTCACCCCCTGTATGAACTTTTCTGTTCACCCTTGTTCTGACCCATTTGTCTGCCTTCTTTCCCAATTCTTGGGGAGAGGTCAGATCTGAGTCCACTAGGTACTGGTGCTACAAATCAGACACACAATTATTAAGAATATGCTCTCTCAGGATTAAGTGATACAGGCTTTCATAGTCAGAAACGTTACTGCCATGTAACCACCCCTCCAAGGCCTTCACTGAATGGTCAACAAAGTCTACCCAGTCTTGTGAAGACTCCTTTTTGGTTTCTCTGAACTTGATCCTGTACTGTTCAGTGGTTAAGCCATAACCATCTAGGAGTGCATTCTTAAGAACTGTAAAATCATTGGCTTCACTTTCTTTAACAGTAAGGAGCCTATCCCTATCCTTTCCACTGAAAGATAGCCATAGGATTGCAGCCCACTGCCTTTGAGGGACCCCCTGTACAACACTGGCCCTCTCAAGTGCAGCAAACCACTTGTTAATGTCATCCCCCTCCTTGTAAGGGGGAACTATCTGGTGCAGATTCCTAGAATCATGCTCTTTTACAGGATTACTATCTGTAATACTGCTGCTGCCACCATGGGGTCCAAACTCCAACCTCTGTCTTTCTTTTTCTAAGTCAAATGCTTTCCTGTCTAGATCCAGCTATTGCTTTTTCAGCTTCAGCCTCAATTCTTCCACTCTCAATCTATTGAGTTCCCTTTCTAACACTCTGTCTTCAGGGTGGGTGGGTTGGGCATGCCTTGACACAGAATAAGGGTGTGAATGAACAGAGGGAGACCTGTCCCTAACAGATGGCACTCTAACAACCTGGCCTAAAGGAGTAATTTCTATACTGTGATGAGAACTCACCTCTGTACCAGCCCTGCTAGGTGGCCTGCTAAGGGGCAGGTTGGGAAGGTTCCCTTCTAACACTTTTAGTGGGGCTGCCCCAGAATCAGAGTGTGAACCATCAGCTAATTTCTCACCAAATGTGCCAGCTATGGTCTTATCATGTTCAATGAGCATATTAACTAACAATCCTCTAGAGGGATTCTTCCCTACCCCTAAACCTCTATCAATGCAGAGACTCCTTGCACTTTTCCAGCTAAGGTGGTCATAGGCAGTGCTGGTCAGATCCAGAGTTTTACCTGTACCAGACATGATAGAAAAGGTTTAAGAGAAAGAAAAAGAAAGAAAGAGTTTCAGAACTTTTTAAGGAACAGAAAAAGACTTTTTCAACTTTTAAGAACTTTTTGAAAGTTTAGAGGTACTTTTCAGCACTTAGCAAAAAGAGTAAGAGAAGAAAAGCAAAACTTTTTGGTTAGGTGTACATACACTGAACTTGTTTTGTATATTTGTCTCTTATGAAAAGTACAAAATGACAAAGTGGTAAGTAGTTGCAAGTACTTATCCCACCGCTGCACAACCAATGTAAGAGGCTGGCCTGGCTTGTAGTGGGTACCAAGGGGTACTTACACTCTGTACCAGGTCTGAGGAAATTCGATTTTTAATACGATCGTATCGACCCGCCATTTTGTGGCCCGCCGCCATTTTATGTTGCCTTCACTCAGGCAGCACAGCGAACGAAGTCCATTCTGCCTTTTCTGCTTATTCTGCAACATGGTGTTCAAAACAGCCTTCTGCCTCTATCTTTACAAGGCTGGTATTAAGGTCTGACCGAGTACACTAATCCCTGTCTGGTTTTCTAATCCTTGTTTCAACTATCTGTAGGCTCACACTATTCTCCGCCGATCTTATCTTATCGTCTGGCCTTCGCTGTCCTTTGCTAGTATTCTCTCATTTCACAACTGTCTTCCAAACGCACACAAACTTATCGCACCACATGCAACTTCGTTGTGGATCGGTTAATGAATTAGTTCAAGGGAGGGGTGACAAACACAGCTGGAGGGGAGGCAACCTTAAGTCACTTGATACTTTGTTCTGTCTTGTTTTCCGACATTTCTATTGACTCTGTTCTATCTTTACATCATTCTTACTGGCTCCTTTCTATGTGTTCTGGGAGTGTATGTAGTTAATAAATGGTTTTTATACGGTATATAAGATTGTGCGCCACAAAGTAAAGTGGCAGTCTCCTGAGAACATACCTTGTGTACTTCTTGGACAACTGTACTAGCTGCAGCTAATAAAATCCGATCTTTTACGCCTGACAGAGTGTCCCGTGTCTCTGTTAGTTGAGGCAGGTGAATCCAAGGAGATTTCAGGCGTACCCTGCGCCGCCAGGCCCATAAGGTTCTGGTTCTTCAACTGGCGCCCAACGTGGGGCGGCTTCAGCGGTACCGGTTCTGCCTGAAGGTCGTGAGGAACCCCGCAAGAAAATTCTGGAGGAATCGCGAGCCACGTCAAGCGACCCCTGTATGTCGAAGTGGTCCGAAGGTCTTTTTCAGCGCGGTTACTCCTTCCTGACGGCTACTGACGACTGCTGCCCTGACTGCCGCCCTGCCTTGGCCCTTTCTTTGATGATGTATGGTAAAGCGAGACGATAGACGGGCCTCTGTTGGTGTAAGAAGACATCCTTAGTTAAGTATTTGGTGGGTCGCGCCCACAAATTTTGGTCTTTGTTTTGTCCTTAGGTTCTTAGATTTGGCCATTGCAGTGGCCAAAGCCGAGGGGTAAGTGCATTTGTGCTGTGTAAACTGAAAGTTTTACCCCCTTGATGTTTGTGAACAGCCAGTAAAAATCGTGAGATGTCTGGTCTGACTAAGTTTGGAAAACTTTGTTGCTTTGGTTGTAATAGGGACTCCCAGCTTGAGGACTCCTGTCCGATTCCTTCGGTTGGAACTCCCACATATGAGCTCTATTCTAAACATGGTGTTGGTCCTATTGCCTTTAATAAGACATGGACCCGATATACAAAGAAAGATGGTGTTTTAAAATGGCCAGAAAATGGTAGTTTCGAAACTGATGTGCTAGATAATTTAGAAGCAACGTTATTTAAAAGAAAAGCCCGGCCGGCAATGTTTGACTCTTTTCGCCTTTGGCGTAAGGAAGCCAAACAGAGAGAAATTAAACAAGCGAAACGAGATAGGAAAACACAGGGAATGACGATTATACAGGCTGCTCAGCAATTCAAAGATGATGAAATAGATAATGCAATGGAAATTTCAGACAGACAGCATCGAATGGCAATAGATAAATGCTATCCGACGTTGCCTATCTCTTCCCTTGATAAAAGAAAAGATTTTGAGGAAGATTCCTTAATGTCCCACTTATTGAAATTGCCTCCGCCCTATGTACAAGGTGCTAATGCACCCCCGATGTTACAGCCTGTTCAGCCGCCAGTTGTGCTTCCGCCTGCTCCAGCTTTTCCATATTTGCCTCCTCAAGTATTGCCTATGCCAGCTTTGCCTTTAACTCCTTTGTCTTCTGCTCCTTTGGCAATTCCTAATGCTCCTTTAGTTAATTCACCTAATACCTTGTCCCCTATCCTTATGTCAAATTCTCCATCTACGCGTAAGCGATTTGCAGATACTGTCTCTGGTCTCTTATCACCTTTCTTTGAAGCTTTAAATGTGTCTCCAGCTTTTTCTCGAAGACAGTCTCGTAGTCAATTCCCAGACTCCGAAGAGCGAGAAAAATTGGACTCACTTGCTTGTAGATGGATCAAGAAGGGTCCCCAATATAGTACGTCTGATATTATGTCCACCTTTCTGCAATGGAATGCACCTACGCAGAGATATGTTTTTAAAGTTATGTGCGATACTCTCGCTAAAGAATGGGAGGATATGAATTTGGGTTCGGTCCCACAGGATCTGTTAGATGTTCAGGCTGACTTTGACAAAGGACTTATTGTGGGTCCTAAGGTTGAAAACGCTGTCAGAACACTTATTTCTTTCAGATCCCTATTGTTCTCACAGACTTTTCCTGATTCTGATCCTTCAGTTAGGACAGCACTGAAAAACTATCCCATGAGAGAGGTTTCTCCAATATGGAAGGAAGAAGTTGCAGCAGCAGGTGCTAATTCAGCTATTCCTGCGCATTTTCAGCGCATATGGATACATGTCCCCTGGAAAAGGTCTGAAGTTTTAGCACTTAAACAGTCACTACCAGATCCACGCAAAAATCCTGCTGGTTACTATAAAGAGTTGTCGCAAACAGTTGATGCATGTACTATGAATCTAGCAGATATTGACATGTTGATGGGAAATGTAGTTCCACAGACAATATGGGCTAAAATTCGTAGAGAGGATCACGCTCAAGAATTAGGCGGCGATTGGAACGCTATTATTGCCGCAGATAGAGGTCAAGTAGGTGGTGCAAAGCCCGACGCTTTGATCTCAGAACTCCCTGGTAGGATTATTACATTAATGAAAACAATGATGCCTGCTTTGAGAGTTAATTGGGATAAGCTAGCAGCATGTAAACAAAAGAAAGATGAAAGTGTTTCCGATTTCTTTACCCGATTCGAGGAGACATTCATTGATCACAGTGGTCAAGATATGGCTACAGAAGGGGGACAGCGATTATTTGTGGATAAGTTCGTATATAACTTGCTTCCTGAACTATCACACAAGCTAAAAGACTCCGAGAGTTCATGGGCAGTTTCTTCTTCCGCCCAGATATTGACTACTGCACAATATTATGAAAATAGAGACAAAGAAGAAAGGGAAAAACAAGAGAAAAAGACGAAAGAATTAAAAACTAAAGTTCTCTTGCAACAGGCTTATCCTCCTCGTTATGTTCAGCCTCAGTTTCAACAGCCTCCGCAGTTCCAGAGGTTGTATCAAAAGCCTGAACCATTCATTCCAAGACCTTTGCTAGGTCCCAATCAATGTGCTTATTGTAGGGAGGAAGGTCATTTTAAGAACAGTTGTCCGGCATTGTTGCAGCGTAATGGAGCAACATCTGCTTCACGAGGTCGTGGTGGTCCTCAGTCAGCAAATAGAGGTAGAGGTCGAGGTGTGTTAACCCAAGGGCAGCGTTCTTTTGTTCCTCCAAATTCCGGAAATTACTTTGACCAGCAAAATGTTAGGTCTACACAGTATTACAGTGAGGATCAGTATATTGAAGGAGGGAATGAAAGTCTTCATTTTGAATAGGACAGCCATGGACAAAGTAAGGGGGTTACGTCAATTCCAGTGGATCAGAATGGACCTTATGTTAATGTCACTACAATGGGTGTTTCAGAGCCATTTCTTTTAGATACTGGTGCCATGAGAAGCTCTATCATTCATTCTAAACTCCCTGGCGCACCTTTGTCTGGCTTAACGAATGTATCTGTAGGATTTTCTGGCGCCCCTGTTCGCAATCCAGTTTCTTGCCCTTTGCCTGTTTCAATAGGTCCTTATGATTTAGAAGCTCCGCTTCTTCTGACGAATGGTTGTGGTGAAAATCTGTTGGGTTTAGATCTATTAAAAAGAATGCATGCTACGATATATTGTTCACCTTCTGGTGTATACCTCACTCTAGGACAGAAAATGACTAGTCCAATGTACTTATCAAAAGATCAATTCCCACCTGAATTGCTTTCTCTTCCCGAAACGCTTTGGGCTACGGGTCCGAATGACGTTGGTTGTCTTGAGATCCCACCTTATGTTGTTACTCTCAAGCCCAATGCTGAAATGCCACGTATTCCGCAATACAGAATCTCTACTGAAGGTGAGAAAGCACTTCTGGAAATTGTCCATGATTTGATTCAGAAGGGTGTGGTTGAGGAAACGAGAGGAAATATATGTAACAGTCCTGTTCTTCCGGTTCTTAAACGCACTGATCCTTCTCAGCCTCCTGTTTATCGTTTTGTAATTGATCTTCGGGAGGTAAACAAGATTGTCGTACCGCAGTTTCCTGTAGTCCCAGATATCACTGCTCTGTTGACGATGATACCTTCTACAGCGACTTGGTTTTCAGTTATCGATTTAAAGAATGCTTTCTTTAGTATTCCCATCGCCGAAGAGAGTAGAGATATTTTTGGTTTTTCCCTCGGAGGCCGAAGCTTCCGGTTTAAACGCGCACCTCAAGGTTATTGTGAAAGTCCCTCTGTTTACAGTCAAGCTCTAAAATGTCATCTTGATGCCTTTTCCTTACCGTCCGGTGCCGCTCTCATTCAGTACATGGATGACTTATTAGTTGCCGCTGATTCAGAGGAGATTTGCAAAAACGTGACCGTTGCACTGTTGCGTCATTTGTTTGATCTAAATCACAAGGTTTCTCCTTCTAAATTACAATATGTCTGTCGCGAGGTGACTTATTTGGGTCATCTCTTGTCAAAGGAGGGACGACGATTGACCCCCGAACGAATTCAGGCAATTGCACAAATGTCAGTGCCATCCACACAAAGAGAGGTACGTGCCTTTTTGGGCATTACTTCTTATTGTAGACAGTGGATTCCGAGTTTCTCTTTATTGGCTAAACCGCTGTTGGCGCTAACTTTAAAAGATACGCCTCAGCCTCTTCCGTGGACTGACGAATGTCAGAAGAGTTTTACTGATTTGCGTATTGCTTTGTGTTCTGCTCCTGTATTGGGTACTCCTGATTACAGTAAGCCCTTTACGCTCTATGTCCACGAAAGAGAGGGTTGTGCATTGTCAGTCTTAACGCAGCGTTTTGGAGATCAACAGCGACCATGCGCATATTTCTCAGCTACGTTAGATCCAGTAGCTAAAGCATTGCCTAGTTGTCTTAAGGCGACAGCGGCAGCAGCAATTTCTATTCGACAGTCTGCTGGAGTAGTGCTAGATAATACTCTCATTGTTATGGTGCCACATGCAGTGGATATTTTACTAAATAGGACAAAAACGCAGCATCTTACGAGTGCTCGGTTGTCCGGATATGAGCTGACGCTTTTGGCTAGTCACATACACATCAAACGATGTAATACCCTGAATCCAGCTACTTTGTTGCCTCTTCCAGAAGAGAGAGATGTCTCTGAACAGCATGATTGTTTTCTCCGTACTGAAGAAGAGACTAAGGGTAGAATTGACCTAAAAGACACGCCATTAGTGAATCCAGATGGAACACTATGGGTAGATGGTTCTTGTTTCAAGCTCCCGAATGGAGATACAGTTTCAGCCTACGCTATTACCACTTTGCATACGATTGTGGAGACAGCACGCATTAGACATAATTCAGCTCAGGCAGCTGAATTGATAGCCTTAACTAGAGCGTGTGTGTTATCCGAAGGAAAAAGAGTAAATGTGTACACTGATAGCCAATACGCTTTTGGTGTAGCGTTTAACTTTGGGCGTTTATGGAAGGAAAGAGGATTCTTCACTTCCCATGGTACTAAGATACAACATGGTCAATTAGTGACTGAACTTCTTGAGTCACTTACAATGCCTACTCAGATAGCGATCGTGAAGTGTAGTGCACACAAAAAGATTGTGGACGATGTTGGTCGAGGAAATGCATTTGCAGATGAGGTAGCGAAAAAGACAGCCAGAGACAACACAAGTCGAATGTATGTTGCAGGTCCCGCAAACTGCGTAAGAGAAAAGGGAATGTGTGAAGATACAGTAGAGAGTGTGAAATCAATTCAAGGAGAGGCTACGGAGAATGAGTTGAGAAAGTGGAAGGAAAGTACAGGAATGTTAGATGAGATGGGATGTTGGGTTGAATTATCAGAACATCAACGTTGGCTGTTACCAGATGCTTATGTACTACCTGTAGTTACTATGGCACATGGTCCAGCTCACCTAAGTGCAAAAGGAATATGTAAACTTCTGGCTCCAGTGTGGCAAAATGAGGGGATCCCAAAGTGTGCAAATAATGTAGTAAAACATTGTATTGTTTGCTTGATGTACAATCCGGGAAAGGGAACCCCAACTCCAGCAGGTCATTTTGCTCCTCCAACATATCCATTTGAGGTGTTGCAGATCGATTATATTCACATGGAACGATGCAACAACCTCAAATATGTTCTGGTGGTAGTATGTGCTTTTTCTAGATGGGTAGAAGCCTACCCTCTGAAGGACAATACTGCTTTATCAACTGCCAAAATACTTTTGAAAGAATTCTTCCCTAGGTTTGGTTTGCCGCGCATTGTCTGGAGTGACAATGGGAGCGAATTTGTGGGTCAAGTCATGCAAAAAGTTTGTGCAGGTCTTGGCATAAAACAGAAGTTCCACGCGGCGAATCACCCACAGTCGGCTGGTTTAGTAGAATGCTACAATGGAACCTTGAAGCTTAAAATTGCTAAGGTGCAAGCTAGCACAGGACTTAATTGGCCTGATGCTTTACCATTGGCTCTTCTGTCCATCAGAACAGCAGTACACTCTCGTTTGGGGCTTAGCCCTTACGAAGTGATATTTGGTCGCCCAGCTAATGTATGGGGAATTCCTCGCCCTAAGAAATACTCAGACTTGCCATACCCGATGTTGATTGACTACTTGCATGACCTTACAACTAAATTGCGTGTTCTTCATCAACAGGTTCAGAGTGCTCTACCAGAGGCTTCCACAGACCCAGGTCATTCCATCCGACCAGGTGACTGGGTCTGCACGAAAAATTTCCAGCGACAGAGAAATTTGGAGCCCAGATGGAGAGAGCCACGCCTGGTTCTTTTGACCACAAGAACAGCAGTTAAAGTCGAAGGAAAGAAAAACTGGGTGCATGCCTTGCACTGCAAGAAAGTGCCTTTGCCCTTGCCTTTCGATCAGTGGGTCCGTAGAGGCATCAGTGACTCTGAAAGTGAGAAAGTTCCGCAATTTGTACCATTCAGTGATGCACGTCTAATTGGAACACTTTCTGAGAAAGAGGACGACATCCTTCAAGAAGCAATACCATCGCATCGACGCTTGAACACGACAAATCCAGGAACATTGTTTCAAAACCAGACTGCCTCTGGACAAGAACGCTATAATTTGAGACCAAGACCAAAGAACTTGTAACTTTCTCTCCTATGTAGTACTCTATCCCGGTTGCAGGGTCACGGTAGGAGTCTTAGTTACGACCTGAGTAAGTGGCAATAGGCCTGCAGGACCTCACAGTGTCATAGGACGGTAGATAATCGTGACTACAGTGATTGAGGAAGATTGCCGTGAGCATCCACTTAGAAAGATGGAGGCTACATTAGATAAAAGAGAAAGTAAAAATGTAAAGAATAATTGTAAAGAAATATGTAGTCGTTGTAGTATTGCTCTATGCGTCATTATATTGTCGTGTATTCTTTTGGCATCTGTAAACTGGATCATTATTACTCTGCAGCAAAAAGTTGTCTCTTCTCCTACCTCTACATCTTCTTCTACTATCTCTCCGCACCTATTTCACACTCTTCCCCAGCATGAACTCATCAGAAGAACTGAATACTTTAACAATTCCTTCGTCCAGTTGTTACATCAACATCAGTTAGTGATCAATACAACTGACTGTTGGGTGTGTGGACTCATACCACATACGGTAGAAAAAGGAATGCCATATTTAGTTCTTCCATTCTCCTATGAAGGTTCCGCTTGGGCTTATTTTGTCATTTTCAATAATGCATATCAAAGTAAAATTAAACAACCTGTCAGTTCACATAGTGTTGGTTCAGATTTTAGTCATAGTTTATTGATAAAGGGAATGGTAGCTATGGCTAAAATCATGGAAAAAAGTGAAGCTTCCATAGATGAAAGAAAAGCATATACCAATTGGAACATAACTAATTACATTTCCAGCCTCAATGATAAGGTTGAGCAAGGAAAATCTCCTCCGATACGGGTCATACCCCAACAAGGAAATTTCTGTCTGCAAATAAATGGTAGAACTCCAAACACCGGACAAAGAGAAAGTTTATGTTCCCATACATATGTTTATTCAGCCCTGAATTCACCGCCGTTAGTACCATCTCAAGGTACATACTTCGTTTGCCACGATAGGGCTTATACATGGTTGCCAGCTGATTTTTCTGGTACTTGTTATATAGCCTTTCTTCTTCCCCCTACATACACCGTTCCTGCGAACCATCATAAAAATAGATATGGCAGAGGGATTGTGGATTCGAAAGACACAGCAGGACAAGAGGGAGGAGATTTCCTCAAAGGATTTCTTCCCTTCTGGGGTCCAATGGCCAACAGCAGAAATATAAGGCAATTGGTTCGTGTCGTAGAAACCACCATAGACATCACTGTAGGAGCTTTAAGTAACATTACAGCTGAACTACAGGCTGATCGTCTTATGACCTTGCAGAACCGTGTTGCCTTAGACTTTGTTCTTGCGGACCGTGGTGGAGTATGCAAATTGATCGGATCAAGTTGCTGTATTTTCATACCTAATGACGCTCCGACAGTATACCAAGCTATCTCTAAGTTACACATAATCTCCGAATCGATTCATCAGGACGAAGGAGATTGGTCCTTTTCAGAGTGGTTTTGGGGATTACTGTCCAAATGGGGTTGGAAGGTATTGACATTCTTTGGAGTAATTTTAGCTTTTATATTCTCTTGTTGTCTTTGTATGCACTGCGGTCCTGCCATCTGCAACCTATGTGCTACTGCATGTATTCCCAAACCCAAGTCACAAAGAGCAGAGAATATCAAAATGATGGTACAGCAACAGCTTGATGACCTCATGGCCATAGACATCGACTCAGATTAACATGAGTTTGTGTATCTTGCCTGAGTTCTGGCAAAAGGAGGGTCTGAGGAAATTCGATTTTTAATACGATCGTATCGACCCGCCATTTTGTGGCCCGCCGCCATTTTATGTTGCTTTCACTCAGGCAGCACAGCGAACGAAGTCCATTCTGCCTTTTCTGCTTATTCTGCAACATGGTGTTCAAAACAGCCTTCTGCCTCTATCTTTACAAGGCTGGTATTAAGGTCTGACCGAGTACACTAATCCCTGTCTGGTTTTCTAATCCTTGTTTCAACTATCTGTAGGCTCACACTATTCTCCGCCGATCTTATCTTATCGTCTGGCCTTCGCTGTCCTTTGCTAGTATTCTCTCATTTCACAACTGTCTTCCAAACGCACACAAACTTATCGCACCACATGCAACTTCGTTGTGGATCGGTTAATGAATTAGTTCAAGGGAGGGGTGACAAACACAGCTGGAGGGGAGGCAACCTTAAGTCACTTGATACTTTGTTCTGTCTTGTTTTCCGACATTTCTATTGACTCTGTTCTATCTTTACATCATTCTTACTGGCTCCTTTCTATGTGTTCTGGGAGTGTATGTAGTTAATAAATGGTTTTTATACGGTATATAAGATTGTGCGCCACAAAGTAAAGTGGCAGTCTCCTGAGAACATACCTTGTGTACTTCTTGGACAACTGTACTAGCTGCAGCTAATAAAATCCGATCTTTTACGCCTGACAGAGTGTCCCGTGTCTCTGTTAGTTGAGGCAGGTGAATCCAAGGAGATTTCAGGCGTACCCTGCGCCGCCAGGCCCATAAGGTTCTGGTTCTTCAGGTCCAGTTATCCCTTATTAGTGTAGAAGAGGTGTTTCTAGCAGCTTAGGCTGATAGAAGGTAGCTATAGCTGAGCAGCTTAGGCTGAATTAGGAGACATGCAAAGCTCCTAATATACCACTGGTGTCATATGCACAATATCATAAGAAAACACAATACACAGATATACTAAAAATAAAGGTACTTTATTTTTATGACAATATGCCAAAAGTATCTCAGTGAGTACCCTCAGTATGAGGATAGCAAATATACACAAGATATATATACACAATGACAACAAAGGCACAGGGACTAAGGAGAGGAACATGACGGTCAGCTAACGAGCTGCCGTGAACTCCCGTCGGACGGATGTGACGCCGAAATCGCGCGATTGGATTGTGAGCAGACCGCCCCTCGGTCTCTGCTCGGGAAGCGGCAGAAGTTTTTCCCTGTCGGACTCACGTTTGTTTGTCCCCCCGGCCCCTCTGGGCGACGGCTTGAAGGATAGGGAGGCAAGGGTGAGGATTTCCTCATCTCGCCTTCGCGCATCGGACTGGGAGCCTGGGCGCTTGAGACTCGGGAAAGCTGCGGTAGCATTTCCCCGTCGGATCCGCGTGTGTTTGTGCCCCCGGCCCCCCCGGGCGACCGCTTGAATGATAGGGAGGCGAGGGTGAGGGTTCTCCCCTCGCGCCTTCGCGCACCGGATTGGGGAACCTGGGAGCTCGAGCCTCGGACCTCCCGTTTCAGCGTTTCTTGGCGGTAGCCCCTGGAGCTGTGCCAGCAGAGCAAGGAGCAGCAAAAGACTGTGACATTGTATTTTTGGCGGCTTGGGGGGGGGAGCCTGGGCGATTTAGTCCTTTGATTATAACTTGATTATAGCCTGTCTTTAGCAGGCAGAGACTGTTAATAATATCGATGCCGCCTTCCCAGGAGTATTGGGGGGCTTAAAGAAAACGTATATACATGTGAAAGAGTTGCAAAAATAAGCAGTTGCAAGAGTTTTCTATTAGAAGTTTGTACTAGAGGAACTTCGTGCCTAATATCGTGTTTTTCAGCTGCATATTCGCCAGGGATTGCTACGTTTCAGCGCTTGTTATTTTATAATCACAAAACCTGTGCAAAATTGGCTGCTTTATACAGAAGGGTTTTGAGACACAGATGGACACCAAAATTCAACGCTCTTGTATTCATGGTGCTTTGCTGTTTCTTGGAAGGGCTGAGAGTTAAATTGTTGTTTCAATAGAGAGTTCCTCAGGTTTAAGGGTCTTGAGAAAAGAGGTGGGACATCGCTTAGATAGGTTCCCCGTCGGGTGGGGGTACTTGGTCCCTCACACCTTGTGCTGTGTTTCCCTGGATTTCTAGGCGTTAGAAAGAGAAAGAGAGGGGGCAAGAAAGATACTTCTGTTATTGCGCTCTGTTAATTTAACTCTTCCTCTCTAAAGTGTTTTCCTTTTTCCGACTTTTGTCGGGAAAACTAGGGAGGAAAAATGGCAAATAAGAAGGGGGGTCATTAACTACGGGGAGGGGTGGCGGGGTGTCTTGGAAACAGGCTCTAAACTCCAGTATTTGGACAGAAGCGGCAAAGGGTGTGCGACGTGGGAGATCTTATACCTCCCGCTGCTCTCTCCGTGGGAGCCTCCCGGAGACCCCGGGGTTCCACACCAGAACCAACTTAAGTGGGAAGGGGGTAAGAAAGGAGTGCGAGGGTGTTGGAACCCCGCAGTGCATGTCATTAATCAAGCGTCGCCCCATGGGTGCCCGGGCAGAAGTCAACGATGTGATTGTGGCCAGGAAAAGTAAGTCCCGGTACCCGTGGTGCAAGTGCTAATCTTCGGACTCATGTGTCTAGAACTACAATAACAGGCATAGCGGACCTAGATCCTAAAATCTATGGTGAAGGGCCATCCCACACAACACTACTAGTGGATCATCCCTTACCCCACCAGGAGGAGAGTCAAATTGAGATCCAGGGGAGGAGTGATTCGTTGATCACAAGGTACTTTCAGACCACAATTCCTCCACCACAGGATATGGCAAACGTTAAACCGGCTTTAGGCAAGTTAGGGGTTTCTAAGCTAGTTGAAGGCGGTTCAGCTGTCGGCCCAGCACAAGAACTGTTAGATATGGAACCAGCTATACTGAGAGAGGGCCCTTTTAAGACACTACCCTTGCCGGAAGTTGATGGTAATTTCTCCAGTGGATCAATATCACATGACTTGGATGTACAGGCTCTGTTAATTTCTCTTACTAAAGAAATTAGAGGGAAATTCGAAATTTCAGAAACTAATCAAACTAGGATTCGGGAAGCCTGTGAGGTTTTGGAAAGTAAAATCAACCTGTTATCAGACCGGCTGGGGAAACTAGAGGCTGTGGTGGAGGCCCACGAGGAACGAGTGTTAGCTCAATCTAAGGACATTTCACAATTGAAACGGGGAGAAAAGATGTTGCAAGATAGACTGGAAATGTTGGAAAATAACATGAGGAAAAACAATATAAGGCTCTTGGGAGTTCCAGAGGGCTAGGAAGGGGAAAATATTAAGAACTATGTGATCTCCCTGATTAGGGAGGTCCTCCCCAGTATGGTAGGGATCAATCTGGAGGATGACATTCAGAGAGTCCACCGTGATCCTTTCAAGAAAAATCCAGGAAGGAAAAACCCCAGGAGGATTTTGATAAATTTCAACACATACTCTATTAAGGAAAGAATCTTGTTCGAAGCCCTCAAGGTTGGGGCTTTTCCTAAGGGGGAATGGTCTCTTAGGATAAGATCTGATGTGTCTAAGGCAACGTTAGATAGGCAGTGGGAGCTGGAAAATTTTATGCAGGAGCTCCGTGAACTAGGGGCGACAGTCCAACTAAGGTTCCCGGCAGCTCTCTGTATAATGTGGAAGAATAAAATGTACAATATGAGAGACCCTGGGGAGGTCAGTATATTTATAGATCAGATCAAGGCGTCTCAATAAGACCTAGTGGAAAGCCCCCGTCCGGCGTGGGGTTCGAAGATAGGATAATAGGATGGTTATCCCAGTAGAAACAGGGAGGTTTCCTCTGGGGGGGAATGGGGTTTTGGGGGTATGTTGGTGGTGGGTGTAGAGGTGGGTGGCACGGGGAGTCGGGGTTTGTTCTGGGTTTGGTGGGTTGAAAGGGATAAAATAAGAAAGTCCTCATATGTTGCTAATATAGGTCAGGGGGGTTGGTGTTCTTCCTTTTTTTTTTTTTTTTTTCCTTCTCGTTATGAACGATCATGCAGGGTATTGAAAAGTTGAGATTTCTATCATGGAACGTGAATGGGTTAAGGGTGTCTGGTAGGAGGAGGAAGATCTTTGAGTATTTGCGTTTGGTTGAGGAGGAGATTATTATATTGCAGGAAACCCATCTTCACCAAACTGAATGGGAGGCATGGCTTAAACAGCTGAATTGGGTTGTGTTTAGCGTATGCTCTTCTCAAACTAGTACAATAAAAGGTGTGGCAGTTTTGATTAAGAAATCTATGAGGTTCAGGGTAGGAATAGTACATGCTGACCCTAGAGGGAGGTGGGTAGTGGTAGAGCTGTGTGTAGGCGGTCACTGGATTACAGTGTCGGGTTACTACGGGCCAAATATTGACGACCCATCGCCATTTCAAGACTTATTTAATATTTTACTCTCAGCTAGGTATCCAGTGGTGTTGGGTGGGGATTTTAATATATTGCTAGACCCTGCACAGGACAAGTCAACCCCCCGGGGTACGGTTAATTCACCTAAAACAAGGGCATTGGTGAAGCAAGCGATGCAGGATTTAGGCTTGGTAGATGCCTGGCACTGGAGAAGGGGAGAAGGAGATAGATATACATTTCACAATAAAAAATATGGGCATAGATCTAGAATAGATCTTTTTTTAATTCATAAAAGTTTATGCCCGGAGGTAAGAAGGGTAGCCCACAATACAGCACACATGTCAGACCATTCTGCAGTAATACTACATTTAGATATTAGGGTTAGTAACAGGACAATTAGGAGCACAATCAATCGTGCTCTATTTTTAGATGACACATCAGTAGAAGTGTTAAAAAAAGATACTAGAGAATTCTTTCAGGTGAATCAAGGAACAGCAAGTTTGTGGTGTGTTTGGGATGCGTTTAAGGCTTTTATAAGAGGGAGGCTAGTCAACCTTGCAGCTTATAAGAACCATGAAGAGAGGGAAAAGTTGGGAAACATGGAGTCATCATTGAAAACCTTTCAGGTTGCAAGGTATAATGCGCAGTTAGAAGGGAAAACGGACTTAGTAATGGAGCTGTCTTGTCAAGAGGAAAAGGCCCGGTCCAGTCTAGACGCTTTTTTGGAAAACCGCTGTAGGTTAAAATGGGAAAGTAGTCAGTATGCTCATTTTGATTATGGAGAAGGTTGCAGTAAACTGTTAGCGTGGAAGGTTAAGTCGGACCTTTCCAAAAGGCACATTTTATCAGTCAAATCAGAGCCTACGAATCAGGTCTGTACGGAGCAAGAGGAGATTGAGGGGGCATTCGTATCTTTCTTTCAGGAGATATATTCAGAAAGTTCGGTCAACTTGGAGGAGCCGGTAAGAGAATTTTTAGATAATGTAGATCTCCCAGTTTTAGAGGAGTCGAAGATGCTCCTATTGAATGATAAGCTAAATGAGGCTGAGTTGGCGGAAGGTTTAAAGGCACTAAAAAAGGGTAAGGCAGCGGGGCCAGATAGTCTCCCTAATGAATTATATAGGGCTTTGGGGGAGGAACTTACCCCATTTTTATTAGAGCTATTCAACTCTATGTTGATAGAAGGGGCCCAAATTCCCAATTCCTGGAGAGAGGCGACAATTTGCTTATTGTTAAAGCCGGGTAAGGATTCCACGTCTTGTTCCTCCTATAGGCCCATCTCTTTGCTGAACGCAGACTATAAACTTTATTCAGGACTTTTAGCCAAGAGGTTGGGGAGAGTCGTTGGCAATCTAATCCATCCGGACCAAAAGGGTTTCATGAAGGGGAGGCAGCTTCACGAGATAACTCACAAGTTATTTGCTGCAGTTGATTTGGCGGCCCACGAGAAGGTGCCACTGGCGATCTTGTCTTTTGATGCGGCCAAGGCCTTTGACCATGTGAATTGGTTGTTTCTAAAGGCAGTTCTGGAAAAAGCAGGCTTGGGAATCCCTTTTATTAGGGCGATAGGGGAACTGTATAGATGTCCCCTAGCGAGAATTTTGGTCAATGGCCATTTAACACAAGAATTTAGGATCAGGCGAGGTACGAGACAGGGATGCCCCCTATCTCCTTTGCTTTTTAATTTATACATTGAACCCTTGGCAACTCTACTTCGGTCTTCTAAAGAGATTACCCCATTTCGAACTGGGGGATGGGAAAAAAAACTAGCCTTATATGCAGATGATTTGATGATATATACGAGTGATGTTAGCTCTACTCTACCTAGGGTCATTGCTTTGATGGAACAATTTGGTAGACTTTCTGGGTACAGCATAAACGCAGAAAAGACAGAAATAATGTGTTGGAATTTGTTGTATGCTTCCCCTTTAGTTAAACAAGAGATTAGATATTTGGGTATTCAATTAACAGCTGATCTTAACGAGGTAGCTAAATTGAACTTTGATATAGTATATAGGGAAACCAAAAAACTGTTAAAAGCGTGGGCTGCTCTTCCTCTTACGATAATTGGGAGATCTAATATCTTGAAGATGTGTATCCTTCCAAAATTTACTTTTTTGTTTAACACTATCCCATTAGAGTTTGAGAAGAGCTGGTTTAAAAAACTACAAGGGGAGTTATCCTCATTTGTATGGGCTTCCAAGGGAGTTAGGATTGCTTGGAAGAAGTTGAGTAGAAAAAGGGAATGGGGAGGTATTGCGTCTCCAGACCTTTTTAAGTACTATTTGGCTTTTCACTTAAAAAATATTAGAGTTTTATTGAATAAAAAGTCTGAGCACGATTCAGTCTGGGGAGCATTAACGGCTCACCTTGAAGAAGGAGCAGATCATTTTTTATATAAATTTGGACACCCCAGTTACTTCAAGAAGGTTCGCTTGAAACTCCCCAGGCATGCATGTAACGTTTGGATGCATTTTCGGAGGGCGTTAGAGATACCTTATTTTTGTAGTTCAGCTCCCATTTGGGATTCGCCTGGCACTCCGGAATGCCTTATAGACAAACTATCAACTCCTTTGAGAACAAGTGGGGTGGAAAAATGGGGCCAGTTGATGGAAGGGATGAAGTGTTAAGCTGGGGCGCATTCCAGGAAAGTACTGGTGGGACAGTTTCTAGATTTAAGTATCTTCAAATATCTAGTTGGGTAAAGTCCCGTCGAATTGGAGAAATAGGGAGGAGTATATGGGAAGGGAAGCTAAATCAGAGAACCATCAACAAAGAGGTTGCATTGTGGTACCACGCTTTGTTAGAAACATCAGATGATAGCGCTTCCCTCCCCTTGTCGAAGTGGGGAGCGACTTTTCCAACTTTAGATGTTATAACACTGTGGCAAAAGTCTTGTTCAATATTGTGGCTTACTACCAGTCCTGCGGGGCTGAAGAAAAATCACTTGTTCACACTCCATAGGGTTTATTGGACTCCGGACAAATTAACAGCTATTGGGAAAACTCAGAAAAATTGCCCAAGGTGCGGGGATGATAAGGCGGATGATATCCATATGTTTTGGCACTGCGCAAAGTTGTTGAATTATTGGGGGGACATAGAGAGTATTTTTAAAGTAATCTTTAATGTAAACTTAGTTGTAAATTCAGCATCAGTGGTGTTTGGGGTGTGGGAACAAGATACAAACTATCAGAAATTGTCAGTTCAGCAGGAGCATTTGTTGTTCATATTAATTCTTCTAGCTAGGCGAGAAATTTGTCGTAAATGGATTGATCCTCTTCCTCCTCGTGTGTTGGATTGGCAGATAGCTGTAAATCGAATCTGTACACTGGAACAACGGGGCCCCCTGTCTAGAAAAGATAATTTTTGGTTATATTGGGAAAATGTGTATCAATAACATATTATTTCTTTGTCATATAAGCTCCTTACACTTTGGAATTTTTAAAGTCCAATGATTAAGATCTCCCCCTCGCTCTCTGGAGGTGCTGCTTTGGCTATGATTGAAAGTGATAACTTTTGATCAATGACACCCGTACGAGAAAGTATAATCAGTAGATTAGAGGGGATGATCTACTGAGGTTTGGGCTATGTACTTGGTGGCATGTTGTCGTTTGTCGTGCCAATGCCTTTCCTACTTAACCAAAGCAGGGGTGATGAATATGAGGACAATAAAAGAATAAAAAAAAAAAAAAAAAAAAAAAAAGATATATGTACACAATACCAAAAATATGCAGTAAAGGCAAAAGGAAGTAATGCAAGCAATGTATAGTCACAATAGATTGCAATAGGAGCACATAGGTATAGGGGCAACACAAACCATATACTCCAAAAGTGGAATGCGAACCACGAATGGACCCCAAACCTATGTGAGCTTGTAGAGGGTCGCAGGGACTGTAAGAAAACAGTGAGGGTTAGAAAAATAGCCCACCCCAAGACCCTGAAAAGTAGGTGTAAAGTGCACCTATATTCCCCAGAGAGCACAGAAGTCGTGATAGGGGAATTCTGCAAGGAAGACCAACAGCAGCAATGCAACAAAGGTGGATTTCCGGATGAGAGTACCTGTGGAACAAGGGGACCAAGTCCAAGAGTCGCGACAAAGTCGAGATTGGGCAGATGCCCAGGAAATGCCAGCTGAGGATGCAAAGAAGCTGCCACCGGATGGTAGAAGCTGTGGATTCTGCAAGAACGAAGAGGGCTAGAAACTTCCCCTTTAGAGGATGGATGTCCCACGTCGTGAAGAAGCTTGAGAATTGTTCCCACGCAGAAAGACCACAAACAAGCCTTGCTAGCTGCAAGGGTCGCGGTAAGGGTTTTTGGATGCTGCTGTGGCCAGGAGGAACCAGGATGTCACCAATTGCGTGAGGAGACAGAGGGGTCGCCCAGCAAGATAGGGAGCCCTCACAGAAGCAGGCAGCACCCGCACAAGTGCCGGAACAGGCACTACGAAGAGGAGTGAACCGGAGCTCACCCGAAGTCACAAAAGGAGATCCCACGACGCCGGAGGACAACTCAGGAGGTTGTGCACTGCAGGTTAGAGTGTCGGGGACCCAGGCTTGGCTGTGCACAAAGGAAATCCTGGAAGAGTGCACAGGAGCCGGAGCAGCTGCAAATCATGCCGTACCCAGCAATGCAGTCTAGCGTGGGGAGGCAAGGACTTACCTCCACCAAACTTGGACCGAAGGGTCACTGGACTGTGGGAGTCACTTGGACAGAGTTGCTGAGTTCCAGGGACCACGCTCGTCGTGCTGAGAGGGGAACCAGAGGACCGGTGATGCAGTTCTTTTGGTGCCTGCGGTTGCAGGGGGAAGATTCCGTCGACCCATGGGAGATTTCTTCGGAGCTTTTAGTGCATAGAGGAGGCAGACTACCCCCACAGCATTCACCACCAGGAAAACAGTCGAGAAGGCAGCAGGATCAGTGATACAAGGTTGCAGTAGTCGTCTTTGCTACTTTGTTGCGGTTTTGCAGGCGTCCTGAGCAGTCAGCGGTCGATTCCTTGGCAGAAGGTGAAGAGAGAGATGCAGAGGAACTCTGATGAGCTCTTGCATTCGTTATCTAAAGAATTCCCCAAAGCAGAGACCCTAAGTAGCCAGAAAAGGAGGTTTGGCTACCTAGGAAGGAGGATAGGCTAGAAGCACAGGTAAGAGCCTATCAGGAGGAGTCTCTGACATCACCTGCTGCCACTGGCCACTCAGAGCAGTCCAGTGTGCCAGCAGCACCTCTGTTTCCAAGATGGCAGAGGTCTGGAGCACACTGGAGGAGCTCTGGGCACCTCCCAGGGGAGGTGCAGGTCAGGGGAGTGGTCACTCCCCTTTCCTTTGTCCAGTTTCGCGCCAGAGCAGGGCTCGGGGATCCCTGAACCAGTGCTGACTGGCTTATGCAGAGATTGGCACCATCGGTGCCCATCAAAGCATTTCCAGAGGCTGGGGGAGGCTACTCCTCCCCAGCCCTGACACCTTTTTCCAAAGGAAGAGGGTGTAACACCCTCTCTCTGAGGAAGTCCTTCGTTCTGCCTTCCTGGGCCAGGCCTGGCTGGAACCCAGGAGGGCAGAAACCTGTCTGAGGGGTTGGCAGCAGCAGCAGCTGCAGTGAAACCCCAGGAAAGGTAGTTTGGCAGTACCCGGGTCTGTGCTAGAGACTAGGGGGATCATGGAATTGTCTCCCCAATGCCAGAATGGCATTGGGGTAACAATTCCATGATCTTAGACATGTTACATGGCCATGTTCGGAGTTACCATTGTGAGGCTGTATGTAGGTAGTGACCTATGTACAGTGCACGCGTGTAATGGTGTCCCCGCACTCACAAAGTCCGGGGAATTTGCCCTGAATGATGTGGGGGCACCTTGGCTAGTGCCAGGGTGCCCACACACTAAGTAACTTAGCACCCAACCTTTACCAGGTAAAGGTTAGACATATAGGTGACTTATAAGTTACATAAGTGCAGTGGTATATGGCTGTGAAATAACGTGGACGTTATTTCACTCAGGCTGTGGAGGCAGGCCTGTGTAAGAATTATCACAGCTCCCTATGGGTGGCAAAAGAAATGCTGCAGCCCATAGGGATCTCCTGGAACCCCAATACCCTGGGTACCTCAGTACCATATACTAGGGAATTATGAGGGTGTTCCAGTATGCCAATGTGAATTGGTGAAATTGGTCACTAGCCTGTTAGTGACAATTTGGAAAGCAAAGAGAGAGCATAACCACTGAGGTTCTGGTTAGACGAGCCTCACTGAGACAGTTAGTTATCACACAGGGAACACATATAGGGCACACTTATGAGCACTGGGGCCCTAGCTGGCAGGGTCCCAGTGACACATACACTAAAACAACATATATACAGTGAAATATGGGGGTAACATGCCAGGCAAGATGGTACTTTCCTACACAACCTCCCCCCCAAACGAAGGACAATAAGACTAGCCATGACCTGATGAGTCTTCATTGTCTAAGTGGAAATATCTGGAGAGTCCATCTGCATTGGAGTGGGTACTTCCAGGTCTATGTTCCACTGTATAGTCCATTCCCTGTAGAGATATGGACCACCTCAACAATTTAGGGTTTTCACTCTTCATTTGTTTTAGCCAAAGTAGAGGTTTGAGGTCTGTCTGAACAATGAAGTGAGAGCCAAACAGGTATGGCCTCAACTTCTTCAGTGCCCAGACCACAGCAAAGGCCTCCCTCTCTATGGCAGACCAACGCTTTTCTCTAGGGGTCAACCTCCTGCTGATAAAAGCAACAGGTTGATCCTGGCCCTCAGAATTGAGTTGAGATAAGACTGCCCCTACCCCTCATTCAGATTAATCAGTTTGAACAATTAATTTCTTGGAGTAACATGGGCTTTTTAGGACAGGTGCAGTGCACATGGCCCGTTTCAGCTCCTCAAAAGCTTTCTGACAGCTAGCTGTCCACAATACCTTTTTAGGCACTTTCTTAGAATGGAGGTCATTAAGAGGGGCTGCTATGAAGCCATAGTTCTTTATGAACCTCCTGTAATACCCAGTGAGGCCTAAGAAGGCTCTCACCTGGGTCGGAGTTGTAGGGGGAACCCAATCTACGATAGTTTGGATTTTCCCCTGAAGTGGTGCAATCTGTTCTCCACCTACAAGGTGTCCCAGATAAACCACTTTCCCCTGTCCTATCTGGCACTTTGAAGCCTTCATAGTGAGGCCTGCCTTTTGCAGGGCCTCCAAAACTTTCCCCAGGTGGACCAGGTGATCATCCCAGGTGGAGCTAAAGACAGCTATATCATCTAGATATGCTGCACTAAAAGCCTCCAACCCTTGCAGGACTGTATTCACCAACCTCTGAAAAGTGGCAGGTGCATTTTTCAAACCAAAGGGCATTACTGTGAATTGGTAGTGCCCTCCAATAGTCGAAAATGCAGTTTTTGCTTTAGCATCCTCTGATAACTTGATCTGCCAATACCCTGCAGTCAAATCAAAGGTGCTTAGATACTTGGCAGATGCCAGTGTATCTATTAGCTCATCTGCCCTGGGTATAGGGTGAGCATCAGTTTTATTTACCTGGTTGAGACCTCTGTAATCTACACAAAATCCAATTTCCCTTTTCTCATCTTTGGAATGAGGCTTTGGTACAAGTACCACAGGAGAGGCCCATGGACTTTCAGAGTGCTCAACCACTCCCAGTTCAAGCATTTTCTGAACCTCTTGTTTGATGCAGTCCCTGACATGGTCAGGCTGCCTATAGATTTTACTTTTGACAGGTATGCTGTCTCCAGTATCTATAGTGTGTTCACACCAAGAAGTGGTGCCTGGCACAGTCGAAAAGAGTTCAGAAAAATGACCCAGGAGATTTATGCAGTGGTCTTTCTGCTCAGCAGTAAGACAATCTGCTAAAACTACACCTTCCACTAGAGCATCTTGTTCTGTGGAAGAGAAGAGATCAGGGAGAGGATCACTCTCTTCTTCCTGTCCTTCATCTGTTGCCATGAGCAGGGTGAGATCAGCCCTGTCATAGTAGGGTTTCAGGCGATTGACATGGAGCACCCTAAGGGGACTCCTGGTAGTGCCCAAGTCAACCAAGTAGGTGACTTCTCCCTTCTTTTCAACAATAATGTGGGGTCCACTCCATTTGTCTTGGAGTGCTCTTGGGGCCACAGGCTCCAAGACCCACACTTTCTGCCCTGGTTGGTACTGAATCAGAACAGCCTTCTGGTCATGCCATTGCTTTTGGAGCTCTTGGCTGGCCTGAAGGTTTATGCTAGCCTTTTTCATATACTCACACATTCTGGATCTTAGGCCAAGTACATAGTCCACTATGTCTTGCTTAGGAGCTTTTAAAGGTTGTTCCCAACCCTCCTCTTACCTCTTACAAGGGTGCCCAAATAGGAGTTCAAAGGGGCTGAAGCCCACTCCTTTCTGGGGTACCTCCCTGTAAGCAAAAAGGAGGCAAGGTAACAGGACATCCCATCTCCTCCTGAGTTTTTCAGGGAGTCCCATTATCATTCCTTTGAGAGTTTTGTTAAACCTCTCAACCAGTCCATTTGTTTGTGGATGATAAGATGTGGTGAACTTGTATGTTACACCACATTCCTTCCACATGCCCATTAAGGATGCAGACATAAAGTTGCTACCCCTGTCTGATACCACCTCTTTTGGGAAACCCACTCTGGAAAAGATTCCCAGGAGGGCTTTTGCCACTGCAGGAGCTGTAGTGGTCCTTAGAGGAATTGCTTCAGGATATCTTGCGGCATGGTCCACTACCATCAAGATAAACCTATTGCCTGAAGCAGTAGGAGGGTCAAGGGGGCCACCTATGTCAACCCCTATGTGAGAAAGTAGCCTCTTTCTAGCCTTGCTACCCCCACTTTTGGCCTGTTTGTGAGTGTATGTCAGGGTGTTTTCACTGTCTCACTGGGATCCTGCTAGCCAGGGCCCAGTGCTCATAGTGAAGACCCTATGTTTTCAGTATGTTTGTTATGTGTCACTGGGACCCTGCTAGCCAGGACCCCAGTGCTCATAAGTTTGTGACCTATATGTATGTGTTCTCTGTGTGATGCCTAACTGTCTCACTGACGCTCTGCTAACCAGAACCTCAGTGGTTATGCTCTCTCTTTACAAATTGTCACTAACAGGCTAGTGACCAATTTCACCAATTCACATTGGCATACTGGAACACCCTTATAATTCCCTAGTATATGGTACTGAGGAACCCAGGGTATTGGGGTTCCAGGAGATCCCTATGGGCTGCAGCATTTCTTGTGCCACCCATAGGGAGCTCTGACAATTCTTACACTAAGGCCCTCATTCTGACCCTGGCGGTCGGCGGAGAGACGGCGGTCGGACCGCGAACAGACCGGCGGTATTAAAAATGGCATTCTGACCGCGGCGGTCCCCGCCGCGACCGACCGCCACTTCTCCACTCCGACCGCCACGGCGGTCATGACCGCCGGGCTGGAGTTTGCGCACTCCGGCCCGGCGGTCGTCCCAAGACCGTCAAGGGTATTATGACCCTGCCTACCGCCGCGGTTTCTTGCGGGCGGGAACCGCCGTGCGAACCATGGCGGTAAGCACTATCGGGGCCAGGGAATTCCTTCCCTGGCACTGATAGGGGTCTCCCCCACCCCCCACTACCCACCCGAGTCCTCCCCCCACACCCTCCACCCCCCTGCCACCCCCCAGAGGTGGTACGAACCCCCTCCCCACCCCCAGCCCGACATGCACATACATGCACCCCGACATGCACACACCCCCAACATGCACATATACACACCCCCTACACACACATACACAACGGGGACACATACCCGCACACATACATGCAGACATGCGCACCTGCCGAACAGCACACATTACCCATAGACACAGCAGCACCCCCCGCCCGCATACACGCACTCACACACCCCCTCTACACACTCACACGCACACCCCCATGCACGCCCACATCACACAACACCCCCCCACCCCCTCCCCTCACGGACGATCAACTTACCTTGTGCGTTGGTCCTCCGGGAGGCGACGGGAGCCATGGGGAGGTGACCGCCAACAGAAGACCGCCAACAGAAGACCGCCACACAGAAATGTGGGTCGTAATTCTGTGGGCGGTGTTCTGCTGGCGTGGCGGTGGAGGTTGTCCAGTCTCCACTTTCCCGCCGACCGCCAGTGTGGCTGCTGGCGGTTTTCCGGCGGAACGCTCCCAGCGGTCAGAATGCGCACAGCGGCATACCGCCGCGGTCGGCAGTCTTCACCGCGGCGGTAACTCGGCGGTCTTGCGAAAAGACCGCCAGGGTCAGAATGAGGGCCTAAGTAACTTAGCACCCAAACTTTACCAGGTAAAGGTTAGACATATAGGTGACTTATAAGTTACTTAAGTGCAGTGGTAAATGGCTGTGAAATAACGTGGATGTTATTTCACTCAGGTTGCGGTGGCAGGGCTGTGTAAGAATTGTCAGAGCTCCCTATGGGTGGCAAAAGAAATGCTGCAGCCCATAGGGATCTCCTGGAAACCCAATACCCTGGGTACCTCAGTACCATATACTAGGGAATTATAAGGGTGTTCCAGTATGCCAATGTGAATTGGTGAAATTGGTCACTAGCCTGTTAGTGACAATTTGGAAAGCAAAGAGAGAGCATAACCATTGAGGTTCTGGTTAGCAGAGCCTCAGTGAGACAGTTAGTCATCACACAGGGAACACATACAGGGCTAACTTATGAGCACTGGGGCCCTGGCTGGCAGGGTCCCAGTGACACATACACTAAAACAACATATATAAAGTGAAATATGGGAGTAACATGCCAGGCAAGATGGTACTTTCCCACACTGATGACTGCCGAAAGCCAGAAACACGTGTCCAGAGATACTGCACTTGCTGCACCTACTTAAGGTGAAAAACTTTTTGAAAAATGTCTCTATCTTTAAATCAAATGACTGCATTTACCATGATGCATAGGGGCTATTTTATGCTGGAGTGTGAGGCAGTGTGCTCCCTTTTTTTGTGTGTCTAATTGACGGCTCCCGTGAGCCTACGAGCTGACGAGCTCTGGTGAGGCACCTGCTCGCCCACTGAGTGGTACAAAAACCTGTGAAGACGTTCAGCGACATTTCAAGCAACCCCTTCAGATATATTTTCTCTCTGCTGATGACGGACGAAAGCCAGAAACACGTGTCCAGAGATACTAAACTTGCTGCACCTACTTAAGGTGAAAAACTTTTTGAAAAATGTCTCTATATTTAAATCAAATGACGGCATTTACCATGATGGAGAGGGGCTATTTTATGCTGGAGTGTGAGGCAGTGTGCTCCCTTTTTTTGTGTGTCTAATTGACGGCTCCCGTGCGCCTACGAGCTGACGAGCTCTGGTGAGGCACCTGCTCGCCTATGGCGCCTATGGAGTGGTACAAAAATCTGTGAAGACGTTCGGGGGCATTTCAGGCAACCCCTTCAGATATATTTTCTCTCAGCTGAGGACGGCCGAAAGCCAGAAATACGTGTCCAGAGATACTGCACTTGCTGCACCTACTTAAGGTGAAAGACTTTTTGAAAAATGTCTATATCTTTAAAACAAATGACTGCATTTACCATGATGGATAGGGGCTATTTTATGCTGGAGTGTGAGGCAGTGTGCTCCCTTTTTTTGTGTGTCTAATTAACGGCTCCCGTGAGCCTACGAGCTGACGAGCTCTGGTGAGGAACCTGCTCGCCCACTGAGTGGTACAAAATCCTGTGAAGACGTTCGGCGGCATTTCAAGCAACCCCTTCAGATATATTTTCTCTCTGCTGATGACGGTCGAAAGCCAGAAACATGTGTCCAGAGATACTGCACTTGCTTCACCTACTTAAGGTGAAATACTTTTTGAAAAATGTCTCTATCTTTAAATCAAATGACTGCATTTACCATGATGCACAGGGGCTATTTTATGCTGGAGTGTGAGGCAGTCTGCTCCCTTTTTTTTGTGTCTAATTGACGGCTCCCATGAGCCTACGAGCTGAAGAGCTCTGGTGAGGCGCCTGCTCGCCTACTGAGTGGTACAAAAACCTGTGAAGACGTTCTGCAGCATTTGAAGCAACCCCTTCAGATATATTTTCTCTCTGCTAATGACGGCCGAAAGCCAGAAACACGTGTCCAGAGATACTGCACTTGCTGCACCTACTTAAGGTGAAAAACGTTTTGAAAAATGTCTCTATCTTTAAATCAAATTACTGCATTTACCATGATGCATAGGGGCTATTTTATACTGGAGTGTGAGGCAGTGTGCTCCCTTTTTTTGTGTGTCTAATTGACGGCTCCCGTGAGCCTACGAGCTGACGAGCTCTGGTGAGGCACCTGCTCGCCTACGGAGTGGTACAAAAACCTGTGAAGACGTTCGGGGGCATTTCAAGCAACCCCTTCAGATATATTTTCTCTCAGCTGATGACGGCCGAAAGCCAGAAACATGTGTCCAGAGATACTGCACTTGCTGCACCTACTTAAAGTGAAAGACTTTTTGAAAAATGTCTCTATCTTTAATTCAAATGACTGCATTTACCATGATGGATAGGGGCTATTTTATGCTGGAGTGTGAGGCAGTGTGCTCCCTTTTTTTGTGTGTCTAATTGACAGCTCCCGTGAGCCTACGAGCTGACGAGCTCTGGTGAGGCACCTGCTCGCCTACTGAGTGGTACAAAAACCTGTGAAGACGTTCGACAGCATTTCAAGCAACCCCTTTAGAGATATTTTCTCTCTGCTGATGATGGCCGAAAGTCAGAAACACGTGTCCAGAGATACTGCACTTGCTGCACCTACTTATGGTGAAAGACTTTTTGAAAAATGTCTCTATCTTTAAATCAAATGACTGCATTTACCATGATGCACAGGGGCTATTTTATGCTGGAGTGTGAGGCAGTGTGCTCCCTTTTTTTGTGTGTCTAATTGACGGCTCCCGTGAGCCTACGAGCTGACGAGCTCTTGTGAGGCACCTGCTCGCCTACGGAGTGGTAGAAAAACCTGTGAAGACGTTCGGGGGCATTTCAAGCAACCCATTCAGATATATTTTCTCTCTGCTGATGACGGCCGAAAGCCGGAAACACGTGTCCAGAGATACTGCACTTGCTGCCCCTTCTTAAGGTGAAAGACTTTTTGAAAAATGTCTCTATCTTTAAATCAAATGACTGCATTTACCAGGATGCACAGGGGCTATTTTATGCTGGAGTGTGAGGCAGTGAGCTCCCTTTTTTTGTGTGTCTAATTGAAGGGTCCCGTGAGCCTATGAGCTGACGAGCTCTGGTGAGGCACCTGCTCGCCTACTGAGTGGTACGAAAACCTGTGAAGACGTTCGGTGGCATCTCAAGCAACCCCTTCAGATATATTTTCTCTCTGCTGATGATGGCCGAAAGCCAGAAACACGTGTCCAGAGATACTGCACTTGCTGCACCTACTTAAGGTGAAATACTTTTTGAAAAATGTCTCTATCTTTAAATCAAATGACTGCATTTACCATGATGTACAGGGGCTATTTTATGCTGGAGTGTGAGGCAGTGTGCTCCCTTTTTTTGTGTGTCTAATTGACGGCTCCCATGAGCCTATGAGCTGAAGAGCTCTGGTGAGGCACCTGCTCGCCTACTGAGTGGTACAAAAACCTGTGAAGACGTTCTGCGGCATTGCAAGCAACCCCTTCAGATATATTTTCTCTCTCCTGATGACGGCCGAACGCCAAAAACACGTGTCCAGAGATACTGCACTTGCTGCACCTACTTAAGGTGAAAAACTTTTTGAAAAATGACTCTATCTTTAAACAAATGACTGCATTTACCATGATGCATAGGGGCTATTTTATGCTGGAGTGTGAAGCAGTGTGCTCCCTTTTTTTGTGTGTCTAATTGACGGCACCCGTGTGCCCACGAGCTGACGAGCTCTGGTGAGGCACCTGCTCGCCTATGGAGCCTATGGAGTGGTACAAAAATCTGTGAAGACGTTCGGGGGCATTTCAAGCAACCCCTTCAGATATATTTTCTCTCAGCTGATGACGGCCGAAAGCCAGAAACACATGTCCAGAGATACTGCACTTGCTGCACCTACTTAAGGTGAAAGACTTTTTGAAAAATGTCTCTATCTTTAAAACAAATGACTGCATTTACCATGATGGATAGGGGCTATTTTATGCTGGAGTGTGAGGCAGTGTGCTCCCTTTTTTTGTGTGTCTAATTGCCAGCTCCCGTGAGCCTACGAGCTGATGAGCTCTGGTGGGGCACCTGCTCGCCCACTGAGTGGTACAAAAACCTGTGAAGACGTTCGGCGGCATTTCAAGCAACCCCTTCAGATATATTTTCTCTCTGCTGATGACGGCCGAAAGCCAGAAACATGTGTCCAGAGATACTGCACTTGCTTCACCTACTTAAGGTGAAATACTTTTTGAAAAATGTCTCTATCTTTAAATCAAATGACTGCATTTACCATGATGCACAGGGGCTATTTTATGCTGGAGTGTGAGGCAGTCTGCTCCCTTTTTTTTGTGTCTAATTGACGGCTCCCGTGAGCCTATGAGCTGAAGTCCTCTGGTGAGGCACCTGCTCGCCTACTGAGTGGTACAAAAACCTGTGAAGACGTTCTGCAGCATTTCAAGCAACCCCTTCAGATATATTTTCTCTCTGCTAATGACGGCCGAAAGCCAGAAACATGTGTCCAGAGATACTGCACTTGCTCCACCTACTTAAGGTGAAAAACTTTTTGAAAAATGTCTCTATCTTTAAATCAACTGACTGCATTTACCATGATGCATAGGGGCTATTTTATGCTGGAGTGTGAGGCAGTGTGCTCCCTTTTTTTGTGTGTCTAATTGACGGCTCCCATGAGCCTACGAGCTGACGAGCTCTGGTGAGGCACCTGCTCGCCCACTGAGTGGTACAAAAACCAGTGAAGACATTCTGCGGCATTTCAAGCAACCCCTTCAGATATATTTTCTCTCTGCTGATGACGGCCGAAAGACAGAAACATGTGTCCAGAGATACTGCACTTGCTGCAACTACTTAAGGTGAAATACTTTTTGAAAAATGTCTCTATCTTTAAATCAAATGACTGCATTTACCATGTTGTACAGGGGCTATTTTATGCTGGAGTGTGAGGCAGTGTGCTCCCTTTTTTTGTGTGTCTAATTGACGGTTCCCGTGAGCCTATGAGCTGAAGAGCTCTGGTGAGGCACCTGCTCGCCTACTGAGTGGTACAAAAACCTGTGAAGACGTTCTGCGGCATTTCAAGCAACCCCTTCAGATATATTTTCTCTCTGCTGATGACGGCCGAAAGCCAGAAACACGTGTCCAGAGATACTGCACTTGCTGCACCTACTTAAGGTGAAAAACTTTTTGAAAAATGTCTCTATCTTTAAATCAAATGACTGCATTTACCATGATGCATAGGGGCTATTTTATGCTGGAGTGTGAGGCAGTGTGCTCTCTTTTTTGTGTGTCTAATTGACGGCTCCCGTGAGCCTACGAGCTGACGAGCTCTGGTGAGGCACCTGCTTGCCTAAGGAGTGGTACAAAAACCTGTGAAGACGTTCGGGGGCATTTCAAGCAACCCCTTCAGATATATTTTCTCTCAGCTGATGACGGCCGAAAGCCAGAAACATGTGTCCAGAGATACTGCACTTGCTGCACCTACTGAAAGTGAAAGACTTTTTGAAAAATGTCTCTATCTTTAAATCAAATGACTGCATTTACCATGATGGATAGGGGCTATTTTATGCTGGAGTGTGACGCAGTGTGCTCCCTTTTTTTGTGTGTCTAATTGACAGCTCCCGTGAGCCTACGAGCTGACGAGCTCTGGTGAGGCACCTGCTCGCCTACTCAGAGGTACAAAAACCTGTGAAGACGTTCGGCAGCATTTCAAGCAACCCCTTTAGAGATATTTTCTCTCTGCTGATGACGGCCGAAAGTCAGAAACACGTGTCCAGAGATACTGCACTTGCTGCACCTACTTAAGGTGAAAAACTTTTTGAAAAATGTCTCTATCTTGAAATCAAATGACTGCATTTACCATGATGCATAGGGGCTATTTTATACTGGAGTGTGAGGCAGTGTGCTCCCTTTTTTTGTGTGTCTAATTGACGGCTCCAGTGAGCCTACGAGCTGACGAGCTCTGGTGAGGCACCTGCTCGCCTACGGAGTGGTACAAAAACCTGTGAAGACGTTCGGGGGCATTTCAAGCAACCCCTTCAGATATATTTTCTCTCAGCTGATGACGGCCGAAAGCCAGAAACATGTGTCCAGAGATACTGCACTTGCTGCACCTACTTAAAGTGAAAGACTTTTTGAAAAATGTCTCTATCTTTAATTCAAATGACTGCATTTACCATGATGGATAGGGGCTATTTTATGCTGGAGTGTGAGGCAGTGTGCTCCCTTTTTTTGTGTGTCTAATTGACAGCTCCCGTGAGCCTACGAGCTGACGAGCTCTGGTGAGGCACCTGCTCGCCTACTGAGTGGTACAAAAACCTGTGAAGACGTTCGACAGCATTTCAAGCAACCCCTTTAGAGATATTTTCTCTCTGCTGATGACGGCCGAAAGTCAGAAACACGTGTCCAGAGATACTGCACTTGCTGCACCTACTGAAGGTGAAAGACTTTTTGAAAAATGTCTCTATCTTTAAATCAAATGACTGCATTTACCATGATGCATAGGGGCTATTTTATGCTGGAGTGTGAGGCAGTGTGCTCCCTTTTTTTGTGTGTCTAATTGACGGCTCCCATGAGCCTACGAGCTGACGAGCTCTGGTGAGGCACCTGCTCGCCCACTGAGTGGTACAAAAACCAGTGAAGACGTTCTGCGGCATTTCAAGCAACCCCTTCAAATATATTTTCTCTCTGCTGATGACGGCCGAAAGACAGAAACATGTGTCCAGAGATACTGCACTTGCTCCACCTACTTAAGGTGAAAAACTTTTTGAAAAATGTCTCTATCTTTAAATCAACTGACTGCATTTACCATGATGCATAGGGGCTATTTTATGCTGGAGTGTGAGGCAGTGTGCTCCCTTTTTTTGTGTGTCTAATTGACGGCTCCCATGAGCCTACGAGCTGACGAGCTCTGGTGAGGCACCTGCTCGCCCACTGAGTGGTACAAAAACCAGTGAAGACGTTCTGCGGCATTTCAAGCAACCCCTTCAGATATATTTTCTCTCTGCTGATGACGGCCGAAAGACAGAAACATGTGTCCAGAGATACTGCACTTGCTGCAACTACTTAAGGTGAAATACTTTTTGAAAAATGTCTCTATCTTTAAATCAAATGACTGCATTTACCATGTTGTACAGGGGCTATTTTATGCTGGAGTGTGAGGCAGTGTGCTCCCTTTTTTTGTGTGTCTAATTGACGGTTCCCGTGAGCCTATGAGCTGAAGAGCTCTGGTGAGGCACCTGCTCGCCTACTGAGTGGTACAAAAACCTGTGAAGACGTTCTGCGGCATTTCAAGCAACCCCTTCAGATATATTTTCTCTCTGCTGATGACGGCTGAAAGCCAGAAACACGTGTCCAGAGATACTGCACTTGCTGCACCTACTTAAGGTGAAAAACTTTTTGAAAAATGTCTCTATCTTTAAATCAAATGACTGCATTTACCATGATGCATAGGGGCTATTTTATGCTGGAGTGTGAGGCAGTGTGCTCTCTTTTTTGTGTGTCTAATTGACGGCTCCCGTGAGCCTACGAGCTGACGAGCTCTGGTGAGGCACCTGCTTGCCTAAGGAGTGGTACAAAAACCTGTGAAGACGTTCGGGGGCATTTCAAGCAACCCCTTCAGATATATTTTCTCTCAGCTGATGACGGCCGAAAGCCAGAAACATGTGTCCAGAGATACTGCACTTGCTGCACCTACTGAAAGTGAAAGACTTTTTGAAAAATGTCTCTATCTTTAAATCAAATGACTGCATTTACCATGATGTATAGGGGCTATTTTATGCTGGAGTGTGAGGCAGTGTGCTCCCTTTTTTTGTGTGTCTAATTGACAGCTCCCGTGAGCCTACGAGCTGACGAGCTCTGGTGAGGCACCTGCTCGCCTACTCAGTGGTACAAAAACCTGTGAAGACGTTCGGCAGCATTTCAAGCAACCCCTTTAGAGATATTTTCTCTCTGCTGATGACGTCCGAAAGTCAGAAACACGTGTCCAGAGATACTGCACTTGCTGCAACTACTTAAGGTGAAAAACTTTTTGAAAAATGTCTCTATCTTGAAATCAAATGACTGCATTTACCATGATGCATAGGGGCTATTTTATACTGGAGTGTGAGGCAGTGTGCTCCCTTTTTTTGTGTGTCTAATTGACGGCTCCTGTGAGCCTACGAGCTGACGAGCTCTGGTGAGGCACCTGCTCGCCTACGGAGTGGTACAAAAACCTGTGAAGACGTTCGGGGGCATTTCAAGCAACCCCTTCAGATATATTTTCTCTCAGCTGATGACGGCCGAAAGCCAGAAACATGTGTCCAGAGATACTGCACTTGCTGCACCTACTTAAAGTGAAAGACTTTTTGAAAAATGTCTCTATCTTTAATTCAAATGACTGCATTTACCATGATGGATAGGGGCTATTTTATGCTGGAGTGTGAGGCAGTGTGCTCCCTTTTTTTGTGTGTCTAATTGACAGCTCCCGTGAGCCTACGAGCTGACGAGCTCTGGTGAGGCACCTGCTCGCCTACTGAGTGGTACAAAAACCTGTGAAGACGTTCGACAGCATTTCAAGCAACCCCTTTAGAGATATTTTCTCTCTGCTGATGACGGCCGAAAGTCAGAAACACGTGTCCAGTGATACTGCACTTGCTGCACCTACTGAAGGTGAAAGACTTTTTGAAAAATGTCTCTATCTTTAAATCAAATGACTGCATTTACCATGATGCACAGGGGCTATTTTATGCTGGAGTGTGAGGCAGTGTGCTCCCTTTTTTTGTGTGTCTAATTGACGGCTCCCGTGAGCCTACGAGCTGACGAGCTCTTGTGAGGCACCTGCTCGCCTACGGAGTGGTAGAAAAACCTGTGAAGACGTTCGGGGGCATTTCAAGCAACCCATTCAGATATATTTTCTCTCTGCTGATGACGGCCGAAAGCCGGAAACACGTGTCCAGAGATACTGCACTTGCTGCCCCTTCTTAAGGTGAAAGACTTTTTGAAAAATGTCTCTATCTTTAAATCAAATGACTGCATTTACCAGGATGCACAGGGGCTATTTTATGCTGGAGTGTGAGGCAGTGTGCTCCCTTTTTTTGTGTGTCTAATTGAAGGGTCCCGTGAGCCTATGAGCTGACGAGCTCTGGTGAGGCACCTGCTCGCCTACTGAGTGGTACGAAAACCTGTGAAGACGTTCGGTGGCATCTCAAGCAACCCCTTCAGATATATTTTCTCTCTGCTGATGATGGCCGAAAGCCAGAAACACGTGTCCAGAGATACTGCACTTGCTGCACCTACTTAAGGTGAAATACTTTTTGAAAAATGTCTCTATCTTTAAATCAAATGACTGCATTTACCATGATGTACAGGGGCTATTTTATGCTGGAGTGTGAGGCAGTGTGCTCCCTTTTTTTGTGAGTCTAATTGACGGCTCCCGTGAGCCTATGAGCTGAAGAGCTCTGGTGAGGCACCTGCTCGCCTACTGAGTGGTACAAAAACCTGTGAAGACGTTCTGCGGCATTGCAAGCAACCCCTTCAGATACATTTTCTCTCTGCTGATGACGGCCGAAAGCCAGAAACATGTGTCCAGAGATACTGCACTTGCTTCACCTACTTAAGGTGAAATACTTTTTGAAAAATGTCTCTATCTTTAAATCAAATGACTGCATTTACCATGATGCACAGGGGCTATTTTATGCTGGAGTGTGAGGCAGTCTGCTCCCTTTTTTTTGTGTCTAATTGACGGCTCCCGTGAGCCTATGAGCTGAAGAGCTCTGGTGAGGCACCTGCTCGCCTACTGAGTGGTACAAAAACCTGTGAAGACGTTCTGCAGCATTTCAAGCAACCCCTTCAGATATATTTTCTCTCTGCTATTGACGGCCGAAAGCCAGAAACATGTGTCCAGAGATACTGCACTTGCTCCACCTTCTTAAGGTGAAAAACTTTTTGAAAAATGTCTCTATCTTTAAATCAAGTGACTGCATTTACCATGATGCATAGGGGCTATTTTATGCTGGAGTGTGAGGCAGTGTGCTCCCTTTTTTTGTGTGTCTAATTGACGGCTCCCATGAGCCTACGAGCTGACGAGCTCTGGTGAGGCACCTGCTCGCCCACTGAGTGGTACAAAAACCAGTGAAGACGTTCTGCGGCATTACAAGCAACCCCTTCAGATATATTTTCTCTTTGCTGATGACGGCCGAAAGACAGAAACATGTGTCCAGAGATACTGCACTTGCTGCAACTACTTAAGGTGAAATACTTTTTGAAAAATGTCTCTATCTTTAAATCAAATGACTGCATTTACCATGATGTACAGGGGCTATTTTATGCTGGAGTGTGAGGCAGTGTGCTTCCTTTTTTTGTGTGTCTAATTGACGGTTCCCGTGAGCCTATGAGCTGAAGAGCTCTGGTGAGGCACCTGCTCGCCTACTGAGTGGTACAAAAACCTGTGAAGACGTTCTGCGGCATTTCAAGCAACCCCTTCAGATATATTTTCTCTCTGCTGATGACGGCCGAAAGCCAGAAACACGTGTCCAGAGATACTGCACTTGCTGCACCTACTTAAGGTGAAAAACTTTTTGAAAAATGTCTCTATCTTTAAATCAAATGACTGCATTTACCATGATGCATAGGGGCTATTTTATGCTGGAGTGTGAGGCAGTGTGCTCTCTTTTTTGTGTGTCTAATTGACGGCTCCCGTGAGCCTACGAGCTGACGAGCTCTGGTGAGGCACCTGCTTGCCTAAGGAGTGGTACAAAAACCTGTGAAGACGTTCGGGGGCATTTCAAGCAACCCCTTCAGATATATTTTCTCTCAGCTGATGATGGCCGAAAGCCAGAAACATGTGTCCAGAGATACTGCACTTGCTGCACCTACTGAAAGTGAAAGACTTTTTGAAAAATGTCTCTATCTTTAAATCTAATGACTGCATTTACCATGATGGATAGGGGCTATTTTATGCTGGAGTGTGAGGCAGTGTGCTCCCTTTTTTTGTGTGTCTAATTGACAGCTCCCGTGAGCCTACGAGCTGACGAGCTCTGGTGAGGCACCTGCTCGCCTACTGAGTGGTACAAAAACCTGTGAAGACGTTCGGCAGCATTTCAAGCAACCCCTTTAGAGATATTTTCTCTCTGCTGATGACGGCCGAAAGTCAGAAACACGTGTCCAGAGATACTACACTTGCTGCACCTACTTAAGATGAAAGGCTTTTTGAAAAATTTCTCTATCTTTAAATCAAATGACTGCATTTACCATGATGCATAGGGGCTATTTTATGCTGGAGTGTGAGGCAGTGGGCTCCCTTTTTTTGTGTGTCTAATTGACGGCTTCCGTGAGCCTACGAGCTGACGAGCTCTTGTGAGGCAACTGCTCGCCTACGGAGTGGTAGAAAAACCTGTGAAGACGTTCGGGGGCATTTCAAGCAACCCATTCAGATATATTTTCTCTCTGCTGATGACGGCCAAAAGCCAGAAACACGTGTCCAGAGATACTGCACTTGCTGCCCCTTCTTAAGGTGAAAGACTTTTTGAAAAATGTCTCTATCTTTAAATCAAATGACTGCATTTACCAGGATGCACAGGGGCTATTTTATGCTGGAGTGTGAGGCAGTGTGCTCCCTTTTTTTGTGTGTCTAATTGAAGGGTCCCGTGAGCCTATGAGCTGACGAGCTCTGGTGAGGCACCTGCTCGCCTACTGAGTGGTACGAAAACCTGTGAAGACGTTCGGTGGCATCTCAAGCAACCCCTTCAGATATATTTTCTCTCTGCTGATGATGGCCGAATGCCAGAAACACGTGTCCAGAGATACTGCACTTGCTGCACCTACTTAAGGTGAAATACTTTTTGAAAAATGTCTCTATCTTTAAATCAAATGACTGCATTTACCATGATGTACAGGGGCTATTTTATGCTGGAGTGTGAGGCAGTGTGCTCCCTTTTTTTGTGTGTCTAATTGACGGCTCCCGTGAGCCTATGAGCTGAAGAGCTCTGGTGAGGCACCTGCTCGCCTACTGAGTGGTACAAAAACCTGTGAAGACGTTCTGCGGCATTGCAAGCAACCCCTTCAGATATATTTTCTCTCTGCTGATGACGGCCGAAAGCCAAAAACACGTGTCCAGAGATACTGCACTTGCTGCACCTACTTAAGGTGAAAAACCTTTTGAAAAATGACTCTATCTTTAAACAAAGACTGCATTTACCATGATGCATAGGGGCTATTTTATGCTGAAGTGTGAAGCAGTGTGCTCCCTTTTTTTGTGTGTCTAATTGACGGCACCCATGCGCCCACGAGCTGACGAGCTCTGGTGAGGCACCTGCTCGCCTATGGAGCCTATGGAGTGGTACAAAAATCTGTGAAGACGTTCGGGGGCATTTCAAGCAACCCCTTCAGATATATTTTCTCTCAGCTGATGACGGCCGAAAGCCAGAAACACATGTCCAGAGATACTGCACTTGCTGCACCTACTTAAGGTGAAAGACTTTTTGAAAAACGTCTCTATCTTTAAAACAAATGACTGCATTTACCATGATGCATAGGGGCTTTTTTATGCTGGAGTGTGAGGCAGTGTGCTCCCTTTTTTTGTGTGTCTAATTGCCAGCTCCCGTGAGCCTACGAGCTGATGAGCTCTGGTGGGGCACCTGCTCGCCCACTGAGTGGTACAAAAACCTGTGAAGACGTTCGGCGGCATTTCAAGCAACCCCTTCAGATATATTTTCTCTCTGCTGATGACGGCCGAAAGCCAGAAACATGTGTCCAGAGATACTGCACTTGCTTCACCTACTTAAGGTGAAATACTTTTTGAAAAATGTCTCTATCTTTAAATCAAATGACTGCATTTACCATGATGCACAGGGGCTATTTTATGCTGGAGTGTGAGGCAGTCTGCTCCCTTTTTTTTGTGTCTAATTGACGGCTCCCGTGAGCCTATGAGCTGAAGAGCTCTGGTGAGGCACCTGCTCGCCTACTGAGTGGTACAAAAACCTGTGAAGACGTTCTGCAGCATTTCAAGCAACCCCTTCAGATATATTTTCTCTCTGCTAATGACGGCCGAAAGCCAGAAACATGTGTCCAGAGATACTGCACTTGCTCCACCTACTTAAGGTGAAAAACTTTTTGAAAAATGTCTCTATCTTTAAATCAACTGACTGCATTTACCATGATGCGTAGGGGCTATTTTATGCTGGAGTGTGAGGCAGTGTGCTCCCTTTTTTTGTGTGTCTAATTGACGGCTCCCATGAGCCTACGAGCTGACGAGCTCTGGTGAGGCACCTGCTCGCCCACTGAGTGGTACAAAAACCAGTGAAGACGTTCTGCGGCATTTCAAGCAACCCCTTCAGATATATTTTCTCTCTGCTGATGACGGCCGAAAGACAGAAACATGTGTCCAGAGATACTGCACTTGCTGCAACTACTTAAGGTGAAATACTTTTTGAAAAATGTCTCTATCTTTAAATCAAATGACTGCATTTACCATGATGTACAGGGGCTATTTTATGCTGGAGTGTGAGGCAGTGTGCTCCCTTTTTTTGTGTGTCTAATTGGCGGTTCCCGTGAGCCTATGAGCTGAAGAGCTCTGGTGAGGCACCTGCTCGCCTACTGAGTGGTACAAAAACCTGTAAAGACGTTCTGCGGCATTTCAAGCAACCCCTTCAGATATATTTTCTCTCTGCTGATGACGGCCGAAAGCCAGAAACACGTGTCCAGAGATACTGCACTTGCTGCACCTACTTAAGGTGAAAAACTTTTTGAAAAATGTCTCTATCTTTAAATCAAATGACTGCATTTACCATGATGCATAGGGGCTATTTTATGCTGGAGTGTGAGGCAGTGTGCTCTCTTTTTTGTGTGTCTAATTGACGGCTCCCGTGAGCCTACGAGCTGACGAGCTCTGGTGAGGCACCTGCTTGCCTAAGGAGTGGTACAAAAACCTGTGAAGACGTTCGGGGCATTTCAAGCAACCCCTTCAGATATATTTTCTCTCAGCTGATGACGGCCGAAAGCCAGAAACATGTGTCCAGAGATACTGCACTTGCTGCACCTACTGAAAGTGAAAGACTTTTTGAAAAATGTCTCTATCTTTAAATCAAATGACTGCATTTACCATGATGGATAGGGGCTATTTTATGCTGGAGTGTGAGGCAGTGTGCTCCCTTTTTTTGTGTGTCTAATTGACAGCTCCCGTGAGCCTACGAGCTGACGAGGTCTGGTGAGGCACCTGCTCGCCTACTGAGTGGTACAAAAACCTGTGAAGACGTTCGGCAGCATTTCAAGCAACCCCTTTAGAGATATTTTCTCTCTGCTGATGACGGCCGAAAGTCAGAAACACGTGTCCAGAGATACTGCACTTGCTGCACCTACTTAAGGTGAAAAACTTTTTGAAAAATGTCTCTATCTTTAAATCAAATGACTGCATTTACCATGATGCATAGGGGCTATTTTATACTGGAGTGTGAGGCAGTGTGCTCCCTTTTTTTGTGTGTCTAATTGACGGCTCCCGTGAGCCTACGAGCTGACGAGCTCTGGTGAGGCACCTGCTCGCCTACGGAGTGGTACAAAAACCTGTGAAGACGTTCGGGGGCATTTCAAGCAACCCCTTCAGATATATTTTCTCTCAGCTGATGACGGCCGAAAGCCAGAAACATGTGTCCAGAGATACTGCACTTGCTGCACCTACTTAAAGTGAAAGACTTTTTGAAAAATGTCTCTATCTTTAATTCAAATGACTGCATTTACCATGATGGATAGGGGCTATTTTATGCTGGAGTGTGAGGCAGTGTGCTCCCTTTTTTTGTGTGTCTAATTGACAGCTCCCGTGAGCCTACGAGCTGACAAGCTCTGGTGAGGCACCTGCTCGCCTACTGAGTGGTACAAAAACCTGTGAAGACTTTCAACAGCATTTCAAGCAACCCCTTTAGAGATATTTTCTCTCTGCTGATGACGGCCGAAAGTCAGAAACACGTGTCCAGAGATACTGCACTTGCTGCACCTACTGAAGGTGAAAGACTTTTTGAAAAATGTCTCTATCTTTAAAGCAAATGACTGCATTTACCATGATGCACAGGGGCTATTTTATGCTGGAGTGTGAGGCAGTGTGCTCCCTTTTTTTTTGTGCGTAATTGACGGCTCCCGTGAGCCTACGAGCTGACGAGCTCTTGTGAGGCACCTGCTCGCCTACAGAGTGGTAGAAAAACCTGTGAAGACGTTCGGGGGCATTTCAAGCAACCCATTCAGATATATTTTCTCTCTGCTGATGACGGCCGAAAGCCGGAAACACGTGTCCAGAGATACTGCACTTGCTGCCCCTTCTTAAGGTGAAAGACTTTTTGAAAAATGTCTCTATCTTTAAATCAAATGACTGCATTTACCAGGATGCACAGGGGCTATTTTATGCTGGAGTGTGAGGCAGTGTGCTCCCTTTTTTTGTGTGTCTAATTGAAGGGTCCGGTGAGCCTATGAGCTGACGAGCTCTGGTGAGGCACCTGCTCGCCTACTGAGTGGTACGAAAACCTGTGAAGACGTTCGGTGGCATCTCAAGCAACCCCTTCAGATATATTTTCTCTCTGCTGATGATGGCCGAAAGCCAGAAACACGTGTCCAGAGATACTGCACTTGCTGCACCTACTTAAGGTGAAATACTTTTTGAAAAATGTCTCTATCTTTAAATCAAATGACTGCATTTACCATGATGTACAGGGGCTATTTTATGCTGGAGTGTGAGGCAGTGTGCTCCCTTTTTTTGTGAGTCTAATTGACGGCTCCCGTGAGCCTATGAGCTGAAGAGCTCTGGTGAGGCACCTGCTCGCCTACTGAGTGGTACAAAAACCTGTGAAGACGTTCTGCGGCATTGCAAGCAACCCCTTCAGATATATTTTCTCTCTGCTGATGACGGCCGAAAGCCAAAAACACGTGTCCAGAGATACTGCACTTGCTGCACCTACTTAAGGTGAAAAACTTTTTGAAAAATGACTCTATCTTTAAACAAATGACTGCATTTACCATGATGCATAGGGGCTATTTTATGCTGGAGTGTGAAGCAGTGTGCTCCCTTTTTTTATGTGTCTAATTGACGGCACCCGTGCGCCCACGAGCTGACGAGCTCTGGTGAGGCACCTGCTCGCCTATGGAGCCTATGGAGTGGTACAAAAATCTGTGAAGACGTTCGGGGGCATTTCAAGCAACCCCTTCAGATATATTTTCTCTCAGCTGATGACGGCCGAAAGCCAGAAACACATGTCCAGAGATACTTCACTTGCTGCACCTACTTAAGGTGAAAGACTTTTTGAAAAATGTCTCTATCTTTAAAACAAATGACTGCATTTACCATGATGGATAGGGGCTATTTTATGCTGGAGTGTGAGGCAGTGTGCTCCCTTTTTTAGTGTGTCTAATTGCCAGCTCCCGTGAGCCTACGAGCTGATGAGCTCTGGTGGGGCACCTGCTCGCCCACTGAGTGGTACAAAAACCTGTGAAGACGTTCGGCGGCATTTCAAGCAACCCCTTCAGATATATTTTCTCTCTGCTGATGACGGCCGAAAGCCAGAAACATGTGTCCAGAGATACTGCACTTGCTTCACCTACTTAAGGTGAAATACTTTTTGAAAAATGTCTCTATCTTTAAATCAAATGACTGCATTTACCATGATGCACAGGGGCTATTTTATGCTGGAGTGTGAGGCAGTCTGCTCCCTTTTTTTTGTGTCTAATTGACGGCTCCCGTGAGCCTATGAGCTGAAGAGCTCTGGTGAGGCACCTGCTCGCCTACTGAGTGGTACAAAAACCTGTGAAGACGTTCTGCAGCATTTCAAGCAACCCCTTCAGATATATTTTCTCTCTGCTAATGACGGCCGAAAGCCAGAAACATGTGTCCAGAGATACTGCACTTGCTCCACCTACTTAAGGTGAAAAACTTTTTGAAAAATGTCTCTATCTTTAAATCAACTGACTGCATTTACCATGATGCATAGGGGCTATTTTATGCTGGAGTGTGAGGCAGTGTGCTCCCTTTTTTTGTGTGTCTAATTGACGGCTCCCATGAGCCTACGAGCTGACGAGCTCTGGTGAGGCACCTGCTCGCCCACTGAGTGGTACAAAAACCAGTGAAGACGTTCTGCGGCATTACAAGCAACCCCTTCAGATATATTTTCTCTCTGCTGATGACGGCCGAAAGACAGAAACATGTGTCCAGAGATACTGCACTTGCTGCAACTACTTAAGGTGAAATACTTTTAGAAAAATGTCTCTATCTTTAAATCAAATGACTGCATTTACCATGTTGTACAGGGGCTATTTTATGCTGGAGTGTGAGGCAGTGTGCTCCCTTTTTTTGTGTGTCTAATTGACGGTTCCCGTGAGCCTATGAGCTGAAGAGCTCTGGTGAGGCACCTGCTCGCCTACTGAGTGGTACAAAAACCTGTGAAGACGTTCTGCGGCATTTCAAGCAACCCCTTCAGATATATTTTCTCTCTGCTGATGACGGCTGAAAGCCAGAAACACGTGTCCAGAGATACTGCACTTGCTGCACCTACTTAAGGTGTAAAACTTTTTGAAAAATGTCTCTATCTTTAAATCAAATGACTGCATTTACCATGATGCATAGGGGCTATTTTATGCTGGAGTGTGAGGCAGTGTGCTCTCTTTTTTGTGTGTCTAATTGACGGCTCCCGTGAGCCTACGAGCTGACGAGCTCTGGTGAGGCACCTGCTTGCCTAAGGAGTGGTACAAAAACCTGTGAAGACGTTCGGGGGCATTTCAAGCAACCCCTTCAGATATATTTTCTCTCAGCTGATGACGGCCGAAAGCCAGAAACATGTGTCCAGAGATACTGCACTTGCTGCACCTACTGAAAGTGAAAGACTTTTTGAAATATGTCTCTATCTTTAAATCAAATGACTGCATTTACCATGATGGATAGGGGCTATTTTATGCTGGAGTGTGAGGCAGTGTGCTCCCTTTTTTTGTGTGTCTAATTGACAGCTCCCGTGAGCCTACGAGCTGACGAGCTCTGGTGAGGCACCTGCTCGCCTACTCAGTGGTACAAAAACCTGTGAAGACGTTCGGCAGCATTTCAAGCAACCCCTTTAGAGATATTTTCTCTCTGCTGATGACGGCCGAAAGTCAGAAACACGTGTCCAGAGATACTGCACTTGCTGCAACTACTTAAGGTGAAAAACTTTTTGAAAAATGTCTCTATCTTGAAATCAAATGACTGCATTTACCATGATGCATAGGGGCTATTTTATACTGGAGTGTGAGGCAGTGTGCTCCCTTTTTTTGTGTGTCTAATTGACGGCTCCCGTGAGCCTACGAGCTGACGAGCTCTGGTGAGGCACCTGCTCGCCTACGGAGTGGTACAAAAACCTGTGAAGACGTTCGGGGGCATTTCAAGCAACCCCTTCAGATATATTTTCTCTCAGCTGATGACGGCCGAAAGCCAGAAACATGTGTCCAGAGATACTGCACTTGCTGCACCTACTTAAAGTGAAAGACTTTTTGAAAAATGTCTCTATCTTTAATTCAAATGACTGCATTTACCATGATGGATAGGGGCTATTTTATGCTGGAGTGTGAGGCAGTGTGCTCCCTTTTTTTGTGTGTCTAATTGACAGCTCCCGTGAGCCTACGAGCTGACGAGCTCTGGTGAGGCACCTGCTCGCCTACTGAGTGGTACAAAAACCTGTGAAGACGTTCGACAGCATTTCAAGCAACCCCTTTAGAGATATTTTCTCTCTGCTGATGACGGCCGAAAGTCAGAAACACGTGTCCAGTGATACTGCACTTGCTGCACCTACTGAAGGTGAAAGACTTTTTGAAAAATGTCTCTATCTTTAAATCAAATGACTGCATTTACCATGATGCACAGGGGCTATTTTATGCTGGAGTGTGAGGCAGTGTGCTCCCTTTTTTTGTGTGTCTAATTGACGGCTCCCGTGAGCCTACGAGCTGACGAGCTCTTGTGAGGCACCTGCTCGCCTGCGGAGTGGTAGAAAAACCTGTGAAGACGTTCGGGGGCATTTCAAGCAACCCATTCAGATATATTTTCTCTCTGCTGATGACGGCCGAAAGCCGGAAACACGTGTCCAGAGATACTGCACTTGCTGCCCCTTCTTAAGGTGAAAGACTTTTTGAAAAATGTCTCTATCTTTAAATCAAATGACTGCATTTACCAGGATGCACAGGGGCTATTTTATGCTGGAGTGTGAGGCAGTGTGCTCCCTTTTTTTGTGTGTCTAATTGAAGGGTCCCGTGAGCCTATGAGCTGACGAGCTCTGGTGAGGCACCTGCTCGCCTACTGAGTGGTACGAAAACCTGTGAAGACGTTCGGTGGCATCTCAAGCAACCCCTTCAGATATATTTTCTCTCTGCTGATGATGGCCGAAAGCCAGAAACACGTGTCCAGAGATACTGCACTTGCTGCACCTACTTAAGGTGAAATACTTTTTGAAAAATGTCTCTATCTTTAAATCAAATGACTGCATTTACCATGATGTACAGGGGCTATTTTATGCTGGAGTGTGAGGCAGTGTGCTCCCTTTTTTTGTGAGTCTAATTGACGGCTCCCGTGAGCCTATGAGCTGAAGAGCTCTGGTGAGGCACCTGCTCGCCTACTGAGTGGTACAAAAACCTGTGAAGACGTTCTGCGGCATTGCAAGCAACCCCTTCAGATATATTTTCTCTCTGCTGATGACGGCCGAAAGCCAGAAACATGTGTCCAGAGATACTGCACTTGCTTCACCTACTTAAGGTGAAATACTTTTTGAAAAATGTCTCTATCTTTAAATCAAATGACTGCATTTACCATGATGCACAGGGGCTATTTTATGCTGGAGTGTGAGGCAGTCTGCTCCCTTTTTTTTGTGTCTAATTGACGGCTCCCGTGAGCCTATGAGCTGAAGAGCTCTGGTGAGGCACCTGCTCGCCTACTGAGTGGTACAAAAACCTGTGAAGACGTTCTGCAGCATTTCAAGCAACCCCTTCAGATATATTTTCTCTCTGCTATTGACGGCCGAAAGCCAGAAACATGTGTCCAGAGATACTGCACTTGCTCCACCTTCTTAAGGTGAAAAACTTTTTGAAAAATGTCTCTATCTTTAAATCAAGTGACTGCATTTACCATGATGCATAGGGGCTATTTTATGCTGGAGTGTGAGGCAGTGTGCTCCCTTTTTTTGTGTGTCTAATTGACGGCTCCCATGAGCCTACGAGCTGACGAGCTCTGGTGAGGCACCTGCTCGCCCACTGAGTGGTACAAAAACCAGTGAAGACGTTCTGCGGCATTACAAGCAACCCCTTCAGATATATTTTCTCTTTGCTGATGACGGCCGAAAGACAGAAACATGTGTCCAGAGATACTGCACTTGCTGCAACTACTTAAGGTGAAATACTTTTTGAAAAATGTCTCTATCTTTAAATCAAATGACTGCATTTACCATGATGTACAGGGGCTATTTTATGCTGGAGTGTGAGGCAGTGTGCTCCCTTTTTTTGTGTGTCTAATTGACGGTTCCCGTGAGCCTATGAGCTGAAGAGCTCTGGTGAGGCACCTGCTCGCCTACTGAGTGGTACAAAAACCTGTGAAGACGTTCTGCGGCATTTCAAGCAACCCCTTCAGATATATTTTCTCTCTGCTGATGACGGCCGAAAGCCAGAAACACGTGTCCAGAGATACTGCACTTGCTGCACCTACTTAAGGTGAAAAACTTTTTGAAAAATGTCTCTATCTTTAAATCAAATGACTGCATTTACCATGATGCATAGGGGCTATTTTATGCTGGAGTGTGAGGCAGTGTGCTCTCTTTTTTGTGTGTCTAATTGACGGCTCCCGTGAGCCTACGAGCTGACGAGCTCTGGTGAGGCACCTGCTTGCCTAAGGAGTGGTACAAAAACCTGTGAAGACGTTCGGGGGCATTTCAAGCAACCCCTTCAGATATATTTTCTCTCAGCTGATGATGGCCGAAAGCCAGAAACATGTGTCCAGAGATACTGCACTTGCTGCACCTACTGAAAGTGAAAGACTTTTTGAAAAATGTCTCTATCTTTAAATCAAATGACTGCATTTACCATGATGGATAGGGGCTATTTTATGCTGGAGTGTGAGGCAGTGTGCTCCCTTTTTTTGTGTGTCTAATTGACAGCTCCCGTGAGCCTACGAGCTGACGAGCTCTGGTGAGGCACCTGCTCGCCTACTGAGTGGTACAAAAACCTGTGAAGACGTTCGGCAGCATTTCAAGCAACCCCTTTAGAGATATTTTCTCTCTGCTGATGACGGCCGAAAGTCAGAAACACGTGTCCAGAGATACTACACTTGCTGCACCTACTTAAGGTGAAAGGCTTTTTGAAAAATTTCTCTATCTTTAAATCAAATGACTGCATTTACCATGATGCATAGGGGCTATTTTATGCTGGAGTGTGAGGCAGTGGGCTCCCTTTTTTTGTGTGTCTAATTGACGGCTTCCGTGAGCCTACGATCTGACGAGCTCTTATGAGGCAACTGCTCGCCTACGGAGTGGTAGAAAAACCTGTGAAGACGTTCGGGGGCATTTCAAGCAACCCATTCAGATATATTTTCTCTCTGCTGATGACGGCCAAAAGCCAGAAACACGTGTCCAGAGATACTGCACTTGCTGCCCCTTCTTAAGGTGAAAGACTTTTTGAAAAATGTCTCTATCTTTAAATCAAATTACTGCATTTACCAGGATGCACAGGGGCTATTTTATGCTGGAGTGTGAGGCAGTGTGCTCCCTTTTTTTGTGTGTCTAATTGAAGGGTCCCGTGAGCCTATGAGCTGACGAGCTCTGGTGAGGCACCTGCTCGCCTACTGAGTGGTACGAAAACCTGTGAAGACGTTCGGTGGCATCTCAAGCAACCCCTTCAGATATATTTTCTCTCTGCTGATGATGGCCGAATGCCAGAAACACGTGTCCAGAGATACTGCACTTGCTGCACCTACTTAAGGTGAAATACTTTTTGAAAAATGTCTCTATCTTTAAATCAAATGACTGCATTTACCATGATGTACAGGGGCTATTTTATGCTGGAGTGTGAGGCAGTGTGCTCCCTTTTTTTGTGTGTCTAATTGACGGCTCCCGTGAGCCTATGAGCTGAAGAGCTCTGGTGAGGCACCTGCTCGCCTTCTGAGTGGTACAAAAACCTGTGAAGACGTTCTGCGGCATTGCAAGCAACCCCTTCAGATATATTTTCTCTCTGCTGATGACGGCCGAAAGCCAAAAACACGTGTCCAGAGATACTGCACTTGCTGCACCTACTTAAGGTGAAAAACTTTTTGAAAAATGACTCTATCTTTAAACAAATGACTGCATTTACCATGATGCATAGGGGCTATTTTATGCTGAAGTGTGAAGCAGTGTGCTCCCTTTTTTTGTGTGTCTAATTGACGGCACCCGTGCGCCCACGAGCTGACGAGCTCTGGTGAGGCACCTGCTCGCCTATGGAGCCTATGGAGTGGTACAAAAATCTGTGAAGACGTTCGGGGGCATTTCAAGCAACCCCTTCAGATATATTTTCTCTCAGCTGATGACGGCCGAAAGCCAGAAACACATGTCCAGAGATACTGCACTTGCTGCACCTACTTAAGGTGAAAGACTTTTTGAAAAATGTCTCTATCTTTAAAACAAATGACTGCATTTACCATGATGCATAGGGGCTTTTTTATGCTGGAGTGTGAGGCAGTGTGCTCCCTTTTTTTGTGTGTCTAATTGCCAGCTCCCGTGAGCCTACGAGCTGATGAGCTCTGGTGGGGCACCTGCTCGCCCACTGAGTGGTACAAAAACCTGTGAAGACGTTCGGCGGCATTTCAAGCAACCCCTTCAGATATATTTTCTCTCTGCTGATGACGGCCGAAAGCCAGAAACATGTGTCCAGAGATACTGCACTTGCTTCACCTACTTAAGGTGAAATACTTTTTGAAAAATGTCTCTATCTTTAAATCAAATGACTGCATTTACCATGATGCACAGGGGCTATTTTATGCTGGAGTGTGAGGCAGTCTGCTCCCTTTTTTTTGTGTCTAATTGACGGCTCCCGTGAGCCTATGAGCTGAAGAGCTCTGGTGAGGCACCTGCTCGCCTACTGAGTGGTACAAAAACCTGTGAAGACGTTCTGCAGCATTTCAAGCAACCCCTTCAGATATATTTTCTCTCTGCTAATGACGGCCGAAAGCCAGAAACATGTGTCCAGAGATACTGCACTTGCTCCACCTACTTAAGGTGAAAAACTTTTTGAAAAATGTCTCTATCTTTAAATCAACTGACTGCATTTACCATGATGCGTAGGGGCTATTTTATGCTGGAGTGTGAGGCAGTGTGCTCCCTTTTTTTGTGTGTCTAATTGACGGCTCCCATGAGCCTACGAGCTGACGAGCTCTGGTGAGGCACCTGCTCGCCCACTGAGTGGTACAAAAACCAGTGAAGACGTTCTGCGGCATTTCAAGCAACCCCTTCAGATATATTTTCTCTCTGCTGATGACGGCCGAAAGACAGAAACATGTGTCCAGAGATACTGCACTTGCTGCAACTACTTAAGGTGAAATACTTTTTGAAAAATGTCTCTATCTTTAAATCAAATGACTGCATTTACCATGATGTACAGGGGCTATTTTATGCTGGAGTGTGAGGCAGTGTGCTCCCTTTTTTTGTGTGTCTAATTGGTGGTTCCCGTGAGCCTATGAGCTGAAGAGCTCTGGTGAGGCACCTGCTCGCCTACTGAGTGGTACAAAAACCTGTGAAGACGTTCTGCGGCATTTCAAGCAACCCCTTCAGATATATTTTCTCTCTGCTGATGACGGCCGAAAGCCAGAAACACGTGTCCAGAGATACTGCACTTGCTGCACCTACTTAAGGTGAAAAACTTTTTGAAAAATGTCTCTATCTTTAAATCAAATGACTGCATTTACCATGATGCATAGGGGCTATTTTATGCTGGAGTGTGAGGCAGTGTGCTCTCTTTTTTGTGTGTCTAATTGACGGCTCCCGTGAGCCTACGAGCTGACGAGCTCTGGTGAGGCACCTGCTTGCCTAAGGAGTGGTACAAAAACCTGTGAAGACGTTCGGGGCATTTCAAGCAACCCCTTCAGATATATTTTCTCTCAGCTGATGACGGCCGAAAGCCAGAAACATGTGTCCAGAGATACTGCACTTGCTGCACCTACTGAAAGTGAAAGACTTTTTGAAAAATGTCTCTATCTTTAAATCAAATGACTGCATTTACCATGATGGATAGGGGCTATTTTATGCTGGAGTGTGAGGCAGTGTGCTCCCTTTTTTTGTGTGTCTAATTGACAGCTCCCGTGAGCCTACGAGCTGACGAGGTCTGGTGAGGCACCTGCTCGCCTACTGAGTGGTACAAAAACCTGTGAAGACGTTCGGCAGCATTTCAAGCAACCCCTTTAGAGATATTTTCTCTCTGCTGATGACGGCCGAAAGTTAGAAACACGTGTCCAGAGATACTGCACTTGCTGCACCTACTTAAGGTGAAAAACTTTTTGAAAAATGTCTCTATCTTTAAATCAAATGACTGCATTTACCATGATGCATAGGGGCTATTTTATACTGGAGTGTGAGGCAGTGTGCTCCCTTTTTTTGTGTGTCTAATTGACGGCTCCCGTGAGCCTACGAGCTGACGAGCTCTGGTGAGGCACCTGCTCGCCTACGAAGTGGTACAAAAACCTGTGAAGACGTTCGGGGGCATTTCAAGCAACCCCTTCAGATATATTTTCTCTCAGCTGATGACGGCCGAAAGCCAGAAACATGTGTCCAGAGATACTGCACTTGCTGCACCTACTTAAGGTGAAAGACTTTTTGAAAAATGTCTCTATCTTTAAAACAAATGACTGCATTTACCATGATGCATAGGGGCTTTTTTATGCTGGAGTGTGAGGCAGTGTGCTCCCTTTTTTTGTGTGTCTAATTGCCAGCTCCCGTGAGCCTACGAGCTGATGAGCTCTGGTGGGGCACCTGCTCGCCCACTGAGTGGTACAAAAACCTGTGAAGACGTTCGGCGGCATTTCAAGCAACCCCTTCAGATATATTTTCTCTCTGCTGATGACGGCCGAAAGCCAGAAACATGTGTCCAGAGATACTGCACTTGCTTCACCTACTTAAGGTGAAATACTTTTTGAAAAATGTCTCTATCTTTAAATCAAATGACTGCATTTACCATGATGCACAGGGGCTATTTTATGCTGGAGTGTGAGGCAGTCTGCTCCCTTTTTTTTGTGTCTAATTGACGGCTCCCGTGAGCCTATGAGCTGAAGAGCTCTGGTGAGGCACCTGCTCGCCTACTGAGTGGTACAAAAACCTGTGAAGACGTTCTGCAGCATTTCAAGCAACCCCTTCAGATATATTTTCTCTCTGCTAATGACGGCCGAAAGCCAGAAACATGTGTCCAGAGATACTGCACTTGCTCCACCTACTTAAGGTGAAAAACTTTTTGAAAAATGTCTCTATCTTTAAATCAACTGACTGCATTTACCATGATGCGTAGGGGCTATTTTATGCTGGAGTGTGAGGCAGTGTGCTCCCTTTTTTTGTGTGTCTAATTGACGGCTCCCATGAGCCTACGAGCTGACGAGCTCTGGTGAGGCACCTGCTCGCCCACTGAGTGGTACAAAAACCAGTGAAGACGTTCTGCGGCATTTCAAGCAACCCCTTCAGATATATTTTCTCTCTGCTGATGACGGCCGAAAGACAGAAACATGTGTCCAGAGATACTGCACTTGCTGCAACTACTTAAGGTGAAATACTTTTTGAAAAATGTCTCTATCTTTAAATCAAATGACTGCATTTACCATGATGTACAGGGGCTATTTTATGCTGGAGTGTGAGGCAGTGTGCTCCCTTTTTTTGTGTGTCTAATTGGTGGTTCCCGTGAGCCTATGAGCTGAAGAGCTCTGGTGAGGCACCTGCTCGCCTACTGAGTGGTACAAAAACCTGTGAAGACGTTCTGCGGCATTTCAAGCAACCCCTTCAGATATATTTTCTCTCTGCTGATGACGGCCGAAAGCCAGAAACACGTGTCCAGAGATACTGCACTTGCTGCACCTACTTAAGGTGAAAAACTTTTTGAAAAATGTCTCTATCTTTAAATCAAATGACTGCATTTACCATGATGCATAGGGGCTATTTTATGCTGGAGTGTGAGGCAGTGTGCTCTCTTTTTTGTGTGTCTAATTGACGGCTCCCGTGAGCCTACGAGCTGACGAGCTCTGGTGAGGCACCTGCTTGCCTAAGGAGTGGTACAAAAACCTGTGAAGACGTTCGGGGCATTTCAAGCAACCCCTTCAGATATATTTTCTCTCAGCTGATGACGGCCGAAAGCCAGAAACATGTGTCCAGAGATACTGCACTTGCTGCACCTACTGAAAGTGAAAGACTTTTTGAAAAATGTCTCTATCTTTAAATCAAATGACTGCATTTACCATGATGGATAGGGGCTATTTTATGCTGGAGTGTGAGGCAGTGTGCTCCCTTTTTTTGTGTGTCTAATTGACAGCTCCCGTGAGCCTACGAGCTGACGAGGTCTGGTGAGGCACCTGCTCGCCTACTGAGTGGTACAAAAACCTGTGAAGACGTTCGGCAGCATTTCAAGCAACCCCTTTAGAGATATTTTCTCTCTGCTGATGACGGCCGAAAGTTAGAAACACGTGTCCAGAGATACTGCACTTGCTGCACCTACTTAAGGTGAAAAACTTTTTGAAAAATGTCTCTATCTTTAAATCAAATGACTGCATTTACCATGATGCATAGGGGCTATTTTATACTGGAGTGTGAGGCAGTGTGCTCCCTTTTTTTGTGTGTCTAATTGACGGCTCCCGTGAGCCTACGAGCTGACGAGCTCTGGTGAGGCACCTGCTCGCCTACGAAGTGGTACAAAAACCTGTGAAGACGTTCGGGGGCATTTCAAGCAACCCCTTCAGATATATTTTCTCTCAGCTGATGACGGCCGAAAGCCAGAAACATGTGTCCAGAGATACTGCACTTGCTGCACCTACTTAAAGTGAAAGACTTTTTGAAAAATGTCTCTATCTTTAATTCAAATGACTGCATTTACCATGATGGATAGGGGCTATTTTATGCTGGAGTGTGAGGCAGTGTGCTCCCTTTTTTTGTGTGTCTAATTGACAGCTCCCGTGAGCCTACGAGCTGACAAGCTCTGGTGAGGCACCTGCTCGCCTACTGAGTGGTACAAAAACCTGTGAAGACGTTCGACAGCATTTCAAGCAACCCCTTTAGAGATATTTTCTCTCTGCTGATGACGGCCGAAAGCCGGAAACACGTGTCCAGTGATACTGCACTTGCTGCCCCTTCTTAAGGTGAAAGACTTTTTGAAAAATGTCTCTATCTTTAAATCAAATTACTGCATTTACCAGGATGCACAGGGGCTATTTTATGCTGGAGTGTGAGGCAGTGTGCTCCCTTTTTTTGTGTGTCTAATTGAAGGGTCCGGTGAGCCTATGAGCTGAAGAGCTCTGGTGAGGCACCTGCTCGCCTACTGAGTGGTACGAAAACCTGTGAAGACGTTCGGTGGCATCCCAAGCAACCCCTTCAGATATATTTTCTCTCTGCTGATGATGGCCGAAAGCCAGAAACACGTGTCCAGAGATACTGCACTTGCTGCACCTACTTAAGGTGAAATACTTTTTGAAAAATGTCTCTATCTTTAAATCAAATGACTGCATTTACCATGATGTACAGGGGCTATTTTATGCTGGAGTGTGAGGCAGTGTGCTCCCTTTTTTTGTGAGTCTAATTGACGGCTCCCGTGAGCCTATGAGCTGAAGAGCTCTGGTGAGGCACCTGCTCGCCTACTGAGTGGTACAAAAACCTGTGAAGACGTTCTGCGGCATTGCAAGCAACCCCTTCAGATATATTTTCTCTCTGCTGATGACGGCCGAAAGCCAAAAACACGTGTCCAGAGATACTGCACTTGCTGCACCTACTTAAGGTGAAAAACATTTTGAAAAATGACTCTATCTTTAAACAAATGACTGCATTTACCATGATGCATAGGGGCTATTTTATGCTGGAGTGTGAAGCAGTGTGCTCCCTTTTTTTATGTGTCTAATTGTCGGCACCCGTGCGCCCACGAGCTGACGAGCTCTGGTGAGGCACCTGCTCGCCTATGGAGCCTATGGAGTGGTACAAAAATCTGTGAAGACGTTCGGGGGCATTTCAAGCAACCCCTTCAGATATATTTTCTCTCAGCTGATGACGGCCGAAAGCCAGAAACACATGTCCAGAGATACTTCACTTGCTGCACCTACTTAAGGTGAAAGACTTTTTGAAAAATGTCTCTATCTTTAAAACAAATGACTGCATTTACCATGATGGATAGGGGCTATTTTATGCTGGAGTGTGAGGCAGTGTGCTCCCTTTTTTAGTGTGTCTAATTGCCAGCTCCCGTGAGCCTACGAGCTGATGAGCTCTGGTGGGGCACCTGCTCGCCCACTGAGTGGTACAAAAACCTGTGAAGACGTTCGGCGGCATTTCAAGCAACCCCTTCAGATATATTTTCTCTCTGCTGATGACGGCCGAAAGCCAGAAACATGTGTCCAGAGATACTGCACTTGCTTCACCTACTTAAGGTGAAATACTTTTTGAAAAATGTCTCTATCTTTAAATCAAATGACTGCATTTACCATGATGCACAGGGGCTATTTTATGCTGGAGTGTGAGGCAGTCTGCTCCCTTTTTTTTGTGTCTAATTGACGGCTCCCGTGAGCCTATGAGCTGAAGAGCTCTGGTGAGGCACCTGCTCGCCTACTGAGTGGTACAAAAACCTGTGAAGACGTTCTGCAGCATTTCAAGCAACCCCTTCAGATATATTTTCTCTCTGCTAATGACGGCCGAAAGCCAGAAACATGTGTCCAGAGATACTGCACTTGCTCCACCTACTTAAGGTGAAAAACTTTTTGAAAAATGTCTCTATCTTTAAATCAACTGACTGCATTTACCATGATGCATAGGGGCTATTTTATGCTGGAGTGTGAGGCAGTGTGCTCCCTTTTTTTGTGTGTCTAATTGACGGCTCCCATGAGCCTACGAGCTGACGAGCTCTGGTGAGGCACCTGCTCGCCCACTGAGTGGTACAAAAACCAGTGAAGACGTTCTGCGGCATTACAAGCAACCCCTTCAGATATATTTTCTCTCTGCTGATGACGGCCGAAAGACAGAAACATGTGTCCAGAGATACTGCACTTGCTCCAACTACTTAAGGTGAAATACTTTTTGAAAAATGTCTCTATCTTTAAATCAAATGACTGCATTTACCATGATGTACAGGGGCTATTTTATGCTGGAGTGTGAGGCAGTGTGCTCCCTTTTTTTGTGTGTCTAATTGACGGTTCCTGTGAGCCTATGAGCTGAAGAGCTCTGGTGAGGCACCTGCTCGCCTACTGAGTGGTATAAAAACCTGTGAAGACGTTCTGCGGCATTTCAAGCAACCCCTTCAGATATATTTTCTCTCTGCTGATGACGGCCGAAAGCCAGAAACACGTGTCCAGAGATACTGCACTTGCTGCACCTACTTAAGGTGAAAAACTTTTTGAAAAATGTCTCTATCTTTAAATCAAATGACTGCATTTACCATGATGCATAGGGGCTATTTTATGCTGGAGTGTGAGGCAGTGTGCTCTCATTTTTTTGTGTCTAATTGACGGCTCCCGTGAGCCTACGAGCTGACGAGCTCTGGTGAGGCACCTGCTTGCCTAAGGAGTGGTACAAAAACCTGTGAAGACGTTCGGGGGCATTTCAAGCAACCCCTTCAGATATATTTTCTCTCAGCTGATGATGGCCGAAAGCCAGAAACATGTGTCCAGAGATACTGCACTTGCTGCACCTACTGAAAGTGAAAGACTTTTTGAAAAATGTCTCTATCTTTAAATCAAATGACTGCATTTACCATGATGGATAGGGGCTATTTTATGCTGGAGTGTGAGGCAGTGTGCTCCCTTTTTTTGTGTGTCTAATTGACAGCTCCCGTGAGCCTACGAGCTGACGAGCTCTGGTGAGGCACCTGCTCGCCTACTGAGTGGTACAAAAACCTGTGAAGACGTTCGGCAGCATTTCAAGCAACCCCTTTAGAGATATTTTCTCTCTGCTGATGACGGCCGAAAGTCAGAAACACGTGTCCAGAGATACTACACTTGCTGCACCTACTTAAGGTGAAAGGCTTTTTGAAAAATGTCTCTATCTTTAAATCAAATGACTGCATTTACCATGATGCACAGGGGCTATTTTATGCTGGAGTGTGAGGCAGTGGGCTCCCTTTTTTTGTGTGTCTAATTGACGGCTTCCGTGAGCCTACGAGCTGACGAGCTCTTGTGAGGCAACTGCTCGCCTACGGAGTGGTAGAAAAACCTGTGAAGACGTTCGGGGGCATTTCAAGCAACCCATTCAGATATATTTTCTCTCTGCTGATGACGGCCAAAAGCCAGAAACACGTGTCCAGAGATACTGCACTTGCTGCCCCTTCTTAAGGTGAAAGACTTTTTGAAAAATGTCTCTATCTTTAAATCAAATGACTGCATTTACCAGGATGCACAGGGGCTATTTTATGCTGGAGTGTGAGGCAGTGTGCTCCCTTTTTTTGTGTGTCTAATTGAAGTGTCCCATGAGCCTATGAGCTGACGAGCTCTGGTGAGGCACCTGCTCGCCTACTGAGTGGTACGAAAACCTGTGAAGACGTTCGGTGGCATCTCAAGCAACCCCTTCAGATATATTTTCTCTCTGCTGATGATGGCCGAAAGCCAGAAACACGTGTCCAGAGATACTGCACTTGCTGCACCTACTTAAGGTGAAATACTTTTTGAAAAATGTCTCTATCTTTAAATCAAATGACTGCATTTACCATGATGTACAGGGGCTATTTTATGCTGGAGTGTGAGGCAGTGTGCTCCCTTTTTTTGTGTGTCTAATTGACGGCTCCCGTGAGCCTATGAGCTGAAGAGCTCTGGTGAGGCACCTGCTCGCCTACTGAGTGGTACAAAAACCTGTGAAGACGTTCTGCGGCATTGCAAGCAACCCCTTCAGATATATTTTCTCTCTGCTGATGACGTCCGAAAGCCAAAAACACGTGTCCAGAGATACTGCACTTGCTGCACCTACTTAAGGTGAAAAACTTTTTGAAAAATGACTCTATCTTTAAACAAATGACTGCATTTACCATGATGCATAGGGGCTATTTTATGCTGGAGTGTGAAGCAGTGTGCTCCCTTTTTTTGTGTGTCTAATTGACGGCACCCGTGCGCCCACGAGCTGACGAGCTCTGGTGAGGCTCCTGCTCGCCTATGGAGCCTATGGAGTGGTACAAAAATCTGTGAAGACGTTCGGGGGCATTTTAAGCAACCCCTTCAGATATATTTTCTCTCAGCTGATGACGGCCGAAAGCCAGAAACACATGTCCAGAGATACTGCACTTGCTGCACCTACTTAAGGTGAAAGACTTTTTGAAAAATGTCTCTATCTTTAAAACAAATGACTGCATTTACCATGATGCATAGGGGCTATTTTATGCTGGAGTGTGAGGCAGTGTGCACCCTTTTTTTGTGTGTCTAATTGCCAGCTCCCGTGAGCCTACGAGCTGATGAGCTCTGGTGGGGCACCTGCTCGCCCACTGAGTGGTACAAAAACCTGTGAAGACGTTCGGCGGCATTTCAAGCAACCCCTTCAGATATATTTTCTCTCTGCTGATGACGGCCGAAAGCCAGAAACATGTGTCCAGAGATACTGCACTTGCTTCACCTACTTAAGGTGAAATACTTTTTGAAAAATGTCTCTATCTTTAAATCAAATGACTGCATTTACCATGATGCACAGGGGCTATTTTATGCTGGAGTGTGAGGCAGTTTGCTCCCTTTTTTTTGTGTCTAATTGACGGCTCCCGTGAGCCTATGAGCTGAAGAGCTCTGGTGAGGCACCTGCTCGCCTACTGAGTGGTACAAAAACCTGTGAAGACGTTCTGCAGCATTTCAAGGAACCCCTTCAGATATATTTTCTCTCTGCTAATGACGGCCGAAAGCCAGAAACATGTGTCCAGAGATACTGCACTTGCTCCACCTACTTAAGGTGAAAAACTTTTTGAAAAATGTCTCTATCTTTAAATCAACTGACTGCATTTACCATGATGCATAGGGGCTATTTTATGCTGGAGTGTGAGGCAGTGTGCTCCCTTTTTTTGTGTGTCTAATTGACGGCTCCCATGAGCCTACGAGCTGACGAGCTCTGGTGAGGCACCTGCTCGCCCACTGAGTGGTACAAAAACCAGTGAAGACGTTCTGCGGCATTTCAAGCAACCCCTTCAGATATATTTTCTCTCTGCTGATGACGGCCGAAAGACAGAAACATGTGTCCAGAGATACTGCACTTGCTGCAACTAATTAAGGTGAAATACTTTTTGAAAAATGTCTCTATCTTTAAATCAAATGACTGCATTTACCATGTTGTACAGGGGCTATTTTATGCTGGAGTGTGAGGCAGTGTGCTCCCTTTTTTTGTGTGTCTAATTGACGGTTCACGTGAGCCTATGAGCTGAAGAGCTCTGGTGAGGCACATGCTCGCCTACTGAGTGGTACAAAAACCTGTGAAGACGTTCTCCGGCATTTCAAGCAACCCCTTCAGATATATTTTCTCTCTGCTGATGACGGCCGAAAGCCAGAAACACGTGTCCAGAGATACTGCACTTGCTGCACCTACTTAAGGTGAAAAACTTTTTGAAAAATGTCTCTATCTTTAAATCAAATGAAAGCATTTACCATGATGCATAGGGGCTATTTTATGCTGGAGTGTGAGGCAGTGTGCTCTCTTTTTTGTGTGTCTAATTGACGGCTCCCGTGAGCCTACGAGCTGACGAGCTCTGGTGAGGCACCTGCTTGCCTAAGGAGTGGTACAAAAACCTGTGAAGACGTTCGGGGGCATTTCAAGCAACCCCTTCAGATATATTTTCTCTCAGCTGATGACGGCCGAAAGCCAGAAACATGTGTCCAGAGATACTGCACTTGCTGCACCTACTGAAAGTGAAAGACTTTTTGAAAAATGTCTCTACCTTTAAATCAAATGACTGCATTTACCATGATGGATAGGGGCTATTTTATGCTGGAGTGTGAGGCAGTGTGCTCCCTTTTTTTGTGTGTCTAATTGACAGCTCCCGTGAGCCTACGAGCTGACGAGCTCTGGTAAGGCACCTGCTCGCCTACTGAGTGGTACAAAAACCTGTGAAGACGTTCGGCAGCATTTCAAGCAACCCCTTTAGAGATATTTTCTCTCTGCTGATGACGGCCGAAAGTCAGAAACACGTGTCCAGAGATACTGCACTTGCTGCACCTACTTAAGGTGAAAAACTTTTTGAAAAATGTCTCTATCTTTAAATCAAATGACTGCATTTACCATGATGCATAGGGGCTATTTTATACTGGAGTGTGAGGCAGTGTGCTCCCTTTTTTTGTGTGTCTAATTGACGGCTCCCGTGAGCCTACGAGCTGACGAGCTCTGGTGAGGCACCTGCTCGCCTACGGAGTGGTACAAAAACCTGTGAAGACGTTCGGGGGCATTTCAAGCAACCCCTTCAGATATATTTTCTCTCAGCTGATGACAGCCGAAAGCCAGAAACATGTGTCCAGAGATACTGCACTTGCTGCACCTACTTAAAGTGAAAGACTTTTTGAAAAATGTCTCTATCTTTAATTCAAATGACTGCATTTACCATGATGGATAGGGGCTATTTTATGCTGGAGTGTGAGGCAGTGTGCTCCCTTTTTTTGTGTGTCTAATTGACAGCTCCCGTGAGCCTACGAGCTGACGAGCTCTGGTGAGGCACCTGCTCGCCTACTGAGTGGTACAAAAACCTGTGAAGACGTTCGACAGCATTTCAAGCAACCCCTTTAGAGATATTTTCTCTCTGCTGATGACGGCCGAAAGTCAGAAACACGTGTCCAGAGATACTGCACTTGCTGCACCTACTGAAGGTGAAAGACTTTTTGAAAAATGTCTCTATCTTTAAATCAAATGACTGCATTTACCATGATGCACAGGGGCTATTTTATGCTGGAGTGTGAGGCAGTGTGCTCCCTTTTTTTGTGTGTCTAATTGACGGCTCCCGTGAGCCTACGAGCTGACGAGCTCTTGTGAGGCACCTGCTCGCCTACGGAGTGGTAGAAAAACCTGTGAAGACGTTCGGGGGCATTTCAAGCAACCCATTCAGATATATTTTCTCTCTGCTGATGACGGCCGAAAGCCGGAAACACATGTCCAGAGATACTGCACTTGCTGCCCCTTCTTAAGGTGAAAGACTTTTTGAAAAATGTCTCTATCTTTAAATCAAATGACTGCATTTACCAGGATGCACAGGGGCTATTTTATGCTGGAGTGTGAGGCAGTGTGCTCCCTTTTTTTGTGTGTCTAATTGAAGGGTCCCGTGAGCCTATGAGCTGACGAGCTCTGGTGAGGCACCTGCTCGCCTACTGAGTGGTACGAAAACCTGTGAAGACGTTCGGTGGCATCTCAAGCAACCCCTTCAGATATATTTTCTCTCTGCTGATGATGGCCGAAAGCCAGAAACACGTGTCCAGAGATACTGCACTTGCTGCACCTACTTAAGGTGAAATACTTTTTGAAAAATGTCTCTATCTTTAAATCAAATGACTGCATTTACCATGATGTACAGGGGCTATTTTATGCTGTAGTGTGAGGCAGTGTGCTCCCTTTTTTTGTGTGTCTAATTGACGGCTCCCGTGAGCCTATGAGCTGAAGAGCTCTGGTGAGGCACCTGCTCGCCTACTGAGTGGTACAAAAACCTGTGAAGACGTTCTGCGGCATTGCAAGCAACCCCTTCAGATATATTTTCTCTCTGCTGATGACGGCCGAAAGCCAAAAACACGTGTCCAGAGATACTGCACTTGCTGCACCTACTTAAGGTGAAAAACTTTTTGAAAAATGACTCTATCTTTAAACAAATGACTGTATTTACCATGATGCATAGGGGCTATTTTATGCTGGAGTGTGAAGCAGTGTGCTCCCTTTTTTTGTGTGTCTAATTGACGGCACCCGTGCGCCCACGAGCTGACGAGCTCTGGTGAGGCACCTGCTCGCCTATGGAGCCTATGGAGTGGTACAAAAATCTGTGAAGACGTTCGGGGGCATTTCAAGCAACCCCTTCAGATATATTTTCTCTCAGCTGATGACGGCCGAAAGCCAGAAACACATGTCCAGAGATACTGCACTTGCTGCACCTACTTAAGGTGAAAGACTTTTTGAAAAATGTCTCTATCTTTAAAACAAATGACTGCATTTACCATGATGCATAGGGGCTATTTTATGCTGGAGTGTGAGGCAGTGTGCTCCCTTTTTTTGTGTGTCTAATTGCCAGCTCCCGTGAGCCTACGAGCTGATGAGCTCTGGTGGGGCACCTGCTCGCCCACTGAGTGGTACAAAAACCTGTGAAGACGTTCGGCGGCATTTCAAGCAACCCCTTCAGATATATTTTCTCTCTGCTGATGACGGCCGAAAGCCAGAAACATGTGTCCAGAGATACTGCACTTGCTTCACCTACTTAAGGTGAAATACTTTTTGAAAAATGTCTCTATCTTTAAATCAAATGACTGCATTTACCATGATGCACAGGGGCTATTTTATGCTGGAGTGTGAGGCAGTCTGCTCCCTTTTTTTTGTGTCTAATTGACGGCTCCCGTGAGCCTATGAGCTGAAGAGCTCTGGTGAGGCACCTGCTCGCCTACTGAGTGGTACAAAAACCTGTGAAGACGTTCTGCAGCATTTCAAGCAACCCCTTCAGATATATTTTCTCTCTGCTAATGACGGCCGAAAGCCAGAAACATGTGTCCAGAGATACTGCACTTGCTCCACCTACTTAAGGTGAAAAACTTTTTGAAAAATGTCTCTATCTTTAAATCAACTGACTGCATTTACCATGATGCATAGGGGCTATTTTATGCTGGAGTGTGAGGCAGTGTGCTCCCTTTTTTTGTGTGTCTAATTGACGGCTCCCATGAGCCTACGAGCTGACGAGCTCTGGTGAGGCACCTGCTCGCCCACTGAGTGGTACAAAAACCAGTGAAGACGTTCTGCGGCATTACAAGCAACCCCTTCAGATATATTTTCTCTCTGCTGATGACGGCCGAAAGACAGAAACATGTGTCCAGAGATACTGCACTTGCTCCAACTACTTAAGGTGAAATACTTTTTGAAAAATGTCTCTATCTTTAAATCAAATGACTGCATTTACCATGATGTACAGGGGCTATTTTATGCTGGAGTGTGAGGCAGTGTGCTCCCTTTTTTTGTGTGTCTAATTGACGGTTCCTGTGAGCCTATGAGCTGAAGAGCTCTGGTGAGGCACCTGCTCGCCTACTGAGTGGTATAAAAACCTGTGAAGACGTTCTGCGGCATTTCAAGCAACCCCTTCAGATATATTTTCTCTCTGCTGATGACGGCCGAAAGCCAGAAACACGTGTCCAGAGATACTGCACTTGCTGCACCTACTTAAGGTGAAAAACTTTTTGAAAAATGTCTCTATCTTTAAATCAAATGACTGCATTTACCATGATGCATAGGGGCTATTTTATGCTGGAGTGTGAGGCAGTGTGCTCTCATTTTTTTGTGTCTAATTGACGGCTCACGTGAGCCTACGAGCTGACGAGCTCTGGTGAGGCACCTGCTTGCCTAAGGAGTGGTACAAAAACCTGTGAAGACGTTCGGGGGCATTTCAAGCAACCCCTTCAGATATATTTTCTCTCAGCTGATCATGGCCGAAAGCCAGAAACATGTGTCCAGAGATACTGCACTTGCTGCACCTACTGAAAGTGAAAGACTTTTTGAAAAATGTCTCTATCTTTAAATCAAATGACTGCATTTACCATGATGGATAGGGGCTATTTTATGCTGGAGTGTGAGGCAGTGTGCTCCCTTTTTTTGTGTGTCTAATTGACAGCTCCCGTGAGCCTACGAGCTGACGAGCTCTGGTGAGGCACCTGCTCGCCTACTGAGTGGTACAAAAACCTGTGAAGACGTTCGGCAGCATTTCAAGCAACCCCTTTAGAGATATTTTCTCTCTGCTGATGACGGCCGAAAGTCAGAAACACGTGTCCAGAGATACTACACTTGCTGCACCTACTTAAGGTGAAAGGCTTTTTGAAAAATGTCTCTATCTTTAAATCAAATGACTGCATTTACCATGATGCACAGGGGCTATTTTATGCTGGAGTGTGAGTCAGTGGGCTCCCTTTTTTTGTGTGTCTAATTGACGGCTTCCGTGAGCCTACGAGCTGACGAGCTCTTGTGAGGCAACTGCTCGCCTACGGAGTGGTAGAAAAACCTGTGAAGACGTTCGGGGGCATTTCAAGCAACCCATTCAGATATATTTTCTCTCTGCTGATGACGGCCAAAAGCCAGAAACACGTGTCCAGAGATACTGCACTTGCTGCCCCTTCTTAAGGTGAAAGACTTTTTGAAAAATGTCTCTATCTTTAAATCAAATGACTGCATTTACCAGGATGCACAGGGGCTATTTTATGCTGGAGTGTGAGGCAGTGTGCTCCCTTTTTTTGTGTGTCTAATTGAAGTGTCCCATGAGCCTATGAGCTGACGAGCTCTGGTGAGGCACCTGCTCGCCTACTGAGTGGTACGAAAACCTGTGAAGACGTTCGGTGGCATCTCAAGCAACCCCTTCAGATATATTTTCTCTCTGCTGATGATGACCGAAAGCCAGAAACACGTGTCCAGAGATACTGCACTTGCTGCACCTACTTAAGGTGAAATACTTTTTGAAAAATGTCTCTATCTTTAAATCAAATGACTGCATTTACCATGATGTACAGGGGCTATTTTATGCTGGAGTGTGAGGCAGTGTGCTCCCTTTTTTTGTGTGTCTAATTGACGGCTCCCGTGAGCCTATGAGCTGAAGAGCTCTGGTGAGGCACCTGCTCGCCTACTGAGAGGTACAAAAACCTGTGAAGACGTTCTGCGGCATTGCAAGCAACCCCTTCAGATATATTTTCTCTCTGCTGATGACGTCCGAAAGCCAAAAACACGTGTCCAGAGATACTGCACTTGCTGCACCTACTTAAGGTGAAAAACTTTTTGAAAAATGACTCTATCTTTAAACAAATGACTGCATTTACCATGATGCATAGGGGCTATTTTATGCTGGAGTGTGAAGCAGTGTGCTCCCTTTTTTTGTGTGTCTAATTGACGGCACCCGTGCGCCCACGAGCTGACGAGCTCTGGTGAGGCTCCTGCTCGCCTATGGAGCCTATGGAGTGGTACAAAAATCTGTGAAGACGTTCGGGGGCATTTTAAGCAACCCCTTCAGATATATTTTCTCTCAGCTGATGACGGCCGAAAGCCAGAAACACATGTCCAGAGATACTGCACTTGCTGCACCTACTTAAGGTGAAAGACTTTTTGAAAAATGTCTCTATCTTTAAAACAAATGACTGCATTTACTATGATGCATAGGGGCTATTTTATGCTGGAGTGTGAGGCAGTGTGCTCCCTTTTTTAGTGTGTCTAATTGCCAGCTCCCGTGAGCCTACGAGCTGATGAGCTCTGGTGGGGCACCTGCTCGCCCACTGAGTGGTACAAAAACCTGTGAAGACGTTCGGCGGCATTTCAAGCAACCCCTTCAGATATATTTTCTCTCTGCTGATGACGGCCGAAAGCCAGAAACATGTGTCCAGAGATACTGCACTTGCTTCACCTACTTAAGGTGAAATACTTTTTGAAAAATGTCTCTATCTTTAAATCAAATGACTGCATTTACCATGATGCACAGGGGCTATTTTATGCTGGAGTGTGAGGCAGTCTGCTCCCTTTTTTTTGTGTCTAATTGACGGCTCCCGTGAGCCTATGAGCTGAAGAGCTCTGGTGAGGCACCTGCTCGCCTACTGAGTGGTACAAAAACCTGTGAAGACGTTCTGCAGCATTTCAAGGAACCCCTTCAGATATATTTTCTCTCTGCTAATGACGGCCGAAAGCCAGAAACATGTGTCCAGAGATACTGCACTTGCTCCACCTACTTAAGGTGAAAAACTTTTTGAAAAATGTCTCTATCTTTAAATCAACTGACTGCATTTACCATGATGCATAGGGGCTATTTTATGCTGGAGTGTGAGGCAGTGTGCTCCCTTTTTTTGTGTGTCTAATTGACGGCTCCCATGAGCCTACGAGCTGACGAGCTCTGGTGAGGCACCTGCTCGCCCACTGAGTGGTACAAAAACCAGTGAAGACGTTCTGCGGCATTTCAAGCAACCCCTTCAGATATATTTTCTCTCTGCTGATGACGGCCGAAAGACAGAAACATGTGTCCAGAGATACTGCACTTGCTGCAACTAATTAAGGTGAAATACTTTTTGAAAAATGTCTCTATCTTTAAATCAACTGACTGCATTTACCATGATGCATAGGGGCTATTTTATGCTGGAGTGTGAGGCAGTGTGCTCCCTTTTTTTGTGTGTCTAATTGACGGCTCCCATGAGCCTACGAGCTGACGAGCTCTGGTGAGGCACCTGCTCGCCCACTGAGTGGTACAAAAACCAGTGAAGACGTTCTGCGGCATTTCAAGCAACCCCTTCAGATATATTTTCTCTCTGCTGATGACGGCCGAAAGACAGAAACATGTGTCCAGAGATACTGCACTTGCTGCAACTACTTAAGGTGAAATACTTTTTGAAAAATGTCTCTATCTTTAAATCAAATGACTGCATTTACCATGTTGTACAGGGGCTATTTTATGCTGGAGTGTGAGGCAGTGTGCTCCCTTTTTTGTGTGTCTAATTGACGGTTCCCGTGAGCCTATGAGCTGAAGAGCTCTGGTGAGGCACCTGCTCGCCTACTGAGTGGTACAAAAACCTGTGAAGACGTTCTGCGGCATTTCAAGCAACCCCTTCAGATATATTTTCTCTCTGCTGATGACGGCCGAAAGCCAGAAACACGTGTCCAGAGATACTGCACTTGCTGCACCTACTTAAGGTGAAAAACTTTTTGAAAAATGTCTCTATCTTTAAATCAAATGACTGCATTTACCATGATGCATAGGGGCTATTTTATGCTGGAGTGTGAGGCAGTGTGCTCTCTTTTTTGTGTGTCTAATTGACGGCTCCCGTGAGCCTACGAGCTGACGAGCTCTGGTGAGGCACCTGCTTGCCTAAGGAGTGGTACAAAAACCTGTGAAGACGTTCGGGGGCATTTCAAGCAACCCCTTCAGATATATTTTCTCTCAGCTGATGACGGCCGAAAGCCAGAAACATGTGTCCAGAGATACTACACTTGCTGCACCTACTGAAAGTGAAAGACTTTTTGAAAAATGTCTCTATCTTTAAATCAAATGACTGCATTTACCATGATGGATAGGGGCTATTTTATGCTGGAGTGTGAGGCAGTGTGCTCCCTTTTTTTGTGTGTCTAATTGACAGCTCCCGTGAGCCTACGAGCTGACGAGCTCTGGTGAGGCACCTGCTCGCCTACTGAGTGGTACAAAAACCTGTGAAGACGTTCGGCAGCATTTCAAGCAACCCCTTTAGAGATATTTTCTCTCTGCTGATGACGGCCGAAAGTCAGAAACACGTGTCCAGAGATACTGCACTTGCTGCACCTACTTAAGGTGAAAAACTTTTTGAAAAATGTCTCTATCTTTAAATCAAATGACTGCATTTACCATGATGCATAGGGGCTATTTTAAACTGGAGTGTGAGGCAGTGTGCTCCCTTTTTTTGTGTGTCTAATTGACGGCTCCCGTGAGCCTACGAGCTGACGAGCTCTGGTGAGGCACCTGCTCGCCTACGGAGTGGTACAAAAACCTGTGAAGATGTTCGGGGGCATTTCAAGCAACCCCTTCAGATATATTTTCTCTCAGCTGATGACGGCCGAAAGCCAGAAACATGTGTCCAGAGATACTGCACTTGCTGCACCTACTTAAAGTGAAAGACTTTTTGAAAAATGTCTCTATCTTTAATTCAAATGACTGCATTTACCATGATGGATAGGGGCTATTTTATGCTGGAGTGTGAGGCAGTGTGCTCCCTTTTTTTGTGTGTCTAATTGACAGCTCCCGTGAGCCTACGAGCTGACGAGCTCTGGTGAGGCACCTGCTCGCCTACTGAGTGGTACAAAAACCTGTGAAGACGTTCGACAGCATTTCAAGCAACCCCTTTAGAGATATTTTCTCTCTGCTGATGACGGCCGAAAGTCAGAAACACGTGTCCAGAGATACTGCACTTGCTGCACCTACTGAAGGTGAAAGACTTTTTGAAAAATGTCTCTATCTTTAAATCAAATGACTGCATTTACTATGATGCACAGGGGCTATTTTATGCTGGAGTGTGAGGCAGTGTGCTCCCTTTTTTTGTGTGTCTAATTGACGGCTCCCGTGAGCCTACGAGCTGACGAGCTCTTGTGAGGCACCTGCTCGCCTACGGAGTGGTAGAAAAACCTGTGAAGACGTTCGGGGGCATTTCAAGCAACCCATTCAGATATATTTTCTCTCTGCTGATGACGGCCGAAAGCCGGAAACACGTGTCCAGAGATACTGCACTTGCTGCCCCTTCTTAAGGTGAAAGACTTTTTGAAAAATGTCTCTATCTTTAAATCAAATGACTGCATTTACCAGGATGCACAGGGGCTATTTTATGCTGGAGTGTGAGGCAGTGTGCTCCCTTTTTTTGTGTGTCTAATTGAAGGGTCCCGTGAGCCTATGAGCTGACGAGCTCTGGTGAGGCACCTGCTCGCCTACTGAGTGGTACGAAAACCTGTGAAGACGTTCGGTGGCATCTCAAGCAACCCCTTCAGATATATTTTCTCTCTGCTGATGATGGCCGAAAGCCAGAAACACGTGTCCAGAGATACTGCACTTGCTGCACCTACTTAAGGTGAAAAACTTTTTGAAAAATGACTCTATCTTTAAACAAATGACTGCATTTACCATGATGCATAGGGGCTATTTTATGCTGGAGTGTGAAGCAGTGTGCTCCCTTTTTTTATGTATCTAATTGACGGCACCCGTGCGCCCACGAGCTGACGAGCTCTGGTGAGGCACCTGCTCGCCTATGGAGCCTATGGAGTGGTACAAAAATCTGTGAAGACGTTCGGGGGCATTTCAAGCAACCCCTTCAGATATATTTTCTCTCAGCTGATGACGGCCGAAAGCCAGAAACACATGTCCAGAGATACTTCACTTGCTGCACCTACTTAAGGTGAAAGACTTTTTGAAAAATGTCTCTATCTTTAAAACAAATGACTGCATTTACCATGATGGATAGGGGCTATTTTATGCTGGAGTGTGAGGCAGTGTGCTCCCTTTTTTAGTGTGTCTAATTGCCAGCTCCCGTGAGCCTACGAGCTGATGAGCTCTGGTGGGGCACCTGCTCGCCCACTGAGTGGTACAAAAACCTGTGAAGACGTTCGGCGGCATTTCAAGCAACCCCTTCAGATATATTTTCTCTCTGCTGATGACGGCCGAAAGCCAGAAACATGTGTCCAGAGATACTGCACTTGCTGCACCTACTTAAGGTGAAAAACTTTTTGAAAAATGACTCTATCTTTAAACAAATGACTGCATTTACCATGATGCATAGGGGCTATTTTATGCTGGAGTGTGAAGCAGTGTGCTCCCTTTTTTTGTGTGTCTAATTGACGGCACCCGTGCGCCCACGAGCTGACGAGCTCTGGTGAGGCACCTGCTCGCCTATGGAGCCTATGGAGTGGTACAAAAATATGTGAAGAGGTTCGGGGGCATTTCAAGCAACCCCTTCAGATATATTTTCTCTCAGCTGATGACGGCCGAAAGCCAGAAACACATGTCCAGAGATACTGCACTTGCTGCACCTACTTAAGGTGAAAGACTTTTTGAAAAATGTCTCTATCTTTAAAACAAATGACTGCATTTACCATGATGGATAGGGGCTATTTTATGCTGGAGTGTGAGGCAGTGTGCTCCCTTTTTTTGTGTGTCTAATTGCCAGCTCCCGTGAGCCTACGAGCTGATGAGCTCTGGTGGGGCACCTGCTCGCCCACTGAGTGGTACAAAAACCTGTGAAGACGTTCGGCGGCATTTCAAGCAACCCCTTCAGATATATTTTCTCTCTGCTGATGACGGCCGAAAGCCAGAAACATGTGTCCAGAGATACTGCACTTGCTTCACCTACTTAAGGTGAAATACTTTTTGAAAAATGTCTCTATCTTTAAATCAAATGACTGCATTTACCATGATGCACAGGGGCTATTTTATGCTGGAGTGTGAGGCAGTCTGCTCCCTTTTTTTTGTGTCTAATTGACGGCTCCCGTGAGCCTATGAGCTGAAGAGCTCTGGTGAGGCACCTGCTCGCCTACTGAGTGGTACAAAAACCTGTGAAGACGTTCTGCAGCATTTCAAGCAACCCCTTCAGATATATTTTCTCTCTGCTAATGACGGCCGAAAGCCAGAAACATGTGTCCAGAGATACTGCACTTGCTCCACCTACTTAAGGTGAAAAACTTTTTGAAAAATGTCTCTATCTTTAAATCAACTGACTGCATTTACCATGATGCATAGGGGCTATTTTATGCTGGAGTGTGAGGCAGTGTGCTCCCTTTTTTTGTGTGTCTAATTGACGGCTCCCATGAGCCTACGAGCTGACGAGCTCTGGTGAGGCACCTGCTCGCCCACTGAGTGGTACAAAAACCAGTGAAGACGTTCTGCGGCATTTCAAGCAACCCCTTCAGATATATTTTCTCTCTGCTGATGACGGCCGAAAGACAGAAACATGTGTCCAGAGATACTGCACTTGCTGCAACTACTTAAGGTGAAATACTTTTTGAAAAATGTCTCTATCTTTAAATCAAATGACTGCATTTACCATGTTGTACAGGGGCTATTTTATGCTGGAGTGTGAGGCAGTGTGCTCCCTTTTTTTGTGTGTCTAATTGACGGTTCCCGTGAGCCTACGAGCTGACGAGCTCTGGTGAGGCACCTGCTCGCCTACTGAGTGGTACAAAAACCTGTGAAGACGTTCGACAGCATTTCAAGCAACCCCTTTAGAGATATTTTCTCTCTGCTGATGACGGCCGAAAGTCAGAAACACGTGTCCAGAGATACTGCACTTGCTGCACCTACTGAAGGTGAAAGACTTTTTGAAAAATGTCTCTATCTTTAAATCAAATGACTGCATTTACCATGATGCACAGGGGCTATTTTATGCTGGAGTGTGAGGCAGTGTGCTCCCTTTTTTTGTGTGTCTAATTGACGGCTCCCGTGAGCCTACGAGCTGACGAGCTCTTGTGAGGCACCTGCTCGCCTACGGAGTGGTAGAAAAACCTGTGAAGACGTTCGGGGGCATTTCAAGCAACCCATTCAGATATATTTTCTCTCTGCTGATGACGGCCGAAAGCCGGAAACACATGTCCAGAGATACTGCACTTGCTGCCCCTTCTTAAGGTGAAAGACTTTTTGAAAAATGTCTCTATCTTTAAATCAAATGACTGCATTTACCAGGATGCACAGGGGCTATTTTATGCTGGAGTGTGAGGCAGTGTGCTCCCTTTTTTTGTGTGTCTAATTGAAGGGTCCCGTGAGCCTATGAGCTGACGAGCTCTGGTGAGGCACCTGCTCGCCTACTGAGTGGTACGAAAACCTGTAAAGACGTTCGGTGGCATCTCAAGCAACCCCTTCAGATATATTTTCTCTCTGCTGATGATGGCCGAAAGCCAGAAACACGTGTCCAGAGATACTGCAGTTGCTGCACCTACTTAAGGTGAAATACTTTTTGAAAAATGTCTCTATCTTTAAATCAAATGACTGCATTTACCATGATGTACAGGGGCTATTTTATGCTGGAGTGTGAGGCAGTGTGCTCCCTTTTTTTGTGTGTCTAATTGCCAGCTCCCGTGAGCCTACGAGCTGATGAGCTCTGGTGGGGCACCTGCTCGCCCACTGAGTGGTACAAAAACCTGTGAAGACGTTCGGCGGCATTTCAAGCAACCCCTTCAGATATATTTTCTCTCTGCTGATGACGGCCGAAAGCCAGAAACATGTGTCCAGAGATACTGCACTTGCTTCACCTACTTAAGGTGAAATACTTTTTGAAAAATGTCTCTATCTTTAAATCAAATGACTGCATTTACCATGATGCACAGGGGCTATTTTATGCTGGAGTGTGAGGCAGTCTGCTCCCTTTTTTTTGTGTCTAATTGACGGCTCCCGTGAGCCTATGAGCTGAAGAGCTCTGGTGAGGCACCTGCTCGCCTACTGAGTGGTACAAAAACCTGTGAAGACGTTCTGCAGCATTTCAAGCAACCCCTTCAGATATATTTTCTCTCTGCTAATGACGGCCGAAAGCCAGAAACATGTGTCCAGAGATACTGCACTTGCTCCACCTACTTAAGGTGAAAAACTTTTTGAAAAATGTCTCTATCTTTAAATCAACTGACTGCATTTACCATGATGCATAGGGGCTATTTTATGCTGGAGTGTGAGGCAGTGTGCTCCCTTTTTTTGTGTGTCTAATTGACGGCTCCCATGAGCCTACGAGCTGACGAGCTCTGGTGAGGCACCTGCTCGCCCACTGAGTGGTACAAAAACCAGTGAAGACGTTCTGCGGCATTTCAAGCAACCCCTTCAGATATATTTTCTCTCTGCTGATGACGGCCGAAAGACAGAAACATGTGTCCAGAGATACTGCACTTGCTGCAACTACTTAAGGTGAAATACTTTTTGAAAAATGTCTCTATCTTTAAATCAAATGACTGCATTTACCATGTTGTACAGGGGCTATTTTATGCTGGAGTGTGAGGCAGTGTGCTCCCTTTTTTTGTGTGTCTAATTGACGGTTCCCGTGAGCCTACGAGCTGACGAGCTCTGGTGAGGCACCTGCTCGCCTACTGAGTGGTACAAAAACCTGTGAAGACGTTCGACAGCATTTCAAGCAACCCCTTTAGAGATATTTTCTCTCTGCTGATGACGGCCGAAAGTCAGAAACACGTGTCCAGAGATACTGCACTTGCTGCACCTACTGAAGGTGAAAGACTTTTTGAAAAATGTCTCTATCTTTAAATCAAATGACTGCATTTACCATGATGCACAGGGGCTATTTTATGCTGGAGTGTGAGGCAGTGTGCTCCCTTTTTTGTGTGTCTAATTGACGGCTCCCGTGAGCCTACGAGCTGACGAGCTCTTGTGAGGCACCTGCTCGCCTACGGAGTGGTAGAAAAACCTGTGAAGACGTTCGGGGGCATTTCAAGCAACCCATTCAGATATATTTTCTCTCTGCTGATGACGGCCGAAAGCCGGAAACACATGTCCAGAGATACTGCACTTGCTGCCCCTTCTTAAGGTGAAAGACTTTTTGAAAAATGTCTCTATCTTTAAATCAAATGACTGCATTTACCAGGATGCACAGGGGCTATTTTATGCTGGAGTGTGAGGCAGTGTGCTCCCTTTTTTTGTGTGTCTAATTGAAGGGTCCCGTGAGCCTATGAGCTGACGAGCTCTGGTGAGGCACCTGCTCGCCTACTGAGTGGTACGAAAACCTGTAAAGACGTTCGGTGGCATCTCAAGCAACCCCTTCAGATATATTTTCTCTCTGCTGATGATGGCCGAAAGCCAGAAACACGTGTCCAGAGATACTGCAGTTGCTGCACCTACTTAAGGTGAAATACTTTTTGAAAAATGTCTCTATCTTTAAATCAAATGACTGCATTTACCATGATGTACAGGGGCTATTTTATGCTGGAGTGTGAGGCAGTGTGCTCCCTTTTTTTGTGAGTCTAATTGACGGCTCCCGTGAGCCTATGAGCTGAAGAGCTCTGGTGAGGCACCTGCTCGCCTACTGAGTGGTACAAAAACCTGTGAAGACGTTCTGCGGCATTGCAAGCAACCCCTTCAGATATATTTTCTCTCTGCTGATGACGGCCGAAAGCCAAAAACACGTGTCCAGAGATACTGCACTTGCTGCACCTACTTAAGGTGAAAAACTTTTTGAAAAATGACTCTATCTTTAAACAAATGACTGCATTTACCATGATGCATAGGGGCTATTTTATGCTGGAGTGTGAAGCAGTGTGCTCCCTTTTTTTATGTGTCTAATTGACGGCACCCGTGCGCCCACGAGCTGACGAGCTCTGGTGATGCACCTGCTCGCCTATGGAGCCTATGGAGTGGTACAAAAATCTGTGAAGACGTTCGGGGGCATTTCAAGCAACCCCTTCAGATATATTTTCTCTCAGCTGATGACGGCCGAAAGCCAGAAACACATGTCCAGAGATACTTCACTTGCTGCACCTACTTAAGGTGAAAGACTTTTTGAAAAATGTCTCTATCTTTAAAACAAATGACTGCATTTACCATGATGGATAGAGGCTATTTTATGCTGGAGTGTGAGGCTGTGTGCTCCCTTTTTTAGTGTGTCTAATTGCCAGCTCCCGTGAGCCTACGAGCTGATGAGCTCTGGTGGGGCACCTGCTCGCCCACTGAGTGGTACAAAAACCTGTGAAGACGTTCGGCGGCATTTCAAGCAACCCCTTCAGATATATTTTCTCTCTGCTGATGACGGCCGAAAGCCAGAAACATGTGTCCAGAGATACTGCACTTGCTTCACCTACTTAAGGTGAAATACTTTTTGAAAAATGTCTCTATCTTTAATTCAAATGACTGCATTTACCATGATGCACAGGGGCTATTTTATGCTGGAGTGTGAGGCAGTCTGCTCCCTTTTTTTTGTGTCTAATTGACGGCTCCCGTGAGCCTATGAGCTGAAGAGCTCTGGTGAGGCACCTGCTCGCCTACTGAGTGGTACAAAAACCTGTGAAGACGTTCTGCAGCATTTCAAGCAACCCCTTCAGATATATTTTCTCTCTGCTAATGACGGCCGAAAGCCAGAAACATGTGTCCAGAGATACTGCACTTGCTTCACCTACTTAAGGTGAAAAACGTTTTGAAAAATGTCTCTATCTTTAAATCAACTGACTGCATTTACCATGATGCATAGGGGCTATTTTATGCTGGAGTGTGAGGCAGTGTGCTCCCTTTTTTTGTGTGTCTAATTGACGGCTCCCATGAGCCTACGAGCTGACGAGCTCTGGTGAGGCACCTGCTCGCCCACTGAGTGGTACAAAAACCAGTGAAGACGTTCTGCGGCATTACAAGCAACCCCTTCAGATATATTTTCTCTCTGCTGATGACGGCCGAAAGACAGAAACATGTGTCCAGAGATACTGCACTTGCTGCAACTACTTAAGGTGAAATACTTTTTGAAAAATGTCTCTATCTTTAAATCAAATGACTGCATTTACCATGATGTACAGGGGCTATTTTATGCTGGAGTGTGAGGCAGTGTGCTCCCTTTTTTTGTGTGTCTAATTGACGGTTCCCATGAGCCTATGAGCTGAAGAGCTCTGGTGAGGCACCTGCTCGCCTACTGAGTGGTACAAAAACCTGTGAAGACGTTCTGCGGCATTTCAAGCAACCCCTTCAGATATATTTTCTCTCTGCTGATGACGGCCGAAAGCCAGAAACACGTGTCCAGAGATACTGCACTTGCTCCACCTACTTAAGGTGAAAAACTTTTTGAAAAATGTCTCTATCTTTAAATCAAATGACTGCATTTACCATGATGCATAGGGGCTATTTTATGCTTGAGTGTTAGGCAGTGTGCTCTCTTTTTTGTGTGTCTAATTGACGGCTCCCGTGAGCCTACGAGCTGACGAGCTCTGGTGAGGCACCTGCTTGCCTAAGGAGTGGTACAAAAACCTGTGAAGACGTTCGGGGGCATTTCAAGCAACCCCTTCAGATATATTTTCTCTCAGCTGATGATGGCCGAAAGCCAGAAACATGTGTCCAGAGATACTGCACTTGCTGCACCTACTGAAAGTGAAAGACTTTTTGAAAAATGTCTCTATCTTTAAATCAAATGACTGCATTTACCATGATGGATAGGGGCTATTTTATGCTGGAGTGTGAGGCAGTGTGCTCCCTTTTTTTGTGTGTCTAATTGACAGCTCCCGTGAGCCTACGAGCTGACGAGCTCTGGTGAGGCACCTGCTCGCCTACTGAGTGGTACAAAAACCTGTGAAGACGTTCGGCAGCATTTCAAGCAACCCCTTTAGAGATATTTTCTCTCTGCTGATGACGGACGAAAGTCAGAAACACGTGTCCAGAGATACTACACTTGCTGCACCTACTTAAGGTGAAAGGCTTTTTGAAAAATGTCTCTATCTTTAAATCAAATGACTGCATTTACCATGATGCATAGGGGCTATTTTATGCTGGAGTGTGAGGCAGTGGGCTCCCTTTTTTTGTGTGTCTAATTGACGGCTTCCGTGAGCCTACGAGCTGACGAGCTCTTGTTAAGCAACTGCTCGCCTACGGAGTGGTAGAAAAACCTGTGAAGACGTTCGGGGGCATTTCAAGCAACCCATTCAGATATATTTTCTCTCTGCTGATGACGGCCAAAAGCCAGAAACACGTGTCCAGAGATACTGCACTTGCTGCCCCTTCTTAAGGTGAAAGACTTTTTGAAAAATGTCTCTATCTTTAAATCAAATGACTGCATTTACCAGGATGCACAGGGGCTATTTTATGCTGGAGTGTGAGGCAGTGTGCTCCCTTTTTTTGTGTGTCTAATTGAAGGGTCCCGTGAGCCTATGAGCTGACGAGCTCTGGTGAGGCACCTGCTCGCCTACTGAGTGGTACGAAAACCTGTGAAGACGTTCGGTGGCATCTCAAGCAACCCCTTCAGATATATTTTCTCTCTGCTGATGATGGCCGAAAGCCAGAAACACGTGTCCAGAGATACTGCACTTGCTGCACCTACTTAAGGTGAAATACTTTTTGAAAAATGTCTCTATCTTTAAATCAAATGACTGCATTTACCATGATGTACAGGGGCTATTTTATGCTGTAGTGTGAGGCAGTGTGCTCCCTTTTTTTGTGTGTCTAATTGACGGCTCCCGTGAGCCTATGAGCTGAAGAGCTCTGGTGAGGCACCTGCTCGCCTACTGAGTGGTACAAAAACCTGTGAAGACGTTCTGCGGCATTGCAAGCAACCCCTTCAGATATATTTTCTCTCTGCTGATGACGGCCGAAAGCCAAAAAACACGTGTCCAGAGATACTGCACTTGCTGCACCTACTTAAGGTGAAAAACTTTTTGAAAAATGACTCTATCTTTAAACAAATGACTGCATTTACCATGATGCATAGGGGCTATTTTATACTGGAGTGTGAAGCAGTGTGCTCCCTTTTTTTGTGTGTCTAATTGACGGCACCCGTGCGCCCACGAGCTGACGAGCTCTGGTGAGGCACCTGCTCGCCTATGGAGCCTATGGAGTGGTACAAAAATCTGTGAAGACGTTCGGGGGCATTTCAAGCAACCCCTTCAGATATATTTTCTCTCAGCTGATGACGGCCGAAAGCCAGAAACACATGTCCAGAGATACTGCACTTGCTGCACCTACTTAAGGTGAAAGACTTTTTGAAAAATGTCTCTATCTTTAAAACAAATGACTGCATTTACCATGATGCATAGGGGCTATTTTATGCTGGAGTGTGAGGCAGTGTGCTCCCTTTTTTTGTGTGTCTAATTGCCAGCTCCCGTGAGCCTACGAGCTGATGAGCTCTGGTGGGGCACCTGCTCGCCCACTGAGTGGTACAAAAACCTGTGAAGACGTTCGGCGGCATTTCAAGCAACCCCTTCAGATATATTTTCTCTCTGCTGATGACGGCCGAAAGCCAGAAACATGTGTCCAGAGATACTGCACTTGCTTCACCTACTTAAGGTGAAATACTTTTTGAAAAATGTCTCTATCTTTAAATCAAATGACTGCATTTACCATGATGCACAGGGGCTATTTTATGCTGGAGTGTGAGGCAGTCTGCTCCCTTTTTTATGTGTCTAATTGACGGCTCCCGTGAGCCTATGAGCTGAAGAGCTCTGGTGAGGCACCTGCTCGCCTACTGAGTGGTACAAAAACCTGTGAAGACGTTCTGCAGCATTTCCAGCAACCCCTTCAGATATATTTTCTCTCTGCTAATGACGGCCGAAAGCCAGAAACATGTGTCCAGAGATACTGCACTTGCTCCACCTACTTAAGGTGAAAAACTTTTTGAAAAATGTCTCTATCTTTAAATCAACTGACTGCATTTACCATGATGCATAGGGGCTATTTTATGCTGGAGTGTGAGGCAGTGTGCTCCCTTTTTTTGTGTGTCTAATTGACGGCTCCCATGAGCCTACGAGCTGACGAGCTCTGGTGAGGCACCTGCTCGCCCACTGAGTGGTACAAAAACCAGTGAAGACGTTCTGCGGCATTTCAAGCAACCCCTTCAGATATATTTTCTCTCTGCTGATGACGGCCGAAAGACAGAAACATGTGTCCAGAGATACTGCACTTGCTGCAACTACTTAAGGTGAAATACTTTTTGAAAAATGTCTCTATCTTTAAATCAAATGACTGCATTTACCATGTTGTACAGGGGCTATTTTATGCTGGAGTGTGAGGCAGTGTGCTCCCTTTTTTGTGTGTCTAATTGACGGTTCCCGTGAGCCTATGAGCTGAAGAGCTCTGGTGAGGCACCTGCTCGCCTACTGAGTGGTACAAAAACCTGTGAAGACGTTCTGCGGCATTTCAAGCAACCCCTTCAGATATATTTTCTCTCTGCTGATGACGGCCGAAAGCCAGAAACACGTGTCCAGAGATACTGCACTTGCTGCACCTACTTAAGGTGAAAAACTTTTTGAAAAATGTCTCTATCTTTAAATCAAATGACTGCATTTACCATGATGCATAGGGGCTATTTTATGCTGGAGTGTGAGGCAGTGTGCTCTCTTTTTTGTGTGTCTAATTGACGGCTCCCGTGAGCCTACGAGCTGACGAGCTCTGGTGAGGCACCTGCTTGCCTAAGGAGTGGTACAAAAACCTGTGAAGACGTTCGGGGGCATTTCAAGCAACCCCTTCAGATATATTTTCTCTCAGCTGATGACGGCCGAAAGCCAGAAACATGTGTCCAGAGATACTACACTTGCTGCACCTACTGAAAGTGAAAGACTTTTTGAAAAATGTCTCTATCTTTAAATCAAATGACTGCATTTACCATGATGGATAGGGGCTATTTTATGCTGGAGTGTGAGGCAGTGTGCTCCCTTTTTTTGTGTGTCTAATTGACAGCTCCCGTGAGCCTACGAGCTGACGAGCTCTGGTGAGGCACCTGCTCGCCTACTGAGTGGTACAAAAACCTGTGAAGATGTTCGGCAGCATTTCAAGCAACCCCTTTAGAGATATTTTCTCTCTGCTGATGACGGCCGAAAGTCAGAAACACGTGTCCAGAGATACTGCACTTGCTGCACCTACTTAAGGTGAAAAACTTTTTGAAAAATGTCTCTATCTTTAAATCAAATGACTGCATTTACCATGATGCATAGGGGCTATTTTATACTGGAGTGTGAGGCAGTGTGCTCCCTTTTTTTGTGTGTCTAATTGACGGCTCCCGTGAGCCTACGAGCTGACGAGCTCTGGTGAGGCACCTGCTCGCCTACGGAGTGGTACAAAAACCTGTGAAGATGTTCGGGGGCATTTCAAGCAACCCCTTCAGATATATTTTCTCTCAGCTGATGACGGCCGAAAGCCAGAAACATGTGTCCAGAGATACTGCACTTGCTGCACCTACTTAAAGTGAAAGACTTTTTGAAAAATGTCTCTATCTTTAATTCAAATGACTGCATTTACCATGATGGATAGGGGCTATTTTATGCTGGAGTGTGAGGCAGTGTGCTCCCTTTTTTTGTGTGTCTAATTGACAGCTCCCGTGAGCCTACGAGCTGACGAGCTCTGGTGAGGCACCTGCTCGCCTACTGAGTGGTACAAAAACCTGTGAAGACGTTCGACAGCATTTCAAGCAACCCCTTTAGAGATATTTTCTCTCTGCTGATGACGGCCGAAAGTCAGAAACACGTGTCCAGAGATACTGCACTTGCTGCACCTACTGAAGGTGAAAGACTTTTTGAAAAATGTCTCTATCTTTAAATCAAATGACTGCATTTACTATGATGCACAGGGGCTATTTTATGCTGGAGTGTGAGGCAGTGTGCTCCCTTTTTTTGTGTGTCTAATTGACGGCTCCCGTGAGCCTACGAGCTGACGAGCTCTTGTGAGGCACCTGCTCGCCTACGGAGTGGTAGAAAAACCTGTGAAGACGTTCGGGGGCATTTCAAGCAACCCATTCAGATATATTTTCTCTCTGCTGATGACGGCCGAAAGCCGGAAACACGTGTCCAGAGATACTGCACTTGCTGCCCCTTCTTAAGGTGAAAGACTTTTTGAAAAATGTCTCTATCTTTAAATCAAATGACTGCATTTACCAGGATGCACAGGGGCTATTTTATGCTGGAGTGTGAGGCAGTGTGCTCCCTTTTTTTGTGTGTCTAATTGAAGGGTCCCGTGAGCCTATGAGCTGACGAGCTCTGGTGAGGCACCTGCTCGCCTACTGAGTGGTACGAAAACCTGTGAAGACGTTCGGTGGCATCTCAAGCAACCCCTTCAGATATATTTTCTCTCTGCTGATGATGGCCGAAAGCCAGAAACACGTGTCCAGAGATACTGCACTTGCTGCACCTACTTAAGGTGAAAAACTTTTTGAAAAATGACTCTATCTTTAAACAAATGACTGCATTTACCATGATGCATAGGGGCTATTTTATGCTGGAGTGTGAAGCAGTGTGCTCCCTTTTTTTATGTGTCTAATTGACGGCACCCGTGCGCCCACGAGCTGACGAGCTCTGGTGAGGCACCTGCTTGCCTATGGAGCCTATGGAGTGGTACAAAAATCTGTGAAGACGTTCGGGGGCATTTCAAGCAACCCCTTCAGATATATTTTCTCTCAGCTGATGACGGCCGAAAGCCAGAAACACATGTCCAGAGATACTTCACTTGCTGCACCTACTTAAGGTGAAAGACTTTTTGAAAAATGTCTCTATCTTTAAAACAAATGACTGCATTTACCATGATGGATAGGGGCTATTTTATGCTGGAGTGTGAGGCAGTGTGCTCCCTTTTTTAGTGTGTCTAATTGCCAGCTCCCGTGAGCCTACGAGCTGATGAGCTCTGGTGGGGCACCTGCTCGCCCACTGAGTGGTACAAAAATCTGTGAAGACGTTCGGCGGCATTTCAAGCAACCCCTTCAGATATATTTTCTCTCTGCTGATGACGGCCGAAAGCCAGAAACATGTGTCCAGAGATACTGCACTTGCTTCACCTACTTAAGGTGAAATACTTTTTGAAAAATGTCTCTATCTTTAAATCAAATGACTGCATTTACCATGATGCACAGGGGCTATTTTATGCAGGAGTGTGAGGCAGTCTGCTCCCTTTTTTTTGTGTCTAATTGACGGCTCCCATGAGCCTATGAGCTGAAGAGCTCTGGTGAGGCACCTGCTCGCCTACTGAGTGGTACAAAAACCTGTGAAGACGTTCTGCAGCATTTCAAGCAACCCCTTCAGATATATTTTCTCTCTGCTAATGACGGCCGAAAGCCAGAAACATGTGTCCAGAGATACTGCACTTGCTCCACCTACTTAAGGTGAAAAACTTTTTGAAAAATGTCTCTATCTTTAAATCAACAGACTGCATTTACCATGATGCATAGGGGCTATTTTATGCTGGAGTGTGAGGCAGTGTGCTCCCTTTTTTTGTGTGTCTAATTGACGGCTCCCATGAGCCTACGAGCTGACGAGCTCTGGTGAGGCACCTGCTCGCCCACTGAGTGGTACAAAAACCAGTGAAGACGTTCTGCGGCATTACAAGCAACCCCTTCAGATATATTTTCCCTCTGCTGATGACGGCCGAAAGACAGAAACATGTGTCCAGAGATACTGCACTTGCTGCAACTACTTAAGGTGAAATACTTTTTGAAAAATGTCTCTATCTTTAAATCAAATGACTGCATTTACCATGATGTACAGGGGCTATTTTATGCTGGAGTGTGAGGCAGTGTGCTCACTTTTTTTGTGTGTCTAATTGACGGTTCCCGTGAGCCTATGAGCTGAAGAGCTCTGGTGAGGCACCTGCTCGCCTACTGAGTGGTACAAAAACCTGTGAAGACGTTCTGCGGCATTTCAAGCAACCCCTTCAGATATATTTTCTCTCTGCTGATGACGGCCGAAAGCCAGAAACACGTGTCCAGAGATACTGCACTTGCTGCACCTACTTAAGGTGAAAAACTTTTTGAAAAATGTCTCTATCTTTAAATCAAATGACTGCATTTACCATGATGCATAGGGGCTATTTTATGCTGGAGTGTGAGGCAGTGTGCTCTCTTTTTTGTGTGTCTAATTGACGGCTCCCGTGAGCCTACGAGCTGACGAGCTCTGGTGAGGCACCTGCTTGCCTAAGGAGTGGTACAAAAACCTGTGAAGACGTTCGGGGGCATTTCAAGCAACCCCTTCAGATACATTTTCTCTCAGCTGATGATGGCCGAAAGCCAGAAACATGTGTCCAGAGATACTGCACTTGCTGCACCTACTGAAAGTGAAAGACTTTTTGAAAAATGTCTCTATCTTTAAATCAAATGACTGCATTTACCATGATGGATAGGGGCTATTTTATGCTGGAGTGTGAGGCAGTGTGCTCCCTTTTTTTGTGTGTCTAATTGACAGCTCCCGTGAGCCTACGAGCTGACGAGCTCTGGTGAGGCACCTGCTCGCCTACTGAGTGGTAGAAAAACCTGTGAAGACGTTCGGGGGCATTTCAAGCAACCCATTCAGATATATTTTCTCTCTGCTGATGACGGCCGAAAGCCAGAAACACGTGTCCAGAGATACTACACTTGCTGCACCTACTTAAGGTGAAAGGCTTTTTGAAAAATTTCTCTATCTTTAAATCAAATGACTGCATTTACCATGATGCATAGGGGCTATTTTATGCTGGAGTGTGAGGCAGTGTGCTCCCTTTTTTTGTGTGTCTAATTGACAGCTCCCGTGAGCCTACGAGCTGACGAGCTCTGGTGAGGCACCTGCTCGCCTACTGAGTGGTACAAAAACCTGTGAAGACGTTCGGCAGCATTTCAAGCAACCCCTTTAGAGATATTTTCTCTCTGCTGATGACGGCCGAAAGTCAGAAACACGTGTCCAGAGATACTACACTTGCTGCACCTACTTAAGGTGAAAGGCTTTTTGAAAAATGTCTCTATCTTTAAATCAAATGACTGCATTTACCATGATGCATAGGGGCTATTTTATGCTGGAGTGTGAGGCAGTGTGCTCCCTTTTTTTGTGTGTCTAATTGACGGCTTCCGTGAGCCTACGAGCTGACGAGCTCTTGTGAGGCAACTGCTCGCCTACGGAGTGGTAGAAAAACCTGTGAAGACGTTCGGGGGCATTTCAAGCAACCCATTCAGATATATTTTCTCTCTGCTGATGACGGCCGAAAGCCAGAAACACGTGTCCAGAGATACTGCACTTGCTGCCCCTTCTTAAGGTGAAAGACTTTTTGAAAAATGTCTCTATCTTTAAATTAAATGACTGCATTTACCAGGATGCACAGGGGCTATTTTATGCTGGAGTGTGAGGCAGTGTGCTCCCTTTTTTTGTGTGTCTAATTGAAGTGTCCCGTGAGCCTATGAGATGACGAGCTCTGGTGAGGCACCTGCTCGCCTACTGAGTGGTACGAAAACCTGTGAAGACGTTCGGTGGCATTTCAAGCAACCCCTTCAGATATATTTTCTCTCTGCTGATGACGGCCGAAAGCTAGAAACACGTGTCCAGAGATACTGCACTTGCTGCACCTACTTAAGGTGAAAAACCTTTTGAAAAATGTCTCTATCTTTAAACAAATGACTGCATTTACCATGATGCATAGGGGCTATTTTATGCTGGAGTGTGAGGCAGTGTGCTCCCTTTTTTTGTGTGTCTAATTGTCGGCTCCCGTGAGCCTACGAGCTGACGAGCTCTGGTGAGGCATCTGCTTGCCTACGGAGTGGTACAAAAACCTGTGAAGACGTTCGGGGGCATTTCAAGCAGCCTCTTCAGATATATTTTCTCTCAGCTGTTGACGGCCGAAAGCCAGAAACATGTGTCCAGAGATACTGCACTTGCTGCACCTACTTAAAGTGAAAGACTTTTTGAAAAATGTCTCTATCTTTAAATCAAATGACTGCATTTACCATGATGGATAGGGGCTATTTTATGCTGGAGTGTGAGGCAGTGTGCTCCCTTTTTTTGTGTGTCTAATTGACAGCTCCCGTGAACCTACGAGCTGACGAGCTCTGGTGAGGCACCTGCTTGCCTACTGAGTGGTACAAAAACCTGTGAAGACGTTCGGCAGCATTTCAAGCAACCCCTTCAAATATATTTTCTCTCTGCTAATTACGGCCGAAAGCCAGAACCACGTATCCAGAGATACTGCACTTGCTGCACCTACTTAAGGTGAAAAACTTTTTGAAAAATGTCTCTATCTTTAAATCAAATGACTGCATTTACCATGATGCATAGGGGCTATTTTATGCTGGAGTGTGAGGCAGTGTGCTCCCTTTTTTTGTGTGTCTAATTGACGACTCCCGTGAGCCTACGAGCTGAAAAGCTCTGGTGAGGCACCTGCTCGCCTACTGAGTGGTACAAAAACCTGTGAAGACGTTCGGCGGTATTTCAAGCAACCCCTTCAGATATATTTTCTCTCTGCTGAGGACGGCCGAAAGCCAGAAACATGTGTCCAGAGATACTGCACTTGCTGCACCTACTTAAGGTGAAATACTTTTTGAAAAATGTCTCTATCTTTAAATCAAATTACTGCATTTACCATGATGTACAGGGGATAGCTTATGCTGGAGTGTGAGGCAGTGTGCTCCCTTTTTTTGTGTGTCTAATTGACGGCTCCCGTGAGCCTATGAGCTGAAGAGCTCTAGTGAGGCACCTGCTCGCCTACTGAGTGGTACAAAAACCTGTGAAGACGTTTTGCGGCATTTCAAGCAACGGATTCAGATATATTTTCTCTCTGCTGATGACGGCCGAAAGCCAGAAACACGTGTCCAGAGATACTGCACTTGCTGCACCTACTTAAGATGAAAAACTTTTTGAAAAATGTCTCTATCTTTAAATCAAATGACTGCATTTACCATGATGCATAGGGGCTATTTTATGCTGGAGTGTGAGGCAGTGTGCTCCCTTTTTTTGTGTGTCTAATTGACGGCTCCCGTGAGCCTACGAGCTGACGAGCTCTGGTGAGGCACCTGCTCGCCTACGGAGTGGTACAAAAACCTGTGAAGACGTTCGGGGGCATTTCAAGCAACCACTTCAGGTATATTATCTCTCAGCTGATGACGGCCAAAAGCCAGAAACATGTGTCCAGAGATACTGCACTTGCTGCACCTACTTAAAGTGAAAGACTTTTTGAAAAATGTCTCTATCTTTAAATCAAATGACTGCATTTACCATGATGGATAGGGGCTATTTTATGCCGGAGTGTGAGGCAGTGTGCTCCCTTTTTTTGTGTGTCTAATTGACAGATCCCGTGAGCCTACGAGCTGACGAGCTCTTGTGAGGCACCTGCTCGCCTACTGAGTGGTACAAAAACCTGTGAAGACGTTCGGCGGTATTTCAAGCAACCCCTTCAGATATATTTTCTCTCTGCTGAGGACGGCCGAAAGCCAGAAACATGTGTCCAGAGATACTGCACTTGCTGCACCTACTTAAGGTGAAATACTTTTTGAAAAATGTCTCTATCTTTAAATCAAATTACTGCATTTACCATGATGTACAGGGGATATCTTATGCTGGAGTGTGAGGCAGTGTGCTCCCTTTTTTTGTGTGTCTAATTGACGGCTCCCGTGAGCCTATGAGCTGAAGAGCTCTGGTGAGGCACCTGCTCGCCCACTGAGTGGTACAAATACCTGTGAAGACGTTCTGCGGCATTTCAAGCAACCCCTTCAGATATATTTTCTCTCTGCTGATGACGGCCCAAAGCCAGAAACACGTGTCCAGAGGCACTGCACTTGCTGCAAGAACTTAAGATGAAAAACTTTTTGAAAAATGTCTCTATAGTTAAATCAAATGACTGCATTTACCATGATGCATAGGGGCTATTTTATGCTGGAGTGTGAGGCAGTGTGCTCCCTTTTTTTGTGTGTCTAATTGACGGCTCCCATGAGCCTACGAGCTGACGAGCTCTGGTGAGGCACCTGCTCGCCTACGGAGTGGTACAAAAACCTGTGAAGACGTTCAGGGGCATTTCAAGCAACCACTTCAGATATATTATCTCTCAGCTGATGACGGCCGAAAGCCAGAAACATGTGTCCAGAGATACTGCACTTGCTGCACCTACTTAAGGTGAAAGACGTTTTGAAAAATGTCTCTATCTTTAAATCAAATGACTGCATTTACCATGATGGATAGGGGCTATACTATGCTGGAGTGTGAGGCAGTGTGCTCCATGTTTTTGTGTGTCTAATTGACAGCTCCCGTGAGCCTACGAGCTGATGAGCTCTGGTGAGGCACCTGCTCGCCTACTGAGTGGTACAAAAACCTGTGAAGACGTTCGGCAGCATTTCAAGCAACCCCTTTAGAGACATTTTCTCTCTGCTGATGACGGCCGAAAGTCAGAAACACATGCCCAGAGATTCTGCACTTGCTGCACCTACTTAAGGTTAAAGACCTTTTGAAAAATGTCTCTATCTTTAAATCAAATGACTGCATTTACCATGATGCACAGGGGCTATTTTATGCTGGAGTGTGAGGCAGTGTGCTCCCTTATTTTGTGAGTCTAATTGACGCCTCCCGTGAGCCTACGAGCTGACGAGCTCTTGTGAGGCAGCTGCTGGCCTACGGGGTGGTAGAAAAACCTGTGAAGACGTTCGGGGGCATTTCAAGCAACCCATTCAGATATATTTTCTCTCTGCTGATGACGGCCGAAAGCCAGAAACACGAGTTCCGAGATACTGCACTTGCTGCCCCTTCTTAAGGTGAAAGACTTTTTGAAAAATTTCTCTATCTTTAAATCAAATGACTGCATTTACCATGATGGATAGGGGCTATACTATGCTGGAGTGTGAGGCAGTGTCCTCCATGTTTTTGTGTGTCTAATTGACAGCTCCCGTGAGCCTACGAGCTGACGAGCTCTGGTGAGGCACCTGCTCGCCTACTGAGTGGTACAAAAACCTGTGAAGACGTTCGGCAGCATTTCAAGCAACCCCTTTAGAGATATTTTCTCTCTGCTGATGATGGCCGAAAGTCAGAAACACGTGTCCAGAGATACTGCACTTGCTGCACCTACTTAAGGTGAAAGACGTTTTGAAAAATGTCTCTATCTTTAAATCAAATGACTGCACTTACCATGAAGCACAGGGGCTATTTTATGCTGGAGTGTGAGGCAGTGTGCTCCCTTTTTTTGTGTGTCTAATTGACGGCTCCCGTGAGCCTACGAGCTGACGAGCTCTGGTGAGGCACCTGCTCACCTACGGAGTGGTAGAAAAACCTGTGAAGACGTTCGGGGGCATTTCAAGCAACCCATTCAGATATATTTTCTCTCTGCTGATGACGGCCGAAAGCCAGAAACATGTGTCCAGAGATACTGCACTTGCTGCACCTACTTAAGGTGGAAGACTTTTTGAAAAATGTCTTTATCTTTAAATCAAATGACTGCATTTACCAGGTTGCATAGGGGCTATTTTATGCTGGAGTGTGAGGCAGTGTGCTCCCTTTTTTTGTGTGTCTAATTGACGGCTCCCGTGAGCCTACGAGCTGACGAGCTCTGGTGAGGCACCTGCTCGCCCACTGAGTGGTACAAAAACCTATGAAGACGTTCGGCGGCATTTCAAGCAACCCCTTCAGATATATTTTCTCTCTGCTGATGACGGCCGAAAGCCAGAAACATGTGTCCAGAGATACTGCACTTGCTGCACCTACTTAGGGTGAAACACTTTTTGAAAAATGTCTCTATCTTTAAATCAAATGACTGCATTTAACCATGATGCACAGGGGCTATTTTATGCTGGAGTGTGAGGCAGTCTGCTCCCTTTTTTTTGTGTCTAATTGATGGCTCCCGTGAGCCTATGAGCTGAAGAGCTCTGGTGACGCACCTGCTCGCCTACTGAGTGGTACAAAAACCTGTGAAGACGTTCTGCAGCATTTGAAGCAACCCCTTCAGATATATTTTCTCTCTGCTAAGGACGGCCAAAAGCCAGAAACACGTGTCCAGAGATACTGCACTTGCTGCACCTACTTAAGGTGAACTTTTTTTTTGAAAAATGTCTCTATCTTTAAATCAAATTACTGCATTTACCATGATGCATAGGGGCTATTTTATGCTTGAGTGTGAGGCAGTGTGCTCCCTTTTTTTCTGTGTCTAATTGACGGCTCCCGTGAGCCTACGAGCTGACGAGCTCTGGTGAGGCACCTGCTCGCCTACTGAGTGGTACGAAAACCTGTGAAGACGTTCGGTGGCATCTCAAGCAACCCCTTCAGATATATTTTCTCTCTGCTGATGATGGCCGAAAGCCAGAAACATGTGTCCAGAGATACTGCACTTGCTGCACCTACTTAAGGTGAAAAACTTTTTGAAAAATGACTCTATCTTTAAACAAATGACTGCATTTACCATGATGCATAGGGGCTATTTTATGCTGGAGTGTGAAGCAGTGTGCTCCCTTTTTTTATGTGTCTAATTGACGGCACCCGTGCGCCCACGAGCTGACGAGCTCTGGTGAGGCACCTGCTCGCCTATGGAGCCTATGGAGTGGTACAAAAATCTGTGAAGACGTTCGGGGGCATTTCAAGCAACCCCTTCAGATATATTTTCTCTCAGCTGATGACGGCCGAAAGCCAGAAACACATGTCCAGAGATACTTCACTTGCTGCACCTACTTAAGGTGAAAGACTTTTTGAAAAATGTCTCTATCTTTAAAACAAATGACTGCATTTACCATGATGGATAGGGGCTATTTTATGCTGGAGTGTGAGGCAGTGTGCTCCCTTTTTTAGTGTGTCTAATTGCCAGCTCCCGTGAGCCTACGAGCTGATGAGCTCTGGTGGGGCACCTGCTCGCCCACTGAGTGGTACAAAAATCTGTGAAGACGTTCGGCGGCATTTCAAGCAACCCCTTCAGATATATTTTCTCTCTGCTGATGACGGCCGAAAGCCAGAAACATGTGTCCAGAGATACTGCACTTGCTTCACCTACTTAAGGTGAAATACTTTTTGAAAAATGTCTCTATCTTTAAATCAAATGACTGCATTTACCATGATGCACAGGGGCTATTTTATGCAGGAGTGTGAGGCAGTCTGCTCCCTTTTTTTTGTGTCTAATTGACGGCTCCCATGAGCCTATGAGCTGAAGAGCTCTGGTGAGGCACCTGCTCGCCTACTGAGTGGTACAAAAACCTGTGAAGACGTTCTGCAGCATTTCAAGCAACCCCTTCAGATATATTTACTCTCTGCTAATGACGGCCGAAAGCCAGAAACACGTGTCCAGAGATACTGCAGTTGCTGCACCTACTTAAGGTGAAATACTTTTTGAAAAATGTCTCTATCTTTAAATCAAATGACTGCATTTACCATGATGCACAGGGGCTATTTTATGCAGGAGTGTGAGGCAGTCTGCTCCCTTTTTTTTGTGTCTAATTGACGGCTCCCATGAGCCTATGAGCTGAAGAGCTCTGGTGAGGCACCTGCTCGCCTACTGAGTGGTACAAAAACCTGTGAAGACGTTCTGCAGCATTTCAAGCAACCCCTTCAGATATATTTTCTCTCTGCTAATGACGGCCGAAAGCCAGAAACACGTGTCCAGAGATACTACACTTGCTGCACCTACTTAAGGTGAAAGGCTTTTTGAAAAATTTCTCTATCTTTAAATCAAATGACTGCATTTACCATGATGCATAGGGGCTATTTTATGCTGGAGTGTGAGGCAGTGTGCTCCCTTTTTTTGTGTGTCTAATTGAAGGGTCCCGTGAGCCTATGAGCTGACGAGCTCTGGTGAGGCACCTGCTCGCCTACTGAGTGGTACGAAAACCTGTAAAGACGTTCGGTGGCATCTCAAGCAACCCCTTCAGATATATTTTCTCTCTGCTGATGATGGCCGAAAGCCAGAAACACGTGTCCAGAGATACTGCAGTTGCTGCACCTACTTAAGGTGAAATACTTTTTGAAAAATGTCTCTATCTTTAAATCAAATGACTGCATTTACCATGATGTACAGGGGCTATTTTATGCTGGAGTGTGAGGCAGTGTGCTCCCTTTTTTTGTGAGTCTAATTGACGGCTCCCGTGAGCCTATGAGCTGAAGAGCTCTGGTGAGGCACCTGCTCGCCTACTGAGTGGTACAAAAACCTGTGAAGACGTTCTGCGGCATTGCAAGCAACCCCTTCAGATATATTTTCTCTCTGCTGATGACGGCCGAAAGCCAAAAACACGTGTCCAGAGATACTGCACTTGCTGCACCTACTTAAGGTGAAAAACTTTTTGAAAAATGACTCTATCTTTAAACAAATGACTGCATTTACCATGATGCATAGGGGCTATTTTATGCTGGAGTGTGAAGCAGTGTGCTCCCTTTTTTTATGTGTCTAATTGACGGCATCCGTGCGCCCACGAGCTGACGAGCTCTGGTGATGCACCTGCTCGCCTATGGAGCCTATGGAGTGGTACAAAAATCTGTGAAGACGTTCGGGGGCATTTCAAGCAACCCCTTCAGATATATTTTCTCTCAGCTGATGACGGCCGAAAGCCAGAAACACATGTCCAGAGATACTTCACTTGCTGCACCTACTTAAGGTGAAAGACTTTTTGAAAAATGTCTCTATCTTTAAAACAAATGACTGCATTTACCATGATGGATAGAGGCTATTTTATGCTGGAGTGTGAGGCTGTGTGCTCCCTTTTTTAGTGTGTCTAATTGCCAGCTCCCGTGAGCCTACGAGCTGATGAGCTCTGGTGGGGCACCTGCTCGCCCACTGAGTGGTACAAAAACCTGTGAAGACGTTCGGCGGCATTTCAAGCAACCCCTTCAGATATATTTTCTCTCTGCTGATGACGGCCGAAAGCCAGAAACATGTGTCCAGAGATACTGCACTTGCTTCACCTACTTAAGGTGAAATACTTTTTGAAAAATGTCTCTATCTTTAATTCAAATGACTGCATTTACCATGATGCACAGGGGCTATTTTATGCTGGAGTGTGAGGCAGTCTGCTCCCTTTTTTTTGTGTCTAATTGACGGCTCCCGTGAGCCTATGAGCTGAAGAGCTCTGGTGAGGCACCTGCTCGCCTACTGAGTGGTACAAAAACCTGTGAAGACGTTCTGCAGCATTTCAAGCAACCCCTTCAGATATATTTTCTCTCTGCTAATGACGGCCGAAAGCCAGAAACATGTGTCCAGAGATACTGCACTTGCTTCACCTACTTAAGGTGAAAAACGTTTTGAAAAATGTCTCTATCTTTAAATCAACTGACTGCATTTACCATGATGCATAGGGGCTATTTTATGCTGGAGTGTGAGGCAGTGTGCTCCCTTTTTTTGTGTGTCTAATTGACGGCTCCCATGAGCCTACGAGCTGACGAGCTCTGGTGAGGCACCTGCTCGCCCACTGAGTGGTACAAAAACCAGTGAAGACGTTCTGCGGCATTACAAGCAACCCCTTCAGATATATTTTCTCTCTGCTGATGACGGCCGAAAGACAGAAACATGTGTCCAGAGATACTGCACTTGCTGCAACTACTTAAGGTGAAATACTTTTTGAAAAATGTCTCTATCTTTAAATCAAATGACTGCATTTACCATGATGTACAGGGGCTATTTTATGCTGGAGTGTGAGGCAGTGTGCTCCCTTTTTTTGTGTGTCTAATTGACGGTTCCCGTGAGCCTATGAGCTGAAGAGCTCTGGTGAGGCACCTGCTCGCCTACTGAGTGGTACAAAAACCTGTGAAGACGTTCTGCGGCATTTCAAGCAACCCCTTCAGATATATTTTCTCTCTGCTGATGACGGCCGAAAGCCAGAAACACGTGTCCAGAGATACTGCACTTGCTGCACCTACTTAAGGTGAAAAACTTTTTGAAAAATGTCTCTATCTTTAAATCAAATGACTGCATTTACCATGATGCATAGGGGCTATTTTATGCTTGAGTGTTAGGCAGTGTGCTCTCTTTTTTGTGTGTCTAATTGACGGCTCCCGTGAGCCTACGAGCTGACGAGCTCTGGTGAGGCACCTGCTTGCCTAAGGAGTGGTACAAAAACCTGTGAAGACGTTCGGGGGCATTTCAAGCAACCCCTTCAGATATATTTTCTCTCAGCTGATGATGGCCGAAAGCCAGAAACATGTGTCCAGAGATACTGCACTTGCTGCACCTACTGAAAGTGAAAGACTTTTTGAAAAATGTCTCTATCTTTAAATCAAATGACTGCATTTACCATGATGGATAGGGGCTATTTTATGCTGGAGTGTGAGGCAGTGTGCTCCCTTTTTTTGTGTGTCTAATTGACAGCTCCCGTGAGCCTACGAGCTGACGAGCTCTGGTGAGGCACCTGCTCGCCTACTGAGTGGTACAAAAACCTGTGAAGACGTTCGGCAGCATTTCAAGCAACCCCTTTAGAGATATTTTCTCTCTGCTGATGACGGACGAAAGTCAGAAACACGTGTCCAGAGATACTACACTTGCTGCACCTACTTAAGGTGAAAGGCTTTTTGAAAAATTTCTCTATCTTTAAATCAAATGACTGCATTTACCATGATGCATAGGGGCTATTTTATGCTGGAGTGTGAGGCAGTGGGCTCCCTTTTTTTGTGTGTCTAATTGACGGCTTCCGTGAGCCTACGAGCTGACGAGCTCTTGTTAAGCAACTGCTCGCCTACGGAGTGGTAGAAAAACCTGTGAAGACGTTCGGGGGCATTTCAAGCAACCCATTCAGATATATTTTCTCTCTGCTGATGACGGCCAAAAGCCAGAAACACGTGTCCAGAGATACTGCACTTGCTGCCCCTTCTTAAGGTGAAAGACTTTTTGAAAAATGTCTCTATCTTTAAATCAAATGACTGCATTTACCAGGATGCACAGGGGCTATTTTATGCTGGAGTGTGAGGCAGTGTGCTCCCTTTTTTTGTGTGTCTAATTGAAGGGTCCCGTGAGCCTATGAGCTGACGAGCTCTGGTGAGGCACCTGCTCGCCTACTGAGTGGTACGAAAACCTGTGAAGACGTTCGGTGGCATCTCAAGCAACCCCTTCAGATATATTTTCTCTCTGCTGATGATGGCCGAAAGCCAGAAACACGTGTCCAGAGATACTGCACTTGCTGCACCTACTTAAGGTGAAATACTTTTTGAAAAATGTCTCTATCTTTAAATCAAATGACTGCATTTACCATGATGTACAGGGGCTATTTTATGCTGTAGTGTGAGGCAGTGTGCTCCCTTTTTTTGTGTGTCTAATTGACGGCTCCCGTGAGCCTATGAGCTGAAGAGCTCTGGTGAGGCACCTGCTCGCCTACTGAGTGGTACAAAAACCTGTGAAGACGTTCTGCGGCATTGCAAGCAACCCCTTCAGATATATTTTCTCTCTGCTGATGACGGCCGAAAGCCAAAAAACACGTGTCCAGAGATACTGCACTTGCTGCACCTACTTAAGGTGAAAAACTTTTTGAAAAATGACTCTATCTTTAAACAAATGACTGCATTTACCATGATGCATAGGGGCTATTTTATACTGGAGTGTGAAGCAGTGTGCTCCCTTTTTTTGTGTGTCTAATTGACGGCACCCGTGCGCCCACGAGCTGACGAGCTCTGGTGAGGCACCTGCTCGCCTATGGAGCCTATGGAGTGGTACAAAAATCTGTGAAGACGTTCGGGGGCATTTCAAGCAACCCCTTCAGATATATTTTCTCTCAGCTGATGACGGCCGAAAGCCAGAAACACATGTCCAGAGATACTGCACTTGCTGCACCTACTTAAGGTGAAAGACTTTTTGAAAAATGTCTCTATCTTTAAAACAAATGACTGCATTTACCATGATGCATAGGGGCTATTTTATGCTGGAGTGTGAGGCAGTGTGCTCCCTTTTTTTGTGTGTCTAATTGCCAGCTCCCGTGAGCCTACGAGCTGATGAGCTCTGGTGGGGCACCTGCTCGCCCACTGAGTGGTACAAAAACCTGTGAAGACGTTCGGCGGCATTTCAAGCAACCCCTTCAGATATATTTTCTCTCTGCTGATGACGGCCGAAAGCCTGAAACATGTGTCCAGAGATACTGCACTTGCTTCACCTACTTAAGGTGAAATACTTTTTGAAAAATGTCTCTATCTTTAAATCAAATGACTGCATTTACCATGATGCACAGGGGCTATTTTATGCTGGAGTGTGAGGCAGTCTGCTCCCTTTTTTATGTGTCTAATTGACGGCTCCCGTGAGCCTATGAGCTGAAGAGCTCTGGTGAGGCACCTGCTCGCCTACTGAGTGGTACAAAAACCTGTGAAGACGTTCTGCAGCATTTCCAGCAACCCCTTCAGATATATTTTCTCTCTGCTAATGACGGCCGAAAGCCAGAAACATGTGTCCAGAGATACTGCACTTGCTCCACCTACTTAAGGTGAAAAACTTTTTGAAAAATGTCTCTATCTTTAAATCAACTGACTGCATTTACCATGATGCATAGGGGCTATTTTATGCTGGAGTGTGAGGCAGTGTGCTCCCTTTTTTTGTGTGTCTAATTGACGGCTCCCATGAGCCTACGAGCTGACGAGCTCTGGTGAGGCACCTGCTCGCCCACTGAGTGGTACAAAAACCAGTGAAGACGTTCTGCGGCATTTCAAGCAACCCCTTCAGATATATTTTCTCTCTGCTGATGACGGCCGAAAGACAGAAACATGTGTCCAGAGATACTGCACTTGCTGCAACTACTTAAGGTGAAATACTTTTTGAAAAATGTCTCTATCTTTAAATCAAATGACTGCATTTACCATGTTGTACAGGGGCTATTTTATGCTGGAGTGTGAGGCAGTGTGCTCCCTTTTTTGTGTGTCTAATTGACGGTTCCCGTGAGCCTATGAGCTGAAGAGCTCTGGTGAGGCACCTGCTCGCCTACTGAGTGGTACAAAAACCTGTGAAGACGTTCTGCGGCATTTCAAGCAACCCCTTCAGATATATTTTCTCTCTGCTGATGACGGCCGAAAGCCAGAAACAAGTGTCCAGAGATACTGCACTTGCTGCACCTACTTAAGGTGAAAAACTTTTTGAAAAATGTCTCTATCTTTAAATCAAATGACTGCATTTACCATGATGCATAGGGGCTATTTTATGCTGGAGTGTGAGGCAGTGTGCTCTCTTTTTTGTGTGTCTAATTGACGGCTCCCGTGAGCCTACGAGCTGACGAGCTCTGGTGAGGCACCTGCTTGCCTAAGGAGTGGTACAAAAACCTGTGAAGACGTTCGGGGGCATTTCAAGCAACCCCTTCAGATATATTTTCTCTCAGCTGATGACGGCCGAAAGCCAGAAACATGTGTCCAGAGATACTACACTTGCTGCACCTACTGAAAGTGAAAGACTTTTTGAAAAATGTCTCTATCTTTAAATCAAATGACTGCATTTACCATGATGGATAGGGGCTATTTTATGCTGGAGTGTGAGGCAGTGTGCTCCCTTTTTTTGTGTGTCTAATTGACAGCTCCCGTGAGCCTACGAGCTGACGAGCTCTGGTGAGGCACCTGCTCGCCTACTGAGTGGTACAAAAACCTGTGAAGACGTTCGGCAGCATTTCAAGCAACCCCTTTAGAGATATTTTCTCTCTGCTGATGACGGCCGAAAGTCAGAAACACGTGTCCAGAGATACTGCACTTGCTGCACCTACTTAAGGTGAAAAACTTTTTGAAAAATGTCTCTATCTTTAAATCAAATGACTGCATTTACCATGATGCATAGGGGCTATTTTATACTGGAGTGTGAGGCAGTGTGCTCCCTTTTTTTGTGTGTCTAATTGACGGCTCCCGTGAGCCTACGAGCTGACGAGCTCTGGTGAGGCACCTGCTCGCCTACGGAGTGGTACAAAAACCTGTGAAGATGTTCGGGGGCATTTCAAGCAACCCCTTCAGATATATTTTCTCTCAGCTGATGACGGCCGAAAGCCAGAAACATGTGTCCAGAGATACTGCACTTGCTGCACCTACTTAAAGTGAAAGACTTTTTGAAAAATGTCTCTATCTTTAATTCAAATGACTGCATTTACCATGATGGATAGGGGCTATTTTATGCTGGAGTGTGAGGCAGTGTGCTCCCTTTTTTTGTGTGTCTAATTGACAGCTCCCGTGAGCCTACGAGCTGACGAGCTCTGGTGAGGCACCTGCTCGCCTACTGAGTGGTACAAAAACCTGTGAAGACGTTCGACAGCATTTCAAGCAACCCCTTTAGAGATATTTTCTCTCTGCTGATGACGGCCGAAAGTCAGAAACACGTGTCCAGAGATACTGCACTTGCTGCACCTACTGAAGGTGAAAGACTTTTTGAAAAATGTCTCTATCTTTAAATCAAATGACTGCATTTACTATGATGCACAGGGGCTATTTTATGCTGGAGTGTGAGGCAGTGTGCTCCATTTTTTTGTGTGTCTAATTGACGGCTCCCGTGAGCCTACGAGCTGACGAGCTCTTGTGAGGCACCTGCTCGCCTACGGAGTGGTAGAAAAACCTGTGAAGACGTTCGGGGGCATTTCAAGCAACCCATTCAGATATATTTTCTCTCTGCTGATGACGGCCGAAAGCCGGAAACACGTGTCCAGAGATACTGCACTTGCTGCCCCTTCTTAAGGTGAAAGACTTTTTGAAAAATGTCTCTATCTTTAAATCAAATGACTGCATTTACCAGGATGCACAGGGGCTATTTTATGCTGGAGTGTGAGGCAGTGTGCTCCCTTTTTTTGTGTGTCTAATTGAAGGGTCCCGTGAGCCTATGAGCTGACGAGCTCTGGTGAGGCACCTGCTCGCCTACTGAGTGGTACGAAAACCTGTGAAGACGTTCGGTGGCATCTCAAGCAACCCCTTCAGATATATTTTCTCTCTGCTGATGATGGCCGAAAGCCAGAAACACGTGTCCAGAGATACTGCACTTGCTGCACCTACTTAAGGTGAAAAACTTTTTGAAAAATGACTCTATCTTTAAACAAATGACTGCATTTACCATGATGCATAGGGGCTATTTTATGCTGGAGTGTGAAGCAGTGTGCTCCCTTTTTTTATGTGTCTAATTGACGGCACCCGTGCGCCCACGAGCTGACGAGCTCTGGTGAGGCACCTGCTCGCCTATGGAGCCTATGGAGTGGTACAAAAATCTGTGAAGACGTTCGGGGGCATTTCAAGCAACCCCTTCAGATATATTTTCTCTCAGCTGATGACGGCCGAAAGCCAGAAACACATGTCCAGAGATACTTCACTTGCTGCACCTACTTAAGGTGAAAGACTTTTTGAAAAATGTCTCTATCTTTAAAACAAATGACTGCATTTACCATGATGGATAGGGGCTATTTTATGCTGGAGTGTGAGGCAGTGTGCTCCCTTTTTTAGTGTGTCTAATTGCCAGCTCCCGTGAGCCTACGAGCTTATGAGCTCTGGTGGGGCACCTGCTCGCCCACTGAGTGGTACAAAAATCTGTGAAGACGTTCGGCGGCATTTCAAGCAACCCCTTCAGATATATTTTCTCTCTGCTGATGACGGCCGAAAGCCAGAAACATGTGTCCAGAGATACTGCACTTGCTTCACCTACTTAAGGTGAAATACTTTTTGAAAAATGTCTCTATCTTTAAATCAAATGACTGCATTTACCATGATGCACAGGGGCTATTTTATGCAGGAGTGTGAGGCAGTCTGCTCCCTTTTTTTTGTGTCTAATTGACGGCTCCCATGAGCCTATGAGCTGAAGAGCTCTGGTGAGGCACCTGCTCGCCTACTGAGTGGTACAAAAACCTGTGAAGACGTTCTGCAGCATTTCAAGCAACCCCTTCAGATATATTTTCTCTCTGCTAATGACGGCCGAAAGCCAGAAACATGTGTCCAGAGATACTGCACTTGCTCCACCTACTTAAGGTGAAAAACTTTTTGAAAAATGTCTCTATCTTTAAATCAACAGACTGCATTTACCATGATGCATAGGGGCTATTTTATGCTGGAGTGTGAGGCAGTGTGCTCCCTTTTTTTGTGTGTCTAATTGACGGCTCCCATGAGCCTACGAGCTGACGAGCTCTGGTGAGGCACCTGCTCGCCCACTGAGTGGTACAAAAACCAGTGAAGACGTTCTGCGGCATTACAAGCAACCCCTTCAGATATATTTTCTCTCTGCTGATGACGGCCGAAAGACAGAAACATGTGTCCAGAGATACTGCACTTGCTGCAACTACTTAAGGTGAAATACTTTTTGAAAAATGTCTCTATCTTTAAATCAAATGACTGCATTTACCATGATGTACAGGGGCTATTTTATGCTGGAGTGTGAGGCAGTGTGCTCACTTTTTTTGTGTGTCTAATTGACGGTTCCCGTGAGCCTATGAGCTGAAGAGCTCTGGTGAGGCACCTGCTCGCCTACTGAGTGGTACAAAAACCTGTGAAGACGTTCTGCGGCATTTCAAGCAACCCCTTCAGATATATTTTCTCTCTGCTGATGACGGCCGAAAGCCAGAAACACGTGTCCAGAGATACTGCACTTGCTGCACCTACTTAAGGTGAAAAACTTTTTGAAAAATGTCTCTATCTTTAAATCAAATGACTGCATTTACCATGATGCATAGGGGCTATTTTATGCTGGAGTGTGAGGCAGTGTGCTCTCTTTTTTGTGTGTCTAATTGACGGCTCCCGTGAGCCTACGAGCTGACGAGCTCTGGTGAGGCACCTGCTTGCCTAAGGAGTGGTACAAAAACCTGTGAAGACGTTCGGGGGCATTTCAAGCAACCCCTTCAGATACATTTTCTCTCAGCTGATGATGGCCGAAAGCCAGAAACATGTGTCCAGAGATACTGCACTTGCTGCACCTACTGAAAGTGAAAGACTTTTTGAAAAATGTCTCTATCTTTAAATCAAATGACTGCATTTACCATGATGGATAGGGGCTATTTTATGCTGGAGTGTGAGGCAGTGTGCTCCCTTTTTTTGTGTGTCTAATTGACAGCTCCCGTGAGCCTACGAGCTGACGAGCTCTGGTGAGGCACCTGCTCGCCTACTGAGTGGTAGAAAAACCTGTGAAGACGTTCGGGGGCATTTCAAGCAACCCATTCAGATATATTTTCTCTCTGCTGATGACGGCCGAAAGCCAGAAACACGTGTCCAGAGATACTACACTTGCTGCACCTACTTAAGGTGAAAGGCTTTTTGAAAAATTTCTCTATCTTTAAATCAAATGACTGCATTTACCATGATGCATAGGGGCTATTTTATGCTGGAGTGTGAGGCAGTGTGCTCCCTTTTTTTGTGTGTCTAATTGACAGCTCCCGTGAGCCTACGAGCTGACGAGCTCTGGTGAGGCACCTGCTCGCCTACTGAGTGGTACAAAAACCTGTGAAGACGTTCGGCAGCATTTCAAGCAACCCCTGTAGAGATATTTTCTCTCTGCTGATGACGGCCGAAAGTCAGAAACACGTGTCCAGAGATACTACACTTGCTGCACCTACTTAAGGTGAAAGGCTTTTTGAAAAATGTCTCTATCTTTAAATCAAATGACTGCATTTACCATGATGCATAGGGGCTATTTTATGCTGGAGTGTGAGGCAGTGTGCTCCCTTTTTTTGTGTGTCTAATTGACGGCTTCCGTGAGCCTACGAGCTGACGAGCTCTTGTGAGGCAACTGCTCGCCTACGGAGTGGTAGAAAAACCTGTGAAGACGTTCGGGGGCATTTCAAGCAACCCATTCAGATATATTTTCTCTCTGCTGATGACGGCCGAAAGCCAGAAACACGTGTCCAGAGATACTGCACTTGCTGCCCCTTCTTAAGGTGAAAGACTTTTTGAAAAATGTCTCTATCTTTAAATTAAATGACTGCATTTACCAGGATGCACAGGGGCTATTTTATGCTGGAGTGTGAGGCAGTGTGCTCCCTTTTTTTGTGTGTCTAATTGAAGTGTCCCGTGAGCCTATGAGATGACGAGCTCTGGTGAGGCACCTGCTCGCCTACTGAGTGGTACGAAAACCTGTGAAGACGTTCGGTGGCATTTCAAGCAACCCCTTCAGATATATTTTCTCTCTGCTGATGACGGCCGAAAGCTAGAAACACGTGTCCAGAGATACTGCACTTGCTGCACCTACTTAAGGTGAAAAACCTTTTGAAAAATGTCTCTATCTTTAAACAAATGACTGCATTTACCATGATGCATAGGGGCTATTTTATGCTGGAGTGTGAGGCAGTGTGCTCCCTTTTTTTGTGTGTCTAATTGTCGGCTCCCGTGAGCCTACGAGCTGACGAGCTCTGGTGAGGCATCTGCTTGCCTACGGAGTGGTACAAAAACCTGTGAAGACGTTCGGGGGCATTTCAAGCAGCCTCTTCAGATATATTTTCTCTCAGCTGTTGACGGCCGAAAGCCAGAAACATGTGTCCAGAGATACTGCACTTGCTGCACCTACTTAAAGTGAAAGACTTTTTGAAAAATGTCTCTATCTTTAAATCAAATGACTGCATTTACCATGATGGATAGGGGCTATTTTATGCTGGAGTGTGAGGCAGTGTGCTCCCTTTTTTTGTGTGTCTAATTGACAGCTCCCGTGAACCTACGAGCTGACGAGCTCTGGTGAGGCACCTGCTTGCCTACTGAGTGGTACAAAAACCTGTGAAGACGTTCGGCAGCATTTCAAGCAACCCCTTCAAATATATTTTCTCTCTGCTAATTACGGCCGAAAGCCAGAACCACGTATCCAGAGATACTGCACTTGCTGCACCTACTTAAGGTGAAAAACTTTTTGAAAAATGTCTCTATCTTTAAATCAAATGACTGCATTTACCATGATGCATAGGGGCTATTTTATGCTGGAGTGTGAGGCAGTGTGCTCCCTTTTTTTGTGTGTCTAATTGACGACTCCCGTGAGCCTACGAGCTGAAAAGCTCTGGTGAGGCACCTGCTCGCCTACTGAGTGGTACAAAAACCTGTGAAGACGTTCGGCGGTATTTCAAGCAACCCCTTCAGATATATTTTCTCTCTGCTGAGGACGGCCGAAAGCCAGAAACATGTGTCCAGAGATACTGCACTTGCTGCACCTACTTAAGGTGAAATACTTTTTGAAAAATGTCTCTATCTTTAAATCAAATTACTGCATTTACCATGATGTACAGGGGATAGCTTATGCTGGAGTGTGAGGCAGTGTGCTCCCTTTTTTTGTGTGTCTAATTGACGGCTCCCGTGAGCCTATGAGCTGAAGAGCTCTAGTGAGGCACCTGCTCGCCTACTGAGTGGTACAAAAACCTGTGAAGACGTTTTGCGGCATTTCAAGCAACGGATTCAGATATATTTTCTCTCTGCTGATGACGGCCGAAAGCCAGAAACACGTGTCCAGAGATACTGCACTTGCTGCACCTACTTAAGATGAAAAACTTTTTGAAAAATGTCTCTATCTTTAAATCAAATGACTGCATTTACCATGATGCATAGGGGCTATTTTATGCTGGAGTGTGTGGCAGTGTGCTCCCTTTTTTTGTGTGTCTAATTGACGGCTCCCGTGAGCCTACGAGCTGACGAGCTCTGGTGAGGCACCTGCTCGCCTACGGAGTGGTACAAAAACCTGTGAAGACGTTCGGGGGCATTTCAAGCAACCACTTCAGGTATATTATCTCTCAGCTGATGACGGCCAAAAGCCAGAAACATGTGTCCAGAGATACTGCACTTGCTGCACCTACTTAAAGTGAAAGACTTTTTGAAAAATGTCTCTATCTTTAAATCAAATGACTGCATTTACCATGATGGATAGGGGCTATTTTATGCCGGAGTGTGAGGCAGTGTGCTCCCTTTTTTTGTGTGTCTAATTGACAGATCCCGTGAGCCTACGAGCTGACGAGCTCTTGTGAGGCACCTGCTCGCCTACTGAGTGGTACAAAAACCTGTGAAGACGTTCGGCGGTATTTCAAGCAACCCCTTCAGATATATTTTCTCTCTGCTGAGGACGGCCGAAAGCCAGAAACATGTGTCCAGAGATACTGCACTTGCTGCACCTACTTAAGGTGAAATACTTTTTGAAAAATGTCTCTATCTTTAAATCAAATTACTGCATTTACCATGATGTACAGGGGATATCTTATGCTGGAGTGTGAGGCAGTGTGCTCCCTTTTTTTGTGTGTCTAATTGACGGCTCCCGTGAGCCTATGAGCTGAAGAGCTCTGGTGAGGCACCTGCTCGCCCACTGAGTGGTACAAATACCTGTGAAGACGTTCTGCGGCATTTCAAGCAACCCCTTCAGATATATTTTCTCTCTGCTGATGACGGCCCAAAGCCAGAAACACGTGTCCAGAGGCACTGCACTTGCTGCAAGAACTTAAGATGAAAAACTTTTTGAAAAATGTCTCTATAGTTAAATCAAATGACTGCATTTACCATGATGCATAGGGGCTATTTTATGCTGGAGTGTGAGGCAGTGTGCTCCCTTTTTTTGTGTGTCTAATTGACGGCTCCCATGAGCCTACGAGCTGACGAGCTCTGGTGAGGCACCTGCTCGCCTACGGAGTGGTACAAAAACCTGTGAAGACGTTCAGGGGCATTTCAAGCAACCACTTCAGATATATTATCTCTCAGCTGATGACGGCCGAAAGCCAGAAACATGTGTCCAGAGATACTGCACTTGCTGCACCTACTTAAGGTGAAAGACGTTTTGAAAAATGTCTCTATCTTTAAATCAAATGACTGCATTTACCATGATGGATAGGGGCTATACTATGCTGGAGTGTGAGGCAGTGTGCTCCATGTTTTTGTGTGTCTAATTGACAGCTCCCGTGAGCCTACGAGCTGATGAGCTCTGGTGAGGCACCTGCTCGCCTACTGAGTGGTACAAAAACCTGTGAAGACGTTCGGCAGCATTTCAAGCAACCCCTTTAGAGACATTTTCTCTCTGCTGATGACGGCCGAAAGTCAGAAACACATGCCCAGAGATTCTGCACTTGCTGCACCTACTTAAGGTTAAAGACCTTTTGAAAAATGTCTCTATCTTTAAATCAAATGACTGCATTTACCATGATGCACAGGGGCTATTTTATGCTGGAGTGTGAGGCAGTGTGCTCCCTTATTTTGTGAGTCTAATTGACGCCTCCCGTGAGCCTACGAGCTGACGAGCTCTTGTGAGGCAGCTGCTGGCCTACGGGGTGGTAGAAAAACCTGTGAAGACGTTCGGGGGCATTTCAAGCAACCCATTCAGATATATTTTCTCTCTGCTGATGACGGCCGAAAGCCAGAAACACGAGTTCCGAGATACTGCACTTGCTGCCCCTTCTTAAGGTGAAAGACTTTTTGAAAAATTTCTCTATCTTTAAATCAAATGACTGCATTTACCATGATGGATAGGGGCTATACTATGCTGGAGTGTGAGGCAGTGTCCTCCATGTTTTTGTGTGTCTAATTGACAGCTCCCGTGAGCCTACGAGCTGACGAGCTCTGGTGAGGCACCTGCTCGCCTACTGAGTGGTACAAAAACCTGTGAAGACGTTCGGCAGCATTTCAAGCAACCCCTTTAGAGATATTTTCTCTCTGCTGATGATGGCCGAAAGTCAGAAACACGTGTCCAGAGATACTGCACTTGCTGCACCTACTTAAGGTGAAAGACGTTTTGAAAAATGTCTCTATCTTTAAATCAAATGACTGCACTTACCATGAAGCACAGGGGCTATTTTATGCTGGAGTGAGGCAGTGTGCTCCCTTTTTTTGTGTGTCTAATTGACGGCTCCCGTGAGCCTACGAGCTGACGAGCTCTGGTGAGGCACCTGCTCACCTACGGAGTGGTAGAAAAACCTGTGAAGACGTTCGGGGCATTTCAAGCAACCCATTCAGATATATTTTCTCTCTGCTGATGACGGCCGAAAGCCAGAAACATGTGTCCAGAGATACTGCACTTGCTGCACCTACTTAAGGTGGAAGACTTTTTGAAAAATGTCTTTATCTTTAAATCAAATGACTGCATTTACCAGGTTGCATAGGGGCTATTTTATGCTGGAGTGTGAGGCAGTGTGCTCCCTTTTTTTGTGTGTCTAATTGACGGCTCCCGTGAGCCTACGAGCTGACGAGCTCTGGTGAGGCACCTGCTCGCCCACTGAGTGGTACAAAAACCTATGAAGACGTTCGGCGGCATTTCAAGCAACCCCTTCAGATATATTTTCTCTCTGCTGATGACGGCCGAAAGCCAGAAACATGTGTCCAGAGATACTGCACTTGCTGCACCTACTTAGGGTGAAACACTTTTTGAAAAATGTCTCTATCTTTAAATCAAATGACTGCATTTAACCATGATGCACAGGGGCTATTTTATGCTGGAGTGTGAGGCAGTCTGCTCCCTTTTTTTTGTGTCTAATTGATGGCTCCCGTGAGCCTATGAGCTGAAGAGCTCTGGTGACGCACCTGCTCGCCTACTGAGTGGTACAAAAACCTGTGAAGACGTTCTGCAGCATTTGAAGCAACCCCTTCAGATATATTTTCTCTCTGCTAAGGACGGCCAAAAGCCAGAAACACGTGTCCAGAGATACTGCACTTACTGCACCTACTTAAGGTGAACTTTTTTTTTGAAAAATGTCTCTATCTTTAAATCAAATTACTGCATTTACCATGATGCATAGGGGCTATTTTATGCTTGAGTGTGAGGCAGTGTGCTCCCTTTTTTTCTGTGTCTAATTGACGGCTCCCGTGAGCCTACGAGCTGACGAGCTCTGGTGAGGCACCTGCTCGCCTACTGAGTGGTACGAAAACCTGTGAAGACGTTCGGTGGCATCTCAAGCAACCCCTTCAGATATATTTTCTCTCTGCTGATGATGGCCGAAAGCCAGAAACACGTGTCCAGAGATACTGCACTTGCTGCACCTACTTAAGGTGAAAAACTTTTTGAAAAATGACTCTATCTTTAAACAAATGACTGCATTTACCATGATGCATAGGGGCTATTTTATGCTGGAGTGTGAAGCAGTGTGCTCCCTTTTTTTATGTGTCTAATTGACGGCACCCGTGCGCCCACGAGCTGACGAGCTCTGGTGAGGCACCTGCTCGCCTATGGAGCCTATGGAGTGGTACAAAAATCTGTGAAGACGTTCGGGGGCATTTCAAGCAACCCCTTCAGATATATTTTCTCTCAGCTGATGACGGCCGAAAGCCAGAAACACATGTCCAGAGATACTTCACTTGCTGCACCTACTTAAGGTGAAAGACTTTTTGAAAAATGTCTCTATCTTTAAAACAAATGACTGCATTTACCATGATGGATAGGGGCTATTTTATGCTGGAGTGTGAGGCAGTGTGCTCCCTTTTTTAGTGTGTCTAATTGCCAGCTCCCGTGAGCCTACGAGCTGATGAGCTCTGGTGGGGCACCTGCTCGCCCACTGAGTGGTACAAAAATCTGTGAAGACGTTCGGCGGCATTTCAAGCAACCCCTTCAGATATATTTTCTCTCTGCTGATGACGGCCGAAAGCCAGAAACATGTGTCCAGAGATACTGCACTTGCTTCACCTACTTAAGGTGAAATACTTTTTGAAAAATGTCTCTATCTTTAAATCAAATGACTGCATTTACCATGATGCACAGGGGCTATTTTATGCAGGAGTGTGAGGCAGTCTGCTCCCTTTTTTTTGTGTCTAATTGACGGCTCCCATGAGCCTATGAGCTGAAGAGCTCTGGTGAGGCACCTGCTCGCCTACTGAGTGGTACAAAAACCTGTGAAGACGTTCTGCAGCATTTCAAGCAACCCCTTCAGATATATTTTCTCTCTGCTAATGACGGCCGAAAGCCAGAAACATGTGTCCAGAGATACTGCACTTGCTCCACCTACTTAAGGTGAAAAACTTTTTGAAAAATGTCTCTATCTTTAAATCAACAGACTGCATTTACCATGATGCATAGGGGCTATTTTATGCTGGAGTGTGAGGCAGTGTGCTCCCTTTTTTTGTGTGTCTAATTGACGGCTCCCATGAGCCTACGAGCTGACGAGCTCTGGTGAGGCACCTGCTCGCCCACTGAGTGGTACAAAAACCAGTGAAGACGTTCTGCGGCATTACAAGCAACCCCTTCAGATATATTTTCTCTCTGCTGATGACGGCCAAAAGACAGAAACATGTGTCCAGAGATACTGCACTTGCTGCAACTACTTAAGGTGAAATACTTTTTGAAAAATGTCTCTATCTTTAAATCAAATGACTGCATTTACCATGATGTACAGGGGCTATTTTATGCTGGAGTGTGAGGCAGTGTGCTCACTTTTTTTGTGTGTCTAATTGACGGTTCCCGTGAGCCTATGAGCTGAAGAGCTCTGGTGAGGCACCTGCTCGCCTACTGAGTGGTACAAAAACCTGTGAAGACGTTCTGCGGCATTTCAAGCAACCCCTTCAGATATATTTTCTCTCTGCTGATGACGGCCGAAAGCCAGAAACACGTGTCCAGAGATACTGCACTTGCTGCACCTACTTAAGGTGAAAAACTTTTTGAAAAATGTCTCTATCTTTAAATCAAATGACTGCATTTACCATGATGCATAGGGGCTATTTTATGCTGGAGTGTGAGGCAGTGTGCTCTCTTTTTTGTGTGTCTAATTGACGGCTCCCGTGAGCCTACGAGCTGACGAGCTCTGGTGAGGCACCTGCTTGCCTAAGGAGTGGTACAAAAACCTGTGAAGACGTTCGGGGGCATTTCAAGCAACCCCTTCAGATACATTTTCTCTCAGCTGATGATGGCCGAAAGCCAGAAACATGTGTCCAGAGATACTGCACTTGCTGCACCTACTGAAAGTGAAAGACTTTTTGAAAAATGTCTCTATCTTTAAATCAAATGACTGCATTTACCATGATGGATAGGGGCTATTTTATGCTGGAGTGTGAGGCAGTGTGCTCCCTTTTTTTGTGTGTCTAATTGACAGCTCCCGTGAGCCTACGAGCTGACGAGCTCTGGTGAGGCACCTGCTCGCCTACTGAGTGGTAGAAAAACCTGTGAAGACGTTCGGGGGCATTTCAAGCAACCCATTCAGATATATTTTCTCTCTGCTGATGACGGCCGAAAGCCAGAAACACGTGTCCAGAGATACTACACTTGCTGCACCTACTTAAGGTGAAAGGCTTTTTGAAAAATTTCTCTATCTTTAAATCAAATGACTGCATTTACCATGATGCATAGGGGCTATTTTATGCTGGAGTGTGAGGCAGTGTGCTCCCTTTTTTTGTGTGTCTAATTGACAGCTCCCGTGAGCCTACGAGCTGACGAGCTCTGGTGAGGCACCTGCTCGCCTACTGAGTGGTACAAAAACCTGTGAAGACGTTCGGCAGCATTTCAAGCAACCCCTTTAGAGATATTTTCTCTCTGCTGATGACGGCCGAAAGTCAGAAACACGTGTCCAGAGATACTACACTTGCTGCACCTACTTAAGGTGAAAGGCTTTTTGAAAAATGTCTCTATCTTTAAATCAAATGACTGCATTTACCATGATGCATAGGGGCTATTTTATGCTGGAGTGTGAGGCAGTGTGCTCCCTTTTTTTGTGTGTCTAATTGACGGCTTCCGTGAGCCTACGAGCTGACGAGCTCTTGTGAGGCAACTGCTCGCCTACGGAGTGGTAGAAAAACCTGTGAAGACGTTCGGGGGCATTTCAAGCAACCCATTCAGATATATTTTCTCTCTGCTGATGACGGCCGAAAGCCAGAAACACGTGTCCAGAGATACTGCACTTGCTGCCCCTTCTTAAGGTGAAAGACTTTTTGAAAAATGTCTCTATCTTTAAATTAAATGACTGCATTTACCAGGATGCACAGGGGCTATTTTATGCTGGAGTGTGAGGCAGTGTGCTCCCTTTTTTTGTGTGTCTAATTGAAGTGTCCCGTGAGCCTATGAGCTGACGAGCTCTGGTGAGGCACCTGCTCGCCTACTGAGTGGTACGAAAACCTGTGAAGACGTTCGGTGGCATTTCAAGCAACCCCTTCAGATATATTTTCTCTCTGCTGATGACGGCCGAAAGCTAGAAACACGTGTCCAGAGATACTGCACTTGCTGCACCTACTTAAGGTGAAAAACCTTTTGAAAAATGTCTCTATCTTTAAACAAATGACTGCATTTACCATGATGCATAGGGGCTATTTTATGCTGGAGTGTGAGGCAGTGTGCTCCCTTTTTTTGTGTGTCTAATTGTCGGCTCCCGTGAGCCTACGAGCTGACGAGCTCTGGTGAGGCATCTGCTTGCCTACGGAGTGGTACAAAAACCTGTGAAGACGTTCGGGGGCATTTCAAGCAGCCTCTTCAGATATATTTTCTCTCAGCTGTTGACGGCCGAAAGCCAGAAACATGTGTCCAGAGATACTGCACTTGCTGCACCTACTTAAAGTGAAAGACTTTTTGAAAAATGTCTCTATCTTTAAATCAAATGACTGCATTTACCATGATGGATAGGGGCTATTTTATGCTGGAGTGTGAGGCAGTGTGCTCCCTTTTTTTGTGTGTCTAATTGACAGCTCCCGTGAACCTACGAGCTGACGAGCTCTGGTGAGGCACCTGCTTGCCTACTGAGTGGTACAAAAACCTGTGAAGACGTTCGGCAGCATTTCAAGCAACCCCTTCAAATATATTTTCTCTCTGCTAATTACGGCCGAAAGCCAGAAACACGTATCCAGAGATACTGCACTTGCTGCACCTACTTAAGGTGAAAAACTTTTTGAAAAATGTCTCTATCTTTAAATCAAATGACTGCATTTACCATGATGCATAGGGGCTATTTTATGCTGGAGTGTGAGGCAGTGTGCTCCCTTTTTTTGTGTGTCTAATTGACGACTCCCGTGAGCCTACGAGCTGACGAGCTCTGGTGAGGCACCTGCTCGCCTACTGAGTGGTACAAAAACCTGTGAAGACGTTCGGCGGTATTTCAAGCAACCCCTTCAGATATATTTTCTCTCTGCTGAGGACGGCCGAAAGCCAGAAACATGTGTCCAGAGATACTGCACTTGCTGCACCTACTTAAGGTGAAATACTTTTTGAAAAATGTCTCTATCTTTAAATCAAATTACTGCATTTACCATGATGTACAGGGGATAGCTTATGCTGGAGTGTGAGGCAGTGTGCTCCCTTTTTTTGTGTGTCTAATTGACGGCTCCCGTGAGCCTATGAGCTGAAGAGCTCTAGTGAGGCACCTGCTCGCCTACTGAGTGGTACAAAAACCTGTGAAGACGTTTTGCGGCATTTCAAGCAACGGATTCAGATATATTTTCTCTCTGCTGATGACGGCCGAAAGCCAGAAACACGTGTCCAGAGATACTGCACTTGCTGCACCTACTTAAGATGAAAAACTTTTTGAAAAATGTCTCTATCTTTAAATCAAATGACTGCATTTACCATGATGCATAGGGGCTATTTTATGCTGGAGTGTGAGGCAGTGTGCTCCCTTTTTTTGTGTGTCTAATTGACGGCTCCCGTGAGCCTACGAGCTGACGAGCTCTGGTGAGGCACCTGCTCGCCTACGGAGTGGTACAAAAACCTGTGAAGACGTTCGGGGGCATTTCAAGCAACCACTTCAGGTATATTATCTCTCAGCTGATGACGGCCAAAAGCCAGAAACATGTGTCCAGAGATACTGCACTTGCTGCACCTACTTAAAGTGAAAGACTTTTTGAAAAATGTCTCTATCTTTAAATCAAATGACTGCATTTACCATGATGGATAGGGGCTATTTTATGCTGGAGTGTGAGGCAGTGTGCTCCCTTTTTTTGTGTGTCTAATTGACAGATCCCGTGAGCCTACGAGCTGACGAGCTCTTGTGAGGCACCTGCTCGCCTACTGAGTGGTACAAAAACCTGTGAAGACGTTCGGCGGTATTTCAAGCAACCCCTTCAGATATATTTTCTCTCTGCTGAGGACGGCCGAAAGCCAGAAACATGTGTCCAGAGATACTGCACTTGCTGCACCTACTTAAGGTGAAATACTTTTTGAAAAATGTCTCTATCTTTAAATCAAATTACTGCATTTACCATGATGTACAGGGGATATCTTATGCTGGAGTGTGAGGCAGTGTGCTCCCTTTTTTTGTGTGTCTAATTTACGGCTCCCGTGAGCCTATGAGCTGAAGAGCTCTGGTGAGGCACCTGCTCGCCCACTGAGTGGTACAAATACCTGTGAAGACGTTCTGCGGCATTTCAAGCAACCCCTTCAGATATATTTTCTCTCTGCTGATGACGGCCCAAAGCCAGAAACACGTGTCCAGAGGCACTGCACTTGCTGCAAGAACTTAAGATGAAAAACTTTTTGAAAAATGTCTCTATAGTTAAATCAAATGACTGCATTTACCATGATGCATAGGGGCTATTTTATGCTGGAGTGTGAGGCAGTGTGCTCCCTTTTTTTGTGTGTCTAATTGACGGCTCCCATGAGCCTACGAGCTGACGAGCTCTGGTGAGGCACCTGCTCGCCTACGGAGTGGTACAAAAGCCTGTGAAGACGTTCAGGGGCATTTCAAGCAACCACTTCAGATATATTATCTCTCAGCTGATGACGGCCGAAAGCCAGAAACATGTGTCCAGAGATACTGCACTTGCTGCACCTACTTAAGGTGAAAGACGTTTTGAAAAATGTCTCTATCTTTAAATCAAATGACTGCATTTACCATGATGGATAGGGGCTATACTATGCTGGAGTGTGAGGCAGTGTGCTCCATGTTTTTGTGTGTCTAATTGACAGCTCCCGTGAGCCTACGAGCTGATGAGCTCTGGTGAGGCACCTGCTCGCCTACTGAGTGGTACAAAAACCTGTGAAGACGTTCGGCAGCATTTCAAGCAAAACCTTTAGAGACATTTTCTCTCTGCTGATGACGGCCGAAAGTCAGAAACACGTGCCCAGAGATTCTGCACTTGCTGCACCTACTTAAGGTTAAAGACCTTTTGAAAAATGTCTCTATCTTTAAATCAAATGACTGCATTTACCATGATGCACAGGGGCTATTTTATGCTGGAGTGTGAGGCAGTGTGCTCCCTTATTTTGTGTGTCTAATTGACGCCTCCCGTGAGCCTACGAGCTGACGAGCTCTTGTGAGGCAGCTGCTGGCCTACGGGGTGGTAGAAAAACCTGTGAAGACGTTCGGGGGCATTTCAAGCAACCCATTCAGATATATTTTCTCTCTGCTGATGACGGCCGAAAGCCAGAAACACGAGTTCCGAGATACTGCACTTGCTGCCCCTTCTTAAGGTGAAAGACTTTTTGAAAAATTTCTCTATCTTTAAATCAAATGACTGCATTTACCATGATGGATAGGGGCTATACTATGCTGGAGTGTGAGGCAGTGTCCTCCATGTTTTTGTGTGTCTAATTGACAGCTCCCGTGAGCCTACGAGCTGACGAGCTCTGGTGAGGCACCTGCTCGCCTACTGAGTGGTACAAAAACCTGTGAAGACGTTCGGCAGCATTTCAAGCAACCCCTTTAGAGATATTTTCTCTCTGCTGATGATGGCCGAAAGTCAGAAACACGTGTCCAGAGATACTGCACTTGCTGCACCTACTTAAGGTGAAAGACGTTTTGAAAAATGTCTCTATCTTTAAATCAAATGACTGCACTTACCATGAAGCACAGGGGCTATTTTATGCTGGAGTGTGAGGCAGTGTGCTCCCTTTTTTTGTGTGTCTAATTGACGGCTCCCGTGAGCCTACGAGCTGACGAGCTCTGGTGAGGCACCTGCTCACCTACGGAGTGGTAGAAAAACCTGTGAAGACGTTCGGGGGCATTTCAAGCAACCCATTCAGGTATATTTTCTCTCTGCTGATGACGGCCGAAAGCCAGAAACATGTGTCCAGAGATACTGCACTTGCTGCACCTACTTAGGGTGACACACTTTTTGAAAAATGTCTCTATCTTTAAATCAAATGACTGCATTTAACCATGATGCACAGGGGCTATTTTATGCTGGAGTGTGAGGCAGTCTGCTCCCTTTTTTTTGTGTCTAATTGATGGCTCCCGTGAGCCTATGAGCTGAAGAGCTCTGGTGACGCACCTGCTCGCCTACTGAGTGGTACAAAAACCTGTGAAGACGTTCTGCAGCATTTGAAGCAACCCCTTCAGATATATTTTCTCTCTGCTAAGGACGGCCAAAAGCCAGAAACACGTGTCCAGAGATACTGCACTTGCTGCACCTACTTAAGGTGAACTTTTTTTTTGAAAAATGTCTCTATCTTTAAATCAAATTACTGCATTTACCATGATGCATAGGGGCTATTTTATGCTTGAGTGTGAGGCAGTGTGCTCCCTTTTTTTCTGTGTCTAATTGACGGCTCCCGTGAGCCTACGAGCTGAAGAGCTCTGGTGAGGCACCTGTTCGCCCACTGAGAGGTACAAAAACCTGTGAAGACGTTCGGCGGCATTTCAAGCAACCCCTTCAGATAAATTTTCTCTCTGCTGATGACGGCCGAAACCCAGAAACATGTGTCCAGAGATACTGCACTTGCTGCACCTACTTAAGGTGAAATACTTTTTGAAAAATGTCTCTATCTTTAAATCAAATGACTGCATTTACCATGATGTACAGGGGCTATTTTATGCTGGAGTGTGAGGCAGTGTGCTCCCTTTTTTTGTGTGTCTAATTTATGGCTCCCGTGAGCCTACGAGCTCTGGTGAGGCACCTGCTCGCCCACTGAGTGGTACAAAAAACTGTGAAGACGTTCGGCGGCATTTCAAGCAACCCCCTTCAGCTATATTTTCTCTCTGCTGATGACGGCCGAAAGCCAGAAACATGTGTCCAGAGATACTGCACTTGCTGCACCTACTTAAGGTGAAATACTTTTTGAAAAATGTCTCTATCTTTAAATCAAATGACTGCATTTACCATGATGCACAGGGGCTATTTTATGCTGGAGTGTGAGGCAGTGTGCTCCCTTTTTTTGTGTGTCAAATTGACGGCTCCCGTGAGCCTATGAGCTGAAGAGCTGTTGGGAGGCACCTGCTCGTCTACTGAGTGGTACAAAAACCTGTGAAGATGTTCTGCAGCATTTCAAGCAACCCCTTCAGATATATTTTCTCTCTGCTGATGACGGCCGAAAGCCAGAAACATGTGTCCAGAGATACTGCACTTGCTGCACCTACTTAAGGTGAAAAACTTTTTGAAAAATGTCTCTATCTTTAAATCAAATGACTGCATTTACCATGATGCATAGGGGCTATTTTATGCTGGAGTGTGAGGCAGTGTGCTCCCTTTTTTTGTGTGTCTAATTGACGGCTCCCGTGAGCCTATGAGCTGACGACCTCTGGTGAGGCACCTGCTCGCCTACTGAGTGGTACAAAAACCTGTGAAGACGTTCGGCAGCATTTCAAGCAACCCCTTTAGAGATATTTTCTCTCTGCTGATGACGGCCAAAAGTCAGAAACACGTGTCCAGAGATACTGCACTTGCTGCACCTACTTAAGGTGAAAGACGTTTTGAAAAATGTCTCTATCTTTAAATCAAATGACTGCATTTACCATGATGCACAGGGGCTATTTTATGCTGGAGTATGAGGCAGTGTGCTCCCTTTTTTTGTGTGTCTAATTGACAGCTCCCGTGAGCCTACGAGCTGACGAGCTCTGGTGAGGCACCTGCTCGCCCACTGAGTGGTACAAAAACATGTGAAGACGTTCGGCTGCATTTCAAGCAACCCCTTCAGATATATTTTCTCTCTGCTGATGACGGCCGAAAGCCAGAAACATGTGTCCAGAGATACTGCACTTGCTGCACCTACTTAAGGTGAAATACTTTTTGAAAAATGTCTCTTTTTTTAAATCAAATGACTGCATTTACCATGATGTACAGGGGCTATTTTATGCTGGAGTGTGAGGCAGTGTGCTCCCTTTTTTTGTGTGTCTAATTGACGGCTCCCATGAGCCTATGAGCTGAAGAGCTCTGGTGAGGCACCTGCTCGCCTACTGAGTTGTACAAAAACCTGTGAAGACGTTCTGCGGCATTTCAAGCAACCCCTTCAGATATATTTTCTCTCTGCTGATGACGGCCGAAAGCCAGAAACACGTGTCCAGAGATACTGCACTTGCTGCACCTACTTAAGGTGAAAAACATTTTGAAAAATGTCTCTATCTTTAAATCAAATGACTGCATTTACCATGATGCACAGGGGCTATTTTATGCTGGAGTATGAGGCAGTGTGCTCCCTTTTTTTGTGTGTCTGATTGACGGCTCCCGTGAGCCTACGAGCTGACGAGCTCTGGTGAGGCACCTGCTCGCCTACTGAGTTGTACAAAAACCTGTGAAGACGTTCGGCAGCATTTCAAGCAACCCCTTTAGAGATATTTTCTCTCTGCTGATGATGGCCGAAAGTCAGAAACACGTGTCCAGAGATACTGCACTTGCTGCACCTACTTAAGATGAAAGACGTTTTGAAAAATGTCTCTATCTTTAAATCAAATGACTGCACTTACCATGATGCACAGGGGCTATTTTATGCTGGAGTGTGAGGCAGTGTGCTCCCTTTTTTTGTGTGTCTAATTGACGGCTCAAGTGAGCCTACGAGCTGACGAGCTCTGGTGAGGCACCTGCTCACCTACGGAGTGGTACAAAAACCTATGAAGACGTTCGGCGGCATTTCAAGCAACCCCTTCAGATATATTTTCTCTCTGCTGATGACGGCCGAAAGCCAGAAACATGTGTCCAGAGATACTGCACTTGCTGCACCTACTTAAGGTGAAACACTTTTTGAAAAATGTCTCTATCTTTAAATCAAATGACTGCATTTAACCATGATGCACAGGGGCTATTTTATGCTGGAGTGTGAGGCAGTGTGCTCCCTTTTTTTGTGTGTCTAATTGACGGCTCCCGTGAGCCTACGAGCTGACGAGCTCTGGTGAGGCACCTGCTCGCCCACTGAGTGGTACAAAAAACTGTGAAGACGTTCGGCGGCATTTCAAGCAACCCCCTTCAGCTATATTTTCTCTCTGCTGATGACGGCCGAAAGCCAGAAACATGTGTCTAGAGATACTGCACTTGCTGCACCTACTTAAGGTGAAATACTTTTTGAAAAATGTCTCTATCTTTAAATCAAATGACTGCATTTACCATGATGCACAGGGGCTATTTTATGCTGGAGTGTGAGGCAGTGTGCTCCCTTTTTTTGTGTGTCAAATTGACGGCTCCCGTGAGCCTATGAGCTGAAGAGCTGTGGTGAGGCACCTGCTCGCCTACTGAGTGGTACAAAAACCTGTGAAGATGTTCTGCAGCATTTCAAGCAACCCCTTCAGATATATTTTCTCTCTGCTAATGACGGCCGAAAGCCAGAAACACGTGTCCAGAGATACTGCACTTGCTCCACCTACTTAAGGTGAAAAACTTTTTGAAAAATGTCTCTATCTTTAAATCAAATGACTGCATTTACCATGATGCATAGGGGCTATTTTATGCTGGAGTTTGAGGCAGTGTGCTCCCTTTTTTTGTGTGTCTAATTGACGGCTCCCGTGAGCCTATGAGCTGACGACCTCTGGTGAGGCACCTGCTCGCCTACTGAGTGGTACAAAAACCTGTGAAGACGTTCGGCAGCATTTCAAGCAACCCCTTTAGAGATATTTTCTCTCTGCTGATGACGGCCGAAAGTCAGAAACACGTGTCCAGAGATACTGCACTTGCTGCACCTACTTAAGGTGAAAGACGTTTTGAAAAATGTCTCTATCTTTAAATCAAATTACTGCATTTACCATGATGCACAGGGGCTATTTTATGCTGGAGTATGAGGCAGTGTGCTCCCTTTTTTTGTGTGTCTAATTGACGGCTCCCATGAGCCTATGAGCTGAAGAGCTCTGGTGAGGCACCTGCTCGCCTACTGAGTTGTACAAAAACCTGTGAAGACGTTCTGCGGCATTTCAAGCAACCCCTTCAGATATATTTTCTCTCTGCTGATGACGGCCGAAAGCCAGAAACATGTGTCCAGAGATACTGCACTTGCTGCACCTACTTAAGGTGAAAGACTTTTTGAAAAATGTCTCTATCTTTAAATCAAATGACTGCATTTACCATGATGTACAGGGGCTATTTTATTCTGGAGTGTGAGGCAGTGTGCTCCCTTTTTTTGTGTGTCTAATTGATAGCTTCCGTGAGCCTACTAGCTGACGAGCTCTGGTGAGGCACCTTCTCGCCTACTGAGTGGTACAAAAACCTGTGAAGACGTTCGGCAGCATTTCAAGCAACCCCTTTAGAGATATTTTCTCTCTGCTGATTACGGCCGAAAGTCAGAAACACGTGTCCAGAGATACTTCACTTGCTGCACCTACTTAAGGTGAAAGACTTTTTGAAAAATGTCTCTATCTTTAAATCAAATGACTGCATTTACCATGATGTACAGGGGCTATTTTATTCTGGAGTGTGAGGCAGTGTGCTCCCTTTTTTGTGTGTCTAATTGACGGCTCCCGTGAGCCTATGAGCTGAAGAGCTGTGGTGAGGCACCTGCTCGCCTACTGAGTGGTACAAAAACCTGTGAAGATGTTCTGCAGCATTTCAAGCAACCCCTTCAGATATATTTTCTCTCTGCTAATGACGGCCGAAAGCCAGAAACATGTGTCCAGAGATACTGCACTTGCTCCACCTACTTAAGGTGAAAAACTTTTTGAAAAATGTCTCTATCTTTAAATCAAATGACTGCATTTACCATGATGCATAGGGGCTATTTTATGCTGGAGTGTGAGGCAGTGTGCTCCCTTTTTTTGTGTGTCTAATTGACGGCTCCTGTGAGCCTACGAGGGGACGAGCTCTGGTGAGGCACCTGCTCGCCCACTGAGTGGTACAAAAACCTGTGAAGACGTTCGGCTGCATTTCAAGCAACCCCTTCAGATATATTTTCTCTCTGCTGATGACGGCCGAAAGCCAGAAACATGTGTCCAGAGATACTGCACTTGCTGCACCTACTTAAGGTGAAATACTTTTTGAAAAATGTCTCTATCTTTAAATCAAATGACTGCATTTAACATGATGTACAGGGGCTATTTTATGCTGGAGTGTGAGGCAGTGTGCTCCCTTTTATTGTGTGTCTAATTGACGGCTCCCATGAGCCTATGAGCTGAAGAGCTCTGGTGAGGCACCTGCTCGCCTACTGAGTTGTACAAAAACCTGTGAAGACGTTCTGCGGCATTTCAAGCAACCCCTTCCGATATATTCTCTCTCTGCTGATGACGGCCGAAAGCCAGAAACACGTGTCCAGAGATACTGCACTTGCTGCACCTACTTAAGGTGAAAAACTTTTTGAAAAATGTCTCTATCTTTAAATCAAATGACTGCATTTACCATGATGCATAGGGGTTATTTTATGCTGGAGTGTGAGGCAGTGTGCTCCCTTTTTTTGTGTGTCTAATTGACGGCTCCCGTGAGCCTACGAGCTGACGAGCTCTGGTGAGGCACCTGCTTGCCTACGGAGTGGTACAAAAACCTGTAAAGACGTTCAGGGGCCTTTCAAGCAACCCCTTCAGATATATTTTCTCTCAGCTGATGACGGCCGAAAGCCAGAAACATGTGTCCAGAGATACTGCACTTGCTGCACCTACTTAAAGTGAAAGACTTTTTGAAAAATTTCTCTATCTTTAAATCAAATGACTGCATTTACCATGATGGATAGGGGCTATTTTATGCTGGAGTGTGAGGCAGTGTGCTCCCTTTTTTGTGTGTGTCTAATTGATAGCTCCCTTGAGCCTACGAGCTGACGAGCTCTGGTGAGGCACCTGCTCGCCTACTGAGTGGTACAAAAACCTGTGAAGACGTTCGGCAGCATTTCAAGCAACCCCTTTAGAGATATTTTCTCTCTGCTGATTACGGCCGAAAGTCGGAAACACGTGTCCAGAGATACTGCACTTGCTGCACCTACTTAAGGTGAAAGACTTTTTGAAAAATGTCTCTATCTTTAAATCAAATGACTGCATTTACAATGATGTACAGGGGCTATTTTATTCTGGAGTGTGAGGCAGTGTGCTCCCTTTTTTTGTGTGTCTAATTGACGGCTCCCGTGAGCCTATGAGCTGAAGAGCTCTGGTGAGGCACCTGCTCGCCTACTGAGTTGTACAAAAACCTGTGAAGACGTTCTGCGGCATTTCAAGCAACCCCTTCAGATATATTCTCTCTCTGCTGATGACGGCCGAAAGCCAGAAACACGTGTCCAGAGATACTGCACTTGCTGCACCTACTTAAGGTGAAAAACTTTTTGAAAAATGTCTCTATCTTTAAATCAAATGACTGCATTTACCATGATGCATAGGGGTTATTTTATGCTGGAGTGTGAGGCAGTGTGCTCCCTTTTTTTGTGTGTCTAATTGACGGCTCCCGTGAGCCTACGAGCTGACGAGCTCTGGTGAGGCACCTGCTTGCCTACGGAGTGGTACAAAAACCTGTAAAGACGTTCAGGGGCCTTTCAAGCAACCCCTTCAGATATATTTTCTCTCAGCTGATGACGGCCGAAAGCCAGAAACATGTGTCCAGAGATACTGCACTTGCTGCACCTACTTAAAGTGAAAGACTTTTTGAAAAATGTCTCTATCTTTAAATCAAATGACTGCATTTACCATGATGGATAGGGGCTATTTTATGCTGGAGTGTGAGGCAGTGTGCTCCCTTTTTTTGTGTGTCTAATTGATAGCTCCCGTGAGCCTACGAGCTGACGAGCTCTGGTGAGGCACCTGCTCGCCTACTGAGTGGTACAAAAACCTGTGAAGACGTTCGGCAGCATTTCAAGCAACCCCTTTAGAGATATTTTCTCTCTGCTGATTACGGCCGAAAGTCAGAAACACGTGTCCAGAGATACTGCACTTGCTGCACCTACTTAAGGTGAAAGACTTTTTGAAAAATGTCTCTATCTTTAAATCAAATGACTGCATTTACCATGATGTACAGGGGCTATTTTATTCTGGAGTGTGAGGCAGTGTGCTCCCTTTTTTTGTGTGTCTAATTGACGGCTCCCGTGAGCCTATGAGCTGAAGAGCTGTGGTGAGGCACCTGCTCGCCTACTGAGTGGTACAAAAACCTGTGAAGATGTTCTGCAGCATTTCAAGCAACCCCTTCAGATATATTTTCTCTCTGCTAATGACGGCCGAAAGCCAGAAACATGTGTCCAGAGATACTGCACTTGCTCCACCTACTTAAGGTGAAAAACTTTTTGAAAAATGTCTCTATCTTTAAATCAAATGACTGCATTTACCATGATGCATAGGGGCTATTTTATGCTGGAGTGTGAGGCAGTGTGCTCCCTTTTTTTGTGTGTCTAATTGACGGCTCCTGTGAGCCTACGAGGTGACGAGCTCTGGTGAGGCACCTGCTCGCCCACTGAGTGGTACAAAAACCTGTGAAGACGTTCGGCTGCATTTCAAGCAACCCCTTCAGATATATTTTCTCTCTGCTGATGACGGCCGAAAGCCAGAAACATGTGTCCAGAGATACTGCACTTGCTGCACCTACTTAAGGTGAAATACTTTTTGAAAAATGTCTCTATCTTTAAATCAAATGACTGCATTTAACATGATGTACAGGGGCTATTTTATGCTGGAGTGTGAGGCAGTGTGCTCCCTTTTATTGTGTGTCTAATTGACGGCTCCCATGAGCCTATGAGCTGAAGAGCTCTGGTGAGGCACCTGTTCGCCTACTGAGTTGTACAAAAACCTGTGAAGACGTTCTGCGGCATTTCAAGCAACCCCTTCAGATATATTCTCTCTCTGCTGATGACGGCCGAAAGCCAGAAACACGTGTCCAGAGATACTGCACTTGCTGCACCTACTTAAGGTGAAAAACTTTTTGAAAAATGTCTCTATCTTTAAATCAAAGGACTGCATTTACCATGATGCATAGGGGCTATTTTATGCTGGAGTGTGAGGCAGTGTGCTCCCTTTTTTTGTGTGTCTAATTGACGGCTCCCGTGAGCCTACGAGCTGACGAGCTCTGGTGAGGCACCTGCTTGCCTACGGAGTGGTACAAAAACCTGTAAAGACGTTCAGGGGCCTTTGAAGCAACCCCTTCAGATATATTTTCTCTCAGCTGATGACGGCCGAAAGCCAGAAACATGTGTCCAGAGATACTGCACTTGCTGCACCTACTTAAAGTGAAAGACTTTTTGAAAAATGTCTCTATCTTTAAATCAAATGACTGCATTTACCAGGATGCATAGGGGCTATTTTATGCTGGAGTGTGAGGCAGTGTGCTCCCTTTTTTTGTGTGTCTAATTGAAGGCTCCCGTGAGCCTATGAGCTGACGAGCTCTGGTGAGGCACCTGCTCGCCTACTGAGTGGTACGAAAACCTTTGAAGACGTTCAGTGGCATTTCAAGCAACCCCTTCAGGTATATTTTCTCTCTGCTGATGACGGCCGAAAGCCAGAAACACGTGTCCAGAGATACTGCACTTGCTGCACCTACATAAGGTGAAATACTTTTTGAAAAATGTCTCTATCTTTAAATCAAATGACTGCATCTACCATGATGTACAGGGGCTATTTAATGCTGGAGTGTGAGGCAGTGTGCTCCCTTTTTTTGTGTGTCTAATTGACGGCTCCCGTGAGCCTACGAGCTGACGAGCTCTGGTGAGGCACCTGCTCGCCCACTGAGTGGTACAAAAACCTGTGAAGACGTTCGGCGGCATTTCAAGCAAACCCTTCAGATATATTTTCTCTCTGCTGATGACGGCTGAAAGCCAGAAACATGTGTCCAGAGATACTGCACTTGCTGCACCTACTTAAGGTGAAATACTTTTTGAAAAATGTCTCTATCTTTAAATCAAATTACGGCATTTACCATGATGCACAGGGGCTATTTTATGCTGGAGTGTGAGGCAGTGTGCTCCCTTTTTTTGTGTGTCTAATTGACGGCTCCCGTGAGCCTATGAGCTGAAGAGCTGTGGTGAGGCACCTGCTCGCCTACTGAGTGGTACAAAAACCTGTGAAGACGTTCTGCAGCATTTCAAGCAACCCCTTCAGATATATTTTCTCTCTGCTAATGACGGCCGAAAGCCAGAAACACATGTCCAGAGATACTGCACTTGCTCCACCTACTTAAGGTGAAAAACTTTTTGAAAAATGTCTCTATCTTTAAATCAAATGACTGCATTTACCATGATGCATAGGGGCTATTTTATGATGGAGTGTGAGGCAGTGTGCTCCCTTTTTTTGTGTGTCTAATTGAAGGGTCCCGTGAGCCTATGAGCTGACGAGCTCTGGTGAGGTACCTGCTCGCCTACTGAGTGGTACGAAAACCTGTGAAGACGTTCGGTGGCATTTCAAGCAACCCCTTAAGGTATATTTTCTCTCTGCTGATGACGGCCGAAAGCCAGAAACACGTGTCCAGAGATACTTCACTTGCTGCCCCTTCTTAAGGTGAAAGACTTTTTGAAAAATGTCTCTATCTTTAAATCAAATGTCTGCATTTACCAGGATGCACAGGGACTATTTTATGCTGGAGTGTGAGGCAGTGTGCTACCTTTTTTTGTGTGTCTAATTGAAGGCTCCCGTGAGCCTATGAGCTGACGACCTCTGGTGAGGCACCTGCTCGCCTACTGAGTGGTACAAAAACCTGTGAAGATGTTCGGCAGCATTTCAAGCAACCCCTTTAGAGATATTTTCTCTCTGCTGATGACGGCCGAAAGTCAGAAACACGTGTCCAGAGATACTGCACTTGCTGCACCTACTTAAAGTGAAAGACGTTTTGAAAAATGTCTGTATCTTTATATCAAATGACTGCATTTACCATGATGCACAGGGGCTATTTTATGCTGGAGTGTGAGGCAGTGTGCTCCCTTTTTTTGTGTGTCTAATTGACGGCTCCCGTGAGCCTACGAGCTGACGAGCTCTGGTGAGGCACCTGCTCGCCTACGGAGTGGTAGAAAAACCTGTGAATACGTTCGGGGGCATTTCAAGCAACCCATTCAGATATATTTTCTCCCTGCTGATGACGGCCGAAAGCCAGAAACACGTGTCCAGAGATACTGCACTTGCTGCCCCTTCTTAAGGTGAAAGACTTTTTGAAAAATGTCTCTATCTTTAAATCAAATGTCTGCATTTACCAGGATGCACAGGGACTATTTTATGCTGGAGTGTGAGGCAGTGTGCTACCTTTTTTTGTGTGTCTAATTGACGGCTCCCGTGAGCCTACGAGCTAACGACCTCTTGTGAGGCACCTACTCGCCTACGGAGTGGTAGAAAAACCTGTGAAGACGTTCGGGGGCATTTCACGCAACCCATTCAGATATATTTTCTCTCTGCTGATGACAGCCGAAAGCCAGAAACACGTGTCCAGAGATACTTCACTTGCTGCCCCTTCTTAAGGTGAAAGACTTTTTGAAAAATGTCTCTATCTTTAAATCAAATGTCTGCATTTACCAGGATGCACAGGGACTATTTTATGCTGGAGTGTGAGGCAGTGTGCTACCTTTTTTTGTGTGTCTAATTGACGGCTCCCGTGAGCCTACGAGCTAACGACCTCTTGTGAGGCACCTACTCGCCTACGGAGTGGTAGAAAAACCTGTGAAGACGTTCGGGGGCATTTCAAGCAACCCATTCAGATATATTTTCTCTCAGCTGATGACGGCCGAAAGCCAGAAACACGTGTCCAGAGATACTTCACTTGCTGCCCCTTCTTAAGGTGAAAGACTTTTTGAAAAATGTCTCTATCTTTAAATCAAATGTCTGCATTTACCAGGATGCACAGGGACTATTTTATGCTGGAGTGTGAGGCAGTGTGCTACCTTTTATTGTGTGTCTAATTGAAGGCTCCCGTGAGCCTATGAGCTGACGACCTCTGGTGAGGCACCTGCTCGCCTACTGAGTGGTACAAAAACCTGTGAAGATGTTCGGCAGCATTTCAAGCAACCCCTTTAGAGATATTTTCTCTCTGCTGATGACGGCCGAAAGTCAGAAACACGTGTCCAGAGATACTGCACTTGCTGCACCTACTTAAAGTGAAAGACGTTTTGAAAAATGTCTCTATCTTTATATCAAATGACTGCATTTACCATGATGCACAGGGGCTATTTTATGCTGGAGTGTGAGGCAGTGTGCTCCCTTTTTTTGTGTGTCTAATTGACGGCTCCCGTGAGCCTACGAGCTGACGAGCTCTGGTGAGGCACCTGCTCGCCTACGGAGTGGTAGAAAAACCTGTGAATACGTTCGGGGGCATTTCAAGCAACCCATTCAGATATATTTTCTCCCTGCTGATGACGGCCGAAAGCCAGAAACACGTGTCCAGAGATACTGCACTTGCTGCCCCTTCTTAAGGTGAAAGACTTTTTGAAAAATGTCTCTATCTTTAAATCAAATGACTGCATTTACCAGGATGCATAGGGGCTACTTTATGCTGGAGTGTGAGGCAGTGTGCTCCCTTTTTTTGTGTGTCTAATTGAAGGCTCCCGTGAGCCTATGAGCTGACGAGCTCTGGTGAGGCACCTGCTCGGCCACTGAGTGGTACGAAAACCTGTGAAGACGTTCGGTGGCATTTCAAGCAACCCCTTCAGATATATTTTCTCTCTGCTGATGACGGCCGAAAGCAAGAAACACGTGTCCAGAGATACTGCACTTGCTGCACCTACTTAAGGTGAATTAGTTTTTGAAAAATGTCTCTATCTTTAAAACAAAAGACTGCATTTACCATGATGGATAGGGGCTATTTTATGCTGGAGTGTGAGGCAGTGTGCTCCCTTTTTTTGTGTGTCTAATTGACGGCTCCCGTGAGCCTACGAGCTGACGAGCTCTGGTGAGGCACCTGCTCGCCCACTGAGTGGTACAAAAACCTGTGAAGACGTTCGGCGGCATTTCAAGCAACCACTTCAGATATATTTTCTCTCTACTGATGACGGCCGAAAGCCAGAAACATGTGTCCAGAGATACTGCACTTGCTGCACCTACTTAAGGTGAAATACTTTTTGAAAAATGTCTCTATCTTTGAATCAAATGACTGCATTTACCATGATGCACAGGGGCTATTTTATGCTGGAGTGTGAGGCAGTGTGCTCCCTTTTTTTGTGTGTCTAATTGACGGCTCCCGTGAGCCTACGAGCTGACGAGCTCTGGTGAGGCACCTGCTTGCCTACGGAGTGGTACAAAAACCTGTAAAGACGTTCAGGGGCCTTTCAAGCAACCCCTTCAGATATATTTTCTCTCAGCTGATGACGGCCGAAAGCCAGAAACATGTGTCCAGAGATACTGCACTTGCTGCACCTACTTAAAGTGAAAGACTTTTTGAAAAATGTCTCTATCTTTAAATCAAATGACTGCATTTACCATGATGGATAGGGGCTATTTTATGCTGGAGTGTGAGGCAGTGTGCTCCCTTTTTTTGTGTGTCTAATTGATAGCTCCTGTGAGCCTACGAGCTGACGAGCTCTGGTGAGGCACCTGCTCGCCTACTGAGTGGTACAAAAACCTGTGAAGACGTTCGGCAGCATTTCAAGCAACCCCTTTAGAGATATTTTCTCTCTGCTGATTACGGCCGAAAGTCAGAAACACGTGTCCAGAGATACTGCACTTGCTGCCCCTTCATAAGGTGAAAGACTTTTTGAAAAATGTCTCTATCTTTAAATCAAATGACTGCATTTACCATGATGCACAGGGGCTATTTTATGCTGGAGTATGAGGCAGTGTGCTCCCTTTTTTTGTGTGTCTAATTGACGGCTCCCGTGAGCCTACGAGCTGACGAGCTCTGGTGAGGCACCTGCTTGCCTACGGAGTGGTAGAAAAACCTGTGAAGACGTTCGGGGGCATTTCAAGCAACCCATTCAGATATATTTTCTCTCTGCTGATGACGGCCGAAAGCCAAAAACACGTGTCCAGAGATACCGCACTTGCTGCCCCTTCTTAAGGGGAAAGACTTTTGAAAAATGTCTCTATCTTTAAATCAAATGACTGCATTTACCAGGATGCATAGGGGCTATTTTATGCTGGAGTGTGAGGCAGTGTGCTCCCTTTTTTTGTGTGTCTAATTGAAGGCTCCCGTGAGCCTGTGAGCTGACGAGCTCTGGTGAGGCACCTGCTCGCCTACTGAGTGGTACGAAAACCTGTGAAGACTTTCGGTGGCATTTCAAGCAACCCCTTCAGGTATATTTTCTCTCTGCTGATGACGGCCGAAAGATAGAAACACGTGTCCAGAGATACTGCACTTGCTGCACCTACTTAAGGTGAAATACTTTTTGAAAAATGTCTTTATCTTTAAATCAAATGACTGCATCTACCATGATGTACAGGGGCTATTTAATGCTGGAGTGTGAGGCAGTGTGCTCCCTTTTTTTGTGTGTCTAATTGACGGCTCCCGTGAGCCTACGAGCTGACGAGCTCTGGTGAGGCACCTGCTCGCCCACTGAGTGGTACAAAAACCTGTGAAGACGTTCGGCGGCATTTCAAGCAACCCCTTCAGATATATTTTCTCTCTGCTGATGACGGCTGAAAGCCAGAAACATGTGTCCAGAGATACTGCACTTGCTGCACCTACTTAAGGTGAAATACTTTTAGAAAAATGTCTCTATCTTTTAATCAAATGACGGCATTTACCATGATGCACAGGGGCTATTTTATGCTGGAGTGTGAGGCAGTGTGCTCCCTTTTTTTGTGTGTCTAATTGACGGCTCCCGTGAGCCTATGAGCTGAAGAGCTGTGGTGAGGCACCTGCTCGCCTACTGAGTGGTACAAAAACCTGTGAAGACGTTCTGCAGCATTTCAAGCAACCCCTTCAGATATATTTTCTCTCTGCTAATGACGGCCGAAAGCCAGAAACACATGTCCAGAGATACTGCACTTGCTCCACCTACTTAAGGTGAAAAACTTTTTGAAAAATGTCTCTATCTTTAAATCAAATGACTGCATTTACCATGATGCATAGGGGCTATTTTATGCTGGAGTGTGAGGCAGTGTGCTCCCTTTTTTTGTGTGTCTAATTGAAGGGTCCCGTGAGCCTATGAGCTGACGAGCTCTGGTGAGGTACCTGCTCGCCTACTGAGTGGTACGAAAACCTGTGAAGACGTTCGGTGGCATTTCAAGCAACCCCTTCAGGTATATTTTCTCTCTGCTGATGACGGCCGAAAGCCAGAAACACGTGTCCAGAGATACTGCACTTGCTGCACCTACTTAAGGTGAAAGACTTTTTGTAAAATGTCTCTATCTTTAAGTCAAATGACTGCATTTACCATGATGCACAAGGCTATTTTATGCTTTAGTGTGAGGCAGTGTGCTCCCTTTTTTTGTGTGTCTAATTGACGGCTCCCGTGAGCCTACGAGCTAACGACCTCTTGTGAGGCACCTACTCGCCTACGGAGTGGTAGAAAAACCTGTGAAGACGTTCGGGGGCATTTCAAGCAACCCATTCAGATATATTTTCTCTCTGCTGATGACGGCCGAAAGCCAGAAACACGTGTCCAGAGATACTTCACTTGCTGCCCCTTCTTAAGGTGAAAGACTTTTTGAAAAATGTCTCTATCTTTAAATCAAATATCTGCATTTACCAGGATGCACAGGGACTATTTTATGCTGGAGTGTGAGGCAGTGTGCTACCTTTTCTTGTGTGTCTAATTGAAGGCTCCCGTGAGCCTATGAGCTGACGACCTCTGGTGAGGCACCTGCTCGCCTACTGAGTAGTACAAAAACCTGTGAAGATGTTCGGCAGCATTTCAAGCAACCCCTTTAGAGATATTTTCTCTCTGCTGATGACGGCCGAAAGTCAGAAACACGTGTCCAGAGATACTGCACTTGCTGCACCTACTTAAAGTGAAAGACGTTTTGAAAAAGGTCTCTATCTTTATATCAAATGACTGCATTTACCATGATGCACAGGGGCTATTTTATGCTGGAGTGTGAGGCAGTGTGCTCCCTTTTTTGTGTCTAATTGACGGCTCCCGTGAGCCTACGAGCTGACGAGCTCTGGTGAGGCACCTGCTCGCCTACGGAGTGGTAGAAAAACCTGTGAAGACGTTCGGGGGCATTTCAAGCAACCCATTCAGATATATTTTCTCTCTGCTGATGACGGCCGAAAGCCAGAAACACGTGTCCAGAGATACTGCACTTGCTGCCCCTTCTTAAGGTGAAAGACTTTTTGAAAAATGTCTCTATCTTTAAATCAAATGACTGCATTTACCAGGATGCATAGGGGCTACTTTATGCTGGAGTGTGAGGCAGTGTGCTCCCTTTTTTTGTGTGTCTAATTGAAGGCTCCCGTGAGCCTATGAGCTGACGAGCTCTGGTGAGGCACCTGCTCGGCCACTGAGTGGTACGAAAACCTGTGAAGACGTTCGGTGGCATTTCAAGCAACCCCTTCAGATATATTTTCTCTCTGCTAATGACGGCCGAAAGCCAGAAACACGTGTCCAGAGATAATGCACTTGCTCCACCTACTTAAGGTAAAAAACTTTTAGAAAAATGTCTCTATCTTTAAATCAAATGACTGCATTTACCATGATGCATAGGGGCTATTTTATGCTGGAGTGTGAGGCAGTGTGCTCCCTTTTTTTGTGTGTCTAATTGACAGCTCCTGTGAGCCTACCAGCTGACGAGCTCTGGTGAGGCACCTGCTCACCTACTGAGTGGTACAAAAACCTGTGAAGACGTTCGGCAGCATTTCAAGCAACCCCTTTAGAGATATTTTCTCTCTGCTGATGACGGCCGAAGTCAGAAACACGTGTCCAGAGATACTGCACTTGCTCCACCTACTTAAGGTGAAAGACTTTTTGAAAAATGTCTCTATCTTTAAATCAAATGACTGCATTTACCATGATGCACAGGGGCTATTTTATGCTGGAGTGTGAGGCAGTGTGCTCCCTTTTTTTGTGTGTCTAATTGACGGCTCCCGTGAGCCTACGAGCTGACGAGCTCTTGTGAGGCACCTGCTCGCCTACAGAGTGGTAGAAAAACCTGTGAAGACATTCGGCGGCATTTCAAGCAACCCCTTCAGATATATTTTCTCTCTGCTGATGACGGCCGAAAGCCAGAAACATGTGTCCAGAGATACTGCACTTGCTGCACCTACTTAAGGTGAAATACTTTTTGAAAAATGTCTCTATCTTTAAATCAAATGACTGCATTTACCAGGATGCACAGGGGCTATTTTATGCTGAAGTGTGAGGCAGTGTTCTCCCTTTTTTTGTGTGTCTAATTGAAGGGTCCCGTGAGCCTATGACCTGACGAGCTCTGGTGAGGCACCTGCTCGCCTACTGAGTGGTACGAAAACCTGTGAAGACGTTCGGTGGCATTTCAAGCAACCCCTTCAGATATATTTTCTCTCTGCTGATGACGGCCGAAAGCCAGAAACACGTGTCCAGAGATACTGCACTTGCTGCACCTACTTAAGGTGAAATACTTTTTGAAAAATGTCTCTATCTTTAAATCAAATGACTGCATTTACCATGATGTACAGGACCTATTTTATGCTGGAGTGTGAGGCAGTGTGCTCCCTTTTTTTGTGTGTCTAATTGACGGCTCCCGTGAGCCTATGAGCTGACGAGCTCTAGTGAGGCACCTGCTCGCCTACTGAGTGGTACAAAAACCTGTGAAGACGTTCGGCAGCATTTCAAGCAACCCCTTTAGAGATATTTTCTCTCTACTGATGACAGACGAAAGTCAGAAACACGTGTCCAGAGATACTGCACTTGCTGCACCTACTTAAGGTGAAAGACTTTTTGAAAAATGTCTCTATCTTTAAATCAAATGACTGCATTTACCATGATGCACAAGGCTATTTTATGCTGGATTGTGAGGCAGTGTGCTCCCTTTTTTTGTGTGTCTAATTGACGGCTCCCATGAGCCTACGAGCTGACGACCTCTTGTGAGGCACCTACACGCCTACGGAGTGGTAGAAAAACCTGTGAAGACGTTCGGGGGCATTTCAAGCAACCCATTCAGATATATTTTCTCTCTGCTGATGACGGCCGAAAGCCAGAAACACGTGTCCAGAGATACTGCACTTGCTGCCCCTTCTTAAGGTGAAAGACTTTTTGAAAAAAGTCTCTATCTTTAAATCAAATGACTGCATTTACCATGATGCACAGGGGCTATTTTATGCTGGAGTGTGAGGCAGTGTGCTCCCTTTTTTAGTGTGTCTAATTGAAGGCTCCCGTGAGCCTATGAGCTGACGACCTCTGGTGAGGCACCTGCTCACCTACTGAGTGGTACGAAAACCTGTGAAGATGTTCGGTGGCATTTCAAGCAACCCCTTCAGATATATTTTCTCTCTGCTGATGACGGCCGAAAGCCAGAAACACGTGTCCAGAGATACTGCACTTGCTGCACCTACTTAAGATGAAAAACTTTTTGAAAAATGTCTCTATCTTTAAATCAAATGACTGCATTTACCATGATGCATATGGGCTATTTTATGCTGGAGTGTGAGGCAGTCTGCTCCCTTTTTTTGTGTGTCTAATTGACGGCTTCCGTGAGCCTACGAGCTGACGAGCTCTGGTGAGGCACCTGCTCGTCTACGGAGTGGTACAAAAACCTGTGAAGACGTTCAGGGGCATTTCAAGCAACCACTTCAGATATATTATCTCCCAGCTGATGACGGCCGAAAGCCAGAAACATGTGTCCAGAGATACTGCACTTGCTGCACCTACTTAAGGTGAAAGAAAGTTTAAAAAATGTCTCTATCTTTAAATCAAATGACTGCATTTACCATGATGGATAGGGGCTATACTATGCTGGAGTGTGAGGCAGTGTGCTCCCTTTTTTTGTGTGTCTAATTGACGGCTCCCATGAGCCTACGAGCTGACGAGCTGTGGTGAGGCACCTGCTTCCCTACGGAGTGGTACAAAAACCTGTGAAGACGTTCGGCGGCATTTCAAGCAACCCCTTCAGATATATTTTCTCTCTGCTGATGACGGCCAAAAGCCAGAAACACGTGTCCAGAGATACTGCACTTGCTGCACCTACTTAAGGTGAAACACTTTTTGAAAAACTTTTCTATCTTTAAATCAAATGACTGCATTTACCATGATGCATAGGGGCTATTTTATGCTGGAGTGTGAGGCAGTGTGCTCCCTTTTTTTGTGTGTCTAATTGACGGCTCCCGTGAGCCTACGAGCTGACGAGCTATGGTGAGGCACCTGCTTCCCTACGGAGTGGTACAAAAACCTGTGAAAACGTTCAGGGGTATTTCAAGCAACCCCTTCAGATATATTTTGTCTCTGCTGGTGACGGCCGAAAGCCAGAAGCATGTGTCCAGAGATACTGCACTTGCTGCACCTACTTAAGATGAAAGACTTTTTGAAAAATGTCTCTATCTTTAAATCAAATGACTGTATTCACCATGATGCACAGGGGCTATTTTTTGCTGGAGTGTGTGGCAGTGTGCTCCCTTTTTTTGTGTGTCTAATTGACGGCTCCCGTGAGCCTATGAGCTGACAACCTCCGGTGAGGCACCTGCTCGCCTACTGAGTGGTACGAAAACCTGTGAAGACGTTCGGCGGCATTTCAAACAACCGCTTCAGATATATTTTCACTCTGCTGAGGATGGACGAAAGCCAGAAACATGTGTCCAGAGATACTGTACTTGCTGCACCTACTTAAGGTGAAAGAATTTTTGGAACATTTCTCTATCTTTAAATCAAATGACTGCATTTACCATGATGCATAGGGGCTATTTTATGCTGGAGTGTGAGGCAGTGTGCTCCCCTTTTTTGTGTCTAATTGACGGCTCCTGTGAGCGTACGAGCTGACGAGCTCTGGTGAGGCACCTGCTCGCCTACTGAGTGGTACAAAAACCTGTGAAGACTTTCGGCAGCATTTCAAGCAACCCCTTCAGAGATATTTTCTCTCTGCTTATGACGGCCGAAAGTCAATAACACGTGTCCAGAGATACTGCACTTGCTGCACCTACTTAAGATGAAAAACTTTTTGAAAAATGTCTCTATCTTTAAATCAAATGACTGCATTTACCATGATGCATAGGGGCTATTTTATGCTGGAGTGTGAGGCAGTGTGCTCCCTTTTTTTGTGTGTCTAATTGACGGCTCCCGTGAGCCTACGAGCTGACGAGCTCTGGTGAGGCACCTGATCGCCTACTGAGTGGTACAAAAACCTGTGAAGACGTTCGGCGGCATTTTAAGCAACCCCTTCAGATATATTTTCTCTCTGCTGATGACGGCCGAAAGCTAGAAACACGTGTCCAGAGATACTGCACTTGCTGCACCTACTTAAGGTGAAAGACTTTTTGAAAACTATCTCTATCTTTAAATCAAATGACTGCATTTACCATGATGGATAGGGGCTATACTATGCTGGAGTGTGAGGCAGTGTGCTCCATGTTTTTGTGTGTCTAATTGACAGCTCCCGTGAGCCTACGAGCTGACGAGCTCTGGTGAGGCACCTGCTCGCCTACTGAGTGGTACAAAAATCTGTGAAGACGTTCGGCAGCATTTTAAGCAACCCCTTTAGAGATATTTTCTCTCTGCTAATGACGGCCGAAAGTCAGAAACACGTGTCCAGAGATACTGCACTTGCTGCACCTACTTAAGGTGAAAGACTTTTTGAAAAATGTCTCTATCTTTAAATCAAATGACTGCATTTACCATGATGCACAGGGGCTATTTTTGCTGGAGTGTGAGGCAGTGTGCTCCCTTTTTTTGTGTGTCTAATTGGCGGCTCCCGTGAGCCTAGGAGCTGAAGAGCTCTGGTGAGGCACCAGCTCACCTACTGAGTGGTACAAAAACCTGTGAAGATGTTCTGCGGCATTTCAAGCAACCCCTTCAGATATATTTTCTCTCTGCTGATGACGGCCGAAAGCCAGAAACACGTGTCCAGAGATACTGCACTTGCTGCACCTACTTAAGGTGAAAAACGTTTTGAAAAATGTCTCTATCTTTAAATCAAATGACGGCATTTACCATGATGCATAGGGGCTATTTTATGCTGGAGTGTGAGGCAGTGTGCTCCCTTTTTTTGTGTGTCTAATTGATGGCTCCCGTGAGCCTACAAGCTGACGAGCTCTGGTGAGGCACCTGCTCGCCTACGGAGTGGTACAAAAACCTGTGAAGACGTTCGGGGACATTTCAAGCAACCCCTCCACATATATTTTCTCTCAGCTAATGACGGGCGAAAGCCAGAAACACGTGTCCAGAGATACTGCACTTGCTGCACCTACTTAAGGTGAAAGACTTTTTGAAAAATCTCTTTATCTTTAAATCAAATGACTGCATTTACCATGATGGATAGGGGCTATTTTATTCTGGAGTGTGAGGCAGTGTGCTCCCTTTTTTTGTGTGTCTAATTGACAGCTCCCGTGAGCCTACGAGCTGACGAGCTCTGGTGAGGCACCTGCTCGCCTACTGAGTGGTACAAAAACCTGTGAAGACGTTCATCAGCATTTCAAGCAACCCCTTCAGATATATTTTCTCTCTGCTGATGACGGCCGAAAGCAAGAAACACGTGTCCAGAGATACTGCACTTGCTGCACCTACTTAAGGTGAAAAACTTTTTGAAAAATGTCTCTATCTTTAAATAAAATACCTGCATTTACCATGATGCATAGGGGCTATTTTATGCTGGAGTGTGAGGCAGTGTGCTCCCTTTTTTAGTGTGTCTAATTGACGGCTCCCGTGAGCCTACGAGCTGACGAGCTCTGGTGAGGCATCTGCTTGCCCACTGAGTGGTACAAAAACCTGTGAAGACGTTCTGCGGCATTTCAAGCAACCCCTTCGGATATATTTTCTGTCTGCTGATGACGGCCGAAAGCCAGAAATACGTGTCCAGAGATACTGCACTCGTTGCACGTACTTCAGGTGAAAGTCTTTTTGAAAAAATTCTATATCTTTAAATCAAATGACTGCATTTACCATGATGGATAGGGGCTATTTTATGCTGGAGTGTGAGGCAGTGTGCTCCCTTTTTTTGTGTGTCTAATTGACGGCTCCTGTGAGCCTATGAGCTGACGAGCTCTGGTGAGGCACCTGCTCGCCTACTGAGTGGTACAAAAACCTGTGAAGACATTCGTGGCAATTTAAGCAACCGCTTCAGATATATTTTCTCTCTGCTGATGACGGCCGAAAGCCAGAAACACGTGTCCAGAGATACTGCACTTGTTCCACCTACTTCAGGTGAAAGACTTTCTGAAACATTTCTCTATCTTTAAATCAAATGACTGCATTTACCATGATGGATAGGGGCTATTTTATGCAGGAGTGTGAGGCAGTATGCTCCCTTTTTTTGTGTGTCTGATTAACGGCTCCCGTGAGCCTACGAGCTGACGAGCTCTGGTGACGCACTTGCTCGCCTACTGAGTCGTACAAAAACCTGTGAAGACGTTCGGCAGCATTTCAAGAAACCCCTTTAGAGATATTTTCTCTCTGCTGATGACGGCCGAAAGCCAGAAACACGTGTCCAGAGATACTGCACTTGCTGCACCTACTTAAGATGAAAGACTTTTTGAAAAATGTCTCTATCTTTAAATCAAATGACTGCATTCACCATGATGCATAGGGGCTATTTTTTGCTGGAGTGTGTGGCAGTATGCTCCCTTTTTTTGTGTGTTTAATTGACGGCTCCCGTGAGCCTATGAGCTGACAAGCTCCGGTGAGGCACCTGCTCGCCTACTGAGTGTTACGAAAACCTGTGAAGACGTACGGCGGCATTTCAAACAACCGCTTCAGATATATTTTCTCTCTGCTGAGGATGGACGAAAGCCAGAAACATGTGTCCAGAGATACTGCACTTGCTGCACCTACTTAAGGTGAAAGACATTTTGAAAAATTTCTCTATCTTTAAATCAAATGACTGCATTTACCATGATGCATAGGGGCTATTTTATGCCGGAGTGTGAGGCAGTATGCTCCCCTTTGTTGTGTCTAATTGACGGCTCCCGTGAGCGTACGAGCTGACGAGCTCTGGTGAGGCACCTGCTCGCCTACTGAGTGGTACAAAAACCTGTGAAGACTTTCGGCAGCATTTCAAGCAACCCCTTCAGAAATATTTTCTCTCTGCTGATGACGGCCGAAAGTCAATAACACGTGTCCAGAGATACTGCACTTGCTGCACCTACTTAAGGTAAAAGACTTTTTGAAAAATATCTCTATCTTTAAATCAAATGACTGCATTTACCATGATGCATAGGGGCTATTTTATGCTGGAGTGTGAGGCAGTGTGCTCCCTTTTATTTGTGTGTCTAATAGACGGCTCCCGTGAGCCTACGAGCTGACGAGCTCTGGTAAATCACCTGCTCGCCGACTGAGTGGTACAAAAACCTGTGAAGACGTTCTGCGGCATTTCAAGCAACCCCTTCAGATATATTTTCTCTCTGCTGATGACAGCCGAAAGCCAGAAACACGTGTCCAGAGAACCTGCACTTGCTGCACCTACTTAAGATGAAAAACATTTTGAAAAATGTCTCTATCTTTAAATCAAATGACTGCATTTACCATGATGCATAGGGGCTATTTTATGCTGGATTGTGAGGCAGTGTGCTCCCTTTTTTTGTGTGTCTAATTGACGGCTCCCGTGAGCATACAAGCTGACGAGCTCTGGTGAGGCACCTGCTCGCCTACGGGGTGGTACAAAAACCTGTGAAGACGTTCGGGGGCATTTCAAGCTACCCCTTCAGATATATCATCTCTCAGCTGATGACGGCCGAAAGCCAGAAACATGTGTCCAAAGATACTGCACTTGCTGCACCTACTTAAGGTGAAAGACTTTTTGAAAAATGTCTCTATCTTTAAATCAAATGACTGCATTTACCATGATGGATAGGGGCTATACTATGCTGGAGTGTGAGGCAGTGTGCTCCATGTTTTTGTGTGTCTAATTGACAGCTCCCGTGAGCCTACGAGCTGACGAGCTCTGGTGAGGTACCTGCTCGCCTACTGAGTGGTACAAAAACCTGTGAAGACGTTCTGCAGCATTTCAAGCAACCCCTTTAGAGATATTTTCTCTCTGCTGATGACGGCCGAAAGTCAGAAGCACATGTCCAGAGATACTGCACTTTCTGCACCTACTTAAGGTGAAAGACTTTTTGAAAAATGTCTCTATCTTTAAATCAAATAACTGCATTTACCATGATGCACAGGGGCTATTTTATGCTGGAGTGTGAGGCAGTGTGCTCCCTTTTTTAGTGTGTCTAATTGACGGCTCCCGTGAGCCTACGAGCTGACGAGCTCTGGTGAGGCATCTGCTTGCCCACTGAGTGGTACAAAAACCTGTGAAGACGTTCTGCGGCATTTCAAGCAACCCCTTCGGATATATTTTCTGTCTGCTGATGACGGCCGAAAGCCAGAAATACGTGTCCAGAGATACTGCACTTGTTGCACGTACTTCAGGTGAAAGTCTTTTTGAAAAAATTCTATATCTTTAAATCAAATGACTGCATTTACCATGATGGATAGGGGCTATTTTATGCTGGAGTGTGAGGCAGTGTGCTCCCTTTTTTTGTGTGTCTAATTGACGGCTCCTGTGAGCCTATGAGCTGACGAGCTCTGGTGAGGCACCTGCTCGACTACTGAGTGGTACAAAAACCTGTGAAGACATTCGTGGCAATTTAAGCAACCGCTTCAGATATATTTTCTCTCTGCTGATGACGGCCGAAAGCCAGAAACACGTGTCCAGAGATACTGCACTTGTTCCACCTACTTCAGGTGAAAGACTTTTTAAAACATTTCTCTATCTTTAAATCAAATGACTGCATTTACCATGATGGATAGGGGCTATTTTATGCAGGAGTGTGAGGCAGTATGCTCCCTTTTTTTGTGTGTCTGATTAACGGCTCCCGTGAGCTTACGAGCTGACGAGCTTTGGTGACGCACTTGCTCGCCTACTGAGTCGTACAAAAACCTGTGAAGACGTTCGGCAGCATTTCAAGAAACCCCTTTAGAGATATTTTCTCTCTGCTGATGACGGCCGAAAGCCAGAAACACGTGTCCAGAGATACTGCACTTGCTGCACCTACTTAAGATGAAAGACTTTTTGAAAAATGTCTCTATCTTTAAATCAAATGACTGCATTCACCATGATGCATAGGGGCTATTTTTTGCTGGAGTGTGTGGCAGTATGCTCCCTTTTTTTGTGTGTTTAATTGACGGCTCCCGTGAGCCTATGAGCTGACAAGCTCCGGTGAGGCACCTGCTCGCCTACTGAGTGTTACGAAAACCTGTGAAGACGTTCGGCGGCATTTCAAACAACCGCTTCAGATATATTTTCTCTCTGCTGAGGATGGACGAAAGCCAGAAACATGTGTCCAGAGATACTGCACTTGCTGCACCTACTTAAGTTGAAAGACATTTTGAAAAATTTCTCTATCTTTAAATCAAATGACTGCATTTACCATGATGCATAGGGGCTATATTATGCCGGAGTGTGAGGCAGTGTGCTCCCCTTTGTTGTGTCTAATTGACGGCTCCCGTGAGCGTACGAGCTGACGAGCTCTGGTGAGGCACCTGTTTGCCTACTGAGTGGTACAAAAACCTGTGAAGACTTTCGGCAGCATTTCAAGCAACCCCTTCAGAAATATTTTCTCTCTGCTGATGACGGCTGAAAGTCAATAACACGTGTCCAGAGATACTGCACTTGCTGCACCTACTTAAGGTAAAAGACTTTTTGAAAAATTTCTCTATCTTTAAATCAAATGACTGCATTTACCATGATGCATAGGGGCTATTTTATGCTGGAGTGTGAGGCAGTGTGCTCCCTTTTATTTGTGTGTCTAATAGACATCTCCCGTGAGCCTACGAGCTGACGAGCTCTGGTAAATCACCTGCTCGCCGACTGAGTGGTACAAAAACCTGTGAAGATGTTCTGCGGCATTTCAAGCAACCCCTTCAGATATATTTTCTCTCTGCTGATGACAGCCGAAAGCCAGAAACACGTGTCCAGAGAACCTGCACTTGCTGCACCTACTTAAGATGAAAAACATTTTGAAAAATGTCTCTATCTTTAAATCAAATGACTGCATTTACCATGATGCATAGGGGCTATTTTATGCTGGATTGTGAGGCAGTGTGCTCCCTTTTTTTGTGTGTCTAATTGACGGCTCCCGTGAGCATACAAGCTGACGAGCTCTGGTGAGGCACCTGCTCGCCTACGGGGTGGTACAAAAACCTGTGAAGACGTTCGGGGGCATTTCAAGCTACCCCTTCAGATATATCATCTCTCAGCTGATGACGGCCGAAAGCCAGAAACATGTGTCCAAAGATACTGCACTTGCTGCACCTACTTAAGGTGAAAGACTTTTTGAAAAATGTCTCTATCTTTAAATCAAATGACTGCATTTACCATGATGGATAGGGGCTATACTATGCTGGAGTGTGAGGCAGTGTGCTCCATGTTTTTGTGTGTCTAATTGACAGCTCCCGTGAGCCTACGAGCTGACGAGCTCTGGTGAGGCACCTGCTCGCCTACTGAGTGGTACAAAAACCTGTGAAGACGTTCAGCAGCATTTCAAGCAACCCCTTTAGAGGTATTTTCTCTCTGCTGATGACGGCCAAAAGTCAGAAACACATGTCCAGAGATACTGCACTTGCTGCACCTACTTAAGGTGAAAGACTTTTGAAAAATGTCTCTATCTTTAAATCAAATGACTGCATTTACCATGATGCACAGGGGCTATTTTATGCTGGAGTGTGAGGCAGTGTGCTCCCTTTTTTTGTGTGTCTAATTGACGGCTCCCGTGAGCCTACGAGCTCTTGTGAGGCACCTGCTCGCCTACGGAGTGGTAGAAAAACCTGAGAAGAAGTTCGGGGGCATTTCAAGCAACCCCTTCAGATATATTTTCTCTCTGCTGATGACGGCCGAAAGCCAGAAACACGTGTACAGAGATACTGCACTTGCTGCACCTACTTAAGGTGAAATACTTTTTAAAACATGTCTCTATCTTTAAATCAAATGACTGCATTTACCAGGATGCATATGGGCCATTTTATGCTGGAGTGTGAGGCAGTGTGCTCCCTTTTTTTATGTGTCTAATTGACGGCTCCCGTGAGCCTATGAGCTGAAGAGCTCTGGTGAGGCACCTGCTCGCCTACTGAGTGGTAGAAAAACCTGTGAAGACGTTCGGGGGCATTTCAAGCAACCCATTCAGATATATTTTCTCTCTGCTGATGACGGCCGAAAGCCAGAAACACGTGTCCAGAGATACTGCACTTGCTGCCGCTTCTTAAGGTGAAAGACTTTTTGAAAAATGTCTCTATCTTTAAATCAAATGACTGCATTTACCATGATGGATAGGGGCTATACTATGCTGGAGTCTGAGGCAGTGTGCTCCATGTTTTTGTGTGTCTAATTGACAGCTCCCGTGAGCCTACGAGCTGACGAGCTCTGGTGAGGCACCTGCTCGCCTACTGAGTGGTACAAAAACCTGTGACGACGTTCGGCAGCATTTCAAGCAACCCCTTTAGAGATATTTTCTCTCTGCTGATGACGGCCGAAAGTCAGAAACACGTGTCCAGAGATACTGCACTTGCTGCACCTACTTAAGGTGAAAGACTTTTTGAAAAATGTCTCTATCTTTAAATCAAATGACTGCATTTACCATGATGCAGAGGGGCTATTTTATGCTGGAGTGTGAGGCAGTGTGCTCCCTTTTTTTGTATGTCTAATTGACGGCTCCCGTGAGCCTACGAGCTGACGATCTCTTGTGAGGCACCTGCTCGCCTACGGAGTGGTAGAAAAACCTGTGAAGACGTTCGGGGGCATTTCAAGCAACCCCTTCAGATATATTTTCTCTCTGCTGATGACTGCCGAAAGCCAGAAACACGTGTCCAGAGATACTGCAATTGCTGCACCTACTTAAGGTGAATTACTTTTTGAAAAATGTCTCTATCTTTAAATCAAATGACTGCATTTACCATGATGCACAGGCGCTATTTTATGCTAGAGTGTGAGGCAGTGTGCTCCCTTTTTTTGTGTGTCTAATTGACGGCTCCCGTGAGCCTATGAGCTGAAGAGCTCTGATGAGGCACCTGCTCGCCTACTGAGTGGTACAAAAACCTGTGAAGACGTTCTGCGGCATTTCAAGCAACCCCTTCAGATATATTTTCTCTCTGCTGATGACGGCCGATAGCCAGAAACACGTGTCCAGAAATACTGCACTTGCTGCACCTACGTAAGGTGAAATACTTTTTGAAAAATGTCTCTATCTTTAAATCAAATGACTGCATTTACCATGATGCATAGGGGCTATTTTATGCTGGAGTGTGAGGCAGTGTGCTCCCTTTTTTAGTGTGTCTAATTGACGGCTCCTGTGAGCCTACGAGCTGACGAGCTCTGGTGAGGCATCTGATTGCCCACTGAGTGGTACAAAAATCTGTGAAGACGTTCGGCGGCATTTCAAGCAACCCCTTCAGATATATTGTCTCTCTGCTGATGACGGCCGAAAGCCAGAAACATGTGTCCAGAGATACTGCACTTGCTGCACCTAGTTAAGGTGAAATACCTTTTGAAAAATGTCTCTATCTTTAAATCAAATGACTGCATTTACCATGATGCATAGGGGCTATTTTATGCTGGAGTGTGAGGCAGTGTGCTCCCTTTTTTTGTGTGTCTAATTGACGGCTCCCGTGAGCCTATGAGTTGACAAGCTCTGGTGAGGCACCTGCTCGCCTATTGAGTGGTACGAAAACCTGTGAAGACGTTCTGTGGCATTTTAAGCAACCCCTTCGGATATATTTACTGTCTGATGATGACGGCCGAAAGCCAGAAATACGTGTCCAGAGATACTGCACTTGTTGCACGTACTTCAGGTGAAAGTCTTTTTGAAAACATTCTATATCTTTAAATCAAATGACTGCATTTACCATGATGGATAGGGGCTATTTTATGCTGGAGTGTGAGGCAGTGTGCTCCCTTTTTTGTGTGTGTAATTGACGGCTCCTGTGAGCCTACAAGCTGACGAGCTCTGGTGAAGCACCTGCTCGCCTACTGAGTGGTACAAAAACCTGTGAAGACGTTCTGCGGCATTTCAAGCAACCCCTTCAGATATATTTTCTCTCTGCTGATGACTTCCGAAAGCCAGAAACACGTGTCCGGAGATACTGCACTTGCTGCAACTACTTAAGGTGAAAGACTTTTTGAATAATTTCTCTATCTTTAAATCAAATGACTGCATTTACCATGATGGATAGGGGATATTTTAGGCAGGAGTGTGAGGCAGTATGCTCCCTTTTTTTGTGTGTCTGATTAACGGCTCCCGTGAGCCTACGAGCTGACGAGCTCTGGTGACGCACTTGCTCGCCTACTGAGTGGTACAAAATCCTTTGAAGACGTTCGGCAGCATTTCAAGCAACCCCTTTAGAGATATTTTCTCTCTGCTGATGACGGCCGAAAGTCAGAAACACGTGTCCAGAGATACTGCACTTGCTGCACCTACTTAAGATTAAAGACTTTTTGAAAAATGTCTCTTTCTTTAAATCAAATGACTGCATTTACCATGATGCATAGGGGCTATTTTATGCTGGAGTGTGTGGCAGTGTGCTCCCTTTTTTGTGTGTGTCTAATTGACGGCTCCCGTGAGCCTATGAGCTGACAAGCTCTGGTGAGGCACCTGCTCGCCTACTGAGTGGTACGAAAACCTGTGAAGACGTTCGGCGGCATTTCAAGCAACCCCTTCAGATATATTTTCCCTCTGCTGATGATGGCCGAAAGCCAGAAACATGTGTCCAGAGATACTGCACTTGCTGCACCTACTTAAGATGAAAGACTTTTTGAAAAATGTCTCTTTCTTTAAATCAAATGACTGCATTTACCATGATGCATAGGGGCTATTTTATGCTGGAGTGTGAGGCAGTGTGCTCCCTTTTTTTGTGTGTCTAATTGACGGCTGCGGTGAGCCTACGAGCTGACGAGCTCTGGTGAGGCACCTGCTCGCCTACTGAGTGGTACAAAAACATGTGAAGACATTCGGTGCCATTTCAAGCAACACCTTCAGATATATGTATTCTCTACTGATGACGGCCGAAAGCCAGAAACACGTGTCCAGAGATACTGCACTTGTTGCACCTACTTCAGGTGAGAGACTTTTTGAAAAATTTCTCTATCTTTAAATCAAATGACTGCATTTAGAATGATGGATAGGGGCTATTTTATGCTGGAGTGTGAGGCAGTGTGCTCCCTTTTTTTGTGTCTAATTGACGGCTCCCGTGAGCCTACGAGCTGACGAGCTCTGGTGAGGCACCTGCTCGCCTAGTGAGTGGTAAAAAAACCTATGAAGACGTTCAGCAGCATTTCAAGCAACCCCTTCAGAGATTTTTTCTCTCTGCTGATGACGGCCGAAAGTAAGAAACACGTGTCCAGAGATTCTGCACTTGCTGCACCTACTTAAGGTGAAAGACTTTTTGAAAAATGTCTCTATCTTTAAATCAAATGACTGCATTTACCATGATGCATAGGGGCTATTTTATGCTGGAGTGTGAGGCAGTGTGCTCCCTTTTATTTGTGTGTCTAATTGACGGCTCCCGTGAGCCTACGAGCTGACGAGCTCTGTTAAGGCACCTGCTCGCCTACGGAGTGGTACAAAAACCTGTGAAGACGTTCAGGAGCATTTCAAGCAACCCCTTCAGATATATTTTCTCTCTGCTGATGACGGCCGAAAGCAAGAAACACGTGTCCAGAGATACTGCACTTGCTGGACCTACTTAAGGTGAAAGACATTTTTAAAAATGTCTCTATCTTTAAATCAAATGACTGCATTTACCATGATGCATAAGGGCTTTTTTATGCTGGAGTGTGAGGCAGTCTGCTCCCTTTTTTTGTGTGTCTAATTGACGGCTCCCGTCAGCCTATGAGCTGACGAGCTCTCTGGTGAGGCACCTGCTCGCCTACTGAGTGGTACGAAAACCTGTGAAGACATTCGGCAGCATTTCAAGCAACCCCTTCAGATATATTTTCTCTCTGCTGATGACGGCCGAAAGCCAGAAACACATGTCCAGAGATACTGCACTTGCTGCACCTACTTAAGGTGAAATACTTTTTGAAAAATGTCTCTATCTTTAAATCAAATGACTGTATTTACCATGATGCACAGGGGCTATTTTATGCTGGAGTGTGAGGCAGTGTGCTCCCTTTTTTGTGTGTGTAATTGACGGCTCCTGTGAGCCTACAAGCTGACGAGCTCTGGTGAAGCACCTGCACTCCTACTGAGTGGTACAAAAACCTGTGAAGACGTTCTGCGGCATTTCAAGCAACCCCTTCAGATATATTTTCCCTCTGCTGATGATGGCCGAAAGCCAGAAACATGTGTCCAGAGATACTGCACTTGCTGCAGATACTTAAGATGAAAGACTTTTTGAAAAATTTCTCTTTCTTTAAATCAAATGACTGCATTTACCATGATGCATAGGGGCTATTTTATCCTGGAGTGTGAGGCAGTGTGCTCCCTTTTTCTGTGTGTCTAATTGACGGCTGCGGTGAGCCTACGAGCTGACGAGCTCTGGTGAGGCACCTGCTCGCCTACTGAGTGGTACAAAAACATGTGAAGACATTCGGTGCCATTTCAAGCAACCCCTTCAGATATATGTATTCTCTACTGATGACGGCCGAAAGCCAGAAACACGTGTCCAGAGATACTGCACTTGTTGCACCTACTTCAGGTGAGAGACTTTTTGAAAAATTTCTCTATCTTTAAATCAAATGACTGCATTTAGAATGATGGATAGGGGCTATTTTATGCTGGAGTGTGAGGCAGTGTGCTCCCTTTTTTTTTGTCTAATTGACGGCTCCCGTGAGCCTACGAGCTGATGAGCTCTGGTGAGGCACCTGCTCGCCTAGTGAGTGGTAAAAAAACCTGTGAAGACGTTCAGCAGCATTTCAAGCAACCCCTTCAGAGATATTTTCTCTCTGCTGATGACGACCGAAAGTAAGAAACACGTGTTCAGAGATACTGCACTTGCTGCACCTACTTAAGGTGAAAGACTTTTTGAAAAATGTCTCTATCTTTAAATCAAATGACTGCATTTACCATGATGCATAAGGGCTTTTTTATGCTGGAGTGTGAGGCAGTCTGCTCCCTTTTATTTGTGTGTCTAATTGACGGCTCCCGTGAGCCTACGAGCTGACGAGCTTTGTTAAGGCACCTGCTCGCCTACGGAGTGGTACAAAAACCTGTGAAGACGTTCAGGAGCATTTCAAGCAACCCCTTCAGATATATTTTCTCTCTGCTGATGACGGCCGAAAGCAAGAAACACGTGTCCAGAGATACTGCACTTGCTGCACCTACTTAAGGTGAAAGACTTTTTGAAAAATGTCTCTATCTTTAAATCAAATGACTGCATTTACCATGATGCATAAGGGCTTTTTTATGCTGGAGTGTGAGGCAGTCTGCTCCCTTTTTTTGTGTGTCTAATTGACGGCTCCCGTGAGCCTATGAGCTGACGAGCTCTCTGGTGAGGCACCTGCTCGCCTACTGAGTGGTACGAAAACCTGTGAAGACGTTCGGCGGCATTTCAAGCAACCCCTTCAGATATATTTTCTCTCTGCTGATGACGGCCGAAAGCCAGAAACACATGTCCAGAGATACTGCACTTGCTGCACCTACTTAAGGTGAAATACTTTTTGAAAAATCTCTCTATCTTTAAATCAAATGACTGTATTTACCATGATGCACAGGGGCTATTTTATGCTGGAGGTTGAGGCAGTGTGCTCCCTTTTTTGTGTGTGTAATTGACGGCTCCTGTGAGCCTACAAGCTGACGAGCTCTGGTGAAGCACCTGCTCTCCTACTGAGTGGTACAAAAACCTGTGAAGACGTTCTGCGGCATTTCAAGCAACCCCTTCAGATATATTTTCTCTCTGCTGATGACTTCCGAAAGCCAGAAACACGTGTCCGGAGATACTGCACTTGCTGCACCTACTTAAGATGAAAGACTTTTTGGAAAATGTCTCTTTCTTTAAATCAAATGACTGCATTTACCATGATGCATAGGGGCTATTTTACGCTGAAGTGTGTGGCAGTGTGCTCCCTTTTTTTGTGTGTCTAATTGACGGCTCCCGTGAGCCTATGAGCTGACAAGCTCTGGTGAGGCACCTGCTCGCCTACTGAGTGGTACGAAAACCTGTGAAGACGTTCGGCAGCATTTCAAGCAACCCCTTCAGATATATTTTCTCTATGCTGATGATGGCCGAAAGCCAGAAACATGTGTCCAGAGATACTGCACTTGCTGCACCTACTTAAGATGAAAGACTTTTTGAAAAATGTCTCTTTCTTTAAATCAAATGACTGCATTTACCATGATGCATAGGGGCTATGTTATGCTGGAGTGTAAGGCAGTGTGCTCCCTTTTTTTGTGTGTCTAATTGACGGCTGCGGTGAGCCTACGAGCTGACGAGCTCTGGTGAGGCACCTGCTCGCCTACTGAGTAGTACAAAAACATGTGAAGACATTCGGCGCCATTTCAAGCAACCCATTCAGATATATTTTCTCTCTACTGATGACGGCCGAAAGCCAGAAACACGTGTCCAGAGATACTGCACTTGTTGCACCTACTTCAGGTGAGAGACTTTTTGAAAAATTTCTCTATCTTTAAATCAAATGACTGCATTTACCATGATGGATAGGGGCTATTTTATGCTGGAGTGTGAGGCAGTGTGCTCCCTTTTTTTGTGTCTAATTGACGGCTCCCGTGAGCCTACGAGCTGACGAGCTCTGGTGAGGCACCTGCTCGCCTAGTGAGTGGTAAAAAACCTGTGAAGACGTTCAGCAGCATTTCAAGCAACCCCTTCAGAGATATTTTCTCTCTGCTGATGACGTCCGAAAGTAAGAAACACGTGTCCAGAGATACTGCACTTGCTGCACCTACTTAAGGTGAAAGACTTTTTGAAAAATGTCTCTATCTTTAAATCAAATGACTGCATGTACCATGATGCATAGGGGCTATTTTATGCTGGAGTGTGAGGCAGTGTGCTCCCTTTTATTTGTGTGTCTAATTGACGGCTCCTGTGAGCCTACGAGCTGATGAGCTCTGGTAAGGCACCTGCTCGCCTACTGAGTAGTACGAAAACATGTGAAGACGTTCGGCGGCATTTCAAGCAACCCCTTCAGATATATTTTCTCTCTGCTGATGACGGCCGAAAGCCAGAAACACATGTCCAGAGATACTGCACTTGCTGCACCTACTTAAGGTGAAAAACTTTTTTGAAAAATGTCTCTATCTTTAAATCAAATGACTGCATTTACCATGATGCATAGGGGCTATTTTATGCTGGAGTGTGAGGCAGTGTGCTCCCTTTTTTGTGTGTTTCTAATTGATGGCTCCCGTGAGCCTACTAGCTGACGAGCTCTGGTAAGGCACCTGCTCGCCCACTGAGTGGTACAAAAACCTGTGAAGACGTTCGGCGGCATTTCAAGCAACCCCTTCAGATATATTTTCTCTCTGCTGATGACGGCTGAAAGCCAGAAACATGTGTCCAGAGATACTGCACTTGCTGCACCTACTTAAGGTGAAATACTTTTTGAAAAATGTCTCTATCTTTAAATCAAATGACTGTATTTACCATGATGCATAGGGGCTATTTTATGCTGGAGTGTGAGGCAGTGTGCTCACTTTTTTTGTGTGTCTAATTGACGGCTCCCGTGAGCCTACGAGCTGACGAGCTCTGGTGAGGCACCTGATCGCCTACTGAGTGGTACAAAAACCTGTGAAGACGTTCGGCGGCATTTTAAGCAACCCCTTCAGATATATTTTCTCTCTGCTGATGACGGCCGAAAGCCAGAAACACGTGTCCAGAGATACTGCACTTGCTGCACCTACTTAAGGTGAAAAGAAAAACTTTTTGAAAAATGTCTCTATCTTTAAATCAAATGACTGCATTTACCATGATGCATAGGGGCTATTTTATGCTGGAGTGTGAGGCAGTGTGCTCCCTTTTTTTGTGTGTCTAATTGTCGGCTCCCGTGAGCCTAAGAGGTGACGAGCTCTGGTGAGGCACCTGCTCACATAATGAGTAGTACAAAAATCTGTGAAGACGTTCGGCGGCATTTAAGGCGACCCCTTCAGATATATTTTCTCTCTGCTGATGACTGCCGAAAGCCAGAAACATGTGTCCAGAGATACTGCACTTGCTGCACCTACTTAAGGTGAAATACTTTTTGAAAAATGTCTCTATCTTTAAATCAAATGACTGCATTTACCATGATGCATAGGGGCTATTTTATGCTGGAGTGTGAGGCAGTGTGCTCCCTTTTTTTGTGTGTCTAATTGACTTCTCCCGTGAGCCTACAAGCTGACGAGCTCTGGTGAGGCACCTGCTCGCCTACGGAGTGGTACAAAAACCTGTGAACACGTCTGGGGGCATTTCAATCAACCCCTTCAGATATATTTTCTCTCTGCTGATGACGGCCGAAAGCCAGAAACACGTGTCCAGAGATACTGCACTTGCTGCACCTACTTAAGGTAGAAAACGTTTTGAAAAATGTCTCTATCTTTAAATTAAATGACTGCATTTTTCATGATGCATAGGGGTTATTTTATGCTGGAGTGTGAGGCAGTGTGCTCCCTTTTTTTGTGTGTCTAATTGACGGCTCCCGTGAGCCTACGAGCTGACGAGCTCTGGTGAGGCACCTGCTCGCCTACGGAGTGGTACAAAAACCTGTGAAGACGTTCGGGGGCATTTCAAGCAACCCGTTCAGATATATTTTCTCTCTGCTGATGACGGCCGAAAGCCAGAAACATGTGTCCAGAGATACTGCACTTGCTGCACCTACTTAAGGTGAAAGACTTTTTGAAAACTATCTCTATCTTTAAATCAAATGACTGCATTTACCATGATGGATAGGGGCTATACTATGCTGGAGTGTGAGGCAGTGTGCTCCATGTTTTTGTGTGTCTAATTGACAGCTCCCGTGAGCCTACGAGCTGACGAGCTCTGGTGAGGCACCTGCTCGCCTACTGAGTGGTACAAAAATCTGTGAAGACGTTCGGCAGCATTTCAAGCAACCCCTTTAGAGATATTTTCTCTCTGCTGATGACGGCCGAAAGTCAGAAACATGTGTCCAGAGATACTGCACTTGCTGCACCTACTTAAGGTGAAATACTTTTTGAAAAATGTCTCTATCTTTAAATCAAATGACTGCATTTACCATGATGCATAGGGGCTATTTTATGCTGGAGTGTGAGGCAGTGTGCTCCCTTTTTTTGTGTGTCTAATTGACTTCTCCCGTGAGCCTACAAGCTGACGAGCTCTGGTGAGGCACCTGCTCGCCTACGGAGTGGTACAAAAACCTGTGAACACGTCTGGGGGCATTTCAATCAACCCCTTCAGATATATTTTCTCTCTGCTGATGACGGCCGAAAGCCAGAAACACGTGTCCAGAGATACTGCACTTGCTGCACCTACTTAAGGTAGAAAACGTTTTGAAAAATGTCTCTATCTTTAAATTAAATGACTGCATTTTCCATGATGCATAGGGGTTATTTTATGCTGGAGTGTGAGGCAGTGTGCTCCCTTTTTTTGTGTGTCTAATTGACGGCTCCCGTGAGCCTACGAGCTGACGAGCTCTGGTGAGGCACCTGCTCGCCTACGGAGTGGTACAAAAACCTGTGAAGACGTTCGGGGGCATTTCAAGCAACCCGTTCAGATATATTTTCTCTCTGCTGATGACGGCCGAAAGCCAGAAACATGTGTCCAGAGATACTGCACTTGCTGCACCTACTTAAGGTGAAAGACTTTTTGAAAACTATCTCTATCTTTAAATCAAATGACTGCATTTACCATGATGGATAGGGGCTATACTATGCTGGAGTGTGAGGCAGTGTGCTCCATGTTTTTGTGTGTCTAATTGACAGCTCCCGTGAGCCTACGAGCTGACGAGCTCTGGTGAGGCACCTGCTCGCCTACTGAGTGGTACAAAAATCTGTGAAGACGTTCGGCAGCATTTCAAGCAACCCCTTTAGAGATATTTTCTCTCTGCTGATGACGGCCGAAAGTCAGAAACATGTGTCCAGAGATACTGCACTTGCTGCACCTACTTAAGGTGAAAGACTTTTTGAAAAATGTCTCTATCTTTAAATCAAATGACTGCATTTACCATGATGCACAGGGGCTATTTTATGCTGGAGTGTGAGGCAGTGTGCTCCCTTTTTTTGTGTGTCTGATTAACGGCTCCCGTGAGCCTAGGAGCTGAAGAGCTCTGGAGAGGCACCAGCTCACCTACTGAGTGGTACAAAAACCTGTGAAGACGTTCTGCGGCATTTCAAGCAACACCTTCAGATATATTTTCTCTCTGCTGATGACGGCCGAAAGCCAGAAACACGTGTCCAGAGATACTGCACTTGCTGCACCTACTTAAGGTGAAAAACGTTTTGAAAAATGTCTCTATCTTTAAATCAAATGACGGCATTTACCATGATGCATAGGGGCTATTTTATGCTGGAGTGTGAGGCAGTGTGCTCCCTTTTTTTGTGTGTCTAATTGACTGCTCCCGTGAGCCTACGAGCTGACGAGCTCTGGTGAGGCACCTGCTCGCCTATGTAGTGGTACAAAAACCTGTGAAGACGTTCGGGGGCATTTCAAGCAACCCCTCCACATATATTTTCTCTCAGCTAATGACGGGCGAAAGCCAGAAACACGTGTCCAGAGATACTGCACTTGCTCCACCTACTTAAGGTGAAAGACTTTTTGAAAAATGTCTTTATCTTTAAATCAAATGACTGCATTTACCATGATGGATAGGGGCTATTTTTTGCTGGAGTGTGAGGCAGTGTGCTCCCTTTTTTTGTGTGTCTAATTGACAGCTCCTGTGAGCCTACGAGCTGACGAGCTCTGGTGAGGCACCTGCTCGCCTACTGAGTGGTACAAAAACCTGTGAAGACGTTCAGCAGCATTTCAAGCAACCCCTTCAGATATATTTTCTCTCTGCTGATGACGGCTGAAAGCAAGAAACACGTGTCCAGAGATACTGCACTTGCTGCTCCTACTTAAGGTGAAAAACTTTTTGAAAAATGTCTCTATCTTTAAATAAAATAACTGCATTTACCATGATGCATAGGGGCTATTTTATGCTGGAGTGTGAGGCAATGTGCTCCCTTTTTTAGTGTGTCTAATTGACGGCTCCCGTGAGCCTACGAGCTGACGAGCTCTGGTGAGGCATCTGCTTGCCCACTGAGTGGTACAAAAACCTGTGAAGACGTTCTGCGGCATTTCAAGCAACCCCTTCGGATATATTTTCTGTCTGCTGATGACGGCCGAAAGCCAGAAATACGTGTCCAGAGATACTGCACTTGTTGCACGTACTTCAGGTGAAAGTCTTTTTGAAAAAATTCTATATCTTTAAATCAAATGACTGCATTTACCATGATGGATAGGGGCTATTTTATGCTGGAGTATGAGGCAGTGTGCTCCCTTTTTTTGTGTGTCTAATTGACGGCTCCTGTGAGCCTATGAGCTGACGAGCTCTGGTGAGGCACCTGCTCGCCTACTGAGTGGTACAAAAACCTGTGAAGACATTCGTGGCAATTTAAGCAACCGCTTCAGATATATTTTCTCTCTGCTGATGACGGCCGAAAGAGAGAAACACGTGTCCAGAGATACTGCACTTGTTCCACCTACTTCAGGTGAAAGACTTTTTGAAACATTTCTCTATCTTTAAATCAAATGACTGCATTTACCATGATGGATAGGGGCTATTTTATGCAGGAGTGTGAGGCAGTATGCTCCCTTTTTTTGTGTGTCTGATTAACGGCTCCCGTGAGCCTACGAGCTGACGAGCTCTGGTGACGCACTTGCTCGCCTACTGAGTCGTACAAAAACCTGTGAAGACGTTCGGCAGCATTTCAAGAAACCCCTTTAGAGATATTTTCTCTCTGCTGATGACGGCTGAAAGCCAGAAACACGTGTCCAGAGATACTGCACTTGCTGCACCTACTTAAGATGAAAGACTTTTTGAAAAATGTCTCTATCTTTAAATCAAATGACTGCATTCACCATGATGCATAGGGGCTATTTTTTGCTGGAGTGTGTGGCAGTGTGCTCCCTTTTTTTGTGTGTTTAATTGACGGCTCCCGTGAGCCTATGAGCTGACAAGCTCCGGTGAGGCACCTGCTCGCCTACTGAGTGTTACGAAAACCTGTGAAGACGTTCGGCGGCATTTCAAACAACCGCTTCAGATATATTTTCTCTCTGCTGAGGATGGACGAAAGCCAGAAACATGTGTCCAGAGATACTGCACTTGCTGCACCTACTTAAGGTGAAAGACATTTTGAAAAATTTCTCTATCTTTAAATCAAATGACTGCATTTACCATGATGCATAGGGGCTATTTTATGCCGGAGTGTGAGGCAGTGTGCTCCACTTTTTTGTGTCTAATTGACGGCTCCCGTGAGCGTACGAGCTAACGAGCTCTGGTGAGGCACCTGCTCGCCTACTGAGTGGTACAAAAACCTGTGAAGACTTTCGGCAGCATTTCAAGCAACCCCTTCAGAAATATTTTCTCTCTGCTGATGACGGCCGAAAGTCAATAACACGTGTCCAGAGATACTGCACTTGCTGCACCTACTTAAGGTAAAAGACTTTTTGAAAAATATCTCTATCTTTAAATCAAATGACTGCATTTACCATGATGCATAGGGGCTATTTTATGCTGGAGTGTGAGGCAGTGTGCTCCCTTTTATTTGTGTGTCTAATAGACGGCTCCCGTGAGCCTACGAGCTGACGAGCTCTGGTAAATCACCTGCTCGCCTACTGAGTGGTAGAAAAACCTGTGAAGACGTTCTGCGGCATTTCAAGCAACCCCTTCAGATATGTTTTCTCTCTGCTGATGACAGCCGAAAGCCAGAAACACGTGTCCAGAGAACCTGCACTTGCTGCACCTACTTAAGATGAAAAACATTTTTAAAAATGTTTCTATCTTTAAATCAAATGACTGCATTTACCATGATGCATAGGGGCTATTTTATGCTGGAGTGTGAGGCAGTGTGCTCCCTTTTTTTGTGTGTCTAATTGCCGGCTCCCGTGAGCATACAAGCTGACGAGCTCTGGTGAGGCACCTGCTCGCCTACGGGGTGGTACAAAAACCTGTGAAGACGTTCGGGGGCATTTCAAGCAACCCCTTCAGATATATCATCTCTCAGCTGATGACGGCCGAAAGCCAGAAACATGTGTCCAAAGATACTGCACTTGCTGCACCTACTTAAGGTGAAAGACTTTTTGAAAAATGTCTCTATCTTTAAATCAAATGACTGCATTTACCATGATGGATAGGGGCTATACTATGCTGGAGTGTGAGGCAGTGTGCTCCATGTTTTTGTGTGTCTAATTGACAGCTCCCGTGAGCCTACGAGCTGACGAGCTCTGGTGAGGCACCTGCTCGCCTACTGAGTGGTACGAAAACCTGTGAAGACGTTCGGCAGCATTTCAAGCAACCCCTTTAGAGATATTTTCTCTCTGCTGATGACGGCCGAAAGTCAGAAACACGTGTACAGAGATACTGCACTTTCTGCACCTACTTAAGGTGAAAGACTTTTTGAAAAATGTCTCTATCTTTAAATCAAATGACTGCATTTACCATGATGCACAGGGGCTATTTTATGCTGGAGTGTGAGGCAGTGTGCTCCCTTTTTTTGTGTGTCTAATTGGCGGCTCCCGTGAGCCTATGAGCTGAAGAGCTCTGGTGAGGCACTAGCTCACCTACTGAGTGGTACAAAAACCTGTGAAGACGTTCTGCGGCATTTCAAGCAACCCCTTCAGATATATTTTCTCTCTGCTGATGACGGCCGAAAGCCAGAAACACGTGTCCAGAGATACTGCACTTGCTGCACCTACTTAAGGTGAAAAACGTTTCGAAAAATGTCTCTATCTTTAAATCAAATGACGGCATTTACCATGATGCATAGGGGCTATTTTATGCTGGAGTGTGAGGCAGTGTGCTCCCTTTTTTTGTGTGTCTAATTGACGGCTCCCGTGAGCCTACGAGCTCTTGTGAGGCACCTGCTCGCCTACGGAGTGGTAGAACAACCTGTGAAGAAGTTCGGGGGCATTTCAAGCAACCCCTTCAGATATATTTTCTCTCTGCTGATGACGGCTGAAAGCCAGAAACACGTGTACAGAGATACTGCACTTGCTGCACCTACTTAAGGTGAAAGACTTTTTGAAAAATGTCTCTATCTTTAAATCAAATGACTGCATTTACCAGGATGCATATGGGCTATTTTATGCTGGAGTGTGAGGCAGTGTGCTCCCTTTTTTTCTGTGTCTAATTGACGGCTCCCGTGAGCCTATGAGCTGAAGAGCTCTGGTGAGGCACCTGCTCGCCTACTGAGTGGTAGAAAAACCTGTGAAGACGTTCGGGGGCATTTCAAGCAACCCATTCAGATATATTTTCTCTCTGCTGATGACGGCCGAAAGCCAGAAACACGTGTCCAGAGATACTGCACTTGCTGCCCCTTCTTAAGGTGAAATACTTTTTGAAAAATGTCTCTATCTTTAAATCAAATGACTGCATTTACCATGATGGATAGGGGCTATACTATGCTGGAGTCTGAGGCAGTGTGCTCCATGTTTTTGTGTCTAATTGACAGCTCCCGTGAGCCTACGAGCTGACGAGCTCTGTTGAGGCACCTGCTCGCCTACTGAGTGGTACAAAAACCTGTGACGACGTTCGGCAGCATTTCAAGCAACCCCTTTAGAGATATTTTCTCTCTGCTGATGACGGCCGAAAGTCAGAAACACTTGTCCAGAGATACTGCACTTGCTGCACCTACTTAAGGTGAAAGACTTTTTGAAAAATGTCTCTATCTTTAAATCAAATGACTGCATTTACCATGATACAGAGGGGCTATTTTATGCTGGAGTGTGAGGCAGTGTGTTCCCTTTTTTTGTATGTCTAATTGACGGCTCCCGTGAGCGTACGAGCTGACGATCTCTTGTGAGGCACCTGCTCGCCTACGGAGTGGTAGAAAAACCTGTGAAGACGTTTGGGGGCATTTCAAGCAACCCCTTCAGATATATTTTCTCTCTGCTGATGACGGCCGAAAGCCAGAAATACGTGTCCAGAGATACTGCAATTGCTGCACATATTTAAGGTGAATTACTTTTTGAAAAATGGCTCTATCTTTAAATCAAATGACTGCATTTACCATGATGCACAGGCGCTATTTTATGCTAGAGTGTGAGGCAGTGTGCTCCCTTTTTTTGTGTGTCTAATTGACGGCTCCCGTGAGCCTATGAGCTGAAGAGCTCTGGTGAGGCACCTGCTCGCCTACTGAGTGGTACAAAAACCTGTGAAGACGTTCTGCGGCATTTCAAGCAACCCCTTCAGATATATTTTCTCTCTGCTGATGACAGCCGATAGCCAGAAACACGTGTCCAGAAATACTGCACTTGCTGCACCTACGTAAGGTGAAATACTTTTTGAAAAATGTCTCTATCTTTAAATCAAATGACTGCATTTACCATGATGCATAGGGGCTATTTTATGCTGGAGTGTGAGGCAGTATGCTCCCTTTTCTAGTGTGTCTAATTGACAGCTCCCGTGAGCCTACGAGCTGACGAGCTCTGGTGAGGCATCTGATTGCCCACTGAGTGGTACAAAAATCTGTGAAGACGTTCGGCGGCATTTCAAGCAACCCCTTCAGATATATTTTCTCTCTGCTGATGATGGCGAAAGCCAGAAACATGTGTCCAGAGATACTGCACTTGCTGCACCTACTTAAGGTGAAAGACTTTTTGAAAAATGTCTCTATCTTTAAATCAAATGACTGCATTTACCATGATGCATAGGGGCTATTTTATGCTGGAGTGTGAGGCAGTGTGCTCCCTTTTTCTGTGTGTCTAATTGACGACTCCCGTGAGCCTACGAGCTGACAAGCTCTGCAGAGGCACCTGCTTGCCTACTGAGTGGTACAAAAACCTGTGAAGACGTTCGGCGGCATTTCAAGCAACCCCTTCAGATATATTTTCTCTCTGCTGATGACGGCCGAAAGCCAGAAACACGTGTCCAGAGATATTGCACTTGCTGCACCTACTTAAGGTGAAACACTTTTTGAAAAATTTCTCCATCTTTAAATAAAATGACTGCATTTACCATGATGCATTGGGGCTATTTTATGCTGGAGTGTGAGGCAGTGTTCTCCCTTTTTTTGTGTGTCTATTTGACGGCTCCAGTGAGCCTACGAGCTGACGAGCTCTGGTGAGGCACCTGCTCGCCTACTGAGTGGTACAAAAACATGTGAAGACATTCAGCGCCATTTCAAGCAACCCCTTCAGATATATTTTCTCTCTACTGATGACGGCCGAAAGCCAGAAACACGTGTCCAGAGATACTGCACTTGTTGCACCTACTTCAGGTGAAAGACTTTTTGAAAAATTTCTCTATCTTTAAATGAAATTACTGCATTTACTATGATGGATAGGGGCTATTTTATGCTGGAGTGTGAGGCAGTGTTCTCCCTTTTTTTGTCTCTAATTGACGGCTCCCGTGAGAGTACGAGTTGACGAGCTCTGGTGAGGCACCTGCTCGCCTACTGAGTGGTACAAAAACCTGTGAAGACGTTCGGCAGCATTTCAAGCAACCCCTTCAGAGATATTTTCTCTCTGCTGATGACGGCCGAAAATCAGAAACACGTGTCCAGCGATACTGCACTTGCTGCACCTACTTAAGGTGAAAGACTTTTTGAAAAATGTCTCTATCTTTAAATCAAATGACTGCATTTACCATGATGCATAGGGGCTATTTTATGCTGGAGTGTGAGGCAGTGTGCTCCCTTTTATTTGTGTGTCTAATTGACGGCTCCCGTGAGCCTACGAGCTGACGAGCTCTGTTAAGGCACCTGCTCGCCTACGGAGTGTTACAAAAACCTGTGAAGACGTTCGGGAGCATTTCAAGCAACCCCTTCAGATATATTTTCTCTCTGCTGATGACGGCCAAAAGCGAGAAACACGTGTCCAGAGATACTGCACTTGCTGCACCTACTTAAGGTGAAAGACTTTTTGAATAATTTCTCTATCTTTAAATCAAACGACTGCATTTACCATGATGCATAGGGGCTATTTTATGCTGGAGTGTGAGGCAGTGTGCTCCCTTTTTTTGTGTGTCTAATTGATGGCTCCCGTGAGCCTACGAGCTGACGAGCTCCGGTGAGGCACCTGTTCGCCTACTGAGTGGTACAAAAACCTGTGAAGACGTTCGGCGGCATTTCAAGCAACCCCTTCAGATATATTTTCTCTCTGTTGATGACGGCCGAAAGCCAGAAACACGTGTCCAGAGATACTGCACTTGCTGCACCTACTTAAGGTGAAAAGAAAAACTTTTTGAAAAATGACTCTATCTTTAAATCAAATGACTGCATTTACCATGATGCATAGGGGCTATTTTATGCTGGAGTGTGAGGCAGTGTGCTCCCTCTTTTTGTGTGTCTAATTGTCGGCTCCCGTGAGCCTACGAGCGGACGAGCTCTGGTGAGGCACCTGCTCACCTAATGAGTAGTACAAAAATCTGTGAAGACGTTCGGCGGCATTTCAAGCAACCCCTTCAGATATATTTTCTCTCTGCTGATGACGGCCGAAAGCCAGAAACATGTGTCCAGAGATACTGCACTTGCTGCACCTACTTAAGGTGAAATACTTTTTGAAACATGTCTCTATCTTTAAATCAAAGGACTGCATTTACCATGATGCATAGGTGCTATTTTATGCTGGAGTGTGAGGCAGTGTGCTCCCTTTTTTTGTGTGTCTAATTGACGGCTCTCGTGAGTCTACAAGCTGACGAGCTCTGGAGAGGCACCTGCTCGCCTACAGAGTGGTACAAAAACCTGTGAAGACGTTTGGGGGCATTTCAAGCAACCCCTTCAGATATATTTTCTCTCTGCTGATGACGGCCGAAAGCCAGAAACACGTGTCCAGAGATACTGCACTTGCTGCACCTACTTAAGGTGAAAGACTTTTTGAAAAATGGCTCTATCTTAAAATCAAATGACTGCATTTACCATGATGCATAGGGGCTATTTTATACTGGAGTGTGAGGTAGTGTGCTCCCTTTTATTTGTGTGTCTAATTGAAGGCTCCCGTGAGCCTATGAGCTACGAGCTCTGGTGAGGCAGCTGCTCGCCTACGGAGTGGTACCAAAACCTGTGAAGACATTCGTGGCAATTTAAGCAACCGCTTCAGATATATTTTCTCTCTGCTGATGACGGGCGAAAGCCAGAAACACGTGTCCAGAGATACTGCACTTGTTCCACCTACTTCAGGTGAAAGACTTTCTGAAACATTTCTCTATCTTTAAATCAAATGACTGCATTTACCATGATGGATAGGGGATATTTTAGGCAGGAGTGTGAGGCAGTATGCTCCCTTTTTTTGTGCGTCTGATAAACGGCTCCCGTGAGCCTACGAGCTGACGAGCTCTGGTGACGCACTTGCTCGCCTACTGAGTGGTACAAAATCCTGTGAAGACATTCGGCAGCATTTCAAGCAACCCCTTTAGAGATATTTTCTCTCTGCTGATGACGGCCGAAAGTCAGAAACACGTGTCCAGAGATACTGCACTTGCTGCACCTACTTAAGATGAAAGACTTTTTGAAAAATGTCTCTTTCTTTAAATCAAATGACTGCATTTACCATGATGCATAGGGGCTATTTTATGCTGGAGTGTGTGGCTGTGTGCTCCCTTTTTTTGTGTCTAATTGACGGCTACCGTGAGCCTACGAGCTGACGAGCTCTGGTGAGGCACCTGCTCGCCTAGTGAGTGGTAAAAAAACCTGTGAAGACGTTCAGCAGCATTTCAAGCAACCCCTTCAGAGATATTTTCTCTCTGCTGATGACTGCCGAAAGTAAGAAACACATGTCCAGAGATACTGCACTTGCTGCACCTACTTAAGGTGAAAGACTTTTTGAAAAATGTCTCTATCTTTAAATCAAATGACTGCATTTACCATGATGCATAGGGGCTATTTTATGCTGGAGTGTGAGGCAGTGTGCTCCCTTTTATTTGTGTGTCTAATTGACGGCTCCCGTGAGCCTACGAGCTGACGACCTCTGGTAAGGCACCTGCTCGCCTACGGAGTGGTACAAAAACCTGTGAAGACGTTCGGGAGCATTTCAAGCAACCCCTTCAGATATATTTTCTCTCTGCTGATGACGGCCGAAAGCAAGAAACACGTGTCCAGAGATACTGCACTTGCTGCACCTACTTAAGGTGAAAGACTTTTTGAAAAATGTCTCCATCTTTAAATCAAATGACTGCATTTACCATGATGCATAAGGGCTTTTTTATGCTGGAGTGTGAGGCAGTCTGCTGCCTTTTTTTGTGTGTCTAATTGACGGCTCCCGTGAGCCTATGAGCTGACGAGCTCTCTGGTGAGGCACCTGCTCGCCTACTGAGTAGTACGAAAACCTGTGAAGACGTTCGGCGGCATTTCAAGCAACCCCTTCAGATATATTTTCTCTCTGCTGATGACGGCTGAAAGCCAGAAACATGTGTCCAGATATACTGCACTTGCTGCACCTACTTAAGGTGAAATACTTTTTGAAAAATGTCTCTATCTTTAAATCAAATGACTGTATTTACCATGATGCACAGGTGCTATTTTATGCTGGAGTGTGAGGCAGTGTGCTCCCTTTTTTGTGTGTGTAATTGACGGCTCCTGTGAGCCTACAAGCTGACGAGCTCTGGTGAAGCACCTGCTCGCCTACTGAGTGGTACAAAAACCTGTGAAGACGTTCTGCGGCATTTCAAGCAACCCCTTCAGATATATTTTCTCTCTGCTGATGACTTCCGAAAGCCAGAAACACGTGTCCGGAGATTCTGCACTTGCTGCAACTACTTAAGGTGAAAGACTTTTTGAATAATTTCTCTATCTTTAAATCAAACGACTGCATTTACCATGATGCATAGCGGCTATTCTATGCTGGAGTGTGAGGCAGTGTGCTCCCTTTTTTTGTGTGTCTAATTGACGGCTCCCGTAAGCCTACGAGCTGACGAGCTCTGGTGAGGCACCTGATCGCCTACTGAGTGGTACAAAAACCTGTGAAGACGTTCGGCGGCATTTTAAGCAACCCCTTCAGATATATTTTCTCTCTGCTGATGACGGCCGAAAGCCAGAAACACGTGTCCAGAGATACTGCACTTGCTGCACCTACTTAAGGTGGAAAGAAAAACTTTTTGAAAAATGTCTCTATCTTTAAATCAAATGACTGCATTTACCATGATGCATAGGGGCTATTTTATGCTGGAGTGTGAGGCAGTGTGCTCCCTTTTTTTGTGTGTCTAATTGTCGGCTCCCGTGAGCCTAAGAGGTGACGAGCTCTGGTGAGGCACCTGCTCACATAATGAGTAGTACAAAAATCTGTGAAGACGTTCGGCGGCATTTAAGGCGACCCCTTCAGATATATTTTCTCTCTGCTGATGACTGCCGAAAGCCAGAAACATGTGTCCAGAGATACTGCACTTGCTGCACCTACTTAAGGTGAAATACTTTTTGAAAAATGTCTCTATCTTTAAATCAAATGACTGCATTTACCATGATGCATAGGGGCTATTTTATGCTGGAGTGTGAGGCAGTGTGCTCCCTTTTTTTGTGTGTCTAATTGACTTCTCCCGTGAGCCTACAAGCTGACGATCTCTGGTGAGGCACCTGCTCGCCTACGGAGTGGTACAAAAACCTGTGAACACGTCTGGGGGCATTTCAAACAACCCCTTCAGATATATTTTCTCTCTGCTGATGATGGCCGAAAGCCAGAAACACGTGTCCAGAGATACTGCACTTGCTGCACCTACTTAAGGTAGAAAACGTTTTGAAAAATGTCTCTATCTTTAAATCAAATGACTGCATTTAGCATGATGCATAGGGGTTATTTTATGCTGGAGTGTGAGGCAGTGTGCTCCCTTTTTTTGTGTGTCTAATTGACGGCTCCCGTGAGCCTACGAGCTGACGAGCTCTGGTGAGGCACCTGCTCGCCTACGGAGTGGTACAAAAACCTGTGAAGACGTTCGGGGGCATTTCAAGCAACCCCTTCAGATATATTTTCTCTCTGCTGATGACGGCCGAAAACCAGAAACATGTGTCCAGAGATACTGCACTTGCTGCACCTACTTAAGGTAAAAGACTTTTTGAAAAATGTCTCTATCTTTAAATCAAATTACTGCATTTACCATGATGCATAGGGGCTAATTTATGCTGGAGTGTGAGGCAGTGTGCTCCCTTTTTCCGTGTGTCTAATTGACGACTCCCGTGAGCCTACGAGCTGACGAGCTCTGCTGAGGCATCTGCTTGCCTACTGAGTGGTACAAAAACCTGTGAAGACGTTCGGCGGCATTTCAAGCAACCCCTTCAGATATATTTTCTCTCTGCTGATGACGGCCGAAAGCCAGAAACACGTGTCCAGAGATACTGCACTTGCTGCACCTACTTAAGGTGAAACACTTTTTGAAAAATGTCTCTATCTCTAAATCAAATGACTGCATTTACCATGATCCATAGGGGCTATTTTATGCTGGAGTGTGAGGCAGTGTGCTCCCTTTTTCTGTGTGTCTAATTGACGGCTCCCGTGAGCCTACGAGCTGACGAGCTGTGGTGAGGCACCTGCTTCCCTACGGAGTGGTACAAAAACCTGTGAAGACGTTCAGGGTATTTCAAGCAACCCCTTCAGATATATTTTCTCTCTGTTGATGACGGCCGAAAGCCAGAAGCATGTGTCCAGAGATACTGCACTTGCTGTACCTACTTTAGGTAAAAATCTTTTTGAAAAATGTCTCTATCTTTAAATCAAATGACTGCATTTACCATGATGAATAGGGGCTATTTTATGCTGGAGTGTGAGGCAGTGTGCTCCCTTTTTTTGTGTGTCTAATTGACGGCTCCCGTGAGCCTACGAGATGACGAGCTCTGGTGAGGCACCTGCTTGCCTACGGAGTGGTACAAAAAGCTGTGAAGAGGTTCGGGGGCATTTCAAGCAACCCCTTCAGATATATTTTCTCTCTGCTGATGACGGCCGAAAGCCAGAAAGACGTGTCCAGAGATACTGCACTTGCTGAACCTACTTAAGGTGAAAGACTTTTTGAAAAATGTCTCTATCTTTAAATCAAATGACTGCATTTACCAGAATGCATAGGGGCAATTTTATGCTGGAGTGTGAGGCAGTGTGCTCCCTTTTTTTGTGTGTCTAATTGACGGCTCCCGTGAGCCTATGAGCTGACGAGCTCTGGTGAGGCACCTGCTCGCCTACTGAGTGGTACGAAAACCTGTGAAGACGTTCGGTGGCATTTCAAGCAATCCATTCAGATATATTTTCTCTCTGCTGATGATGGCCGAAAGCCAGAAACACGTGTCCAGAGATACTGCACTTGCTGCACCTACTTAAGGTGAAAAACCTTTTGAAAAATGTCTCTATCTTTAAATCAAATAACTGCATTTACCATGATGCATAGGGGCTATTTTATGCTGCAGTGTGAGGCAGTGTGCTCCCTTTTTTAGTGTGTCTAATTGACGGCTCCCGTGAGCCTACGTGCTGACGAGCTCTGGTGAGGCATCTGCTTGCCCACTGAGTGGTACAAAAACCTGTGAAGACGTTCGGCGGCATTTCAAGCAACCCCTTCAGATATATTTTCTCTCTGCAGATGACAGCCGAAAACAAGAAACATGTGTCCAGAGATACTGCACTTGCTGCACCTACTTAAGGTGAAATACCTTTTGAAAAATGTCTCTATCTTTAAATCAAATGACTGCATTTACCATGATGCACAGGGCTATTTTATGCTGGAGTGTGAAGCAGTGTGCTCCCTTTTTTTGTGTGTCTAATTGACGGCTCCCGTGAGCCTATGAGCTGATGAGCTCTGGTGAGGCACCTGCTCGCCTATTGAGTGGTACGAAAACCTGTGAAGACGTTCTGCGGCATTTCAAGCAACCCCTTCGGATATATTTTCTGTCTGCTGATGACGGCTGAAAGCCAGAAATACTTGTCCAGAGATACTGCACTTGTACGTACTTCAGGAGAAAGTCTTTTTGAAAAAATTCTATATCTTTAAATCAAATGACTGCATTTACCATGATGGATAGGGGCTATTTTATGCTGGAGTGTGAGGCAGTGTGCTCCCTTTTTTTGTGTGTCTAATTGACGGCTCCTGTGAGCCTACGAGCTGATGAGATCTTGTGAGGCACCTGCTCGCCTACTGAGTGGTACAAAAACCTGTGAAGACATTCGTGGCAATTTAAGCAACTCCTTCAGATATATTTTCTCTCTGCTGATGACGGGAGAAAGCCAGAAACACGTGTCCAGAGATACTGCACTTGTTCCACCTACTTCAGGTGAAAGACTTTTTGAAACATTTCTCTATCTTTAAATCAAATGACTGCATTTACCATGATGGATAGGGGCTATTTTATGCAGGAGTGTGAGGCAGTATGCTCCCTTTTTTTGTGTTTCTGATTAACGGCTCCCGTGAGCCTACGAGCTAACGAGCTCTGGTGACGCACTTGGTCGCCTACTGAGTGGTACAAAAACCTGTGAAGACGTTCGGCAGCATTTCAAGCAAACCCTTTAGAGATATTTTCTCTCTGCTGATGACGGCCGAAAGCCAGAAACATGTGTCCAGAGATACTGCACTTGCTGCACCTACTTAAGGTGAAAGACTTTTTGAAAAAATTCTCTATCTTTAAATCAAATGACTGCATTTACTATGATGCATAGGGGCTATTTTATGCTGGAGTGTGAGGCAGTGTGCTCCCTTTTTTTGTGTGTCTAATTGACGGCTCCCGTGAGCCTACGACCTGACGAGCTCTGGTGAGGCACCTGATCGCCTACTGAGTGGTACAAAAACCTGTGAAGACGTTCGGCGGCATTTCAAGCAAACCCTTCAGATATATTTTCTCTCTGATAATGACGGCCGAAAGCCAGAAACACGTGTCCAGAGATACTGCACTTGCTGCACCTACTTAAGGTGAAAAGAAAAACTTTTTTAAAAATGTCTCTATCTTTAAATCAAATGACTGCATTTACCATGATGCATAGGGGCTATTTTATGCTGGAGAGTGAGGCAGTGTGCTCCCTTTTTTTGTGTGTATAATTGTCGGCTCCCGTGAGCCTACGAGGTGACGAGCTCTGGTGAGGCACCTGCTCACCTAATGAGTAGTACAAAAATCTGTGAAGACGTTCGGCGGCATTTAAGGCGACCCCTTCAGATATATTTTCTCTCTGCTGATGACGGCCGAAAGCCAGAAACATGTGTCCAGAGATACTGCACTTGCTGCACCTACTTAAGGTGAAATACTTTTTGAAAAATGTCTCTATCTTTAAATCAAATGACTGCATTTACCATGATGCATAGGGGCTATTTTATGCTGGAGTGTGAGGCAGTGTGCTCCCTTTTTTTGTGTGTCTAATTGAGTTCTCCCGTGAGCCTACAAACTGACGAGCTCTGGTGAGGCACCTGCTCGCCTACGGAGTGGTACAAAAACCTGTGAACACGTCTGGGGGCATTTCAAACAACCCCTTCAGATATATTTTCTCTCTGCTGATGACGGCCGAAAGCCAGAAACACGTGTCCAGAGATACTGCACTTGCTGCACCTACTTAAGGTGAAAAACGTTTTGAAAAATATCTCTATCTTTAAATCAAATGACTGTATTTACCATGATGCATAGGGGCTATTTTATGCTGGAGTGTGAGGCAGTGTGCTCCCTTTTTTTGTGTGTCTAATTGACGGCTCCCGTGAGCCTACGAGCTGACGAGCTCTGGTGAGGCACCTGCTCGCCTACGGAGTGGTACAAAAACCTGTGAAGACGTTCGGGGGCATTTCAAGCAACCCCTTCAGATATATTTTCTCTCTGCTGATGATGGCCGAAAGCCAGAAACATGTGTCCAGAGATACTGCACTTGCTGCACCTACTTAAGGTGAAAGACTTTTTGAAAAATGTCTCTATCTTTAAATCAAATGACTGCATTTACCATGATGCATAGGGGCTATTCTATGCTGGAGTGTGAGGCAGTGTGCTCCCTTTTTCTGTGTGTCTAATTGACGACTCCCGTGAGCCTACGAGCTGACAAGCTCTGCAGAGGCACCTGCTTGCCTACTGAGTGGTACAAAAACCTGTGAAGACGTTCGGCGGCATTTCAAGCAACCCCTTCAGATATATTTTCTCTCTGCTGATGACGGCCGAAAGCCAGAAACACGTGTCCAGAGATATTGCACTTGCTGCACCTACTTAAGGTGAAACACTTTTTGAAAAATGTCTCTATCTTTAAATAAAATGACTGCATTTACCATGATGCATTGGGGCTATTTTATGCTGGAGAGTGAGGCAGTGTGCTCCCTTTTTTTGTGTGTCTAATTGACGGCTCCCGTGAGCCCACGAGCTGACGAGCTCTGGTGAGGCACCTGCTCGCCTACTGAGTGGTACAAAACCATGTGAAGACATTCAGCGCCATTTCAAGCAACCCCTTCAGATATATTTTCTCTCTACTGATGACGGCCGAAAGCCAGAAACACGTGTCCAGAGATACTGCACTTGTTGCACCTACTTCAGGTGAAAGACTTTTTGAAAAATTTCTCTATCTTTAAATGAAATTACTGCATTTACTATGATGGATAGGGGCTATTTTATGCTGGAGTGTGAGGCAGTGTGCTCCCTCTTTTTGTGTGTCTAATTGTCGGCTCCCGTGAGCCTACGAGCGGACGAGCTCTGGTGAGGCACCTGCTCACCTAATGAGTAGTACAAAAATCTGTGAAGACGTTCGGCGGCATTTCAAGCAACCCCTTCAGATATATTTTCTCTCTGCTGATGACGGCCGAAAGCCAGAAACATGTGTCCAGAGATACTGCACTTGCTGCACCTACTTAAGGTGAAATACTTTTTGAAAAATGTCTCTATCTTTAAATCAAAGGACTGCATTTACCATGATGCATAGGTGCTATTTTATGCTGGAGTGTGAGGCAGTGTGCTCCCTTTTTTTGTGTGTCTAATTGACGGCTCTTGTGAGTCTACAAGCTGACGAGCTCTGGAGAGGAACCTGCTCGCCTACAGAGTGGTACAAAAACCTGTGAAGACGTTTGGGGGCATTTCAAGCAACCCCTTCAGATATATTTTCTCTCTGCTGATGACGGCCGAAAGCCAGAAACACGTGTCCAGAGATACTGCACTTGCTGCACCTACTTAAGGTGAAAGACTTTTTGAAAAATGGCTCTATCTTAAAATCAAATGACTGCATTTACCATGATGCATAGGGGCTATTTTATACTGGAGTGTGAGGTAGTGTGCTCCCTTTTATTTGTATGTCTAATTGAAGGCTCCCGTGAGCCTATGAGCTACGAGCTCTGGTGAGGCAGCTGCTCGCCTACGGAGTGGTACCAAAACCTGTGAAGATGTTCGGTGGCATTTCAAGCAACCCCTTCGGACATATTTTCTCTCTGCTGATGACGGCCGAAAGCCAGAAACACATGTCCAGAGATACTGCACTTGCTGCACCTACTTTAGGTGAAAAACGTTTTGAAAAATGTCTCTATCTTTAAATCAAATGACTGCATTTACCATGATGCATAGGGGCTATTTTATGCTGGAGTGTGAGGCAGTGTGCTCCCTTTTTTTGTGTGTCTAATTGACGGCTCCTGTGAGCCTACGAGCTGACGAGCTCTGGTGAGGCACCTGCTCGCCTACGGAGTGGTACAAAAACCTGTGAAGACGTTCGGGGGCATTTCAAGCAACCCCTTCAGATATATTTTCTCTCTGATGATGACGGCCGAAAGCCAGAAACACGTGTCCAGAGATACTGCACTTGCTGCACCTACTTAAGGTGAAACACTTTTTGAAAAAGTTCTCTATCTTTAAATCAAATGACTGCATTTACCATGATCCATAGGGGCTATTTTATGCTGGAGTGTGAGGCAGTGTGCTCCCTTTTTTTGTGTGTCTAATTGACAGCTCCCGTGAGCCTACGAGCTGAGGATCTCTGGTGAGGCACATGTTCGCCTACTGAGTGGTACAAAAACCTGTGAAGACGTTCGGCGGCATTTCAAGCTACCCCTTCAGATATATTTTCTCTCTGCTGATGACTGCTGAAAGCCAGAAACACGTGTCCAGAAATACGGCACTTGCTGCACCTACTTAAGGTGAAAGACTTTTTGAAAAATGTCTCTATCTTTAAATCAAATGACTGCATTTACCATGATGCACAGGGGCTATTTTATGCTGGAGTGTGAGGCAGTGTGCTCCCTTTTTTTGTGTCTAATTGACGGCTCCTGTGAGCCTACGAGCTGACGAGCTGTGGTGAGGCACCTGCTTCCCTACGGAGTGGTACAAAAACCTGTGAAGACGTTCGGGGGTATTTCAAGCAACCCCTTCAGATATATTTTCTCTCTGCTGATGACGGCCGAAAGCCAGAAGCATGTGTCCAGAGATACTGCACTTGCTGTACCTACTTTAGGTGAAAAACTTTTTGAAAAATGTCTCTATCTTTAAATCAAATGACTGCATTTACCATGATGCATAGGGGCTATTTTATGCTGGAGTGTGAGGCAGTGTGCTCCCTTTTTTTGTTTGTCTAATTGACGGCTCCCGTGAACCTATTAGCTGACGAGCTCTGGTGAGGCACCTGCTCGCCTACTGAGTGGTACAAAAACCTGTGAAGACATTCGTGGCAATTTCAAGCAACCCCTTCAGATATATTTTCTCTCGGCTGATGATGGCCAAAAGCCAGAAACATGTGTCCAGAGATACTGCACTTGCTGCACCTACTTTAGGTGAAAATCTTTTTGAAAAATGTCTCTATCTTTAAATCAAATGACTGCATTTACCATGATGCATAGGGGCTATTTTATGCTGGAGTGTGAGGCAGTGTGCTCCCTTTTTTTGTGTGTCTAATTGACGGCTCCCTTGAGCCTACGAGCTGACGAGCTCTGGTGAGGCACCTGCTCGCCTACGGAGTGGTACAAAAAGCTGTGAAGAGGTTCGGGGGCATTTCAAGCAACCCCTTCAGATATATTTTCTCTCTGCTGATGATGGCTGAAAGCCAGAAACACGTGTCCGGAGGTACTGCACTTGCTGCACCTACTTAAGGTAAAAGACTTTTTGAAAAATGTCTCTATCTTTAAATCAAATGACTGCTTTTACCATGATGCATAGGGGCTATTTCATGCTGGAGTGTGAGGCAGTGTGCTCCCTTTTTTCGTGTGTCTAATTGACGGCTCCCGTGAGCCTATGAGCTGACGAGCTCTGGTGAGGCACCTGCTCGCCTACTGAGTGGTACGAAAACCTGTGAAGACGTTCAGCGGTATTTCAAGCAACCCCTTCAGATATATTTTCTGTCTGCTGATGACAGCCGAAAGCCAGAAACACGTGTCCAGAGATACTGCACTTCTTGCACCTACTTCAGGTGAAACACTTTTTGAAAAATGTCTCTATCTTTAAATCAAATGACTGCATTTACCATGATGGATAGGGGCTATTTTATGCTGGAGTGTGAGGCAGTGTGCTCCCTTTTTTTGTGTGTCTAATTGACGGCTCCTGTGAGCCTACGAGCTGACGAGCACTGGTGAGGCACCTGCTCGCCTACTGAGTGGTACAAAAACCTGTGAAGAGATTCGTCGCCATTTCAAGCAACCCCTTCCGATATATTTTCTCTCTGCTGATGACGGACGAAAGCCAGAAACACGTGTCCAGAGATACTGCACTTGTTGCACCTACTTCAGATGAAAGACTTTTTGAAACATTTCTCTATCTTTAAATCAAATGACTGCATTAACCATGATGGATAAGGGCTATTTTATGCTGGAGTGTGAGGCAGTGTGCTCCCTTTTTTTGTGTGTCTAATTGACAGCTGCTGTGAGCCTACGAGCTGACGAGCTCTGGTGAGGCACTTGCTCGCCTACAGAGTGGTACAAAAACCTGTGAAGACGTTCAGCAGCATTTCAAGCAACCCCTTTAGAGATATTTTCTCTCTGCTGATGACGGCCGAAAGCCAGAAACACGTGTCCAGAGATACTGCACTTGCTGCACCTACTTAAGGTAGAAAACGTTTTGAAAAATGTCTCTATCTTTAAATCAAATGACTGCATTTACCATGATGCATAGGGGTTATTTTATGCTGGAGTGTGAGGCAGTGTGCTCCCTTTTTTTGTGTGTCTAATTGACGGCTCCCGTGAGCCTACGAGCTGACGAGCTCTGGTGAGGCACCTGCTCGCCTACGGAGTAGTACAAAAACCTGTGAAGAGGTTCGGGGGCATTTCAAGCAACCCCTTCAGATATATTTTCTCTCTGCTGATGACGGCCGAAAGCCAGAAACACATGTCCAGAGATACTGCACTTGCTGCACCTACTTAAGGTGAAAGACTTTTTGAAAAATGTCTCTATCTTTAAATCAAATGACTGCATTTACCATGATGCATAGGGGCTATTTTATGCTGGAGTATGAGGCAGTGTGCTCACTTTTTTTGTGTGTCTAATTGACGGCTCCCGTGAGCCTACGAGCTGACGAGCTCTGGTGAGGCACCTGCACACCTACGGACTAGTACAAAAACCTGTGAAGAGGTTCTGGGGCATTTCAAGCAACCCTTTCAGATATATTTTCTCTCTGCTGATGACGGCCGAAAGCCAGAAACATGTTTCCAGAGTGTAGGAGGCTGGACTGGCTTGTAGTGGGTACCAAGAGGTACTTACACCTTGCACCATGCCCAGGTATCCCTTATTAGTGTAGAGGGGTGTCTAGCAGCTTAGGCTGATAGAAAAGGTAGCTTAGCAGAGCAGCTTAGGCTGAACTAGGAGACGAGTGAAGCTCCTACAGTACCACTAGTGTCACTTCCACAATATCATAAGAAAACACAACACACAGATATACTAAAAATAAAGGTACTTTATTTTGATAACAATATGCCAAAGTATCTCAGTGAGTACCCTCAGTATGAGGATAGCAAATATACACAAGATATATGTACACAATACCAAAATATGCAGTAATAGCAATAGAAAACAGTGCAAACAATGTATACTCACAATAGAATGCAATGGGGGCACACAGGGATAGGGGCAACACAAACCATATACTCTAGAAGTGGAATGCGAACCACAAATGGACCCCAAACCTATGTGACCTTGTAGAGGGTCGCTGGGACTGTAAGAAAACAGTGAGGGTTAGAAAAATAGCCCACCCCAAGACCCTGAAAAGTGGGTGCAAAGTGCACCTAAGTTCCCCAAAGAGCACAGAAGTCGTGATAGGGGAATTCTGCAGGAAAGACCAACACCAGCAATGCAACAACGATGGATTTCCAGACGAGAGTACCTGTGGAACAAGGGGACCAAGTCCAAAAGTCACGATCAAGTCGGGAGTGGGCAGATGCCCAGGAAATGCCAGTTGTGGGTGCAAAGAAGCTGCCACCGGATGGTAGAAGCTATGGATTCTGCAAGAACGACAAGGGTGTCATGACCACACAAACTTGCCAAGTCAAATCAAAGAAGTGCATGAGAAAAGCAAAGCGATATCCTCAGTGGAGACAGCAAAGCCCAAACTGGAAGAAGGTTTGCAGAGTAATCTTGCGCTTATTTCAAAGGAAGAATCAAGAAGAGAAGATCCAAGATGGCCGCTGTGAGTCCTGAAGGTTAGTTACAGTTCTAGTCTTGCAATCGGTTGGTTGCTAGGTTACGAGCTCTCCAGCTGGAAGCCTTGCACTTCAACTGAGGTCTGACAGGAATCAGCTGTGTGGAGAGAGAGCGCGCTTCAGAACAGAAACTCCTGTGAAGTAAAATTACATTTGAAGATTATATTACAGAAAACGGATAAATATTGTCAAGGTTTATTCGAAGAGTTTGATAGTAGACCGTTCCCGTGGAAGTCGGCAAGGCTACAGAGTTAATGTATGAATTAACCTTATGCTTACAAGGTTCTTGTTTAAGATATTAAAGTCAAAGAAAAAACTGACTTTAAAAGAGCAAGTATCTACAAATGTCAAGGTTATAAACGAAGGCCAAGTTTAAAGGAGAAACAAACTGTTAACAAATAAGCATTTACAAATTCAATGGTAATAAACCAAAATAGAGTTTAAAAGAGAAACGAACTTAAATAAACAAGCATTTACAACTGCAAGTTATCGACAGATGTCGAAGTAAGGAAGGAGAAACTAACTGTAATAAACAAGCATTTACAAATACAAGTTATCAACAAATGTCGAAGTAAGAAAGGAGAAACGAACTTTAATAAACAAGCATTTACAAATACAAGTATTGACAGAAGTCACAATAAGATAGGAGAAATTAAATAACATCAGCTGATTTGAAGAACGCATTATCACCAACTATATATATATATATATATATAGCAACATAAAACCAATCTCTAACAAAGGTTGAGAAGTTCTTCCAGAATCAGTAATAAGCATTTTTTTAAGAAGAGCTATCATTTATAGAGAGGGATCAAGGCTACAGAGAACTCAGGGTGAGTGAAGAAATAATAGAATTAAAGAGAATTAAGTATTGAGAGTAGAAAGTTTAAAACTGATGTTGTATGTCCCTAGTAATTGCGACTGTGACTCTCAAGGTGCTGTATCCAATCTTAGATGTGAAGAGGCAGACTGAGTACTGGCGTTCATCATCTCTGTGGCAGTCTCTCTACCATCCCATTCCCCTTTCCCCCTCCGGGGTACTCAGCACGAAGGATTAATATTCGTTGTGAGTAGCTCGGGTCGGGACTGAGGAGTTATCTTCTGCTTCTGAGGAAATCGAATTGAAGTATCCTGACAGAGGGCTAGAAACTTCCCCTTTGGAGGATGGATGTCCCACGTCGTAAAGAGTCGTGCAGAAGTGTTTTCGTGCAGAAAGACCGCAAACAAGCCTTGCTACCTGCAAGGGTCGCTGTTAGGGTTTTTTGGATGCTGCTGTGGCCCAGGAGGGACCAGGATGTCGCCAATTGCGTGAGGAGACAGAGGGGGCATCCAGCAAGACAAAGAGCCCACTCAGAAGCAAGCAGCACCCACAGAAGTGCCGGAACAGGCACTACGAAGTGGAGTGAACCGGAGCTTACCCGAAGTTGCACAAGAGGGTCCCACGAAGCCGGAGGACAACTCAGGAGGTCGTGCAATGCAGGTTAGAGTGCCGGGGATCCAGGCTTGGCTGTGCACAAAGGAAATCCTGGAAGAGTGCACAGGAGCCGGAGTAGCTGCAAAACAGGCGGTTCTCAGCAATGCAGTCTAGCGTGGAGAGGCAAGGACTTACCTCCACCAAACTTGGACTGAAGAGTCACTGGACTGTGGGAGTCACTTGGACAGAGTTGCTGAGTTCAAGGGACCTCGCTCGTCGTGCTGAGAGGAGACCCAAAGGACAGGTGATGCAGTTCTATGGTGCCTGCGGTTGCAGGGGGAAAATTCCGTCGACCCACTGGAGATTTCTTCGGAGCTTCTAGTGCAGACAGGAGGCAGACTACCCCCACAGCATGCACCACCAGGAAAACAGTCGAAAAGGTGGCAGGATCAGTGTTACAAGGTCGCAGTAGTCGTCTTTGCTACTTTGTTGGAGTTTTGCAGGCTTCCAACGCGGTCAGCAGTCGATTCCTTGGCAGAAGGTGAAGAGAGAGATGCAGAGGAACTCTGATGAGCTCTTCCATTCGTTATCTAAGGAATTCCCCAAAGCAGAGACCCTAAATAGCCAGAAAAGGAGGTTTGGCAACTTAGGAGAGAGGATAGGCTAGCAACACCTGAAGGAGCCTATCAGAAGGAGTCTCTGACGTCACCTGCTGGCACTGGCCACTCAGAGCAGTCCAGTGTGCCAGCAGCACCTCTGTTTCCAAGATGGCAGAGGTCTGGAGCACACTGGAGGAGCTCTGGGCACCTCTCAGGGTAGGTGCAGGTCAGGGGAGTGGTCACTCCCCTTTCCTTTGTCCAGTTTCGCGCCAGAGCAGGGGTGAGGGATCCCTGAACCGGTGCAGACTGGCTTATGCAGAGATGGGCACCATCTGTGCCCATCAAAGCATTTCCAGAGGCTGGGGGAAGCTACTCCTCCCCAGCCCTGACACCTTTTTCCAAAGGGAGAGGGTGTAACACCCTCTCTCTGAGGAAGTCCTTTGTTCTGCCTTCCTGGGCCAAGCCTGGCTGGACCCCAGGAGGGCAGAAACCTGTCTGAGGGGTTGGCAGCAGCAGCATCTGCAGTGAAACCCCGGGAAAGGAAGTTTGGCAGTACCTGGGTCTGTGCTAGAGACTCGGGGGATCATGGAATTGTCTCCCCAATGCCAGAATGGCATTGGGGTGACAATTCCATGATCCTAGACATGTTACATGGCCATGTTCGGAGTTACCATTGTGACGCTATACATATGTCGTGACACATGTATAGTGCACGCATGTAATGGTGTCCCCGCACTCACAAAGTCCAGAGAATTTGCCCTGAACAATGTGGGAGCACCTTGGCTAGAGCCAGGGTGCCCACACACTAAGTAACTTAGCACCCAACGTTCACCAGGTAAAGGTTAGACATATAGGTGACTTATAAGTTACTTAAGTGCAGTGGTAAACGGCTGTGAAATAACGTGGACGTTATTTCACTCAGGCTGCACTGGCAGGCCTGTGTAAGAATTTTCAGATCTCCCTATGGGTGGCACAAGAAATGCTGCAGCCCATAGGGATCTCCTGGAACCCCAATACCCTGGGTACCTCAGTACCATATACTAGGGAATTATAAGGGTGTTCCAGTATGCCAATGTAAATTGGTGAAATTGGTCACTAGCCTGTTAGTGACAATTTGGAAAGAAATGAGAGAGCATAACCACTGAGGTTCTGGATAGCAGAGCCTCAGTGAGACAGTTGGTCATAACACAGGTAACACATACAGGGCACACTTATGAGCACTGGGGACCTGGCTGGCAGGGTCCCAGTGACACATACAACGAAAACAACATATATACAGTGAAATATGGGGGTAACATGCCAGGCAAGATGGTACTTTCCTACACAACCCCCCCCCCAAACGAAGGACAATAAGACTAGCCATGACCTGATGAGTCTTCATTGTCTAAGTGGAAATATCTGGAGAGTCCATCTGCATTGGAGTGGGTACTCCCAGGTCTATGTTCCACTGTATAGTCCATTCCCTGTAGGGATATGGACCACCTCAACAATTTAGGGTTTTCACCTTTCATTTGTTTTAGCCAAAGTAAAGGTTTGTGGTCTGTCTGAACAATGAAGTGAGTGCCAAACAGGTATGGCCTCAACTTCCTCAGTGCCCAGACCACAGCAAAGACCTCCCTCTCTATGGCAGACCAACACTTTTCTCTAGGGGTCAACCTCCTGCTGATAAAAGCAACAGGTTGATCCTGGCCCTCAGAATTAAGTTGTGATAAGACTGCCCCTACCCCTAATTCAGATGCATCAGTTTGGACAATTAATTTTTTGGAGTAACAGGGGCTTTTCAGGACAGGTGCAGAGCACATGGCCTGCTTCAGCTCCTCAAAAGCTTTCTGACAGTTTGCTGTCCATAATACCTTTTTAGGCATTTTCTTAGATGTGAGGTCATTAAGAGGGGCTGCAATGGAGCCATAGTTCTTTATGAACCTCCTGTAGTATCCAGTGAGGCCTAGAAAGGCTCTCACCTGAGTCTGAGTTGTAGGGGGAACCCAATCTATAATAGTTTGGATTTTCCCCTGAAGTGGTGCAATCTGTTCTCCACCTACCAGGTGTCCCAGATAAACCACCTTCCCCTGCCCTATCTGGCACTTTGAAGCCTTGATAGTGAGGCCTGCCTTTTGCAGGGCCTCCAAAACTTTCCATAGGTGGACCAGGTGATCATCCCAGCTGGAGCTAAAAACAGCTATATCATCTAGATATGCTGCACTAAAGGCTTCCAGCCCTTGCAGGACTGTATTCACCAACCTTTGAAAAGTGGCAGGTGCATTTTTCAATCCAAAAGGCATTTCTGTGATTTGGTAATGGCCTCCAATGGTTGAAAATGCAGTTTTTGCTTTTGCATCCTCTGATAACTTGATCTGCCAATACCCTGCAGTCAAATCAAAGGTGCTTAGATACTTGGCAGATGCCAGTGTATCTATGAGCTCATCTGCCCTGGGTATAGGGTGAGCATCAGTTTTGGTTACCTGGTTGAGCCCTCTGTAGTCAACACAAAATCTCATTTCCCTTTTACCATCTTTGGAATGAGGTTTTGGTACAAGTACCACAGGAGAGGCCCATGGACTTTCAGAGTGCTCAACCAATCCCAGTTCAAGCATTTTCTGCACTTCTTGCTTTATGCAGTCTCTGACATGGCCAGGCTGCCTATAGATCTTACTTTTGACAGGCAAGCTGGCTCCAGTATCTATAGTGTGCTCACACCAAGAAGTGGTGCCTGGCACAGTAGAGAAGAGTTCAGAAAACTGACCCAGGAGATTTATGCAGTGGTCTTTCTGCTCAGCAGTAAGACAGGCTGCCATTACTACACCTTCCACTAGAGCATCTTGTTCTGTGGAAGAGAAGAGATCAGGGAGTGGGTCACTCTCTTCTTCCTGTCCTTCATCTGTTGCCATGAGCAGGGTGAGATCATCCCTGTCATAGTAGGGTTTCAGGCGATTGACATGGAGCACCATAAGGGGACTCCTGGCAGTGCCTAAGTCAACTAAGTAGGTGACTTCACCCTTTTTCTCAACAATAATGTGGGGTCCACTCCATTTGTCTTGGAGTGCTCTTGGGGCCACAGGCTCCAAGACCCACACTTTCTGCCCTGGTTGATACTGAACCAAAACAGCCTTCTGGTCATGCCATTGCTTTTGGAGCTCTTGGCTGGCCTGAAGGTTTTTACTGGACTTTTTCATGTACTCAGCCATTCTAGATCTTAGGCCAAGTACATAGTCCACTATGTCTTGCTTAGGAGCTTTAAAAGGTTGTTCCCAACCCTCCTTCACAAGTGTTAGAGGACCTCTCACAGGGTGTCCAAATAGGAGTTCAAAGGGGCTGAAGCCCACTCCTTTTTGGGGTACCTCCCTGTAAGCAAAAAGGAGGCAAGGTAACAGGACATCCCATCTCCTGCGGACTTTGTCAGGGACTCCCATTATCATTCCTTTGAGAGTTTTATTAAACCTCTCAACCAGTCCATTTGTTTGTGGATGATAGGGTGTGGTGAACTTGTATGTCACACCACATTCCTTCCACATGGCCTTTAAGTAAGCAGACATGAAATTGCTTCCCCTGTCTGATACCACGTCTTTTGGGAAGCCCACCCTGGAAAAGATTCCCAGGAGGGCCTTTGCCACTGCAGGGGCTGTAGTGGTCCTTAGAGGAATAGCTTCAGGATATTTGGTGGCATGGTCCACTACCACCAAGATAAACCTATTGCCTGAAGCAGTAGGAGGGTCAAGGGGGCCAACTATGTCAACCCCTACCCTTTCAAAGGGAACCCCAACCACAGGCAGTGGAATAAGGGGTGCCTTTGGAGTGCCACCTGTCTTGCCACTGGCTTGACAGGTTTCACAGGACTTACAAAATTCCTTTGTTTCCTCTGACATTCTAGGCCAGTGAAACAAGGGGACAAGCCTGGCCCAAGTTTTCAATTGCCCCAAATGTCCAGCTAAGGGAAAGTCGTGGGCTAGAGTTAGGAGGAACTTTCTGTATTCCTGAGGGATCACCAATCTCCTGGCAGCTCCAGGTTTTGGATCCCTTGCTTCAGTATACAAAAGGTTATCCTCCCAGTAAACTCTGTGAGAGTCACTGACATCCCCATTTGCTTGTTTGACAGCTTGCTGCCTTAGACCCTCTAGTGTGGGACAGTTATGCTGTGCCACACTCAGCTCCTCCCTAGCTGGCCCCCCTTCACCCAAAAGCTCAGCAGTGTCTGCTTCCAGCTCCTCTGGTATAGGTTCTGCACAGGGTGGAAATTCTTCTTCCTCAGAAGTAGAATCCACTATAGAGGGAGGGATAGTAGGTAGTGTTTTACCTTTACTAACCCTAGCTTTAGGGAGCACTTGGTCCATTCTTCCAGGATCCAAGTCACCCTGTCCTTTTTGCTTTTTGGCCTGAGCCCTGGTTAAAGCAAAAATATGCCCTGGAATGCCCAGCATTGCTGCATGAGCCACCAACTCCACTTCTGCCCAAGCTGATGTCTCTAAATCGTTCCCTAGTAGACAGTCTACAGGTAAATCTGAGGCAACCACAACTTTGTTTGGACCATTAACCCCCCCCCCCCTCAGTTGAGATTCACAACAGCCATGGGGTGGCTAAGAGTGTTGTTATGAGCATCAGTCACTTGGTACTGGTGACCAAGTAGGTGTTGTTCAGGGTGGACAAGTTTCTCTATTACCATTGTAACACTGGCACCTGTGTCCCTGTAGGCCTGAACCTCAACACCATTTATTAGGTGTACTGCTTGTACTTATCCATATTAAGGGGACAAGCAACCAAGGTGTCCAAATCAATGGCCCCCTCAAAGACTAATACAGCCACTGTGGTCTCCCTAACAAGACCAACCCCAACTAAATTACCAAAAGTGAGCCCAGCTACTCCCTTGGATTGGCTATTAGTAGGTTTGCTCCCACCACCACTGCTATTACTAGGGGCACTAGGTGTAGCAGCAGGGGTTGTAGTGGTAGGAGGCTTGGTGCTTTTCTTTGGACAACTGGGATCTGTTGTCCAATGGCCTTTTATTTTACAGAAATAGCACCATGGTTTATTTTCTTTGTTTTGATTTGAAGAGGATTTGGGCCCACCACCCCTACCAGAGTGTTTTTGTGGGCCTGATGAAGACTCATTTTTAGATTTGTCCCCACCCTTGTCAGATGACTTACCATCCTTCTTCTTGCCATCCTTGTCACCCCCTGTATGAACTTTTCTGTTCACCCTTGTTCTGACCCATTTGTCTGCCTTCTTTCCCAATTCTTGGGGAGAGCTCAGATCAGAGTCTACCAGGTACTGGTGTAACAAATCAGACAAACAATTATTAAGAATATGCTCTCTCAGGATTAAGTTATACAGGCTTTCATAGTCAGAACCTTTACTGCCATGTAACCACCCCTCCAAGGCCTTCACTGAATGGTCAACAAAGTCTACCCAGTCTTGTGAAGACTCCTTTTTGGTTTCTCTGAACTTCATCCTGTACTGTTCAGTGGTTAAGCCATAACAGTCTAGGAGTGCATTCTTAAGAAGCGTAAAATTATTGGCATCACTTTCCTTAACAGTAAGGAGCCTATCCCTACCCTTTCCACTGAAAGATAGCCATAGGATAGCAGCCCACTGCATTTGAGGGACCCCCTGTACAACACAGGCCCTCTCAAGTGCAGCAAACCACTTGTTAATGTCATCCCCATCCTTGTAAGGGGGAACTATCTTATGCAGATTCCTAGAATCATGCTCTTTTGCAGGATGACTATTTGGAATACTGCTGCTGCCACCATGGGGTCCTAACCCCAACCTCTGTCTTTCTTTTTCTAAATCAAAGGACTGCCTATCTAAATCCAGCTGGTGCTTCTTGAGCTTCAGCCTGGATTCTTCCACTCTCAATCTATTGAGCTCCCTTTCTAACACTCTGTCATCAGGGTGGGTGGGTGATGCATGCCTTGAAACAGAAGTATGGTGAGAATGAACAGAGGGAGACCTGGCCCTAACAGATGGCACTCTAACATTCTGGCCTACAGAAGTAACACTCCTACTGTGATGAGAAGTAACACTATTACTGTGATGTGAATTCACATCAGTACCAGCTATGCTAGTTGGCCTGCTAAGGGGCAGGTTGGAAAGATTCCCTCCCAAATCTTTCGTTGGGGGTGCCCCAGAATCAGAGTGGGAACCATCAGCTAATTTCTCACCAGAAGTCCCAACTAATGTCTTATCTTGTTCAATGAGCATATTAACTAACAGTTGTATTGAGGGATTCTTCCCTACCCCTAAACCTCTATCTATGCAGAGACTCCTTGCTTCCTTCCAGCTAAGGTTGTCATAAGCTATGCTGGCCAGATCAAGAGTTTGGCCTGTACCAGACATGATAGAAAAGGTTTAAGGGACAGAAAAAGAAAAGAAAAAGTTTCAGAACTTTTTTTTAAAGAACAGAAAAACAACTTTTAAAACTTTTTAAGAACTTTTTTGAAAGTTTTAGAGGTACTTTTCAGCACTTAGCAAAGAAGTGAGAGGAGAAAAGCAAAACTTTTTGGTTAGGTGTACATACACTGAACTTGTTTTGTATATTTTTCTCTTATGAAAAGTACAATATGACAAAGTGGTAAGTAGTTGCAAAGTTCTTATCCTGTCGCTGCTTCCAATGTAGGAGGCTGGACTGGCTTGTAGTGGGTACCGAGAGGTACTTACACCTTGCACCAGGCCCAGGTATCCCTTATTAGTGTAGAGGGGTGTCTAGCAGCTTAGGCTGATAGAAAAGGTAGCTTAGCAGAGCAGCTTAGGCTGAACTAGGAGACGAGTGAAGCTCCTACAGTACCACTAATGTCACTTGCACAATATCATAAGAAAACACAATACACAGATAAACTAAAAATAAAGGTACTTTATTTTTATGACAATATGCCAAAGTATCTCAGTGAGTATCCTCAGTATGAGGATAGCAAATATACACAAGATATATTTACACAATACCAAAATATGCAGTAATAGCAATAGAAAACAGTGCAAACAATGTATAGTCACAATAGAATGCAATGGGGGCACATAGGGATAGGGGCAACACAAACCATATACTCTAGAAGTGGAATGCGAACCACGAATGGACCCCAAACCTATGTGACCTTGTAGAGGGTCGCTGGGACTGTAAGAAAACAGTGAGGGTTAGAAAAATAGCCCACCCCAAGACCCTGAAAAGTGGGTGCAAAGTGCACCTAAGTTCCCCAAAGAGCACAAAAGTCATGATAGGGGAATTCTGCAGGAAAGACCAACACCAGCAATGCAACAACAACGGATTTCCAGACGAGAGTACCTGTGGAACAAGGGGGCCAAGTCCAAAAGTCACGATCAAGTCGGGAGTGGGCAGATGCCCAGGAAATGCCAGCTGTGGGTGCAAAGAAGCTGCCACCGGATGGTAGAAGCTATGGATTCTGCAAGAACGACAAGGGCTAGAAACGTCCCCTTTGGAGGATGAATGTCCCACGTCGTGAAGAGTCGTGCAGAAGTGATTTCGTGCAGAAAGACCGCAAAAAAGCCTTGCTACCTGCAAGGGTTGCGGTTAGGGTTTTTTGGATGCTGCTGTGGCCCAGGGGGGACCAGGATGTCGCCAATTGCGTGAGGAGACAGAGTTGGCGTCCAGCAAGACAAAGACCCTCGCAGAAGCAAGCAGCACCCGCAGAAGTGCCTGAACAGGCACTACGAAGTGGAGTGAACCGGAGCTCACCCGAAGTTGCACAAGAGGGTCCCACGAAGCCGGAGGACAACTCAGGAGGTCGTGCAATGCAGGTGAGAGTGCCGGGGACCCAGGCTTGACTGTGCACAAAGGAAATCCTGGAAGAGTGCACAGGAGCCGGAGTAGCTGCAAAACACGCGGTTCCCAGCAATGCAGTCTAGCGTGGGGAGGCAAGGACTTACCTCCACCAAACTTGGACTGAAGAGTCACTGGACTGTGGGAGTCACTTGGACAGAGTTGCTGAGTTCAAGGGACCTCGCTCGTCGTGCTGAGAGGAGACCCAGAGGACCGGTGATGCAGTTCTTTGGTACCTGCGGTTGCAGGGGGAAGATTCCGTCGACCCACAGGAGATTTCTTCGGAGCTTCTAGTGCAGAGAGGAGGCAGACTACCCCCACAGCATGCACCACCAGGAAAACAGTTGAGAAGGCGGCAGGATCAGCGTTACAAGGTCACAGTAGTCGTCTTTGCTACTTTGTTGCAGTTTTGCAGGCTTCCAACGCGGTCAGCAGTCGATTCCTTGGCAGAAGGTGAAGAGAGAGATGCAGAGGAAAACTGATGAGCTCGTGCATTCGTTATCTAAGGAATTCCCCAAAGCAGAGACCCTAAATAGCCAGAAAAGGAGGTTTGGCTACTTAGGAGAGAGGATAGGCTAGCAACACCTGAAGGAGCCTATCAGAAGGAGTCTCTGACGTCACCTGCTGGCACTGGCCACTCAGAGCAATCCAGTGTGCCAGCAGCACCTCTGTTTCCAAGATGGTAGAGGTCTGGAGCACACTGGAGGAGCTCTGTGCACCTCCCAGGGGAAGTGCAGCTCAGGGGAGTGGTCACTCCCCTTTCCTTTGTCCAGTTTCGCGCCAGAGCAGGGCTGAGGGATCCCTGAACCGATGCAGACTGGCTTATGCAGAGAAGGGCACCATCTGTGCCCATCAAAGCATTTCCAGAGGCTTCGGGAGGCTACTCCTCCCCAGCCCTGACACCTTTTTCCAAGGGAGAGGGTATAACACCCTCTCTCTGAGGAAGTCCTTTGTTCTGCCTTCCTGGGCCAGGCCTGGCTGGACCCCAGGAGGGCAGAAGCCTGTCTGAGGGGTTGGCAGCAGCAGCAGCTGCAGTTAAACCCCAGGAAAGGTAGTTTGGCAGTACCCGGGTCTGAGCTAGAGACTCGGGGGATCATGGAATTGTCTCCCCAATGCCACAATTCCATGATCCTAGACATGTTACATGGCCATGTTCGGAGTTACCATTGTGACGCCATTCATATGTCGTGACACATGTATAGTGCACGCGTGTAATGCTGCCCCCGCACTCACAAAGTCCGGGGAATTTTCCCTGAACAATGTGGGAACACCTTGGCTAGTGCCAGGGTGCCCACACACTTAATAAGGCCCTAGGGATCACCTGGAACCCCAATACCCTGTGTACCTCAGTACCATATATTAGGGAATTATAAGGGTGTTCCAGTATGCCAATGTAAATTGGTGAAATTGGTCACTAGCCTGTTAGTGACAATTTGGAAAGAAATGAGAGAGCATAACCACTGAGGTTCTGGATAGCAGAGCCTCAGTGAGACAGTTAGTCATAACACAGGTAACACATACAGGGCACACTTATGAGCACTGGGGCCCTGACTGGCAGGGTCCCAGTGACACATACAACTAAAACAACATATATACAGTGAAATATGGGGGTAACATGCCAGGCAAGAAGGTACTTCCCTACACAGAGATACTGCACTTGCTGCACCTACTTAAGGTGAAAGACGTTTTGAAAAATTTCTCTATCTTTAAATCAAATGACTGCATTTACCATGATGCATAGGGGCTATTTTATGCTGGAGTGTGAGGCAGTGTGCTCCCTTTTTTTGTGTGTCTAATTGACGGCTCCCGTGAGCCTATGAGCTGACGAGCTCTGGTGAGGCACCTGCTCGCCTACTGAGTGGTACGAAAACCTGTGAAGACGTTCGGCGGCATTTCAAGCAACCCCTTCAGATATATTTTCTCTCTGCTGATGATGGCCGAAAGCCAGAAACACGTGTGCAGAGATACTGCACTTGCTGCACCTACTTAAGGTGAAAGACGTTTTGAAAAATGTCTTTATCTTTAAATCAAATTACTGCATTTACCATGATGTATAGGGGCTATTTTATGCTGGAGTGTGAGGCAGTGTGCTCCCTTTTTTTGTGTGTCTAATTGACGGCTCCTGTGAGCCTACGAGCTGACGAGCTCTGGTGAGACACCTGCTCGCCTACTGAGTGGTACAAAAACCTGTGAAGACATTCGGTGCCATTTCAAGCAACCCCTTCAGATATATTTTCTCTCTGCTGATGACGGCCGAAAGCCAGAAACACGTGTCCAGAGATACTGCACTTGTTGCACCTACTTCAGGTGAAAGACTTTTTGAAAAATGTCTCTATCTTTAAATCAAATTACTGCATTTACCATGATGCATAGGGGCTATTTTATACTGGAGTGTGAGGCAGTGTGCTCCCTTTTTTAGTGTGTTTAATTGACGGCTCCCTTGAGCCTACGAGCTGACGAGCTCTGGTGAGGCATCTGCTTGTCTACTCTTAATGATCTCACTAGTAAGAAGATGCCTAAAAAGGTATTGTGGACAGCTAGCTGTCAGAAAGCTTTTGAGGAGCACAAGCAGGCCATGTGCTCTGCACCTGTCCTAAAAAGCCCCTGTTACTCCAAAGAATTCATTGTCCAAACTGATGCATCTGAATTAGGGGTAGGGACAGTCTTATCACAACTGAATTCTGAGGGCCAGGATCAACCTGTTGCTTTTATCAGCAGGAGGTTGACCTCTAGAGAAAAGCGTTGGTCTGCCATAGAAAAGGAGGCCTTTGCTGTCGTCTGTGCACTGAAGACGTTGAGGTGGTACCTGTCTGGCACTCACTTCATTGTTCAGACAGACCACAAACCTCTACTTTGGCTAAAACAAATGAAAGGTGAAAACCCTAAATTGTTGAGGTGGTCCATATCTCTACAGGGAATGGACTATACAGTGGAACATAGACCTGGGAGTACCCACTCCAATGCAGATGGACTCTCCGGATATTTCCACTTAGACAATGAAGAATCATCAGGTCATGGCTAGTCTTATTGTCCTTCGTTTGGCAGGGGGTTGTGTAGGAAAGTACCATCTTGCCTGGCATGTTACCCCCATATTTCACTGTATATATGTTGTTTTAGTTGTATGTGTCACTGGGACCCTGCCACCCAGGGCCCTAGTGCTCATAAGTGTGCCCTGTATGTGTTCCCTGTGTGATGACTAACTGTCTCACTGAGGCTCTGCTAACCAGAAACTCAGTGGTTATGCTCTCTCTGCTTTCCAAATTGTCACTAACATGCTAGTGACCAATTTCACCAATTCACATTGGCATACTGGAACACCGTAAAATAATTCCCTAGTATATAGTACTGAGGTACACAGGGTACTGGGGTTCCAGGAGATCGCTATGTGCTGCAGCATTTCTTTTGCTACCCATAAGGAGCTCTGACAATTCGTACACAGGCCTGCCACTGCAGCCTGAGTGAAATAATGCCTACATTATTTCACAGCCATTTTACACTGCACATAAGTAACTTATAAGTAACCTATATGTCTAACCTTCACCTGGTGAAGGTTGGGTGCAAAGTTACTTAGTGTGTGGGCACCCTGGCACTAGCCAAGGTGCCCCCACATTGTTCAGGGCAAAATCCCCGGACTTTGTGAGTGCGGGGACACCATTTCACGCATGCACTATACATAGGTCACTACCTATGTATAGCGTCACAATAGTAACTCCGAACATGGCCATGTAACATGTCTATGATCATGGAATTGTCACCCCAATGGCATTCTGGCATTGGGGGTGGCAATTCCATGATCCCCCGGGTCTCTAGCACAGAACCCGGGTTCTGCGAAACTGCCTTTCCCTGGGTTTCACTGCAGCTGCTGCCAACCCCTCAGACAGGTTTCTGCCCTCCTGGGGTCCAGCCAGGCCTGGCCCAGGAAGGCAGAACAAAGGACTTCCTCAGAGAGAGGGTGTTACACCCTCTCCCTTTGGAAAAAGGTGTCAGGGCTGGGGAGGAGTAGCCTCCCCCAGCCTCTGGAAATGCTTTGATGGGCACAGATGGTGCCCATCTCTGCATAAGCCAGTCTACACCGGTTCAGGGATCCCCCAGCCCTCCTCTGGTGCGAAACTGGACAAAGGAAAGGGGAGTGACCACTCCCCTGACCTGCACCTCCCAGGGGAGGTGCTCAGAGCTCCTCCAGCATGCCCCAGACCTCTGCCATCTTGGATTCAGAGGTGTTGCTGGCACACTGGACTGCTCGGAGTGGCCAGTACCAGCAGGTGAGGCCAGAGACTCCTTCTGATAGGCTCTTACCTTTCTTACTAGCCTATCCTCCTTCCTAGGTAGCCAAACCTCCTTTTCTGGCTATTTAGGGTCTCTGCTTTGGGGAATTCTTCAGATACCAAATGCAAGAGCTCACCAGAATTCCTCTGTATCTCCCTCTTCACCTTCTGCCAAAGGATCGACCGCTGACTGCTCAGGATGCCTGCAAAACCGCAACAAAGTACCAAAGACGACTACTGCAACCTTGTATCGCTTCATCCTGCCGGCTTTCTCGACTGTTTCCTGGTGGTGCATGCTCTGGGGGTAGCCTCCCTCCTTCTTGCACCAGGAGCTCTGAAGAAATCTCCTGTGGGTCGACGGAATCTTGCCCCTGCAACTGCAGGCAACAAAAGACTGCATCACGGGTCCTCTGGGTCCCCTTTCAGCACAACAAGCATGGTCCCTGGAACTCAGCAACTCTGTCCAAGTGACTCCCACAGTCCAGTGACTCTTCAGTCCAAGTTTGGTGGAGGTAAGTCCTTGCCTCCCCACGCTAGACTGCATTGCTGGGTACTGCGTGATTTGCAGCTGCTCCGGCTCCTGTGCACTCTTCCAGGATTTCCTTTGTGCACAACCAAGCCTGGGTCCCCGTCACTCTAACCTGCAGTGCACAACCTTCTGAGTTGTCCCCTGGCGCCGTGGGCCTCCCTTTTCTTACTTCGGGTGGACTCTGGTTCACTCCTCTTCTAAGTGCCGGATCCGGTACTTCTGCGGGTGCTGCCTGCTTCTGGGAGGGCTCCCTGACTTGCAGGGCGGCGCCTCTGTCTCCTCATCCAAGTGCCGACATCCGGTTCCCTCCTGGGCCACAGCAGCATCCAAAATCCCTAACCACGTTCCTTGCAGCTAGCAAGGTTTGTTTGCTGTCTTTCTGCGTGGGAATACCTCTGCAAGCTTCTTCACGGCGTGGGACATCCATCCTCCAAAGGGGAAGTTCCTAGTCCTGTTCGTTCTTGCAAAACACCAAGCTTCTACCATCCTGTGGCAGCTCCTTTGCACCCTCAGCTGGCATTTCCTGGGCATCGGCCCACTCTCGACACTGTCGTGACTCTTGGATTTGGTCCCCTTGTTTCACACGTACTCAGGTCTGGAAATCCACTGTTGTTGCATTGCTGGTGTTGGTTTTCCTTGCAGAATCCCCCTATCACGACTTGTGTGCTCTCTGGGGGTTGTAGGTGCACTTTACACCTACCTTACAGGGTCTTGGGGTGGGCTATTTTTCTAACCCTCACTGTTTTCTTACAGTCCTAGTGACCCTCTACAAGCTCACATAGGTTTGGGGTCCATTCGTGGTTCGCATTCCACTTTTGGAGTATATGGTTTGTGTTGCTCCTATACCTATATGCTCCTATTCCAATCCATTGTAACTTTACACTGCTTGCATTACTTCCTTTTGCTACTACTGCATATTTTTGGTATTGTGTACATATATCTTGTGTATATTTGGCACCCTCATACTGAGGATACTCACTGAGATACTTTTGGCATATTGTCATAAAAATAAAGTACTTTTATTTTTAGTATATCTGTGTATTGTGTTTTCTTATGATATTGTGCATATGACACCAGTGGTATAGTAGGAGCTTTACATGTCTCCTAGTTCAGCCTAAGCTGCTTTGCCATAGCTACCTTCTATCAGCCTTAGCTGCTAGAAACACCTCTTCTACACTAATAAGGGATAACTGGACCTGGCACAAGGTGTAAGTACCTCTGGTACCCACTACAAGCCAGGCCAGCCTCCTACAGTCATATACTCACAAACAGGGAAAAAGTGGGGGTAACAAGGCTAGAAAGAGGCTACCTGCCTACAGGCAGAACAAAGGATTTCCTCCGAGAGAGGGTGTTACATTCTCTCTCTTTGGAAATAGGTGTTAAGGGCCTGAGAGGAGTAGCCTCTCCTGGCCTCTGGAAATGCTTTCAAGGGCACAGATGGTGCCATCCTTGCAGAAGCCAGTCTACACCGGTTCAGGGATCCCCCCAGCCTTGCTCTGGCGCAAAACTGGACAAAGGAAAGGGGAGTGACCACTCCCCTGACTAGCACCTCCCCAGGGGAGGTGCCCAGAGCTCCTCCAGTGAGTCCCAGACCTCTGCCATCTTGAATGCAGAGGTGTGAGGGCACAATGGAGACCTCTGATTGGCCAGTGTCAGTAGGTGACATCAGATACCCATCCTGATAGGTGCTTACCTCTCTCTGTAGCCAAGCCTCCTCTAAGGGCTATTTAGGGTCTCTCCTTTGGGTTTCTCATCAGATAACGAATGCAAGAGCTCACCAGAGTTCCTCTGCACTTCTCTCTTCGATTTCTGCGAAGGATCGACCCCTGACTGCTCCAGGACGCCTGCAAAACCGTAACAAAGTAGCAAAAAGACTACCAGCAACATTGTAGCTCCTCATCCTGCCGTCTTTTCGACTGTTTCCTGGTGGTGCATGCTCTGAGGGCTGTCTGCTTTTACCCTCCACTGGAAGCCAAGAAGAAATCTCCTGTGAGTCGACAGAATCTTCCACCTGCTAACGCAGGCACCAAACTTCTGCATCACCAGTCCTCTGGGTCCTCTTTCATCTTGACGAGCGTGGTCCCTGGAACACAGGAGCTGGATCCAAGTGTCCCGACAGTCCAGTGGCCCTTCTGTCCAAATTTGGTGGAGGTAAGTCCTTGCCTCCCCACGCCAGACAGTAATCCTGTGTACTGCGTGAACTGCAGCTGCTAGGGCTTCTGTGCACTTTTGTAAGACTTGCTTTGTGCACAGCCTAGACCAGATCCCCAGCACTCCGCCCTGCATTGCCTAACTCGCTGAGTTGGACTCCGACTTCGTGGGACCCTCTTTTGTTGTGCTGAGACGACCACTGTGCCCAGATCTTCTGAATGCCTGTTTAGGTGCGTCTGCAGGTGCTGCCTGCTTCTGCATGGGCTCTCTGTGTTGCTGAGCGCCCCCTCTGTCTCCTCTTCCAAAGTGCGACCTCCTGGTCCTTCCTAGGCCCTGGCAGCACCCAAAACCTTCAACCGCGACTCTTGCAGCTAGCAAGGCTTGTTTGCTTTTCTGCGTAGAAACAACTCTGCATCCTCCAGCCTGCCGTGGGACATCTTCTCACCAAAGGAGAAGTTCCTGGCACCTTCTGTTGTTGCAAAATCTTTGGCTTCTTCCACCCGGAGGCAGCCCTTTTGCACCTTCATCCTGGGTTTTTGTGGGCTCCTTTCCCCCCCGGACACTTGCGTGTCTCTTGGACTTGGTCCCCGTCCTTTGCAGGTCCTCAGGTCCAGGAAGCCGGCCTGGCTTATAATGGGTACCTGATGATACTTACACCTTGTGCCAGGTCCAGTTATCCCTTATTAGTGGATTAGTAGTGCTCTAGCAGCTTAGGCTGATAGAGGTAGCTATAGCAGAGCAGCTTAGGCTGAACTAGGAGACATTCAAAGCGCCTACTATACCACTTATAACATTTAGGTACCATATCAAAAGAAACACAGTACTCAGAGTTACCAAAAATAAAGGTACTTTATTTTATTGACAATGTGCCAAAAATATCTCAGAGGATATACTCCTTTAGGAGGTAAGTAAAATACACAAAATATACACACAAACCAAAATCAGGTAAGTAAACAGAAAAGTAGTGCAAACACTGTTGAATACAATAGGATGCAATAGGCCTAGGGGCAACACAAACCATATACTAAGAAAGTGGAATGTGAACCACAAATGGAACCCTAGGCTAGTGTAGTGTGTAGAGGGTCGCTGGGAGTGTAAGACTGCACTAAGGGTGTCCAAGATACCCCACCGCAAGACCCTTAAAAGTAGGAGTAAAGTGATACTACTTCCCCAGAAACACACTAAACTCGTAATAGAGGATTCTGCAAAGACCACAACAGACTGCAAAGCACTGAATACGGATTTCTGGACCTGAGGACCTGTAAAGGAAGGGGACCAAGTCCAAGAGTCACGAAAGTGTCAAGGGGGGGCAGGAGCCCACTAAACCCTGGATTAAGGTGCAAAATGGCTGCCTCTGGATGGAAGAAGATGAAGATTCTGCAACAACGAAAGGTGCTAGGAACTTCTCCTTTGTGCAGAAGATGTCCCACTGAGAGCTGGAGGATGTAGAGTTGTTTCTTTGGAGAAAGACAGCAAACAAGCCTTGCTAGCTGCAAAGGTCGCGGTTGAAAAAAAAGCGTGCTGCCCGGGCCCAGGAAGGACCAGGATGTCGCCACTTGGGAGAGGCGACAGAGGGGGTGCTCAGCAACACAGAGAACCCACACACAAGAAGGCAGCACCCGCAGAAGTCCTTAAAAAGTGAGTTCAAGAAAGACTGAGCACGGCAGTCATGTTAGCACTACAAAATAGAGTTCCACGAAGCAGGTGGTCAAGTGGTCAACTCAGTGAGTTGAGCAATGCAGGACGGAGTGCTCAGGACCTGGAGTAGGCTGTGCACAAAAGATTGCTTGCAAAAGTGCACAGAAGCCCTAGCAGCTGCAGTTCACACGGTGCACAGGATTTCTGTCTGGAGAGGGGAGGCAAGGACTTACCTCCTCCAAATTTGGATAGTTAGACCACTGGACAGCCTGGGTCACTTGGGTCCACCACCTGTACTCCAGGGGCAAGGCTTGTCAGGATGAGAGGGGTCCCAGAGTAGCAGTGTGTAAGAAGTTGGCTCTGTGTGTACTATTTCAAAGTAAGAAATAGCATGCACAGAGTCCAACGGTTCCCCTTAGAGGTAAGATAGTGGCAAAAAGAGATAATTTTAATGCTCTATTTTGTGGTAGTGTGGTTGAGCAGTAGGCTTATCAGAGGGTAGTGTTAAGCATTTGTTGTACACACACAGGCAATAAATGAGGAACACACACTCAAAGACAATTCCAGGCCAATAGGTTTTTATATAGAAAAATATATTTTCTTAGTTTATTTTAAGAACCACAGGTTCAAGATTTACAAACAATACTTTAAATGAAAAGTATTTCACTTACGAACTTTAGGAACTTTGAATTAGCAAAATAGCATATACAGTTTTCACACAAATGGCAATAAGCTATTTTAAAACTGGACACACTGCAATTTTCAACAGTTCCTGGTGGAGGTAAGTGTTTGTTAGTTTTGCAGGTAAGTAAACCACCTACAGGATTCAAAGTTGGGTCCAAGGTAGCCCACCGTTGGGGGTTCAGGGCACCCCCAAAGTTACTACACCAGCAGCTCAGGGCTGGTCAGGTGCAGAGGTCAAAGTGGTGCCCAAAACACATAGGCGTCAATGGAGAAGGGGGTGCCCCGGTTCCAGTCTGCCAGCAGGTAAGTACCCGCGTCTTCGGAGGGCAGACCAGGGGGGATTTGTAGGGCACCGGGGGGGACACAAGTCAGCACAAAAAGTACACCCTCAGCGGCACGGGGGCGGCCGGGTGCAGTGTGCAAACGGGAGACCAAGGGGTCTCTTCAGTGAAGCAGGCAGGCAAGAGGGGGCTACTCGGGGAAGCCACCACCTGGGCAAGGGAGATGGCCACCTGGGGGTCGCTCCTGCACTGGAGGTCGGATCCTTCAGGGCCTTGGGGCTACGGGTGCAGTGTCTTTACCAGACATCGGGTTCTTAGAAGCAGGCAGTCGCCGTCAGGGGTGAGCATCTGGATTCCCTCTGCAGGCGTCGCTGTGGGGGCTCAGGGGGGTCAACTCTGGCTACTGACGGGCTTGCAGTCGCCGGGGAGTCCTCCCTATAGTGTCGGTTCTCCACAAGTCGAGCCGGGGGCGTCGGGTGCAGAGTGCAAAGTCTCACGCTTCCGGAGGAAACGTTTATTCTTTCAAAGTTGCTTCTTTGTTGCGAAGATGTTTCTTCTTTGGAGCAGAGCCGCTGTCCTCGGGAGTTCTTGGTCCTTTTAGATGTAGGGTAGTCCTCTGAGGCTTCAGAGGTCACTGGACCCTGTGGAACGCGTCGCTGTTGCAGTTTTTCTTGAAATGGGGAGACAGGCCGGTAGAGCTGGGGCCAAAGCAGTTGGTGTCTCTGTAGGAAAGTACCATATTGCCTGGCATGTTGCCCCCATATTTCACTGTATATATGTTGTTTTAGTTGTATGTGTCACTGGGACCCTGCCAGCCAGGGCCACAGTGCTCTTAAGTGTGCCCTGTATGTGTTACCTGTGTGATGACTAACTGTCTCACTGAGGCTCTGCTAACCAGAACCTCAGTGGTTATGCACTCTCATTTCTTTCCAAATTGTCACTAACAGGCTAGTGACCAATTTCACCAATTTACATTGGCATACCGGAACACCCTTATAATTCCCTAGTATATGGTACTGAGGTACCCAGGGTATTGGGGTTCCAGGAGATCCCTATGGGCTGCAGCATTTCTTTTGCCACCCATAGGGAGCTCTGACAATTCTTACACAGGCCTGCCATTGCAGCCTGAGTGAAATAATGTCCACGTTATTTCACAGCCATTTACCACTGCACTTAAGTAACTTATAAGTCACCTATATGTCTAACCTTTACCTGGTAAAGGTTGGGTGCTAAGTTACTTAGTGTCTGGGCACCCTGGCACTAGCCAAGGTGCCCCCACATTGTTCAGGGCAAGTTTCCCGGACTTTGTGAGTGCGGGCACACCATTACACGCGTGCACTATACATATGTCACGACATATGTATAGCGTCACAATGGTAACTCCGAACATGGCCATGTAACATGTCTAAGATCATGGAATTGTCACCCCAATGCCATTCTGGCATTGGGGAGACAATTCCATGATCCCCCGAGTCTCTAGCACAGACCCAGGTACTGCCAAACTACCTTTCCTGGGGTTTCACTGCAGATGCTGCTGCTGCCAACCCCTCAGACAGGTTTCTGCCCTCCTGGGGTCCAGCCAGGCTTGGCCCAGGAAGGCAGAACAAAGGACTTCCTCAGAGAGAGGGTGTTACACCCTCTCCCTTTGGAAAAAGGTGTCAGGGCTGGGGAGGAGTAGCCTCCACCAGCCTCTGGAAATGCTTTGATGGGCACAGATGGTGCCCATCTCTGCATAAGCCAGTCTACACCGGTTCAGGGATCCCCCAGCCCTGCTCTGGCGCGAAACTGGAAAAGGAAAGGGGAGTGACTACTCCCCTGACCTGCACCTCCCCTGGGAGGTGCCCAGAGTTCCTCCAGGGTGCTCCAGACCTCTGCCATCTTGGAAACAGAGGTGCTGCTGGCACACTGGACTGCTCTGAGTGGCCAGGGCCAGCAGGTGACGTCAGAGACTCCTTCTGATACGCTCTTACCTGTGTTGCTAGCCTATCCTCCTTCCTAAGTAGCCAAACCTCCTTTTCTGGCTATTTAGGGTCTCTGCTTTGGGGAATTCTTTAGATAACGAATGCAAGAACTCATCGGAGTTCCTCTGCATCTCTCTCTTCACCTTCTGCTAAGGAATCTACCGCTGACTGCTCTGGACGCCTGACAAAGTAGCAAAGACGACTACTGCAACCTTGTATCGCTGATCCAGCCGCCTTCTCGTCTGCTTTCCTGGTGGTGCATGCTGTGGGGGTAGTCTGCCTCCTCTCTGCACTAGAAGCTCCGAAGAAATCTCCTGTGGGTCGACGGAATCTTCCCCTTGCAACCGCAAGCACCAAAAGACTGCATCACCGGTCCTCTGGGTCCCCTCTCAGCACGACGAGCGTGGTCCCTAGAACTCAGCAACTCTGTCCAAGTGACTCCCACAGTCCAGTGACTCTTCAGTCCAAGTTTGGTGGAGGTAAGTCCTTGCCTCCCCACAATAGACTGCATTGCGGGGTACAGCGTGATTTGCAGCTGCTCCGGCTCCTGTGCACTCTTCCAGGATTTCCTTTGTGCACAGCCAAGCCTGGGTCCCTGACACTCTAACCTGCAGTGCACAACCTCCTGAGTTGTCCTCCGGCTTTGTGGGACCTTCTTTTGTGACTTCGGGTGAGCTCCGGTTCACTCTTCTTTGTAGTGCCTGTTCTGGCACTTCTGCGGGTGCTGCTTGCTTTTGAGTGGGCTCTTTGTCTTGCTGGACGCCCCCTCTGTCTCCTAACGCAATTGCCGACATCCTGGTCCCTCCTGGGCCACAGCAGCATCCAAAAACCCTAACGGCAAACCTTGCAGCTAGCAAGGCTTGTTTGCAGTCTTTCTGCACGGGAACACCTCTGCAAGCTTCCTCACGACGAGGGACATCCATCCTCCAAAGGGGAAGTTCCTAGTCCTCTTCGTTCTTGCAGAATCCATAGCTTCTACCATCCGGTGGCAGCTTCTCTGCACCCACAGCTGGCATTTCCTGGGCATCTGCCCACTCCCGACTTGATCGTGACTCTTGGACTTGGTCCCCTTGTTCCACAGGTACTCTCGTCTGGAAATCCATCGTTGTTGCATTGCTGGTGTTGGTCTTCCTTGCAGAATTCCCCTATCACGACTTCTGTGCTCTGTGAGGAACTTAGGTGCACTTTGCACCCACTTTTCAGGGTCTTGGGGTGGGCTATTTTTCTAACCCTCACTCCTTTCTTACAGTCCCTGCAGCCCTCAACAAGCTCACATAGGTTTGGGGTCCATTTGTGGTTCGCATTCCACTTCTAGAGTATATGGTTTGTGTTGCCCCTATACCTATGTGCTCTCATTGCAATCTATTGTGACTGTACATTGCTTGCATTGCTTTCTATTGCTATTACTGCATATTTTTGGTATTGTGTACATACATCTTGTGTATATTTGCTATCCTCATACTGAGGGTACTCACTGAGATACTTTTGGCATATTGTCATAAAAATAAAGTACCTTTATTTTTAGTATATCTGTGTATTGTGTTTTCTTATGATATTGTGCATATGACACCAGTGGTATAGTAGGAGCTTTGCATGTCTCCTAGTTCAGCCTAAGCTGCTCTGCTAAGCTACCCTTTTCTATCAGCCTGAGCTGCTAGACACCTCTTTTACACTAATAAGGGATAACTGGACCTGGTGCAGAGTGTAAGTATCCCTTGGTACTCACTACAAACTAGGCCAGCCTCCTACATTGGTTGTGCAGCGGTGGGATCAGTACTTGTAACTACTTACCACTTTGTCATTTTGTACTTTTCATAAGAGAAAAATATACAAAACAAGTTCAGTGTATGTACACCTAACCAAAAAGTTTTGCTTTTCTTCTCTTACTCTATTGCTAAGTGCTGAAAAGTACCTCTAAAACTTTCCAAAAGTTCTTAAAAGTTGAAAACGTTTTTTTTTCTGTTCTTTAAAAAGTTCTGAAACTTTTTCTTTCTTTTTCTGTCCCTTAAACCTTATTCTATCATGTCTGGTACAGGTCAAATTCTGGATCTGACCAGCACTGCCTATGACCACCTTAGCTGGAAGAGTGCAAGGAGTCTCTGCATTGATAGAGGTTTAGGGGTAGGGAAGAATCACTCTAGAGAATTGTTCATTAATATGCTCATTGAACATGATAAGACCATAGCTGGCACATGTGGTGAGAAATTAGCTGATGGTTCACACTCTGATTCTGGGGCAGCCCCAGTAAAAGTGTTAGAAGGGAACCTTCCCAACCTGCCCCTTAGCAGGCCACCTAGCAGGGCTGGTACAGAGGTGAGTTGTCAACACAGTATAGCAATTACTCCTTTAGGCCAGGTTGTTAGAGTGCCATCTCTTAGGGACAGGTCTCCCTCTGTCCATTCACACCATTCTTCTGTGTCAAGGCATGCCCAACCCACCCACCCTGAAGACAGAGTGTTAGAAAGGGAACTCAATAGATTGAGAGTGGAAGAATCCAGGCTGAAGCTGAAAAAGCAACAGCTGGATCTAGACAGGGAAGCATTTGACTTAGAAAAAGAAAGACAGAGGTTGGGGTTTGGACCCCATGGTGGCAGCAGCAGTATTACAGATAGTAATCCTGTAAAAGAGCATGATTCTAGGAATCTGCACAAGATAGTTCCCCCTTACAAGGAGGGGGATGACATTAACAAGTGGTTTGCTGCACTTGAGAGGGCCTGTGTTGTACAGGGGGTCCCTCGAAGGCAGTGGGCTGCTATCCTATGGCTATTTTTCAGTGGAAAGGGTAGGGATAGGCTCCTTACTGTTAAGGAAAGTGATGCCAATAATTTTACAGTTCTTAAGCATGCACTCCTAGATGGTTATGGCTTAACCACTGAACAGTACAGGATCAAGTTCAGAGAAACCAAAAAGGAGTCTTCACAAGACTAGGTAGACTTTGTTGACCATTCAGTGAAGGCCTTGGAGGGGTGGTTACATGGCAGTAAAGTTTCTGACTATGGAAGCCTGTATAACTTAATCCTGAGAGAGCATATTATTAATAATTGTGTGTCTGATTTGTTGCACCAGTATCTAGTGGACTCAGATCTGACCTCTCCCCAAGAATTGGGAAAGAAGGCAGACAAATGGGTCAGAACAAGGGTGAACAGAAAAGTTCATACAGGGGGTGACAAGGATGGCAAGAAGAAGGATGGTAAGTCATCTGACAAGGGTGGGGACAAATCTAAAAATGAGTCTTCATCAGGCCCACAAAAACACTCTAGTGGGGGTGGTGGGCCCAAATCCTCTTCAAATCAAGTAAAGAAACCATGGTGCTCTTTATGTAAAGTTAAAGGCCATTGGACAACTGATCCCAGTTGTCCAAAGAAAAGCACCAAGCCTCCCACTACCACAACCCCTACTGCTACACCTAGTGCCCCTAGTAATAGCAGTGTTGGTGGGAGCAAACCTACTAATAGCCAATACAAGGGAGTAGCTGGGCTCACTTTTGGTAATTTAGTTGGGGTTGGTCTTGTTAGGGAGACCACAGAAGCTGTGTTAGTCTCTGAAGCTGCCATTGATTTGGCCACCTTGGTTGCTTGTCCCCTTAATATGGATAAGTAAAAGCAACTTCCCCTAATAAATGGTGTTGAGGTTCAGGCCTACAGGGACACAGGTGCCAGTGTTACCATGGTAATAGAGAAACTGGTCCACCCTGAACAACACCTACTTGGTCACCAGTACCAAGTGACTGATGCTCATAACAACACTCTTAGCCACCCCATAGCTGTTGTGAATCTCAACTGGGGGGGGGGGTTACTGGTCCAAAGAAAGTTGTGGTTGCCTCAGATTTACCTGTAGACTGTCTACTAGGGAACGATTTAGAGACATCAGCTTGGGCAGAAGTGGAGTTGGAGGCTCATGCAGAAATGCTGGGCATTCCTGGGCATATTTATGCTTTGACAAGGGCTCAGGCCAAAAAGCAAAAAGGACAGGGTGACTTGGATCCTGGAACAATGGACCAAGTGCTCCCTAAAGCTAGGGTTAGTAAAGGTAAAACACTACCTACTATCCCTCCCTCTACAGTGGATTCAACTTCTGAGGAAGAAGAATTTCCACCCTGTGCAGAACCTACACCAGAAGAGCTGGAAGCAGACACTGCTGAGCTTTTGGGTGGAGGAGGGCCTGCCAGGGAGGAGCTGAGTGTGGCACAGCAGACCTGTCCCACACTAGAGGGTCTAAGACAGCAAGCTGTCAAACAGCAAAATGGGGATGTCAGTGACTCTCATAGAGTTTACTGGGAGGACAACCTCTTGTATACTGAGGCAAGGGACCCTAAACCTGGAGCAGCCAAGAGATTGGTCATTCCCTTGCAATACAGAGAGTTCCTCCTAACTCTAGGCCACGACATTCCATTGGCTGGACATTTGGGACAAATGAAAACTTGGGACAGGCTTGTTCCCTTGTTTCATTGGCCAAGAATGTCAGAGGACACAAAGGAATTTTGTAAGTCCTGTGTCACCTGTCAAGCCAGTGGCAAAACAGGTGGCTCCCCAAAGGCACTCCTTATTTCACTGCCTGTGGTTGGGGTTCCCTTTGAAAGGGTAGGGGTTGACATAGTTGGCCCCCTTGACCCTCCTACTGCTTCAGGCAATAGGTTTATCTTGGTGGTAGTGGACCATGCCACCAGATATCCAGAAGCAATTCCTCTAAGGACCACTACAGCTCCTGCAGTGGCAAAGGCCCTCCTGGGAATCTTTTCCAGGGTGGGCTTCCCAAAAGAGGTGGTATCAGACAGGGGAAGCAATTTCATGTCTGCTTACTTAAAGACCATGTGGAAGGAATGTGGTGTGACATACAAGTTCACCACACCCTATCATCCACAAACAAATGGACTGGTTGAGAGGTTTAATAAAACTCTCAAAGGAATGATAATGGGACTCCCTGAAAAACTCCGCAGGAGATGGGATGTCCTGTTACCTTGCCTCCTTTTTGCTTACAGGGAGGTACCCCAAAAAGGAGTGGGCGTCAGCCCCTTTGAACTCCTATTTGGACACCCTGTAAGAGGTCCTCTAACACTTGTGAAGGAGGGTTGGGAACAACCTTTAAAAGCTCCTAAGCAAGACATAGTGGACTATGTACTTGGCCTAAGATCTAGGATGGCTGAGTACATGAAAAAGGCCAGTAAAAACCTTCAGGCCAGCCAAGAGCTCCAAAAGCAATGGCATGACCAGAAGGCTGTTCTGATTCAGTACCAACCAGGGCAGAAAGTGTGGGTCTTGGAGCCTGTGGCCCCAAGAGCACTCCAAGACAAATGGAGTGGACCCCACATTATTGTTGAGTAAAAGGGAGAAGTCACCTACTTGGTTGACTTGGGCACTGTCAGGAGTCCCTTTAGGGTGCTCCATGTCAATCACCTGAAACCCTACTATGACAGGGCTGATCTCACCCTGCTCATGGCAACAGATGAAGGACAGGAAGAAGAGAGTGACCCTCTCCCTGATCTCTTCTCTTCCACAGAACAAGATGCTCTAGTGGAAGGTGTAGTTTTGGCAGATTGCCTTACTGCTGAGCAGAAAGACCACTGCATAAATCTCCTGGGTCAGTTTTCTGAACTCTTTTCTACTGTGCCAGGCACCACTTCTTGGTGTGAACACACTATAGATATTGGAGACAGCTTGTCTGTCAAAAGTAAGATCTATAGGCAGCCTGACCATGTCAGAGACTGCATAAAACAAGAGGTTCGGAAAATGCTTGAACTGGGAGTGGTTGAGCACTCTGAAAGTCCATGGGCCTCTCCTGTGGTACTTGTACCAAAGCCTCATTCCAAAGATGGGAAAAGGGAAATGAGATTTTGTGTTGACTACAGAGGTCTCAACCAGGTAACTAAAACTGATGCTCACCCTATACCCAGGGCAGATGAGCTAATAGATACACTGGCATCTGCCAAGTATCTAAGCACCTTTGATTTGACTGCAGGGTATTAGCAGATCAAATTATCAGAGGATGCTAAAGCAAAAACTGCATTTTCTACCATTGGAGGGCACTACCAATTCACAGTAATGCCCTTTGGTTTGAAAAATGCACCTGCCACTTTTCAGAGGTTGGTGAATACAGTCCTGCAAGGGTTGGAGTCTTTTAGTGCAGCATATCTAGATGATATAGCTGTCTTTAGCTCCACCTGGGATGATCGCCTGGTCCACCTGTGGAAAGTTTTGGAAGCCCTGCAAAAGGCACTCCTCATTATCAAGGCTTCAAAGTGCCAGATAGGGCAGGGGAAAGTGGTTTATCTGGGACACCTGGCAGGTGGAGAACAGATTGCACCACTTCAGGGGAAAATCCAAACTATCATATATTGGGTTCCCCCTACAACTCAGACTCAGGTGAGAGCCTTCTTAGGCCTCACTGGGTACTACAGGAGGTTCATAAAGAACTATGGCCCCATAGCAGCCCCTCTTAATGACCTCACTTCAAAGAAAATGCCTAAAAAGGTATTGTGGACAGCTAACTGTCAGAAAGCTTTTGAGGAGCTGTAGCAGGCCATGTGCTCTGCACCTGTCCTGAAAAGCCCCTGTTACTCCAAAAAATTAATTGTCCAAACTGATGCATCTGAATTAGGGGTAGGGGCAGTCTTATCACAACTTAATTATGAGGGCCAGAATCAACCTGTTGCTTTTATCAGCAGGAGGTTGACCCCTAGAGAAAAGCGTTGGTCTGCCATAGAGAGGGAGGCCTTTGTTGTGGTCTGGGCACTGAAGAAGTTGAGGCCATACCTGTTTGGCACTCACTTCATTGTTCAGACACACCATAAACCTCTATCTTGTATAAAACAAATGAAAGGTGAAAACCCTAAATTGTTGAGGTGGTCCATATCCCTACAGGGAATGGACTATACAGTGGAACATAGACCTGGGAGTACCCACTCCAATGCAGATGGACTCTCCAGATATTTCCACTTAGACAATGAAGACTCATCAGGGCATGGCTAGTCTTATTGTCCTTCGTTTGGGGGGGTGTTGTGTAGGAAAGTACCATCATCCCTGAGATGTTACCCCCATATTTCACTGTGTATATATGTTGTTTTAGTTGTATGTGTCACTGGGACCCTGCCAGCCAGGGCCCCAGTGCTCATAAGTGTGCCCTGTATGTGTTCCCTGTGTGATGACGAACAGTCCCACTGAGGCTCTGCTAACCAGAACCTCAGTGGTTATGCTCTCTCATTTCCTTCCAAATTGTCACTAACAGGCTAGTGACCAATTTACATTGGCATACTGGAACACCCTTATAATTTCCTAGTATATGGTACTGAGGTACCCAGGGTATTGGGGTTCCAGGAGCTCCCTATGGGCTGCAGTATTTCTTTTGCCACCCATAGGGAGCTCTGACAATTCTTACACAGGCCTGCCATTGCAGCCTGAATGAAATAACGTCCACGTTATTTCACAGCCATTTACCACTGCACTTAAGTAACTTATAAGTCACCTATATGTCTAACCTTTACCTGGTAAAGGTTGGGTGCTAAGTTACTTAGTGTGTGGGCACCCTGGCACTAGCCAAGGTGCCCCCACATTGTTCAGGGCAAATTCCCCGGACTTTGTGAGTGCGGGGACACCATTACACGCGTGCACTACACAAAGGTCACTACCTATGTGTAGCTTCACAATGGTAACTCCGAATATGGCCATGTAACATGTCTATGATCATGGAATTGCCCCCTCTATGCCATCCTGGCATTGTTGGCACAATCCCATGACCCCACGGATGGGTCTCTAGCACAGACCTGGGTACTGCCAAACTGCCTTTTTTAGGGGTTTCACTGCAGCTGCTGCCAACCCCTCAGACAGGTTTCTGCCCTCCTGGGGTCCAGCCAGGCTTGGCCCAGGAAGGCAGAACAAAGGACTTCCCCAGAGAGAGGGTGTTACACCCTCTCCCTTTGGAAAAAGGTGTCAAGGCTGGGGAGAAGTAGCCTCCCCCAGCCTCTGGAAATGCTTTGATGGGCACAGATGGTGCCCATCTCTGCATAAGCCAGTCTACACTGGTTCAGGGATCCCTCAGCCCTACTCTGGCGCGAAACTGGACAAAGGAAAGGGGAGTGACCACTCCCCTGTCCTGCATCTCCCATTGGAGGTGCCCAGAGCTCCTCCAGTGTGCTCCAGACCTCTGCCATCTTGGAAACAGAGGTGCTGCTGGCACACTGGACTGCTCTGAGTGGCCAGTGCCAGCAGGTGACGTCAGAGACTCCATCTGATAGGCTCCTTCGGGTGTTACTACCCTATCCTCTCTCCTAAGTAGCCAAACCCTTCATTCTGGCTATTTAGGGTCTCTGCTTTGGGGAATTCCTTAGATAACAATGCAAGAGCTCATCAGAGTTCCTCTGCATCTCTCTATTCACCTTCTGCCAAGGAATCGACTGCTGACCGCGCTGGAAGCCTGCAAAACTGCAACAAAGTAGCAAAGACGACTACTGCGACCTTGTAATGCTGATCCTGCCGCCTTCTCGACTGTTTTCCTGGTGGTGCATGCTGTGGGGGTAGTGTAGGAGGCTGGACTGGCTTGTAGTGAGTACCAAGGGGTACTTGCACCTTGCACCAGGCCCAGTTATCCCTTATTAGTGTATAGGGTGTCTAGCAGCTTAGGCTGATAGATAATGGTAGCTTAGCAGAGCAGCTTAGGCTGAACTAGGAGACGTGTGAAGCTACTACAGTACCACTTAGTGTCATATGCACAATATCATAAGAAAACACAATACACAGTTATACTAAAAATAAAGGTACTTTATTTTTATGACAATATGCCAAAGTATCTTAGAGTGTACCCTCAGTGAGAGGATAGGAAATATACACAAGATATATATACACAATAGCAAAAATATGTAGTATAGTCTTAGAAAACAGTGCAAACAATGTATAGTTACAATAGGATGCAATGGGGAAACATAGGGATAGGGGCAACACAAACCATATACTCCAAAAGTGGAATGCGAACCACGAATGGACCCCAAACCTATGTGACCTTGTAGAGGGTCGCTGGGACTATTAGAAAATAGTGAGAGTTAGAAAAATACCCCTCCCCAAGACCCTGAAAAGTGAGTGCAAAGTGCACTAAAGTTCCCCTAAGGACAAAATAGTCGTGTTAGAGGAATAATGCAGGAAAGACACAAACCAGCAATGCAACAACTGTGGATTTCCAATCTAGGGTACCTGTGGAACAAGGGGACCAAGTCCAAAAGTCACAAGCAAGTCGGAGATGGGCAGATGCCCAGGAAATGCCAGCTGCGGGTGCAAAGAAGCTTCGACTGGACAGAAGAAGCTGAGGTTTCTGCAGGAACAAAAAGGGCTAGAGACTTCCCCTTTGGTGGACGGATCCCGCACGCCTTGGAGAGTTGTGCAGAAGTGTTTTCCCGCCGGAAGGACGCCAACAAGCCTTGCTAGTTGCAAATCGTGCGTTTAGCGTTTTTGGACGCTGTCGGGGCCCAGGAGGGACCAGGAGTTTGCAAATTGGACCTGAAGAGAGAGGAGACGTCGAGCAAGACAACGAGCCCTCACTGAAGCAGGTAGCACCCACAAAAGTGCCAGAAACAGGCACTACAAGGATGCGTGAAACGGTGCTCCCCGAAGTTGCACAAAGGAGTCCCACGTCGCCGGAGACCAACTTAGAAAGTCGTGCAATGCAGGTTAGAGTGCCGTGGACCCAGGCTTGGCTGTGCACAAAGGATTTCCGCCGGAAGTGCACAGGGGCCGGAGTAGCTGCAAAGTCGCGGTTCCCAGCAATGCAGCCCAGCGAGGTGAGGCAAGGACTTACCTCCACCAAACTTGGGCTGAAGAGTCACTGGACTGTGGGGGTCACTTGGACAGAGTCGCTGGATTCGAGGGACCTCGCTCGTCGTGCTGAGAGGAGACCCAAGGGACCGGTAATGCAGCTTTTTGGTGCCTGCGGTTGCAGGGGGAAGATTCCGTCGACCCACGGGAGATTTCTTCGGAGCTTCTGGTGCAGAGAGGAGGCAGGCTACCCCCACAGCATGCACAAGCAGGAAAACAGTCGAGAAGGCGGCAGGATCAGCGTTACAGAGTTGCAGTAGTCGTCTTTGCTACTATGTTGCAGGTTTGCAGGCTTCCAGCGCGGTCAGCAGTCGATTCCTTATCAGAAGGTGAAGAGAGAGATGCAGAGGAACTCGGCTGAGCTCATGCATTCGTTATCTGAAGTTACCCCAGAGACAGAGACCCGAAATAGCCAGAAAAGAGGGTTTGGCTACCTAGGAGAGAGGATAGGCTACTAACACCTGAAGGAGCCTATCAGCAGGAGTCTCTGACGTCACCTGGTGGCACTGGCCACTCAGAGCAGTCCAGTGTGCCAGCAGCACCTCTGTTTCCAAGATGGCAGAGGTCTGGAGCACACTGGAGGAGCTCTGGACACCTCCCAGGGGAGGTGCAGGTCAGGGGAGTGGTCACTCCCCTTTCCTTTGTCCAGTTTCGCGCCAGAGCAGGGGCTAAGGGGTCCCTGAACCGGTGTAGACTGGCTTATGCAGAATTGGGCACATCTGTGCCCAAGAAAGCATTTCCAGAGGCTGGGGGAGGCTACTCCTCCCCTGCCTTCACACCATTTTCCAAAGGGAGAGGGTGTCACACCCTCTCTCAGAGGAAGTTCTTTGTTCTGCCATCCTGGGCCAGGCCTGGCTGGACCCCAGGAGGGCAGATGCCTGTCTGAGGGGTTGGCAGCAGCAGCAGCTGCAGTGAAACCCCAGGAAGGGCAGTTTGGCAGTACCAGGGTCTGTGCTACAGACCACTGGGATCATGGGATTGTGCCAACTATGCCAGGATGGCATAGAGGGGGCAATTCCATGATCATAGACATGTTACATAGCCATATTCGGAGTTACCATGGTGAAGCTACATATAGGTAGTTACCTATATGTAGTGCACGCGTGTAATGGTGTCCCCGCACTCACAAAGTTCAGGGAATTGGCTCTGAACAATGTGGGGGCACCTTGGCTAGTGCCAGGGTGCCCTCACACTAAGTAACTTTGCACCTAACCTTTACCAGGTAAAGGTTAGACATATAGGTGACTTATAAGTTACTTAAGTGGAGTGTAAAATGGCTGTGAAATAACGTGGACGTTATTTCACTCAGGCTGCAGTGGCAGGCCTGTGTAAGAATTGTCAGAGCTCCCTATGGGTGGCAAAAGAAATGCTGCAGCCCATAGGGATCTCCTGGAACCCCAATACCCTGGGTACCTCAGTACCATATACTAGGGAATTATAAGGGTGTTCCAGTAAGCCAATGTAAATTGGTAAAATTGGTCACTAGCCTGTTAGTGACAATTTGAAATAAATGAGAGAGCATAACCACTGAGGTTCTGGTTAGCAGAGCCTCAGTGAGACAGTTAGGCACCACACAGGGAACATATACATGCACACCTATGAGCACTGGGGCCCTGTATGACAGGGTCCCAGTGACACATACATATAGGCCACAAACCTATGAGCACTGGGGTCCTGACCAGCAGGATCCCAGTGACCCATAACAACCATACTGAAAACATAGTGTTTTCACTATGAGCACTGAGGCCTGGCTATCAGGATCCCAGTGAGACAGTGAAAACAGTGACAAACACCCTGGCATACACTCACAAACAGGCCAAAAGTGGGGGTAACAAGGCTAGAAAGAGGCTACCTTCTCACAGGTAGTCTGCCTCCTCTCTGCACTAGAAGCTCCGAAGAAATCTCCTGTGGGTCGACGGAATCTTCCCCCTGCAACCGCAGGCACCAAAGAACTGCATCACCAGTCCTCTGGGTCTCCTCTCAGCACGACAAGCGTGGTCCCTTGAACTCAGCAACTCTGTCCAAGTGACTCCCACAGTCCAGTGACTCTTCAGTCCAAGTTTGGTGGAGGTAAGTCCTTGCCTCCCCACGCCAGACTGCATTGCTGGGAACCGCATCTTTTGCAGCTACTCTGGCTCCTGTGCACTTTTCCAGGATTTCCTTTGTGCACAGTCAAGCCTGGGTCCACGGCACGCTAACCTGTATTGCACGACCTCCTGAGTTGTCCTCCAGCGTCGTGGGACCTTCTTTTGTGACTTCGGGAGAGCTCCGGTTCACTCTTCTTCGTAGTTCCTGTTCCGGAACTTCTGCGGGTGCTGCTTGCTTCTGAGTGGGCTCTTTGTCTTGCTGGATGCACCCTCTGAACACCCTCTCTCTGAGGAAGTCCTTTGTTCTGCCTTCCTGGGCCAAGCCTGGCTGGACCCCAGACCTGGGTCTGTGCTAGAGACTCGGGGGATCATGGAATTGTCTCCCCAATGCCAAAATGGCATTGGGGTGACAATTCCTGATCTTAGACATGTTACATGGCCATGTTCGGAGTTACCATTGTGACGCTATACATATGTCGTGACATATGTATAGTGCACGCATGTAATGGTGTCCCCGCACTCACAAAGTCTGGGGAATTTGCCCTGAACAATGTGGGGGCACCTTGGCTAGTGCCAGGGTGCCCACACACTAAGTAACTTAGCACCCAACCTTTACTAGGTAAAGGTTAGATATATAGGTGACTTATAAGTTACTTAAGTGCAGTGGTAAATGGCTGTGAAATAACATGGACTTTATTTCACTCAGGCTGCAGTGGCAGGCCTGTGTAAGAATTGTCAGAGCTACCTATGGGTGGCAAAATAAATGCTGCAGCCCATAGGGATCTCCTGGAACCCTAATACCCTGGGTACCTTAGTACCATATACTAGGGAATTATAAGGGTGTTCCAGTATGCCAATGTGAATTGGTGAAATTGGTCACTAGCCTGTTATTGACAATTTGGAAAGAAATGAAAGAGCATAAACACTGAGGTTCTGGACAGCAGAGCCTCAGTGAGACAGTTAGTCATAACACAGGTAACACATTCAGGGCACACTTATGAGCACTGGGGCCCTGGCTGGCAGGGTCCCAGTGACACATACAACTAAAACAACATATATACAGTGAAAAATGTGGGTAACATGCCAGGCAAGATGGTACTTTCCTACACAACCCCCCCCCCCCCCAAACGAAGGACAATAAGACTAGTCATTACCTGATGGGTCTTCATTGTCTAAGTGGAAATATCTGGAGAGTCTATCTGCATTGGAGTGGGTACTCCCAGGTCTATGTTCCACTGTATAGTCCATTCCCTGTAGGGATATGGACCACCTCAACAATTTAGGATTTTCACCTTTCATTTGTTTTAGCCAAAGTAGAGGTTTGTGGTCTGTCTGAACAATGAAGTGATTGCCAAAGAGGTATGGCCTCAACTTCTTCAGTGCCCAGACCACAGCAAAGGCCTCCCTCTCTATGGCAGACCAACGCTTTTCTCTAGGGGTCAGCCTCCTGCTGATAAAAGGAACAGGTTGATCCTGGCCCTCAGAATTAAGTTGTGATAAGACTGCCCCTACCCCTAATTCAGATGCATCAGTTTGGACAATGAATTTCTTGGAGTAACAGTGGCTTTTCAGGACAGGTGCAGAGCACATGGCCTGCTTCAGCTCCTCAAAAGCTTTCTGACAGTTTGCTGTCCATAATACCTTTTTAGGCATTTTCTTTGATGTGAGGTCATTAAGAGGGGCTGCAATGGAGCCATAGTTCTTTATGAACCTCCTATAGTACCCAGTGAGGCCTGAAAAGTCTCTCACCTGAGTCTGAGTAGTAGGGGGAACCCAATCTATAATAGTTTGGATTTTCCCCTGAAGTGGTGCAATCTGTTCCCCACCTACAAGGTGTCCCAGATAAACCACTTTACCCTGCCCTATCTGGCACTTTGAAGCCTTGATAGTGAGGCCTGCCTTTTGCAGGGCCTCCAAAACTTTCCATAGGTGGACTAGGTAATCATCCCAGCTGGAGCTAAAGACAGCTATATCATCTTGATATGCTGCACTAAAAGCTTCCAGCCCTTGCAGGACTGTGTTCACCAACCTCTGAAAAGTGGCAGGTGCATTTTGTCAATCCAAAAGGCATTACTGCAAATTGGTAATGGCCTCCAATGGTAGAAAATGCAGTTTTTGCTTTTGCATCTTCTGATAATTTGATCTGCCAATACCCTGCAGTCAAATCAAAAGTGCTTAGATACTTGGCAGATGCCAGTGTATCTATTAGCTGATCTGCCCTGGGTATAGGATGAGCATCAGTTTTGGTTACCTGGTTGAGACCTCTGTAGTCTACACAAAACCGCATTTCCTTCTTTCCATCCTTGGAATGAGGTTTTGGTACAAGTACCACAGGAGAGGCCCATGGACTTTCAGAGTGCTCAACCACTCCTAGTTCAAGCATTTTCTGCACCTCTTGCTTTATGGAGTCTCTGACATGGTCAGGCTGCCTATAGATCTTACATTTGACAGGCAAGCTGTCTCCAGTATCTATAGTGTGCTCACACCAAGAAGTGGTACCTGGCACAGTAGAGAAGAGTTCAGAAAACTGACCCAGGAGATTTATGCAGTGGTCTTTCTGCTCAGCAGTAAGACAGTCTCTAGTACTACACCTTCCACTAGAGCATCTTGTTCTGTGGAAGAGAAGAGATCAGGGAGAGGGTCACTCTCTTCTTCCTGTCCCTCATCAGTTGCCATGAGCAGGGTGAGATCAGCCCTGTCATAGTAGGGTTTCAGGCGATTGACATGGAGCACCCTAAGGGGACTTCTGGCAGTGCCTAAGTCAACTAAGTAGGTGACTTCACCCTTCTTTTCAACAATTATGTGGGGTCCACTCCATTTATCTTGGACTGCTCTTGGGGCCACAGGCTCCAAGACCCACACTTTCTGCCCTGGTTGGTACTGAACCAAAACAGACTTCTGGTCATGCCATTGCTTTTGGAGCTCTTGGCTGGCCTGAAGGTTTTTACTGGCCTTTTTCATGTACTCAGCCATCCTTGATCTGAGGCCAAGTGCTTAGTCCACTATGTCTTGCTTTGGAGCTTTTAAAGGTTGTACCCAACCTCCTTAACAAGTGTTAGAGGACCTCTCACAGGGTGTCCAAAGAGGAGTTCACTCCTTTTTGGGGTACCTCCCTGTAAGCAAAAATGAGGCAAGGTAACAGGATATCCCATCTCCTGTGGAGTTTTTCAGGGAGTCCCATAATCATGCCTTTGAGAGTTTGGTTAAATCTCTCCACCAGACCATTTGTTTGTGGATGATAGGGTGTGGTGAACTTGTATGTCACACCACACTCCTTCCACATGGCCTTTAAGTAAGCAGACATGAAATTGCTTCCTCTGTCTGATACCACCTCTTTTGGGAAGCCCACCCTGGAAAAGATTCCCAGGAGGGCCTTTGCCACTGCAGGAGCTCTAGTGGTCCTTAGAGGAATTGCTTCTGGATATCTGGTGGCATGGCCCACTACCACCAAGATAAACCTATTGCCTGAAGCAGTAGGAGGGCCAAGGGGGCCAACTATGTCAACCCCTACCCTTTCAAAGGGAACCCCAACCACAGGCAGTGGAATAAGGGGTGCCTTTGGAGTGCCACCTGTCTTGCCACTGGCTTGACAGGTTTCAAAGGACTTACAAAATTCCTTTGTGTCCTCTGACATTCTTGGCCAATGAAACAAGGGAACAAGCCTGTCCCACGTTTTCATTTGCCCCAAATGTCCAGCTAAGGGAATGTTGTGGGCTAGAGTTAGGAGGAACTTTCTGTACTCCTGAGGAATCACCAATCTCCTGGCAGTTCCAGGTTTTGGATCCCTTGCTTCAGTGTACAAGAGGTTGTCCTCCCAGTAAACTCTGTGTGAGTCACTGACATCCCCATTTGCTTGTTTGACAGCTTGCTGTCTTAGACCCTCTAGTGTGGGACAGGTATGCTGTGCCACACTCAGCTCCTCCCTGGCAGGCCCCCCTTCACCCAAAAGCTCAGCAGTGTCTGCTTCCAGCTCCTCTGGTGTAGGTTCTGCACAGGGTGGAAATTCTTCTTCCTCAGAAGTAGAATCCACTGTAGAGGGAGGGATAGTAGGTAGTGCTTTACTTCTACTAGCCCTAGCTTTAGGGAGCACTTGGTCCATTCTTCCAGGATCCAAGTCACCCTGTCCTTTTTGCTTTTTGGCCTGAGCCCTGGTCAAAGCAAAAATATGCCCTGGAATGCCCAGCATTGCTGCATGAGCCTCCAACTCCACTTCTGCCCAAGCTGATGTCTCTAAATCATTTCCTAATAGACAGTCTACAGGTAAATCTGAGGCAACCACAACTTTCTTTGGGCCAGTAACCCCCCCCCCCCAGTTGAGATTCACAACAGCCATGGGGTGGCTAAGGGTGTTGTTATGAGCATCGGTTACTTGGTACTGGTGACCAAGTAGGTGTTGTTCAGGGTGGACCAGTTTCTCTATTACCATTGTAACACTGGCACCTGTGTCCCTGTAGGCCTGAACCTCAACACCATTTATTAGGGGTAGTTGCTTGTACTTATCCATGTTAAGGGGACAAGCAACCAAGGTGGCCAAATCAATAGCCCCCTCAGAGACTAACACAGCCTCTGTGGTCTCCCCAATCAGACCAACCCCAACTAAGTTACCAAAAGTGAGCCCAGCTACTCCCTTGGATTGGCTATTAGTAGGTTTGCTCCCACCACCACTGCTATTAGTAGGGGCACTAGGTGTAGCAGCAGGGGTTGTAGTGGTAGGAGGCTTGGTGCTTTTCTTTGGACAACTGGGATCTGTTGTCCAATGGCCTTTTATTTTGCATAAATAGCACCATGGTTTCTTTTCTTTGTTTTGATTTGAAGAGGATTTGGGCCCACCACCCCCACCAGAGTGTTTTTATGGGCCTGATGAAGACTCATTTTTAGATTTGTCCCCACCCTTGTCAGAAGACTTACCATCCTTCTTCTTGCCATCTTTGTCACCCCCTGTATGAACTTTTCTGTTCACCCTTGTTCTGACCCATTTGTCTGCCTTCTTTCCCAATTCTTGGGGAGAGGTCAGATCAGAGTCCACCAGGTACTGGTGCAACAAATCAGACACACAATTATTAAGAATATGCTCTCTCAGGATTAAGTTATACAGGCTTTCATAATCAGTAACTTTACTGCCATGTAACCACCCCTCCAAGGCCTTCACTGAATGGTCAACAAAGTCTACCCAGTCTTGTGAAGACTCCTTTTTGGTTTCTCTGAACTTCATCCTGTACTGTTCAGTGGTTAAGCCATAACCATCTAGGAGTGCATTCTTAAGAACTGCAAAATTATTGGCATCACTTTCTTTCACAGTAAGGAGCCTATCCCTACCCTTTCCACTAAATGATAGCCATAGGATAGCAGCCCACTGCCTTTGAGGGACATCCTGTACAACACAGGCCCTCCAAGTGCAGCAAACCACTTGTTAATGTAATCCCCCTCCTTATAAGGGGGAACTATCTTATGCAGATTCCTAGAATCATGCTCTCTTGCAGGATGACTATGGAGAATACTGCTGCTGCCACTGTGGGTTTCAAACCCAATTTTCTGTCTTTCTCTTTCTATCTCTAAGGACTGTCTATCTAAATCCAGCTGTTGCTTCTTGAGCTTCAGCCTGGATTCCTCCACTCTCAATCTATTGAGCTCCCTTTCTAACACTCTGTCACCAGTGTGGGTGGGAGGGACATGCCTAGAAACAGAAGTATGGTGAGAATGAACAGAAGGAGACCTGTCCCTAACAGATGGCACCCTAACAGCTTGGCTAACAGAAACAGCACTTCTACTATGATGAGAAGGAATACTCTTACTGTGATGTGAGACCACACTATCTGTATGATGTGACTCTACATCAGTACCAGCTATGCTAGGTTGTCTGCTAATGGGCAGGCTAGGAAGTTTCCCTTCTAAATCTTTTGCTTGGGGTGCCCCAGGGTCAGATTGGGAACCATCAGCTAACTTTTCAACAGAAGTGCCACCTCTGGCCTTATCCTGTTCAACAAGCATATTCACCAACAGTTCTTTTGGGGGATTCTTCCCTACACTTAAACCTCTTTCTATGCAGAGACTCCTTGCTCCTTTCCAGCTAAGGTGGTGATAAGCAATTTTGGACAGATCAACAGTTTGGCCTGTGCCGGACATTTTAGAAAGTGTTTAAGTGATAGAAAAAGTGAGAAAAAAGCTTTTCAGAACTTTTTGAAAGACAGAAAAAAACTTTTTAAACTTTTTAAGAACTTTTGAGAAAGTTTAGAAGTACTTTTCAGCACTTTAGTAAAGAGTGAAAGGAGAAAAGCAAAACTTTTTGGTTAGGTGTACATACACTGAACTTGTTTTGTATATTTTTCTCTTATGAAAATTACAGTGACAAAAGTGGTAAGTAGTTGCAAAGTACTTATCCCACAGCTGCACAACCAATGTAGGAGGCTGGACTGGCTTGTAGTGAGTACCAAGGGGTACTTACACCTTGCACCAGGCCCAGGTATCCCTTATTAGTGTATAGGGTGTCTAGCAGCTTAGGCTGATAGATAATGGTAGCTTAGCAGAGCAGCTTAGGCCGAACTAGGAGACGAGTGAAGCTCCTTCAGTACCACTATTGTCATATGCACAATATCATAAGAAAACACAATACACAGATTTACTAAAAATAAAGGTACTTTATTTTTATGACAATATGCCAAAGTATCTCAGTGAGTACCCCCAGTATGAGGATAGCAAATATACACAAGATATATGTACACAATACCAAAAATATGCAGTATAGTCTTAGAAAACAGTGCAAACAATGTATAGTTACAATGGGATGCAATGGGGACACATAGGGATAGGGGCAACACAAACCATATACTCCAAAAGTGGAATGCGAACCACGAATGGACCCCAAACCTATGTGACCTTGTAGAGGGTCGCTGGGACTGTAAGAAAACAGTGAGGGTTAGAAAAATAGCCCACCTCAAGACCCTGAAAAGTGAGTGCAAAGTGCACTAAAGTTCCCCAAAGAGCACAGAAGTCGTGATAGGGGAATTCTGCAGGAAAGACACAAACCAGCAATGCAACAACAATGGATATCCAGACAAGAGTACCTGTGGAACAAGGGGACCAAGTCCAAAAGTCACGATCAAACCGAGAGTGGGCAGATGCCCAGAAAATGCCAGCTGTGGGTGCAAAGAAGCTGCTACTAGGCAGTAGAAGCTGAGGATTCTGCAGGAACGACAAGGGCTAGAAACTTCCCCTTTGGAGGATGGATGTGCCACGTCGTGAAGAGTGGTGCAGAAGTCTTTTCCCGCCGAAAGACCGCCAACAAGCCTTGCTAGCTGCAAATCATGCAGTTAGGGTTTTTGGATGCTGCTGTGGCCCAGAAGGGACCAGGATGTCGCCAATTGCGTCAGGAGAAAGAGGGTGCACCCAGCAAGACAAGAAGCCCTCTCAGAAGCAGGCAGCACCCGCAGAAGTGCCAGAACAGGCACTACAAAGAGGAGTGAAATGGTGCTCACCCGAAGTTGCACAAAGAAGTCCCACGCCGCCGGAGGACAACTCAGGAGGTTGTGCAATGCAGGTTAGAGTGCCGTGGAACCAGGCTTGGCTGTGCACAAAGGATTTCCGCAGGAAGTGCACAGAGGCCAGAGTAGCTGCAAAAGACGTGGTTCCCAGCAATGCAGTCTGGTGTGGGGAGGCAAGGACTTACCTCCACCAAACTTGGACAGAAGAGTCACTGGACTGTGGGAGTCACTTGGACAGAGTTGCTGGATTCAAGGGACCTTGCTCGTTGTGCTGAGAGGAGACCCAGGGGACCGGTAATGCAGTTCTTTGGTGCCTGCGGTTGCAGGGGGACGATTCCGTCTGCCCACGGGAGATTTCTTCGGAGCTTCTAGTGCAGAGAGGAGGCAGACTACCCCCACAGCATGCACCACCAGGAAAACAGTCAAGAAGGCAGCAGGATCAGCGTTACAGAGTTGCAGTAGTCGTCTTTGCTACTTTGTTGCAGTTTTCAAGGCTTCCAGCGCGGTCAGCAGTCGATTCCTTGGCAGAAGGTGAAGAGAGAGATGCAGAGGAACTCTGATGAGCTCTTGCATTCGTTATCTAAGGAATTCCCCAAAGCAGAGACCCTAAATAGCCAGAAAAGAGGGTTTGGCTACTTAGGAGAGAGGATAGGCTAGCAACACCTGAAGGAGCCTATCAGAAGGAGTCTCTGACGTCACCTGCTGGCCCTGGCCACTCAGAGCAGTCCAGTGTGCCAGCAGCACCTCTGTTTCCAAGATGGCTGAGGTCTGGAGCACACTGGAGGAGCTCTGGGCACCTCCCAGAGGAGGTGCAGGTCAGAAGAGTGGTCACTCCCATTTTCTTTGTCCAGTTTCGCGCCAGAGCAGGGCTGAGGGGTCCCTGAACCGGTGTAGACTGGCTTATGCAGAAATGGGCACCATCTGTGCCCATGAAAGCATTTCCAGAGGCATTTCCAGAGGCTGGGGGAGGCTACTCCTCCCCTGCCTTAACACCTTTTTCCAAAGGGAGAGGGTGTAACACCCTCTCTCTGAGGAAGTCCTTTGTTCTGCCATCCTGGGCCAAGCCTGGCTGGACCCCAGGAGGGCAGAAACCTGTCTGAGGGGTTGGCAGCAGCAGCAGCTGCAGTGAAACCCCTGAAAAGGCAGTTTGGCAGTACCAGGGTCTGTGCTACAGACCCATGGGATCATGGGATTGTGCCAACTATGCCAGGATGGCATAGAGGGGGCAATTCCATGATCATAGACATGTTACATGGCCATATTCGGAGTTACCATTGTGAAGCTACACATAGGTAGTGACCTATTTGTAGTGCACGCGTGTAATGGTGTCCCCGCACTCACAAAGTCCGGGGAATTTGCCCTGAACAATGTGGGGGCACCTTGGCTAGTGCCAGGGTGCCCACACACTAAGTAACTTTGCACCTAACCTTTACCAGGTAAAGGTTAGACATATAGGTGACTTATAAGTTACTTAAGTGCAGTGGTAAATGGCTGTGAAATAACGTGGATGTTATTTCACTCGGGCTGCAGTGGCAGGCCTGTGTAAGAATTGTCAGAGCTCCCTATGGGTGGCAAAAGAAATGCTGCAGCCCATAGGGATCTCCTGGAACCCTAATACCCTGGGTACCTTAGTACCATATACTAGGGAATTATAAGGGTGTTCCAGTATGACAGGTCAGACAGGTTTCTCCCCTCCTGGGGTCCAGCCAGGCTTGGCCCAGGAAGGCAGAACAAAGGACTTCCTCAGAGAGAGGGTGTTACACCCTCTCCCTTTGGAAAAAGGTGTGAGGGCTGGGGAGGAGTAGCCTCCCCCAGCCTCTGGAAATGCTTTGATGGGCACAGATGGTGCCCATCTCTGCATAAGCCAGTCTACACCGGTTCAGGGATCCCCCAGCCCTGCTCTGGCGCGAAACTGGACAAAGGAAAGGGGAGTGACCACTCCCCTGACCTGCACCTCCCCTAGGAGGTGCCCAGAGTTCCTCCAGTGTGCTCCAGACCTCTGCCATCTTGGAAACAGAGGTGCTGCTGGCACACTGGACTGCCCTGAATGGCCAGGGCCAGCAGGTGACGTCAGAGACTCCTTCTGATAGGCTCTTACCTGTGTTGCTAGCCTATCCTCCTTCCTAAGTAACCAAACCTCCTTTTCTGGCTATTTAGGGTCTCTGCTTTGGGGAATTCTTTAGATAACGAATGCAAGAGCTCATCAGAGTTCCTCTGCATCTCTCTCTTCACCTTCTGCCAAGGAATCGACCGCTGACTGCTCTGGAAGCCTGCAAAACTGCAACAAAGTAGCAAAGACGACTACTGCGACCTTGTAACGCTGATCCAGCCGCCTTCTCGACTGTTTTCCTGGTGGTGCATGCTGTGGGGGTAGTCTGCCTCCTCTCTGCACTAGAAGCTCCGAAGAAATCTCCCTTGGGTCGACGGAATCTTCCCCCTGCAACCGCAGGCACCAAAAGACTGCATCACCGGTCCTCTGGGTCTCCTCTCAGCATGACGAGCGAGGTCCTTGGAACTCAGCAACTCTGTCCAAGTGACTCCCACAGTCCAATGACTCTTCAGTCCAAGTTTGGTGGAGGTAAGTCCTTGCCTCCCCACGCTAGACTGCATTGCTGGGTACCGCATGATTTGCAGCTGCTCCGGCTCCTGTGCACTCTTCCAGGATTTCCTTTGTGCACAGCCAAGCCTGGGTCCCCAACACTCTAACCTGCAGTGCACGACCTCCTGAGTTGTCCTCCGGCATCGTGGGACCTTCTTTTGTGACTTCGGGTGAGCTCCTGTTCACTCTTCTTCGTAGTGCCTGTTCCGGCACTTCTGCGGGTGCTGCTTGCTTCTGAGTGGGCTCTTTGTCATGGTGGACGCCCCCTCTGTCTCCTCACGCAATTGGCGACATCCTGGTCCCTCCTGGGCCACAGCAGCATCCAAAAACCCTAACTGCGACCCTTGCAGCTAGCAAGGCTTATTTGCGGTCTTTCCGCGTGGGAACACCTCTGCATGCTTCTTCACGATGTGGGCCATCCATCCTCCAAAGGGGAAGTTCCTAGTCCTCTTCGTTCCTGAAAAACACCAAGCTTCTTCCATCCGGTGGCAGCTTCCTTGCACCCTCAGCTGGCATTTCCTGGGCTCCTGCCCACTCTCGACACTGTCACAACTCTTGGACTTGGTCCCTTTGTCTTACAGGTACTCAGGTCCGGAAATCCACTGTTGTTGCATTGCTGGTGTTGGTTTCCCTTGCAGAATCCCCCTATCATGACTTCTGTGCTCTCTGGGGGTTGTAGGTGCACTTTACACCTACCTTACAGGGTCTTGGGGTGGGCTATTTTTCTAACCCTCACTGTTTTCTTACAGTCCCAGCGACCCTCTACAAGGTCATATAGGTTTGGGGTCCATTCGTGGTTTGCATTCCATTTCTAGAGTATATGGTTTGTGTTGCCCCTATCCCTATGTGCTCTCATTGCAATCTATTGTGACTGTACATTGCTTGCATTGCTTTCTTTTGCTATTACTGCATATTTTTGGTATTGTGTACATATATCTTGTGTATATTTGCTATCCTCATACTGAGGGTACTCACTGAGATACTTTTGGCATATTGACATAAAAATAAAGTACCTTTATTTTTAGTATATCCGTGTATTGTGTTTTCTTATGATATTGTGCATATGACGCTTTACACGCCTCCTAGTTCAGCCTAAGCTGCTCTGCTAAGCTACCTTTTATATCAGCCTAAGCTGCTAGACACCTCTTCTACACTAATAAGGGATAACTGGAGCTGGTACCACTACAAACCAGGCCAGCCTCCTACACTGTCTAGCTGGCCCAATCAGTCAGATGCCATCAGGGGCCTCTTCCCATCTTGTTTCCAAGATGGCAGAATCAAGCGGCCACCTGGCAGAACTCTGCACCCCTCCATATGGGAGGCACTGGACAGAGGGGTGGTCACTCCCCTGTCCTTTGAGTAGTTTCATGCTAGAGTGGGGACCGAGGGTCCCTGTACTGGTGCAAACCAGTTTATGCAAGGAGGGCACCAAATGTGCCCTTCAAAGCAGTCTGCTGGGGCTCAGAGGCCAACCCACCTCAGCCCAGAGACACCCATTTCGGAGGGAGAGGTGGTCACACCTCTTCCCTACAGGAAATCCTTTGTTCTGCCTTTCCCTGCTCGAGTTAGGCTCATCAGCAGAAAGGCAGAACAGTGTCTAGGGTCGGCTGCAGCACGGGCTTGCATGCAGACCCTGCAAGGCTGTGCAGGCAAATCTGGGGGAATCCTCTGAGGAACCCCCAGAGTACATGGCATCATGCAACCAGCACTGGAATAGGTGCAGTTGCATGATTCCAACAGGTTTGATACCAAACATGCTGAGGTTCAGAGAAGCCATTATATAGTTGGACATCTTGTGTTGATCAGTGTCCACCACACACCTTAAGATGGTCTCCTCGAACTTACAAAGCCCAGAAAAAGGAGTCTGGGGTTTGTAGGGCTACCACATGTCATGCAGGGGTACCCTCACACACAGGACCATGTAACTTGCCCATGTAAAGCAAGCCTTATATCTAAAGTGAAAGGTGCATGCACCATTTCATGCAGTCTACAATGGCTACAATGACAGGCCTGCAGACACAGTTTGCATGGGCTGCCATGGTTGGCATAAAACAAGCTGCAGCCCATGGGAGACCCTTGGGGTACAAATGCCCTGGATATCTAAGTACCATTTACGAGGGCCTTACAGGGGGACCCCAGTATGCCAATGGTGGGTGAAGGAATCACTTACCAAGTCAACTTTTGGGGAGAGAACACCAACACTGGGAGCCCAGTGCACTACAGTCTAAACACACTGACACCATGCAAAAAGTAGGGGTAACTGTATCAGAAATATGCTACTTTCCTACAGTGGGCATTACCATAACCTTAGTGGCCTAATTTCTTTCAAACAAGATACAGGAATTTGAAGAGTAGTGTCCACCTTACCCCATCCACCTTAGAGATGGGACTGGCATGAAGTGGGCACAACTCCCAATCTGCCTAATTTTCCCACCTGTGCTGCCACCAAAAGTGGGGTCAGGACAGGGGTGTTGTTCATCTTCACCATCTGGAGAGACCTGGGTCGCATTACAAAGGTGGCTAGGCCTTTGAAGCCTCCTACCCTAAAATGTCAGTCCTGTCCAGGTGAGGTAATAACACCCCTGCCCTGTGCAGTCTTTTGTCTCTGGCCCTCGAGAGTGCTGGCTCTCACCTGGGGGGGGGGGGGGGGGCAGAAACTAATCTATGGTGCCTGAACTGGTTAGGACCAGTCAGTCATCCCACTAGTAGGTTTTCAGGGAGCACCTCTAAACCATCTGTGAGGGTTTATTAATCTGAAATGTTTGATACCAAAAATCCCTATCTTCAGAAAAGCATTCATGTAGCTGGGGAACCCATAGTTACCAGTGTCAACCACATGCATTTTAAATGGCTTCCCTGGACACTTGCTAAGTCTGAGAAATCAACAAAAACATAGCAGGTTGTAGGGAGATGGGTTCTGGTTGTAGTACCCCCCACTTTTGCCTGTTTTTTTAAATTCAACTTCAACTAGAGCGCACTGGGTTCCTGCTAACCAGGTCCTCAGTGCCAGTGTCCCATCCCTAAAGCAAAGACATCTGGTTACTTGAGCCCCTAATGACAAGGTCCTTCAGCCCCCTATAAGTCCCTAGTAAATGGTACCCCTGGTACCTAAGGCATGGGTACTGAAGAGGGCCCCTCAGAGCTGCAGCACTACTTGTACCACTCTGAGGGTCCCAGTTCCAACCTTATGCAGACTGCCATTGCAGGGTGCGTGACAAGGTGCTCCCAAAATTAAAAACATGACATGGCACAGCCTGTGTGCCATGTCCTATAACACTGCAGGCAATATATATAAGTCACCCCTATAGCAGGCTTTAGAGCACAAAGGCAGGGTGCATTATATTACATGTGGGGCCATGTATGCATGAGCGGATCTACCCCTAGTATGCCTCTGTCGAGTTTGAGACATAGTAAGTGCACAGGGGAGTCATTGTAAATGTATGTGCTGGTCACTGGTCACTATGAGTTTCCCAGCTATATGATGGCTTCTCTGAATCATGGGATGTTTGGTATCTCAGAATAATAAACCCTCACTGTTTCCAGTGATGGATTTACTAAGAAGTGCACATGGAGGGCACCTTAAAGGTGTCTCCTAAAAACCTACCAGCTACTAGTGTGTTGACTGACTGGTCCTGACCTGTTCAGCCACCACAAACTTGTTTATGGACCCCCCCAGTGCCAGCCAGTGCTCCGGAGGCCCAGAGTCAAAAGCCTGCACTGGGCAGAAGTGTTACTTCCTCTCCCAGGCAGGATGAACATTCCAGGGCAGGGCGCTTCAAAGGCCTTTCCACCTTTGAAATGCAACCCAGGTCTCTCCAGATGGTGGAGATGACCAACCCCCCTGTCCTGATCCCACTTTTGGTTGCAACACAGGTGGGAAAATTAGAAAAATTAGGAGGAGTGTCCACTTCATGCCAGTACCACCCCCCCCTAAGGTGGACAAGCGAAAGTGGACACTACTTTTTAAATTCCTCCATCTTGTTTGGAAGGAATTTGGCCACTATGGTTAGGGTTATGCCCACTTCCTAATGAAAGTGATCATAAAAAGAGTGTAGTCACCCGAAAGGTGAGTAGCCTATTGGCTACCACCTGGCACGCCCTGTAATGCCACTAAAGAATAAGTTACTTACCTTCGGCAACGCTTTTTCTGGTGAATACAGTTACTACCTGTGGATTCCTCACCAAAAGAATTCTCCCCTCGCGCCAGCCTCGACGGAAATTTCTTCTAGCTCTGCACGCCCAACTCCACGCGACGCCACATGACGTCATCCAGGCAATAAGAAGCCCTCGTCGACGTGCAGACGTCAGTTATCACCATTTTTTACGTGCCATAGAGGCGAACAGGTTAAACCTAAAGAGTACACATTTATCCAGAATAGATGAAAATAAAAACATTTAATATAAAACTCAATAAAAACCACAGTTTCGAATGCTCAATCCGAGACAGAAATAAATATATATCTATATGTACAATTCCAGTCCAAAATGTCCTTTTCACTATTTTAAATTGCAAAGGAAAAGTATATACAATGAAAACAGCCATAAGCATGTGAAAGCTATATACATATATATACAAGTCCAAGGATGCGCACCCAAAGAGATCTTGGCTTGACCAGTCAGGCAACGGGGAGGTGGGTGGTACCGTGAGGAATCCACAGGTAGTAACTGTATCCACCAGAAAAAGAGTTACCGAAGGTAAGTAACTTATTCTTCTGATGGATACACCTACCTGTGGATTCCTCACCAAAAGAATTGAGTCCCCTAGCAGTATAACTTCCGGTGGAGGGTGCCCGAATGGTCAAACCAAGAAATCCTGCAGCACCGAGCGAGCAAAATGGCCATCCCTCCTGACCTCAGAGTCCAAACAGTAATGTTTGGCAAAAGTATGGAGGGATGCCCAGGTCACTGCCCTGCAGATGTCAGCCACAGGAACACCTCTAGCCAAAGCTGATGAAGCTGCCTTGGCCCTGGTGGAATGGGCACGAAGCCCCACAGGTGGATCTCTCTTCGCCAAAGAATAGCAGATCTTAATACATAGAATGACCCACCTGGATAGGGTTCTCTTGTGGACCGCTCTACCTTTCCTCTTCCCCACGTATCCAACGAAGAGCTGTTCATCCTGTCTGAACTCCTTCGTCCTGGCGACGTAGAAGCTCAGTGCTCTTCGCGGATCCAGCCGATGGAGCCTCTCCTCCTCCTTGGATGGGTGAGGTGGAGGGTAAAAGGAAGAGAGCGTAATTGACTGCCCCAGGTGAAAGGGTGTAACAACCTTCGGTAGGAAAGCCGCCTTGGTCCTCAACACCACTTTGTCCTTGAAGAAGGACAGGAATGGGGTTTCTACAGTTAGAGCCTGAAGCTCACTAACCCTTCTGGCAGATGTTATTGCCACTAGGAAAACAGTTTTAAATACTAGAAACCGTAAAGAACAAGAGTGCATGGGTTCAAACGGGGCTCCCATAAGAAAAGTTAAAACCAAATTAAGGTCCCACTGAGGCATAACGAATGGCGTGGGCGGATACTTATTAGTGAGTCCCTTTAGAAACTTTAAAACAATTGGTGACTTAAAGAAGGATGGTTGATCAGGAAGGCACAGAAAAGCAGATAGTGCAGACAGATAACCCTTAACAGTGGCAACTGAAAAACCTTTCTGTGCTAAATAGAGTGCAAATGACAAAATGTCAGATAAACCAGCTTTTAAAGGATCTAAACTATTCTCTCCACACCAGCTTGTAAACTTAGCCCAACGATTCGCATAGATTGACTTGGTGGAGGGTCGCCTGGCCGATAGAATAACTTCCACCACATCTGGATGGAGAGAAAAGGAACTCAGATTGCCCCGTTCAATCTCCAGGCATGAAGATGCAGGCGCTGGAGGTGGGGGTGTAGAATCTGCCCCTGCGACTGCGAGAGGAGGTCCACCCTGCAAGGGAGACGGAGTGGAGGGCACTGAGAGAGTTGGAGTAGGTCTGAATACCACACCCTTCTCAGCCAATCCTGAGCTATTAAGATGACTTGAGCTCGGTGTGAGAAAGTAGCCTCTTTCTAGCCTTGTTACCCCCACTTTTGGCCTGTTTGTGAGTGTATGTCAGGGTGTTTTCACTGTCTCACTGGGATCCTGCCAGCCAGGACCCAGTGCTCATAGTGAAAACCCATGTTTTCAGTATGTTTGTTATGTGTCACTGGGACCCTGCTAGCCAGGACACCAGTGCTCATAGGTTTGTGACCTATATGTATGTGTTTCCTGTGTGATGCCTAACTGTCTCACTGAGGCTCTGCTAACCAGAACCTCAGTGGTTATGCTCTCTCATTTCTTTCAAAATTGTCACTAACAGGCTAGTGACCAATTTCACCAATTTACATTGGCATACTGGAACACCCTTATAATTCCCTAGTATATGGTACTGAGGTACCCAGTGTATTGGGGTTCCAGGAGAGCCCTATGGGCTGCAGCATTTCTTGTGCCACCCATAGGGAGATCTGACAATTCTTACACAGGCCTGCCAGTGCAGCCTGAGTGAAATAACGTCCACGTTATTTCACAGCCATTTACCACTGCACTTAAGTAACTTATAAGTCACCTATATGTCTAACCTTTACCTAGTAAAGGTTGGGTGCTAAGTTACTTAGTGTGTGTGCACCCTGGCACTAGCCAAGGTGCTCCCACATTGTTCAGGGCAAATTCCCCGGACTTTGTGAGTGCGGCGACACCATTACACGCGTGCACTGTACACATGTCACGACATATGTATAGCGTCACAATGGTAACTCTGAACATGGCCATGTAACATGTCTAGGATCATGGAATTGTCACCCCAATGCCATTCTGGCATTGGGGAGACAATTCCATGATCCCCTGAGTCTCTAGCTCAGACCCGGGTACTGCCAAACTACCTTTCCCGGGGTTTCACTGCAGCTGCTGCTGCTGCCAACCCCTCAGACAGGTTTCTGTCCTCCTGGGGTCCAGCCAGGATTGGCCCAGGAAGGCAGAACAAAGGACTTCCTCAGAGAGAGGGAGTTACACCCTCTCCCTTTGGAAAAAGGTGTCAGGGCTGGGGAGGAGTAGCCTCCCCCAGCCTCTGGAAATCCTTTGATGGGCACAGATGGTGCCCATCTCTGCATAAGCCAGTCTGCACCGGTTCAGGGATCCCTCAGCCCTGCTCTGGCACGAAACTGGACAAAGGTAAGGGGAGTGATCACTCCCCTGACCTGCACCTCCCATGGGAGGTGCCCAGAACTCCTCCAGTGTGCTCCAGACCTCTGCCATCTTGGAAACAGAGGTGCTTCTGGCACACTGGACTGCTCTGAGTGGCCAGTGCCAGCAGGTGACGTCAGAGACTCCTTCTGATAGGCTCCTTCAGGTGTTGCTAGCCTATCCTCTCTCCTAGGTAGCCAAACCTCCTTTTCTGTCTATTTAGGGTCTCTGCTTTGGGGAATTCCTTAGATAACGAATGCAAGAGCTCATCAGAGTTCCTTTGCATCTCTCTCTTCACCTTCTGCCAAGGAAACGACTGCTGACCGCACTGGAAGCCTGCAAAACTGCAACAAAGTAGCAACGACGACTACTGCGACCTTGTAACGCTGATCCTGCCACCTTCTCAACTGTTTTCCTGTTGGTGCATGCTGTGGGGGTAGTCTGCCTCCTCTCTGCACTAGAAGCTCCAAAGAAATCTCCAGTGGGTCGACGGAATCTTCCCCCTGCAACCGCAGGCACCAAAGAACTGCATCACCGGTCCTCTGGGTCTCCTCTCAGCACGACGAGCGAGGTCCCTTGAACTCAGCAACTCTGTCCAATTGACTCCCACAGTCCAGTGACTCTTCAGTCCAAGTTTGGTGGAGGTAAGTCCTTGCCTCCCCACGCTAGACTGTATTGCTGGGAACCGCGTGTTTTGCCGCTACTCCGGCTCCTGTGCACTCTTCCAGGATTTCCTTTGTGCACAGCCAAGCCTGGGTCCCCGGCACTCCAACCTGCATTGCACGACCTCCTGAGTTGTCCTCCGGCTTCGTGGGACCCTCTTGTGCAACTTCGGGTGAGCTCCAGTTCACTCCACTTTGTAGTGCCTGTTCCGGCACTTCTGCGGGTGCTGCTTGCTTCTGATTGGGCTCTTTGTCTTGCTGGACGCCCCCTCTGTCTCCTCACGCAATTGGCGACATCCTGGTCCCTCCTGGGCCACAGCAGCATCCAAAAACCCTTACCGTGGCCCTTGCAGCTAGCAAGGCTTGTTTGTGGTCTTTCTGCAGAAAAACACTTCTGCACAACTCTTCACGACGTGGGACATCCATCCTCCAAAGGGGAAGTTTCTAGCCCTTGTCGTTCTTGCAGAATCCATAGCTTCTACCATCCGGTGGCAGCTTCTTTGCACCCACAGCTGGCATTTCCTGGGCATCTGCCCACTCCCGACTTGATCGTGACTTTTGGACTTGGTCCCCTTGTTCCACAGGTACTCTCGTCTGGAAATCCATCGTTGTTGCATTGCTGGTGTTGGTCTTTCCTGCAGAATTCCCCTATCACGACTTCTGTGCTCTTTGGGGAACTTAGGTGCACTTTGCACCCACTTTTCAGGGTCTTGGGGTGGGCTGTTTTTCTAACCCTCACTGTTTCCTTACAGTCCCAGCTACTCTCTACAAGGTCACATAGGTTTGGGGTCCATTTGTGGTTCGCATTCCACTTCTAGAGTATATGGTTTGGGTTGCCCCTATCCCTATGTGCCCCCATTGCATTCTATTGTGACTATACATTGTTTGCACTGTTTTCTATTGCTATTACTGCATATTTTGGTATTGTGTACATATATCTTGTGTATATTTGCTATCCTCATACTGAGGGTACTCACTGAGATACTTTGGCATATTGTCATAAAAATAAAGTACCTTTATTTTTAGTATATCTGTGTATTGTGTTTTCTTATGATATTGTGCAAGTGACACTAGTGGTACTGTAGGAGCTTCACTCGTCTCCTAGTTCAGCCTAAGCTGCTCTGCTAAGCTACCTTTTCTATCAGCCTATGCTGCTAGACACCCCTCTACACTAATAAGGGATACCTGGGCCTGGTGCAAGGTGTAAGTACCTTTTGGTACCCACTACAAGCCAGTCCAGCCTCCTACACTGAGTCTCGGCGGATTTTCCTGAGAACTCGAGGAATCAAGGGTATGGGGGGAAACGCGTAAAGCAACTGACCCTTCCAGGACATCTGAAACGCTCCCCCCAAAGCTCCTTGCACTGGATACTGGAGACTGCAAAATAGCGGTGTAGGAAAGTACCATCTTGCCTGGCATGTTACCCCCATTTTTCACTGTAAATATGTTGTTTTAGTTGTATGTGTCACTGGAACCCTGGTAACCCAGGGCCCCAGTGCTCATAAGTGTGCCTGAATGTGTTACCTGTGTAGTGACTAACTGTCTCACTGAGGCTCTGCTAATCAGAACCTCAGTGGTTATGCTCTCTCATTTCTTTCCAAATTGTCACTAACAGGCTAGTGACCATTTTTACCAATTTACATTGGCTTACTGGAACACCCTTATAATTCCCTAGTATATGGTACTGAGGTACCCAGGGTATTGGGGTTCCAGGAGATCCCTATGGGCTGCAGCATTTCTTTTGCCACCCATAGGGAGCTCTGACAATTCTTACACAGGCCTGCCACTGCAGCCTGAGTGAAATAACGTCCACGTTATTTCACAGCCATTTTACACTGCACTTAAGTAACTTATAAGTCACCTATATGTCTAACCTTTACCTGGTAAAGGTTAGGTGCAAAGTTACTTAGTGTGAGGGCACCCTGGCACTAGCCAAGGTGCCCCCACATTGTTCAGAGCCAATTCACTGAACTTTGTGAGTGCGGGGACACCATTACACGCGTGCACTACATATAGGTCACTACCTATATGTAGCTTCACCATGGTAACTCCGAATATGGCCATGTAACATGTCTATGATCATGGAATTGCCCCCTCTATGCCATCCTGGCATTGTTGGTACAATTCCATGATCCCAGTGGTCTGTAGCACAGACCCTGGTACTGCCAGACTGCCCTTCCTGGGGTTTCACTGCAGCTGCTGCTGCTGCCAACCCCTCAGACAGGCAGCTGCCCTCCTGGGGTCCAGCCAGGCCTGGCCCAGGATGGCAGAACAAAGAACTTCCTCTGAGAGAGGGTGTGACACCCTCTCCCTTTGGAAAATGGTGTGAAGGCAGGGGAGGAGTAGCCTCCCCCAGCCACTGGAAATGCTTTGTTGGGCACAGATGTGCCCAATTCTGCATAAGCCAGTCTACACCGGTTCAGGGACCCCTTAGCCCCTGCTCTGGCGCGAAACTGGACAAAGGAAAGGGGAGTGACCACTCCCCTGACCTGCACCTCCCCTGGGAGGTGTCCAGAGCTCCTCCAGTGTGCTCCAGACCTCTGCCATCTTGGAAACAGAGGGGCTGCTGGCACACTGGACTGCTCTGAGTGGTCAGTGCCACCAGGTGACGTCAGAGACTCCTTGTGATAGGCTCCTTCAGGTGTTAGTAGCCTTTCCTCTCTCCTAGGTAGCCAAACCCTCTTTTCTGGCTATTTAGGGTCTCTGTCTCTGGGGAAACTTTAGATAACGAATGCATGAGCTCAGCCGAGTTCCTCTGCATCTCTCTCTTCACCTTCTGATAAGGAAACGACCGCTGACCGCGCTGGAAGCCTGCAAACCTGCAACATAGTAGCAAAGACGACTACTGCAACTCTGTAACGCTGATCCTGCCGCCTTCTCGACTGTTTTCCTGCTTGTGCATGCTGTGGGGGTAGCCTGCCTCCTCTCTGCACCAGAAGCTCCGAAGAAATCTCCCGTGGGTCGACGGAATCTTCCCCCTGCAACCGCAGGCACCAAAAAGCTGCATTACCGGTCCCTTGGGTCTCCTCTCAGCACGATGAGCGAGGTCCCTCGAATCCAGCGACTCTGTCCAAGTGACCCCCACAGTCCAGTGACTCTTCAGTCCAAGTTTGGTGGAGGTAAGTCCTTGCCTCACCTCGCTGGGCTGCATTGCTGGGAACCGCGACTTTGCAGCTACTCCGGACCCTGTGCACTTCCGGCGGAAATCCTTTGTGCACAGCCAAGCCTGGGTCCACGGCACTCTAACCTGCATTGCACGACTTTCTAAGTTGGTCTCCGGCGACGTGGGACTCCTTTGTGCAACTTCGGCGAGCACTGTTTCACGCATCCTCGTAGTGCCTGTTTCTGGCACTTCTCCGGGTGCTACCTGCTTCAGTGAGGGCTCTTTGTCTTGCTCGACGTCCCCTCTCTCTGCAGGTCCAATTTGCGACCTCCTGGTCCCTCCTGGGCCCCAGCAGCGTCCAAAAACGCCAAACGCACGATTTGCGTGTAGCAAAGCTTGTTGGCGTCCTTCCGGCGGGAAAACACTTCTGCACGACTCTCCAAGGCAAGAGGGATCCGTCCACCAAAGGGGAAGTCTCTAGCCCTTTTTGTTCCTGCAGAAACCTCAGCTTCTTCTGTCCAGTCGAAGCTTCTTTGCACCCGCAGCTGGCATTTCCTGGGCATCTGCCCATCTCCGACTTGCTTGTGACTTTTGGACTTGGTCCCCTTGTTCCACAGGTACCCTAGATTGGAAATCCACAGTTGTTGCATTGCTGGTTTGTGTCTTTCCTGCATTATTCCTCTAACACGACTACTTTGTCCTTAGGGGAACTTTAGTGCACTTTGCACTCACTTTTCAGGGTCTTGGGGAGGGTTATTTTTCTAACTCTCACTATTTTCTAATAGTCCCAGCGACCCTCTACAAGGTCACATAGGTTTGGGGTCCATTCGTGGTTCGCATTCCACTTCTGGAGTATATGGTTTGTGTTGCCCCTATCCCTATGTTTCCCCATTGCATCCTATTGTAACTATACATTGTTTGCACTGTTTTCTAAGACTATACTGCATATTTTTGCTATTGTGTATATATATCTTGTGTATATTTCCTATCCTCTCACTGAGGGTACACTCTAAGATACTTTGGCATATTGTCATAAAAATAAAGTACCTTTATTTTTAGTATAACTGTGTATTGTGTTTTCTTATGATATTGTGCATATGACACTAAGTGGTACTGTAGTAGCTTCACACGTCTCCTAGTTCAGCCTAAGCTGCTCTGCTAAGCTACCATTATCTATCAGCCAAAGCTGCTAGACACCCTATACACTAATAAGGGATAACTGGGCCTGGTGCAAGGTGCAAGTACCCCTTGGTACTCACTACAAGCCAGTCCAGCCTCCTACATTGGTTGTGCAGTGGTGGGATAAGTGCTTGAGACTACTTACCACTCTTGTCATTGTACTTTTCATAAGAGAAAAATATACAAAACAAGGTCAGTGTATATACACATAGCCAAAAAGTTTTGCATTTCCTCTTTTCACTCTTTTCTAAGTGCTGAAAAGTACTCCTAAACTTTCAAAAAGTTCTTAAAAGTTTAAAAAGTTTTTTTTTCTGTCTTTCCAAAAAGTTCTGAAAACTTTTGTCTCTTTCTCTATCACTTTAACTCTCTCTAAAAAATGTCTGGCACAGGCCAAAGTGTTGATCTGTCCAAACTTGCATATGACAACCTTAGCTGGAAGAGAGCAAGGAGTCTCTGTATAGAGAGAGGTTTGAGTGTAGGGAAGAATCCTGCCTTGGAACTGTTAATTAACATGCTTAGAGAACAGGATAAGGCCAGAGGTGGCCCATCTGTTGAAAAAGTACCTAATAGTTCCCAATCTGATTCAGGGACTCCCCCAGGAAAAGATTCAGGAAATAAACTTTCTAGCCTGCCCATTACTAGACAATCTAGCATAGATGGTAATGATGATGAGCCACACCAAAGAAATAGTGTTGTCTCACATCATAGCAAAAGCATTTATTCTCACCATACTGGTAGTAATGTTTCTGTAAACCAAGCTGTTAAGTTGGCTTCTGTAAGGGACAGGTCTCCTTCTGTTCATTCCCATCATAGCTCTGTTTCTAGAAATGTCCCTCCCACCAACCCTGATGACAGAATGTTAGAGAGGGAACTCAATAAGTTGAGGGTGGAACAAACCAGACTGAAGCTTAAAAAGCAACAGCTGGATTTGGATAGACAGTCTTTTGAATTAGAGAAGGAAAGACAGAAGTTGGGTTTAGATACCCATGGTGGCAGCAGCAGTATTCCCCATAGTCATCCTGCAAAAGAGCATGATTCCAGGAATCTGCACAAGATAGTTCCCCCTTATAAGGAGGGGGATGACATTAACAAGTGGTTTGCTGCACTTGAGAGGGCCTGTGTTGTACAGGATGTCCCTCAAAGGCAGTGGGCTGCTATCCTATGGCTATCATTTAGTGGAAAAGGTAGGGATAGGCTCCTTACAGTGAAAGAAAATGATGCCAATAATTTCCAAGTTCTTAAGAATGCACTCCTGGATGGTTATGGCTTAACCACTGAACAGTACAGGATAAAGTTCAGAGAGACCAAAAAGGAGTCCTCACAAGACTGGGTTGATTTCATTGACCATTCAGTGAAGGCCTTGGAGGGGTGGTTACATGGCAGTAAAGTTACTGATTATGACAGCCTGTATAACTTAATCCTGAGAGAGCATATTCTTAATAATTGTGTGTCTGATTTGTTGCACCAGTACTTGGTGGACTCTGATCTGACCTCTCCCCAAGAATTGGGAAAGAAGGCAGACAAATGGGTCAGAACAAGAGTGAACAGAAAAGTTCATACAGGGGGTGACAAAGATGGCAACAAAAAGAAGGATGGTAAGTCTTCTGACAAGGGTGGGGACAAATCTAAAAATGAGTCTTCATCAGGCCCACAAAAACACTCTGGTGGGGGTGGTGGGCCCAAATCCTCCTTTAATCAGAACAAGGAAAAGAAACCATGGTGCTATTTATGTAAAATAAAAGGCCATTGGACAACAGATCCCAGTTGTCCAAAGAAAGGCACCACAGCTCCTACCACTACAACCCCTACTGCTACACCTAGTGTCCCTACTAATAGCAGTGGTGGTGGGAGCAAACCTACTAATAGCCAATCCAAGGGAGTAGCTGGGCTCACTTTTGGTAATTTAGTTGGGGTTGGTCTGATTAGGGAGACCACAGAGGCTACTTTAGTCTCTGAAGGGGCTATTGATTTAGCCAATTTGGTTGCTTGCCCCCATAACTTGGAGAAGTACAAGCAACTAACCCTAATAAATGGTGTTGAGGTCCAGGCCTACAGGGACACAGGTGCCAGTGTCACAATGGTGATTGAGAAACTGGTGCACCCTGAACAACACATACTTGGACACCAGTACCAAGTAACCGATGCTCACAACATAACACAAAGCCACCCCATGGCTGTTGTAAATCTCAACTGGGGGGGGTAACTGGTCCAAAGAAAGTTGTGGTAGCTTCAGATTTACCTGTAGACTGTCTATTAGGGAATGATTTGGAGACATCAGCTTGGTCAGATGTGGAGTTGGAGGCCCATGCAGCAATGCTGGGCATCCCAGGGCATATTTTTGCTTTAACAAGGGCTCAGGCCAAAAAGCAAAAAGGACAGGGAAGCTTGGATCCTGGAACAATGGACCAAGTGCTCCCTAAAGCTAGGGCTAGTAGAAGCAAACCACTTCCTACTATCCCTCCCTCTACAGTGGATTCTACTTCTGAGGAAGAAGAATTCCCTCCCTGTGCAGAACCTACACCAGAGGAGCTGGAAGCAGACACTGCTGAGCTTTTGGGTGAAGGGGGGCCTGCCAGAGAGGAGCTGAGTGTGGCACAGCAAACCTGTCCCACATTAGAGGGTCTCAGACAGCAAGCTGTCAAACAGGCTAATGGGGATGTCAGTGACTCTCACAGAGTTTACTGGGAGGACAACCTCTTGTACACTGAGCATAGGGATCCTAAACCTGGAACTGCCAGGAGATTAGTGATTCCTCAGGAGTACAGAAAGTTCCTCCTAACACTGGCACATGACATTCCCTTAGCTGGGCACCTAGGACAAATGAAAACTTGGGACAGGCTTGTTCCCCTGTTTCATTGGCCTAGGATGTCTGAGGACACAAAGGAATTTTGTAAGTCCTGTGAAACCTGTCAAGCCAGTGGCAAAACAGGTGGCACTCCAAAGGCACCCCTTATCCCACTGCCTGTGGTTGGGGTTCCCTTTGAAAGGGTAGGGGTTGACATAGTTGGCCCCCTTGACCCTCCTACTGCTTCAGGCAATAGGTTTATCTTAGTGGTAGTGGACCATGCCACAAGATATCCTGAAGCAATTCCTTTAAGGACCACTACAGCTCCTGCAGTGGCAAAGGCCCTCCTGGGAATATTTTCCAGGGTGGGCTTCCCAAAGGAAGTAGTATCAGACAGGGGAAGCAATTTCATGTCTGCATACTTAAAGGCCATGTGGAAGGAGTGGGGTGTAACATACAAGTTCACAACACCCTATCATCCACAAACAAATGGACTGGTGGAGAGATTTAATAAAACTCTCAAAGGCATGATTATGGGTCTCCCTGAAAAACTCCGCAGGAGATGGGATATCCTTCTACCATGCCTCCTTTTTGCCTACAGGGAGGTACCCCAGAAAGGAGTGGGCTTCAGCCCCTTTGAACTTCTTTTTGGACACCCTGTTAGGGGTCCACTCACACTTGTAAAGGAGGGTTGGGAACAACCTTTAAAAGCTCCTAAGCAGGATATTGTGGATTATGTACTTGGCCTCAGATCAAGGATGGCTGAGTACATGAAAAAGGCCAGTAAAAACCTTCAGGCCAGCCAAGAGCTCCAGAAGCAATGGCATGATCAGAAGGCTGTTTTGGTTCAGTACCAACCAGGGCAGAAAGTGTGGGTCTTGGAGCCTGTGGCCCCAAGAGCACTCCAAGATAAATGGAGTGGTCCCCACACAATTGTTGAAAAGAAGGGTGAAGTCACCTACTTGGTTGACTTAGGCACTGCCAGGAGTCCCCTTAGGGTGCTCCATGTCAACCGCCTGAAACCCTACTATGACAGGGCTGATCTCACCCTGCTCATGGCAACAGATGAGGGACAGGAAGAAGACAGTGATCCTCTACCTGATCTCTTCTCTTCCACAGATCAAGATGCTCTTGTGGAAGGTGTAGTTTTGGCAGATTGTCTTACTGCTGAGCAGAAAGACAATTGCATAAATCTCCTAGGACAATTTTCAGAACTCTTCTCTACTGTGCCAGGCACCACTTCTTGGTGTGAGCACACTATAGATACTGGAGACAGTTTACCTGTCAAAAGTAAGATCTATAGGCAGCCTGACCATGTCAGGGACTGCATAAAGCAAGAAGTTCAGAAAATGTTGGAACTAGGAGTGGTTGAGCACTCTGACAGTCCATGGGCTTCTCCTGTGGTACTGGTACCAAAACCCAATACTAAAGATGGAAAGAAGGAAATGAGGTTTTGTGTAGACTATAGAGGGCTCAACTTGGTAACCAAAACTGATGCTCACCCTATACCCAGGGCAGATGAGCTCATAGATACACTGGCATCTGCCAAGTATCTAAGCACTTTTGATTTGACTGCAGGGTATTGGCAGATCAAATTGTCAGAAGATGCTAAACCTAAGACTGCATTTTCTACCATTGGAGGACATTACCAGTTTACTGTAATGCCTTTTGGTTTGAAAAATGCACCTGCCACTTTTCAGAGGTTGGTGAACACAGTCCTGCAAGGGCTGGAAGCTTTCAGTGCAGCATATTTGGACGATATAGCTGTCTTTAGCTCCAGCTGGGATGATCACCTGGTCCACCTATGGAAAGTTTTGGAGGCTCTGCAAAAGGCAGGCCTCACTATCAAGGCTTCAAAGTGCCAGATAGGGCAGGGTAAGGTGGTTTATCTGGGACACCTTGTTGGTGGGGAACAGATTGCACCACTGCAGGGGAAAATCCAAACTATTATTGATTGGGTTCCCCCTACCACTCAGACTCAGGTGAGAGCCTTCCTAGGCCTCACTGGGTATTACAGGAGGTTCATTAAGAACTATGGCTCCATTGCAGCCCCTCTTAATGACCTCACATCCAAGAAAATGCCTAAAAAGGTATTATGGACAGCAAACTGTCAGAAAGCTTTTGAGGAGCTGAAGCAGGCCATGTGCTCTGCACCTGTCCTGAAAAGCCCTTGTTACTCTAAAAAATTCTATGTCCAAACTGATGCATCTGAATTAGGAGTAGGGGCAGTCCTATCACAACTTAATTCTGAGGGCCAGGATCAACCTGTTGCTTTTATTAGTAGGAGGTTGACCCCTAGAGAAAAGCGTTGGTCTGCCATTGAGAGGGAGGCCTTTGCTGTGGTCTGGGCTCTGAAGAAGTTGAGGCCAGACCTGTTTGGCACTCACTTCATTGTTCAGACAGACCACAAAACTCTACTTTGGCTAAAACAAATGAAAGGTGAAAATCCTAAATTGTTGAGGTGGTCCATATCCCTACAGGGAATGGACTATACAGTGGAACATAGACCTGGGAGTAGCCACTCCAATGCAGATGGACTCTCCAGATATTTCCACTTAGACAATGAAGACTCATCAGGTCATGGCTAGTCTTATTGTCCTTCATTTGGGGGGGGGTTGTGTAGGAAAGTACCATCTTGCCTGGCATGTTACCCCCATTTTTCACTGTATATATGTTGTTTTAGTTGTATGTGTCACTGGGACCCTGGTAACCCAGGGCCCCAGTGCTCATAATTGTGCCTGAATGTGTTACCTGTGTAGTGACTAACTGTCTCACTGAGGCTCTGCTAATCAGAACCTCAGTGGTTATGCTCTCTCATTTCTTTCCAAATTGTCACTAACAGGCTAGTGACCATTTTTACCAATTTACATTGGCTTACTGGAACACCCTTATAATTCCCTAGTATATGGTACTGAGAAGGTAGCCTCTTTCTAGCCTTGTTACCCCCACTTTTGGCCTGTTTGTGAGTGTATGTCAGGGTTTTGTCACTGTTTTCACTGTCTCACTGGGATCCTGATAGCCAGGCCTCAGTGCTCATAGTGAAAACACTATGTTTTCAGTATGTTTGTTATGTGTCACTGGGATCCTGCTGGTCAGGACCCCAGTGCTCATAAGTTTGTGGCTTATATGTATGTGTCACTGGGATCCTGTCACACAGGGCCCCAGTGCTCATAGGTGTGCATGTATATGTTCCCTGTGTGGTGCCTAACTGTCTCACTGAGGCTCTGCTAACCAGAACCTCAGTGGTTATGCTCTCTCATTACTTCCAAATTGTCACTGACAGGCTAGTGACCATTTTTACCAATTTACATTGGCTTACTGGAACACCCTTATAATTCCCTAGTATATGGTACTGAGGTACCCAGGGTATTGGGGTTCCAGGAGATCCCTGTGGGCTGCAGCATTTCTTTTGCCACCCATAGGGAGCTCTGACAATTCTTACACAGGCCTGCCACTGCAGCCTGAGTGAAATAACGTCCACGTTATTTCACAGCCATTTTACACTGCACTTAAGTAACTTATAAGTCACCTATATGTCTAACCTTTACCTGGTAAAGGTTAGGTGCAAAGTTACTTAGTGTGAGGGCACCCTGGCACTAGCCAAGGTGCCCCCACATTGTTCAGAGCCAATTCCCTGAACTTTGTGAGTGTGGGGACACCATTACACGCGTGCACTACATATAGGTCACTACCTATATGTAGCTTCACCATGGTAACTCCGAATATGGCCATGTAACATGTCTATGATCATGGAATTGCCCCCTCTATGCCATCCTGGCATTGTTGGTACAATTCCATGATCCCAGTGGTCTGTAGCACAGACCCTGGTACTGCCAAACTGCCCTTCCTGGGGTTTCACTGCAGCTGCTGCTGCTGCCAACCCCTCAGACAGGCATCTGCCCTCCTGGGGTCCAGCCAGGCCTGGCCCAGGATGGCAGAACAAAGAACTTCCTCTGAGAGAGGGTGTGACACCCTCTCCCTTTGGAAAATGGTGTGAAGGCAGGGGAGGAGTAGCCTCCCCCAGCCTCTGGAAATGCTTTGTTGGGCACAGAGGTGCCCAATTCTGCATAAGCCAGTCTACACCGGTTCAGGGACCCCTTAGCCCCTGCTCTGGCACGAAACTGGACAAAGGAAAGGGGAGTGACCACTCCCCTGACCTGCACCTCCCCTGGGAGGTGTCCAGAGCTCCTCCAGTGTGCTCCAGACCTCTGCCATCTTGGAAACAGAGGTGCTGCTGGCACACTGGACTGCTCTGAGTGGCCAGTGCCACCAGGTGACGTCAGAGACTCCTTGTGATAGGCTCCTTCAGGTGTTAGTAGCCTTTCCTCTCTCCTAGGTAGCCAAACCCTCTTTTCTGGCTATTTAGGGTCTCTGGGGAAACTTCAGATAACGAATGCATGAGCTCAGCCGAGTTCCTCTGCATCTCCCTCTTCACCTTCTGATAAGGAATCGACCTCGGACCGTGCTGGAAGCCTGCAAACCTGCAACATAGTAGCAAAGACGACTACTGCAACTCTGTAACGCTGATCCTGCCGCCTTCTCGACTGTTTTCCTGCTTGTGCATGCTGTGGGGGTAGTCTGCCTCCTCTCTGCACCAGAAGCTCCGAAGAAATCTCCCGTGGGTCGACGGAATCTTCCCCCTGCAACCGCATGCACCAAAAAGCTGCATCTCCGGTCCCTTGGGTCTCCTCTCAGCACGACGAGCGAGGTCCCTCGAATCCAGCGACACCGTCCAAGTGACCCCCACAGTCCAGTGACTCTTCAGCCCAAGTTTGGTGGAGGTAAGTCCTTGCCTCACCTCGCTGGGCTGCATTGCTGGGAACCGCGACTTTGCAAGCTACTCCGGCCCCTGTGCACTTCCGGCGGAAATCCTTCGTGCACAGCCAAGCCTGGGTCCACGGCACTCTAACCTGCATTGCACGACTTTCTAAGTTGGTCTCCGGCGACGTGGGACTCCTTTGTGCAACTTCGGCGAGCACCGTTTCACGCATCCTCGTAGTGCCTGTTTCTGGCACTTCTCCGGGTGCTACCTGCTTCAGTGAGGGCTCTTTGTCTTGCTCGACGTCCCCTCTCTCTGCAGGTCCAATTTGCGACCTTCTGGTCCCTCCTGGGCCCCAGCAGCGTCCAAAAACGCCAAACGCACGATTTGCGTGTAGCAAGGTTTGTTGGCGTCCATCCGGCGGGAAAACACTTCTGCACGACTCTCCAAGGCGTGGGGAATCCATCCTCCAAAGGGGAAGTCTCTAGCCCTTGTCGTTCCTGCAGTATTCACAGTTCTTCAGCCTAGTAAGAGCTTCTTTGCACCAACCGCTGGCATTTCTTGGGCATCTGCCCATCTCCGAGTTGCTTGTGACTTTTGGACTTGGTCCCCTTGTTCCACAGGTACCCTCAGTCAGGAATCCATCGTTGTTGCATTGCTGATTTGTGTTTTCCTTGCATTTTCCCTCTAACACGACTATTTTGTCCTTAGGGGAACTTTAGTGCACTTTGCACTCACTTTTCAGGGTCTTGGGGAGGGTTATTTTTCTAACTCTCACTATTTTCTAATAGTCCCAGCGACCCTCTACAAGGTCACATAGGCTTGGGGTCCATTCGTGGTTCACATTCCACTTTTGGAGTATATGGTTTGTGTTGCCCCTATCCCTATGTTTCCCCATTGCATCCTATTGTAACTATACATTGTTTGCACTGTTTTCTAAGACTATACTGCATATTTTTGCTATTGTGTATATATATCTTGTGTATATTTCCTATCCTCTCACTGAGGGTACACTCTAAGATACTTTGGCATATTGTCATAAAAATAAAGTACCTTTATTTTTAGTATAACTGTGTATTGTGTTTTCTTATGATATTGTGCATATGACACTAAGTGGTACTGTAGTAGCTTCACACGTCTCCTAGTTCAGCCTAAGCTGCTCTGCTAAGCTACCATTATCTATCAGCCTAAGCTGCTAGACACCCTATACACTAATAAGGGATAACTGGGCCTGGTGCAAGGTGCAAGTACCCCTTGGTACTCACTACAAGCCAGTCCAGCCTCCTACATTGGTTGTGCAGCGGTGGGATAAGTGCTTGAGACTACTTATCACTCTTGTCATTGTACTTTTCATAAGAGAAAAATATACAAAACAAGGTCAGTGTATATACACATAGCCAAAAAGTTTTGCATTTCCTCTTTTCACTCTTTTCTAAGTGCTGAAAAGTACTTCTAAAACTTTCAAAAAGTTCTTAAAAGTTTAAAAAGTTTTTTCTGTCTTTCCAAAAAGTTCTGAAAACTTTTTTCTCTTTTTCTATCACTTTAACTCTCTCTAAAAAATGTCTGGCACAGGCCAAAATGTTGAACTGTCCAAACTTGCATATGATCACCTTAGCTGGAAAGGAGCAAGGAGTCTCTGCATAGAGAGAGGTTTGAGTGTAGGGAAGAATCCTTCTTTAGAACTGTTAATTAATATGCTTAGAGTACAGGATAAGGCCATAAGTGCCCAATCTGTAGAAAAAGTAGCTAATGGTTCTCAATCTGATCCAGGGACTCCCCCAGGAAAAGGTTCAGGAAAGAAAATTCTCAGCCTGCCCATTACTAGACAGTCTAGCATAGTTGGTACAGAGGTTGAATCACACCATACTAATGGTGTGCTCTCACATTATACTGGTAGCCAAGCTGTTAGGGTGCCCTCTGTAAGGGACAGGTCTCCTTCTGTTCATTCCCATCATACCTCTGTATCTAGAAATGTCCCTCCCACCCACCCTGATGACAGATTGTTAGAAAGGGAGCTCAATAGATTGAGAGTGGAACAAACCAGACTGAAGCTCAAGAAGCAACAGCTGGATTTGGATAGACAGTCTTTAGAATTAGAGAAGGAAAGACAGAAGTTGGGTTTAGATACCCATGGTGGCAGCAGCAGTATTCCCCATAGTCATCCTGCAAAAGAGCATGATTCCAGGAATCTGCACAAGATAGTTCCCCCTTATAAGGAGGGGGATGACATTAACAAGTGGTTTGCTGCACTTGAGAGGGCCTGTGCTGTACAGGATGTCCCTCAAAGGCAGTGGGCTGCTATCCTATGGCTATCATTTAGTGGAAAAGGTAGGGATAGGCTCCTTACAGTGAAAGAAAATGATGCCAATAATTTTACAGTTCTTAAGAATGCACTCCTGGATGGTTATGGCTTAACCACTGAACAATACAGGATAAAGTTCAGAGAGACCAAAAAGGAGTCTTCACAAGACTGGGTTGATTTCATTGACCATTCAGTGAAGGCCTTGGAGGGGTGGTTACATGGCAGTAAAGTTACTGATTATGAAAGCCTGTATAACACAATCCTGAGAGAGCATATACTTAATAATTGTGTGTCTGATTTGTTGCACCAGTACCTGGTAGACTCTGATCTGACCTCTCCCCAAGAATTGGGAAAGAAGGCAGACAAATGGGTCAGAACAAGGGTGAACAGAAAAGTTCATACAGGGGGTGACAAAGATGGCAATAAGAAGAAAGATGGTGAAAAATCTCAAGATAAGCATGGGGATAAGGGTAAAACCAAACATCCCACTTCAAATCTTAAACACTCTTCAGAGGGTGGGGATAAAACAAATTCTTCCTCTTCTTCCCAACCTGCACACATTAAAAAGCCTTGGTGCTTTGTGTGTAAAAATAGAGGCCATAGGCCAGGGGATAAGTCCTGTCCAGGTAAACCCCCTGAGCCTACCACCACTAATACATCAAGCTCTAGTGCCCCTAGCAGTAGTGGTACTAGTGGTGGGACTGCTGGCAACAGTCAAGCAAAGGGTGTAGTTGGGTTCACTTATGGGTCCATAGTGGAAACTGATGTCATCAGTCCCAAGACAGTTTCTGTCACACCTAGTGGCATTGGCCTTGCCACACTGGCTGCTTGTCCCCTTACAATGGATAAGTACAGGCAGACAGTTTCAATAAATGGTGTTGAGGCCTTGGCCTACAGGGACACAGGTGCCAGTTTCACTTTGGTGACTGAAAACCTAGTGCCTCCTGAACAACACATCATTGGACAACAGTATAAAATTATTGATGTCCATAACTCCACTAAGTTTCTTCCCTTAGCTATAATTCAGTTTAGTTGGGGTGGAGTTACTGGCCCTAAGCAGGTGGTGGTATCACCTAGCTTACCTGTAGACTGTCTCTTAGGTAATGACCTAGAGGCCTCAGGTTGGGCTGATGTAGAGTTTTATGCCCATGCAGCCATGCTGGGCATCCCTGAGGAATTGTTCCCTCTCATTTCAAGTGAAATGAAAAAGCAAAGGAGAGAAGGCCTGAAAACTCAGGATCCCTCTCCATCAACAGGTAAAAAGGGTATCACAGTATCCCCTAACCACCCTACCATTCAGGATACCATTCCTGTGGTGGGAGAAACCTCTCCTGGGGTGGCACCTGTTCCAAGGGAATCATCAGTTGGCAAAACTGTACTCCCTGAGGTGGAAGTACCTCTCTGTGGGATAACTAACATTGGTGAGAAAAAGAGCACCATTTTAGTTAACATGGAGCATCCCTCCAACCCTCCCAGAGAAACTTTAGTGCAGAAACCCTGTACTGCCTCACAACACTTAGGACAGCATCCCTGCCCTAGTGTGGAGCTCATAGGACAGCATCCCTGCCCTGCTCCAACTCAAGAGAAACAGCATCCCTGTTCTCTCTTCCAGCCAAATGGACAACGTTTTTGCCCAGCTATGCCTTTACTGAGACAGCATCCCTGTCTGGCATTTCCATCATTACAAATAGGTTCAGTGGATAATTCCCACTGCTCTCAACTAAAACTTACTGATAGAAACTCTGAAAATACATCTTCACATTGTTGGTTAGCTAAAAAACTTCAAACAGGGTGGTTTACATCCCCACAGGGAAGTAACCATATAGTGGATGATAAAGGGAGTAACCAGTCTATTGCAGAGCTACTCTCTACTTATCACCACTTAGACAATAAAGTCTCAACTGGCCAAGGTTAGCCTTATTGTCCTTCGTTTGGGGGGGGGTTGTGTGAGAAGGTAGCCTCTTTCTAGCCTTGTTACCCCCACTTTTGGCCTGTTTGTGAGTGTATGTCAGGGTTTTGTCACTGTTTTCACTGTCTCACTGGGATCCTGATAGCCAGGCCTCAGTGCTCATAGTGAAAACACTATGTTTTCAGTATGTTTGTTATGTGTCACTGGGATCCTGCTGGTCAGGACCCCAGTGCTCATAAGTTTGTGGCTTATATGTATGTGTCACTGGGACCCTGTCACACAGGGCCCCAGTGCTCATAGGTGTGCATGTATATGTTCCCTGTGTGGTGCCTAACTGTCTCACTGAGGCTCTGCTAACCAGAACCTCAGTGGTTATGCTCTCTCATTACTTCCAAATTGTCACTGACAGGCTAGTGACCATTTTTACCAATTTACATTGGCTTACTGGAACACCCTTATAATTCCCTAGTATATGGTACTGAGGTACCCAGGGTATTGGGGTTCCAGGAGATCCCTGTGGGCTGCAGCATTTCTTTTGCCACCCATAGGGAGCTCTGACAATTCTTACACAGGCCTGCCACTGCAGCCTGAGTGAAATAACGTCCACGTTATTTCACAGCCATTTTACACTGCACTTAAGTAACTTATAAGTCACCTATATGTCTAACCTTTACCTGGTAAAGGTTAGGTGCAAAGTTACTTAGTGTGAGGGCACCCTGGCACTAGCCAAGGTGCCCCCACATTGTTCAGAGCCAATTCCCTGAACTTTGTGAGTGTGGGGACACCATTACACGCGTGCACTACATATAGGTCACTACCTATATGTAGCTTCACCATGGTAACTCCGAATATGGCCATGTAACATGTCTATGATCATGGAATTGCCCCCTCTATGCCATCCTGGCATTGTTGGTACAATTCCATGATCCCAGTGGTCTGTAGCACAGACCCTGGTACTGCCAAACTGCCCTTCCTGGGGTTTCACTGCAGCTGCTGCTGCTGCCAACCCCTCAGACAGGCATCTGCCCTCCTGGGGTCCAGCCAGGCCTGGCCCAGGATGGCAGAACAAAGAACTTCCTCTGAGAGAGGGTGTGACACCCTCTCCCTTTGGAAAATGGTGTGAAGGCAGGGGAGGAGTAGCCTCCCCCAGCCTCTGGAAATGCTTTGTTGGGCACAGAGGTGCCCAATTCTGCATAAGCCAGTCTACACCGGTTCAGGGACCCCTTAGCCCCTGCTCTGGCACGAAACTGGACAAAGGAAAGGGGAGTGACCACTCCCCTGACCTGCACCTCCCCTGGGAGGTGTCCAGAGCTCCTCCAGTGTGCTCCAGACCTCTGCCATCTTGGAAACAGAGGTGCTGCTGGCACACTGGACTGCTCTGAGTGGCCAGTGCCACCAGGTGACGTCAGAGACTCCTTGTGATAGGCTCCTTCAGGTGTTAGTAGCCTTTCCTCTCTCCTAGGTAGCCAAACCCTCTTTTCTGGCTATTTAGGGTCTCTGTCTCTGGGGAAACTTCAGATAACGAATGCATGAGCTCAGCCGAGTTCCTCTGCATCTCCCTCTTCACCTTCTGATAAGGAATCGACCTCGGACCGTGCTGGAAGCCTGCAAACCTGCAACATAGTAGCAAAGACGACTACTGCAACTCTGTAACGCTGATCCTGCCGCCTTCTCGACTGTTTTCCTGCTTGTGCATGCTGTGGGGGTAGTCTGCCTCCTCTCTGCACCAGAAGCTCCGAAGAAATCTCCCGTGGGTCGACGGAATCTTCCCCCTGCAACCGCAGGCACCAAAAAGCTGCATCTCCGGTCCCTTGGGTCTCCTCTCAGCACGACGAGCGAGGTCCCTCGAATCCAGCGACACCGTCCAAGTGACCCCCACAGTCCAGTGACTCTTCAGCCCAAGTTTGGTGGAGGTAAGTCCTTGCCTCACCTCGCTGGGCTGCATTGCTGGGAACCGCGACTTTGCAAGCTACTCCGGCCCCTGTGCACTTCCGGCGGAAATCCTTCGTGCACAGCCAAGCCTGGGTCCACGGCACTCTAACCTGCATTGCACGACTTTCTAAGTTGGTCTCCGGCGACGTGGGACTCCTTTGTGCAACTTCGGCGAGCACCGTTTCACGCATCCTCGTAGTGCCTGTTTCTGGCACTTCTCCGGGTGCTACCTGCTTTAGTGAGGGCTCTTTGTCTTGCTCGACGTCCCCTCTCTCTGCAGGTCCAATTTGCGACCTTCTGGTCCCTCCTGGGCCCCAGCAGCGTCCAAAAACGCCAAACGCACGATTTGCGTGTAGCAAGGTTTGTTGGCGTCCATCCGGCGGGAAAACACTTCTGCACGACTCTCCAAGGCGTGGGGAATCCATCCTCCAAAGGGGAAGTCTCTAGCCCTTGTCGTTCCTGCAGTATTCACAGTTCTTCAGCCTAGTAAGAGCTTCTTTGCACCAACCGCTGGCATTTCTTGGGCATCTGCCCATCTCCGAGTTGCTTGTGACTTTTGGACTTGGTCCCCTTGTTCCACAGGTACCCTCAGTTAGGAATCCATCGTTGTTGCATTGCTGATTTGTGTTTTCCTTGCATTTTCCCTCTAACACGACTATTTTGTCCTTAGGGGAACTTTAGTGCACTTTGCACTCACTTTTCAGGGTCTTGGGGAGGGTTATTTTTCTAACTCTCACTATTTTCTAATAGTCCCAGCGACCCTCTACAAGGTCACATAGGCTTGGGGTCCATTCGTGGTTCACATTCCACTTTTGGAGTATATGGTTTGTGTTGCCCCTATCCCTATGTTTCCCCATTGCATCCTATTGTAACTATACATTGTTTGCACTGTTTTCTAAGACTATACTGCATATTTTTGCTATTGTGTATATATATCTTGTGTATATTTCCTATCCTCTCACTGAGGGTACACTCTAAGATACTTTGGCATATTGTCATAAAAATAAAGTACCTTTATTTTTAGTATAACTGTGTATTGTGTTTTCTTATGATATTGTGCATATGACACTAAGTGGTACTGTAGTAGCTTCACACGTCTCCTAGTTCAGCCTAAGCTGCTCTGCTAAGCTACCATTATCTATCAGCCTAAGCTGCTAGACACCCTATACACTAATAAGGGATAACTGGGCCTGGTGCAAGGTGCAAGTACCCCTTGGTACTCACTACAAGCCAGTCCAGCCTCCTACAGGGTTGTGTAGGAAAGTACCATCTTGCCTGGCATGTTACCCCCATTTTTCACTGTATATATGTTGTTTTAGTTGTATGTGTCACTGGGACCCTGGTAACCCAGGGCCCCAGTGCTCATAATTGTGCCTGAATGTGTTACCTGTGTAGTGACTAACTGTCTCACTGAGGCTCTGCTAATCAGAACCTCAGTGGTTATGCTCTCTCATTTCTTTCCAAATTGTCACTAACAGGCTAGTGACCATTTTTACCAATTTACATTGGCTTACTGGAACACCCTTATAATTCCCTAGTATATGGTACTGAGGTACCCAGGGTATTGGGGTTCCAGGAGATCCCTATGGGCTGCAGCATTTCTTTTGCCACCCATAGGGAGCTCTGACAATTCTTACACAGGCCTGCCACTGCAGCCTGAGTGAAATAACGTCCACGTTATTTCACAGCCATTTTACACTGCACTTAAGTAACTTATAAGTCACCTATATGTCTAACCTTTACCTGGTAAAGGTTAGGTGCAAAGTTACTTAGTGTGAGGGCACCCTGGCACTAGCCAAGGTGCCCCCACATTGTTCAGAGCCAATTCACTGAACTTTGTGAGTGCGGGGACACCATTACACGCGTGCACTACATATAGGTCACTACCTATATGTAGCTTCACCATGGTAACTCCGAATATGGCCATGTAACATGTCTATGATCATGGAATTGCCCCCTCTATGCCATCCTGGCATTGTTGGTACAATTCCATGATCCCAGTGGTCTGTAGCACAGACCCTGGTACTGCCAGACTGCCCTTCCTGGGGTTTCACTGCAGCTGCTGCTGCTGCCAACCCCTCAGACAGGCAGCTGCCCTCCTGGGGTCCAGCCAGGCCTGGCCCAGGATGGCAGAACAAAGAACTTCCTCTGAGAGAGGGTGTGACACCCTCTCCCTTTGGAAAATGGTGTGAAGGCAGGGGAGGAGTAGCCTCCCCCAGCCTCTGGAAATGCTTTGTTGGGCATAGATGTGCCCAATTCTGCATAAGCCAGTCTACACCGGTTCAGGGACCCCTTAGCCCCTGCTCTGGCGCGAAACTGGACAAAGGAAAGGGGAGTGACCACTCCCCTGACCTGCACCTCCCCTGGGAGGTGTCCAGAGCTCCTCCAGTGTGCTCCAGACCTCTGCCATCTTGGAAACAGAGGTGCTGCTGGCACACTGGACTGCTCTGAGTGGTCAGTGCCACCAGGTGACGTCAGAGACTCCTTGTGATAGGCTCCTTCAGGTGTTAGTAGCCTTTCCTCTCTCCTAGGTAGCCAAACCCTCTTTTCTGGCTATTTAGGGTCTCTGTCTCTGGGGAAACTTTAGATAACGAATGCATGAGCTCAGCCGAGTTCCTCTGCATCTCTCTCTTCACCTTCTGATAAGGAAACAACCGCTGACCGCGCTGGAAGCCTGCAAACCTGCAACATAGTAGCAAAGACGACTACTGCAACTCTGTAACGCTGATCCTGCCGCCTTCTCGACTGTTTTCCTGCTTGTGCATGCTGTGGGGGTAGCCTGCCTCCTCTCTGCACCAGAAGCTCCGAAGAAATCTCCCGTGGGTCGACGGAATCTTCCCCCTGCAACCGCAGGCACCAAAAAGCTGCATTACCGGTCCCTTGGGTCTCCTCTCAGCACGACGAGCGAGGTCCCTCGAATCCAGCGACTCTGTCCAAGTGACCCCCACAGTCCAGTGACTCTTCAGTCCAAGTTTGGTGGAGGTAAGTCCTTGCCTCACCTCGCTGGGCTGCATTGCTGGGAACCGCGACTTTGCAGCTACTCCGGCCCCTGTGCACTTCCGGCGGAAATCCTTTGTGCACAGCCAAGCCTGGGTCCACGGCACTCTAACCTGCATTGCACGACTTTCTAAGTTGGTCTCCGGCGACGTGGGACTCCTTTGTGCAACTTCGGCGAGCACCGTTTCACGCATCCTCGTAGTGCCTGTTTCTGGCACTTCTCCGGGTGCTACCTGCTTCAGTGAGAGCTCTTTGTCTTGCTCGACGTCCCCTCTCTCTGCAGGTCCAATATGCGACCTCCTGGTCCCTCCTGGGCCCCAGCAGCGTCCAAAAACGCCAAACGCACGATTTGCGTGTAGCAAAGCTTGTTGGCGTCCTTCCGGCGGGAAAACACTTCTGCACGACTCTCCAAGGCGAGAGGGATCCTTCCACCAAAGGGGAAGTCTCTAGCCTATTTCGTTCCTGCAGAAACCTCAGCTTCTTCTGTCCAGTCGAAGCTTCTTTGCACCCGCAGCTGGCATTTCCTGGGCATCTGCCCATCTCCGACTTGCTTGTGACTTTTGGACTTGGTCCCCTTGTTCCACAGGTACCCTAGATTGGAAATCCACAGTTGTTGCATTGCTGGTTTGTGTCTTTCCTGCATTATTCCTCTAACACGACTACTTTGTCCTTAGGGGAACTTTAGTGCACTTTGCACTCACTTTTCAGGGTCTTGGGGAGGGTTATTTTTCTAACTCTCACTATTTTCTAATAGTCCCAGCGACCCTCTACAAGGTCACATAGGTTTGGGGTCCATTCGTGGTTCGCATTCCACTTCTGGAGTATATGGTTTGTGTTGCCCCTATCCCTATGTTTCCCCATTGCATCCTATTGTAACTATACATTGTTTGCACTGTTTTCTAAGACTATACTGCATATTTTTGCTATTGTGTATATATATCTTGTGTATATTTCCTATCCTCTCACTGAGGGTACACTCTAAGATACTTTGGCATATTGTCATAAAAATAAAGTACCTTTATTTTTAGTATAACTGTGTATTGTGTTTTCTTATGATATTGTGCATATGACACTAAGTGGTACTGTAGTAGCTTCACACGTCTCCTAGTTCAGCCTAAGCTGCTCTGCTAAGCTACCATTATCTATCAGCCAAAGCTGCTAGACACCCTATACACTAATAAGGGATAACTGGGCCTGGTGCAAGGTGCAAGTACCCCTTGGTACTCACTACAAGCCAGTCCAGCCTCCTACAAGCGGGCACTGGGCATTCTCTTGAGTTGCAAACAGATCTATTTGTGGATATCCCCACATCCGAAAGATATACAGAACTAGATCTGGATGAAGACGCCACTCGTGATCGACCGAGCTGCGTCGACTGAGAATGTCTGCACGCACATTCAGGACTCCGGCCAAATGATTTGCAATCAAGCAGATCTTGTGGTCCTAAAGCCAGGACCTGAGCCGAAGAGCTTCTCAGCAGAGAAGATACAACCCCACTCCTCCCTGTTTGTTTATATACCACATCGCGGTCGTGTTGTCCGTTAGAACCTGGACTGACTGACCGCGAATGGAAGGGAGGAAGACCTTGAGTGCCAGCCGTACTGCCCGCAATTCTAACAGATTGATGTGTAATTTCTGTTCTACTGGAGACCAAAGGCCTTTGATCTCCAGGTCCCCCAGATGAGCTCCCCACCCTAGAGTGGAAGCATCCGTTACCACTGAGGCCACTGGTGGGGGTAGCGAGAACGGCCTTCCTTGAGACAGGTTGTCGACCGCTGCCCACCATTGAAGATCCACTGCAGTGTCTCTGGAGATCTTTATCGAGTCCTCGAGATCCCCTTTGTGCTGAAACCACTGCCTGCGGACGCACCACTGGAGAGCCCTCATGTGCCAGCGTGCATGAGTGACCAACAGTATGCAAAAAGCAAACAGACCAAGCAGACGAAGGACTTTGAGGATTGGAACTCCCGCTCCATTTCGAAACATTGGAATCAAAGCCTGTATGTCCTGAACCCGCTGTGGCGGAGGAAAGGCCCGATTCAATGTCGTGTCCAATACTGCCCCTATGAACAGGAGGCATTGAGAGGGCTCCAGGTGAGACTTGGGTACATTGACTGAAAACCCCAGGTCGTACAACAATTAAGTCGTCGACTGGAGATGGCACCGCACGAGCTCTGGAGTATTGGCTTTGATCAACCAATCGTCCAGATAGGGAAACACAGTGATCCCCTTTCTTCTGAGCTCTGCCGCTACCCCCGCCATCACCTTCGTGAAGACTCGAGGTGCTGAAGTAAGACCAAACGGGAGGACCGCAAACTGATAATGTTGCGTACCCACCACAAAACGGAGATACTTCCTGTGAGATCTGAGGATCGGAATATGAAAATACGCGTCCTGCAAATCGATCGACACCATCCAGTCCCCTTCGTTCAACGCCAAAAGAACCTGTGAGAGGGTCAGCATTTTGAACTTTTCCTGTTTGAGGAACCAATTCAAAATCCTTAAGTCTAAAATCGGTCTTAGCCGACCATCCTTTTTGGGAATCAGAAAGTATCTTGAATAGCACCCCTGACCCCTCTCTTGCTCGGGAACCAACTCTATTGCACCTTTTTGTAATAGGGATAATACCTCCTGCTGTAACAGGAGAAGATGATCTTCCGAACAGAAGGATGGGCGGGGAGGGAGGGTGTGAGGTAATTCTCGAAAGGGAAGAGCGTACCCCTTCTTCACAATGTCGATGACCCAGGAGTCTGATGTTATGACCTCCCACATTGGAAGAAAAAGGAAAAGTCTCCCCCCTACTGGAGACTAATGGACAGGCAATGGTGGAGGACTACGGCTGCTTTCTTTGCTGCACCCCTCCCGAGGAAGAGGAAGAGGCAGAGTGCTGCAAGGTGGCTCCTCTCGTACGGACTCTGCCCCTGCCCCTGAAGGATCTGTAAGGCAGGGTAGAAGCAGTTTGTTGTGGTCCTTGCAGTCTTCCTCGAAAGGAACCACGACCAAAACCTTTAAATCTGCTAAAGCCTCTAAAGGTGGATGAGGCCGACGTCTGGAGTCCCAAGGATCTAGCTGTTGCTCCGCTCTCTTTAAAGCGTTCTAAGGCAGAGTCAGCCTTAGAACCGAAGAGCCTTTCCCCATCAAATGGGAGATCCAGGAGCGTAGCCTGCACGTCCGTTGAGAAGCCAGATGATCTGAGCCAAGACTGCCTTCTAGAGACTATGGTTGTTCCCATAGCCCTAGCCACCGAGTCCGAAGTGTCCAAACCAGACTGGATGACTTGCGTCGCAGCCACTTGAGCATCCGAAAAGAGTTGCAGCACCTCCTGTGATACATTAGGATGGCCCTTTGTCTCTTCCATAAGGGCATGTATATAACGTGCCAGTATACATGTGGCGTTAGAAGATTTCAGAGCCATACCACACGATGAAAAAGTCTTTTTAGCAATATGGTCCATCTTTTTCGACTCTCTATCAGCAGGAACCCCAGGAAACAAGCCAGGAGAGGATCTGGAGGAAGTTGATGCTTGGACTACAAGGCTCTCCGGAGTTGGTTGCCTGGAGAGAAACACCGGATCCCCAGACGCCGTCCTGTAACGCCGAGCCACCGCCCTGTTGACTGCAGCGGTGGATACAGGCTTCATCCAAATATCCTATTTAGGATCCAGCAGAGCCTCATTGAATGGAAGAAGAGGCTCAGCAGAAGCAGATGTTGGATGGAGGACCTCAGTCAGCAAATTTCTCTTAACCTCTGCGGTGGGAAGAGTAATATACAAAAAGTCTGCAGCTTTACGAATAACCTTATGGAACGTAGTTGCCTCCTCTGTGATCTCTCCAGGAGAAGCTAGATCCCACTCCGGGGTAGTGTCCAGGCCGCTAGCTGAGTCTAGACCCTGGAAGTCACTTGAGGGCTCAACAACTTCTCTTTCCTCCAGGTGTTGCCTTGCGTACTCTTCTTCTTCCAAGAGACGGAGGGCCAGACGCCTTGATCTAAGTCTGGACTCCAAGCCTGGAGTCGACAAGGCGTCAGCCGACGCCGAAGACCTCCGTCGGCGCCGAGCCTCGGATCCGTCCAAAGCCAGAGGCTCCGGCTCCACAGCGATCCTAGACGTCGATGGGATCCGAGGCGAATCCACCGGCGCCGTAACAGGTGTAGCCATCGGCGCCGCTTCAGACGCAGTAGACATAAACAGGGTAAACGGCGCCGACTTGAAAGACGCTGGAACACCCAAATCATAGGCCAAAGGACCAGACGGACCTGCGTGACTTCCACCCGGCACCATGGAAGCAAAGATGTTAAACATAGCGTTCAAAAACGCTGCAGGATCCGATCCCGGAGTCGGGAAAGCCGGGTACTGTTGTTGCTGCACCGGCACCGGCAAAGCTGCCAAAGAGGGTCCGGGTAACTCCTGGCTAGGAGAACCTTCAGGCCTCTGGAGAGGCTCGACCTCAAAGACCGACCCGGGTGACGTCGGGGTCGTCGGAGGAGGAGGGGTGACGGTCGGGCTTATCTCCCACGTCGGACAACGCCGAGCCGACGGAGAAGCCGATCTAGACCTGGACCAACCCTTGCTCGATCAGCGCCGAGATCCATGACGGCGCCGAGAGCCACTATGATGGTGGCGAGACCTCGAGGATCTCGACGAAGACTCCCTCCTATGACGCCTCTCTTTCTTCTTCTTGGACCGAGCCAAGAATAACTTCGCCTCTCTTTCTTTGAGCGCCTTAGGGTTCATGCGCTGGCACGAACCGCATGCCTCGACCTCATGATCTGAACTAAGGCACCAGAGGCAGTTATCGTGGGGGTCGGTAACCAACATCCGACCCCCGCATTGGTTACAAGGTTTAAAGCTGGATTTTCTGGGCTGCGACATCGTAACCGTCAGTTGGTAACAGTAGCTCCCTGTGAGCCTCGAAGAAACAACCGTTATTCTGGCACTGAAAAAAGGGAACTGACGTCTGCAGATCGACGAGGGCTTCTTATTGCCTGGAGAACGTCATGTGGAGTCGCGTGGAGTCGGGCGATTGTGACGTCATCTTTGATGTGCAGAGCTAGAAGAAATTTCCGTTGAGGCTGGCGCGAGGGGAGAATTCTTTTGGTGAGGAATCCACAGGTAGGTGTATCCATCAGAATTCAGTTTTTAGGTGGCACCCCTGAACCCTAGAACTCAGATTCCTCAAGACCTAAGAAGAGCTGGACACTACGGAGTCACATCAGCAGAGAAGACTGCAGACACCAACTGTCTTGGCCCTAGCCCTACCAGCCTGTCTGCAGCCCTCAAAGATCCTGCACCAAAAGACGACCCATCCTGCAGCCCAGCGACCTCCAAAGCTTTGGGAGGACTGCCTTCCTTTGTTAAAGATCAAGATCTCCTGAGAACAGCAGACCTGTTCAAGAAGAAACCAACTCTAAAAGAAACAGAACTCTGCCATGAGGAACTGGTAAATCACCTCTAGACCCACCTCTGAACCCGATGCCCAAGGTCCATGTCCATGTGGCCCACCGGTCCTGTGAAGTTTCATCAGCGATTTTGAGGCTGAGTCCACTGTGGGCTGATCCCTGCCAGATTCTGCTTCAAAGCCTGCAGCCTCAAATGAAAGAATCCCCCTGAACGCAACCTCCCCGGTAAGCTACTTCCAATGCCAAAGGACACCCCTGCACCCAGAGCCCCTGAGCCTTGGGGACCTGGACCGTCGGTGTCCCTACATCCCCAATCATCAGAACTTACCTGGGCAGCTGTGGGCATTCTTCATTCAGCCTCCTGGCCCGAGCCTGCAGCCTTTTTCCAAAACTAATCTACCCCGTTGATTTGCTTTGGGTGCCCAAAGCTGTGCTAGCACTCTGCACCCTGCTGCCCCTGTGCTGCAATGGGTGTAAGTTTGATGCTGTCTCGTGGCCCCCTTGTGCTTACCTCAACCCTAGGAGATCGACCCCTGACATCACTTTACTCACATGTGAGCAGCGCATCTGTGTTCACCCAAAGTCTCCATTGGTTAACATTGTGCACAACTCCAAATGTGACCCCTGTGTCACGGTGGGCGCACTCTTGGCACTGATTTGAACCTTGCCTGGTGTTGACCTAGAACCCTGAAGATTGGGTTTGTAAGTCACATACTTACAAGCAAAACTGCATTCTTGTTTTCCTACCGTAAGTTAACATTGCGGAACTGAAAAATTGCACTAAGTGTTGATTTTTGAAACTGCAAAGTATTTATGCTACTAAATCTACTTATGTGAATAATTAAGTTCTTGAGTTCGTAACATATATAAAAAGAAATTTCATTTTTCTAAATTGGTCTCTGATTTATTCTTTTAAATGTGTGTCTCATTTATTAGGTCGAGCGTAAGCATTCAACCTCATGTAGACTTTTAGTATACTTCTTATGGCTTAAAGCGATTTTATTTGTTGCTTGCAGTGTCTGTTAAAAATTCTTGCTTCCTAGTGGTCAGTTCTGCCTTTTTCTCCCTCCTTTTTCTGTTTCAGAGCAGTTACCAACTACTGTAGTATTCCACTTTGGGTTCTTTATCTGTTGGTGTGACAAACTATTTTTGTTATGTCTTTGGTGCTCTCTTTTCACTGTGGGTGTTTTAAAGCTGGTAGCTGCCTACGTTTTATTGCAGCATTCCGTTCTTCCCACCTCCTCCCAAGTCCCTGACATTTGTTTTGGCTTTATTCCACTTCTGTCCTCGTTTATCCCTCGCTCCTAAAATAAGCTTATTTTACAAAATAAACACCCGGTCGTTTAGCTCACTGCTCACGAAAGCCACAATATGCCCTCTCTGGTAGAATGTAGCTAACCTAGAAGCAATGATGTGACACTTGCTTAGCCTTGCACATCTCTCTCCAGGGCCACTCCCAGCCAGCACTCAGGATATCATGGGGCATTGCTTATCTCCTTTACTGGGACCATAAATCTCCTCAGGCTGCTCTGCTATTGTTAACTTCATTAGAGCTTTGTTGAAATGTGAGGCAAGAACTCTTACAAAACTTTTATTTCTGTTAAAATAAAAATTAAATTATTTTCCAGCCTTATTTTCCAATTTCTGTTCAGACGTTTACACAACTTGAGGTAGTACAGTCATCTTCTTGTCTCGTCTCAAGGACTTATGATTTCTGATGGCAGTAGCTGCCAGTTACCACCAAAACATGGCACGAAAAGACAAAGGCCCTCATTACAACCCTGGTGGTCGGGGATAAAGCGGGGGTAATACTGCCAACAGGCTGGAGGTAAATACCGCCAAATTATGACCACTGCGGTGAGAACTCTAGGCAGAAGTCAATGTTCTCCCCACTGTATTATGACAGCCCAATTCGCCACCTTTTCTGGGGCGGTACCAACAACATCAAAAGTTTGGCGGAAACTGCACAGAAGGAAAACGACTCACCATTGGAGACTCAAGGAAGAACCATGCCACCATGGAGCCCGAACTGCAGATCTTCCAAATGCTCTTCTAAGTCCTGCTCCACCTCGAACACCAATGACGGCAAAGACGACCACGGTGAGTACAATCACCTAGCACACCGGGGAGGGGGGAGGAAAAAGAGAGTGACACACACACGAAACACGCCCACCCCCAACACCATACACACAAGCAGATGCAGTAACATAATGTAGGAGGCTGGCCTGGCTTATACTGGGTGCCTGATGGTACTTACACCTTGTGCCAGGTCGAGTTATCCCTTGTTAGTAGATTAATAGTGTTCTAGCAGCTTAGGCTGATAGAGGTACTATAGCAGAGCAGTTAGGCTAAACTAGGAGACATGCAAAGCTCCTACTATACCACTTATATCATACAGGGAGTGCAGAATTATTAGGCAAATGAGTATTTTGACCACATCATCCTCTTTATGCATGTTGTCTTACTCCAAGCTGTATAGGCTCGAAAGCCTACTACCAATTAAGCATATTAGGTGATGTGCATCTCTGTAATGAGAAGGGGTGTGGTCTAATGACATCAACACCCTATATCAGGTGTGCATAATTATTAGGCAACTTCCTTTCCTTTGGCAAAATGGGTCAAAAGAAGGACTTGACAGGCTCCGAAAAGTCAAAAATAGTGAGATATCTTGCAGAGGGATGCAGCACTCTTAAAATTGCAAAGCTTCTGAAGCGTGATCATCGAACAATCAAGCGTTTCATTCAAAATAGTCAACAGGGTCGCAAGAAGCGTGTGGAAAAACCAAGGCGCAAAATAACTGCCCATGAACTGAGAAAAGTCAAGCGTGCAGCTGCCACGATGCCACTTGCCACCAGTTTGGCCATATTTCAGAGCTGCAACATCACTGGAGTGCCCAAAAGCACAAGGTGTGCAATACTCAGAGACATGGCCAAGGTAAGAAAGGCTGAAAGACGACCACCACTGAACAAGACACACAAGCTGAAACGTCAAGACTGGGCCAATAAATATCTCAAGACTGATTTTTCTAAGGTTTTATGGACTGATGAAATGAGAGTGAGTCTTGATGGGCCAGATGGATGGGCCCGTGGCTGGATTGGTAAAGGGCAGAGAGCTCCAGTCCGACTCAGACGCCAGCAAGGTGGAGGTGGAGTACTGGTTTGGGCTGGTATCATCAAAGATGAGCTTGTGGGGCCTTTTCGGGTTGAGAATGGAGTCAAGCTCAACTCCCAGTCCTACTGCCAGTTCCTGGAAGACACCTTCTTCAAGCAGTGGTACAGGAAGAAGTCTGCATCCTTCAAGAAAAACATGATTTTCATGCAGGACAATGCTCCATCACACGCGTCCAAGTACTCCACAGCGTGGCTGGCAAGAAAGGGTATAAAAGAAGGAAATCTAATGACATGGCCTCCTTGTTCACCTGATCTGAACCCCATTGAGAACCTGTGGTCCATCATCAAATGTGAGATTTACAAGGAGGGAAAACAGTACACCTCTCTGAACAGTGTCTGGGAGGCTGTGGTTGCTGCTGCACGCAATGTTGATGGTGAACAGATCAAAACACTGACAGAATCCATGGATGGCAGGCTTTTGAGTGTCTGTAGGAGGCTGGACTGGCTTGTAGTGAGTACCAAGGGGTACTTGCACCTTGCACCAGGCCCAGTTATCTCTTATTAGTGTATAGGGTGTCTAGCAGCTTAGGCTGATAGATAATGGTAGCTTAGCTGAGCAGCTTAGGCTGAACTAGGAGACGTGTGAAGCTACCACAGTACCACTTAGTGTCATATGCACAATATCATAAGAAAACACAATACACAGTTATACTAAAAATAAAGGTACTTTATTTTTATGACAATATGCCAAAGTATCTTAGAGTGTACCCTCAGTGAGAGGATAGGAAACATACACAAGATATATATACACAATAGCAAAAATATGCAGTATAGTCTTAGAAAACAGTGCAAACAATGTATAGTTACAATAGGATGCAATGGGGAAACATAGGGATAGGGGCAACACAAACCATATACTCCAAAAGTGGAATGTGAACCACGAATGGACCCCAAACCTATGTGACCTTGTAGAGGGTCGCTGGGACTATTAGAAAATAGTGAGAGTTAGAAAAATAACCCTCCCCAAGACCCTGAAAAGTGAGTGCAAAGTGCACTAAAGTTCCCCTAAGGACAAAATAGTCGTGTTAGAGGAATAATGCAGGAAAGACACAAACCAGCAATGCAACAACTGTGGATTTCCAATCTAGGGTACCTGTGGAACAAGGGGACCAAGTCCAAAAGTCACAAGCAAGTCGGAGATGGGCAGATGCCCAGGAAATGCCAGCTGCGGGTGCAAAGAAGCTTCGACTGGACAGAAGAAGCTGAGGTTTCTGCAGGAACGAAAAGGGCTAGAGACTTCCTCTTTGGTGGACGGATCCCTCTCGCCTAGGAAAATCGTGCAGAAGTGTTTTCCCGCCGGAAGGACGCCAACAAGCCTTGCTACACGCAAATCGTGCGTTTGGCGTTTTTGGACGCTGCTGGGGCCCAGGAGGGACCAGGAGGTCGCAAATTGGACCTGAAGAGAGAGGGGACGTCAAGCAAGACAAAGAGCCCTCACTGAAGCAGGTAGCACCCGGAGAAGTGCCAGAAACAGGCACTACGAGGATGCGTGAAACGGTGCTCGCCGAAGTTGCACAAAGGAGTCCCACGTCGCCGGAGACCAACTTAGAAAGTCGTGCAATGCAGGTTAGAGTGCCGTGGACCCAGGCTTGGCTGTGCACAAAGGATTTCCGCCGGAAGTGCACAGGGGCCGGAGTAGCTGCAAAGTCGCGGTTCCCAGCAATGCAGCCCAGCGAGGTGAGGCAAGGACTTACCTCCACCAAACTTGGGCTGAAGAGTCACTGGACTGTGGGGGTCACCTGGACAGCGTCGCTGGATTCGAGGGACCTCGCTCGTCGTGCTGAGAGGAGACCCAAGGGACCGGAAATGCAGCTTTTTGGTGCCTGCGGTTGCAGGGGGAAGATTCCGTCGACCCACGGGAGATTTCTTCGGAGCTTCTGGTGCAGAGAGGAGGCAGGCTACCCCCACAGCATGCACAAGCAGGAAAACAGTCGAGAAGGCGGCAGGATCAGCGTTACAGAGTTGCAGTAGTCGTCTTTGCTACTATGTTGCAGGTTTGCAGGCTTCCAGCGCGGTCAGCGGTCGTTTCCTTATCAGAAGGTGAAGAGGGAGATGCAGAGGAACTCGGCTGAGCTCATGCATTCGTTATCTAAAGTTTCCCCAGAGACAGAGACCCTAAATAGCCAGAAAAGAGGGTTTGGCTACCTAGGAGAGAGGAAAGGCTACTAACACCTGAAGGAGCCTATCACAAGGAGTCTCTGACGTCACCTGGTGGCACTGACCACTCAGAGCAGTCCAGTGTGCCAGCAGCACCTCTGTTTCCAAGATGGCAGAGGTCTGGAGCACACTGGAGGAGCTCTGGACACCTCCCAGGGGAGGTGCAGGTCAGGGGAGTGGTCACTCCCCTTTCCTTTGTCCAGTTTCGCGCCAGAGCAGGGGCTAAGGGGTCCCTGAACCGGTGTAGACTGGCTTATGCAGAATTGGGCACATCTGTGCCTAACAAAGCATTTCCAGAGGCTGGGGGAGGCTACTCCTCCCCTGCCTTCACACCATTTTCCAAAGGGAGAGGGTGTCACACCCTCTCTCAGAGGAAGTTCTTTGTTCTGCCATCCTGGGCCAGGCCTGGCTGGACCCCAGGAGGGCAGCTGCCTGTCTGAGGGGTTGGCAGCAGCAGCAGCTGCAGTGAAACCCCAGGAAGGGCAGTCTGGCAGTACCAGGGTCTGTGCTACAGACCACTGGGATCATGGAATTGTACCAACAATGCCAGGATGGCATAGAGGGGGCAATTCCATGATCATAGACATGTTACATGGCCATATTCGGAGTTACCATGGTGAAGCTACATATAGATAGTGACCTATATGTAGTGCACGCGTGTAATGGTGTCCCCGCACTCACAAAGTTCAGTGAATTGGCTCTGAACAATGTGGGGGCACCTTGGCTAGTGCCAGGGTGCCCTCACACTAAGTAACTTTGCACCTAACCTTTACCAGGTAAAGGTTAGACATATAGGTGACTTATAAATTACTTAAGTGCAGTGTAAAATGGCTGTGAAATAACGTGGACGTTATTTCACTCAGGCTGCAGTGGCAGGCCTGTGTAAGAATTGTCAGAGCTCCCTATGGGTGGCAAAAGAAATGCTGCAGCCCATAGGGATCTCCTGGAACCCCAATACCCTGGGTACCTCAGTACCATATACTAGGGAATTATAAGGGTGTTCCAGTAAGCCAATGTAAATTGGTAAAAATGGTCACTAGCCTGTTAGTGACAATTTGGAAAGAAATGAGAGAGCATAACCACTGAGGTTCTGATTAGCAGAGCCTCAGTGAGACAGTTAGTCACTACACAGGTAACACATTCAGCCACACTTATGAGCACTGGGGCCCTGGGTTACCAGGGTCCCAGTGACACATACAACTAAAACAACATATATACAGTGAAAAATGGGGGTAACATGCCAGGCAAGATGGTACTTTCCTACACAACCCCCCCCCCCCAAACGAAGGACAATAAGACTAGCCATTACCTGATGAGTCTTCATTGTCTAAGTGGAAATATCTGGAGAGTCCATCTGCATTGGAGTGGCTACTCCCAGGTCTATGTTCCACTGTATAGTCCATCCCCTGTAGGGATATGGACCACCTCAACAATTTAGGATTTTCACCTTTCATTTGTTTTAGCCAAAGTAGAGGTTTGTGGTCTGTCTGAACAATGAAGTGAGTGCCAAACAGGTATGGCCTCAACTTCTTCAGAGCCCACACCACAGCAAAGGCCTCCCTCTCAATGGCAGACCAACGCTTTTCTCTAGGGGTCAACCTCCTGCTGATAAAAGCAACAGGTTGATCCTGGCTCTCAGAATTGAGTTGTGATAAGACTGCCCCTACCCCTAATTCAGATGCATCAGTTTGAACAATGAATTTCTTGGAGTAACATGGGCTTTTTAGGACAGGTGCAGCGCACATGGCCTGTTTGAGCTCCTCAAAAGGTTTTTGACAGCTAGCTGTCCACAATACCTTTTTAGGCATCTTCTTGCTAGTGAGATCATCAAGTGGGGCTGCAATGGAGACATAGGGCCTCATTATGACCCTGGCGGTACAGAACCGCCAGGGCCAACGGGGGCGGGAGCACCGCCGACAGGCCGGCGGTGCTCCCTTGGTCATTCTGACCGCGGCGCTTTGGCCGCGGTCAGAACGGGAAAACCGGCGGTCTCCCGCCGGTTTTCCACTGCCCCTAAGAATCCTCCAAGGCGGCGCAGCTCGCTGCGCCGCCGAGGGGATTCTGACAATCCTTACCGCCATCCTGTTCCTGGCGGCTCGCCCGCCAGGAACAGGATGGCGGTAAGGATTGTCGTGGGGCCCCTGGGGGCCCCTGCAGTGCCCATGCCAATGGCATGGGCACTGCAGGGGCCCCCGTAAGAGGGCCCCGCTAGTATTTCACTGTCTGCGTAGTAGACAGTGAAATACGCGACGGGTGCAGTAGCACCCGTCGCACCTTCCCACTCCGCCGGCTCGATTACGAGCCGGCATCCTCGTGGGAAGGGGGGAGTTTTTCCCTGGGCTGGCGGGCGGTCTTTTGGAGACCGCCCGCCAGCCCAGGGAAAAACTCATAATACCCTCCGCGGTCTTCTGACCGCGGAGTGATATTATGGAGGGCGGCATCCTGGCGGGCGGCCTCCGCCGCCCGCCAGGGTCATAATGAGGCCCATAGTTTGTAATGAATCTCCTGTAATACCCAGTGAGGCCTAGGAAGGCTCTCACCTGGGTCTGTGTTGTAGAGGGAACCCAATCCATGATTGTCTGGATTTTCCCCTGAAGTGGTGCAATCTGTTCTCCACCTACCAGGTGTCCCAGATAAACCACTTTCCCCTGCCCTATCTGGCACTTTGAAGCCTTGATAGTGAGGCCTGCCTTTGCAGGGCCTCTAAAACTTTCCACAGGTGGACCAGGTGATCATCCAAGGTGGAGCTAAAGACAGCTATATCGTCCAGATATGCTGCACTAAAAGCTTCCAACCCTTGCAGGACTGTATTCACCAACCTCTGAAAAGTTGCAGGTGAATTTTTCAACCCAAAGGGCATTACTGTGAATTGGTAGTGCCCTCCAATAGTCGAAAATGCAGTGTTTGCTTTAGCATCCTCTGATAATTTGATCTGCCAATACCCTGCAGTCAAATCAAAGGTGCATAGATACTTGGCAGATGCCAGTGTATCTATGAGCTCATCTGCCCTGGGTATAGGGTGAGCATCAGTTTTTGTTACCTGGTTGAGACCTCTGTAATCTACACAAAACCTCATCTCCCTTTTTCCATCTTTTGAGTGATGCTTTCGTACAAGCACCACAGGAGAGGCCCATGGGCTTTCAGAATCTTCAACCACTCCTAAGTCAAGCATTTTCTGAACTTCTTGCTTTATGCAGTCCCTGACATGGTCAGGCTGCCTATAGATTTTACTCTTGACAGGCATGCTGTCTCCAGTATCAATTGTGTGTTCACACCAAGATGTGGTGCCTGGCACAGTTGAAAAGAGTTCAGAAAACTGACCCAGTAGATTTATGCAGTTGTCTTTCTGCTCAGCAGTAAGACAGTCTGCCAAAACTACACCTTCCACTAGAGCATCCTCTTCTGTGGAAGAGAAGAGATCAGGGAGAGGGTCACTCTGTTCTTCCTGTCCCTCATCTGTTGCCATGAGCAGGGTGAGATCAGCCCTGTCATAGTAGGGTTTTAGGCGGTTGACATGAATCACCCTAAGGGGACTCCTGCCAGTGCCTAGGTCAACCAAGTAGGTGACCTCGCCTATCTTTTCAACAATTAAATGGGGTCCACTCCATTTGTCTTGGAGTGCTCTTGGTGCCTCAGGTTCCAATACCCACACCTTCTGTCCTGGATGGTACTGAATCAGAACAGCCTTCTGGTCATGCCATTGCTTTTGGAGCTCTTGGCTGGCCTGAAGGTTTTCACTGGCCTTTTTCATGAACTCCGCCTTTCTGGATCTTAGGCCAAGTACATAGTCCACTATATCTTGCTTAGGAGCTTTTAAAGGTTGTTCCCAACCCTCCTTTACAAGTGTTAGTGGACCTCTTACAGGGTGCCCAAAGAGGAGTTGAAAGGGGCTGAAGCACACTCCTTTCTGGGGTACCTCCCTGTAAGCAAAAAGGAGGCAAGGTAACAGGATATCCCATCTCCTTCTGAGTTTTTCCGGGAGTCCCATTATCATTCATTTGAGAGTTTTATTCAACCTCTCTACCAGTCCATTTGTTTGTGGATGATAAGGTGTGGTAAATTTGTAGGTTACACCACATTCCTTCCACATAGCCTTCAAGTATGCAGACATAAAGTTGCTGCCCCTGTCTGATACAACCTCTTTTGGAAAACCGACCCTGGAAAATATTCCCAGGAGGGCTTTTGCCACTGCAGGTGCTGTAGTGGTCCTTAGAGGAATAACTTCGGGATATCTTGTGTCATGGTCCACTACCACCAAGATAACCCTATTGCCTGAAGCAGTAGAAGGGTCAAGGGGGCCAACTATGTCAACCCTTACCCTTTCAAAGGGAACCCCAACCACAGGTAGTGGAATAAGGGGAGCCTTTGGAGTGCCACCAGTCTTGCCACTGGCTTGGCAGGTCACGCAAGACTTACAAAAATCTTTTGTGTCCTCTGACATCCTAGGCCAGTGAAACAGGGGGACAAGCCTTTCCCATGTTTTAATGTGGCCCAAATGCCCAGCCAAGTGAAAGTCATGTGCCAGAGTTAGGAAGAACTCTCTGTACTGCAGGGGAATGACCAATCTTATGGCTGCTCCAGGTTTTGGGTTCCTTGCCTCTGTGTACAAGAGGTTGTCCTCCCAGTAAACTCTATGTGAGTCACTGACATCCCCATTTTGATGCTTGACAGCTTGCTGTCTGAGACCCTCTAATGTGGGACAGGATTGCTGTGCCACAGTCAGCTCTTCCCTGACAGGCCCCCCTCCACCCAAAAGCTCAGCAGTGTAGGCTGCCAGCTCCTCTGGTGAAGGTTCTGCACAGGGAGTAAATTATTCTTCCTCAGAAGTTGAATCATCTGTAGAGGGAAGGATAGTGGGTAGGGAGTTACCCTTGCTACCCCTAGCTTTAGGGAGCAGTTGGTCCATTGTTCCAGGATCCAAGTCACCCTGTCCTTTTTGCTTTTTGGCTTGAGCCATTGTCAAAGCAAACATATGCCCAGGAATGCCCAGCATTGCTGCATGAGCCTCCAACTCCACTTCTGCCCAAGCTGATGTCTCTAAATCATTTCCTAGTAGACAGTCTACAGGTAAATCTGAAGCAACCACAACTTTCTTTGGACCAGTAACCCCCCGCCCAGTTGAGATTCACAACAGCCATGGAGTGGCTAAGAGTGTTGTTATGAGTGTCTGTCACTTGGTACTGGTGACCAAGTAGGTGTTGTTCACGGTGTACCAGTTTCTCTATCACCATGGTAACACTGGCACATGTGTCCCTGTAGGCCTGAACCTCAACACCATTGATTAGGGGAAGTTGCTTGTACTTATCCATATTAAGGGGACAAGCAACCAAGGTGGCCAAATCAATGGCACCTTCAGAGACTAACACAGCCTCTGTGGTCTCCCTAACAAGACCAACCCCAAATAAATTACCAAAAGTGAGCCCAGCTACTCCCTTGGATTGGCTATTATTAGGTTTGCTCCCACCACCACTGCTATTACTAGGGGCACTAGAGGTTGCAGTAGGGGTTGTGGTAGTGGGAGGTTTGGTGTTTTTCTTTGGACAACTGGCGTTAGTTGTTGTAGGAAAGTACCATCTTGCCTGGCATGTTACCCCCATTTTTCACTGTATATATGTTGTTTTAGTTGTATGTGTCACTGGGACCCTGTCATCCAGGGCCCCAGTGCTCATAAGTGTGCCTGAATGTGTTACCTGTGTAGTGACTAACTGTCTCACTGAGGTTCTGCTAATCAGAACCTCAGTGGTTATGCTCTCTCATTTCTTTCAAATTGTCACTAACAGGCTAGTGACCAATTTTACCAATTTACATTGGCTTACTGCAACACCCTTATAATTCCCTAGTATATGGTACTGAGGTACCCAGGGTATTGGGGTTCCAGGAGATCCCTATGGGCTGCAGCATTTCTTTTGCCACCCATAGGGAGCTCTGACAATTCTTACACAGGCCTGCCACTGCAGCCTGAGTGAAATAACGTCCACGCTATTTCACAGCCATTTTACACTGCACCTAAGTAACTTATAAGTCACCTATATGTCTAACATTTACCTGGTAAAGGTTAGGTGCAAAGTTACTTAGAGTGAGGGCACCCTGGCACTAGCCAAGGTGCCCCCACATTGTTCAGGGCCAATTCCCCGGACTTTGTGAGTGCGGGGACACCATTACACGCGTGCACTACATATAGGTCACTACCTATATGTAGCTTCACAATGGTAACTCCGAATATGGCCATGTAACATGTCTATGATCATGGAATTGCCCCCTCTATGCCATCCTGGCATAGTTGGCACAATCCCATGATCCCAGTGGTCTGTAGCACAGACCCTGGTACTGTCAAACTACCTTTCCTGGGGTTTCACTGCAGCTGCTGCTGCTGCCAACCCCTCAGACAGGTTTCTGCCCTCCTGGGGTCAAGCCAGGCTTGTCCCAGGATGGCAGAACAAAGGACTTCCTCTGAGAGAGGGTGTTACACCCTCTCCCTTTGGAAAATGGTGTGAAGGCAGGGGAGGAGTAGCCTCCCCCAGCCTCTGGAAATGCTTTCTTGGGCACAGATGTGCCCAATTCTGCATAAGCCAGTCTACATCGGTTCAGGGGACCCCTTAGCCCTGCTCTGGCGCGAAACTGGACAAAGGAAAGGGGAGTGACCCCTCCCCTGACCTGCACCTCCCCTGGGAGGTGTCCAGAGCTCCTCCAGTGTGCTCCAGACCTCTGCCATCTTGGAAACAGAGGTGCTGCTGGCACACTGGACTGCTCTGAGTGGCCAGTGCCACCAGGTGACGTCAGAGACTCCTTCTGATAGGCTCCTTCAGGTGTTGCTAGCCTATCCTCTCTCCTAGGTAGCCAAACCCTCTTTTCTGGCTATTTAGGGTCTCTGTCTCTGGGGAAACTTTAGATAACGAATGCAAGAGCTCATCCGAGTTCCTCTGCATCTCTCTCTTCACCTTCTGCCAAGGAATCGACTGCTGACCGCGCTGGAAGCCTGCAAACCTGCAACATAGTAGCAAAGACGACTACTGCAACTCTGTAACGCTGATCCTGCCGCCTTCTCGACTGTTTTCCTGGTGGTGCATGCTGTGGGGGTAGTCTGCCTCCTCTCTGCACTAGAAGCTCCAAAGAAATCTCCTGTGGGTCGACTGAATCTTCCCCCTGCAACCGCAGGCACCAAAGAACTGCATCACCGGTCCCTTGGGTCTCCTCTCAGCACAACGAGCGAGGTCCCTCGAATCCACCAACTGTGTCCAAGTGACCCGCACAGTCCAGTGACTCTTCAGTCCAAGTTTGGTGGAGGTAAGTCCTTGCCTCCCCACGCCAGACTGCATTGCTGGGAACCGCGACTTTTGCAGCTACTCCGGCCGCTGTGCACTTCCGGCGGAAATCCTTTGTGCACAGCCAAGCCTGGGTCCACGGCACTCTAACCTGCATTGCACGACTTTCTAAGTTGGTCTCCGGCGACGTGGGACTCCTTTGTGCAACTTCGGGTGAGCACCGTTTCACGCATCCTCGTAGTGCCTGTTTATGGCACTTCTCCGGGTGCTACCTGCTGCTGAGAGGGCTCCTTGTCTTGCTCTACGTCCCCTCTCTCTCCTGATGCAATTTGCAACATCTTGGTCCCTCCTGGGCCACAGCAGCATCCAAAAACGCTTACTGCACGATTTGCAGCTAGCAAGGCTTGTTGGCTGTCTTTCGGCGGGAAAAGACTTCTGCACGACTCTCTACGGCGTGAGGGATCCGTCCTCCAAAGGGGAAGTCTCTAGCCCTTGTCGTTCTTGCAGAAACCTCAGCTTCTTCTGTCCAGTAGAAGCTTCTTTGCACCCACAGCTGGCATTTCCTGGGCATCTGCCCATCTCTGACTTGCTTGTGACTTTTGAACTTGGTCCCCTTGTTCCACAGGTACCCTCGACTGGAAATCCATCATTGTTGCATTGCTGGTTTGTGTCTTTCCTGCAGTATTCCCCTATCACGACTTCTTTGTCCTTTGGGGAACTTTAGTGCACTTTGCACTCACTTTTCAGGGTATTGGGGTGGGCTATTTTTCTAACCCTCACTATTTTCTAATAGTCCCAGCGACCCTCTACAAGGTCACATAGGTTTGGGGTCCATTCGTGGTTCGCATTCCACTTTTGGAGTATATGGTTTGTGTTGCCCCTATCCCTATGTGTCCCCATTGCATCCTATTGTAACTATACATTGTTTGCACTGTTTTCTAAGACTATACTGCATATTTTTGGTATTGTGTACATATATCTTGTGTATATTTCCTATCCTCTCTCTGAGGGTACACTCTGAGATACTTTGGCATATTGTCATAAAAATAAAGTACCTTTATTTTTAGTATAACTGTGTATTGTGTTTTCTTATGATATTGTGCAAGTGACACTTGTGGTACTGTAGGAGCTTCACTCGTCTCCTAGTTCAGCCTAAGCTGCTCTGCTAAGCTACCATTATCTATCAGCCTATGCTGCTAGACACCCTATACACTAATAAGGGATAACTGGGCCTGGTGCAAGTACCCCTTGGTACTCACTACAAGCCAGTCTAGCCTCCTACAGTTGTCCAATGGCCTTTTACTTTACATAAATAACACCAAGGCTTTTTTACTTGATTAGAAGAGGATTTGGACCCACCACCCCCACCAGAGGGTTTTTGTGGGCCTGATGAAGACTAATTTTTAGATTTGTTCCCACCCTTGTCAGAAGACTTACCATCCTTCTTCTTGCCGTCCTTGTCACCCCCTGTATGAATTTTTCTGTTCACTCTTGTACTGACCCATTTGTCTGCCTTCTTTCCCAATTCTTGGGGAGAGATCAGATCTGAGTCCACTAGATATTGGTGTAACAAGTCAGACACACAGTTATTCAGAATATGCTCTCTCAGAATAAGATTATACAGGCTTTCATAGTCAGAAACTTTACTGCCATGTAACCACCCCTCCAAGGCCTTCGCTGAACAGTCAACAAAGTCTATCCAGTCTTGTGAGGACTCTTTTCTGGTGTCTCTGAACTTAATCCTGTATTGTTCAGTGGTTAAGCAAAATCCATCCAAGAGTGCATCCTTCAAAACTGCAAAATTATTGGCGTCACTTTCTCTAACAGTAAGGAGCCTATCCCTACCTTTTCCATTGAAAGATAGCCATAGGATAGCAGCCACTGCCTTTGACGGACCCCCTGTACCATACAGGCCCTCTCAAGTGCAGCAAACCACTTGTTAATGTCATCACCTTCCTTGTAAGGGGGAACTATCTTGTGCAGATTCCTGGAATCATGCTCTCTCACAGGATTGGTATCAGGAATACTGCTGCTGCCACCATGGGGTCCAAACCCCAACCTCTGTCTCTCCTTCTCCAGGTCTAGGGATTCCCTATCTAGAGCCAGCTGTTGCTGTTTAAGCTTCAGTCTGGTCTCTTCCACTCTCAACTTTTTGAGTTCCCTTTCTAACATGTTGTCTTCAGGGTGGGTGGGTTGGGAATGCTTGGACAGTGAGCATATATTGGAATTAACAGAGGGAGACCTGTCCCAAACAGTTTGCACTCTAACAACCTGGCCTTCAGTGTAGGAGGCTGGACTGGCTTGTAGTGAGTACCAAGGGGTACTTGCACCTTGCACCAGGCCCAGTTATCCCTTATTAGTGTATAGGGTGTCTAGCAGCTTAGGCTGATAGATAATGGTAGCTTAGCAGAGCAGCTTAGGCTGAACTAGGAGACGTGTGAAGCTACTACAGTACCACTTAGTGTCATATGCACAATATCATAAGAAAACACAATACACAGTTATACTAAAAATAAAGGTACTTTATTTTTATGACAATATGCCAAAGTATCTTAGAGTGTACCCTCAGTGAGAGGATAGGAAATATACACAAGATATATATACACAATAGCAAAAATATGCAGTATAGTCTTAGAAAACAGTGCAAACAATGTATAGTTACAATAGGATGCAATGGGGAAACATAGGGATAGGGGCAACACAAACCAGATACTCCAAAAGTGGAATGCGAACCACGAATGGACCCCAAACCTATGTGACCTTGTAGAGGGTCGCTGGGACTATTAGAAAATAGTGAGAGTTAGAAAAATAACCCTCCCCAAGACCCTGAAAAGTGAGTGCAAAGTGCACCAAAGTTCCCCTAAGGACAAAATAGTCGTGTTAGAGGGAAAATGCAAGGAAAACACAAATCAGCAATGCAACAACGATGGATTCCTGACTGAGGGTACCTGTGGAACAAGGGGACCAAGTCCAAAAGTCACAAGCAACTCGGAGATGGGCAGATGCCCAAGAAATGCCAGCGGTTGGTGCAAAGAAGCTCTTACTAGGCTGAAGAACTGTGAATACTGCAGGAACGACAAGGGCTAGAGACTTCCCCTTTGGAGGATGGAGCCCCCACGCCTTGGAGAGTCGTGCAGAAGTGTTTCCCCGCCGGATGGACGCCAACAAGCCTTGCTACACGCAAATCGTGCGTTTGGCGTTTTTGGACGCTGCTGAGGCCCAGGAGGGACAGGGGGTCCCAAATTGGACCTGCAGAGAGAGGGGACGTCGAGCAAGACAAAGAGCCCTCACTGAAGCAGGTAGCACCCGGAAAAGTGCCAGAAACAGGCACTACAAGGATGCGTGAAACGGTGCTCGCCGAAGTTGCACAAAGGAGTCCCACGTCGCCGGAGACCAACTTAGAAAGTCGTGCAATGCAGGTTAGAGTGCCGTGGACCCAGGCTTGGCTGTGCACGAAGGATTTCCGCCGGAAGTGCACAGGGGCCGGAGTAGCTTGCAAAGTCGCGATTCCCAGCAATGCAGCCCAGCGAGGTGAGGCAAGGACTTACCTCCACCAAACTTGGGCTGAAGAGTCACTGGACTGTGGGGGTCACTTGGACGGTGTTGCTGGATTCGAGGGACCTCGCTCGTCGTGCTGAGAGGAGACCCAAGGGACCAGTAATGCAGCTTTTTGGTGCCTGCGGTTGCAGGGGGAAGATTCCGTCGACCCACGGGAGATTTCTTCGGAGCTTCTGGTGCAGAGAGGAGGCAGACTACCCCCACAGCATGCACAAGCAGGAAAACAGTCGAGAAGGCGGCAGGATCAGCATTACAGAGTTGCAGTAGTCGTCTTTGCTACTATGTTGCAGGTTTGCAGGCTTCCAGCGCGGTCAGCGGTCGATTCCTTATCAGAAGGTGAAGAGGGAGATGCAGAGGAACTCGGCTGAGCTCATGCATTCGTTATCTAAAGTTTCCCCAGAGACAGAGACCCTAAATAACCAGAAAAGAGGGTTTGGCTACCTAGGAGAGAGGAAAGGCTACTAACACCTGAAGGAGCCTATCACAAGGAGTCTCTGACGTCACCTGGTGGCACTGGCCACTCAGAGCAGTCCAGTGTGCCAGCAGCACCTCTGTTTCCAAGATGGCAGAGGTCTGGAGCACACTGGAGGAGCTCTGGACACCTCCCAGGGGAGGTGCAGGTCAGGGGAGTGGTCACTCCCCTTTCCTTTGTCCAGTTTCGCGCCAGAGCAGGGGCTAAGGGGTCCCTGAACCGGTGTAGACTGGCTTATGCAGAATTGGGCACATCTGTGCCCAACAAAGCATTTCCAGAGGCTGGGGGAGGCTACTCCTCCCCTGCCTTCACACCATTTTCCAAAGGGAGAGGGTGTCACACCCTCTCTCAGAGGAAGTTCTTTGTTCTGCCATCCTGGGCCAGGCCTGGCTGGACCCCAGGAGGGCAGCTGCCTGTCTGAGGGGTTGGCAGCAGCAGCAGCTGCAGTGAAACCCCAGGAAGGGCAGTCTGGCAGTACCAGGGTCTGTGCTACAGACCACTGGGATCATGGAATTGTACCAAAAATGCCAGGATGGCATAGAGGGGGCAATTCCATGATCATAGACATGTTACATGGCCATATTCGGAGTTACCATGGTGAAGCTACATATAGGTAGTGACCTATATGTAGTGCACGCGTGTAATGGTGTCCCCGCACTCACAAAGTTCAGTGAATTGGCTCTGAACAATGTGGGGGCACCTTGGCTAGTGCCAGGGTGCCCTCACACTAAGTAACTTTGCACCTAACCTTTACCAGGTAAAGGTTAGACATATAGGTGACTTATAAGTTACTTAAGTGCAGTGTAAAATGGCTGTGAAATAACGTGGACATTATTTCACTCAGGCTGCAGTGGCAGGCCTGTGTAAGAATTGTCAGAGCTCCCTATGGGTGGCAACAGAAATGCTGCAGCCCATAGGGATCTCCTGGAACCCCAATACCCTGGGTACCTCAGTACCATATACTAGGGAATTATAAGGGTGTTCCAGTAAGCCAATGTAAATTGGTAAAATTGGTCACTAGCCTGTTAGTGACAATTTGAAAGTAATGAGAGAGCATAACCACTGAGGTTCTGGTTAGCAGAGCCTCAGTGAGACAGTTAGGCACCACACAGGGAACATACACATGCACACCTATGAGCACTGGGGCCCTGTGTGACAGGGTCCCAGTGACACATACCTATAGGCCACAAACCTATGAGCACTGGGGTCCTGACCAGCAGGATCCCAGTGACACATAACAACCATACTGAAAACATAGTGTTTTCACTATGAGCACTGAGGCCTGGCTATCAGGATCCCAGTGAGACAGTGAAAACAGTGACAAACACCCTGACATACACTCACAAACAGGCCAAAAGTGGGGGTAACAAGGCTAGAAAGAGGCTACCTTCTCACACAACCCCCCCCCCAAACGAAGGACAATAAGGCTAACCTTGGCCAGTTGAGACTTTATTGTCTAAGTGGTGATAAGTAGAGAGTAGCTCTGCAATAGACTGGTTACTCCCTTTATCATCCACTATATGGTTACTTCCCTGTGGGGATGTAAACCACCCTGTTTGAAGTGTTTTAGCTAAGCAACAATGTGAAGATGTATTTTCAGAGTTTCTATCAGTAAGTTTTAGTTTAGAGCAGTGGGAATTGTCCACTGAACCTATTTGTAGTGATGGAAATGCCAGACAGGGATGCTGTCTCAGAAAAGCCATAGCTGGGCAAAAACTTTGTCCATCTGGCTGGAAGAGAGAACAGGGATGCTGTTTCTCTTGAGTTGGAGCAGGGCAGGGATGCTGTCCTATGAGCTCCACACTAGGGCAGGGATGCTGTCCTAAGTGTTGTGAGGTAGTGCAGGATTTCTGCACTAAAGTTTCTCTGGGAGGGTTGGAGGGATGCTCCATGTTAACTAAAATGGTGCTGTTTTTCTCACCAATGTTAGTTATCCCACAGAGAGGTACTTCCACCTCAGGGAGTCCAGCTTTGCCAGCTGATGATTCCCTTGGAACAGGTGCCACCCCAGGAGAGGTTTCTCCCACCACAGGAATAGTATCCTGAATGGTAGGGTGGTTAGGGGATACTGTGATACCGTTTTTACCTGTTGATGGAGAGGGATCCTGAGTTTCCAGGCCTTCTCTCCTTTGCTTTTTCATTTCACTTGAAATGAGAGGGAACAATTCCTCAGGGATGCCCAGCATGGCTGCATGGGCATAAAACTCTACATCAGCCCAACCTGAGGCCTCTAGGTCATTACCTAAGAGACAGTCTACAGGTAAGCTAGGTGATACCACCACCTGCTTAGGGCCAGTAACTCCACCCCAACTAAACTGAATTATAGCTAAGGGAAGAAACTTAGTGGAGTTATGGACATCAATAATCTTATACTGTTGTCCAATGATGTGTTGTTCAGGGGGCACTAGGTTTTCAGTCACCAAAGTGAAACTGGCACCTGTGTCCCTGTAGGCCAAGGCCTCAACACCATTTATTGAAACTGTCTGCCTGTACTTATCCATTGTAAGGGGACAAGCAGCCAGTGTGGCAAGGCCAGTGCCACTAGGTGTGACAGAAACTGTCTTGGGACTGATTACATCAGTTTCCACTATGGACCCATAAGTGAACCCAACTACACCCTTTGCTTGACTGTTGCCAGCAGTCCCACCACTAGTACCACTACTGCTAGGGGCACTAGAGCTTGATGTATTAGTGGTGGTAGGCTCAGGGGGTTTACCTGGACAGGACTTATCCCCTGGCCTATGGCCTCTATTTTTACACACAAAGCACCAAGGCTTTTTAATGTGTGCAGGTTGGGAAGAAGAGGAAGAATTTGTTTTATCCCCACCCTCTGAAGAGTGTTTAAGATTTGAAGTGGGATCTTTGGTTTTACCCTTATCCCCATGCTTATCTTGAGATTTTTCACCATCTTTCTTCTTATTGCCATCTTTGTCACCCCCTGTATGAACTTTTCTGTTCACCCTTGTTCTGACCCATTTGTCTGCCTTCTTTCCCAATTCTTGGGGAGAGGTCAGATCAGAGTCTACCAGGTACTGGTGCAACAAATCAGACACACAATTATTAAGTATATGCTCTCTCAGGATTGTGTTATACAGGCTTTCATAATCAGTAACTTTACTGCCATGTAACCACCCCTCCAAGGCCTTCACTGAATGGTCAATGAAATCAACCCAGTCTTGTGAAGACTCCTTTTTGGTCTCTCTGAACTTTATCCTGTACTGTTCAGTGGTTAAGCCATAACCATCCAGGAGTGCATTCTTAAGAACTTGGAAATTATTGGCATCATTTTCTTTCACTGTAAGGAGCCTATCCCTGCCTTTTCCACTAAATGATAGCCATAGGATAGCAGCCCACTGCTTTTGAGGGACAACCTGTACAGCACAGGCCCTCTCAAGTGCAGCAAACCACTTGTTAATGTCATCCCCCTCCTTATAAGGGGGAACTATCTTGTGCAGATTCCTGGAATCATGCTCTTTTGCAGGATGACTATGGGGAATACTGCTGCTGCCACCATGGGTATCTAAACCCAACTTCTGTCTTTCCCTCTCTATTTCTAAAGACTGTCTATCCAAATCCAGCTGTTGCTTCTTGAGCTTCAGTCTGGTTTGTTCCACTCTCAATCTATTGAGCTCCCTTTCTAACAATCTGTCATCAGGGTGGGTGGGAGGGACATTTCTAGATACAGAGGTATGATGGGAATGAACAGAAGGAGACCTGTCCCTTACAGAGGGCACCCTAACAGCTTGGCTAACAGTATAATGTGAGAGCACACCATCAGTATAGTGTGATTCAACCTCTGTACCAACTATGCTAGACTGTCTAGTAATGGGCAGGCTGAGAAGTTTCTTTCCTGAATCTTTTCCTGGGGGAGTCCCTGGATCAGATTGAGAACCATTAGCTACTTTTTCACCAGATTGGGCACTTATGGCCTTATCCTGTACTCTAAGCATGTTAATTAACAGTTCTAAGGAAGGATTCTTCCCTACACTCAAACCTCTCTCTATGCAGAGACTCCTTGCTCCTTTCCAGCTAAGGTGATCATATGCAAGTTTGGACAGTTCAACATTTTTTCCTGTGCCAGACATTTTTTAGAGAGAGTTAAAGTGATAGAAAAAGAGAAAAAAGTTTTCAGAACTTTTTGGAAAGACAGAAAAAAACTTTTTAAACTTTTAAGAACTTTTTTGAAAGTTTAGAAGTACTTTTCAGCACTTAGAAAAGAGTGAAAAGAGGAAATGCAAAACTTTTTGGCTATGTGTATATACACTGACCTTGTTTTGTATATTTTTCTCTTATGAAAAGTACAATGACAAGAGTGGTAAGTAGTCTCAAGCACTTATCCCACCACTGCACAACCAATGTAGGAGGCTGGACTGGCTTGTAGTGAGTACCAAGGGGTACTTGCACCTTGCACCAGGCCCAGTTATCCCTTATTAGTGTATAGGGTGTCTAGCAGCTTAGGCTGATAGATAATGGTAGCTTAGCAGAGCAGCTTAGGCTGAACTAGGAGACGTGTGAAGCTACTACAGTACCACTTAGTGTCATATGCACAATATCATAAGAAAACACAACACACAGTTATACTAAAAATAAAGGTACTTTATTTTTATGACAATATGCCAAAGTATCTTAGAGTGTACCCTCAGTGAGAGGATAGGAAATATACACAAGATATATATACACAATAGCAAAAATATGCAGTATAGTCTTAGAAAACAGTGCAAACAATGTATAGTTACAATAGGATGCAATGGGGAAACATAGGGATAGGGGCAACACAAACCATATACTCCAAAAGTGGAATGCGAACCACGAATGGACCCCAAACCTATGTGACCTTGTAGAGGGTCGCTGGGACTATTAGAAAATAGTGAGAGTTAGAAAAATAACCCTCCCCAAGACCCTGAAAAGTGAGTGCAAAGTGCACCAAAGTTCCCCTAAGGACAAAATAGTCGTGTTAGAGGGAAAATGCAAGGAAAACACAAATCAGCAATGCAACAATGATGGATTCCTGACTGAGGGTACCTGTGGAACAAGGGGACCAAGTCCAAAAGTCACAAGCAACTCGGAGATGGGCAGATGCCCAAGAAATGCCAGCGGTTGGTGCAAAGAAGCTCTTACTAGGCTGAAGAACTGTGAATACTGCAGGAACGACAAGGGCTAGAGACTTCCCCTTTGGAGGATGGAGCCCCCACGCCTTGGAGAGTCGTGCAGAAGTGTTTTCCCGCCGGATGGACGCCAACAAGCCTTGCTACTCGCAAATCGTGCATTTGGCGTTTTTGGACGCTGCTGGGGCCCAGGAGGGACCAGGAGGTCGCAAATTGGACCTGCAGAGAGAGGGGACGTCGAGCAACACAAAGAGCCCTCACTGAAGCAGGTAGCACCCGGAAAAGTGCCAGAAACAGGCACTACGAGGATGCGTGAAACGGTGCTCGCCGAAGTTGCACAAAGGAGTTCCACGTCGCCGGAGACCAACTTAGAAAGTCGTGCAATGCAGGTTAGAGTGCCGTGGACCCAGGCTTGGCTGTGCACGAAGGATTTCCGCCGGAAGTGCACAGGGGCCGGAGTAGCTTGCAAAGTCGCGGTTCCCAGCAATGCAGCCCAGCGAGGTGAGGCAAGGACTTACCTCCACCAAACTTGGGCTGAAGAGTCACTGGACTGTGGGGGTCACTTGGACGGTGTCGCTGGATTCGAGGGACCTCGCTCGTCGTGCTGAGAGGAGACCCAAGGGACCGGTAATGCAGCTTTTTGGTGCCTGCGGTTGCAGGGGGAAGATTCCGTCGACCCACGGGAGATTTCTTCGGAGCTTCTGGTGCAGAGAGGAGGCAGACTACCCCCACAGCATGCACAAGCAGGAAAACAGTCGAGAAGGCGGCAGGATCAGCGTTACAGAGTTGCAGTAGTCGTCTTTGCTACTATGTTGCAGGTTTGCAGGCTTCCAGCGTGGTCAGCGGTCGATTCCTTATCAGAAGGTGAAGAGGGAGATGCAGAGGAACTCGGCTGAGCTCATGCATTCGTTATCTAAAGTTTCCCCAGAGACAGAGACCCTAAATAGCCAGAAAAGAGGGTTTGGCTACCTAGGAGAGAGGAAAGGCTACTAACACCTGAAGGAGCCTATCACAAGGAGTCTCTGACGTCACCTGGTGGCACTGGCCACTCAGAGCAGTGCAGTGTGCCAGCAGCACCTCTGTTTCCAAGATGGCAGAGGTCTGGAGCACACTGGAGGAGCTCTGGACACCTCCCAGGGGAGGTGCAGGTCAGGGGAGTGGTCACTCCCCTTTCCTTTGTCCAGTTTCGCGCCAGAGCAGGGGCTAAGGGGTCCCTGAACCGGTGTAGACTGGCTTATGCAGAATTGGGCACATCTGTGCCCAACAAAGCATTTCCAGAGGCTGGGGGAGGCTACTCCTCCCCTGCCTTCACACCATTTTCCAAAGGGAGAGGGTGTCACACCCTCTCTCAGAGGAAGTTCTTTGTTCTGCCATCCTGGGCCAGGCCTGGCTGGACCCCAGGAGGGCAGCTGCCTGTCTGAGGGGTTGGCAGCAGCAGCAGCTGCAGTGAAACCCCAGGAAGGGCAGTCTGGCAGTACCAGGGTCTGTGCTACAGACCACTGGGATCATGGAATTGTACCAACAATGCCAGGATGGCATAGAGGGGGCAATTCCATGATCATAGACATGTTACATGGCCATATTCGGAGTTACCATGGTGAAGCTACATATAGGTAGTGACCTATATGTAGTGCACGCGTGTAATGGTGTCCCCGCACTCACAAAGTTCAGTGAATTGGCTCTGAACAATGTGGGGGCACCTTGGCTAGTGCCAGGGTGCCCTCACACTAAGTAACTTTGCACCTAACCTTTACCAGGTAAAGGTTAGACATATAGGTGACTTATAAGTTACTTAAGTGCAGTGTAAAATGGCTGTGAAATAACGTGGACATTATTTCACTCAGGCTGCAGTGGCAGGCCTGTGTAAGAATTGTCAGAGCTCCCTATGGGTGGCAAAAGAAATGCTGCAGCCCATAGGGATCTCCTGGAACCCCAATACCCTGGGTACCTCAGTACCATATATTAGGGAATTATAAGGGTGTTCCAGTAAGCCAATGTAAATTGGTAAAATTGGTCACTAGCCTGTTAGTGACAATTTGAAAGTAATGAGAGAGCATAACCACTGAGGTTCTGGTTAGCAGAGCCTCAGTGAGACAGTTAGACACCACACAGGGAACATACACATGCACACCTATGAGCACTGGGGCCCTGTGTGACAGGGTCCCAGTGACACATACCTATAGGCCACAAACCTATGAGCACTGGGGTCCTGACCAGCAGGATCCCAGTGACACATAACAACCATACTGAAAACATAGTGTTTTCACTATGAGCACTGAGGCCTGGCTATCAGGATCCCAGTGAGACAGTGAAAACAGTGACAAACACCCTGACATACACTCACAAACAGGCCAAAAGTGGGGGTAACAAGGCTAGAAAGAGGCTACCTTCTCACATTCAGGAACAAAAGCATCCCTACTATGCTGAGAGCTTCTATTACAACCAGAATTGCTAGGAGGTCTGCTAAGGGGCAGATTTGGAAGAGAACCCTGTACACCTCCCTCAAGGGGTTCCCCTGAGTCAGACTGTGAGCTATCTACTAACTTCTCAGATGAAGTGCCACCTAGGGACTTATCATTCTCTATGAGCATGTTCAACAGAAATTCTCTAGAAGGGTTCTTTCCTACCACTAAACCTCTATCAATGCAGAGACTCCTTAGGCTCTTAAAGTTAAGATTGTCATATGTTGTATTGACCATTTTAAGAGAAGTTCCTACATCAGACATGATAGAAGAAGGTTTAGAGACAGTGAGAAGAGAGAAAAAGTTTCAGGACTTTTTAAAGAACAGAATAAAAAAAAATTCAAACTTTTTGAAACTTTTAGAAAGTTTGGGAGTACCTTTCAGCACATAGCAGAAAGTGTAAGGGAAGAAAAGCAAAACTTTTTGGTCAGGTGTACATACACTGAACTTGTTTTGTATATTTTTCTCTTATGAAAAGTACAAAATGACAAGGTGAAAAGTAGTTACAAGTACTTATCTCACCGCTGCACAACCAATATTGGAGGCTGGCCTGGCTTGTAGTGGGTACCAAGGGGTACTTACACTCTGTACCAGGTCCAGTTATCCCTTATTAGTGTAGAAGAGGTGTTTCTAGCAGCTTAGCCTGATAGAAGGTAGGTATAGCAGAGCAGCTTAGGCTGAACTAGGAGACATGCAAAGCTCCTACTATACCACTGGTGTCATATGCACAATATCATAAGAAAACACAATACACCGATATATTTTATGACAATATGCCAAAAGTATCTCAGTTAGTACCCTCAGTATGAGGATGCCAAGTATACACAAGATATATTTACACAATACCAAAAATATGCAGTAATAGCAAAAGGAAGTAATGCAAGCAGTGTAAAGTTACAATAGATTGCAATTGGAGCACATAGGTATAGGAGCAACACAAACCATATACTCCAAAAGTGGAATGCGAACCACAAATGGACCCCAAACCTATGTGAGCTTGTAGAGGGTCGCTGGGACTGTAAGAAAACAGTGAGGGTTAGAAAAATATCCCACCCCAGGACCCTGTAAGGTAGGTGTAAAGTGCACCTACAAGCCCCAGAGAGCACAGAAGTCGTGATAGGGGGATTATGCAAGGAAAACCAACACCAGCAATGCAACAACAGTGGATTTCAGGACCTGAGTACCTGTAAGACAAGGGGACCAAGTCCAAGAGTCGCGACAGTGTCGAGAGTGGGCAGGAGCCCAGGAAATGCCAGCTGAGGGTGCAAGGAAGCTGCCACCAGATGGAAGAAGCTTGGTGTTTTGCAAGAACGAAGAGAACTAGGAACTTCCCCTTTGGAGGATGGATGTCCCACGTCGTGAAGAAGCTTGCAGAGGTGTTCACACGCAGAAAGACTGCAAACAAGCCTTGCTAGCTGCAAGGGTCGCAGTTAGGGTTTTTAGATGCTGCTGTGGCCCAGGAGGGACCAGGATGTCGCCACTCGGATGAGGAGACAGAGGGGGTGCCCAGGAAGTCAGGGAGCCCTCAGAGAAGCAGGCAGCACCTGCAGAAGTACCAGAACAGGCTCTTAGAAGAGGAGTGAACAGGAGCTCACCCGAAGTCACAAAAGGGAGTCCCACGACACCGGAGGACAACTCAGAAGGTTGTGCACTGCAGGTTAGAGTGTCGGGGACCCAGGCTTGGCTCTGCATGAAGGAAATCCTGGAAGAGTGCACAGGAGCCAGAGCAGCTGCAAATCATGCGGTAGCCAGCAATGCAGTCTAGCGTGGGGAGGCAAGGACTTACCTCCACCAAACTTGGACTGAAGAGTCACTGGACTGTAGAAGTCACTTGAACAGAGTTGCTGAGTTCCAGGGACGACGTTCATCGTGCTGAGAGGGGACCCAGAGGACCGGTGATGCAGTCTTTTGTTGCCTGCGGTTGCAGGGGGAAGATTCCGTCGACCCACAGGAGATTCCTTCAGAGCTCCTGGTGCAAGAAGGAGGCAGGCTACCCCCAGAGCATGCACCACCAGGAAACAGGCGAGAAAGCCGATAGGATGAAGCGATACAAGGTTACAGTAGTCGTCTTTGCTACTATGTTGCGGTTTTGCAGGCGTCCTGAGCACTCAGCGGTCGATCCTTTGGCAGAAGGTGAAGAGGGAGATGCAGAGGAACTCTGGTGAGCTCTTGCATTCTGTATCTGAAGAATTCCCCAAAGCAGAGACCCTAAATAGCCAGAAAAGGAGGTTTAGCTACCTAGGAAGGAGGATAGGCTAGTAAGAAAGGTAAGAGCCTATCAGAAGGAGTCTCAGACATCACCTGCTGGCACTGGCCACTCAGAGCAGTCCTGTGTGTCCCCAGCACCTCTAACCAAGATGGCAGAGGCAAAGTGGAATGCGAACCACGAATGGACCCTGTATGAAAGTACCATCTTGCCTGGCATGTTACCCTCACATTTCACTGTATATATGTTGTTTTAGTTGTATGTGTCACTGGGACCCTGCCAGCCAGGGCCCCAGTGCTCATAAGTGTGCCCTGTATGTGTTCCCTGTGTGATGACTAACTGTCTCACTGAGGCTCTGCTAACCAGAACCTCAGTGGTTATGCTCTCTCTTTGCTTTCCAAATTGTCACTAACAGGCTAGTGACCAATTTCACCAATTCACATTGGCATACTGGAACACCCTTATAATTCCCTAGTATATGGTACTGAGGTACCCAGGGTATTGGGGTTCCAGGAGATCCCTATGGGCTGCAGCATTTCTTTTGCCACCCATAGGGAGCTCTGACAATTCTTACACAGGCCTGCCACTGCAGCCTGAGTGAAATAACGTCCACGTTATTCCACAGCCATTTACCACTGCACTTAAGTAACTTATAAGTCACCTATATGTCTAACCTTGACCTGGTAAAGGTTGGGTGCTAAGTTACTTAGTGTGTAGGCACCCTGGCACTAGCCAAGGTGCCCCCACATCGTTCAGGGCAAATTCCCCAGGCTTTGTGAGTGCGGGGACACCATTACACGCGTGCACTATACATAGGTCACTACCTATGTATAGCGTCACAATGGTAATTCCGAACATGGCCTTGTAACATGTCTAAGATCATGGAAGTGTTACCCCAATGCCATTCTGGCATTGGGGAGACAATTCCATGATCCCCCGAGTCTCTAGCACAGACCAGGGTACTGCCAAACTACCTTTCCCGGGGTTTCACTGCAGCTGCTGCTGCTGCCAACCCCTCAGACAGGTTTCTGCCCTCCTGGGGTCCAACCAGGCTTGGCCCAGGAAAGCAGAACAAAGGACTTCCTCAGAGAGAGGGTGTTACACCCTCTCCCTTTGGAAAAAGGTGTCAGGGCTGGGGAGGAGTAGCCTCCCCCAGCCTCTGGAAATGCTTTGATGGGCACAGATGGTGCCCATCACTGCATAAGCCAGTCTACACCGGTTCAGGGATCCCCCAGCCCTGGTCTGGTGCGAAACTGGACAAAGGAAAGGGGAGTGACCACTCCCCTGACCTGCACCTCCCCTGGGAGGTGCCCAGAGCTCCTCCAGTGTACTCCAGACCTCTGCCATCTTGGAAACAGAGGTGCTGCTGGCACACTGGACTGCTCTGAGTGGCCAGGGCCAGCAAGTGACGTCAGAGACTCCTTCTGATAGGCTCTTACCTGTTTTGCTAGTCTATCCTCTTTCCTAAGTAGCCAAACGTCCTTTTCTGGCTATTTAGGGTCTCTGCTTTGGGGAATTCTTTAGATAACGAATGCAGGAGCTCATCAGAGTTCCTCTGCATCTCTCTCTTCACCTTCTGCCACGGAATCGACCGCTGACTGCTCAGGAAGCCTGCAAACCTGCAACAAAGTTGAAAAGAGGACTACTGCAACCTTGTATCGCTGATCCTGCAGCCATCTCAACTGTTTTCCTGGTGGTGCATGCTGTGGGGGTAGTCTGCCTCCTCTCTGCACTAGAAGCTCCGAATAAATCTCCCGTGGGACGACGGAATCCTCCCAATGCAACCGCAGGCACCAAAAGACTGTATCACCGGTCCTCTGGGTCCCCTCTCAGCACGACGAGCGTGGTCCCTGGAACTCAGCAACTCTGTCCAAGTGACTCCCACCGTCCAGTGACTCTTCAGTCCAAGTTTGGTGGAGGTAAGTCCTTGCTTCGTCACGCTAGACTGCATTGCTGGGTACCGCGTTATTTGCAGCTGCTCCGGCTCCTGTGCACTCTTCCAGGATTTCCTTTGTGCACAGCCAATCCTGGGTCCCCGACACTCTAACCTGCAGTGCACGACCTCCTGAGTTGTCCTCCGGCGTCGTGGGACCTTCTTTTCTGTTTTCGGATGAGCTCCGGTTCACTCTTCTTCGTAGTGCCTGTTCCGGCACTTCTGCGGGTGCTGGTTGCTTCTGAGTGGGCTCCTTGTCTTGCTGGGAGCCCCCTCTGTCTCCTCACGCAATTGGTGACATCCTGGTCCCTCCTGGGCCACAGCAGCATCCAAAAACCCTAACCGCGACCCTTGCAGCTAACAAGGCTTGTTTGCGGTCTTTCTGCATGGGAACACCTCTGAAAGATTCTTCACGACGTGGGACATCCATCCTCCAAAGGGGAAGTTCCTAGTCCTCTTCTTTCTTGCAGAATCCACAGCTTCTACCATCCGGTGGCAGCTTCTTTGCATCCACAGCTGGCATTTCCTGGGCATCTGCCCACTCCCGACTTGATTGTGACTCTTGGACTTGGTCCTCTTATTCCACAGGTACTCTCGTCTGGAAATCCATCATTGTTGCATTGCTGGTGTTGGTCTTCCTTGCAGAATTCCCCTATCACGACTTCTGTGCTCTCTGGGAAACTTAGGTGCACTTTACACCTACTTTTCAGGGTCTTGGGGTGGGCTGTTTTTCTAACCCTCACTGTTTTCTTACAGTCCCAGCGACCCTCTACAAGCTCACATAGGTTTGGGGTCCATTCGTGGTTCGCATTCCACTTCTAGAGTATATGATTTGTGTTGCCCCTATACCTATGTACTCTCATTGCAATCTATTGTGACTGTACATTGCTTGCATTACTTTCTATTGCTATTACTGCATATTTTTGGTATTGTGTACATATATCGTGTGTATATTTGCTATCCTCATACTGAGGGTACTCACTGAGATACTTTTGGCATATTGTCATAAAAATAAAGTACCTTTATTTTTAGTATATCTGTGTATTGTGTTTTCTTATGATATTGTGCATATGACACCAGTGGTATAGTGGGAGCTTTGCATGTCTCCTAGTTCAGCCTAAGCTGCTCTGCTAAGCTACCTTTTCTATCAGCCTAAGCTGCTAGACATCTCTTCTACACTAATAAAGGATAACTGGACCTGGTGCAGAGTGTAAGTACCCCTTGGTACCACTACAAACCAGGCCAGCCTCCTACATTGGTTGTGTAGCGGTGGGATAAGTACTTGCAACTACTTACCACTTTGTAATTTTGTACTTTTCATAAGAGAAAAATATACAAAACAAGTTCAGTGTATGTACACCTAACCAAACAGTTTTGCTTTTCTTCTCTTACTCTATCGCTAAGTGCTGAAATGTACCTCTAAACTTTCAAAAAGTTTCTTCAAATTTGAAAAAGTTTTTTTCTGTTCCTTAAAAAGTTCTGAACATTTTTCTTTCTTTTCCTGTCCCTTAAACCTTTTCCTATCATGTCTGGTACAGGTCAAACTCTGGATCTGGCCAGCACAGCTTATGACCGCCTTAACTGGAAAGGTGTAAGGAGTCTCTGCTTTGATAGAGGTTTAGGGGTAGGGAAGAATCCTTCTAGAGAATTGTTGTTTAATATGCTCATTGAAAATGATAAGACCTTAGCTGGCACATCAGGTGAGAGATTAGCAGATGGTTCACACTCTGATTCTGGGGTAGCCCCAGCAAAAGTGTTAGATGAGAATCTTCCCAACCTGCCCCTTAGCAGGCCACCTAGCAATCCTGGTACTAATGTGAGCTCTCATCACAGTAGAAGTGTTACTCCTGCAGGACAGGTTGTTAGAGTGCCAACTATTAGGGATAGGTCTCCCTCTGTTCATTCACACCGTTCTTCTGTGTCTAAGCATGCCCAACCCACCCACCCTGATGACAGAGTGTTAGAAAGGGAACTCGATAGATTGAGAGTGGAAGAGTCCAGGCTGAAGCTTAAAAAGCAACTGCTGGATCTAGACAGATAATCTTTAGACTTAGAAAAAGAAAGACAGAGGTTGGGGTTTGGACCCCATGGTGGCAGCAGCAGTATTACAGATAGTAATCCTGTAAAAGAGCATGATTCTAGGAATCTGCACAAGATAGTTCCCCCTTACAAGGAGGGGGATGACATTAACAAGTGGTTTGCTGCACTTGAGAGGGCCTGTGTTGTACAGGGGGTCCCTCAAAGGCAGTGGGCTGCTATCCTATGGCTATCTTTCAGTGGAAAGAGTAGGGATAGGCTCCTTACTGTGAAGGAAAGTGATGCCAATAATTTTACAGTTTTAAAGAATGCAATCCTAGATGGTTATGGCTTAACCACTGAACAGTACAGGATCAAGTTCGGAGAAACCAAAAAGGAGTCTTCACAAGACTGGGTAGAGTTTGTTGACCATTCAGTGAAGGCCTTGGAGGGGTGGTTACATGTGTAGGAAAGTACCATCTTGCCTGGCATGTTACCCCATTTTTCACTGTATATATGTTGTTTTAGTTGTATGTGTCACTGGGACCCTGGTATCCAGGGCCCCAGTGCTCATAAGTGTGCCTGAATGTGTTACCTGTGTAGTGACTAACTGTCTCACTGAGGCTCTGCTAATCAGAACCTCAGTGGTTATGCTCTCTCATTTCTTTCAAATTGTCACTAACAGGCTAGTGACCAATTTTACCAATTTACATTGGCTTACTGGAACACCCTTATAATTCCCTAGTATATGGTACTGAGGTACCCAGGGTATTGGGGTTCCAGGAGATCCCTATGGGCTGCAGCATTTCTTTTGCCACCCATAGGGAGCTCTGACAATTCTTACACAGGCCTGCCACTGCAGCCTGAGTGAAATAACGTCCACGTTATTTCACAGCCATTTTACACTGCACTTAAGTAACTTATAAGTCACCTATATGTCTAACCTTTACCTGGTAAAGGTTAGGTGCAAAGTTACTTAGTGTGAGGGCACCCTGGCACTAGCCAAGGTGCCCCCACATTGTTCAGGGCCAATTCCCCGGACTTTGTGAGTGCGGGGACACCATTACACGCGTGCACTACATATAGGTCACTACCTATATGTAGCTTCACAATGGTAACTCCGAATATGGCCATGTTAAATGTCTATGATCATGGAATTGCCCCCTCTATGCCATCCTGGCATAGTTGGCACAATCCCATGATCCCAGTGGTCTGTAGCACAGACCCTGGTACTGCCAAACTGCCTTTCCTGGGGTTTCACTGCAGCTGCTGCCAACCCCTCAGACAGGTTTCTGCCCTCCTGGGGTCAAGCCAGGCTTGTCCCAGGATGGCAGAACAAAGGACTTCCTCTGAGAGAGGGTGTTACACCCTCTCCCTTTGGAAAATGGTGTGAAGGCAGGGGAGGAGTAGCCTCCCCCAGCCTCTGGAAATGCTTTCATGGGCACATTTGGTGCCCATTTCTGCATAAGCCAGTCTACACCGGTCCAGGGACCCCTTAGCCCTGCTCTGGCGCGAAACTGGACAAAGGAAAGGGGAGTGACCACTCCCCTGACCTGCACCTCCCCTGGGAGGTGTCCAGAGCTCCTCCAGTGTGCTCCAGACCTCTGCCATCTTGGAAACAGAGGTGCTGCTGGCACACTGGACTGCTCTGAGTGGCCAGTGCCACCAGGTGACGTCAGAGACTCCTTCTGATAGGCTCCTTCAGGTGTTGCTAGCCTATCCTCTCTCCTAGGTAGCCAAACCCTCTTTTCTGGCTATTTAGGGTCTCTGTCTCTGGGGAAACTTTAGATAACGAATGCAAGAGCTCATCCGAGTTCCTCTGCATCTCTCTCTTCACCTTCTGCCAAGGAATCAACTGCTGACCGCGCTGGAAGCCTGCAAAACTGCAACATAGTAGCAAAGACGACTATTGCAACTCTGTAACGCTGATCCTGCCTCCTTCTCGACTGTGTTCCTGGTGGTGCATGCTGTGGGGGTAGTCTGCCTCCTCTCTGCACTAGAAGCTCCGAAGAAATCTCCCGTGGGTCGACGGAATCTTCCCCCTGCAACCGCAGGCACCAAAGAACTGCATCACCGGTCCCTTGGGTCTCCTCTCAGCACAACGAGCGAGGTCCCTCGAATCCAGCAACTGTGTCCAAGTGACCCCCACAGTCCAGTGACTCTTCAGTCCAAGTTTGGTGGAGGTAAGTCCTTGCCTCCCCACGCCAGACTGCATTGCTGGGAACCGCGACTTTTGCAGCTACTCCGGCCTCTGTGCACTTCCGGCGGAAATCCTTTGTGCACAGCCAAGCCTGGGTCCACGGCACTCTAACCTGCATAGCACGACTTTCTAAGTTGGTCTCCGGCGACGTGGGACTCCTTTGTGCAACTTCGGGTGAGCACTGTTTCACGCATCCTCGTAGTGCCTGTTTCTGGCACTTCTCCGGGTGCTACCTGCTGCTGAGAAGGCTCTTTGTCTTGCTCGACGTCCCCTCTGTCTCCTGGCGCAATTTGCGACATCCTGGTCCCTTCTGGGCCACAGCAGCGTCCAAAAACACTAACCGCACGATTTGCAGCTAGCAAGGCTTGTTGGCAGTCTTTCGGCGGGAAAACACGTCTGCACGACTCTCCACAGCGTGAGGGATCCGTCCTCCAAAGGAGAAGTCTCTAGACCTTGTCGTTCCTGCAGAAACCTAAGCTTCTACTGTCCAGTAGCAGCTTCTTTGCACCCACAGCTGGCATTTCCTGGGCATCTGCCCATCTCCGACTTGCTTGTGATTTTTGGACTTGGTCCCCTTGTTCCACAGGTACCCTCGACTGGAAATCCATCATTGTTGCATTGCTGGTTTGTATCTTTCCTTCAGAATTCCCCTATCACGACTTCTATGTCCTTTGGGGAACTTTAGTGCACTTTGCACTCACTTTTCAGGGTCTTGGGGTGGGCTATTTTTCTAACCCTCACTATTTTCTAATAGTCCCAGCGACCCTCTACAAGGTCACATAGGTTTGGGGTCCATTCGTGGTTCGCATTCCACTTTTGGAGTATATGGTTTGTGTTGCCCCTATCCCTATGTGTCCCCATTGCATCCTATTGTAACTATACATTGTTTGCACTGTTTTCTAAGACTATACTGCATATTTTTGGTATTGTGTACATATAACTTGTGTATATTTGCTATCCTCATAGTGAGGGTACACTCTAAGATACTTTGGCATATTGTCATAAAAATAAAGTACCTTTATTTTTAGTATAACTGTGTATTGTGTTTTCTTATGATATTGTGCAAGTGACACTTGTGGTACTGTAGGAGCTTCACTCGTCTCCTAGTTCAGCCTAAGATGCTCTGCTAAGCTACCATTATCTATCAGCCTATGCTGCTAGACACCCTATACACTAATAAGGGATAACTGGGCCTGGTGCAAGGTGCAAGTACCCCTTGGTACTCACTACAAGCCAGTCCAGCCTCCTACAACATGGCAGTAAAGTTTCTGACTATGAAAGCCTGTATAACTTAATCCTGAGAGAGCATATTCTTAATAACTGTGTGTCTGATTTGTTGCACCAATATCTAGTGGACTCAGATCTGACCTCTCCCCAAGAATTGGGAAAGAAGGCAGACAAATGGGTCAGAACAAGAGTGAACAGAAAAGTTCATACAGGTGGTGACAAGGATGGCAAGAAGGATGGTAAGTCTTCAGACAAGGGTGGGGACAAATCTAAAAATGAGTCTTCATCAGGCCCACAAAAACACTCTGGTGGGGGTGGTGGGTCCAAATCCTCTTCTAATCAAGTAAAGAAACCATGGTGCTATTTATGTAAAGTAAAAGGCCATTGGACAACTGATCCCAGTTGTCCAAAGAAAAGCACCAAGCCTCCCACTACCACAACCCCTACTGCTACACCTAGTGCCCCTAGAAATAGCAGTGGTGGTGGGAGCAAACCTACTAATAGCCAATCCAAGGGAGTAGCTGGGCTCACTTTTGGTAATTTAGTTGGGGTTGGTCTTGTTAGGGAGACCACAGATGCTGTGTTAGTCTCTGAAGGTGCCATTGATTTGGCCACCTTGGTTTCTTGTCCCCTTAATATGGATAAGTACAAGCAACTTCCCCTAATAAATGGTGTTGAGGTTCTGGCCTACAGGGACACAGGTGCCAGTGTTACCATGGTAATAGAGAAACTGGTCCACCCTGAACCACACCTTCTTGGTCACCAGTACCAAGTGACTGATGCTCATAACAACACTCTTAGCCACCCCATGGCTGTTGTGAATCTCAACTGGGGGGGGGGGTTACTGGTCCAAAGAAAGTTGTGGTTGCCTCAGATTTACCTGTAGACTGTCTACTAGGGAACGATTTAGAGACATCAGCTTGGGCAGAAGTGGATTTGGAGGCTCATGCAGCAATGCTGGGCATTCCTGGGCATATTTTTGCTTTGACAAGGGCTCAGGCCAAAAAGCAAAAAGGACAGGGTGACTTGGATCCTGGAACAATGGACCAAGTGCTCCCTAAAGCTAGGGTTAGTAAAGGTAAATCACTACCTACTATCACTCCCTCTACAGTGGATTCAACTTCTGGGGAAGAAGAATTTCCACCCTGTGCAGAACCTTCACCAGAGGAGCTGGAAGCAGACACTGCTGAGCTTTTGGGTGGAGGGGGGCCTGCCAGGGAGGAGCTTAGTGTGGCACAGCAGACGTGTCCCACACTAGAGGGTCTATGACAGCAAGCTGTCAAACAGCAAAATGGGGATGTCAGTGACTCTCACAGAGTTTACTGGGAGGACAACCTCTTGTATACAGAGGCAAGGGACCCAAAACCTGGAGCTGCTAGGAGATTGGTTATTCCCCTGCAATAAAGAGAGTTCCTCCTAACTCTAGCCCAAGACATTCCCTTGGCTGGACATTTGGGGCAGATGAAAACATGGGACAGGCTTGTTCCCTTGTTTCATTGCCCTAGAATGTCAGAGGACACTAAGGAATTTTGTAAGTCCTGTGTCACCTGTCAAGCCAGTGGCAAAGCAGGTGGCACCCCAAGGCACCCCTTATTCCACTGCCTGTGGTTGGGATTTCCTTTGAAAGGGTAGGGGTTGACATAGTTGGCCCCCTTGACCCTCCTACTGCTTCAGGCAATAGGTTTATTTTGGTGGTAGTGGACCATGCCACCAGATATCCTGAAGCAATTCCTCTAAGGACCACTACACCTCTTGCAGTGGCAAAAGCCCTCCTGGGAATCTTTTCCAGGGTGGGTGTAGGAGGCTGGACTGGCTTGTAGTGGGTACCAAGGGGTACTTACACTTTGCACCAGGCCCAAGTATCCCTTATTTGTGTAGAGAGGTGTCTAGCAGCTTAGGCTGATAGATAATGGTAGCTTAGCAGAGCAGCTTAGGCTGAACTAGGAGACATGTGAAGCTCCTACAGTACCACTAGTGTCATATACACAATATCATATGAAAACACAATACACAGATATACTAAAAATAAAGGTACTTTATTTTTATGACAATATGCCAAAAGTATCTCAGTGAGTACCCTCAGTATGAGGATAGCAAATGTACACAATACCAAAATATGCAGTAATAGCAATAGAAAACAGTGCAAGCAATGTATAGTCACAATAGAATGCAATGGGAGCACATAGGGATAGGGGCAACACAAACCATATACTCTAGAAGTGGAATGCGAACCACGAATGGACCCCAAACCTATGTGAGCTCGTAGAGGGTCGCTGGGACTGTAAGAAACCAGTGAGGGTTAGAAAAATAGCCCACCCCGAGACCCTGAAAAGTGGGTGCAAAGTGCACCTAAGTTCCCCGAAGAGCACAGAAATCGTGATAGGGAAATTCTGCAAGGAAGACCAACACCAGCAATGCAACAACAATGGATTTCCTGACGAGAGTACCTGTGGACAAGGGGACCAAGTCCAAGAGTCACGATCAAGTCGGGAGTGGACAGATGCCCAGGAAAGGCCAGCTGTGGGTGCAAAGAAGCTGCCAGCGGATGGTAGAAGCTGTGGATTCTGCAACAACGACAAGGTCTAGAAACTTCCCCTTTGGAGGATGGATGTCCCACGTGGTGAAGAGTTGTGCAGAGGTGTTTCCGTGCAGAAAGACCGCAAACAAGTCTTGCTAGCTGCAAGGGTCGCGGTTAGGGTTTTTGGATGCTGCTGTGGCCCAGGAGGGACCAGGATGTCGCCAATTGCGTGAGGGGACAGAGGGGGCGTCCAGCAAGAAACAGAGGCCACTCAGAAGCAAGCAGCACCCGCAGAAGTGCCGGAACAGACACTACGAAGAAGAGTGAACCGGAGCTCACCCGAAGTCACAAAGGAGGGTCCCACGACGCCAAAGGACAACTCAGGAGGTCGTGCACTGCAGGTTAGAGTGCCGGGGACCCAGGCTTGGCTGTGCACAAAGGAAATCCTGGAAGAGTGCACAGGAGCCGGAGTAGCTGCAAAACACGCGGTTCCCAGCAATGCAGTCTAGCGTGGGGAGGCAAGGACTTACCTCCACCAAACTTGGACTGAAGAGTCACTGGACTGTGGGAGTCACTTGGACAGAGTTGCTGAGTTCAAGGGACCTCGCTCGTCGTGCTGAGAGGAGACCCAGAGGACCGGTGATGCAGTTCTTTGGTGCCTTCGGTTGCAGGGGGAAGATTCCGTCGACCCACAGGAGATTTCTTCGGAGCTTCTAGTGCAGAGAGGAGGCAGACTACCCCCACAGCCTGCACCACCAGGAAAACAGTCGAGAAGGCGGCAGGATCAGCGTTACAAGTTTGCAGTAGTCGTCTTTGCTACTTTGTTGCAGTTTTGCAGGCTTCCAGCGCGGTCAGCAGTGGATTCCTTGGCAGAAGGTGAAGAGAGAGATGCAGAGGAACTCTGATGACCTCTTGCATTAGTTATCTAAGGAATTCTCCAACGCAGAGACCCTAAATAGCCAGAAAAGGAGGTTTGGCTACTTAAGAGAGAGGATAGGCTAGCAACACCTGAAGGAGCCTATCAGAAGGAGTCTCTGACGTCACCTGCTGGCACTGGCCACTCAGAGCAGTCCAGTGTGCCAGCAGCACCTCTGTTTCCAAGATGGCAGAGGTCTGGAGCACACTGGAGGAGCTCTGGGCACCTCCCAGGGGAGGTGCAAGTCAGGGGAGTGGTCACTCCCCTTTCCTTTGTCCAGTTTTGCGCCAGAGCAGGGCTGGGGGATCCCTGAACCGGTGTAGACTGGCTTATGCAGAAATGGGCACCATCTGTGCCCATGAAAGCATTTCCAGAGGCTGGAGGAGGCTACTCCTCCCCACCCCTAACACCTTTTTCCAAAGGGAGAGGGTGTAACACCCTCTCTCTGAAAAAGTCCTTTGTTCTGCCTTCCTGGGCCAAGCCTGGCTGGACCCCAGGAGGGCAGAAACATGTCTGAGGGGTTGGCAGCAGCAGCAGCTGCAGTGAAACCCCGGGAAAGGTAGTTTGGCAGTACCCGGGTCTGTGCTAGAGACTCGGGGGATCATGGAATTGTCTCCCCAATGCCAGAATGGCATTGGGGTGACAATTCCATGATCTTAGACGTGTTACATGGCCATGTTCAGAGTTATCATTGTGACGCTATACATATGTCGTGACATATGTATAGTGCACGCGTGTAATGGTGTCCCTGCACTCACAAAGTCCAGGGAATTTGCCCTGAACAATGTGGGGGCACCTTGGCTAGTGCCAGGGTGCCCACACACTAAGTAACTTAGCACCCAACCTTTACCAGGTAAAGGTTAGACATATAGGTGACTTATAAGTTACTTAAGTGCAGTGGTAAATGGCTGTGAAATGGCGTGGACGTTATTTCACTCAGGCTGCAGTGGCAGGCCTGTGTAAGAATTGTCAGAGCTCCCTATGGGTGGCAAAAGAAATGCTGCAGCCCATAGGGATCTCCTGGAACCCCAATACCCTGGGTACCTCAGTACCATATACTAGGGAATTATAAGGGTGTTCCAGTATGCACCCTAAGGGGACTCGTGGCAGTGCCTTAGTCAACCAAGTAGGTGACTTCTCCCTTCTTTTCAACAATAATGTGGGGTCCACTCCATTTGTCTTGGAGTGCTCTTAGGGCCACAGGCTCCAAGACCCACACTTTCTGCCCTGATTGGTACTGAATCAGAACAGCCTTCTGGTCATGCCATTGCTTTTGGAGCTCTTGGCTGGCCTGAAGGTTTTTACTGGCCTTTTTCATATACTCAGCCATTCTGGATCTTAGGCCAAGTACATAGTCCACTATGTCTTGGTTACCATATTTTAAAGGTTGTTCCCAACCCTCCTTTACAAGTGTTAGAGGACCTCTTACAGGGTGTCGAAATAGGAGTTCAAAGGGGCTAAAGCCCACTCCTTTCTGGGGTACCTCCCTGTAAGCAAAAAGGAGGCAAGGTAACAGGACATCCCATCTCCTCCGGAGTTTTTCAGGGAGTCCCATTATCATTCCTTTGAGAGTTTTGTTAAACCTCTCAACCAGTCCATTTGTTTATGGATGATAGGGTGTGGTGAATTTCTATGTTAAACCACATTCCTTCCACATGGCCTTTAAGTAAGCAGACATAAAGTTGCTACCCCTGTCTGATACCTCCTCTTTTGGGAAGCCCACTGTGAGAAAGTAGCCTCTTTCTAGCCTTGTTACCCCCACTTTTGGCCTGTTTGTGAGTGTATGTCAGGGTGTTTTCACTGTCTCACTGGGATCCTGCTAGCCAGGGCCCAGTGCTCATAGTGAAAACCCTATGGTTTCAGTATGTTTGTTATGTGTCACTGGGACCCTGCTAGCCAGGACCCCAGTGCTCATAAGTTTGTGACCTATAAGTATGTGTTCCCTGTGTGATGCCTAACTGTCTCACTGAGGCTCTGCTAACCAGAACCTCAGTGGTTATGCTCTCTCTTTACAAATTGTCACTAACAGGCTAGTGACCAATTTCACCACTTCACATTGGCATACTGGAACACCCTTATAATTCCCTAGTATATGGTACTGAGGTACCCAGGGTATTGGGGTTCCAGGAGAGCCCTATGGGCTGCAGCATTTCTTTTGCCACCCATAGGGAGCTCTGACAATTCTTACACAGGCCTGCCACTGCAGCCTGAGTGAAATAACGTCCACGTTATTTCACAGCCATTTACCACTGTACTTAAGTAACTTATAAGTCACCTATATGTCTAACCTTTACCTGGTAAAGGTTGGGTTCTAAGTTACTTAGTGTGTGGGCACCCTGGCACTAGCCAAGGTGCCCCCACATCGTTCAGGGCAAATTCCCCGGACTTTGTGAGTGCGGGGACACCATTACACGCGTGCACTATACATAGGTCACTACCTATGTATAGCGTCACAATGGTAACTCCGAACATGGTCATGTAACATGTCTAAGATCATGGAATTGTTACCCTAATGCCATTCTGGCATTGGGGAGCCAATTCCATGATCCCCCGAGTCTCTAGCACAGACCCGGGTACTGCCAAACTACCTTTTCGGGGTTTCACTGCAGCTGCTGCTGCTGCCAACCCCTCAGACAGGTTTCTGCCCTCCCGGGGTTCAGCCAGGCTTGGCCCAAGAAGGCAGAACAAAGGACTTCCTCAGAGAGAGGGTGTTACACCCTCTCCCTTTGGAAAAAGGTGTCAGGGCTGGGTCCCCCAGCCTCTGGAAATGCTTTGATGGGCACAGATGGTGCCCATCTCTGCATAAGCCAGTCTACACCGGTCCAGGGATCCCCAAGTGTGCTCCAGACCTCTACCATCTTGGAAACAGAGGTGCTGCTGCCACACTGGATTGCTCTGAGTGGCCAGTGCCAGCAGGTGACGTCAGAGACTCCTTCTGATAGGCTCCTTCAGGTGCTGCTAGCCTATCCTCTCTCCTAAGTAGCCAAACCTCCTTTTCTGGCTATTTAGGGTCTCTGCTTTGGGGAATTCTTTAGATAACGAATGCAAGAGCTCATCAGAGTTCCTCTGCATCTCTCTCTTCACCTTCTGCCACGGAATCGATCACTGACTGCTCAGGAACCCTACAAAACTGCAACAAAGTAGCAAAGACGACTACTGCAACCTTGTACCGCTGATCCTGCCGCCTTCTCAACTGTTTTCCTGGTGGTGCATGCTGTGGGGGTAGTCTGCCTCCTCTCTGTACTAGAAGCTCTGAAGAAATCTCCTGTGGGACGAAGGAATCCTCCCCCTGCAACCGCAGGCTCCAAAAGACTGCATCACCGGTCCTCTGGGTCCCCTCTCAGCACGACGAGCGTGGTCCCTGGAACTCAGCAACTCTGTCCAAGTAACTCCCACAGTCCAGTGACTCTTCAGTCCAAGTTTGGTGGAGGTAAGTCCTTGCCTCCCCACGCCAGACTGCATTGCTGTGTACCGCGTGATTTGCAGCTGCTCTGGCTCCTGTGCACTCTTCCAGGATTTCCTTTGTGCACAGCCAAGCCTGGGTCCCCGACACTCTAACCTGCAGCGCACGACCTCCTGAGTTGTCCTCCGGCATCGTGGGACCTTCTTTTGTGACTTCGGGTGAGCTCCGGTTCACTCTTCTTCGTAGTGCCTGTTCCGGCACTTCTGCGGGTGCTGCTTGCTTCTTAGTGGGCTCCTTGTCTTGCTGGGCGCCCCCTCTGTCTCCTCACGCAATTGACGACATCCTGGTCCCTCCTGGGCCACAGCAGCATCCAAAAACCCTAATCGCGACCCTTGCAGCTAACAAGGCTTGTTTGCGGTCTTTCTGCGTGGGAACACCTCTGAAAGATTCTTCACGACGTTGGATATCCATCCTCCAAAGGGGAAGTTCCTAGTCCTCTTCGTTCTTGCAGAATCCACAGCTTCTACCATCCGGTGGCAGCTTCTTTGCATCCACAGCTGGCATTTCCTGGGCATCTGCCCACTCCCGACTTGATCGTGACTCTTGGACTTGGTCCCCTTTTTCCACAGGTACTCTCGTCCGGAAATCCATCGTTGTTGCATTGGTGGTGTTGGTCTTCCTTGCAGAATTCCCCTATCACGACTTCTGTGCTCTCTGGGGAACTTAGGTGCACTTTACACCTACTTTTCAGGGTCTTGGGGTGGGCTATTTTTCTAACCCTCACTGTTTTCTTACAGTCCCAGCGACCCTCTAGAAGCTCACATAGGTTTGGGGTCCATTCGTGGTTCGCATTCCACTTCTAGAGTATATGGTTTGTGTTGCCCCTATACCTATGTACTCTCATTGCAATCTATTGTGACTGTACATTGCTTGCATTGCTTTCTATTGCTATTACTGCAGATTTTTGGTATTGAGTACATATATCTTGTGTATATTTGCTATCCTCATACTGAGGGTACTCACTGAGATACTTTTGGCATATTGTCATAAAAATACAGTAAAGTACCTTTATTTTTAGTATATCTGTGTATTGTGTTTTCTTATCATATTGTGCATATGACACCAGTGGTATAGTGGGAGCTTTGCATGTCTCCTAGTTCACCCTAAACTGCTCTGCTAAGCTACCTTTTCTATCAGCTTAAGCTGCTAGACACCTCTTCTACACTAATAAGGGATAACTGGACCTGGTACAGAGTGTAAGTACCCCTTGTTACCACTACAAACCAGGCCAGCCTCCTACAGACCCCACGCCTAGTGCAGTGTGTGGAAGGTCCCTTGGAGTGTAAGAAAACACTAAGGGTGTCCAAGATACCCCACCCCAAGACCCTGAAAAGTAGGAGTAAAGTTACCCTACTACTACAGAAATACAGTAAAGTTAAGATAGGGGAATCTGCAAAGGCAACAACTGACTGAAAAGCACTGAAGACGGATTCCTGGACCTGAGGACCTGCAAAGGAAGGGGACGAAGTCCAAGAGTCACGTAAGTGTCCGGTGGGGGCAGGAGCCCACTAAACCCCAGATGAAGGTGCAAAAGGGCTGCCTCCAGGTGGAAGAAGCCAAAGATTCTGCAACAACGGAAGGTGCCAGGAACTTCTCCTTTGGTCAGAAGATGTCCCACGGTGTGCTAGAGGATGCAGAGTTGTTTCCACGCAGAAAGACCGCAAACAAGCCTTGCTAGCTGCAAGAGTCGCAGTTGAAGATAATGGGTGCTGCCGGGGTCCAGGAAGGACCAGGAGTTCGCCCCTTGGAGGAGGAGACAGAGGGGGCTCTCAGCAACAGAGAGTGTCCACACAGAAGCAGGCAGCACCCGCAGAAGCAGTTGAACAGTTGTTCAAGAAATCTGAGCATGGCGGTCATCTCAACACAACAAAAAGGGTCCCACAATGCCGTGGTCAACTCAGCTAGATGAGCAATTCAGGACAGAGTGCTAGGGACCTGGGCTGTGCACAAAGCAATCCTTTCAAAAGTGCACAGAAGCCCTTGCAGCTGCCACTGAGAGATGAGTTTCTGACCCGCTGGGGTGAGAGCCTTTGAGCTCTCTGGGGCCAGAAACAAAGCCTGCACTGGGTGGAGGTGCTTCACACCTCCGCCCTGCAGGAGCTGTAACACTGTGTGCCAGGTCTGTGCCAATTGGGTAACAAACATACAGTTTTAGGAAAGCACACTGGTGCCGGGGCCTGGTTAGCAAGGTCCCAGCACACTTCCAATCAAAGCTGGCATCAACACTAAGCAAAAAGTGAGGAGGTAACCATGCCAATAGTGGCATTTTCCTACACCTCCAAGATTTGAACCATGTCGGAGAGATTCCCCTGATGCTGCGCCTACTAAACTTCAGGTCCCACTGCAGAGCCTGCATATGCCATCTGGCATGTTGAACCAGCAGGATGCAGCAGGCCATGACGTTCAGCAGCCTCAGAGTCATTCTCACCAAAATCCAGGACAGAGGCTGAAACATCAGTATCATAGCCTGAATATCCTGGACTCGCTTTTTGGGAGGATAAGCCAGAAACTGCACTGTGTCCAGAACAGCTCCGATGAAAGGGCGCGTCTCAGAGGGAGTCAAGTCTGACTTTGGCACGTTGATAGTGAACCCCAGCGAATGCAGGAGGTTCGCCATAGTCTGGAGGTGGGAGACAGCTTTCTGGGGCGTGTCCGCCTTCAACAGCCAGTCGTCGATCTAGGGAAAGACTGGAACCCCTAACCTGTGCAGATGAGCTGCAACGACTACCATCACTTTTGTGAACACTCGATGGGCACTGGTAAGGCCAAAGGGGAGCACAGTGAACTGAAAGTGCTCATGACCTACCATGAATCGTAGGTATCGTCTGTGGGCCGGCAGGACAGGAATATGGAAATTGGCGTCCTGCACGTCCAATGCAACCATCCAGTCTCCAGGGGCCAGGGCAGAAAGGACCTGAGCCAGGGTTAACATCTTCAACTTCTCCTTCTTGAGGAAGAGATTGAGGGACTGGAGGTCTAGGATAAGGCGCAGACCCTTGTCCTTTTTGGACACCAGAAATTAGCGGGAATTGCAATCACGACCTACTTCTGGCACAGGGACCCTCTCTATGGCTCCCTTGGCTAAGAGAGCATTGACTTCCTCGTGGAGAAATGCCAAATGATCCTCTGACAGGTGATCGAATGATGGTGGCATGGCTGGAGAAGGAGTCTCGAAGGGGAGTGAGTAGACCTAGCCCTATCTGACGATCTGTAAAACCCACCAGTCCGTGGTAATGGATTCACAGTGGAGCAGATGATGGTGAATTCTGCCGCCAACTGGTCCCGGATGTCCAATGGACTAGGAAGGTTTTGAGGCAGAGGAGGGGGTGGGGGTGGACTGGGTGGCCCACTCACTCTCTGATCCACGAGATCGGTGGATCGCACACCCGAGGCTGGGAAGGGGCTGTCTAGCATGCGCAGGTCGGTGGCCCGGTGGAAATGGACGCAGTTGGGTGCCGCTTCCGTAGCCACAAAAGGAGCGAGAGGCGGACTGAGGGAGGTGAGAAGCAGCTTCGAGGCCAAGGGACTGAGCCGTAGCCCGGGAATACTTAAAGCGGTCGAGCACTGAGTCCGCCTTGTCCCCAAAGAGACGAGTGCCATCAAAGGGCATGTTTATCAAAGATTGCTGGACATCCCCCAAAAAGCCGGACGTCCTCAACCAGGCATGGCATCTCAGTGTCACCGTCGATGCAACTCATCTGCCTAGTGAGTCGGTCGTATCCAGTCCACAACGGATCATGAACTTGTCTGCGTCTCTTCCATCTGTCATGACTTGGGAGAGAACGTTCTTGGCCTCTTCCGAAACTTGGGGCAGCATTTGCGCAACCGTATCCCAGAGAGTATGGGAATAGTGGCCCAACGGCATGCAGTGTGCACGGACCACAGTGCAAGACTGGCAGAAGAAAAGATCTTCTTCCCTAAATTGTCTTGTCTTTTTGATTCCCTGTCCGGGGGAGTGGTAGGGAATGCCCCAGAGGATGAAGAAGCCTGGGCAAGGCATAGGGTGTTGGGTAAGGAAATTTGGGTCATTCTGCACAGACCGATGGCGGCAGGGAATCGTCCTATTCACAGGAGCCCCAGTGTTAGGTTTGGACCAGGTCCCCAGTAGCATGCCCGTAAGTGCTTCATTGAAGGGAAGAAGGGGTTCTGAATTGGAGACCCCATGCTGAAGCACTTTGGTCAGGAGGTTAGGCCTGACCTCCACAGAAGGAAGCTCGAGGTTCACAACCTCAGCCGCCCTTCTCACCACCATAGAATAGGGCGCTTCCTCCTCCGTAGCCACGGTATGGGGAGCGAACATGCCAGTATCAGGTGAGGTGTCCTACCCACTGGCATTACCCAAATCCTGTACCCAGTCCAGTTCAGACTCAAGCTGGTCTTCTAAAGGGTTGAGCGACTCCTCTACACTATCTCTGTATTCCATACCCATAGTACTAGGGTTCAGGATCAACCCTGGCACTGCAGAGCCAATGGAAAATGGAATTGGCATTGAGTGACGTTGTTCCGGCTCTGGGTCATCAGGAATGAGTACAGGGTCTAAGTCAATTGTGGGCCCAATCGTCGCCGGGAGTACTGACGTCTGACCTGACACTGAGGAAGGTCGCATTGGCACTAGCAGCATCGGGACGGATCCGGAAGCAGATCCTGTGGTGCCCTCCAGAGTCAGGACTGAAGTCACCAACATTGAACCCAAGGGGGCCCTCAACGACTCCCATGGACCCGAAGGTGCCGAGGGTGGGTTGGCTACCCAAATATGAGTATGGCCTCATAGAACTCCTTAAGTTGAGCTGGGGTAGTCCCAGCTAACGGAAATTCAGGGAGGTGTGGAGTGGATCCAGACTGAGGCTCCGAAGATGGAGGCCTAGAGCGTTGGCCCTCTTCCCGCGTCGCGTTGTGCGAGCGACAGGGTGAAGTCAAAGAATGTTCGCTTTCTTCAAATTCTTCTTCTTACTAGAATGTCCAGATGACTTTGACGAAGAAGAATGGCGGTCACTCGGCGACCGGTTGTAGGAAAGTACCATCTTGCCTGGCATGTTACCCCCATATTTCACTGTATACATGTTGTTTTAGTCTATGTGTCACTGGGACCCTGCCAGGCAGGGCCCCAGTGCTCATAACTATGTGCCCTGTATGTGTTCCCTGTGTGATGCCTAACTGTCTCACTGAGGCTCTGCTAACCAGAACCTCAGTGGTTATGCTCTCTCTGCTTTCCAAATTTGTCACTAACAGGCTAGTGACTAAATTTACCAATTCACATTGGCATACTGGTACACCCATATAATTCTCTAGTATATGGTACTGAGGTACCCAGGGTACTGGGGTTCCAGGAGATCCCTATGGGCTGCAGCATTTCTTTTGCCACCCATAGGGAGCTCTGACAATTCTTGCACAGGCCTGCCAGTGCAGCCTGCGTGAAATAACGTCCATGTTATTTCACAGCCATTTACCACTGCACTTAAGTAACTCAGGACTGCTCTGAGCCCCCTATCCCGGGACCACTGGGTCCACATCAACTGACTGTGTCTTTGTGCCCTACAGACCCTCAAGAGCCAAGCTCCCCTGTGGATTCTGACAGACAGGTCCCCCAGTCCCCACTTGCAGTCTTTTCTTTTTCAGGTACTTCTCCATTGACTTTACTGCGTAGCGCTCAAGGCTACCAACGCGATGAGCAACTCTGCACCCGAGCACACTAGGACAGTTAAAACTGAACTGCTGATGGTTTCTTGGACGTTGGCCCCTAAGCCTCTTAATTCCAAGAGAAGAACCCTGAAAATCGTTTGCAGGTATTTCAATGCACTGTATGTTTCTCCCATAGGATAACATTACCTTGTTTGAGGCTCATGCCTCAAATCTGACAGCTTGCTATTTCTACTGTTTTATTTGTAAAAAGCTATAACGTCTAAAGTACCTACCATTTATCAATGATCTTGGTGTCAAAATATATATAAAAATCTGTGTTATTATTCTAAATTGGTCTCTGATTTCTTATTGAGTCTGTGTCATTTACTGATTGTGTGTGTACAGCAAATGCTCAACACTCCCCTCTGATAATCCTAAACTGCTCGACCACCCTACTCCAAATAGAGCCCTTGGGATTAATAAAGCAAGTTCCTGGAAACCAATAAGGGTCGTCTGGACTATCTGCATAATGTAGCCCTAAATTTGGCACACTACATAGATTACCAGCTTCCTACAACTATGGAGTGTCTTATCTCATCTAGCGACTCTAATGAGGTCTCCGTCTTTAGGTACGTTTACCACTAAGGCCCTTTCAACTCAGGTCACAAACATCTTCAACTTCATCAGGTCACAATCGACGCTGAAACACTCAACAGTGAGACGTGCATGCCTGCCCAAAGTCAATGCCCACTCAATGCTGATGCCTGCTTTATGCTGAATCTCTTCCCTCATTGGAGTCTTCTCAATATAAACAAGAGTAGTCTGGAATACGTTCTCTTAAAGATTTCTGCGATTATCAGATTGGGGTTCCATCCAAGCTTGGAGAAGATGCCCCACACCTCTTTTGCTTTGTGGCCTTTCTAAATCGGGAAGGACTAGAAAGATTCAGAAGGAAAATCAGAAAATTTCCTTAGCAGGCTCAGCAAGTGTCTGTAAAAGATTTCATTCAATAGTTCAACCTGAAAGCTGACATTGTTTCAATACACAGGCCATGTGCAGAGTGACAGTAAGGGAGAACACACAGAAAAACAACCCTTCCAAAAAGTCGGATTATTTTTCCCTGCCTGTTACACACCAGAAAATGCAAATCTGTAAACCTGTCAAAATGCCTATCAAGACCGAATTAATAGTTGAGGGAAACGTTCTCGGCAATGTAAGGTAACGTCCAAAGTGTAAAGAGCAAACGACCGGAAAGTGAACCAATTTGAAAAGATGAAGACTCAACACAGAAGAAAATAAAGTGAGCTTGAATGTCCTTTCAACGCGCTGAGAGATGCTTTGACAACTGCTTATCTTAAAAGTAATTTATCTTTTATTAATGCTTTATGTATTACTGTATCCTGATGTTTCTTCTTAGGTAGACGGTAAGTTTCAAATATATAATTATGAGGCAATTTAAAGAAAAAAACACATAGATATAGTTATTTAACGATTTTTTGGAAAATTATTTTTAAAAGGTATTCTGATAACTCAGACATAGGCAGAGATAATATATTCTAGTATTTACAAATATTAATAAAGCTCCCATGATGGAGAACAGAGACCATGTTACAGAAGCAAACCTTCATATGCGAATATCGACATTCTCAGTAAAAAATACCAACCTTTTCTCTGGTCTCCTTCACAAGTTGGTCTTTGAGAGATGAAACCTCACTTTTCAAGTAAGAGAGTTCAATTTCCTACAAACAAGTGATATGTGACACACAATTAATATATAATGTGAATCAAAACATGCAAAAAATGCCGTACAGTAATCTGTGTAAAAAGCTCATACAAAGTGTACATTTACAGAAAAACTGATTTTGACATTTTGATTTAGGACCTAAAATAATGATTCAGGGCTCGTTGAAGTAAGTGGCTTGAGTTGATTTAAATGTGAATCGTAATCGCCATTAGACCATGAATGGAACATGCCCGTAGCCACGAGTAAATGTTCTGCGTGACATGGTGGTCGTAGTTAAAAATAAGCTATAAAAGAGGGGTACTGCATGTGTATTTTTCTCCTGATATTTGTAGGTATAAATAGTACAATTCGATATGGTATTGTAGTACACAATGCATAGGGGATATATTCTGCTCAAAGGAATAAATAGGGCAGTTTTGAAAAATGGTAACTTTGAGATGACCAGTAGTCCAGTATATTTATGATTTAACCTATAGGTTATGAAGCTTAGATGTCAGAAAACCTACATGTTTTTGGACCTCTTAAAAAAACAAGCAAAAACAAAAACAGCATATTGCTAGTCCTAGCACGGATGGGCTGAACTATACCTTGGGCAAAGTTTGGACATTTTCAGCTACCTGTGCAAAAGGTGAAGTTTCACTGACTTGTCTTATAAGTACCATTTCTAAATAAACATGCATATTGGCAAGCAGAGCATGAATGCCTCTTAATAGCTGCAACCAGGATGTGCTGAAGGTGCCCCGCAAGAGGAGAAGGTACTCAGACAGCAACAACAAATTTAGAGGGCAGGTCATGGTGAGAGACTAGGTTTCGATCTATTTCCAGGGATTTTTTTAGTTCTAGCCTAAGGCAGTTTTTGTAAAACACGAGCAAATGATTTAATCTGAAAGTGGATTGGCCGAATAAACTTGGTGGGAAGCTTTAAATGCAACACGATGACTCTATTTAGCTTGTCTCTAACTGCCTTTCTCTCTCGCGCGCGAGCTCGCTCGCTCTCATTTTGCTCCCTTACGATCTTTCTTTCATATATTACCCTTTGTTAGTTTGCTGTAGGGAGCTGGCCATGTATTCACTATATCAAAATAAGATATAATGTGCACAGACTCCAGGGAGTACCCAGAGGCTTGACAGAGGCTCAAATAGATAATACTAATGCGCTATTTGTGGTAATGTGGTCCAGCAGTTAGGCTTATCAGAGGGTAGTGCAAAGCATTTGTTGTACACACACAGACAACAGAAGAAGCACACACTCAATGACTTAACTCCAGACCAACATGATTTTGTACAGAAAAATATGTTTTGTTAATCTATTTCGAGAACCACAAGATTCAGTTTGCAGGTAAGTACATAAAATAAAAGTTACTTTGCATATATATTGTATTGTATTGTAATAGTATTTATATAGAGCTTACTACCCCTGACAAGGCGTCAAAGCGCTTTTCGGTGAGTAGCGCGCTACTCCGGAGCCCAAAAGGAATTAGTGGTGGATTAGTATAGGGAAATATGAGTACAGTTTTAGTATTATTATGAGTTAATTTGAGCAGCGGATATGTGAGTTTGTTAGTTGGACTGACAGGAGTAATGGAGGGGTGGAGGAGGGAAGAATCCAGAAGTGTTAATTGGGAGTTTATGGTAATAAGATTTAGGCTTGGGATGAGTAAAGGGGGGATGGAGGAGGGAAGAGTCTGTGGAAAGGGTGAGGGAGATCATAGTAGCAGGTTGAGATAAATGAGGGAAAAAAGTGAGGTTTGGGTGAGTTAGATGTGGAAGAGGAGGGAAGAGCTTAGGCAAGGTTATTTAGGAGATGGAAGTAGTAGAATGGATTTGGGATGAGTCAGAGTGAGAATGGAGATTGATAGAGACATGACATATGGTGATGGGTAGACAAAGTATGATATAAAATGAGAGCAGGGATTCATAAGTATCTAATATAACAACTTATCCAGGAGCTATGCAATGACCTATGAACATGATAAGTATAGAATAACAAACATATATATATATATAGATATATATATATATATATATATATACACACACACACAAATTTACACACACACATATGCACACATGTACATACATGTACATATGTAAACCATGAGTAAATATACATTAGTTAAACAGGTTTAAAGAGTATGTGTGTAGTTTATTGTTATGACATAGTGGCGATATATATTTTCTAAATAACTATATGTAACTAGAGTATACACATAATCAGATAAAACATATTTATCAACATAGGCATAGCTGTTTGAATATGGTGGTTTTGAAGGAAAGAGCCAACTCTTAAGTAGTTTTCTGAAGACAAGATAGTTATCTGTCGCTCTGTAGGTGTGTTAAATATTTTAACACTGTTGTGTCCATAGTTTTTTCTTTAATAAGCCTCTTTTAGGACACTATAAGGAGTATTGATGTGGCACTTTCTTGTTTGCTTTCATGCGTCTCTAAGAACAGCCACTATGCTCTCTAATATTTTTAGATGACCAAATTCTAAGACTTCAGGAGCCAGGCTGCCAGGCTGAAAGGCTCTGGTTCAGGGTGTATATGATTAGGACTGAATAGAATTGACAATTGTAGGAAAATGTCACTGTTAGGATGTCACCCCCCCACACTTTTTGCCTAATATTGATGCCAGCTTTGATTGGAAGTGTGCTGGGACCCTGCTAACCAGGCCCCAGCACCTAAAACTGTACTTTTGCTTCCACGATTGGCACAGCCCTGGCACACAGTTAAGTACCTTGTAAAAGGTACCCCTGGTACAAAGGGCACTGTGGCCAGGGAAGGTGCCTAAGGGCTGCAGCATGTATCATGCCACCCTTAAGGACCCCTCACTCAGTACATACACACTGCCTTGAAGCTTGTGTGTGCTAGTGAGGAGAAAAGACAAAGTCGACATGGCACTCCCCTCAGAGTGCCATGCCCACAAACCACTCCCTGTGGCATAGGTAAGTCATCCCTCTAGCAGGCCTTACAGCCCTAAGGCAGGGTGCACTATACCACAGGTGAGGGCATAGCTGCATGAGCACTATGCCCCTACAGTGTCTAAGTCAATTCTTAGACATTGTAAGTGCAGGGTAGCCATACTGAGTATATGGTCTGGGAGTTTGTCATTATGAACTCCACCGCACCATAATGGCTATACTGAATACTGGGAAGTTTGGTATCAAACTTCTCAGAACAATAAACCCACACTGTAGGAAAGCAACATCTTTCTTAGCATGTTATCCCCAATTTCTGCCTGTCTTTCATTATGTTTTGAGTAGGAAGGTATCCTCTTTCTAGCCTTGTTACCCCACTTTTGGCCTGTTTGTGAGTATATGTCAGGGTGTTTTTACTGTCTCACTGGTATCCTACTAGCCAGGGCCCCAGTGCTCATGGTGGAAACCCTATGTTGTCAGTGTGTTTGATATGTGTCACTGGGATCCTGCTAGCCAGGACCCCAGTGCTCATAAGTTTGTGGCCTGTATGTGTTCCCCGTGTGGTGCCTAACTGTATCACTGAGGCTCTGCTAACCAGAACCTCAGTGTTTATGCTCTTTCTGCTTTTAAAATTGTCACTGCAGGCTAGTGACTAATTTGACCAATTCTGATTGGCACACTGGAACACCCTTATAATCCCCTAGCATATGGTACTTAGGTGTAGGAAGGTAGCCTCTTTCTAGCATTGTTACCCCCACTTTTGGCCTGTTTGTGAGTATATGTTAGGGTGTTTTCACTGTCTCACTGGGATCCTGCTAGCCAGGGCCCAGTGCTTATAGTGAAAACCCTATGTTGTCAGTGTGTTTGTTATGTGTCACTGGGATCCTGCTAGTCAGGACCCCAGTGCTCATATGTTTATGGCCTATATGTGTTCCCTGTGTGGTGCCTAACTGTATCACTGAGGCTCTGCTAACCAGAACCTCAGTGTTTATGCTCTCTCTGTATTCTAAAATTGTCACTGCAGGCTAGTGACTAACTTTACCAATTCTCATTGGCGCACTGGTACACCCATATAATTCCCTTGTATATGGTACCTAGGTACCCAGGGTATTGGGGTTCCAGGAGATCCCTATGGGCTGCAGCATTTCTTTTGCCACCCATAGGGAGCTCAGACATTTCTTACACAGGACTGCCACTGCAGCCTGAGTGAAATAACGTCCACTTTATTTCACAGCCATTTTCACTGCACATAAGTAACTTATAAGTCACCTATATGTCTAACCCTCACTTGGTAAAGGTTAGGCGGCAAGTTACTTAGGTGGTCATTACAACCCTGGATGTCGGTGTTAAAGCGGCGGTTAGACCGCCAACAGGCCGCGGGAAAAAAATTTGAATTACGACCATGTCGGAAACCACCAACAAAGACAGCCACTTTAACACTCCGACCTCCACGGTGGTACAAACAAACAGCATGGCGGTCACCGGCAACAGACAGGCGGAGGACAATGTACCGCCCACAGAATTACAACCTACCAATCCGACACTTTTTCCGGGGCGGATTCACACAAACAAAAACACAGCGGAAACAGGACTTCAAAGGGAAAACGCTTACCTCTGCACACCCCACGAGGAACCAGGACACCGTGGAACCAGAGCTCCACATTTTTCCAGCCGTTATCTTCTTGCTCCTCTACCAGGAGCACGAACGCAGGCAGCGAAGACCACGGAGAGTACTGCACCTATGACACAGGGGAGGGGGGAGGGAAATAACAGTGACACAAACACGCAACACACCTACCCCCACACTCACCCACTACAACACTCACACAAATACATGTTGATACATTACAGTTACACCCCCCAACCCCTCTGGAAGAATGCAAAGACAAAAGGAAATGAGGTGAACGATTGTAATATATTAAAATTCAGTATTCAAATAATATACATACACTATTTACAAATATATACACCAATAATATTAGTCCAAGGTATTCCTCCCTTAAAGTCTGTAGACTACTGGGCCCACAATGCATGGCCGAGGCCACACAAGATACCTGAACAAGACGGAGAGAACACTGCAGGGGCATCAGACAGAAATAAAACAGGCACCTCAGGGGGAAGGGAAAGGGTGGGCACCTCAGCCGGCTGAGTGCACAACGCCAAATCTACGAGGGTGCCCCATGCCCACTGTTCAATCCTGGGGAGTGCAAAGCCACAGTCTCTCAAGTCTCTACAGTGGGTGGGTTGCCCACTGTTCAATCCTGGGGAGTGCAAAGCCACAGTCTCTCAAGTCTCTACAGTGGGTGGGTTGCCCACTGTTCAATCCTGGGGAGTGCAAAGCCACAGTCTTTCAAGTCCCTACAGTGGGTAGTTGGCCCACTGTTCAATCCTGGGGGGTGCAAAGCCACAGTCTCTCAAGTCTCTACAGTGGGTGGTTTGCCTACTGTTCAATCCTAGGGAGTGCAAAGCCACAGTCTCTCAAGTGGATAACAGTCTCCACTGGTTCTGGAGGGGGCCTTGTGCCCAGAGTGCTTCATCCTGCTCGTGGCGGCCTCAGTAGCGTCAGAGTTTTTGGCGCTCATGGGCCTGCGGTGCTTGTGGCGGCGGTGTCCTTGGCAGCGGTGCTTGTGTCGGCGGTGTCATTGGCAGCGGTGCTCGGTCTTTGGCAGCGGTGCTTGTGGCGGCGGTGTCCTTGGTAGCGGTGCTCGTGGCAGCGGTGTCCTTGGCAGCGGTGCTCGTGGTGGTGGTGTCCTTGGTAGCGGTGCTTGTGCCGGCGGTGTCTTTGGCAGTGGAGCTTGTTGCGGCGGTGTCCTTGGCAGCGGTTCAGCTGCTGGCAGTCCTGTCTTGGGCAGCGGGGCTGCTGGCGGTTGCCTTCTGGGAAGTGGGGCTGCTGGCGGTCACCTCCTGGGCAGCGGGGCTGCTGCTGGCGGTCCTCTCTGGGGCAGCGGGGATGCTGCTGGCCGGCTCCTGGGCAGCGGGGCTGATGGTGGTCTTCTCCGCAGTGCTGATCTTCCCAGACTTGCTGGTTTTCTTGTGCCCCTTCCCCACCTTGGAAGGTGTCGCAGCTGACTCCACACTCCTACCTGTACCCCTTGGATCGGCTTTGGTGGCTGTTGTCTTTCCCCTCTCCCGCCGGGCACTGGCCAACTTTTGATGCTTGACAGGTGGGGGACTGTCCATGCTGTGGCTCCTTGCCGCACTGGCTGCCCTGCTGGCTGGTGCACTCCAGAATCCGGTGACTACTGGCATCACTGGTCCTGCCGATATTGTAGCTGAGGTGCTAGGTTGGGACCTGGAGAGTCGGGCCCTAGGAGACTGACGGGGTGGGGGAGGTGAGGGAAAGAGGTCAAGGGTGGCCTGGAAAAGTTTCTTAGGAACACTGGGACAGGTAGATGGAGGGGGTTTGGGAGTGGAGGAAGCGGTTGTGGTTGTAGGAGGTGTCCGTTTGGGGACTTTGGGTGAAGGTGCATGCGCTGGAGGCTGTCGTGAGGTGGATGGCTGTTAGGTGGGTATGTGACTGCGTTTGTGTACCTTGGGAGGCGGCCTCACAGGCCCACTGGGAGAGGACACAGGGGATGTGTGAATGGTAGTTGGGGTGGTGACTGCACATGAGCGGGGTGTGGTGGTGGGTGTGCTGGTGATAGAAGTAGTGGCTGAAGATGTAGTGCATGCAGGTGTGAGTGGAGACGAGACTGAGAGGGAGGAGGGAGACGAGGAGGAGGGGGACACAGTGGAGGCAGTGGATGTTGCTATGTCTGCGTGTGTGTGATGCTTGCGTGAGTGCCTGTGGGATGTGTGGTGCTTATGTTTGCCTGAGCTTTCCTTGTGTGTTGAGGTGTGTGCATGCTGGTCTGATGGTGTGCTTGGGATAGGCTGAGGTACAGGGGATTGGGTCTGGGTGGAGGAAGTTGGAGGGGGGAGGCTAGAGACAGGGACAATGGCTGCCATCAGTGCTGAGGCCATAGTCTGAAAAGCTCGCTGAAGGGCTGCCTGACCAGAATGAATGCCCTCCAGGAACGCAATGGTTTGTTGCAACTGCCTCTCTACACCCTGTATGGCATTCAAAATGGTAGACTGCCCAACAGTGAGAGACCTGAGGAGGTCAATGGCCTCCTCACTGAGGGCAACAGGGGTGACTGGGGCAGGGGCTGAGGTGCCTGGGGCGAAGGAGATGCCCACCCTGCTGAGTGAGCGGGCACGAGGGAAAGGCTGAGGGGCTGCTGGGAGTGCGGTGCTGGAGGGGGGGTGGCGGCTGTACCTGTAGATGCGAGGGGCACAGATGGGCCCGCCACTACAAGGGAGCTCCCATCAGAGGACGAGTTCGTATCACTGGTGTCAGCTCCTGTCCCTGCCGTGGAGCTCCCCTCGCCCTCCGTCTCACTGGTGAAATCAGACTCCGTAGTGTCGCCCTCCAGGTCCATGTGGGATGCAGCTCCCTCCTGCTCTGGTGCCACTGCTCCTCAGCCTGATTATACTAATGCACACAAGTACAGGGAGACCACAAAAAGGGGGGGGAGACAAAAGAAAGACATGTTGAGTGCATGCATTACCGCTACCGTTGGCGGACACGACAGACACAGAAGCCCCCTGCACTACGCCGCGCACTTGGAGTCCACTATCCAATCCCTGGGACATGGCCTACAAGGCTATGGCCGATATCTGCACACATGGATGTCACAGGAGCCTGACTAGGTGTATTTGGCACTGTACCCAGGTGGGGTGGGGTGACACAGGGTCTGCCAGAAAAAGGGGACTTAACTAGCACGCTCGCCCTGGCCCAGGGGAAAAAGAGAAGTTATTACCAACTGCACCGTCACAGTCATTAGCCAGCATCCCTACCCTTGCCATGTGGCAGATGCACTCACCGTCGTTTCATGCACGCATCATTCTCCCCCCCACTATCGGTCATCCACACCACTCCACACAGGCATTGCCCATACAGCATGCTCACAGTGTACTTACCTGTTTGTCTGGAGGACCGTAGAGTAGCGTGTACTGGGGGAGGACCCCATCCACGAGTTTCTCCAACTCCTCCGTGCTGAAGGCAGGAGCCCTTTCCCCAGACGCACGAGCCATTGTCTCTTCCAGACTGAGGTCACAGCAGCACTTGCAGTGTAGGTCCTCTCCTGTAGAAGATCAGGTATCAAGTGATTGAACAGATAGAAAATGGCGGTCACGTCCACGGCGGTGCGTACCGTCACCGCCGGCGTACATCGTCATTGGCTCCTGGGACCCATAGGGTCCAAAGTTAACCAATGCAGGATTGTGCTGCGGTCTTCGACCGCCTACCGCGACGCTGTACAACGCGAGCGCAGTTACCTCACATCCCATTGTCCCACTTCAGGGGCCCACATGGCTTTATTTTTAACTGCGTCACACATACCTAGGCCTTGGCTCAACACTCATACAGGCAAATTTCGGGTTATGAATAGTTTTCTGAGTAAGCTGTGTTTACGTACCTCTGAGTTGGTTGACTCTGTGCTCGCTGTTGTCCTCCATAGGCACCGTCCGCTGGGACATGTGAGGAGATGGCGGCATCCTCCGGTGTGCAGACCGCTGGTGGACCTGTCGACAATGGAGGAAAGACATGTAATCATCACCTACAGGCTTGATCATGCCACAATCCTGGAACTGTGTGCCCAGATGGAGCCAGACCTGATGTCAGCTATCAGCCATCCCACAGGAATCCCCCTCAAGTGCAGGTGCTGTCGGTACTCCATTTCCTTGCAAGTGGGTCTTTTCAAACTACAGTGGCCATAGCATCAGGGATGTCCCAGCCTATGTTTTCCAACGTGTTGTCCAGAGTGTTGTCTGCCCTGCTGAAACACATGCGGAACTACTTCGTTTTCCATCAGGTGGAGGATTTGCCTAAAGGGAAGTAACCATATAGTGGATGATAAAGGGAGTAACCTGTCTATTGCAGAGCTACTCTCCTCTTATCACCACTTAGACAATAAAGTCTCAAATGGCCAAGGTTAGCCTTATCGTCCTTCGATTGGTGGGGGGGGTTGTGTGAGAAAGTAGCCTCTTTCTAGCCTTGTTACCCCCACTTTTGGCCTGTTTGTGAGTATATGTCAGGTGTTTTCACTGTCTCACTGGGATCCTGCTAGCCAGGGCCCAGTGCTCATAGTGAAAACCCTATGTTTTCAGTATGTTTGTTATGTGTCACTGGGACCCTGCTAGCCAGGACCCCAGTGCTCATAAGTTTGTGACCTATATATATGTGATCCCTGTGTGATGCCTAACTGTCTCACTGAGGCTCTTCTAACCAGAACCTCAGTGGTTATGCTCTCTCTCTGCTTTCCAAATTGTCACTAACAGGCTAGTGACCAATTTCACCAATTCAAATTGGCATACTGGAACACCCTTATAATTCCCTAGTGTATGGTACTGAGGTACCCAGGGTATTGGGGTTCCAGGAGATCCCTATGGGCTGCAGAATTTCTTTTGCCACCCATAGGGAGCTCTGACAATTCTTACACAGGCCTGCCACTGCAGCCTGAGTGAAATAACGTCCACGTTATTTCACAGCCATTTACCACTGCACTTAAGTAACTTATAAATCACCTATATGTCTAACCTTTACCTGGTAAAGGTTGGGTGCTAAGTTACTTAGTGTGTGAGCACCCTGGCACTAGCCAAGGTGCCCCCACATCGTTCAGGGCAAATTCCCCGGACTTTGTGAGTGCGGGGGCACCATTACACGCGTGCACTATACATAGGTCACTACCTATGTATAGCGTCACAATGGTAACTCCGAACATGGCCATGTAACATGTCTAAGATCATGGAATTGTCACCCCAATGCCATTCTGGCATTGGGGAGACAATTCCATGATCCGCCGAGTCTCTAGCACAGACCCGGATACTGCCAAACTACCTTTCCCGGGGTTTCACTGCAGCTGCTGCTGCTGCCAACCCCTCAGACAGGTTTCTGCCCTCCTGGGGTCCAGCCAGGCTTGGCCCAGGAAGGCAGAACAAAGGACTTCCTCAGAGAGAGGGTGTTACACCCTCTCCCTTTGGAAAAAGGTGTCAGGGTTGGGGAGGAGTAGCCCCCCCCAGCCTCTGGAAATGCTTTGATGGGCACAGATGGTGCCCATCTCTGCATAAGCCAGTCTACACCGGTTCAGGGATCCCCCAGCCCTGCTCTGGCGCGAAACTGGACAAAGGAAAGGGGAGTGACCACTCCCCTGATCTGCACCTCCCAGGGGAGGTGCCCAGAGCTCCTCCAGTGTGCTCCAGACCTCTGCCATCTTGGAAACAGAGGTGTTGCTGGCACACTGGACTGCTCTGAGTGGCCAGGGCCAGCAGGTGACGTCAGAGACTCTTTCTGATAGGCTCTTACCTGTGTTGCTAGCCTATCCTCCTTCCTAGGTAGCCAAACCTCCTTTTCTGGCTATTTAGGGTCTCTGCTTTGGGGCATTCTTTAGATAACGAATGCAAGAGCTCATCAGAGTTCCTCTGTATCTCTCTCTTCACCTTCTGCCAAAGGAATCGACCGCTGACTGCTCTGGACGCCTGCAAAACCGCAACAAATTAGCAAAGACGACTACTGCAACCTTGTATCGCTGATCCTGCCACCTTCTCAACTGTTTTCCTGGTGGTGCATGCTGTGGGGGTAGTTTGACTCCTCTCTGCACTAGAAGCTCAGAAAAAATCTCCCGTGGGACGACGTAATCCTCCCCCTGCAACCGCAGGCACCAAAAGAACTGCATCACTGGTCCTCTGGGTCCCCTCTCAGCCCAACGAGCGTGGTCCCTGGAACTCAGCAACTCTGTCCAAGTGACTCGCACAGTCCAGTGACTCTTCAGTCCAAGTTTGGTGGAGGTAAGTCCTTGCCTCCCCACGCTAGACTGCATTGCTGGGTATTACATGATTTGCAGCTGCTCCGGCTCCTGTGCACTCTTCCAGGATTTCCTTTGTGCACAGCCAAGCCTGTGTCCCCCACACTCGAACCTGCAGTGCACGACCTCCTGAGTTGTCCTCCGGCGTCGTGGGACCTTCTTTTGTGACTTCGGGTGAGCTCTGGTTCACTCTTCTTTGTAGTGCCGGTTCCGGACCTTCTGCGGGTGCTGCTTGCTTCTGAGTGGGCTCCTTGTGTTGCTGGGCGCCCCCTCTGTCACCTCACGCAATTGGCGACATCCTGGTCCCTCCAGGGCCACAGCAGCATCCAAAAACCTTAACTGCAACCCTTGCAGCTAGCAAGGCTTGTTTGCGGTCTTTCTGCGTGGGAACACTTCTGCAAGCTTCTTCATGACGTGGGACATCCATCCTCCAAAGGGGAAGTTCCTAGTCCTCTTCGTTCTTGCAGAATCCACAGCTTCTACCATCCGGTGGCACCTTCTTTGCATCCACAGCTGGCATTTCATGGGCATCTGCCCACTCCCGACTTGATCGTGACGCTTGGACTTGGTCCCCTTGTTCCACAGGTACTCTCGTCCGGAAATCCATTGTTGTTGCATTGCTGGTGTTGGCCTTGTTGCAGTGGGAAGATTCCGTCGACCCACGGGAGATTTCTTCAGAGCTCCTGGTGCAAGAAGGAGGCAGGCTACCCCTAGAGCATGTACCTCCAGGAAACAGGTGAGAAAGCCGGCAGGATGAAGCGATACAAGGTTGCAGTAGTCGTCTATGCTACGTTGTTGCGGTTTTGCAGGCGTCCTGAGCAGTCAGCGGTTGATCCTTTGGCAGAAGGTGAAGAGGGAGATGCAGAGGAACTCTGGTGAGCTCTTGCATTCGGTATCTGAAGAATTCCCCAAAGCAGAGACCCTAAATAGCCAGAAAAGGAGGTTTGGCTACCTAGAAAGGATGATAGGCTAGTAAGAAAGGTAAGAGCCTATCAGAAGGAGTCTCTGACGTCACCTGATGGCACTGGCTACTCAGAGCAGTCCAGTGTGCCAGCAACACCTCTGTTTCCAAGATGGCAGAGGTCTGGGGCACACTGGAGGAGCTCTGGGCACCTCCCCTGGGATGTGCAGGTCAGGGGAGTGGTCACTTGTAGGAGGCTGGACTGGCTTGTAGTGAGTACCAAGGGGTACTTACACCATGCACCAGGCCCAGGTATCCCTTATTAGTGTACAGGGGTGTCTAGCAGCTTAGGCTGATAAAAAATGGTAGCTTAGCAGAGCAGCTTAGGCTGAACTAGGAGACGAGTGAAGCTCCTACAGTACCACTAGTGTCACTTGCACAATATCATAAGAAAACACAATACACAGATATACTAAAAATAAAGGTACTTTATTTTTATGACAATATGCCAAAGTATCTCAGTGAGTACCCTCAGTATGAGGATAGCAAATATACACAAGATATATGTACACAATACCAAAATATGCAGTAATAGCAATAGAAAACAGTGCAAACAATGTATAGTTACAATAGGATGCAATGGGGGCACATAGGGATAGGGGCAACACAAACCATATACTCCAAAAGTGGAATGCGAATCACGAATGGACCCCAAACCTATGTGACCTTGTGGAGGGTCACTGGGACTGTAAGAAAACAGTGAGGGTTAGAACAATAGCCCACCCCAAGACCCTGAAAAGTGAGTGCAAAGTGCACTAAAGTTCCCCAAAGAGCACAGAAGTCGTGATAGGGGAATTCTGCAGGAAAGACCAAAACCAGCAATGCATCAACAATGGATTTCCAGATGAGAGTACCTGTGGAACAAGGGGACCAAGTCCAAAAGTCACAATCAAGTCGAGAGTGGGCAGATGCCCAGGAAATGCCAGCTGTGGATGCAAAGAAGCTGCCACTGGACAGTAGAAGCTGAGGATTCTGCAAGAACGACAAGGGCTAGAAACTTCCCCTTTCGAGGATGGATGTCCAACGTTGTGAAGAGTCGTGCAGAAGTGTTTTCTCGCAGAAAGACCGCAAACAAACCTTGCTAACTGCAAAGCTTGCGGTTAGGGTTTTTGGATGCGGCTGTGGCCCAGGTGGGACCAGGATGTCGCCAATTGCGTGAGGGGACAGAGGGGGTGTCCAGCAAGACAAGGAGCCCTCTCAGAATCAAGCAGCACCCGCAGAACTGCCAGAACAAGCACTACAAAGTGGAGTGAAACGGTGCTCACCCGAAGTTGCACAAGAGAGTCCCACGCCGCCGGAGGACAACTCAGGAGGTCGTGCAATGCAGGTTAGAGTGCCATGAACCCAGGCTTGGCTGTGCACAAAGGAAATCCTGGAAAAGTGCACAGGAGCCGGAGTAGCTGCAAAACATGCGGTTCCCAGCAATGCAGTCTGGCGTGGGGAGGAAAGGACTTACCTCCACCAAACTTGGACTGAAGAGTCACTGGACTGTGGGAGTCACTTGGACAGAGTTGCTGAGTTCAAGGAACCTCGCTCGTCGTGCTGAGAGGAGACCCAGAGGACCGGTGATACAGTTCTTTGGTGCCTGCGGTTGCAGGGGGAAGATTCCGTCGACCCACGGGAGATTTCTTCGGAGCTTCTAGTGCAGAGAGGAGGCAGACTACCCCCACAGCATGCACCACCAGGAAAACAGTCGAGAAGGCGGCTGGATCAGCGTTACAGTGTCGCAGTAGTCGTCTTTGCTACTTTGTTGCAGTTTTGCAAGCTTCCAGCGCGGTCAGCAGTCGATTCCTTGGCAGAAGGTGAAGACAGAGATGCAGAGGAACTCTGATGAGCTCTAGCATTCGTTATCTAAGGAATACCCCAAAGCAGAGACCCTAAATAACCAGAAAAGGAGGTTTGTCTACTTAGGAGAGAGGATAGGCTAGCAACACCTGAAGGAGCCTATCAGAAGGAGTCTCTGGCGTCACCTGCTGGCACTGGCCACTCAGAGCAGTCCAGTGTGCCAGCAGCACCTCTGTTTCCAAGATGGCAGAGGTCTGGAGCACACTGGAGGAGCTCTGGGCACCTCCCAGGGGAGGTGCAGGTCAGGGGAGTGGTCACTCCCCTTTCCTTTGTCCAGTTTCGCACCAGAGCAGGGCTGAGGGATCCCTGAACTGGTGCAGACTGGCTTATGCAGAGATGGGCACCATCTGTGCCCATCAAAGCATTTCCAGAGGCTGGGGGAGGCTACTCCTCCCCAGCCCTGACACCATTTTCCAAAGGGAGAGGGTGTAACACCCTCTCTCAGAGGAAGTCCTTTGTTATGCCTTCCTGGGCCAAGCCTGGCTGGACCCCAGGAGGGCAGAAACCTGTCTGAGAGGTTGGCAGCAGCAGCAGCTGCAGTGAAACCCCGGGAAAGGTAGTTTGGCAGTACCCAGGTCTGAGCTAGAGACTCGGGGGATCATGGAATTGTCTCCCCAATGCCACAATTCCATGATCTTAGACATGTTACATGGCCATGTTCGGAGTTACCATTGAGACGCTATACATATGTCGTGACATATGTATAGTGCATGCGTGTAATGGTGTCCCCGCACTCACAAAGTCCGGGGAATTTGCCCTGAACAATGTGGGAGCACCTTGGCTAGTGCCAGGGTGCCCACACACTAAGTAACTTAGCACCCAACCTTTACCAAGTAAAGGTTAGACATATAGGTGACTTATAAGTTACTTAAGTGCAGTGGTAAATGGCTGTGAAATAACGTGGACGATATTTCACTCAGGCTGCACTGGCAGGCCTGTGTAAGAATTGTCAGATCTCCCTATGGGTGGCACAAGAAATGCTGCAGCCCATGGGGATCTCCTGGAACCCCAATACCCTAGGTACCTCAGTACCATATAATAGGGAATTATAAGGGTGTTCCAGTATGCCAATGTAAATTGGTGAAATTGGTCACTAGCCTGTTAGTGACAATTTGTACAGAGAGAGCATAACCACTGAGGTTCTGGTTAGCAGAGCCTCAGTGAGACAGTTAGGCATCACACAGGGAACACATACATATAGGTCACAAACTTATGAGCACTGGGGTCCTGGCTAGCAGGGTCCCAGTGACACATAACAAACATACTGAAAACATAGGGTTTTCACTATGAGCACGGGCCCTGGCTAGCAGGATCCCAGTGACACAGTGAAAACACCCTGACATACACTCACAAACAGGCCAAAAGTGGGGGTAACAAGTCTAGAAAGAGGCTACTTTCTCACACAACCCCCCCCCCCCAAATGAAGGACAATAAGGCTAACCTTGGCCAGTTGAGACTTTATTGTCTAAGTGGTGATAAGTAGAGAGTAGCTCTGTAATAGACTGGTTACTCCCTTAATCATCCACTATATGGTTACTTCCCTGTGGGGATTTAAACCACCCTGTTTGAAGTTATTTAGCTAAGCAATAATGTGAAGATATATTTTTCAGAGTTTCTATCAGTAAGTTTTAGTTTAGAGCAGTGGGAATTGTCCACTGAACATATTTCTAGTGATGAGAATGCCAGACAGGGATGGTGTCTCAGTAAAGCCATAGCTGGGCAAAAACTTTGTCCATATGGCTGGAAGAGAGAACAGGGATGTTTTTTCTCTTGAGTTGGAGCAGGGCAGGGATGCTGTCCTATGAACTCCACACTAGGGCAGGGATGCTGTCCTAAGTGTTGTGAGGCAGTGCAGGGTTTCTGCACTAAAGTTTCTCTGGGAGGGTTGGAGGGATGCTCCAGGTTAACTAAAATGTTGCTCTTTTTCTCACCAATGCTAGTTATCCCACAGAGAGGTACTTCCACCTCAGGGAGTACAGCTATGCCAGCTGATAATTCCCTTAGAACAGGTGCCACCCCAGGAGAGGTTTCTCCCACCACAGAAATGGTATCCTGAATGGCAGAGTGGTTAGGGGATACTGTGATACCCTTTTTACCTGTTGCTGGAGAGGGATCCTGGGTTTTCAGGCCTTCTCTCCTTTGCTTTTTCATTTCAGTAGAAATGAGAGGGAACAATTCCTCTGGGATGCCCAGCATGGCTGCATGGGCATAAAACTCTACATCAGCCCAACCTGAGGCCTCTAGGTCATTACCTAAGAGACAGTCTACAGGTAAGCTAGGTGATACCACCACCTGCTTAGGGCCAGTAACTCCACCCCAACTAAACTGAATTATAGCTAAGGGAAGAAACTTAGTGGAGTTATGGACATCAATAATCTTATACTGTTGTCCAATGATGTGTTGTTCAGGAGCTACTAGGGTTTCAGTCACCAAAGTGATACTGGCACCTGTGTCCCTGTAGGCCAAGGCCTCAACACCATTTCTTGAAACTGTCTGCCTGTACTTATCCATTGTAAGGGGACAAGCAGCCAGTGTGGCAAGGCCAATGCCACTAGGTGTGACAGAAACTGTCTTGGGACTGACTACCCCAGTTTCTATGATGGACCCATAAGTGAACCCAACTACACCCTTAACTTGACTGTTCTCAGCTGTCCCACCACTAGTACCACTACTGCTAGGGGCACTAGAGCTTGATGTATTATTGGTGGTAGGCTCAGGGGGTTTACCTGGACATGACTTATCCCCTGTCTAGAAACAGAAGTATGTTGAGATTGAACAGAAGGAGACCTGGCCCTAACAGATGACAATCTAACATTCTGGCCTACAGAAGTAACACTTTTACTGTGATGAGAAACAACACTATGACTGTGATGAGAAACAACACTATTACTGTGATGTGAATTCACATCAGTACCAGCTATGCTAGGTGGCTTGCTAGGGGGCAGGTTGGAAAGCTTCCCTCCCACATCTTTTGCTAGGGGTGCCCCAGGATCAGATTGGGAACCATCAGCTAATTTCTCACCAGAAGTGCCACCTCTGGTCTTATCCTGTTCAACAAGCATATTAACCAACAGTTCTCTAGAGGGATTCTTCCCTACCCCTAAACCTCTTTCTATGCAGAGACTCCTTGCTCCTTTCCAGCTAAGGTGATCATAAGCAAGTTTGGACAGATCAACAGTTTGGCCTGTGCCAGACATTATAGAAAGTGTTGTAAGGGTGAGAGTTGGCCGCACTCAAAGGGATTAGTACCTAAATGTTATATGGTCTGTTGAGTAAAAAATGGTGCACGTGACCATGTGCCCTACTACCCTTGGGCAACAATAATGTGTAATGTGGATACACACATAGAATATGCAAATAGAGATCACAGCACACAGTATGCAAAGTAGTAAAAACAGGATCAAGTCAACTACTCATACGGGATTAAATGAATAAGAAAATCAAGCACATCAATGTTCAAATCCAGTCTTCAGAGAAGAGTTCAATTTATTCCGATTGGAGAGGTATTCCAAGTAGCGGGAAACAATCTTTCCAAAACAAAAGACCCCGATTGGAGAGGTATTCCAAGTAGCGGGGAACAATTTTTCCAAAGCAAACAGCCAACACGTGTTTCGTCACATCAGTGACTTTTTCAAGGCTGCAAATAAACATATACATGTGTGTCTGGTTTAAACATAACAGGTCATTACATTAAATAGTTGTCTATGACAAGCAAGTGATAAGTTATGGAACAATCTGTGCATAAAGAGTAACAACATCAGAAAAGTTCAGAAAATGAAGTACATAAACCTAAGGACATGGCTAGGAAGTATCAAAGGAGACTGAGAAGTAGTGTGTGCCAAGGTGCCCAAAACGACTAAAGACAAGCTAAGAGACATAAAGTACATCAAAAAACAGTAAAAGTGTCCCTAGATGGAAGACGTGTGGGAGAGAAAAGCCCACATGTGTTAATAAAGGGTGTGCTGGGAATATAAAGAATTAAGAGTAAAAAAAAAAAAAAAAAAAAAAACCAGTATAAAGAGGGATCAAGTCTCTAGACCTACCCGAAATATGTGGGAAGGTTCCAAAAAGTAAATTCCGATACGTCTCAAGGATAGTAGGCAGTCCAAAGCAAAAATTTGCTAAATCATCTAGAAATAGAGGTGTAAGCAAAATAAATATATATAAAAAAATGTATATATATATATATATATATATACACAAATACATAGCTAGTTAAGTCAGGTTAGGTAAATATAAGTTACCAAACTTAGAGATAAAAGAAAGCAGAGAAAGTGAGAGATCAACCAGAAGAGTACCTCTTAGATATCAACGTCAATGAGTAAAAATAGAAAGTCCACAGGGCGTGCGGAGCTGTCCATCAAGAAGAACCCCGGTAGGTCCACTCGTATGTCTCTATGGGGAGTAAATTAAGCCATAAACAAGAAAAGCATAACACATGCCATTCATTGCAGTCGTACCAGTAGAAAACCAATATTTTAAAAAAGCGGGAAGTTAAATAGTATTTATTTATCCAGAACGGTTGAGTAGACGAATAAGGGTGCCCTAAGAAATACCGGTCATGCGGAATAACTGCATGATTAGCAGAGAAGTGCTTATGGAATGGCCTGAAAGTGTGTACGGTTAGTCAGAGGGAAAAGTAAACACTAGGGACTGAAGTCCGAAGTTAAACCGAAATAACGGTTCCCTAGAGAGCAGAAAAACCACAGGTTAAATACCCGTGTATGGGCGTCTAAGCCCCTAGTCCCAAACGGAACACTCGTGTAGAGTTACCGTAAAATGTTTGCTGTTACGCAGCGTAAACACGTGCCTAGGTACCAAAAACAAGGCAAAGTAACAAAGAAGTAGGCAAACTATAGGTCTTTGGCGGTGTATATTCAACAGCGTGCTCACAGCACAAAAGAGTTTGACAAGCCTCCGTAAAGTAACGGATTGAAGGACGCTGAGACGTGAAAATCGGCACAGTAAGCCGCACAATACAAATCAGTCCAGCGCCGACGCCTAAGGATAAAAAGTGGAGTTCCAGCTCACCGTAGATAAATATTTAACAGTCCGTCCGTGTGTCGGTGTCTTCTTCTCTGTAGTCAGCGGTAACATAGTGAGTCGGTTTAAATTACGTGTAGCAATGGAACACGTGACTACGAACGGGCACTGAGATCGTGAAAGGACTAAAGGTAAACCAAGCGGTACACAAGAATACGGTGGAAAGGAGGCGCCATATTATAATTCAAGTCAACTCGGTAAATGAAGTAATGATACACGTATAAAGAATAATAGTAGTTAGAGAAAAATCGAAATGAAAAATAGAAAAATAGATAAAAAAATAGATAAAAAAGAGCGCGGCCCCAAACTGGCCACCGTCCTGTGTCTTGGTTGGATGTATAGGCTGCGCAAGTAAGACAAGCAGAACAAACACTCAAAAAGACACACAAAAAGGGGGGAAGAACAGTAGCAAATTAAGTGCATGGCAATTAAAAGGAAATGTACATGGCAATATGTAATATGAGCCAGAAAAAGAGTTAACAATCAAAGAATCCATCATTGTGGGAACAAATGGTATAAATGGTGTTTGACAAAATTCAGGACACAACAAAGTATATTCTTTTAACAGGTAGTACAGGCCACCTTAATACAAGAAGGCTGTATAGACAGAAAGCGGTAGAGAAACATTAATGCAAACAAATAACACATAAATGTGTAATCATCGGCCATATCAGTTGAGGAAAACATATAGGGCCAGATGTAGGAAGAGAGCAATTTACGACTGGCAAATTGCGAGTCCCTGCGACTCGCAATTTGCAAGTCGCAAATTGCTATGCAGTACTGTGTCTCAGACAAATTGACACCGTCTGCAACTCGCAATGGGGTCGCAATGACCCACCTCATGAATATTCATGAGGTGGGTCGCAAATTGCGGCCCCATTGCGAGTATAGGCACTCGCTAACATGGAGGCCTGCTGACGTCAGCAGGCCTCCATGTTAGCGACCTGCCTTTTCAATAAAGCATTTTTTTTTTTTTGAAATGTAGCCCGTTTTCCCTAAGGGAAAACGAGCTGCATTTCAAAAAAATCCGAAACCTTTTGTTTCGGTTTTTTCAGGGCAGGGAGTGGTCCCTTGGACCACTCCCTGCCCTGAAAAAATTTTTTGGGGTCCAGTCTCAAACTGGAATCCAATTTGCGAGTGGGTTACCATCCACTTGAAGTGGATGGTAACTGCGACTCCATTTGCGACCGCGTACGCGGTCGCAAATGGAGTTGCATACCACTGCGACTCGCAAATAGGAAGGGAACACCCCTTCCTATTTGCGATTCGGAAATGCATTTTGCGAGTCGGTAACGACTCGCAAAATGCATTTCTGCATAGGAAACACGCATTTGCGAGTCGCAAACGGCAGATTTTGCCGTTTGCGACTCGCAAAGTGTTTCCTACATCTGGCCCATAGTTCCTTATCCACATTGAGGCCCATCTCTACCGCTCTAAGCTTCAGTATCCATCGGGCCTCGCATTTACGTAGGTCCAAAGTCCTATTACCAAACCTAGGTGCAGAGGTGACATGTGCGATGCCAAGGAATCTAATATTGCGAATATCACCCTCTCCATGTTTTAAATTAAAATGTGTGGCAAGAGGGTATTGTTGATTCTGGTTTTTGATTGCCCTGATGTGCTCCTGTATGCGTTCTTTTAGGGGACGGATTGTACTGCCCACGTATATTAAACCACAGACACAAATTATACAGTACACCGTGTATTTGGTGTTGCAGTTAATGAATTGTCTTATGTGATAAGTGACCCCAGTATTGAACGAGAACGTCAAGGTTTTATTGAGAGCCATTACACATGAGATACAGCAACCACATTTGTAGAAGCCTGTAGGTGTGTTGGGGAGCCAAGTCTGTTGAGCAATTTTGGTAGGTGGGGTCAAAAAGCTAGGGCATAAGCAATTTCTCAAAGTTTTCCCCCGACTGTGTACAATAGATGGAGTCTTATGGATTACAGTAGCTAGGTTATCGTCCAAAAGTAGAAGATGCCAATGTTTCTTCAGGATCCGATAGATTGACATACTGGCAGGGCTGAATCTAGTGATAAAAGGGATGACCTTCCTTTTAGCCGCGTTAGTCTTCCTATTGTGGCCTCTGATCAGCAGTTGTTGTCTTTGTTTAGCAGTGATCCGTTTGTTAGCCTTAAAGATCAATTCTTGAGAGTAGCCCCTAGCAATAAACCGTTGTGTAAGGTCCTCAAGTTCTTGTGTGAAGATAGTGTCATCACTACAGTTACGACGTAGGCGCACCATCTCCCCATATGGTATGGCTTGAATTTGCGATTTAGGGTGGGCACTGTGCGCATGAAGAATCGAGTTACATGCTGTGGGTTTTCTGTATAGGCGTGAAGATATTTTGTTCCCGGTGATATATAATGACAGATCAAGGAATTCGATCTGAAATTTGTCGTGCTTGTGTGTAAACTCAAGGTTAAAGTCATTGTTATTAAGGTGGTCTAGGAGTGATTTGAGGTTATCAGTGTCGCCTGTCCAAATAGCCAAGATGTCATCAATATACCTTCCCCAGAAGAGAATATGTGAAGTAATGTGCTCGGGGCAGTAAGACCAAAGATGTTGTTTTTCGAATTGTCCCATATATAAGTTGGCAAATGAAGGCGAAAATTTAGCTCCCATGGCCACCCCCTGACATTGCTGGTACTATTGTCCATTGTGTAAAAAAACATTGTTGTCAAGAACCAAACGAGTAAGGTCCACGAGCATTTGGGTATGCTCAAACAGGGTAGCATCTCGGTCCGAGAGTGCCAACGAAAGCATTTCCAGGCCTTTTTCTAGAGGGATGGATGTGTATAAGGAACTAACATCCAATGTCACAAACATACACTCATCTGTCCAATCTACATCCTCTAGTAAGCATAATAAGTGCCTAGAGTCCTGAATGTAAGATGGTAAGTTATGTACGAGTGGTTGTAGGTAAGAATCAATGTATTTAGAGATCTGCTCTGTGGGTGAACCTATAACAGAGATGATCGGCCGGCCCGCAGGAAAGGGACCTGGTTTGTGAACTTTCGGCAAGATGTAAATGCAGGGGGCCCGGGGTGTGTTATTAAACATAAACCTATATTCCTGTTCTGAGATGAGACCTAAGTTCTTCCAAGATGTCAATTTGTCTCGAGTCAATCCAACAATATCGTTAAGGGGATTATCAGGTAATGGTTTGTAGGCATTAGTGTCACTTAGTTGTCTATCAATTTCGGACATATAGTCCACTCTGTCCATGACCACTACATTTCCCCCTTTGTCTGCTTCTTTGATAACAATATTCTCACATGTCGAGAGACGTCGTAGTGCCAAGAATTCTCCATGACTAAGGTTATATTTCAGTCTGTGACTGTGTGTTCTAAGTTTGTCCTCCAGCTCGAATAAGTCCAAACTAACGGCCTTATAAAAAACGTCAATGTTATTGTCAGGTGGTAACGTAGGTACAAAGGTGGACTTAGGTTTGAAGCCACTATCCAGATCTAAATTTGGTCAAATGTTCAGGTGGACAAGTAATTCCTCCATACTAACACCAGCGGGAGTAATGGGGTCAAGGGACATGATGGTCTGGATGTCTCGTATGTCGTTTATGGACCTGTTGCAGGTATGTAGGGGCTTCTGGTGTGCTGTGTCATGATTTGTCTTATTGAGAAAGAATTTCTTTAGTTTGAGACAGCGTACATACTTGAAAAGGTCAATCTGTATTTCAGAGAAGTCAGGTTTAGATACGGGGCAAAAGCCCAAGCCTTTTTCCAGTACTTTGGTTTCTTCATTGGTCAGGATATGTTTGGACAAGTTAATTACTTGTACTGTGTTAGGAGGTATAGGGTCTAGTGAGTGTTTCAAGTTTTCCTGGTCTTGGCAGTAGAGCGTGTGGTTACTCCCTCTCTTATGTCTCCCCCCGTGTTTCTTCCCCCCCCCTGCGGGTGGGTTTGCGTTTTGGTTCCTGTTGAAGTTTTGTCGTATGCCTATCCGGTAACATTCCAATTCCTCTAAAAAAGGAGAGGGTTTCGGAGTATTTAATTTAGACACATTGGCAGAAGACCCATCGGTTAGAGGGTCCAGGCTTACCCCAGAAACATTAGAGGTATCAGATGTGCTACTGCTGGGAATGGACACATCTGAAAGGTTGGTATTGCTGCCTTTGTCAGTACGGTCTTTGTTGACCTGATCGAAACGGCGAGCAAAGGTATAAATGCGGCCGTTGGCATAGTCATTTTCGTCCCTAATGATTTTCCTAAGCTTTTTGTCCTTAATGTAAAGCTGATAGTCATTGAGTATATCTCTCAGAATGTTATACTGTAGTTTTTGGTCGTAGCTTCTGGGAGGTCAAGGATCTTAATCTGATCCTCTAAAGTGGAGATTTCCAAAAGTAGTTTCTCCCTTTTTCTGTCTGCGTGCTTAATAAGAATGTTCATCATGCCAAAAGATGTGGAGGAAATAAGATGTTCCCATTCCCCCAACAAGTCTGGGTCGAGGTCATCAAATGAAGGGAAGATGATGATTCGCAACCCCCTAGGTACCTGCTTGAGTTCTATGTAACGTTTCAGTGTGGTGGCATCCCACCATCTGGCTAGCTCTTGTTTTTTGAGCCTTTCTAGTTTGATAAATTTTTGTCTGAGGCCCTCCTTCCTGTTAACAGTAGTAGAAGTGGAGGTGGAAATGGGTGTTCTTGTAAATAGTTCAGCAGCTAGAGTATCACGGTTGTCCTCAAAGGAAGCCATGTCCAGTTGTATAACAAGATGTGCGGGTTGTAGTCAATAAGTAAGTGTGACCCTAGGTGCGGCCCACCACAAGATGCCATACAAGAGGCCAAAGTAGCAGCTATAACGGGTAGTAAGGGTGAGAGTTGGCCGCACTCAAAGGGATTAGTACCTAAATGTTATATGGTCTGTTGAGTAAAAAATGGTGCACGTGACCATGTGCCCTAATATAATTATAGAAAGTGTTTAAGGGATAGAAAAAGTGAGAAAAAGTTTTTCAGAACTTTTTAAAAGACAGAAAAAAACTTTTAAAACTTTTAAAGAACTTTTTAGAAAGTTTAGAGGTACTTTTCAGCACTTAGCAAAGAAGTGAAAGGAGAAAAGCAAAACTTTTTGGTTAGGTGTACATACACTGAACTTGTTTTGTATATTTTTCTCTTATGAAAAGTACAATGACAAAAGTGGTAAGTAGTTGCAAAGTACTTATCCCACCGCTGCACAACCAATGTAGGAGGCTGGACTGGCTTGTAGTGAGTACCAAGGGGTACTTACACCTTGCACCAGGCCCAGGTATCCCTTATTAGTGTATAGGGGTGTCTAGCAGCTTAGGCTGATAGAAAATGGTAGCTTAGCAGAGCAGCTTAGGCTGAACTAGGAGACGAGTGAAGCTCCTACAGTACCACTAGTGTCACTTGCACAATATCATAAAAAAACACAATACACAGATATACTAAAAATAAAGGTACTTTATTTTTATGACAATATGCCAAAGTATCTCAGTGAGTACCCTCAGTATGAGGATAGCAAATATACACAAGATATATGTACACAATACCAAAATATGCAGTAATAGCAATAGAAAACAGTGCAAACAATGTATAGTTACAATATGATGCAATGGGGGCACATAGGGATAGGGGCAACACAAACCATATACTCCAAAAGTGGAATGCGAACCACGAATGGACCCCAAACCTATGTGACCTTGTAGAGGGTCGCTGGGACTGTAAGAAAACAGTGAGGGTTAGAAAAATAGCCCACCCCAAGACCCTGAAAAGTGAGTGCAAAGTGCACTAAAGTTCCCCAAAGAGCAAAGAAGTCGTGATAGGGGAATTCTGCAGGAAAGACCAAAACCAGCAATGCAACAACGATGGATTTCCAGACGAGAGTACCTGTGGAATAAGGGGACCAAGTCCAAAAGTCACGATCAAGTCGAGAGTGGGCAGATGCCCAGGAAATGCCAGCTGTGGATGCAAAGAAGCTGCCACTGGACAGTAGAAGCTGAGGATTCTGCAAGAACGACAAGGGCTAGAAACTTTCCCTTTGGAGGATGGATGCCCACGTCGTGAAGAGTCGTGCAGAAGTGTTTTCCTGCAGAAAGACCGCAAATAAACCTTGCAAGCTGCAAAGCTCGCGGTTAGGGTTTTTGAATGCTGCTGTGGCCCAGGAGGGACCAGGATGTCGCCAATTGCGTGAGGGGCCAGAGGGGGCGTCCAGCAAGACAGGGAGCCCTCTCAGAAGCAAGCAGCACCCGCAGAAGTGCCGGAACAGGCACTACGAAGTGGAGTGAAACGGTGCTCACCGGAAGTTGCACAAGAGAGTCCCACGCCGCCGGAGGACAACTCAGGAGGTCGTGCAATGCAGGTTAGAGTGCCGTGGACCCAGGCTTGGCTGTGCACAAAGGAAATCCTGGAAAAGTGCACAGGAGCCGGAGTAGTTGCAAAACACGCGGTTCCCAGCAATGCAGTCTGGCGTGGGGAGACAAGGACTTACCTCCACCAAACTTGGACTGAAGAGTCACTGGACTGTGGGAGTCACTTGGACAGAGTTGCTGAGTTCAAGGGACCTCGCTTGTCATGCTGAGAGGAGACCCAGAGGACCGGTGATGCAGTTCTTTGGTGCCTGCGGTTGCAGGGGAAAGATTCCGTCGACCCACGGGAGATTTCTTCGGAGCTTCTAGTGCAGAGAGGAGGCAGACTACCCCCACAGCATGCACCACCAGGAAAACAGTCGAGAAGGCGGCTGGATCAGCGTTACAGTGTCACAGTAGTCGTCTTTTCTACTTTGTTGCAATTTTGCAGGCTTCCAGCGCAGTCAGCAGTCGATTCCTTGGCAGAAGGTGAAGAGAGAGATGCAGAGGAACTCTGATGAGCTCTTGCATTCGTTATCTAAGGAATTCCCCAAAGCAGAGACCCTAAATAGCCAGAAAAGGAGGTTTAGCTACTTAGGAGAGAGGATAGGCTAGCAACACCTGAAGGAGCCTATCAGAAGGAGTCTCTGACGTCACCTGCTGGCACTGGCCACTCAGAGCAGTCCAGTGTGCCAGCAGCACTTCTGTTTCCAAGATGGCAGAGGTCTGGAGCACACTGGAGGAGCTCTGGGCATCTCCCAGGGGAGGTGCAGGTCAGGGGAGTGGTCACTCCCCTTTCCTTTGTCCAGTTTCGCGCCAGAGCAGGGTTGAGGGATCCCTGAACCGGTGCAGACTGGCTTATGCAGAGATGGGCACCATCTGTGCCCATCAAAGCATTTCCAGAGGCTGGGGGAGGCTACTCCTCCCCAGCCCTGACACCTTTTTCCAAAGGGAGAGGGTGTAACACCCTCTCTCTGAGGAAGTCCTTTGTTCTGCCTTCCTGGGCCAAGCCTGGCTGGACCCCAGGAGGGCAGAAACCTGTCTGAGGGGTTGGCAGCAGCAGCAGCTGCAGTGAAACCCCGGGAAAGGTAGTTTGGCAGTACCCGGGTCTGAGCTAGAGACTCGGGGGATCATGGAATTGTCTCCCCAATGCCAGAATGGCATTGGGGTGACAATTCCATGATCTTAGACATGTTACATGCCCATGTTCGGAGTTACCATTGTGACGCTATACATATGTCGTGACATATGTATAGTGCACGCGTGTAATGGTGTCCCCGCACTCACAAAGTCCGGGTAATTTGCCCTGAACAATGTGGGAGCACCTTGGCTAGTGCCAGGGTGCCCACACACTAAGTAACTTAGCACCCAACCTTTAACAGGTAAAGGTTAGACATATAGGTGACTTATAAGTTACTTAAGTGCAGTGGTAAATGGCTGTGAAATAACGTGGACGATATTTCACTCAGGCTGCACTGGCAGGCCTGTGTAAGAATTGTCAGATCTCCCTATGGGTGGCACAAGAAATGCTGCAGCCCATAGGGATCTCCTGGAACCCCAATACCCTGGGTACCTCAGTACCATATACTAGGGAATTATAAGGGTGTTCCAGTATGCCGATGTAAATTGGTGAAATTGGTCAGTAGCCTGTTAGTGACAATTTGTACAGAGAGAGCATAACCACTGAGGTTCTGGTTAGCAGAGCCTCAGTGAGACAGTTAGGCATCACAAAGGGAACACATACATATAGGTCACAAACTTATGAGCACTGGGGTCCTGGCTAGCAGGGTCCCAGTGACACATAACAAACATACTGAAAACATAGGGTTTTCACTATGAGCACCGGGCCCTGGCTAGCAGGATCCCAGTGACACAGTGAAAACACCCTGACATACACTCACAAACAAGCCAAAAGTGGGGGTAACAAGGCTAGAAAGAGGCTACTTTCTCACATCACTCCCCTTTCCTTTGTCCAGTTTCGCGGCAGAGCAGGGCTGGGGGATCCCTAAACCGGTGTAGACTGGCTTATGCAGAGATGGGCAGCATCTGTGCCCATCAAAGCATTTCCAGAGGCTGGGGGAGGCTACTCCTCCCCAGCCATCACACCTATTTCCAAAGGGAGAGGGTGTCACACCCTCTCTCTGAGGAAATCCTTTGTTCTGACTTCCTGGGCCAGGGCTGCCTGGATCCCAGGGGGGCAGAAACCTGTCTGAGGGGCTGGCAGCAGCAGCAGCTGCAGTGCAAACCCTGAAAAGGCAGTTTGGCAGTACCCGGGTTCAGTGCTAGAGACCCGGGGGATCATGGAATTGTCTTCCCAATGCCAGAATGGCATTGGGGTGACAATTCCATGATCTTAGACATGTTACATGGCCATGTTCCGAGTTACCATTGTGACGGTATACATAGGTAGTGACCTATGTATAGTGCACGTGTGAAATGATGTCCCCGCACTCACAAAGTCCGGGGAATTTGCCCTGAACAATGTGGGGGTACCTTGGCTAGTGCCAGGGTGCCCACACACTAAGTAACTTTGCACCCAACCTTCACCAGGTGAAGGTTAGACAAATAGGTGATTTATAAGTTACTTAAGTGCAGTGGTAAATGGCTGTGAAATAACGTGGACGTTGTTTCACTCAGGCTGCACTGGCAGGCCTGTGTAAGAATTGTCAGATCTCCCTATGGGTGGCAAAAGAAAGGCTGCACCCCATAGGGATCTCCTGGAACCCCAATACCCTTGGTATCTTAGTACCATATACTAGGGAATTATATAGGTGTACCGGTATGCCAATGTGAACTGGTGAAATTGGTCACTAGCCTGTTAGTGACAATTTGGAAAGCAGAGAGAGCATAACCACTGAGGTTCTTCTTAGCAGAGCCTCAGTGAGACAGTTAGGCATCACACAGGGAACAAATACATATAGGCCACAAACGTATGAGCACTGGGGTCCTGGCTAGCAGGATCCGAGTGACACATAACAACCACACTTACAACATAGGGTTTTTACTATGAGCACTGGGCCCTGGCTAGAAGGTTCCCAGTGAGACAGTGAAAACACCCTGACATATACTCACAAACAGGCCAAAAGTGGGGGTAACAAGGCTAGAAAGAGGCTACTTTCTCACAGAGGCCCATGGGAGAACTAGGAGGATTATAGAGCGGACCTTCGGCCTCCTGAAGGCCAGGTTCAGGTGGCTCTATATGACAGGTGGTACACTATTCTACTCACCAAAGAAGGTGTGCCAGATCATCACAGCCTGCAATATGCTTCACACCTTGGCTTTGCGACTACAGCTGCCTTTTCTGCAGGAGGGTGGTCCAGATGGAGGTGTTGTGTCAGCTGTAGAGCCTGTGGACAGTGAAGACGAGGAAGCAGAAGAAGAGGACATCGACAACAGGAACTGTGTGATCCTGCGATACTTCCAGTGAGACAAAGGTAAGAAGACAAACCTGCCTACTACATGTACTTTAACACTACTACCTCTCTACTGTCTGTCCTTTTCACCCAGTGTATGGTCACTGAGTTGTCACTTTCCCTTACGATTTCACAGATGTGGGTCCCACTGTGTGACATCTGCTTTGTTTCCTCATGGACTAGAGCTGTGTGACATAGGTATGTTTACATTACAATTGAAAGAGCATTTTGTCACTGTAATTGCTAATACACATTTTCGAAATCACAGACAGACTCCTGATTGTTTTGTGCTTTAAGGGTATTTATTTAAGTGCTCAATATTGGAGTGGGTTGTAAAATGGTGAGGGGTGATGGTGGAGGAATGTCCATGGCAAAGTCCAGTCTATTAGTCTCACAGGTGTATTGTCCAAAGGGGCATAGGAAGTGGAGATGGGGCAGTTTGAGGATGGACAGAGTGACAAGGTGGGACAAAAGGATGACATTCAGGGTGGTCTCATTTCTTGGCTGGGGTGTTGGCATTGTTCTCTGTTTTTGTCCTGGATCTCAGGGACCGTTTGCAGGGTGGTTCTCCCTCTGCCGGGGGTGGGGTGCTGGTGTGGTGGTCCTGTGGTGGTGCCTCCTGTCCACTAGCGCCGGCGGAGGTGGTGGGCAGTCCATCGTCCAGGCTAGTGTCAGGGGCCCCTTGTTGTGCCACAGTGTCCCTCCTGGTGTTGAGGACTTCCTTCAGCACCCCTACGATGGTGCCCAGGGTAGAATTGATGGATCTGAGTTCCTCCCTGAAGCCCAAATACTGTTCCTCCTGCAGCCGCTGGGTCTCCTGAAACTTGGCCAGTACCGTTGCCATCGTCTCCTGGGAATGATGGTAGGCTCCCATGATGTTGGAGAGGGCCTCGTGCAGAGTGGGTTCCCTGGGCCTGTCCTCCCCCTGTCACACAGAAGCCCTCCCAGTTCCCCAATTTCCCTGGGCCTCTGTCCCCTGAACGGTGTGCCCACTACCACTGCCCCCAGGTCCCTGTTGTTGTTGGGGTGGTGGGTTAGCCTGGGTTCCCTGTAGTGGTGCACACACTGCTGCTTGACGTGTCCTGTGAACAGAGGTATGGGCCCGCTGGGTGGGTGCTGTGCTGGTGTTTCCAGAGGGGGGAAGCTCTGTGGTGGCCTGTGACTGTGTGAGGGGAACCAACTGTCCCGAGGTCCCAGATGCGCCGGGCTGGTCATCTAGATCCAGTTGGACAGAGCTGCTGTCATCACTGTGGGCCTCTTCTGTTGGTGGTGCGGACATGTCTGGACCCTCCTGTGCGGTGACGTTGGGCAGGGGTCCTGCAGGGGTGTAAAAGCATGATTATTGCATCTGTGTGTGCCATGGTGTGCAATGGGTGGGTGATCGTGTACTCCAGTGCTTGCATTCCTGTGTGGGACCTTGTGTGATGATGGTTTAGTTGGGTGTATGGGTATGTGCAGTGGCCATGCATTGGTGATGGGTGTCCATGCTTTGTTGTTGCATGCAGGACTTGGTGTTGGGATGTGTGGTTTGTGATATTGGGACATTTGTGAGCAGTTGGAGTGATGGGGGTGAGGGCGAGGGTGAGGGTATGTGATGACATGCAGGTAGGGTGGGGGAAATAGTAGTAAAACTTTGACTTACCAGAGTCTATTCCTCCTGCTACTCCTGCGAGGCCCTCAGGATGCAGAATAGCCAAGACGTGCTCCTTCCATGTTGTTAGTTGTGGGGGAGGAGGTGGGGGTCCGCCGCCAGTCCTCTGAACCGCAAGGTGGTGTTTTGAGACCACGGAACGCACCAACCCCCGTAGGTCGTTCCACCTCTTCCTGATGTCATCCCTATTTCATGGGTGCTGTCCCACTGCGTTGACCCTGTCCACGATTCTTCGCCATAGCTCCATCTTCCTAGCTATGGAGGTGTGCTGCACCTCTGATCCGAATAGCTGTGGCTCTACCCTGATGATTTCCTCCACCAGGACCCTGAGCTACTCCTCAGAGAACCTGGGGTGTCTTTACCATGCCATGGGGTGGTGTGGGTGATGTGTGGGGTGGTGTGTGTTGTGATGTGTGGGGTGATATTTAGTGGTGTGTTGTGTGAGGTGCATGGATGTTATGTGGGTGATGGTATTGTGTGTCTGTGGATGCTTGGTTGTAGATTGTGGTGTCTCTCTCTGGCCTTCTTTCGGGATTTTGGTCCTAGGGGTTTGTGGGTGTTGTGGGTGTGTGTTTTATATTGTATTGGGTGTGTGGAAGTGGTGTATGTATGTGTATCAGGTGTGTGTATTTCGATTTGTCCAATGTGGTAATGTTTTGTAAATGTGTGTGTATTTTGAGCGTGGCGGTGTGTACCGCCAATGGAATACCGCGGATGAAAGACCGCCGCGTGGATTTGTGGGTCGTGATAGTGTGGGCGTATTCCTGTTGGCGTGACGGTGGAGGTTTTGTTTTCGCCAGTTTATCACTGACCTTTGGTGTGGCGGACTTGTGTGGGTGTCTAAATTATGGCGCATTCCGAGCTGTGGGTCATAATAACCGTGGCGGAATTCCGCTGCCACGGCGGTGTGTTGACGGTCTTCTGCACGGCGGTAAGCGGCTTTTACCACCAATGCTGTAATGACCCCCATAGTGTGTGGGCACCCTGGCACTAGCCAAGGTGCCCCCACATTGTTCAGGGCAAATTCCAAGGACTTTGTGAATGCAGGGACACCATTACACACGTGCACTACACATAGGTCACTACCTATGTATAGCGTCACAATGGTAACTCCGAACATGGCAATGTAACATGTCTAAGATCATGACCATTCTGGTATTGGGGGGACAATTCCATGCATCCCCGGGACTCTAGCACAGTACCCGGGTACTGCCAAACTGCTTTTCCGGGGTTTCCACTGCAGCTGCTGCCAACCACTCAGACAGGTTTCTGCCCCCCTGGGGTCTGGGCAGCCCAGTCCCAGGAAGGCAGAACAAAGGATTTCCTCTGAGAGAGGGTGTTACACCCTCTCCCTTTGGAAATAGGTGTGAAGGGCTGGGGAGGAGTAGCCTCACCCATTCTCTGGAAATGCTTTGATGGGCACAGATGGTGCCCATCTCTACATAAGCCAGTCTACACCAGTTCAGGGATCCCCCAGCCCTTCTCTGGCATGAAACTCCCCTGACCAGTACCTCCTAGGGGAGGTGCCAAGAGCTCCTCCAGTGTGTCCCAGACCTCTGCCATCTTGGATTCAGACGTGTTGGGGCACAATGGACTGCTCTGAATGGCCAGTGCCAGCCGGTGACATCAGAGACCCCTCCTGATAGGAGCTTACCTCTTTCAGTTGCCAAGCCTCCTTTCTTAGTAGCCAAACCTCCTTTTCTGGCTATTGAGGGTCTCTTCTCTGGGCTATTCCTCACATAACGAATGCAAGAGCTCACTAGAGTTCCTCTGCACTTCCCTCTTCGACTTCTGCCAAGGATCGACCGCTGACTGCTCAAGGAAGCCTGCAAAACCGCAACAAAGTAGCAAGAAGACTACAAGAAACATTGTAGCGCCTCATCCTGCCGGCTTTCTCGACTGTTTCCTGGTGGTGTATGTTCTGAGGGCTGTCTGCCTTCACCCTGCACTGGAAGCCAAGAAGAAATCTCCTGTGGGTCGACGGAATCTTCCCCCTGCTAACGCAGGCACCAAAAGACTGCATCACCGGTCCTCTGGGTCCCCTCTCATCCTGACGCGCGTGGTCTCTGGAACACAGGCGCTGGGTCCAAGTGTCTCCCACAGTCCAGTGGCCCTTCTGTCCAAATTTGGTGGAGTTAAGTCCTTGCCTCCCCACGCCAGACAGCAAACCTGTGTACTGCGTGATTTGCAGCTGCTCCGGATTCTGTGCACTTTTCCAAGGATTCCTTTGTGCACAGTCTAGCCTGGGTCCCCAGCACTCTGTCCTGCAGTGCTCAACCCGCTGAGTTGGAGTCCGACGTCGTGGGACCCTCCTTTTGTGACTCTGAGTTCACAGATCTTCTAAGTGCCTGCTCTGGTACTTCAGTGGGTACTGCCTGCTTCTGTGGGGGCTCTCTGAGTTGCTGAGCACCCCCTCTGTCTCCTCCTCCAAGGGGTGACATCCTGGTCCTTCCTGGTCCCCAGCAGCACCCAAAATCCTCAACAGCGACTCTTGCAGCTAGCAAGGCTTGTTTGTGGTATTTCTGCATGGAAACACTTCTGTCACATCCAGCACGCCGTGGGACATCTTCCATTCAAAGGAGAAGTTCCTAACCCTTTTTGTTGTTGCAGAATCTTCGGCTTCTTCCACCCGGAGGCAGCCCTTTTGCACCTTCATCCGGGGTTTTCTGGGCTCCTGCCTCCCCCCCCCGGACACTTTTGTGACTCTTGGACTTGGTCCCCTTGCTTTGCAGGCCCTCAGGTCAAGGAATCCGTCTTCAGTGTTTTGTGGTGCTTGTGGTTCTTGCAGAATCCCCTATCACAATTATTGTGCCTTTCTGGGGTAATAGGGTAACTTTACTCCTAAATTCTAGGGTCTTGGGGTGGGGTATTTTGGACACCCTTACTGTTTTCTTACAGTCCCAGCAACCCTCTACAACCTCCCATAGGTCTGGGGTCCATTCGTGATTCGCATTCTGTAGGAGGCTGGACTGGCTTGTAGTGAGTACCAAGGGGTACTTGCACCTTGTACCAGGCCCAGTTATCCCTTATTAGTGTATAGGGTGTCTAGCAGCTTAGGCTGATAGATAATGGTAGCTTAGCAGAGCAGCTTAGGCTGAACTAGGAGACGTGTGAAGCTACTACAGTACCACAAGTGTCACTTGCACAATATCATAAGAAAACACAATACACAGTTATACTAAAAATAAAGGTACTTTATTTTTATGACAATATGCCAAAGTATCTTAGAGTGTACCCTCAGTGAGAGGATAGGAAATATACACAAGATATATGTACACAATACCAAAAATATGCAGTATAGTCTTAGAAAACAGTGCAAACAATGTATAGTTACAATAGGATGCAATGGGGAAACATAGAAATAGGGGCAACACAAACCATATACTCCAAAAGTGGAATGCGAACCACAAATGGACCCTGTAGGAAAGTACCATCTTGCCTGGCATGTTACCCCCATTTTTCACTGTATATATGTTGTTTTAGTTGTATGTGTCACTGGGACCCTGGTAACCCAGGGCCCCAGTACTCATAAGTGTGCCTGAATGTGTTACCTGTGTAGTGACTAACTGTCTCACTGAGGCTCTGCTAATCAGAACCTCAGTGGTTATGCTCTCTCATTTCTTTCCAAATTGTCACTAACAGGCTAGTGACCATTTTTACCAATTTACATTGGCTTGCTGGAACACCCTTATAATTCCCTAGTATATGGTACTGAGGTACCCAGGGTATTGGGGTTCCAGGAGATCCCTATGGGCTGCAGCATTTCTTTTGCCACCCATAGGGAGCTCTGACAATTCTTACACAGGCCTGCCACTGCAGCCTGAGTGAAATAACGTCCCACATTGTTCAGAGCCAATTCCCTGAACTTTGTGAGTGCGGGGACACCATTACACGCGTGCACTACATATAGGTCACTACCTATATGTAGCTTCACAATGGTAACTCCGAATATGGCCATGTAACATGTCTATGATCATGGAATTGCCCCCTCTATGCCATCCTGGCATAGTTGGCACAATCCCATGATCCCAGTGGTCTGTAGCACAGACCCTGGTACTGCCAAACCGCCCTTCCTGGGGTTTCACTGCAGCTGCTGCTGCTGCCAACCCCTCAGACAGGCAACTGCCCCCCTGGGGTCCAGCCAGGCCTGGCCCAGGATGGCAGCACAAAGGACTTCCTCTCAGAGAGGGTGTGACACCCTCTCCCTTTGGAAAATGGTGTGAAGGCAGGGGAGGAGTAGCCTCCCCCAGCCTCTGGAAATGCTTTCTTGGGCACAGATGTGCCCAATTCTGCATAAGCCAGTCTACACCGGTTCAGGGGACCCCTTAGCCCTGCTCTGGCGCGAAACTGGACAAAGGAAAGGGGAGTGACCACTCCCCTGACCTGCACCTCCCCTGGGAGGTGTCCAGAGCTCCTCCAGTGTGCTCCAGACCTCTGCCATCTTGGAAACAGAGGTGCTGCTGGCACACTGGACTGCTCTGAGTGGCCAGTGCCACCAGGTGACATCAGAGACTCCTTGTGATAGGCTCCTTCAGGTGTTGCTAGCCTATCCTCTCTCCTAGGTAGCCAAACCCTCTTTTCTGGCTATTTAGGGTCTCTGTCTCTGGGAAACTTTAGATAACGAATGCAAGAGCTCATCCGAGTTCCTCTGCATCTCTCTCTTCACCTTCTGCCAAGGAATCGACTGCTGACCGCGCTGGAAGCCTGCAAACCTGCAACATAGTAGCAAAGACGACTACTGCAACTCTGTAACGCTGATCCTGCCGCCTTCTCAACTGTTTTCCTGCTTGTGCATGCTGTGGGGGTAGTCTGCCTCCTCTCTGCACCAGAAGCTCCGAAGAAATCTCCCGTGGGTCGACGGAATCTTCCCCCTGCAACCGCAGGCACCAAAAAGCTGCATTACCGGTCCCTTGGGTCTCCTCTCAGAACGACGAGCGAGGTCCCTCGAATCCAGCGACTCTGTCCAAGTGACCCCCACAGTCCAGTGACTCTTCAGTCCAAGTTGGGTGGAGGTAAGTCCTTGCCTCACCTCGCTGGGCTGCATTGCTGGGAACCGCGACTTTTGCAGCTACTCCGGCCCCTGTGCACTTCCAGTGGAAATCCTTTGTGCACAGCCAAGCCTGGGTCCACGGCACTCTAACCTGCATTGCACGACTTTCTAAGTTGGTCTCCGGCGACGTGGGACTTCTTTATGCGACTTCGGGTGAGCACCGTTTCACGCATCCTCGTAGTGCCTGTTTCTGGCACTTCTCCGGGTGCTACCTGCTGCTGAGAGGGCTCCTTGTCTTGCTCGACGTCCCCTCTCTCTCCTGGTCCAATTTGCGACCTCCTGGTCCCTCCTGGGTCACAGCAGCGTCCAAAAACGCTAACCGCACGATTTGCAGCTAGCAAGGCTTGTTGGCGTTCTTTTGGCGGGAAAACACTTCTGCACGACTCTCCACGGCGAGAGGGATCCGTCCACCAAAGGGGAAGTCTCTAGCCCTTTTCGTTCCTGCAGAAACCTCAGCTTCTTCTGTCCAGTAAAAGCTTCTTTGTACCCGCAGCTGGCATTTCCTGGGCATTTGCCCATCTCCGACTTGCTTGTGACTTTTGGACTTGGTCCCCTTGTTCCACAGGTACCCTAGATTGGAAATCCACAGTTGTTGCATTGTTGGTTTGTGTCTTTCCTGCATTATTCCTCTAACACGACTTCTTTGTCCTTAGGGGAACTTTAGCGCACTTTGCACTCACTTTTCAGGGTCTTGGGGAGGGTTATTTTTCTAACTCTCACTATTTTCTAATAGTCCCAGCGACCCTCTACAAGGTCACATAGGTTTGGGGTCCATTCGTGGTTCGCATTCCACTTTTGGAGTATATGGTTTGTGTTGCCCCTATCCCTATGTTTCCCCATTGCATCCTATTGTAACTATACATTGTTTGCACTGTTTTCTAAGACTATACTGCATATTTTTGCTATTGTGTATATATATCTTGTGTATATTTCCTATCCTCTCACTGAGGGTACACTCTAAGATACTTTGGCATATTGTCATAAAAACAAAGTACCTTTATTTTTAGTATAACTGTGTTTTGTGTTTTCTTATGATATTGTGCATATGACACTAAGTGGTACTGTAGTAGCTTCACACGTCTCCTAGTTCAGCCTAAGCTGCTCTGCTAAGCTACCATTATCTATCAGCCTAAGCTGCTAGACACCCTATACACTAATAAGGGATAACTGGGCCTGGTGCAAGGTGCAAGTACCCCTTGGTACTCACTACAAGCCAGTCCAGCATCCTACATTGGTTGTGCAGCGGTGGGATAAGTGCTTTGAGACTACTTACCACTCTTGTCATTGTACTTTTCCTAAGAGAAAAATATACAAAACAAGGTCAGTGTATATACACATAGCCAAAAAGTTTTGCATTTCCTCTTTTCACTCTTTTGTAAGTGCTGAAAAGTACTTCTAACTTTCTAAAAAGTTCTAAAAAGTTTTAAAAGTTTTTTTCTCTGTCTTTCTAAAAGCTCTGACAAACTTTTTATCTTTTACTATCACTTTAACTCTCTCTAAAAATGTCTGGCACAGGCCAAAATGTTGATCTGTCCAAACTTGCATATGACCACCTTAGCTGGAAAGGAGCAAGGAGTCTCTGTGTAGAGAGAGGTTTGAGTGTAGGGAAGAATCCTTCCTTGGAACTGTTACTTAACATGCTTAGAGAACAGGATAAGGCTAGAAGTGCCCCATCTGTTGAAAAAGTAGCTAATGGTTCTCAATCTGATCCAGGGACTCCCCCAGGAAAAGATTCAGGAAAGAAACTTCCTAGCCTGCCCATTACTAGACAGTCTAGCATAGTTGGTAATGATGATGAGCCACACCATACAAATAGTGTTGCCTCACATCATAGCAAAAGCATTTATTCTCACCATACTGGTAGTGATGTTTCTGTTAGCCAAGCTGTTAGGGTGGCTTTTGTAAGGGACAGGTCTCCTTCTGTCCATTCTCACCATACTTCTGTTTCAAGGCATGTCCCTCCCACCCACCCTGATGACAGATTGTTAGAAAGGGAGCTCAATAGATTGAGAGTGGAACAAACCAGACTGAAGCTCAAGAAGCAACAGCTGGATTTGGATAGACAGACTTTAGAAGTAGAGAAGGAGAGACAAAAACTGGGTTTAGAAACCCATGGTGGCAGCAGCAGTATTCCCCATAGTCATCCTGCAAAAGAGCATGATTCCAGGAATCTGCACAAGATAGTTCCCCCTTATAAGGAGGGGGATGACATTAACAAGTGGTTTGCTGCACTTGAGAGGGCCTGTGTTGTACAGGATGTCCCTCAAAGGCAGTGGGCTGCTATCCTATGGCTATCATTTAGTGGAAAAGGTAGGGATAGGCTCCTTACTGTGAAAGAAAATGATGCTAATAATTTCCAAGTTCTTAAGAATGCACTCCTGGATGGTTATGGCTTAACCACTGAACAATACAGGATAAAGTTCAGAGAGACCAAAAAGGAGTCTTCACAAGACTGGGTTGATTTCATTGACCATTCAGTGAAGGCCTTGGAGGGGTGGTTACATGGCAGTAAAGTTACTGATTATGACAGCCTGTATAACTTAATCCTGAGAGAGCATATTCTTAATAATTGTGTGTCTGATTTGTTGCACCAGTACTTGGTGGACTCTGATCTGACCTCTCCCCAAGAATTGGGAAAGAAGGCAGACAAATGGGTCAGAACAAGGGTGAACAGAAAAGTTCATACAGGGGGTGACAAAGATGGCAACAAGAAGAAGGATGGTAAGTCTTCTGACAAGGGTGGGGACAAATCTAAAAATTAGTCTTCATCAGGCCCACAAAAACACTCTGGTGGGGGTGGTGGGCCCAAATCCTCTTTTAATCAGAACAAGGAAAAGAAACCATGGTTCTATTTATGTAAAATAAAAGGCCATTGGACAACAGATCCCAGTTTTCCAAAGAAAGGCACCAAGCCTCCTACCACTACAACCCCTACTGCTACACCTAGTGTCCCTACTAATAGCAGCGGTAGTGGGAGCAAACCTACTAATAGCCAATCCAAGGGAGTAGCTGGGCTCACTATTGGTAACTTAGTTGGGGGTGGCCTTGTTAGGGAGGCCACAGAGGCTGTGTTAGTCTCTGAGGGGGCTATTGATTTAGCCACCTTAGTTGCTTGTCCCCTTAATATGGATAAGTACAAGCAGCTACCCCTAATAAATGGTGTTGAGGTTCAGGCCTACAGGGACACTGGTGCCAGTGTGACTATGGTCATAGAGAAACTGGTCCACCCTGAACAACACCTACTTGGTCACCAGTACCAAGTAACCGATGCTCACAACAACTGGGGGGGGGGTTACTGGTCCAAAGAAAGTTGTGGTAGCTTCAGATTTACCTGTAGACTGTCTATTAGGGAATGATTTGGAGACATCAGCTTGGTCAGATGTGGAGTTGGAGGCCCATGCAGCAATGCTGGGCATCCCAGGGCATATTTTTGCTTTGACAAGGGCTCAGGCCAAAAAACAAAAAGGACAGGGAAGCTTGGATCCTGGAACAATGGACCAAGTGCTCCCTAAAGCTAGGGCTAGTAGAAGCAAACCACTTCCTACTATCCCTCCCTCTAAAGTGGATTCTACTTCTGAGGAAGAAGAATTCCCTCCCTGTGCAGAACCTACACCAGAGGAGCTGGAAGCAGACACTGCTGAGCTTTTGGGTGAAGGGGGGCCTGCCAGAGAGGAGCTGAGTGTGGCACAGCAAACCTGTCCCACATTAGACGGTCTCAGACAGCAAGCTGTCAAACAGGCTAATGGGGATGTCAGTGACTCTCACAGAGTTTACTGGGAGGACAACCTCTTGTACACTGAGCATAGGGATCCTAAACCTGGAGCTGCCAGGAGATTAGTGATTCCTCAGGAGTACAGAAAGTTCCTCCTAACCCTGGCACATGACATTCCCCTAGCTGGACACCTGGGTCAAATGAAAACTTGGGACAGATTGGTTCCATTGTTTCATTGGCCTAGGATGTCTGAGGACACAAAGGAATTTTGTAAGTCCTGTGAAACCTGTCAAGCCAGTGGCAAGACAGGTGGCACCCCAAAGGCACCCCTTATTCCACTGCCTGTGGTTGGGGTTCCCTTTGAAAGGGTAGGGGTTGACATAGTTGGCCCCCTTGACCCTCCTACTGCTTCAGGCAATAGATTCATCTTAGTGGTAGTGGACCATGCCACAAGATATCCTGAAGCTATTCCTTTAAGGACCACTACAGCACCTGCAGTGGCAAAGGCCCTCCTGGGAATATTTTCCAGGGTGGGCTTCCCAAAGGAAGTAGTATCAAACAGGGGAAGCAATTTCATGTCTGCATACTTAAAGGCCATGTGGAAGGAGTGTGGTGTAACGTACAAGTTCACAACACCCTATCATCCACAAACAAATGGACTGGTGGAGAGATTTAATAAAACTCTCAAAGGCATGATTATGGGTCTCCCTGAAAAACTCCGCAGGAGATGGGATATCCTTCTACCATGCCTCCTTTTTGCCTACAGGGAGGTACCCCAGAAAGGAGTGGGCTTCAGCCCCTTTGAACTTCTTTTTGGACACCCTGTTAGGGGTCCACTCACACTTGTAAAGGAGGGTTGGGAACAACCTTTAAAAACTCCTAAGCAGGATATTGTGGATTATGTACTTGGCCTCAGATCAAGGATGGCTGAGGACATGAAAAAGGCCAGTAAAAACCTTCAGGCCAGCCAAGAGCTCCAGAAGCAATGGCATGATCAGAAGGCTGTTTTGGTTCAGTACCAACCAGGGCAGAAAGTGTGGGTCTTGGAGCCTGTGGCCCCAAGAGCACTCCAAGATAAATGGAGTGGACCTCACACAATTGTTGAAAAGAAGGGAGAAGTCACCTATTTAGTTGACTTAGGCACTGCCAGGAGTCCCCTTAGGGTGCTCCATGTCAACCGCCTGAAACCCTACTATGACAGGGCTGATCTCACCCTGCTCATGGCAACTGATGAGGGACAGGAAGAAGACAGTGATCCTCTACCTGATCTCTTCTCTTCCACAGAACAAGATGCTCTGGTGGAAGGTGTAGTTTTGGCTGACTGTCTTACTGCTGAGCAGAAAGACAATTGCATAAATCTCCTAGATCAATTCTCTGAACTCTTCTCTACTGTGCCAGGTACCACTTCTTGGTGTGAGCACACTATAGATACTGGAGACAGCTTGCCTGTCAAAAGTAAGATCTATAGGCAGCCTGACCATGTCAGGGACTGCATAAAGCAAGAGGTCCAGAAAATGTTAGAACTAGGAGTGGTTGAGCACTCTGACAGTCCATGGGCTTCTCCTGTGGTACTGGTACCAAAACCCCATTCCAAAGATGGAAAGAAGGAAATGCGGTTTTGTGTAGACTATAGAGGTCTCAACTTGGTAACCAAAACTGATGCTCACCCTATACCCAGGGCAGATGAGCTCATAGATACACTGGCATCTGCCAAGTATCTAAGCACTTTTGACTTGACTGCAGGGTATTGGCAGATCAAATTGTCAGAAGATGCTAAACCTAAGACTGCATTTTCAACCATTGGAGGACATTACCAGTTTACTGTAATGCCTTTTGGTTTGAAAAATGCACCTGCCACTTTTCAGAGGTTGGTGAACACAGTCCTGCAAGGGCTGGAAGCTTTCAGTGCAGCATATTTGGACGATATAGCTGTCTTTAGCTCCAGCTGGGATGATCACCTGGTCCACCTATGGAAAGTTTTGGAGGCCCTGCAAAAGGCAGGCCTCACTATCAAGGCTTCAAAGTGCCAGATAGGGCAGGGTAAGGTGGTTTATCTGGGACACCTTGTTGGTGGGGAACAGTTTGCACCACTTCAGGGGAAAATCCATACAATTATTGATTGGGTTCCCCCTACTACTCAGACTCAGGTGAGAGCCTTCCTAGGCCTCACTGGGTATTACAGGAGGTTCATTAAGAACTATGGCTCCATTGCAGCCCCTCTTAATGACCTCACATCCAAGAAAATGCCTAAAAAGGTATTATGGACAGCAAACTGTCAGAAAGCTTTTGAGGAGCTGAAGCAGGCCATGTGCTCTGCACCTGTCCTGAAAAGCCCTAGTTACTCTAAAAAATTCTATGTCCAAACTGATGCATCTGAATTAGGAGTAGGGGCAGTCCTATCACAACTTAATTCTGAGGGCCAGGATCAACCTGTTGCTTTTATTAGTAGGAGGTTGACCCCTAGAGAAAAGCGTTGGTCTGCCATTGAGAGGGAGGCCTTTGCTGTGGTCTGGGCACTGAAGAAGTTGAGGCCATACCTGTTTGGCACTCACTTCATTGTTCAGACAGACCACAAACCTCTACTTTGGCTAAAACAAATGAAAGGTGAAAATCCTAAATTGTTGAGGTGGTCCATATCCCTACAGGGAATGGACTTTACAGTGGAACATAGACCTGTGAGTAGCCACTCCAATGCAGATGGACTCTCCAGATATTTCCACTTAGACAATGAAGACTCATCAGGTCATGGCTAGTCTTATTGTCCTTCGTTTGGGGGGGGATTGTGTAGGAAAGTACCATCTTGCCTGGCATGTTACCCCCATTTTTCACTGTATATATGTTGTTTTAGTTGTATGTGTCACTGGGACCCTGGTAACCCAGGGCCCCAGTGCTCATAAGTGTGCCTGAATGTGTTACCTGTGTAGTGACTAACTGTCTCACTGAGGCTCTGCTAATCAGAACCTCAGTGGTTATGCTCTCTCATTTCTTTCCAAATTGTCACTAACAGGCTAGTGACCATTTTTACCAATTTACATTGGCTTGCTGGAACACCCTTATAATTCCCTAGTATATGGTACTGAGGTACCCAGGGTATTGGGGTTCCAGGAGATCCCTATGGGCTGCAGCATTTCTTTTGCCACCCATAGGGAGCTTTGACAATTCTTACACAGGCCTGCCACTGCAGCCTGAGTGAAATAACGTCCACGTTATTTCACAGCCATTTTACACTGCACTTAAGTAACTTATAAGTCACCTATATGTCTAACCTTTACCTGGTAAAGGTTAGGTGCAAAGTTACTTAGTGTGAGGGCACCCTGGCACTAGACAAGGTGCCCCCACATTGTTCAGAGCCAATTCCCTGAAATTTGTGAGTGCGGGGACACCATTACACGCGTGCACTACATATAGGTCACTACCTATATGTAGCTTCACAATGGTAACTCCGAATATGGCCATGTAACATGTCTATGATCATGGGATTGCCCCCTCTATGCCATCCTGGCATAGTTGGCACAATCCCATGATCCCAGTGGTCTGTAGCACAGACCCTGGTACTGCCAAACTGCCCTTCCTGGGGTTTCACTGCAGCTGCTGCTGCTGCCAACCCCTCAGACAGGCAACTGCCCCCCTGGGGTCCAGCCAGGCCTGGCCCAGGATGGCAGAACAAAGGACTTCCTCCGAGAGAGAGTGTGACACCCTCTCCCTTTGGAAAATGGTGTGAAGGCAGGGGAGGAGTAGCGTCCCCCAGCCTCTGGAAATGCTTTCTTGGGCACAGATGTGCCCAATTCTGCATAAGCCAGTCTACACCGGTTCAGGGGACCCCTTAGCCCTGCTCTGGCGCGAAACTGGACAAAGGAAAGGGGAGTGACCACTCCCCTGACCTGCATCTCCCCTGGGAGGTGTCCAGAGCTCCTCCAGTGTGCTCCAGACCTCTGCCATCTTGGAAACAGAGGTGCTGCTGGCACACTGGACTGCTCTGAGTGGCCAGTGCCACCAGGTGACATCAGAGACTCCTTGTGATAGGCTCCTTCAGGTGTTGCTAGCCTATCCTCTCTCCTAGGTAGCCAAACCCTCTTTTCTGGCTATTTAGGGTCTCTGTCTCTGGGGAAACTTTAGATAACGAATGCAAGAGCTCATCCGAGTTCCTCTGCATCTCTCTCTTCACCTTCTGCCAAGGAATCGACTGCTGACCGCGCTGGAAGCCTGCAAACCTGCAACATAGCAGCAAAGACAACTACTGCAACTCTGTAACGCTGATCCTGCCGCCTTCTCGACTGTTTTCCTGCTTGTGCATGCTGTGGGGATAGTCTGCCTCCTCTCTGCACCAGAAGCTCCGAAGAAATCTCCTGTGGGTCGATGGAATCTTCCCCCTGCAACCGCAGGCACCAAAAAGCTGCACTACTGGTCCCTTGGGTCTCCTCTCAGAACGACGAGCGAGGTCCCTCGAATCCAGCGACTCTGTCCAAGTGACCCCCACAGTCCAGTGACTCTTCAGTCCAAGTTTGGTGGAGATAAGTCCTTGCCTCACCTCGCTGGGCTGCATTGCTGGGAACCACGACTTTTGCAGCTACTCCGGCCCCTGTGCACTTCCGGCGGAAATCCTTTGTGCACAGCCAAGCCTGGGTCCACGGCACTCTAACCTGCATTGCACGACTTTCTAAGTTGGTCTCCGGCGACGTGGGACTTCTTTGTGCGACTTCGGGTGAGCACTGTTTCACGCATCCTCGTAGTGCCTGTTTCTGGCACTTCTCCGGGTGCTACCTGCTGCTGAGAGGGCTCCTTGTCTTGCTCGACGTCCCCTCTCTCTCCTGGTCCAATTTGCGACCTCCTGGTCCCTCCTGGGTCACAGCAGCGTCCAAAAACGCTAACCGCACGATTTGCAGCTAGCAAGGCTTGTTGGCGTTCTTTCGGCGGGAAAACACTTCTGCACGGCGAGAGGGATGTGTCCACCAAAGGGGAAGTCTCTAGCCCTTTTCGTTCCTGCAGAAACCTCAGCTTCTTCTGTCCAGTAGAAGCTTCTTTGCACCCGCAGCTGGCATTTCCTGGGCATTTGCCCATCTCGGACTTGCTTGTGACTTTTGGACTTGGTCCCCTTGTTCCACAGGTACCCTAGATTGGAAATCCACAGTTGCTGCATTGTTGGTTTGTGTCTTTCCTGCATTATTCCTCTAACACGACTTCTTTGTCCTTAGGGGAACTTTAGTGCACTTTGCACTCACTTTTCAGGGTCTTGGGGAGGGTTATTTTTCTAACTCTCACTATTTTCTAATAGTCCCAGCGACCCTCTACAAGGTCACATAGGTTTGGGGTCCATTCGTGGTTCGCATTCCACTTTTGGAGTATATGGTTTGTGTTGCCCCTATCCCTATGTTTCCCCATTGCATCCTATTGTAACTATACATTGTTTGCACTGTTTTCTAAGACTATACTGCATATTTTTGCTATTGTGTATATATATCTTGTGTATATTTCCTATCCTCTCACTGAGGGTACACTCTAAGATACTTTGGCATATTGTCATAAAAATAAAGTACCTTTATTTTTAGTATAACTGTGTATTGTGTTTTCTTATGATATTGTGCATATGACACTAAGTGGTACTGTAGTAGCTTCACACGTCTCCTAGTTCAGCCTAAGCTGCTCTGCTAAGCTACCATTATCTATCAGCCTAAGCTGCTAGACACCCTATACACTAATAAGGGATAACTGGGCCTGGTGCAAGGTGCAAGTACCCCTTGGTACTCACTGCAAGCCAGTCCAGCCTCCTACAAACCCCAAACCTATGTGACCTTGTAGAGGGTCGCTGGGACTATTAGAAAATAGTGAGAGTTAGAAAAATAACCCTCCCCAAGACCCTGAAAAGTGAGTGCAAAGTGCACCAAAGTTCCCCTAAGGACAAAGACGTCGTGTTAGAGGAATAATGCAGGAAAGACACAAACCAACAATGCAACAACGATGGATTTCCAATCTTGGGTACCTGTGGAACAAGGGGACCAAGTCCAAAAGTCACAAGCAAGTCGGAGATGGGCAGATGCCCAGGAAATGCCAGCTGTGGGTGCAAAGAAGCTTCTACTGGACAGAAGAAGCAGAGGTTTCTGCAGGAACGAAAAGGGCTAGAGACTTCCCCTTTGGTGGACGGATCCCTCTCGCCGTGGAGAGTTGTGCAGAAGTGTTTTCCCGCCGAAAGGACGCCAACAAGCCTTGCTAGCTGCAAATCGTGCAGTTAGCGTTTTTGGACGCTGCTGTGGCCCAGGAGGGACCAGGAGGTCGCAAATTGGACCAGGAGGTAGAGGGGACGTCGAGCAAGACAAGGAGTCCTCTTAGCAGCAGGTAGCACCCAGAGAAATGCCAGAAATAGGCACTACGAGGATGTGTGAAACGGTGCTCACCCGAAGTCGCACAAATGAGTCCCACGTCGCCAGAGACCAACTTAGAAAGTCGTGCAATGCAGGTTAGAGTGCCGTGGACCCAGGCTTGGCTGTGCACAAATGATTTCCACCGGAAGTGCACAGGGGCCGGAGTAGCTACAAAAGTCGAGGTTCCCAGCAATGCAGTCTAGCGAGGTGAGGCAAGGACTTACCTCCACCAAACTTGGACTGAAGAGTCACTGGACTGTGGGAGTCACTTGGACAGAGTTGCTGAATTCGAGGGACCTCGCTCGTCGTGCTGAGAGGAGACCCAAGGGACCGGTAATGCAGCTTTTTGGTGCCTGCGGTTGCAGGGGGAAGATTCCGTCGACCCACGGGAGATTTCTTCGGAGCTTCTAGTGCAGAGAGGAGGCAGACTACCCCCACAGCATGCACGACCAGGAAAACAGTCGAGAAGGCGGCAGGATCAGCGTTACAGAGTTGCAGTAGTCGTCTTTGCTACTATGTTGCAGGTTTGCAGGCTTCCAGCGCGGTCAGCAGTCGATTCCTTGGCAGAAGGTGGAGAGAGATGCAGAGGAACTCGGATGAGCTCTTACATTCGTTATCTAAAGTTTCCCCAGAGAAGGAGACCCTAAATAGCCAGAAAAGAGGGTTTGGCTACCAAGGAGAGAGGATAGGCTACTAACACCTGAAGGAGCCTATCAGAAGGAGTCTCTGACGTCACCTGGTGGCACTGGCCACTCAGAGCAGTCCAGTGTGCCAGAAGCACCTCTGTTTCCAAGATGGCAGAGGTCTGGAGCACACTGGAGGAGCTCTGGACACCTCCCAGGGGAGGTGCAGGTCAGGGGAGTGGTCACTCCCCTTTCCTTTGTCCAGTTTCGCGTCAGAGCAGGGCTAAGGGGTCCCCTGAACCGGTGTAGACTGGCTTATGCAGAATTGGGCACATCTGTGCCCAAGAAAGCATTTCCAGAGGCTGGGGGAGGCTACTCCTCCCCTGCCTTCACACCATTTTCCAAAGGGAGAGGGTGTCACACCCTCTCTCGGAGGAAGTCCTTTGTTCTGCCATCCTGGGCCAGGCCTGGCTGGACCCCAGGAGGGCAGATGCATGTCTGAGGGGTTGGCAGCAGCAGCAGCTGCAGAGAAACCCCAGGAAGGGCAGTTTGGCAGTACCAGGGTCTGTGCTACAGACCACTGGGATCATGGGATTGTGCCAACTATGCCAGGATGGCATAGAGGGGGCAATTCCATGATCATAGACATGTTACATGGCCATATTCGGAGTTACCATTGTGAAGCTACATATAGGTAGTGACCTATATGTAGTGCACGCGTGTAATGGTGTCCCCGCACTCACAAAGTCCGGGGAATTGGCCCTGGACAATGTGGGTGCACCTTGGCTAGTGCCAGGGTGCCCTCACACTAAGTAACTTTGCACCTAACCTTTACCAGGTAAAGGTTAGACATATAGGTGACTTATAAGTTACTTAAGTGCAGTGTAAAATGGCTGTGAAATAACGTGGACGTTATTTCACTCAGGCTGCAGTGACAGGCCTGTGTAAGAATTGTCAGAGCTCCCTATGGGTGGCAAAAGAAATGCTGCAGCCCATAGGGATTTCCTGGAACCCCAATACCCTGGGTACCTCAGTACCATATACAAGGGAATGATAAGGGTGTTCCAGTAAGCCAATGTAAATTGGTAAAATTGGTCACTAGCCTGTCAGTGACAATTTGAAAGAAATGAGAGAGCATAACCACCGAGGTTCTGATTAGCAGAGCCTCAGTGAGACAGTTAGTCACTACACAGGTAACACATTCAGGCACACTTATGAGCACTGGGGCCCTAGAGAACAGGGTCCCAGTGACACATACAACTAAAACAACATATATACAGTGAAAAATGGGGGTAATATGCCAGGCAAGATGGTACTTTCCTACACAACCCCCCCCCAAACGAAGGACAATAAGACTAGCCATGACCTGATGAGTCTTCATTGTCTAAGTGGAAATATCTGGAGAGTCCATCTGCATTGGAGTGCCTACTCCCAGGTCTATGTTCCACTGTATAGTCAATTCCCTGTAGGGATATGGACCACCTCAACAATTTAGGGTTTTCACCTTTCATTTGTTTTAGCCAAAGTAGAGGTTTGTGGTCTGTCTGAACAATGAAGTGAGTGCCAAACAGGTATGGCCTCAACTTCTTCAGAGCCCAGACCACAGCAAAGGCCTCCCTCTCTATGGCAGACCAACGCTTTTCTCTAGGGGTCAACCTCCTACTAATAAAAGCAACAGGTTGATCCTGGCCCTCAGAATTAAGTTGTGATAGGACTGCCCCTACTCCTAATTCAGATGCATCAGTCTGGACATAGAATTTTTTAGAGTAACAAGGGCTTTTCAGGACAGGTGCAGAGCACATGGCCTGCTTCAGCTCCTCAAAAGCTTTCTGACAGTTTGCTGTCCATAATACCTTTTTAGGCATTTTCTTGGATGTGAGGTCATTAAGAGGGGCTGCAATGGAGCCATAGTTCTTAATGAACCTCCTGTAATACCCAGTGAGGCCTAGGACGGCTCTCACCTGAGTCTGAGTAGTAGGGGGAACCCAATCAATAATTGTATGGATTTTCCCCTGAAGTGGTGCAAACTGTTCCCCACCAACAAGGTGTCCCAGATAAACCACCTTACCCTGCCCTATCTGGCACTTTGAAGCCTTGATAGTGAGGCCTGCCTTTTGCAGGGCCTCCAAAACTTTCCATAGGTGGACCAGGTGATCATCCCAGCTGGGGCTAAAGACAGCTATATCGTCCAAATATGCTGCACTGAAAGCCTCCAGCCCTTGCAGGACTGTGTTCACCAACCTTTGAAAAGTGGCAGGTGCATTTTGCAAACCAAAAGGCATTACAGTAAACTGGTAATGGCCTCCAATGTTTGAAAATGCAGTTTTAGGTTTAGCATCTTCTGACAATTTGATCTGCCAATACCCTGCAGTCAAATCAAAAGTGCTTAGATACTTGGCAGATGCCAGTGTATCTATGAGCTCATCTGCCCTGGGTATTGGGTGAGCATCAGATTTGGTTACCAGGTTGAGACCTCTATAGTCTACACAAAACCGCATTTCCTTCTTTCCATCTTTGGAATGGGGTTTTGGTACAAGTACCACAGGAGAAGCCCATGGACTTTCAGAGTGCTCAACCACTCCTAGTTCTAACATTTTCTGGACCTCTTGCTTTATGCAGTCCCTGACATGGTCAGGCTGCCTATAGATCTTACTTTTGACAGGTAAACTGTCTCCAGTATCTATAGTGTGCTCACACCAAGAAGTGGTACCTGGCACAGTAGAGAAGAGTTCAGAAAACTGACCCAGGAGATTTATGCAATGCTCTTTCTGCTCAGCAGTAAGACAATCAGCCAAAACTACACCTTCCACAAGAGCATCTTGTTCTGTGGAAGAGAAGAGATCAGGTAGAGGATCACTGTCTTCTTCCTGTCCCTCATCAGTTGCCATGAGCAGGGTGAGATCAGCCCTGTCATAGTAGGGTTTCAGGCGGTTTACATGGAGTACCCTAAGGGGACTCCTTGCAGTGCCTAAGTCAACTAAATAGGTGACTTCACCCTTTTTCTCAAAAATTGTGTGGGGCCCACTCCATTTATCTTGGAGTGCTCTTAGGCCCACAGGCTCCAAGACCCACACTTTGTGCCCTGGTTGGTACTGAACCAAAACAGCCTTCTGATCATGCCATTGCTTCTGGAGCTCTTGGCTGGCCTGAAGGTTTTTGCTGGCCTTTTTCATGTACTCAGCCATCCTTGATCTGAGGCCAAGTACATAATCCACAATATCCTGCTTAGGAGCTTTTAAAGGTTGTTCCCAACCCTCCTTTACAAGTGTGAGTGGACCCCTAACAGGGTGTTCAAAAAGAAGTTCAAAGGGGCTGAAGCCCACTCCTTTCTGGGGTACCTCCCTGTAGGCAAAAAGGAGGCATGGTAGAAGGATATCCCATCTCTTGCAGAGTTTTTCAGGGAGACCCATAATCATGCCTTTGAGAGTTTTATTAAATCTCTCCACCAGTCCATTTGTTTGTGGATGATAGGGTGTTGTGAACTTGTAAGTTACACCACACTCCTTCCACATGGCCTTTTAGTATGCAGACATGAAATTGCTTCCCCTGTCTGATACTACTTCCTCTGGGAAGCCCACCCTGGAAAATATTCCCAGGAGGGCCTTTGCCACTGCAGGTGCTGTAGTGGTCCTTAAAGGAATAGCTCCAGGATATCTTGTGGCATGGTCCACTACCACCAAGATAAACCTATTGCCTGAAGCTGTAGGAGGGTCAAGGGGGCCAACTATGTCAACCCCTACCCTTTCAAAGGGAACCCCAACCACAGGCAGTGGGATAAGGGGTGCCTTTGGGGTGCCACCTGTCTTGCCACTGGCTTGACAGGTTTCACAGGACTTACAAAATTCTTTTGTGTCCTCAGACATCCTAGGCCAATGAAACAATGGGACAAGCCTGTCCCAAGTTTTCATTTGTCCTAGATGCCCAGCTAGGGGAATGTCGTGGGCTAGAGTTAGGAGGAACTTTCTGTACTCCTGAGGAATCACTAATCTCCTGGCAGCTCCAGGTTTAGGATCCCTATGCTCAGTGTACAAGAGGTTGTCCTCCCAGTAAACTCTGTGAGAGTCACTGACATCCCCATTAGCCTGTTTGACAGCTTGCTGTCTTAGACCCTCTAATGTGGGACAGGTTTGCTGTGCCACACTCAGCTCCTCTCTGGCAGGCCCCCCTTCACCCAAAAGCTCAGCAGTGTCTGCTTCCAGCTCCTCTGGTGTAGGTTCTGCACAGAGAGGGAATTCTTCTTCCTCAGAAGTTGAATCCACTGTAGAGGGAGGGATAGTAGGAAGTGGTTTGCTTCTACTAGCCCTAGCTTTAGCGAGCACTTGGTCCATTGTTCCAGGATCCAAGCTTCCCTGTCCTTTTTGCTTTTTGGCCTGAGCCCTTGTCAAAGCAAAAATATGCCCTGGGATGCCCAGCATTGCTGCATGGGCCTCCAACTCCACATCTGACCAAGCTGATGTCTCCAAATAATTTCCTAGTAGAGAGTCTACAGGTAAATCTGTGGCTACCACAACTTTCTTTGGACCAGTAACCCCCCCCCAGTTGAGATTAACAACAGCCATGGGGTGGCTAAGTGTGTTGTTGTGAGCATCGGTTACTTGGTACTGGTGACCAAGTAGGTGTTGTTCAGGGTGGACCAGTTTCTCTATGACCATAGTCACACTGGCACCAGTGTCCCTGTAGGCCTGAACCTCAACACCATTTATTAGGGGTAGTTGCTTGTACTTATCCATATTAAGGGGACAAGCAACTAAGGTGGCTAAATCAATAGCCCCCTCAGAGACTAACACAGCCTCTGTGGCCTCCCTAACAAGGCCAACCCCAACTAAGTTACCAATAGTGAGCCCAGCTACTCCCTTGGATTGGCTATTAGTAGGTTTGCTCCCACCACCACTGCTATTAGTAGGGACACTAGGTGTAGCAGTAGGGGTTGTAGTGGTAGGAGGCTTGGTGCTTTTCTTTGGACAACTGGGATCTGTTGTCCAATGGCCTTTTATTTTACATGAAAAGCACCATGGTTTCTTTTCCTTGTTTTGATTAGAAGAGGATTTGGGCCCACCACCCCCACCAGAGTGTTTTTGTGGGCCTGATGAAGACTCATTTTTAGATTTGTCCCCACCCTTATCAGAAGACTTACCATCCTTCTTCTTGCCATCTATGTCACCCCCTGTATGAACCTTTCTGTTCACCCTTGTTCTGACCCATTTGTCTGCCTTCTTTCCCAATTCTTGGGGAGAGGTCAGATCAGAGTCCACCAAGTACTGGTGCAACAAATCAGACACACAATTATTAAGAATATGCTCTCTCAGGATCAAGTTATACAGGCTGTCATAATCAGTAACTTTACTGCCATGTAACCACCCCTCCAAGGCCTTCACTGAATGGGCAATGAAATCAACCCAGTCTTGTGAAGACTCCTTTTTGGTCTCTCTGAACTTTATCCTGTGTTGTTCAGTGGTTAAGCCATAACCATCCAGGAGTGCATTCTTAAGAACTTTGTAATCATTAGCTTCATTTTCTTTGACAGTAAGGAGCCTATCCCTACCATTACCACTAAATGAAAGCCATAGGATAGCAGCCCACTGCCTTTGAGGGACATCCTGTACAACACAGGCCCTCTCAAGTGCAGCAAACCACTTGTTAATGTCACCCCCCTCCTTATAAGGGGGAACTATCTTGTGCAGATTCCTGGAATCATGCTCTTTTGCAGGATGACTATGGGGAATACTGCTGCTGCCACCATGGGTTTCTAAACCCAGTTTCTGTCTCTCCCTTTCTACTTCTAAGGTCTGTCTCTCCAAATCCAGCTGTTGCTTCTTGAGCTTCAGTCTGGTTTGTTCCACTCTCAATCTATTGAGCTCCCTTTCTAACAATCTGTCATCAGGGTGGGTGGGAGGGACATGTCTTGAAACAGACGTATGGTGAGAATGGACAGAAGGAGACCTGTCCCTTACAGAGGGAACCCTAACAGCTTGGCTAACAGAAACATCAGTACCACTGTGGTGAGAATAAATGCTTTTGCTATGATGTGAGACAACACTATTTGTATGGTGAGGCTCTCCATCATTACCAACTTTGCTAGACTGTCTAGTAATGGGCAGGCTAGGGACTTTCTTTCCTGAATCTTTTCCTGGGGGAGTCCCTGGATCAGATTGGGAACCATTAGCTGCTTTTTCTACAGATGGGGCACTTCTAGCCTTATCCTGTTCTCTAAGCATGTTAAGTAACAGTTCCAAGGAAGGATTCTTCCCTACACTCAAACCTCTCTCTACACAGAGACTCCTTGCTCCTTTCCAGCTAAGGTGGTCATATGCAAGTTTGGACAGATCAACATTTTGGCCTGTGCCAGACATTTTTAGAGAGAGTTAAAAGTGATAGAAAAAGAGAAAAAAGTTTGTCAGAGCTTTTTGAAAGACAGAGAAAAAAACTTTTTAAACTTTTTAGAACTTTTTGAAAGTTTAGAAGTACTTTTCAGCACTTTAGAAAAGAGTGAAAAGAGGAAATGCTAAACTTTTTAGCACTGTGTACACACACTGACCTTGTTTTGTATATATTTCTCTTATGAAAAGTACAATGACAAGAGTGGTAAGTAGTCTCAAAGCACTTATCCCACCGCTGCACAACCAATGTAGGAGGCTGGACTGGCTTGTAGTGAGTACCAAGGGGTACTTGCACCTTGCACCAGGCCCAGTTATCCCTTGTTAGTGTATAGGGTGTCTAGCAGCTTAGGCTGATAGATAATGGTAGCTTAGCAGAGCAGCTTAGGCTGAACTAGGAGACGTGTGAAGCTACTACAGTACCACAAGTGTCACTTGCACAATATCATAAGAAAACACAATACACAGTTATACTAAAAATAAAGGTACTTTATTTTTATGACAATATGCCAAAGTATCTTAGAGTGTACCCTCAGTGAGAGGATAGGAAATATACACAACATATATGTACACAATACCAAAAATATGCAGTATAGTCTTAGAAAACAGTGCAAACAATGTATAGTTACAATAGGATGCAATGGGGAAACATAGGGATAGGGGCAACACAAACCACATACTCCAAAAGTGGAATGCGAACCACGAATGGACCCCAAACCTATGTGACCTTGTAGAGGGTCGCTGGGACTATTAAAAAATAGTGAGAGTTAGAAAAATAACCCTCCCCAAGACCCTGAAAAGTGAGTGCAAAGTGCACCAAAGTTCCCCTAAGGACAAAGGAGTTGTGTTAGAGGAATAATGCAGGAAAGACACAAACCAACAATGCAATAACGATGGATTTCCAATCTTGGGTACCTGTGGAACAAGGGGACCAAGTCCAAAAGTCACAAGCAAGTCGGAGATGGGCAGATGCCCAGGAAATGCCAGCTGTGGGTGCAAAGAAGCTTCTACTGGACAGAAGAAGCAGAGGTTTCTGCAGGAACGAAAAGGGCTAGAGACTTCCCTTTTGGTGGACGGATCCCGCTCGCCGGGGAGAGTCGTGCAGATGTATTTTCCCGCCGAAAGAACGCCAACAAGCCTTGCTAGCTGCAAATCGTGCGGTTGGCGTTTTTGGACGCTGCTGTGGGCCTGGAGGGACCAGGAGGTCGCATATTGGACCAGGAGAGAGAGGAGACGTCGAGCAAGACAAGGAGCTCTCTCAGCAGCAGGTAGCACCCGGAGAAGTGCCAGAAACAGGCACTACAAGGATGCGTGAAACGGTACTCACCCTAAGTTACACAAAGGAGTCCCACGTCGCCGGAGACCAACTTAGAAAGTCGTGCAATGCAGGTTAGAGTGCCGTGGACCCAGGCTTGGCTGTGCACAAAGGATTTCCGCCGGAAGTGCACAGGGGCCGGGGTAGCTGCAAAAGTCGCAGATCCAAGAAATGCAGCCCAGCGAGGTGAGGCAAGGACTTACCTCCACCAAACTTGGACTGAAGAGTCACTGGACTGTGGGGGTCACTTGGACAGAGTCGCTGGATTCGAGGGACCTCGCTCGTCGTGCTGAGAGGAGACCCAAGGGATCGGTAATGCAGCTTTTTGGTGCCTGCGGTTGCAGGGGGAAGATTCTGTCGACCCACGGGAGATTTCTTCGGAGCTTCTGGTGCAGAGAGGAGGCAGACTACCCCCACAGCATGCACAAGCAGGAAAACAGTCGAGAAGGCAGCAGGATCAGCCTTACAGAGTTGCAGTAGTCGTCTTTGCTACTATGTTGCAGGTTTGCAGGCTTCCAGCGCGTCAGCGGTCGATTCCTTGGCAGAAGGTGAAGAGAGAGATGCAGAGGAACTCGGATGAGCTCTTGCATTCGTTATCTAAAGTTTCCCCAGAGACAGAGACCCTAAATAGCCAGAAAAGAGGGTTTGGCTACCTAGGAGAGAGGATAGGCTACTAACACCTGAAGGAGCCTATCACAAGGAGTCTCTGACGTCACCTGGTGGCACTGGCCACTCAGAGCAGTCCAGTGTGCCAGCAGAACCTCTGTTTCCAAGATGGCAGAGGTCTGGAGCACACTGGAGGAGCTCTGGACACCTCCCAGGGGAGGTGCAGGTCAGGGGAGTGGTCACTCCCCTTTCCTTTGTCCAGTTTCGCGCCAGAGCAGGGCTAAGGGGTCCCCTGAACCGGTGTAGACTGGCTTATGCAGAATTGGGCACATCTGTGCCCAACAAAGCATTTCCAGAGGCTGGGGGAGGCTACTCCTCCCCTGCCTTCACACCATTTTCCAAAGGGAGAGGGTGTCACACCCTCTCTCAGAGGAAGTTCTTTGTTCTGCCATCCTGGGCCAGGCCTGGCTGGACCCCAGGAGGGCAGATGCCTGTCTGAGGGGTTGGCAGCAGCAGCAGCTGCAGTGAAACCCCAGGAAGGGCAGTTTGGCAGTACCAGGGTCTGTGCTACAGACAAATGGGATCATGGAATTGTGCCAACAATGCCAGGATGGCATAGAGGGGGCAATTCCATGATCTTAGACATGTTACATGGCCATATTCGGAGTTACCATTGTGAAGCTACATATAGGTAGTGACCTATATGTAGTGCACGCGTGTAATGGTGTCCCCGCACTCACAAAGTTCAGGGAATTGGCTCTGAACAATGTGGGGGCACCTTGGCTAGTGCCAGGGTGCCCTCACACTAAGTAACTTTGCACCTAACCTTTACCAGGTAAAGGTTAGACATATAGGTGACTTATAAGTTACTTAAGTGCAGTGTAAAATGGCTGTGAAATAACGTGGACGTTATTTCACTCAGGCTGCAGTGGCAGGCCTGTGTAAGAATTGTCAGAGCTCCCTATGGGTGGCAAAAGAAATGCTGCAGCCCATAGGGATCTCCTGGAACCCCAATACCCTGGGTACCTCAGTACCATATACTAGGGAATTATAAGGGTGTTCCAGTAAGCCAATGTAAATTGGTAAAATTGGTCACTAGCCTGTCAGTGACAATTTGAAATAAATGAGAGAGCATAACCACTGAGGTTCTGGTTAGCAGAGCCTCAGTGAGACAGTTAGGCACCACACATGGAACACATACATATAGGCCACAAACTTATGAGCACTGGGGTCCTGACTAGCAGGGTCCCAGTGACACATAACAAACATACTGAAAACATAGGGTTTTCACTATGAGCACTGGGCCCTGGCTATCAGGATACCAGTGAGACACTGAAAACACCCTGACATACACTCACAAACAGCCAAAAGTGGGGGAAACAAGGCTAGAAAGAGGCTACTTTCTCACACAACCCCCCCCCCCCCCAAACGAAGGACAATAAGGCTAACCTTGGCCAGTTGAGACTTTATTGTCTAAGTGGTGATAAGTAGAGAGTAGCTCTGCAATAGACTGGTTACTCCCTTTATCATCCACTATATGGTTACTTCCCTGTGGGGATGTGAACCACCCTGTTTGAAGTTTTTTAGCTAAGCAACAATGTGAAGGTGTATTTTGAGAGTTTCTATCAGTAAGTTTTAGTTTAGAGCAGTGGGAATTATCCACTGAACCTATTTGTAATGATGGAAATGCCAGACAGGGATGCTGTCTCAGGAAAGCCATAGCTGGGCAAAAACTTTGTTCATATGGCTGGAAGAGAGAACAGGGATGCTGTTTCTCTTGAGTTGGAGCAGGGCAGGGATGCTGTCCTATGAGCTCCACACTAGGGCAGGGATGCTGTAATAAGTGTTGTGAGGCAGTGCAGGGTTTCTGCACTAAAGTTTCTCTAGGAGGGTTGGAAGGATGCTCCATGTTAACTAAAATGGTGCTCTTTTTGTCACCAATGTTAGTTATCCCACAGAGAGGTACTTCTACCTCAGGGAGTCCAGCTTTGCCAGCTGATGATTCCCTTGGAACAGGTGCCACCCTAGGAGAGGTTTCTCCCACCACAGGAATGGTATCCTGAATGGCAGGGTGGTTAGGGGATACTGTGATACCCTTTTTACCTGTTGATGGAGAGGGATCCTGAGTTTTCAGGCCTTCTCTCCTTTGCCTTTTCATTTCAGTAGAAATGAGAGGGAACAATTCCTCAGGGATGCCCAGCATGGCTGCATGGGCATAAAACTCTACATCAGCCCAACCTGAGGCCTCTAGGTCATTACCTAAGAGACAGTCTACAGGTAAGCTAGGTGATACCACCACCTGCTTAGGGCCAGTAACTCCACCCCAACTAAACTGAATTATAGCTAAGGGAAGAAATTTAGTGGAGTTATGGACATCAATAATCTTATACTGTTGTCCAATGATGTGTTGATCAGGGTACACTAGGTTTTCAGTCACCAAAGTGATACTGGCACCTATGTCCCTGTAGGCCAAGGCCTCAACACCATTTATTGAAACTGTCTGCCTGTACTTATCCATTGTAAGGGGACAAGCAGCCAGTGTGGCAAGGCCAATGCCACTAGGTGTGACAGAAACTGTCTTTGGGACTGACTACCCCAGTTTCTACTATGGACCCATAAGTGAACCCAACTACACCCTTAACTTGACTGTTGCCAGCAGTCCCACCACTAGTACCACTACTGCTAGGGGCACTAGAGCTTGATGTATTAGTGGTGGTAGGCTCAGGGGGTTTACCTGGACAGGAATTATCCCCTGGCCTATGGCCTCTATTTTTACACACAAAGCACCAAGGCTTTTTAAATTGTGTAGGTTGAGAAGAAGAGGAAGAATTTGTTTTATCCCCACCCACTGAAGAGTGTTTAAGATTTGAAGTGGGATCTTTGGTTTTACCCTTATCCCCATGCTTATCTTGAGATTTTTCACCATCTTTCTTCTTAATGTTCTCTTTGTTACCCCCTGTATGAACTTTTCTGTTCACCCTTGTTCTGACCCATTTGTCTGCCTTCTTTCCCAATTCTTGGGGAGAGGTCAGATCAGAGTCCACCAAGTACTGGTGCAACAAATCAGACACACAATTATTAAGATTATGCTCTCTCAGGATTAAGTTATACAGGCTGTCATAATCAGTAACTTTACTGCCATGTAACCACCCCTCCAAGGCCTTCACTGATTGGTCAATGAAATCAACCCAGTCTTGTGAAGACTGCTTTTTGGTCTCTCTGAACTTTATCCTGTATTGTTCAGTGGTTAAGCCATAACCATCCAGGAGTGCATTCTTAAGAACTTGGAAATTATTGGCATCATTTTCTTTCACAGTAAGGAGCCTATCCCTACCTTTTCCACTAAATGATAGCCATAGGATAGCAGCCCACTGCCTTTGAGGGACATCCTGTACAACACAGGCCCTCTCAAGTGCAGCAAACCACTTGTTAATGTCATCCCCCTCCTTATAAGGGGGAACTATCTTGTGCAGATTCCTTGAATCATGCTCTTTTGCAGGATGACTATGGGGAATACTGCTGCTGCCACTATGGGTTTCTAAACCCAACTTCTGTCTTTCCTTCTCTTGTTCAAAAGACTGTCTATCCAAATCCAGCTGTTGCTTTTTAAGCTTCAGTCTGGTTTGTTCCACCCTCAACTTATTGAGTTCCCTCTCTAACATTCTGTCATCAGGGTTGGTGGGAGGGACATTCCTAGATACAGAGGTATGATGGGAATGAACAGAAGGAGACCTGTCCCTTACAGAAGCTACCCTAACAGCGTGGCTAACAGAAACATTACTACCAGTATGGTGAGAATAAATGCTTTTGCTATGATGTGAGACAACACTATTTGTATGGTGTGGCTCATCATCATTACCAACTATGCTAGACTGTCTAATAATGGGCAGGCTAAGAAGTTTCTTTCCTGAACCTTTTCCTGGGGGAGTCCCTGGATCAGATTGAGAACCATTAGCTACTTTTTCAACAGATGGGGCACTTTTAGCCTTATCTTGTTCTCTAAGCATATTAATTAACAGTTCCAAGGAAGGATTCTTCCCTACACTCAAACCTCTCTCTATGCAGAGACTCCTTGCTCCTTTTCAGCTAAGGTGGTCATATGCAAGTTTGGACAGATCAACATTTTGGCCTGTGCCAGACATTTTTAGAGAGAGTTAAAGTGATAGAAAAAGAGAAAAAAGTTTTCAGAACTTTTTAGAAAGACAGAAAAAAAAAACTTTTTAAACTTTTAAGAACTTTTTGAAAGTTTAGAAGTACTTTTCAGCACTTAGAAAAGAGTGAAAAGAGGAAATGCAAAACTTTTTGGCTATGTGTATATACACTGACCTTGTTTTGTATATTTTTCTCTTATGAAAAGTACAATGACAAGAGTGGTAAGTAGTCTCAAAGCACTTATCCCGTCGCTGCTTCCAATGTAGGAGGCTGGACTGGCTTGTAGTGAGTACCACGGGGTACTTGCACCTTGCACCAGGCCCAGTTATCCCTTATTAGTGTATAGGGTGTCTAGCAGCTTAGGCTGATAAATAATGGTAGCTTAGCAGAGCAGCTTAGGCTGAACTAGGAGACGGGTGAAGCTACTACAGAACCACTTAGTGTCATATGCACAATATCATAAGAAAACACAATACACAGTTATACTAAAAATAAAGGTACTTTATTTTTATGACAATATGCCAAAGTATCTTAGAGTGTACCCTCAGTGAGAGGATAGCAAATATACACAAGATATATATACACAATAGCAAAAATATGCAGTATAGTCTTAGAAAACAGTGCAAACAATGTATAGTTACAATAGGATGCAATGGGGAAACATAGGGACAGGGGCAACACAAACCATATACTCCAAAAGTGGAATGCGAACCACGAATGGACCCCAAACCTATGTGACCTTGTAGAGGGTCGCTGGGACTATTAGAAAATAGTGAGAGTTAGAAAAATAACCCTCCCCAAGACCCTGAAAAGTGAGTGCAAAGTGCACTAAAGTTCCCCTAAGGACAAAGAAGTCGTGTTAGAGGAATAATGCAGGAAAGACACAAACCAACAATGCAACAACTGTGGATTTTCAATCTAGGGTACCTGTGGAACAAGGGGACCAAGTCCAAAAGTCACAAACAAGTCGGAGATGGGCATATGCCCAGGAAATGCCAGCTGCGGGTGCAAAGAAGCTTCTACTGGACAGAAGAAGCTGTGGTTTCTGCAGGAACGAAAAGGGCTAGAGACTTCCCCTTTGGTGGACGGATCCCTCTCGTCGTGGAGAGTCGTGCAGAAGTGTTTTCCCGCCAAAAGAACGCCAACAAGCCTTGCTAGCTGCAAATCGTGCAGTTAGCGTTTTTGGACGCTGCTGTGGGCCTGGAGGGACGAGGAGGTCGCAAATTGGACCAGGAGAGAGAGGGGACGTCGAGCAAGACAAGGAGCCCTCTCAACAGCAGGTAGCTTCCAGAAAAGTGCCAGAAACATGCACTACAAGGATGCGTGAAACGGTGCTCACCCGAAGTTACACAAAGGAGTCCCACGTCGCCGGAGACCAACTTAGAAAGTCGTGCAATGCAGGTTAGAGTGCCGTGGACCCAGGCTTGGCTGTGCACAAAGGATTTCTGCCGGAAGTGCACAGGGGCCGGAGTAGCTGCAAAAGTCGCGGTTCCCAGCAATGCAGCCCAGCGAGGTGAGGCAAGGACTTACCTCCACCAAACTTGGACTGAAGAGTCACTGGACTGTGGGGGTCACTTGGACAGAGTCGCTGGATTCGAGGGACCTCGCTCGTCGTGCTGAGAGGAGACCCAAGGGACCGGTAATGCAGCTTTTTGGTGCCTGCGGTTGCAGGGGGAAGATTCCGTCGACCCACGGGAGATTTCTTCGGAGCTTCTGTTGCAGAGAAGAGGCAGACTACCCCCACAGCATGCACAAGCAGGAAAAAAGTCGAGAAGGCGCCAGGATCAGCGTTACAGAGTTGCAGTAGTCGTCTTTGCTACTATGTTGCAGGTTTGCAGGCTTCCAGCGCGGTCAGCAGTCGATTCCTTGGCAGAAGGTGAAGAGAGAGATGCAGAGGAACTCGGATGAGCTCTTGCATTCGTTATCTAAAGTTTCCCCAGAGACAGAGACCCTAAATAGCCAGAAAAGAGGGTTTGGCTACCTAGGAGAGAGGATAGGCTAGCAACACCTGAAGGAGCCTATCACAAGGAGTCTCTGACGTCACCTGGTGGCACTGGCCACTCAGAGCAGTCCAGTGTGCCAGCAGCACCTCTGTTTCCAAGATGGCAGAGGTCTGGAGCACACTGGAGGAGCTCTGGACACCTCCCAGGGGAGGTGCAGGTCAGGGGAGTGGTCACTCCCCTTTCCTTTGTCCAGTTTCGTGCCAGAGCAGGGCAAGGGGTCCCCTGAACCGGTGTAGACTGGCTTATGCAGAATTGGGCACATCTGTGCCCAACAAAGCATTTCCAGAGGCTGGGGGAGGCTACTCCTCCCCTGCCTTCACACCATTTTCCAAAGGGAGAGGGTGTCACACCCTCTCTCAGAGGAAGTTCTTTGTTCTGCCATCCTGGGCCAGGCCTGGCTGGACCCCAGGAGGGCAGATGCCTGTCTGAGGGGTTGGCAGCAGCAGCAGCTGCAGTGAAACCCCAGGAAGGGCAGTTTGGCAGTACCAGGGTCTGTGCTACAGACCACTGGGATCATGGAATTGTGCCAACAATGCCAGGATGGCATAGAGGGGGCAATTCCATGATCTTAGACATGTTACATGGCCATATTCGGAGTTACCATTGTGAAGCTACATATAGGTAGTGACCTATATGTAGTTCACGCGTGTAATGGTGTCCCCGCACTCACAAAGTTCAGGGAATTGGCTCTGAACAATGTGGGGGCACCTTGGCTAGTGCCAGGGTGCCCTCACACTAAGTAACTTTGCACCTAACCTTTACCAGGTAAAGGTTAGACATATAGGTGACTTATATGTTACTTAAGTGCAGTGTAAAATGGCTGTGAAATAACGTGGACGTTATTTCACTCAGGCTGCAGTGGCAGGCCTGTGTAAGAATTGTCAGAGCTCCCTATGGGTGGCAAAAGAAATGCTGCAGCCCATAGGGATCTCCTGGAACCCCATTACCCTGGGTACCTCAGTACCATATACTAGGGAATTATAAGGGTGTTCCAGTAAGCCAATGTAAATTGGTAAAATTGGTCACTAGCATGTCAGTGACAATTTGAAATAAATGAGAGAGCATAACCACTGAGGTTCTGGTTAGCAGAGCCTCAGTGAGACAGTTAGGCACCACACAGGGAACACATACATATAGGCCACAAACTTATGAGCACTGGGGTCCTGACTAGCAGGGTCCCAGTGACACATAACAAACATACTGAAAACATAGGATTTTCACTATGAGCACTGGGCCCTGGCTATCAGGATACCAGTGAGACAGTGAAAACACCCTGACATACACTCACAAACAGCCAAAAGTGGGGGTAACAAGGCTAGAAAGAGGCTACTTTCTCACATCTGCATAGAAAGAAGTTTGGGGATTAGGAAGACCCCCAATAAGGAATTTCTCTTAAATCTCCTCCTGCGGGATGACCAGGGACATACCACTAGTCAGGTACAGTCAGAGGGGGAGGTAGAGGAAGATTCCAACTAGGCAGACTGAGGGGAGCATTCTGAAGATCCTGGCGATGGTCCTTCCACAAATCCTTCCATCAACAAACATCCTTGTGTAGCTGGTAGTGGGAAGGGGTCACACACAAGTAGGGCTCCCTTCACACCTAGAGGCCAGGTAACTAGGGTTACTCAAGTTAGAGAAAGATATGCCTCTGCGAATTCCCATGTCACTTCTGTCTCAGAGGTGTCACACACATCCAACCCTGAGGACCAGACCCTAAATAGGGAACTCAGAAAGCTGACGTTGGAAGATTCCAGACTGAGGCTACAGCAGCAACAGTTGGCCTTAGACAGGGAATCTATGACTGTGGAAGGGAAAGGCAGGGGTTGGGGTTAGTTCGCCCTAGTGGCAGCAGCAGTAATTGCAGGAACTCCGGTGTTAGGGAACATACATTTGATTCAAAAAATCTGCACACGGTTGTTCCCCTTACAAGGATGGGGATGACATTTATAAGGGGTTTGCTGCACTTGAGAGGGCATTTAAAGCTCAGAGGGGCCCTCAAGCACCATGGGCTGCTATCCTGTGTTTGTCGTTCATTGGCAAGGGGAGAAACATACTCCTTCTTGTCAGGGAGGATTAATCAGACAACTACCATGTTCTGAAAGGTGCACTCTTGAATGTTCTAGGCTTAACCACTGAGCAATATAGAATCAAGTTCAGAGAGACCAGAAAGGAGCCTTCACAGGATTGGAGAGACTTTGTAGACTGTTTAGTGAACACCCTAAAAGGTTGGTTAAATGGCAGTAAGGTGACTGACTATGAAAGCCCGTATAACTTAATTATGAGAGAGCATATATTGAACAATTGTGTGTCTGATTTGTTGCACCAGTATCTTGTGGGCTCAGCTCTGACCTCTCCCCAAGATCTGAGAAAGAAGGCAGACAAATGGGTCAGAACAAGGGTGAGCAGAAAAGCTCATACAGGGGGTGACAAGGACAGCAAGAAGAAGGATGGTAAGTCTCATAACAAAGGTGGGGACAGAGATACAAAATCTTCAGATTCTTCATCAACCCACAAAAATATCCTGGGGGAGTTGGGTCCAAATCCTCTTCAAATCTGCAGAAAAGGCCTTGGTGTTATTTATGTAAGCATAAAGGTGTGAGAAAGTAGCCTCTTTCTAGCCCTGTTACCCCCACTTTTGGCCTGTTTGTGAGTATATGTCAGGGTGTTTTCACTGTCTTACTGGGAGCCTGCTAGCCAGGGCCAATGCTCATAGTGAAAACCCTATGTTGTCAGTATGTTTGTTATGTGTCACTGGGACCCTGCTAGCCAGGATCCCAGTGCTCATATGTTTGTGGCCTATATGTATGTGTTCCCTGTGTGATGCCTAACTGTCTCACTTAGGCTCTGCTAACCAGAACCTCAGTGGTTATGTTCTCTCTGCTTTCCAAATTGTCACTAACAGGCTAGTGACCAATTTCACCAATTCACATTGGCATACTGGAACACCCATATAATTCCCTAGTATACAGTACTGAGGTACCCAGGGTATTGGGGTTCCAGGAGATCCCTATGGGCTGTAGCATTTCTTTTGCCACCCATAGGAAGATCTGACTATTCTTACACAGGCCTGCCAGTGCAGCCTGAGTCAACATTATTTCACTGCACTTAAGTAACTTATAAGTCACTTATATGTCTAACCTTCACCTGGTGAAGGTTGGGTGCAAAGTTACTTAGTGTGTGAGCACCCTGGCACTAGCCAAGGTGCCCCCACATTGTTCAGGGCAAATTCCCCGGACTTTGTGAGTGTGGGGACACCATTACACGCGTGCACTATACATAGGTCACTACCTATGTATAGCGTCACAATGGTAACTCCGAACATGGCCATGTAACATGTCTAAGATCATGGAATTGCGAGACAATTCCATGATCCCCCGGGTCTCTAGCACAGAACCCGGGTACTGCCAATCTGCCTTTCCGGGGTCTCCACTGCAGCTGCTACTGCTGCCAACCCCTCAGACAGGTTTCTGCCCCCCTGGGGTCCAGGCAGCCCTGGTCCAGGAAGGCAGAACAAAGGATTTCCTCAGAGAGAGGGTGTAACACCGTCTCCCTTTGGAAATAGGTGTGAAGGCTGGGGAGAAGTAGCCTCCCCCAACCTCTGGAAATGCTTTGATGGGCACAGATGCTGCCCATCTCTGCAGAAGCTAGTCTACACCGGTTGAGGGATCCCCCAGCCCTGCTCTGGCGCGAAACTGGACAAAGGAAAGGGGAGTGACCACTCCCCTAACCTGCACCTCCCAGGCTCGGTGCCCAGAGCTCCTCCAGTGTGCCCCAGACCTCTGCCATCTTGGATTCAGAGGTGTTGCTGGCACACTGGACTGCTCTGAGTGGCCAGTGCCAGCAGGTGACGTCAGAGACTGATTCTTACCTCTCTTAGTAGCCAATCCTCCTTCCTAGGTAGCCAAACCTCCTTTTCTGGCTATTTAGGGTCTCTGCTTTGAAGAATTCTTCAGATACCGAATGCAAGAGCTCACCAGAGTTCCTCTGCATCTCCCTCTTCACCTTCTGCCAAAGGATCGACCGCTGACTGCTCAGGACGCCTGCAAAACCGCAACAAAGTAGCAAAGACCACTACTGCAACCTTGTATTGCTTCATCCTGCCGACTTTCTCTTCTGTTTCCTGGTGGTGCATGCTCTGGGGGTAGCCTGCCTCCTTCTTGCACCAGGAGCTCTGAAGAAATCTCCTGTTGGTCGACGGAATCTTCCCCCTGCAACCGCAGGCAAAAAAAAAACTGCATCACCAGTCCTCTGGGTCCCCTCCCAGCACGACGAGCATGGTCCCTGGAACTCAGCAACTCTGTCCAAGTGACTCCCACAGTCCAGTGACTCTTCAGTCCAAGTTTGGTGGAGGTAAGTCCTTGCCTCCCCACGCTAGACTGCATTGCTGGGTACCGCGTGATTTGCAGCTGCTCCGGCTCCTGTGCACTCTTCCAGGATTTCCTTTGTGCACAGCCAAGCCTGGGTCCTGACACTCTAAACCTGCAGTGCACAACCTTCTGAGTTGTCCTCCAGCGTCGTGGGACTCCCTTTTCTGACTTCGAGTGGACTCTTCTAAGTGCCTGTTCCGGTACTTCTGCGGGTGCTGCCTGCTTCTGTGAGGGCTCCCTGACTTGCTGGGTGCCCCCTCTGTCTCCTCATCCAAGTGTCGACATCCTGGTCCCTACTGGGCCACAGCAGCATCCAAAAACCCTAACTGCGACCCTTGCAGCTAGCAAGGCTTGTTTGCGGTCTTTCTGCATGGGAACACCTCTGCAAGCTTCTTCACGACGTGGGCCATCCATCCTCCAAAGGGGAAGTTCCTAGTCCTCTTCGTTCTTGCAAAACACCAAGCTTCTTCCATCCGGTGGCAGCTTCCTTGCATCCTCAGCTGGCATTTCCTGGGCTCCTGCCCTCTCTCGACACTGTCGCGACTCTTGGACTTGGTCCCCTTGTCTTACAGGTACTCAGGTCCGGAAATCCACTGTTGTGGCATTGCTGGTGTTGGTTTTCCTTGCAGAATCCCCCTATCATGACTTCTGTGCTCTCTGGGGGTTGTAGGTGCACTTTACACCTACCTTACAGGGTCTTGGGGTGGGCTATTTTTCTAACCCTCACTGTTTTCTTACAGTCCCAGCGACCCTCTACAAGCTCACATGGGTTTGGGGTCCATTTGTGGTTTGCATTCCACTTTTGGAGTATATGGTTTGTGTTGCCCCTATACCTATGTGCTCCTACTGCAATCTATTGTAACTTTTCACTGCTTGCATTACTTCCTTTTGCTATTACTGCATATTTTTGGTATTGTGTACATATATCTTGTGTATATTTGGCATCCTCATACTGAGGGTACTCACTGAGATACTTTTGGCATATTGTCATAAAAATAAAGTACCTTTATTTTTAGTATATCTGTGTATTGTGTTTTCTTATGCTATTGTGCATATGACACCAGTGGTATAGTAGGAGCTTTGCATGTCTCCTAGTTCAGCCTAAGCTGCTCTGCTATAGCTACCTTCTATCAGCCTAAGCTGCTAGAAACACCTCTTCTACACCAATAAGGGATAACTGGACTTGGCACAAGGTGTAAGTACCTCTGGTACCCACTACAAGCCAGGCCAGCCTCCTACAAAAGGCCATTGAGTAAGTGACCCCACTTGTCCCAAGAGAAACACCAAGCCCCCCACAACCACAACCCCACTGCTTCCACTAGTGCTACTATTAAAAGCAGTGGTGGTGGTAAAAACACTACTAATAGCCAATCAAAGGGTGTAGCTGGGCTCACTTTTGGTAATGTAGTGGGGGTTGGTCTAGTTAGGGAGACCACTGAGGCTGTTTTAGTCTCTGATGGTGGCATTGACATTGTCACCTTAGTTGCTTTACCCCTTAATATGGATAAGTACAAGCAACTACCCTAATAAATGGTGTTCAGGTTGAGGCCTATAGGAACAAAGGTGCCACTGTGATGGAGAAACTGGTTACCCCTGAGCAACACCTACTTGGTCATTAGTACCCAGTGACAGACACCCATAACAACACTGTTATCCACCCCATGGCTGTTGTGAATCTCACATGGGGGTGGTTACTGGGCCAAAGAAGGTTGTGGTGTCCACTGACTTACCTGTAGAGTGTCTCTTAGGCAATGATTTGGAAACTTCAGCTTGGGCTGAAGTGGAGTTGAAGGCCCATGCAGCAATGCTGGGCATTCCAGGGCACATCTTTCTTCCTACCAGGGCTCAGGCCAAGAAGCCAAGAGGACAGGGAAACTTGGATCCTGGAACAAAGGACCAAGTGCACCCAAAAACTAGGGGTAGGAAGGGCAAACCCTTGTCCACTATCCCTCCCTCTCCAGACGATTCCCCTTTTGATGATTCCCCTTTGATGAGGAGGAGTCAACTCCCTGTACAGAACCTACACCAGAGGAGCTTGAAGCTGACACAGCTGAGCTCTTGGGTGGCAGGGGGCCTGCCAGGGAGGAACTGAGTGTGGCACAGCAGACCTGTCCCACACTAGAAGGCCTCAGACAGCAAACTGTCAAACAGCAAAATGGGGATATCAGAGATTCCCACAGAGTTTACTGGGAGAATAATCTCCACTATACTGATGCAAGGGACCTTAAACCTGGTGCCACCAGTAGATTGGTCATCCCTTTACAGTATAGGGACTTCCTCCTAACTCTGGCACAAGATATTCCCTTGGCTGGACATTTGGAGCAAAGTAAAACAATGGACAGACTTGTTCCTCATTTTCACTGGCCTCAAATGTCAGAGGACACTAAGGAGTTTTGTTGCTCCTGTGTGACCTGCCAAGGCAGTGGCAAGACTGGCGGCACCCCAAAGCCCCCCTTAATCCCACTGTCAGTGGTTGTGGTGCCTTTGAGAGGGTAGGGGTTGATATTATAGGCCCCCTTCACCCTCCAACAGCTTCTGACAATAGTGGTAGTGGACCATGCCACAAGGTACCCAGAAGCAATCCCCTTAAGGACCACTACAGCACCTGCAGTGGCAAAGGCCCTCCTGGGAATATTTTCCAGGGTGGGTTTCCCTAAGGAAGTTGTACCAAACAGAGATAGTAACTTCATGTCTGCATACCTCAAAGCTATGTGGAAGGAGTGTGGTATAACATACAAATTCACCACACCCTTTCATCCACAAATGGACTGGTTGAGAGGTTTAATAAAACTCTCAAAGGCATGATCATGGGACTCTCTGAAAAACTCAGAAGGAGATTGGATGTCCTCTTGAAATGCCTCCTTTTTGCCTATAGGGAGGTACCCCGGAAATGAGTGGGCTACAGCCCATTTGAACTCGCCTTTGGTCACCCTGTTAGGGGTCCCCTTGCTCTTGTAAAAGAGGAGTGGGAGCAACCATTGAAGCCCTCTAAACAAAATATTGTGGACTATTTACTTGGCCTAAGATCGAGAATGGCTGAGTACATAAAAAAAGGCCGCTAAAAACCTTCATGCCAGCCAAGAGCTTTAAAAGCAATGGCATGATCAGAAGGATGTCCAGACAGAGTACCACCCAGGACAGAAGGTGTGGGTATTAGAGCCTGTGGCCCCAAGAGCACTCCAGGACAAATGGAGTGGACACCATGTGTAGGAGGCTGGACTGGCTTGTAGTGAGTACCAAGGGGTACTTGCACCTTGCACCAGGCCCAGTTATCCCTTATTAGTGTATAGGGTGTCTAGCAGCTTAGGCTGATAGATAATGGTAGCTTAGCAGAGCAGCTTAGGCTGAACTAGGAGACGTGTGAAGCTACTACAGTACCACTTAGTGTCATATGCACAATATCATAAGAAAACACAATACACAGTTATACTAAAAATGAAGGTACTTTATTTTTATGACAATATGCCAAAGTATTTTAGAGTGTACCCTCAGTGAGAGGATAGGAAATATACACAAGATATATGTACACAATACCAAAAATATGCAGTATAGTCTTAGAAAACAGTGCAAACAATGTATAGTTACAATAGGATGCAATGGGGAAACATTGGGATAGGGGCAACACAAACCATATACTCCAAAAGTGGAATGCGAACCACAAATGGACCCCAAACCTATGTGACCTTGTAGAGGGTCGCTGGGACTATTAGAAAATAGTGAGCGTTAGAAAAATAACCCTCCCCAAGACCCTGAAAAGTGAGTGCAAAGTGCACTAAAGATCCCCTAAGGACAAAGATGTCGTGTTAGAGGAATAATGCAGGAAAGACACAAACCAACAATGCAACAACGATGGATTTCCAATCTTGGGTACCTGTGGAACAAGGGGACCAAGTCCAAAAGTCACAAGCAAGTCGTAGATGGGCAGATGCCCAGGAAATGCCAGCTGTGGGTGCAAAGAAGCTTATACTGGACAGAAGAAGCAGAGGTTTCTGCAGGAACGAAAAGGGCTAGAGACTTCCCCTTTGGTGGACTGATTCCGCTTGCCGTGGAGAGTTGTGCAGAAGTGTTTTCCCGCCGAAAGAATGCCAACAAGCCTTGCTAGCTGCAAATCGTGTGGTTAGCGTTTTTGGACGCTGCTGTGGCCCAGGAGGGACCAGGAGGTCGAAAATTGGACCAGGAGGTAGAGGGGACGTCGAGCAAGACAAGGAGTCCTCATAGCAGCAGGTAGCACCCGGAGAAGTGCCAGAAACAGGCACAAAAAAGATGCGTGAAATGTTGCTCACCCGAAGTCGCACAAAGGAGTCCCACGTCGCCGGAGACCAAATTAGAAAGTCGTGCAATGCAGGTTAGAGTGCCGTGGACCCAGGCTTGGCTGTGCACAAAGGATTTCCGCCGGAAGTGCACAGGGGCCGGAGTAGCTGCAAAAGTCGCGGTTCCCAGCAATGCAGTCTAGCGAGGTGAGGCAAGGACTTACCTCCACCAAACTTGGACTGAAGAGTCACTGGACAGTGGGGGTCACTTGGACAGAGTTGCTGGATTCAAGGGACCTCGCTCGTCGTGCTGAGAGGAGACCCAAGGGACCGGTAATGCAGCTTTTTGGTGCCTGCGGTTGCAGGGGGAAGATTCCGTCGACCCACGGGAGATTTCTTCGGAGCTTCTAGTGCAGAGAGGAGGCAGACTACCCCCACAGCATGCACCACCAGGAAAACAGTCGAGAAGGCGGCAGGATCAGCGTTACAGAGTTGCAGTAGTCGTCTTAGCTACTATGTTGCAGTTTTGCAGGCTTCCAGGGCGGTCAGCAGTCGATTCCTTGGCAGAAGGTAAAGAGAGAGATGCAGAGGAACTCGGATGAGCTCTTGCATTCCTTATCTAAAGTTTCCCCAGAGACAGAGACCCTAAATAGCCAGAAAAGAGGGTTTGGCTACCTAGGAGAGAGGATAGGCTAGCAACACCTGAAGGAGCCTATCACAAGGAGTCTCTGACGTCACCTGGTGGCACTGGCCACTCAGAGCAGTCCAGTGTGCCAGCAGCACCTCTGTTTCCAAGATGGCAGAGGTCTGGAGCACACTGGAGGAGCTCTGGACACCTCCCAGGGGAGGTGCAGGTCAGGGGAGTGGTCACTCCCCTTTCCTTTGTCCAGTTTCGCGCCAGAGCAGGGCTAAGGGGTCCCCTGAACCGGTGTAGACTGGCTTATGCAGAATTGGGCACATCTGTGCCCAAGAAAGCATTTCCAGAGCCTGGGGGAGGCTACTCCTCCCCTGCCTTCACACCATTTTCCAAAGGGAGAGGGTGTAACACCCTCTCTCAGAGGAAGTCCTTTGTTCTGCCATCCTGGGCCAGGCCTGGCTGGAGGGCAGATGCCTGTCTGAGGGGTTGGCAGCAGCAGCAGCTGCAGTGAAACCCCAGGAAGGGCAGTTTGGCAGTACCAGGGTCTGTGCTACAGACCACTGGGATCATGGGATTGTGCCAACTATGCCAGGATGGCATAGAGGGGGCAATTCCATGATCATAGACATGTTACATGGCCATATTCGGAGTTACCATTGTGAAGCTACATATAGGTAGTGACCTATATGTAGTGCATGCGTGTAATGGTGTCCCCGCACACACAAAGTCCGGGGAATTGGCTCTGAACAATGTGGGGGCACCTTGGCTAGTGCCAGGGTGCCCTCACACTAAGTAACTTTGCACCTAACCTTTACCAGGTAAAGGTTAGACATATAGGTGACTTATAAGTTACTTAAGTGCAGTGTAAAATGGCTGTGAAATAACGTGGACGTTATTTCACTCAGGCTGCAGTGGCAGGCCTGTGTAAGAATTGTCAGAGCTCCCTATGGGTGGCAAAAGAAATGCTGCAGCCCAAAGGGATCTCCTGGAACCCCAATACCCTGGGTACCTCAGTACCATATACTAGGGAATTATAAGGGTGTTCCAGTAAGCCAATGTAAATTGGTAAAATTAGTCACTAGCCTGTTAGTGACAATTTGAAAGAAATGAGAGAGCATAACCACTGAGGTTCTGATTAGCAGAGCCTCAGTGAGACAGTTAGGCACCACACAGGGAACACATACATATAGGCCCCAACCTTATGAGCACTGGGGTCCTGACTAGCAGGGTCCCAGTGACACATAACAAACATACTGAAAACATAGGGTTTTCACTATGAGCACTGGGCCCTGGCTAGCAGGATACCAGTGAGACAGTGAAAACACCCTGACATACACTCACAAACAGGCCAAAAGTGGGGGTAACAAGGCTAGAAAGAGGCTACTTTCTCACACAACCCCCCCCCCCAAACGAAGGACAATAAAGCTAACCTTGGCCAGTTGAGACTTTATTGTCTAAGTGGTGATAAGTAGAGAGTAGCTCTGCAATAGACTGGTTACTCCCTTCATCATCCACTATATGGTTACTTCCCTGTGGGGATGTAAACCACCCTGTTTGAAGTTTTTTAGCTAAGCAACAATGTGAAGATGTATTTTCAGAGTTTCTATCAGTAACTTTTAGTTTAGAGCAGTGGGAATTGTCCACTGAACCTATTTGTAGTGATGGAAATGCCAGACAGGGATGCTGTCTCAGTAAAGCCATAGCTGGGCAAAAACTTTGTCCATATGGCTGGAAGAGAGAACAGGGATGCTGTTTCTCTTGAGTTGGAGCAGGGCAGGGATGCTGTCCTATGAGCTCCACACTAGGGCAGGGATGCTGTCCTAAGTGTTGTGAGGCAGTGCAGAGTTTCTGCACTAAAGTTTCTCTGGGAGGGTTGGAGGGATGCTCCATGTTAACTAAAATGGTGCTCTTTTTGTCACCAATGTTAGTTATCCCACAGAGAGGTACTTCTACCTCAGGGAGTACAGTTTTGCCAACTGATGATTCCCTTGGAACAGGTGCCACCCCAGGAGAGGTTTCTCCCACCACAGGAATGTTATCCTGAATGGTAGGGTGGTTAGGGGATACTGTGATACCCTTTTTACCTGTTGATGGAGAGGGATCCTGAGTTTTCAGGCCTTCTCTCCTTTGCTTTTTCATTTCAGTAGAAATGAGAGGGAACAATTCCTCTGGGATGCCCAGCATGGCTGCATGGGCATAAAACTCTACATCAGCCCAACCTGAGGCCTCTAGGTCATTATCTAAGAGACAATCTACAGGTAAGCTAGGTGATACCACCACCTGCTTAGGGCCAGTAACTCCACCCCAACTAAACTGAATTATAGCTAAGGGAAGAAACTTAGTGGAGTTATGGACATCAATAATCTTATACTGTTGTCCAATGATGTGTTGATCAGGATGCACTAGGTTTTCAGTCACCAAAGTGATACTGGCACCTGGGTCCCTGTAGGCCAAGGCCTCAACACCATTTATTGAAACTGTCTGCCTGTACTTATCCATTGTAAGGGGACAAGCAGCCAGTGTGGCAAGGCCAATGCCACTAGGTGTGACAGAAACTGTCTTGGGACTGACTACCCCAGTTTCTACTATGGACCCATAAGTGAACCCAACTACACCTTTAACTTGACTGTTGCCAGCAGTCCCACCACTAGTACCACTACTGCTAGGGGCACTAGAGCTTGATGTATTAGTGGTGGTAGGCTCAGGGGGTTTACCTGGACAGGACTTATCCCCTGGCCTATGGCCTCTATTTTTACACACAAAGCACCAAGGCTTTTTAAATTGTGTAGGTTGAGAAGAAGAGGAAGAATTTGTTTTATCCCCACCCCCTGAAGAGTGTTTAAGATTTGAAGTGGGATCTTTGGTTTTACCCTTATCCCCATGCTTATCTTGAGATTTTTCACCATCTTTCTTCTTATTGTTCTCTTTGTCACCCCCTGTATGAACTTTTCTGTTCACCCTTGTTCTGACCCATTTGTCTGCCTTCTTTCCCAATTCTTGGGGAGAGGTCAGATCAGAGTCCACCAAGTACTGGTGCAACAAATCAGACACACAATTATTAAGAATATGCTCTCTCAGGATCAAGTTATACAGGCTGTCATAATCAGTAACTTTACTGCCATGTAACCACCCCTCCAAGGCCTTCACTGAATGGTCAATGAAATCAACCCAGTCTTGTGAAGACTCCTTTTTGGTCTCTCTGAACTTTATCCTGTATTGTTCAGTTGTTAAGCCATAACCATCCAGGAGTGCATTCTTAAGAACTTTGTAATCATTGGCTTCACTTTCTTGCACAGTAAGGAGCCTATCCCTACCTTTTCCACTAAATGATAGCCATAGGATAGCAGCTCACTGCCTTTGAGGGACATCCTGTACAACACAGGCCCTCTCAAATGCAGCAAACCACTTGTTAATGTCATCCCCCTCCTTATAAGGGGGAACTATCTTATGCAGATTCCTGGAATCATGCTCTTTTGCAGGATGACTATGGGGAATACTGCTGCTGCCACCATGGGTTTCTAAACCCAGTTTCTGTCTCTCCTTCTCTACTTCTAAAGTCTGTCTATCCAAATCCAGCTGTTGCTTCTTGAGCTTCAGTCTGGTTTGTTCCACTCTCAATCTATTGAGCTCCCTTTCTAACAATCTGTCATCAGGGTTGGTGGGAGGGACATTTCTAGATACAGAGGTATGATGGGAATGAACAGAAGGAGACCTGTCTCTTACAGAGGCCACCCTAACAGCTTGGCTGACAGTGTAATGTGAGAGCACGTCATCTGGATGATGTGACTCCACCTCAGTACCAACTATGCTAGACTGTCTAGTGATGGGCAGGCTAAGACGTTTCTTTCCTGAATCTTTTCCTGGGGGAGTCCCTGGATCAGATTGGGAACCATTAGCTACTTTTTCAACAGATGGGGCACTTTTAGCCCTATCTTGTTCTCTAAGCATGTTAAGTAACAATTCCAAGGAAGGATTCTTCCCTACACTCAAACCTCTCTCTATGCAGAGACTCCTTGTTCCTTTCCAGCTAAGGTGATCATATGCAATCTTAGACAGGTCAACATTTTGGCCTGTGCCAGACATTTTTAGAGAGAGTTAAAGTGATAGAAAAAGAGAAAAACGTTTTCAGAACTTTTTAGAAAGACAGAAAAAAACTTTTTAAACTTTTAAGAACTTTTTGAAAGTTTAGAAGTACTTTTCAGCACTTTAGAAAAGAGTGAAAAGAGGAAATGCAAAACTTTTTAGCTATGTGTACACACACTGAACTTGTTTTGTATATTTTTCTCTTATGAAAAGTACAATGACAAGAGTGGTAAGTAGTCTCAAAGCACTTATCCCACCGCTGCACAACCAATGTAGGAGGCTGGACTGGCTTGTAGTGAGTACCAAGGGGTACTTGCACCTTGCACCAGGCCCAGTTATCCCTTATTAGTGTATAGGGTGTCTAGCAGCTTAGGCTGATAGATAATTGTAGCTTAGCAGAGCAGCTTAGGCTGAACTAGGAGACGTGTGAAGCTACTACAGTACCACTTAGTGTCATATGCACAATATCATAAGAAAACACAATACACAGTTATACTAAAAATAAAGGTACTTTATTTTTATGACAATATGCCAAAGTATCTTAGAGTGTACCCTCAGTGAGAGGATAGGAAATATACACAAGATATATGTACACAATACCAAAAATATGCAGTATAGTCTTAGAAAACAGTGCAAACAATGTATAGTTACAATAGGATGCAATGGGGAAACATAGGGATAGGGGCAACACAAACCATATACTCCAAAAGTGGAATGCGAACCACGAATGGACCCCAAACCTATGTGACCTTGTAGAGGGTCGCTGGGACTATTAGAAAATAGTGAGAGTTAGAAAAATAACCCTCCCCAAGACCCTGAAAAGTGAGTGCAAAGTGCACTAAAGTTCCCCTAAGGACAAAGAAGTCGTGTTAGAGGAATAATGCAGGAAAGACACAAACCAACAATGCAACAACGATGGATTTCCAATCTTGGGTACCTGTGGAACAAGGGGACCAAGTCCAAAAGTCACAAGCAAGTCGGAGATGGGCAGATGCCCAGGAAATGCCAGCTGTGGGTGCAAAGAAGCTTCTACTGGACAGAAGAAGCAGAGGTTTCTGCAGGAATGAAAAGGGCTAGAGACTTCCCCTTTGGTGGACGGATCCCTCTCGCAGTGCAGAGACGTGCAGAAGTGTTTTCCCGCCGAAAGAACGCCAACAAGCCTTGCTAGCTGCAAATCGTGCAGTTAGCATTTTTGGACGCTGCTGTGGCCCAGGAGGGACCAGGAGGTCGCAAATTGGACCAGGAGGTAGAGGGGATGTCGAGCAAGACAAGGAGCCCTCTTAGCAGCAGATAGCACCCGGAGAAGTGCCAGAAACAGGCACAACAAGGATGCGTGAAACGGTGCTCACCCGAAGTCGCACAAAGGAGTCCCACGTCGCCGGAGACCAACTTAGAAAGTCGTGCAATGCAGGTTAGAGTGCCGTGGACCCAGGCTTGGCTGTGCACAAAGGATTTCCGCCGGAAGTGCACAGGGGCCGGAGTAGCTGCAAAAGTCGCGGTTCCCAGCAATGCAGTCTAGCGAGGTGAGGCAAGGACTTACCTCCACCAAACTTGGACTGAAGAGTCACTGGACTGTGGGGGTCACTTGGACAGAGTTGCTGGATTCGAGGGACCTCGCTCGTCGTGCTGAGAGGAGACCCAAGGGACCGGTAATGCAGCTTTTTGGTGCCTGCGGTTGTAGGGGGAAGATTCCGTCGACCCACGGGAGATTTCTTCGGAGCTTCTAGTGCAGAGAGGAGGCAGACTACCCCCACAGCATGCACCACCAGGAAAACAGTCGAGAAGGCGGCAGGATCAGCGTTACAGAGTTGCAGTAGTCGTCTTAGCTACTATGTTGCAGTTTTGCAGGCTTCCAGCGCGGTCAGCAGTCGATTCCTTGGCAGAAGATGAAGAGAGAGATGCAGAGGAACTCGGATGAGCTCTTGCATTCGTTATCTAAAGTTTCCCCAGAGAAAGAGACCCTAAATAGCCAGAAAAGAGGGTTTGGCTACCTAGGAGAGAGGATAGGCTAGCAACACCTGAAGGAGCCTATCACAAGGAGTCTCTGACGTCACCTGGTGGCACTGGCCACTCAGAGCAGTCCAGTGTGCCAGCAGCACCTCTGTTTCCAAGATGGCAGAGGTTTGGAGCACACTGGAGGAGCTCTGGACACCTCCCAGGGGAGGTGCAGGTCAGGGGAGTGGTCACTCCCCTTTCCTTTGTCCAGTTTCGTGCCAGAGCAGGGCTAAGGGGTCCCCTGAACCGGTGTAGACTGGCTTATGCAGAATTGGGCACATCTGTGCCCAAGAAAGCATTTCCAGAGGCTGGGGGAGGCTACTCCTCCCCTGCCTTCACACCATTTTCCAAAGGGAGAGGGTGTAACACCCTCTCTCAGAGGAAGTCCTTTGTTCTGCCATCCTGGGCCAGGCCTGGCTGGACCGCAGGAGGGCAGATGCCTGTCTGAGGGGTTGGCAGCAGCAGCAGCTGCAGTGAAACCCCAGGAAGGGCAGTTTGGCAGTACCAGTGTCTGTGCTACAGACCACTGGGATCATGGGATTGTGCCAACTATGCCAGGATGGCATAGAGGGGGCAATTCCATGATCATAGACATGTTACATGGCCATATTCGGAGTTACCATTGTGAAGCTACATATAGGTAGTGACCTATATGTAGTGCACGCGTGTAATGGTGTCCCCGCACTCACAAAGTCGGGGGAATTGGCCCTGAACAATGTGGGGGCACCTTGGCTAGTGCCAGGGTGCCCTCACACTAAGTAACTTTGCACCTAACCTTTACCAGGTAAAGGTTAGACATATAGGTGACTTATAAGTTACTTAAGTGCAGTGTAAAATGGCTGTGAAATAACGTGGACGTTATTTCACTCAGGCTGCAGTGGCAGGCCTGTGTAAGAATTGTCAGAGCTCCCTATGGGTGGCAAAAGAAATGCTGCAGCCCATAGGGATCTCCTGGAACCCCAATACCCTGGGTACCTCAGTACCATATACTAGGGAATTATAAGGGTGTTCCAGTAAGCCAATGTAAATTGGTAAAATTGGTCACTAGCCTGTTAGTGACAATTTGAAAGAAATTAGAGAGCATAACCACTGAGGTTCTGATTAGCAGAGCCTCAGTGAGACAGTTAGGCACCGCACAGGGAACACATACATATAGGCCCCAACCTTATGAGCACTGGGGTCCTGACTAGCAGGGTCCCAGTGACACATAACAAACATACTGAAAACATAGGGTTTTCACTATGAGCACTGGGCCCTGGCTAGCAGGATCCCAGTGAGACAGTGAAAACACCCTGACATACACTCACGAACAGGCCAAAAGTGGGGGTAACAAGGCTAGAAAGAGGCTACTTTCTCACACCATGTCATTGTGGAGAAGAAAAGTGAGGTCACCTACCTGTTGGAACTTGGCACTGACAGAAGTCCCCTTAGGATACTTCAGGTCAACCGCCTTAAACCTTACTATGATAGGGCAGACTTAACCCTACTCATGGCCACAGATGAGTGGCAGGAGGAAGAGAGTGACTCTCTCCCTGATCTCTTCTCCAACACTGATGGAAGTGGAAGGAGTGGTGCTTGCTGACTGCCTCACAGCAGAGCAGAGGGAGGACTGCAAAAAACTGCTAGGCAAATTTTCTGACCTCTTTTCCCTCATACCCAGTACAACTAACTGGTATGAACATACAATTGATACTGGAGACAGTTTGCCTGTCAAAAGTAAGATTTATAGGCAGCCTGACCATGTCAGAGACTGTATTAAATCTGAGGTGCAGAAAATGTTGGGCCTAGGAGTTATTGAGCCCTCAGATAGCCCCTGGGTCAGCCCAATGGTGCTTGTCCCCAAACCTCATTGCAAAGAAGAGAGAAATGCGGTTTTGTGTGGACTATAGAGGACTTAATACGTTGACAAATGCAGATGAGCTCATAGATACACTGGCTTCTACCAAGTATCTCAGCACCTTTGATCTGATTGCAGGATATTAGCAGATCAAGTTATCAGAGGTTGCTAAAACAAAAACTGCATTTTCTACCATAGGAGAGCATTATCAGTTCACAGTTATGACCTTGTGGTTTGAAAAATGCACATGCCACTTTCCAGAGGCTGGTGAATACAGTCCTCCAAGGTGTGGAAGCTTTTAGTGCAGCATACTTAGAGGACATTGCTGTATTTAGCTCCACCTGCAAAAGGCAGGCCTCACTATCAAGGCTTCAAAGTGCCAGATAGGGCAGGGGAAAGTAGTTTATCTGGACCACCTGGTAGGTGGAGAACAGATTGAACCACTACAGGGGAAGATCCAGACAATTATGGACTGGGCTCCCCCTACTACTCAGACCCAGGTTAGAGTCTTCTTAGGTCTCACTGGGTATTACAGGAGGTTCACTAAGAACTATGGCTCCATTGGTGCCCCTCTTAATGACCTCACTTCCAAAAGGATGCCCTAAAAGGTACTGTGGACAGCCAGCTATCAGAAAGCTTTTGAGGGCCTTAAGCAGGCTATGTGTAATGCACCTGTCATGAAAAGCCAAAATTACTCCCAAAAAATCATTGTCCGGACAAATGCTTCTGGACTGGGAGTTGGGGCATTGTAATCACAACTTAACTCACAGGGCCAGGATCAACCTGTTGCTTTTATCAGTAGGAAGTTGACCCATAAGGGAAAAGCGTTTGTTCAGCAATAGAGAGGAAGGCCTTTGCTGTGGTCTGGGCCCTGAAGACGTTGAGACCATACTTATTTGGGACTCACTTCATTGTTCAGACAGACCACACACCTCTCTTATGGCTAAAACAGATGAAAGGTGAAAACCCTAAATTGGTGAGGTGGTCCATTTCCGTACAGGGGAACCTTACAGAGGAACATAGGCTTGAGAGTAACCACTCCAGTGCAGATGGACTCTCCAGATATTTCCACTTAGACAATAAAGACTCATCTGGGCAAGGTTAGCCTTTTTGTCCCTCGTTTGGGGGGGTTGTGTGAGAAAGTATTATCTTTTTTGGCATGTTACTCTGAGAGGAGGCCTCTTTTTGCATGGTTAGCCCCCACTTTTTGCATGATGTTAATGTGTTCTAGAAGTTAGTAGTGCTCAACGCCCCTGCTAAACAGGTTTCCTGGGCCAGATCTCTTTCCCTAAAACTGTTGTGATGCTTGGCATAATTGGTTCTACTCTTAAATGCTCCTGTAAGTCCCCAGTAAATGGGTACCCCAGTACCGAGGGCAGGGGATATTAGGAGTAGGCCCCTGGGGGCAGTTGCATGATTGTGCCACCCCCAAGGGCCCTGCACCCAGAGGCACCCAGCATTGCCTTTGCAGGCTGAGTGTACTGGGGAAACCCTAAAAGGATAATTTCTACATGGTACACTCTCTGTGTGACCTGTCCACCATACACTGCATCTATTATGGGTAAGTCACGCCTCTAGCAGGCCTTTCAGCCCAAAGGCAGGGTGCACCATACAAAGGGGGTCATTCTGACTCCCGCCGGGCGCGGTAACCGCAGGGCCGGCGGGAGCCGCCAGAATACCGCTGCGCGGTCAGAAGACCGCCGCAGTTATTCTGAGTTTCCCGCTGGGCTGGCGGGCGACCACCAGAAGGCCGCCCGCCAGCCCAGCGGGAAACCCCCTTCCATGAGGATGCCGGCTCCGAATGGAGCCGGCGGAGTGGAAGGGGTGCGACGGGTGCAGTTGCACCCGTCGCGATTTTCAGTGTCTGCTTGGCAGACACTGAAAATCTTGGTGGGGCCCTGTTAAGGGGCCCCTGCAGTGACCATGCCATTGGCATGGGCACTGCAGGGGCCCCCAGGGGCCCCACAACACCCCTTACCGCCATCCTGTTCCTGGCGGCCAAAACCGCCAGGAACAGGATGGCGGTAAGGGGGTCGGAATCCCCATGGCGGCGCAGCAAGCTGCGCCGCCGTGGAGGATTCCCCAGGGCAGCTGGAAACCGGCGGTACACCGCCGGTTTCCTGTATCTGACCGCGGCTGTACCGCCGCGGTCAGAATGCCCATGGGAGCACCGCCAGCCTGTTGGCAGTGCTCCTGCGGTCGTTGGCCCTGGCAGTCCATGACCGCCAGGGTCAGAATGACCCCCTAAATGTGAAGGCATAGCTGCATGAGCAATATGCCCCCACTGTGTCCTTGCTAAACCTAGGACATAGTGAGTGAACAGAGCAGCCATTTTAAAGACTTTCGCCCTCAGTACAACCCTGGCAGTCGGTGATAAAGTGCCGGTAATACCGCCAACAGGCTGGTGGTAACTGCTACCAAATTATGACCAAGGCAGAAAGATCTCAGATAGACAGCTACTTTACCACACCGACCGCCAGGGTGGAAACAAAAGCCATCACGGCAGTAGCCGCTTACAGCCAGACGGAAGTCAGTGTTCTGCCCACCATATTGTGACCCCTGAAACCGCCACCTTTTCTGGGGCGGTACCAACGACAGCAAAAGCCAGGCAGAAACTGAGCTCAGAAGGGAAAGGACTCACCTTTGCAGACACAGCGAACAACCACGACACCATGGAGCCCGAGCTGCAAATCTTTCCTATGATATTTTACGTCCGGCTCCACCACGAACACCAATGACGGTGAAGACGACCACGGTGAGTACAGCCACCTAGCACTAAAGGGAGGGGGGAGGAGAAAGAGAGTGACACACACACACACACAACATACCACCCCACCCCCAACACCATACACACAATCAGATGCAGTAAGAAAACTTACTGACCCCCTACCCCTCAGGAATAATGCAAGGACAACACAAATAGATGAAAGTGAGTGTAATAATATAAATAGAGTAAAAATACGAACATTCAATCTAAAAGTATATACATATGTACAGTTCAAGGAACACTGCCCAGTCAATGTGCAGGGGACACAGGGCCACATGACAAAGTCCAAGGCCCCACTTGTCTCCTGCACCAACACGGAGAGAACACTGCAAGGGTATCAGTTGGAAAATAGGCAGGCACCTCAAGGGGACAGGTAATGGGGGGCACCTCAGCCGGCAGATGGAACAACACCACCAGTCCCGGAGGGGGCAACTTGCCCTGTACTCGGTCCTGGGGAGTGCAAGGCCACAGTTTCTCAAATAGGTGACTTGCCCACATGCTCTGGAGGGGGCAACATGCCTTGTGCTTGGTCCTGGGGAGTGCAAGGCCACAGTCTCTTGAGTGGTTGACTTGCCCAGTGGTTCTGGAGGGGGCATCGTGCCCTGGGCTTCAGATCCTGGGGAAGCAAGGGTGAGTGGGTGTAGGAAAGTACCATCTGGCCTGGCATGTTACCCCCATTTTTACTTGTGTGTCAGTTTGTTTTTGCATGTGTCACTGGGATCCTGCTAGCCAGGACCCCAGTGCTCCTAGTTTGTGGCCTATATGTGTTCCCTGTGTGGTGCCTAACTGTATCACTGAGGCTCTGCTAACTAGACCCTCAGTCTTTATGCCCTCTCTGCTTTTAAAATTGTCACTGACAGGCTAGTGACCATTTTCACCAATTCTGATTGGCACACTGGAGCACCCTTATAATTCCCTAGTATATGGTACCTAGGTACCAAGGGTATTGGGGTTCCAGGAGATCTCTATGGGCTGCAGCATTTCTTTCGCCACCCATAGGGAGCTCAGACAATTCTTACACAGGACTACCACTACAGCCTGAGTGAAATAACGTCCACGTTATTTCACAGCCATTTTACACTGCACTTAAGTAACTTATAAGTCACCTATATTATATGTCTAACCCTCACTTAGTTAATGGTTAGGTGTAAAGTTACTAAGTGTGAGGGCACCCTGGCACTAGCCAAGGTGCCCCCACATTGTTCAGGGCAATTTCCCCGGACTTTATGAATGCGGGGACACCATTATATGCGTGCACTACATATAGGTCAAAACCTATATGTAGCTTCACAATGGTAACTACGAATATGTACTAGAATGCAATAGGAGACAATAGGCCTAGGGGCAACACAAACCATATACTCCAAAAGTGGAATGCGAACCACGAATGGACCCCAGACCAAGTGTAGTGTGTAGAGGGTTGCCGGGAGTGTAAGAAAACACTAAGGGTGTCCAAGATACCCCACCCCAAGACCCTGAAAATTAGGAGTAAAGATACCCTACTACCACAGAAAGACAGTAAAGTCGAGATAGGGGATTCTGCAAAGACAAAAACTGACTGCAAACCACTGAAGACGGATTCTTGGACCTGAGGACCAGCAAAGGAAGGGGACGAAGTCCAAGAGTCACAAAAGTGTCCGGGGGGGCAGGAGCCCACTAAACCCCGGATGAAGGTGCAAAAGGGCTGTCTCCGGGTGGAAGAAGCCAAAGATTCTGCAACAACGAAAGGTGCCAGGAACTTCTCCTTTGGTCAGAAGATGTCCCATGGCGTGCTGGAGGATGCAGAGTTGCTTCCACGCGGAAAGACCGCAAACAAGCCTTGCTGGCTGCCGGAGTCACGGCTGAGGATGTTGGGTGCTGCCAGGGCCCAGGTGGGACCAGGAGGTCGCCACTTGGAGGAGGAGACAGAGAGGCGCCCAGCAATACAAAGAGCCCATGCAGAAGGAGGCAGCACCCACAGAAGCACCTGAACAGGCGTTCAGAAGATCTGACCACAGAGGTCGTCTCAGCACAACAAAAGGGAGTCTCACGAAGTCAGAGTCCAACTCAGCGAGTTGGGCAATGCAGTACGAAGTGCTGGGGACCTGGGCTAGGCTGTGCACAAAGGAAGTCTTGCAAAAGTGCACAGAAGCCCTAGCAGCTGCAGTTCACGCAATACACAGGATTACTGTCTGGAGTGGGGAGGCAAGGACTTACCTTCACCAAATTTGGACAGAACGGCCACTGGACTGTTGGGGACCACTTGGATCCAGCTCCTGTGTTCCAGGGACCATGCTCGTCAAGATGAGAGGGGACCCAGAGGACTGGTGATGCAGAAGTTTGGTGCCTGCGTTGGCAGGGGGAAGATTCCGTCGACCCACTGGAGATTTCTTCTTGGCTTCCAGTGCAGGGTGAAGGCAGACAACCCTCAGAGCATGCACCACCAGGAAACAGTTGAGAAAGCCGCCAGGATGAGGTGCTACAATGTTGCTGGTAGTCTTCTTGCTACTTTGTTGCAGTTTTGCAGGCGTCCTGGAGCAGTCATCAGTCGATCCTTGGCAAAAGTCGAAGAGGGAAGTGCAGAGGACCTCTGGTGAGCTCTTGCATTTGTTATCTGGTGAAAAACCCACAGAAGAGACCCTCAGAACAGGATTGGCTACAGAGAAAGGTAAACACCTATCAGTAGGGGGCTCAGATGTCACCTGCTGGCACTGGCCACTCAGAGGTGTCCATTGTACCCTCACACCTCTGCATCCAATATGGTCTTGGGAGGTGCTGGTCAGGGGAGCGGTCACTTCACTTTCCTTTCTCCACTTTTGCGCCAGAGCAGGGCTGGGGGGAATCCCTGAAGCGGTGTAGACTGGCTTATGCAAGGAGGGCACCATTTGAGCCCTTCCAAGCATTTCCAGAGGCCAGGAGAGGCTATTCCTCCCCAGCCCTGAGACCTTTTTCCAAAGGGAGAGGGTGTAACACCCTCTCTCTGAGGAAGTCCTTTGTTCTGTCTTCCTGGGCCAGGCCTGGCTGGACCCCAGGAGGGCAGAAACCTGTCTGAGGGGTTAGCAGCAGCAGCAGCTGCAGTGAAACCCCGGGAAAGGCAGTTTGGCAGTACCCGGGTCTGTGCTAGAGACTAGGGGGTTCATGGATTTGTGGCATTGGGGTGACAATTCCATGATCTTAGACATGTTACATGGCCATGTTCGGAGTTACCATTGTGACGCTATACATAGGTAATGACCTATGTACAGTGCACGCGTGTAATGGTGTCCCCGCACTCACAAAGTCCGGGGAATTTGCCCTGAACGATGTGGGGGCACCTTGGCTAGTGCCAGGGTGCCCACACACTAAGTAACTTAGCACCCAACCTTCACCAGGTGAAGGTTAGACGTATAGGTGACTTATAAGTTGCTTAAGTGCAATGGTAAATGGCTGTGAAATAACGTGGACGTTATTTCACTCAGGCTGCAGTGGCAGGCCTGTGTAAGAATTGTCAGAGCTCCCTATGGGTGGCAAAAGAAATGCTGCAGCCCATAGGGATCTCCTGGAACCCCAATACCCTGGGTACCTCAGTACCATATACTAGGGAATTATAAGGGGGTTCCAGTATGCCAATGTGAATTGGTGAAATTGGTCACTAGCCTGTTAGTGACAATTTGTAAAGCAGAGGGAGCATAACCACTGAGGTTCTGGTTAGCAGAGCCTCAGTGAGACAGTTAGGCATCACACAGGGAACACATACATATAGGCTACAAACTTATGAGCACTGGGGTCCTGGCTAGCAGGGTCCCAGTGACACATAACAAACAGACTGAAAACATAGGGTTTTCACTATGAGCACTGGGCCCTGGCTAGCAGGATCCCAGTGAGACAGTGAAAACACCCTGACATATACTCACAAACAGGCCAAAAGTGGGGGTAACAAGGCTAGAAAGAGGCTACTTTCTCACACAACCCCCCCTGGAACGAAGGACAATAAGGCTAACCTTGCCCAGTTGAGACTTTATTGTCTAAGTGGTGATAAGTAGAGAGTAGCTCTGCAATAGACTGGTTACTCCCTTTATCATCCAGTATATGGTTACTCCCCTGTGGGGATGTAAACCACCCTGTTTGACGTTTTTTAGCTAAGCAACAATGTGAAGATATATATTTTCAGAGTTTCTATCAGTAAGTTTTAGTTTAGAACAGTGGGAATTGTCCACTGGACCTATTTCTAGTGATGAGGATGCCAGGCAGGGATGCTCTCTCAGTAAAGCCATAGCTGGGCAAAAACTTTGTCCATATGGCTGGAAGAGAGAACAGGGATGCTGTTTCTCTTGAGTTGGAGCAGGGCAGGGATGCTGTCCTATGAGCTCCACACTAGGGCAGGGCTGCTGTCCTAAGTGTTGTGAGGCAGTGCAGGGTGTCTGCACTAAAGTTTCTCTGGGAGGGTTGGAGGGACGCTCCATGTTAACTAAAATGGTGCTGTTTTTCTCACCAATATTAGTTATCCCACAGAGAGGTACTTCCACCTCAGGGAGTACAGCTATGCCAGCTGATGATTCCCTTGGAACAGGTGCCACCCCAGGAGAGGTTTCTCCCACCACAGGAATGGTATCCTGAATGGCAGGGTGGTTAGGGGATACAGTGATACCCTTTTTACCTGTTGTTGGAGAGGGATCCTGAGTTTTCAGGCCTTCTTCTTCCTTTGCTTTTACATTTCAGTAGAAATGAGAGGGAACAATTCCTCAGGGATACCCAGCATGGCTGCATGGGTATAAAACCCTACCTCAGCCCAACCTGAGGTCTCTAGGTCATTACCTAAGAGACAGTCTTCAGGTAAGGTAGGTGATACTACCACCTGCTTAGGGCTAGTAACTCCACCCCAACTAAGTTGAACTATAGCTAAGGGAAGAAACTTAGTGGAGTTATGGACATCAATAATCTTACACTGTTGTCCAATGATGTGTTGTTCAGGAGCCACTAGGTTTTCAGTCACCAAAGTGATACTGGCACCTGCGTCCCTGTAGGCCTGGGCCTCAACACCATTTATTGAAACTGTCTGCCTGTACTTATCCATTGTAAGGGGACAAGCAGCCAGTGTGGCAAGGCCAATGCCACTAGGTGTGACAGAAACTGTCTTGGGATTGACTACCCCAGTTTCTATGATGGACCCATAAGTGAACCCAACTACACCCTTAGCTTGACTGTTGCCAGCAGTCCCACCACTATTACCACTACTGCTAGGGGCACTAGAGCCTGATGTATTAGTGGTGGTAGGCTCAGGGGGTTTACCTGTATAGGACTTATCCCCTGGCCTATGGCCTTTATTTTTACACACAAAGCACCAAGGCTTTTTAATGTGTGTAGGTTGTGAAGAAGAGGAAGAATTTGTTTTATCCCCACCCCCTTAAGAGTGTTTAGGATTTGAAGAAGGATCTTTGGTTTTACCCTTATCCCCATGCTTATCCTGAGATTTCTCACCATCTTTCTTCTTGCCATCCTTGTCACCCCCTGTATGAACTTTTCTGTTCACTCTTGTTCTGACCCATTTGTCTGCCTTCTTTCCCAATTCTTGGGGAGAAGTCAGATCTGAGTCCACTAGATATTGGTGTAACAAATCAACCACAAAGTTATTCAGAATATGCTCTCTCAGGATTAGATTGTACAGGCTTTCATAGTCAGAAACTTTACTACCATGTAACCACCCCTCCAAGGCCTTCACTGAATGGCCAACAAAGTCTACCCAGTCTTGTGAAGACTCTTTTCTGGTTTCTCTGAACTTAATCCTGTATTGTTCAGTGGTTAAGCCAAATCCATCCAAGAGTGCATTCTTTAAAACTGTAAAATTATTGGAATCACTTTCCTTCACAGTAAGGAGTCTATCCCTAACCTTTCCACGGAAAGATAGCCATAGGATAGCAGCCCACTACCTTTGAGGGACCCCCTGTACCATGCAGGCCCTCTCAAGTGCAGTAAACCACTTGTTAATGTCACCCCCCTCCTTGTAAGGGGGAACTATCTTATGCAGATTCCTTGAATCATGCTCTTTCACAGGATTACTATCTGGAATACTGCTGCTGCCACCATGGGGTCCTAACCCCAACCTCTGTCTCTCTTTTTCGAAGTCTAGAGATTCCCTGTCTAGAGTTAGCTGTTGCTGTTTAAGCTTCAGCCTGGACTCTTCCACTCTCAATCTACTGAGTTCCCTTTCTAACAGTCTGTCATCAGGGTGAGTGGGTTGGGAATGCTTTGACACAGAAGAATGATGTGAATGAACAGAGGGAGACCTTTCCCTGACAGTTGGCACCCTAGCAACCTGGCCTGCAGGAACAAAATTATCCCTACTGTGAAAGGAGCCTCCATTACTACCAGCTATGCTAGGTGGTCTGCTAAGGGGCAGGTTAGGAAGGGCACCCTCTAACAATCTTATTGGGGGCTCCCCTGAGACAGAGTGTGAGCTATCTCCTAACTTCTCAATTGAAGTGCCAGCTAAGGCCTTATGATTTTCAATAAGCATGTTAGACAATAATTCTCTAGAGGGATTCTTTCCCACCCCTAAACCTCTATCAATGCAGAGACTCCTTAAACCCTTCCAGTTAAGGTGGTCATAAGCTGAGCTGACCAAGTTAGTAGAAGTTTCTACATCAGACATGATAGAAAAGGTTTAGGGACAGATAAAAGAGAGAAAAAGTTTCAGGACTTTTTAAGAAAACAGAAAAAAAACTTTTTCAACTTTTTAGAAACTTTTAGAAAGTTTAGAGGTACTTTTCAGCACTTAGCAGATAGTGTAAGAGAAGAAAAGCAAAACTTTTTGGTTAGGTGTACATACACTGAACTTGTTTTGTATATTATTCTCTTATGAAAAGTACACAATGACAAAGTGGTAAGTAGTTGCAAGTACTTATCCCACCGCTGCACAACCAATGTACGAGGCTGGCCTGGCTTGTAGTGGATACCAAGGGGTACTTACACTCTGTACCAGGTCCAGTTATCCCTTATTAGTGTAGAAGAGGTGTTTCTAGCAGCTTAGGCTGATAGAAGGTAGCTATAGCAGAGCAGCTTAGGCTGAACTAGGAGACATGCAAAGCTCCTACTATACCACTGGTGTCATATGCACAATATCATAAGAAAACACAATACACAGATATACTAAAAATAAAAGTACTTTATTTTTATGACAATATGCCAAAAGTATGTCAGTGAGTACCCTCAGTATGAGGATGCCAAATATACACAAGATATATGTACACAATACCAAAAATTTGCAGTAATAGCAAAAGGAAGTAATGCAAGCAATGTAAAGTTACAGTAGATTGCAATGAGAGCACATAGGTATAGGGGCAACACAAACCATATATTACAAAAGTGGAATGCGAATCACGAATGGACCCCAAACCTATGTGAGCTTGTAGAGGGTTGCTGGGGCTGTAAGAAAACAGTGAGGGTTAGAAAAATAGCCCACCCCAAGACCCAGAAAAGTAGGTGTAAAGTGCACCTATATTCCCCAGAGAGCACAGAAGTCGTGATAGGGGAATTCTGCAAGGAAGACCAACACCAGCAAAGCAACCAAAGTGGATTTCTGGACGAGAGTACCTGTGGAACAAGGGGACCAAGTCCAAGAGTCACGACAATGTAGAGATGGGGCAGATGCCCAGAAAATGCCAGCTGAGGGTGTAAAGAAGCTGCCACCGGATTGTAGAAGCTGTGGATTCTGCAAGAACGAAGAGGGCTAGAAACTTCCCCTTTGGAGGATGGATGTCCCATGTCGTAAAGAGGCTTGCAGAGGTGTTCCCACTCAGAAAGACCGCAAACAAGCATTGCTAGCTGCAAGGGTCGTGGTTAGGGTTTTTGGATGCTGCTGTGGCCCAGGAGGGACCAGGATGTCGCCACTTGGATGAGGAGACAGAGGGGGCGCCCAGCAAGTCAGGGAGCCCTCACCGAAGCAGGCAGCACCCGCAGAAGTGCTGGAACAGGCACTTGGAAGAGGAGTGAACCGAAGCTCACCCGAAGACACAAAAGGAAGTCCCACGACGCCGGAGGACAACTCAGGAGGTTGTGCCCTGCAGGGTAGAGTGTCGAAGACCCAGGCTAGGCTTTGCACGAAGGAAATCCTGGAAGAGTGCACAGGAGCCGGAGCAGCTGCAAATCACGCGGTACCCAGCAATGCAGTCTAGCGTGGGGCGGCAAGGACTTACCTCCACCAAACTTAGACTGAAGAGTCACTTGATTGTGGGAGTCACTTGGACAGAGTAGCTGAGTTCCAGGGACCACGCTCATTGTGCTGAGGGGGGACCCAGAGGACCGGTGATGCAGTGTTTTGTTGCCTGCGGTTGCAGGGGGAGGATTCCTGGTTTTCAAGGCGTCCTGAGCAGTCAGCGGTCGATTCTTTGGCAGAAGGTGAAAAGAGAGATGCAGAGGAACTCTGATGAGCTCTTGCATTCGTTATCTAAAGAATGCCCCAAAGCAGAGACCCTAAATAGCCAGAAAAGGAGGTTTGGCTACCTAGGAAGGAGGATAGGCTAGCAACACAGGTAAGAGCCTATCAGAAAGAGTCTCTGACGTCACCTGCTGGCCCTGGCCACTCAGAGCAGTCCAGTGTGCCAGCAACACCTCTGTTTCCAAGATGGCAGAGGTCTGGAGCACACTGGAGGAGCTCTGGACACCTCCCCTGGGAGGTGCAGATCAGGGGAGTGGTCACTCCCCTTTCCTTTGTCCAGTTTCGCGCCAGAGCAGGGCTGGGGGATCCCTGAACTGGTGTAGACTGGCTTATGCAGAGATGGGCACCATCTGTGCCCATCAAAGCATTTCCAGAGGCTGGGGGAGGCTACTCCTCCCCAGCCCTGACACCTTTTTCCAAAGGGGGAGGGTGTAACACCCTCTCTCTGAGGAAGACCTTTTTTCTGCCTTCCTGGGCCAGGCCTGGCTGGACCCCAGGAGGGCAGAAACCTGTCTATGGGGTTGGCAGCAGCAGCAGCTGCAGTGAAACCCCGGGAAAGGTACTTTGGCAGTACCCGGGTCTGTGCTAGAGACTCGGGGGATCATGGAATTGTCCCCCCAATGACAGAATGGCATTGGGGTGACAATCCCATGATCTTAGACATGTTACATGGCCATGTTCGGAGTTACCATCATGATGCTGTACATAGGTAGTGACCTATGTGCAGTGCACGCGTGTAATGGTGTCCCCGCACTCACAAAGTCCGGGGAATTTGCCTTGAACAATGTGGGGGCACCTTGGCTAGTGCCAGGGTGCCCAAACACTAAGTAACTTAGCACCCAACCTTTACCAGGTAAAAGTTAGACATATAAGTTACTTAAGTGCAGTGGTAAATGGCTGTGAAATAACGTCGACGTTATTTCACTCAGGCTGCAGTGGCAGGCATGTGTAAGAATTGTCAGAGCTCCCTATCGGTGGCAAAAGAAATGCTGTAGCCCAAAGGGATCTCCTGGAGCCCCAATACCCTGGGTACCTCAGTACCATATACTAGGGAATTATAAGGGTGTTCCAGTATGCCAATGTGAATTGGTGAAATTGGTCACTAGCCTTTTAGTGACAATTTAGAAAGCAGAGAGAGCATAACCACTGAGGTTCTGGTTAGCAGAGCCTCAGTGAAACAGTTAGTCATCACACAGGGAACACATATAGGGCACACTTATGAGCACTGGGGCCCTGGCTGGCAGGGTCCCAGTTACACATACACTAAAACAACATATATACAGTGAAATATGGAGGTAACATGCCAGGCAAGATGGTACTTTTCTACACTTGTCCCCTTAATATGGATAAGTACAAGCAACTTCCCCTAATAAATGGTGTTGAGGTTCAGGCCTACAGGGACACAGGTGCCAGTGTTTCCATGGTAATAGAGAAACTGGTACACCCTCAACAACACCTACTTGGTCACCAGTACCAAGTGACAGACGCTCATAACAACACTCTTAGCCACCCCATAGCTGTTGTGAATCTCAACTGGGGGGGGGGGGTTACTGGTCCAAAGAAAGTTGTGGTTGCCTAAGATTTACCTGTAGACTGTCTACTAGGGAACATTTTAGAGATATCAGCTTGGGCAGAAGTGGAGTTGGAGGCTCATGCAGCAATGCTGGGCATTCCTGGGCATATTTTTGCTTTGACAAGGGCTCACGCCAAAAAGCAAAAAGGACAGGGTGACTGGATCTTGGAACACTGGACCAAGTGCTCCCTAAAGCTAGGATTAGTAAGGGTAAATCCCTACCCACTAGCCCTCCCTCTACAGATGATTCAACTTCTGAGGAAGAAGAATTTCCCCCCTGTGCAGAACCTTCACCAGAGGAGCTGGAAGCAGACACTGCTGAGCTTGTGGGTGGAGGGGGGCCTGCCAGGGAGGAGCTGAGTGTGGCACAGCAAACCTGTCCCACATTAGAGGGTCTAAGACAGCAAGCTGTCAAACAGCTAAATGGGGGTGTCAGTGACTCACATAGAGTTTAGTGGGAGGACAACCTCTTGTATACAGAGGCAAGGAACCCAAAACCTGGAGCAGCCAGGATATTGGTAATTCCCCTGCAATACAGAGAGTTCTTCCTAACTCTGCCACATGACATTCCCTTGGCTGGACATTTGGGTCAAATTAAAACATGGGAAAGGCTTGTCCCCCTGTTTCATTGGCCTAGGATGTCAGAGGACACAAAAGACTTTTGTAAGTCCTGTGTGACCTGCCAAGCCAGTGGCAAGACTGGTGGCACCCCAAAGGCTCCCCTTATTCCACTGCCTGTGGTTGGGGTTCCGTTTGAAAGGGTAGAGGTTGACATAGTTGGGCCCCTTGACCCTCCTATTGCTTCAGGCAATAGGTTTATCTTAGTGGTAGTGGACCATGCCACAAGATATCCTGAAGCAATTCCTCTAAGGACCACTAAAGTACCTGCAGTGGCAAAAGCCCTCCTGGGAATCTTTTCCAGGGTGGGTTTCCCAAAAGAGGTGGTATCAGACAGTGTGAGAAAGTAGCCTCTTTCTAGCCTTGTTACCCCCACTTTTGGCCTGTTTGTGAGTGTATGTCAGGATGTTTGTCACTGTTTTCACTGTCTCACTGGGATCCTGATGTCTGGGCCCCAGTGCTCATAGTGAAAACACTATGTTTTCAGTATGTTTGTTATGTGTCACTGGGACCCTGCTAGTCAGGACCCCAGTGCTCATAAGGTTGTGGCCTATATGTATGTGTCACTGGGACCCTGTCACACAGGGCCCCAGTGCTCATAGGTGTGCATGTATGTGTTCCCTGTGTGGTGCCTAACTGTCTCACTGAGGCTCTGCTAACCAGAACCTCAGTGGTTATGCTCTCTCATTACTTTTAAATTGTCACTAACAGGCTAGTGACCAATTTTACCAATTTACATTGGCTTACTGGAACACCCTTATAATTCCCTAGTATATGGTACTGAGGTACCCAGGGTATTGGGGTTCCAGGAGATCCCTATGGGCTGCAGCATTTCTTTTGCCACCCATAGGGAGCTCTGACAATTCTTACACAGGCCTGCCACTGCAGCCTGAGTGAAATAACGTCCACGTTATTTCACAGCCATTTTACACTGCACTTTAGGAACTTATAAGTCACCTATATGTCTAACCTTTACCTGGTAAAGGTTAGGTGCAAAGTTACTTAGTGTGAGGGCACCCTGGCACTAGCCAAGGTGCCCCCACATTGTTCAGAGCCAATTCCCTGAACTTTGTGAGTGCGGGGACACCATTACACGCGTGCACTACATATAGGTCACTACCTATATGTAGCATCACAATGGTAACTCCGAATATGGCCATGTAACATGTCTATGATCATGGAATTGCCCCCTCTATGCCATCCTGGCATTGTTGGTACAATTCCATGATCCCAGTGGTCTGTAGCACAGACCCTGGTACTGCCAAACTGCCCTTCCTGGGGTTTCACTGCAGCTGCTGCTGCTGCCAACCCCTCAGACAGGCATCTGCCCTCCTGGGGTCCAGCCAGGCCTGGCCCAGGATGGCAGAACAAAGAACTTCCTCTGAGAGAGGGTGTGACACCCTCTCCCTTTGGAAAATGGTGTGAAGGCAGGGGAGGAGTAGCCTCCCCCAGCCTCTGGAAATGCTTTGTTGGGCACAGAGGTGCCCAATTCTGCATAAGCCAGTCTACACCGGTTCAGGGACCCCTTAGCCCCTGCTCTGGCGCGAAACTGGACAAAGGAAAGGGGAGTGACCACTCCCCTGACCTGCACCTCCCCGGGAGGTGTCCAGAGCTCCTCCAGTGTGCTCCAGACCTCTGCCATCTTGGAAACAGAGGTGCTGCTGGCACACTGGACTGCTCTGAGTGGCCAGTGCCACCAGGTGACGTCAGAGACTCCTGCTGATAGGCTCCTTCAGGTGTTAGTAGCCTATCCTCTCTCCTAGGTAGCCAAACCCTCTTTTCTGGCTATTTAGGGTCTCTGTCTCTGGGGAAACTTCAGATAACGAATGCAAGAGCTCATCCGAGTTCCTCTGCATCTCTCTCTTCACCTTCTGATAAGGAAACGACCGCTGACCGCGCTGGAAGCCTGCAAACCTGCAACATAGTAGCAAAGACGACTACTGCAACTCTGTAACGCTGATCCTGCCGCCTTCTCGACTGTTTTCCTGCTTGTGCATGCTGTGGGGGTAGCCTGCCTCCTCTCTGCACCAGAAGCTCCGAAGAAATCTCCCGTGGGTCGACGGAATCTTCCCCCTGCAACCGCAGGCACCAAAAAGCTGCATTACCGGTCCCTTGGGTCTCCTCTCAGCACGACGAGCGAGGTCCCTCGAATCCAGCGACTCTGTCCAAGTGACCCCCACAGTCCAGTGACTCTTCAGCCCAAGTTTGGTGGAGGTAAGTCCTTGCCTCACCTCGCTGGGCTGCATTGCTGGGAACCGCGACTTTGCAGCTACTCCGGCCCCTGTGCACTTCCAGCGGAAATCCTTTGTGCACAGCCAAGCCTGGGTCCACGGCACTCTAACCTGCATCGCACGACTTTCTAAGTTGGTCTCCGGCGACGTGGGACTCCTTTGTGCAACTTCGGCGAGCACCGTTTCACGCATCCTTGTCGTGCCTGTTTCTGGCACTTCTCCGGGTGCTACCTGCTTCAGTGAGGGCTCTTTGTCTTTCTCGACGTCCCCTCTCTCTTCAGGTCCAATTTGCGACCTCCTGGTCCCTTTTGGGCCCCAGCAGCGTCCAAAAACGCCAAACGCGCAATTTGCAACTAGCAAGGCTTGTTGGCGTCCTTCCGGCGGGAAAACACTTCTGCACGACTCTCCAAGGCAAGAGGGATCCGTCCACCAAAGGGGAAGTCTCTAGCTCTTTTCGTTCCTGCAGAAACCTCAGCTTCTTCTGTCCAGTAGAAGCTTCTTTGCACCCGCAGCTGGCATTTCCTGGGCATCTGCCCATCTCCGACTTGCTTGTGACTTTTGGACTTGGTCCCCTTGTTCCACAGGTACCCTAGATTGGAAATCCACAGTTGTTGCATTGCTGGTTTGTGTCTTTCCTGCATTATTCCTCTAACACGACTACTTTGTCCTTAGGGGAACTTTAGTGCACTTTGCACTCACTTTTCAGGGTCTTGGGGAGGGTTATTTTTCTAACTCTCACTATTTTCTAATAGTCCCAGCGACCCTCTACAAGGTCACATAGGTTTGGGGTCCATTCGTGGTTCGCATTCCACTTTTGGAGTATATGGTTTGTGTTGCCCCTATCCCTATGTTTCCCCATTGCATCCTATTGTAACTATACATTGTTTGCACTGTTTTCTAAGACTATACTGCATATTTTTGCTATTGTGTATATATATCTTGTGTATATTTCCTATCCTCTCACTGAGGGTACACTCTAAGATACTTTGGCATATTGTCATAAAAATAAAGTACCTTTATTTTTAGTATAACTGTGTATTGTGTTTTCTTATGATATTGTGCATATGACACTAAGTGGTACTGTAGTAGCTTCACACGTCTCCTAGTTCAGCCTAAGCTGCTCTGCTAAGCTACCATTATCTATCAGCCTAAGCTGCTAGACACCCTATACACTAATAAGGGATAACTGGGCCTGGTGCAAGGTGCAAGTACCCCTTGGTACTCACTACAAGCCAGTCCAGCCTCCTACAGACAGGGGTAGCAACTTTATGTCTGCATACTTGAAGGCTAAGTGGAAGGAATGTGGTGTAACAAACAAATTCACCACACCTTATCATCCACAAACAAATGGACTGGTAGAGAGGTTTAATAAAACTCTCAAAGGAATGATAATGGGATTCCCTGAAAAACTCAGGAGGAGATGGGATGTCCTGTTACCTTGCCTCCTTTTTGCTTACAGGGAGGTACCCCAGAGAGGAGTGGGCTTCAGCCCCTTTGAACTCCTCTTTGGACACCCTGTAAGAGGTCCTCTAACACTTGTAAAGGAGGGTTGGGAACAACCTTTAAAAGCTCCTAAGCAAGACATAGTGGACTTTTTACTCGGCCTAAGATCCAGAATGGCTGAGTACATGAAAAAGGCCAGTAAAAACCTTCAGGCCAGCCAAGAGCTCCAAAAGCAATGGCATGACCAGAAGGCTGTTCTGATTCAGTACCAACCAGGACAGAAGGTGTGGGTCTTGGAGCCTGTGGCCCCAAGAGCAATCCAAGACAAATGGAGTGGACCCCACATCATTGTTGAAAAAAAGGGAGAAGTCACCTGCTTGGTTGACTTAGGCACTGCCAGGAGTCCCCTTAGGGTGCTCCATGTCAATCGCCTAAAACCCTACTATGACAGGGCTGATCTCACCCTGCTCATGGCAACAGATGAAGGACAGGAAGACGAGACTGACCCTCTCCCTGATCTCTTCTCTTCCACAGAACAAGATGCTCTAGTGGAAGGTGTAGTTTTTGGCAGATTGTCTCACTGCTGAGCAGAAAGACCACTGCATAAATCTCCTGGGTCAGTTTTCTGAACTCTTTTCTACTGTGCCAGGCACCACTTCTTGGTGTGATCACACTATAGATACTGGAGACAGCATGCCTGTGAAAAGTAAGATCTACAGGCAGCCTGACCATGTCAGGGACTGCATAAAACAAGAAGTTCAGAAAATGCTTGAACTGGGAGTGGTTGAACATTCTGAAAGCCCATGGGCCTCTCCTGTGGTGCTTGTACCAAAACCTCACTCAAAAGATGGAAAAAGAGAGATGAGGTTTTGTGTAGATTACAGAGGTCTCAACCAGGTAACTAAAACTGATGCTCACCTTATACCCAGGGCAGATGAGCTCATAGATACACTGGCATCTGCCAAGTATCTAAGCACCTTTGATTTGACTGCACGGTATTGGTAGATCAAGTTATCAGAGAATGCTAAAGCAAAAACTGCATTTTCGACTATTGGAGGGCACTACCAATTCACAGTAATGCCCTTTAGTTTGCAAAATGCACCTGCCACTTTTCAGAGGTTGGTGAATACAGTCCTGCAAGGATTGGAGGCTTTTAGTGCAGCATATCTGGACGATATAGCTGTCTTTAGCTCCACCTGGGATGATCACCTGGTCCACCTGTGGAAAGTTTTAGAGGCCCTGCAGAAGGCAGGCCTCACTATCAAGGCTTCAAAGTGCCAGATAGGGCAGGGGAAAGTGGTTTATCTGGGACACCTGATAGGTGGAGAACAGATTGCACCACTTCAGGGGAAAATCCAACCTATCATAGATTGGGTTCCCCCTACAACTCAGACCCAGGTGAGAGCCTTCTTAGGCCTCACTGGGTATTACAGGAGGTTCATTAAGAACTATGGCTTCATTGCAGCCCCACTTAATGACCTCACCTCCAAGAAAATGCCTAAAAAGGTACTGTGTACAGCTAGCTGTCAGAAAGCTTTTGAGGAGCTGAAACAGGCCATGTGCACTGCACCTGTCCTAAAAAGCCCATGTTACTCCAAGAAATTCATTGTTCAAACTGATGCATCTGAATTAGGGGCAGGGGCAGTCTTATCACAACTCAATTCTGAGGGCCAGGATCAACCTGTTGCTTTTATCAGCAGGAGGTTGACCCCTAGAAAAAGCGTTGGTCTGCCATAGAGAGGGAGGCCTTTGCTGTGGTATGGGCACTGAAGAAGTTTAGGCCATACCTGTTTGGCACTCAATTCATTGTTCAGACAGACCTCAAACCTCTACTTTGGCTAAAACAAATGAAAGGTGAAAACCCTAAATTGTTGAGGTGGTCCATATCGCTACAGGGAATGGACTACACAGTGGAACATAGACCTGGGAGTACCCACTCCAATGCAGATGGACTCTCCAGATATTTCCACTTAGACAATGAAGACTCATCAGGTCATGGCTAGTCTTATTGTCCTTCGTTTGGGGGGCGGGGGGGGTTGTGTAGGAAAGTACCATCTTGCCTGGCATGTTACCCCTATATTTCACAGTATATATGTTGTTTTAGTGTATGTGTCACTGGGACCCTGCCAGCCAGGGCCCCTGTGCTCATAAGTGTGCCCTGTATGTGTTCCCTGTGTGATGACTAACAGTCTCACATGAGGCTCTGCTAACCAGAACCTCAGTGGTTATGCTCTCTCTACTTTCTAAATTGTCACTAACAGGCTAGTGACCAATTTCACCAATTTACATTGGCATACTGGAACACCCTTATAATTCCCTAGTATATGGTACTGAGGTACCCAGGGTATTGGGGTTCCAGGAGATCCCTATGGGCTGCAGCAATTCTTTTGCCACCCATAGGGAGCTCTGACAATTCTTACACAGGCCTGCCACTGCAGCCTGAGTGAAACAACGTCCACGTTATTTCACAGCCATTTACCACTGCAATTAAGTAACTTATAAGTCACCTATATGTCTAACCTTCACCTGGTGAAGGTTGGGTGCTACGTTACTTAGTGTGTGGGCACCCTGGCACTAGCCAATGTGCCCCCACATCGTTCAGGGCAAATTCCCCGGACTTTGTGAGTGCGGGGACATCATTTCACGCGTGCACTATACATAGGTCACTACCTATGTATAGCGTCACAATGGTAACTCCGAACATGGCCATGTAACATGTCTAAGATCATGGAATTGTCACCCCAATGCCATTCTGGCATTGGGGAGACAATTCCATGATGCCCGAGTCTCTAGCTCAGACCCGGGTACTGCCAAACTACCTTTCCCGGGGTTTCACTGCAGCTGCTGCTGGCGCCAACCCCTCAGACAGGTTTCTGCCCTCCTGGGGTCCAGCCAGGCCTGGCCCAGGAAGGCAGAACAAAGGACTTCCTCAGAGAGAGGGTGTTACACCCTCTCCCTTTGGAAAAAGGTGACAGGGCTGGGGAGGTGTAGCGTCCCCAAGCCTCTGGAAATGCTTTGATGGGCACAGATGGTGCCCATCTCTGCATAATCCAGTCTACACCGGTTCAGGGATCCCCCAGCCCTGCTCTGGCGCGAAACTGGACAAAGGAAAGGGGAGTGACCACTCCCCTGACCTGCACCTCCCAGGGGAGGTGCCCAGAGCTCATCCAGTGTGCTCCAGACCTCTGCCATCTTGGAAACAGAGGTGTTGCTGGCACACTGGACTGCTCTGAGTGGCCAGTGCCAGCAGGTGATGTCAGATTATCTTTCTGATAGGCTCTTACTTGTGTTGCTAGCCTATCCTCCTTCCTAGGTAGCCAAACCTCCTTTTCTACCTATTTAGGGTCTCTGCTTTGGGGAATTCTTTAGATAACGAATGCAAGTGCTCATCCGAGTTTCTCTGCATCTCTCTCTTCACCTTCTGCCAAAGGATCGACCGCTGACTGCTCAGGACGCCTGCAAAACCGCAACAAAGTAGCAAAGACGACTACTGCAACTCTGTAACGCTGATCCTGCCGCCTTCTCGACTGTTTTCCTGGTGGTGCATGCTGTGGGGGTAGTCCGCCTCCTCTCTGCACTAGAAGCTCCGAAGAAATCTCCCGTGGGTCGACGGAATCTTCCCCCTGCAACCGCAGGCACCAAAAAGCTGCATTACTGGTCCCTTGGGTCTCCTCTCAGCACGACGAGCGAGGTCCCTCGAATCCAGCAACTCTGTCCACGTAACTCCCACAGTCCAGTGACTCTTCAGTCCAAGTTTGGTGGAGGTAAGTCCTTGCCTCACCTCGCTAGACTGCATTGCTGGGAACCGCGACTTTTGCAGCTACTCCGGCCCCTGTGCACTTCCGGTGGAAATCCTTTGTGCACAGCCAAGCCTGGGTCCACGGCACTCTAACCTGCATTGCACGACTTTCTAAGTTGGTCTCCGGCGACGTGGGACTCCTTTGTGTAACTTCGGGTGAGCACCGTTTCACGCATCCTCGTAGTGCCTGTTTCTGGCACTTCTCCGGGTGCTACCTGCTGCTAAGAGGGCTCCTTGTCTTGCTCGACGTCCCCTCTACCTCCTGGTCCAATTTGCGACCTCCTGGTCCCTCCTGGGCCGCAGCAGCGTCCAAAAACGCTAACCGCACGATTTGCAACTAGCAAGGCTTGTTGGCGTTCTTTCGGCGGGAAAACACTTCTGCACGACTCTCCACGGCGAGAGGGATCCGTCCAAAGGGGAAGTCTCTAGCCCTTTTCGTTCCTGCAGAAACCTCAGCTTCTTCTGTCCAGTAGAAGCTTCTTTGCATCCACAGCTGGCATATCCTGGGCATATGCCCATCTCCGACTTGCTTGTGACTTTTGGACTTGGTCCCCTTGTTCCACAGGTACCCTAGATTGGAAATCCACAGTTGTTGCATTGTTGGTTTGTGTCTTTCCTGCATTATTCCTCTAACACGACTTCTTTGTCCTTAGGGGAACTTTAGTGCACTTTGCACTCACTTTTCAGGGTCTTGGGGAGGGTTATTTTTCTAACTCTCACTATTTTTAATAGTCCCAGCGACCCTCTACAATGTCACAAAGGTTTGGGGTCCATTCGTGGTTCGCATTCCACTTTTGGAGTATATGGTTTGTGTTGCCCCTATCCCTATGTGTCCCCATTGCATCCTATTGTAACTATACATTGTTTGCACTGTTTTCTAAGACTATACTGCATATTTTTGGTATTGTGTACATATTTTGTGTATATTTCCTATCCTCTCACTGAGGGTACACTCTGAGATACTTTGGCATATTGTCATAAAAATAAAGTACCTTTATTTTTAGTATAACTGTGTATTGTGTTTTCTTATGATATTGTGCATATGACACTAAGTGGTACTGTAGTAGCTTCACACGTCTCCTAGTTCAGCCTAAGCTGCTCTGCTAAGCTACCATTATCTATCAGCCTAAGCTGCTAGACACCCTATACACTAATAAGGGATAACTGGGCCTGGTGCAAGGTGCAAGTACCCCTTGGTACTCACTACAAGCCAGTCCAGCCTCCTACATTGGTTGTGCAGCGGTGGGATCAGTGCTTTGAGACTACTTACCACTCTTGTCATTGTACTTTTCATAAGAGAAAAATATACAAAACAAGTTCAGTGTGTGTACACATTGCTAAAAAGTTTAGCATTTCCTCTTTTTACTCTTTTCTAAGTGCTGAAAAGTACTTCTAAAACTTTCAAAAAGTTCTAAAAAGTTTTAAAAGTTTTTTTTTCTCTGTCTTTCTAAAAAGCTCTGACAAACTTTTTTCTCTTTTTCTATCACTTTAACTCTCTCTAAAAAATGTCTGGCACAGGCCAAAATGTTGATCTGTCCAAACTTGCATATGATCACCTTAGCTGGAAAGGAGCAAGGAGTCTCTGTGTAGAGAGAGGTTTGAGTGTAGGGAAGAATCCTTCCTTGGAACTGTTACTTGACATGCTTAGAGAACAGGATAAGGCTAGAAGTGCCCCATCTGTAGAAAAAGTAGCTAATGGTTCCCAATCTGATCCAGGGACTCCCCCAGGAAAAGATTCAGGAAAGAAACTCCCTAGCCTGCCCATTACTAGACAGTCTAGCATAGTTGGTAATGATGGAGAGCCACACCATACAAATAGTGTTGTCTCACATCATAGCAAAAGCATTTATTTTCACCACAGTGGTACTGATGTTTCTGTTAGCCAAGCTGTTAGGGTGCCCTCTGTAAGGGACAGGTCTCCTTCTGTCCATTCTCACCATACTTCTGTTTCAAGACATGTCCCTCCCACCCACACTGATGACAGATTGTTAGAAAGGGAGCTCAATAGATTGAGAGTGGAACAAACCAGACTGAAGCTCAAGAAGCAACAGCTGGATTTGGATACACAGACCTTAGAAGTAGAGAAGGAGAGACAGAAACTGGGTTTAGAAACCCATGGTGGCAGCAGCAGTATTCCCCATAGTCATCCTGCAAAAGAGCATGATTCCAGGAATCTGCACAAGATAGTTCCCCCTTATAAGGAGGGGGATGACATTAACAAGTGGTTTGCTGCACTTGAGAGGGCCTGTGTTGTACAGGATGTCCCTCAAAGGCAGTGGGCTGCTATCCTATGGCTATCATTTAGTGGAAAAGGTAGGGATAGGCTCCTTACTGTAAAAGAAAATGAAGCTAATGATTACAAAGTTCTTAAGAATGCACTCCTGGATGGTTATGGCTTAACCACTGAACAATACAGGATAAAGTTCAGAGAGACCAAAAAGGAGTCTTCACAAGACTGGGTTGATTTCATTGACCATTCAGTGAAGGCCTTGGAGGGGTGGTTACATGGCAGTAAAGTTACTGATTATGACAGCCTGTATAACTTGATCCTGAGTGAGCATATTCTTAATAATTGTGTCTCTGATTTGTTGCACCAGTACTTGGTGGACTCTGATCTGACCTCTCCCCAAGAATTGGGAAAGAAGGCAGACAAATGGGTCAGAACAAGGGTGAACAGAAAAGTTCATACAGGGGGTGACAAAGAGAACAATAAGAAGAAAGATGGTGAAAAATCTCAAGATAAGCATGGGGATAAGGGTAAAACCAAAGATCCCACTTCAAATCTTAAACACTCTTCAGGGGATGGGGATAAAACAAATTCTTCCTCTTCTTCTCAACCTACACAATTTAAAAAGCCTTGGTGCTTTGTGTGTAAAAATAGAGGCCATAAGCCAGGGGATAAGTCCTGTCCAGGTAAACCCCCTGAGCCTACCACCAGTAATACATCAAGCTCTAGTGCCCCTAGCAGTAGTGGTACTAGTGGTGGGACTGCTGGCAACAGTCAAGTTAAAGGTGTAGTTGGGTTCACTTATGGGTCCATAGTAGAAACTGGGGTAGTCACTCCCAAGACAGTTTCTGTCACACCTAGTGGCATTGGCCTTGCCACACTGGCTGCTTGTCCCCTTACAATGGATAAGTACAGGCAGACAGTTTCAATAAATGGTGTTGAGGCCTTGGCCTACAGGGACACAGGTGCCAGTATCACTTTGGTGACTGAAAACCTAGTGCACCCTGATCATCACATCATTGGACAACAGTATAAGATTATTGATGTCCATAACGCCACTAAGTTTCTTCCCTTAGCTATAATTCAGTTTAGTTGGGGTGGAGTTACTGGCCCTAAGCAGGTGGTGATATCACCTAGCTTACATGTAGACTGTCTCTTAGGTAATGACCTAGAGGCCTCAGGTTGGGCTGATGTAGAGTTTTATGCCCATGCAGCCATGCTGGGCATCCCTGAGGAATTGTTCCCTCTCATTTCTACTGAAATGAAAAAGCAAAGGAGAGAAGGCCCGAAAACTCAGGATCCCTCTCCATCAACAGGTAAAAAGGGTATCACAGTATCCCCTAACCACCCTACCATTCAGGATACCATTCCTGTGGTGGGAGAAACCTCTCCTGGGGTGGCACCTGTTCCAAGGGAATCATCAGCTGGCAAAGCTGAACTCCCTGAGGTAGAAGTACCTCTCTGTGGGATAACTAACATTGGTGACAAAAAGAGCACAATTTTAGTGAACATGGAGCATCCCTCCAACCCTCCCAGAGAAACTTTAGTGCAGAAACCCTGCACTGCCTCACAACACTTAGGACAGCATCCCTGCCCTAGTGTGGAGCTCATAGGACAGCATCCCTGCCCTGCTCCAACTCAAGAGAAACAGCATCCCTGTTCTCTCTTCCAGCCATATGGACAAAGTTTTTGCCCAGCTATGGCTTTTCTGAGACAGCATCCCTGTCTGGCATTTCCATCACTACAAATAGGTTCAGTGGACAATTCCCACTGCTCTAAACTACAACTTACTGATAGAAACTCTGAAAATACATCTTCACATTGTTGCTTAGCTAAAAAACTTCAAACAGGGTGGTTTACATCCCCACAGGGAAGTAACCATATAGTGGATGATAAAGGGAGTAACCAGTCTATTGCAGAGCTACTCTCTACTTTTACCACTTAGACAATAAAGTCTCAACTGGCCAAGGTTAGCCTTATTGTCCTTCGTTTGGGGGGGGGGGGGGGGGGGGTGAGAAAGTAGCCTCTTTCTAGCCTTGTTACCCCCACTTTGGGCCTGTTTGTGAGTGTATGTCAGGGTGTTTTCACTGTGTCACTGGGACCCTGCTAGTCAGGACCCCAGTGCTCATAAGTTTGTGACCTATAGGTATGTGTTCCCTGTGTGATGCCTAACTGTCTCACTGAGGCTCTCCTAACCAGAACCTCAGTGGTTATGCTCTCTCATTTCTTTCAAATTGTCACTAACAGGCTAGTGACCAATCTTACCAATTAACATTGGCTTACTTGAACACCCTTATAATTCCCTAGTATATGGTACTGAGGTACCCAGGGTATTGGGGTTCCAGGAGATCCCTATGGGCTGCAGCATTTCTTTTGCCACCCATAGGGAGCTCTGACAATTCTTACACAGGCCTGCCACTGCAGCCTGAGTGAAATAACGTCCACGTTATTTCACAGCCATTTTACACTGCACTTAAGTAACTTATAAGTCACCTATATGTCTAACCTTTACCTGGTAAAGGTTAGGTGCAAAGTTACTTAGTGTGAGGGCACCCTGGCACTAGCCAAGGTGCCCCCACATTGTTCAGGGCCAATTCCCCGGACTTTGTGAGTGCGGGGACACCATTACACGCGTGCACTACATATAGGTCACTACCTATATGTAGCTTCACAATGGTAACTCCGAATATGGCCATGTAACATGTCTATGATCATGGAATTGCCCCCTCTATGCCATCCTGGCATAGTTGGCACAATCCCATGATCCCAGTGGTCTGTAGCACAGACCCTGGTACTGCCAAACTGCCCTTCCTGGGGTTTCACTGCAGCTGCTGCTGCTGCCAACCACTCAGACAGGCATCTGCCCTCCTGGGGTCCAGCCAGGCCTGGCCCAGGATGGCAGAACAAAGGACTTCCTCTGAGAGAGGGTGTTACACCCTCTCCCTTTGGAAAATGGTGTGAAGGCAGGGGAGGAGTAGCCTCCCCCAGCCTCTGGAAATGCTTTCTTGGGCACAGATGTGCCCAATTCTGCATAAGCCAGTCTACACCGGTTCAGGGGACCCCTTAGCCCTGCTCTGGCGCGAAACTGGACAAAGGAAAGGGGAGTGACCACTCCCCTGACCTGCACCTCCCCTGGGAGGTGCCCAGAGCTCCTCCAGTGTGCTCCAGACCTCTGCCATCTTGGAAACAGAGGTGCTGCTGGCACACTGGACTGCTCTGAGTGGCCAGGGCCAGCAGGTGACGCCAGAGACTCCTTCTGATAGGCTCCTTCAGGTGTTGCTAGCCTATCCTCTCTCCTAAGTAGCCAAACCCTCTTTTCTGGCTATTTAGGGTCTCTGCTTTGGGGAATTCCTTAGATAACGAATGCAAGAGCTCATCAGAGTCCCTCTGCATCTCTCTCTTCACCTTCTGCCAAGGAATCGACTGCTGACCGCGCTGGAAGCCTGCAAAACTGCAACAAAGTAGCAAAGACGACCACTGCAACTCTGTAACGCTGATCCTGCCGCCTTCTCTACTGTTTTCCTGGTGGTGCATGCTGTGGGGGTAGTCTGCCTCCTCTCTGCACTAGAAGCACTGAAGAAATCTCCCGTGGGTCTACGGAATCTTCCCCCTGCAACCGCAGGCACCAAAGAACTGCATCACCGGTCCCTTGGGTCTCCTCTCAGCACAACGAGCGAGGTCCCTTGAATCCAGCAACTGTGTCCAAGTCACTCCCACAGTCCAGTGACTCTTCAGTCCAAGTTTGGTGGAGGTAAGTCCTTGCCTCCCCACGCCAGACTGCATTGCTGGGAACCGCGACTTTTGCAGCTACTCCGGCCTCTGTGCACTTCCGGCGGAAATCCTTTGTGTACAGCCAAGCCTTAGTCCACGGCACTCTAACCTGCATTGCACGACTTTCTAAGTTGGTCTCCGGCGACGTGGGACTCCTTTGTGCGACTTCGGGTGAGCACCGTTTCACGCATCCTCGTTGTGCCTGTTTCTGGCACTTCTCCATGTGCTACCTGCTGCTAAGAGGGCTCCTTGTCTTGCTCGACGTCCCCTCTACCTCCTGGTCCAATTTGCGACCTCCTGGTCCCTCCTGGGCCGCAGCAGCGTCCAAAAACGTTAACCACACGATTTGCAGCTAGGAAGGCTTGTTGGCATTCTTTCGGAGGGAAAACACGTCTGCGCGACTCTCCACGGCGTGGGGGATCCATCCTCCAAAGGGGAAGTCTCTAGCCCTTGTCGTTCCTGCAGAATCCTCAGCTTCTACTGTCCAGTAGCAGCTTCTGTGCACCCACAGCTGGCATTTCCTGGGCATCTGCCCATCTCCGACTTGCTTGTGACTTTTGGACTTGGTCCCCTTGTTCCACAGGTACCCTAGATTGGAAATCCATCGTTGTTGCATTGTTGGTTTGTGTCTTTCCTGCATTATTCCTCTAACACAACTTATTTGTCCTTTGGGGAACTTTAGTGCACTTTGCACTCACTTTTCAGGGTCTTGGGGTGGGCTGTTTTTCTAACCCTCACTATTTTCTAATAGTCCCAGCGACCCTCTACAAGGTCACATAGGTTTGGGGTCCATTCGTGGTTCGCATTCCACTTTTGGAGTATATGGTTTGTGTTGCCCCTATCCCTATGTGTCCCCATTGCATCCTATTGTAACTATACATTGTTTACACTGTTTTCTAAGACTATACTGCATATTTTTGGTATTGTGTACATATATCTTGTGTATATTTGCTATCCTCATACTGAGGGTACACTCTGAGATACTTTGGCATATTGTCATAAAAATAAAGTACCTTTATTTTTAGTATATCTGTGTATTGTGTTTTCTTATGATATTGTGCAAGTGACACTAGTGGTACTGTAGGAGCTTCACTCGTCTCCTAGTTCAGCCTAAGCTGCTCTGCTAAGCTACCATTATCTATCAGCCTATGCTGCTAGACACCCTATACACTAATAAGGGATAACTGGGCCTGGTGCAAGGTGTAAGTACCCCTTGGTACTCACTACAAGCCGGTCCAGCCTCCTACAGTGGTGAACTTGTATGTCACACCACATTCCTTCCACATGGCCTTTAAGTAAGCAGACATGAAATTGCTTCCCCTGTCTGATACCACCTCTTTTGGGAAGCCCACTCTGGAAAAGATTCCCAGGAGGGCCTTTGCCACTGCAGGAGCTGTAGTGGTCCTTAGAGGAATTGCTTCAGGATATCTGGTGGCATGGTCCACTACCACCAAGATAAACCTATTGCCTTTAGCAGTATGAGGGTCAAGGGGGCCAACTATGTCAACCTCTACCCTTTCAAAGGGAACCCCAAACATAGGCAGTGGAATAAGGGGTGCCTTTGGAGTGCCACCTGTCTTGCCACTGGCTTGACAGGTTTCACAGGACTTACAAAATTCCTTTGTGTCCTCTGACATTCTAGGCCAATGAAACAAGGGGACAAGCCTGTCCCAAGTTTTCATTTGCCCCAAATGTTCAGCTAAGGGAATATCGTGGGCTAGAGTTAGGAGGAACTTTCTGTACTCATGAGGAATCACCAATCTCCTGGCAGCTCCAGGTTTTGGATCCCTTGCTTCAGTGTACAAAAGGTTATCCTCCCAGTAAACTCTGTGAGAGTCACTGACATCCCCATTTGCTTGTTTGTCAGCTTGCTGCCTCAGACCCTTCGTAGGAGGCTGGACTGGCTTGTAGTGAGTACCAAGGGGTACTTACACCTTGCACCAGGCCCAGGTATCCCTTATTAGTGTATAGGGGTGTCTAGCAGCTTAGGCTGATAGAAAATGGTAGCTTAGCAGAGCAGCTTAGGCTGAACTAGGAGACGAGTGAAGCTCCTACAGTACCACTAGTGTCACTTGCACAATATCATAAGAAAACACAATACACAGATATACTAAAAAAAAGGGACTTTATTTTTATGACAATATGCCAAAGTATCTCAGTGAGTACCCTCAGTATGAGGATAGCAAATATACACAAGATATATGTACACAATACTAAAATATGCAGTAATAGCAATAGAAAACAGTGCAAACAATGTATAGTCACAATAGAATACAATGGGGGCCCATAGGGATAGGGGCAACACAAACCATATACTCTAGAAGTGGAATGCGAACCACGAATGGACCCCAAACCTATGTGACCTTGTAGAGGGTCGCTGGGACTGTAAGAAAACAGTGAGGGTTAGAAAAATTGCCCACTCCAAGACCCTGAAAAGTGGGTGCAAAGTGCACCTAAGTTCCCCAAAGAGCACAGAAGTCGTGATAGGGGAATTCTGCAGGAAAGACCAACACGAGCAATGCAACAACGATGGATTTCCAGACGAGAGTACCTGTGGAACAAGGGGACCAAGTCCAAAAGTCACGATCAAGTCGGGAGTGGGCAGATGCCCAGGAAATGCCAGCTGTGGGTGCAAAGAAGCTGCCACCGGATGGTAGAAGCTGATGATTCTGCAAGAACGACAAGGGCTAGAAACTTCCCCTTTGGAGGATGGATGTCCCACGTCGTGAAGAGTCGTGCAGAAGTGTTTTCCCGCAGAAAGACCGCAAACAAGCCTTGCTAGCTGCAAAGCTCGCGGTTAGGGTTTTTGGATGCTGCTGTGGCCCAGGAGGGACCAGGATGTCGCCAATTGCGTGAGGGGACAGAGGGGGCATCCAGCAAGACAAGGAGCCCTATCAGAAGCAGGCAGCACCCGCAGAAGTGCCGGAACAGGCACTACAAAGTGGAGTGAAACGGTGCTCACCCGAAGTTGCACAAGAGAGTCCCACGCCGCCGGAGGACAACTCAGGAGGTCGTGCAATGCAGGTTAGAGTGCCGTGGACCCAGGCTTGGCTGTGCACAAAGGAAATCCTGGAAAAGTGCACAGGAGCCGGAGTAGCTGCAAAACACATGGTTCCCAGCAATGCAGTCTGGCGTGGGGAGGAAAGGACTTACCTCCACCAAACTTGGACTGAAGAGTCCCTGGACTGTGGGAGTCACTTGGACAGAGTTGCTGAGTTCAAGGGACCTCGCTCGTTGTGCTGAGAGGAGACCCAGAGGACCGGTGATGCAGTTCTTTGGTGCCTGCGGTTGCAGGGGGAAGATTCCATCGACCCACGGGAGATTTCTTCAGAGCTTCTAGTGCAGAGTGGAGGCAGACTACCCCCACAGCATGCACCACCAGGAAAACAGTCGAGAAGGCGGCAGGATCAGCGTTACAATGTCGCAGTAGGTGTCTTTGCTACTTTGTTGCAGTTTTGCAGGCTTCCAGCGCGGTCAGCAGTCGAGTCCTTGGCAGAAGATGAAGAGAGAGATGCAGAGGAACTCTGATGAGCTCTTGCATTCGTTATTTAAGGAATTCCCCAAAGCAGAGACCCTAAATAGCCAGAAAAGGAGGTTTGGCTACTTAGGAGAGAGGATAGGCTAGCAACACCTGAAGGAGCATATCAGAAGGAGTCTCTGATGTCACCTGCTGGCACTGGCCACTCAGAGCAGTCCAGTGTGCCAGCAGCACCTCTGTTTCCAAGATGGCAGAGGTCTGGAGCACACTGGAGGAGCTCTGGGCACCTCCCAGGGGAGGTGCAGGTCAGGGGAGTGGTCACTCCCCTTTCCTTTGTCCAGGTTCGCGCCTGAGCAGGGCTGAGGGGTCCCTGAACCGGTGTAGACTGGCTTATGCAGAAATGGGCACCATCTGTGCCCATGAAAGCATTTCCAGAGGCTGGGGGAGGCTACTCCTCCCCTGCCTTAACACCTTTTTCCAAAGGGAGAGGGTGTAACACCCTCTCTCTGAGGAAGTCCTTTGTTCTGCCCTCCTGGGCCAAGCCTGGCTGGGTCCCAGGAGGGCAGAAACCTGTCTGAGGCGTTGGCAGCAGCAGTAGCTGCAGTGAAACCCCTGAAAAGGCAGTTTGGCAGTACCCAGGTCTGTGCTAGAGACCCGGGGAATCATGGGATTGTCTCCCCAATACCAGGATGGCATTGGGGGGGCAATTCCATGATCTTAGACATGTTACATGGCCATGTTCGGAGTTGCCATTGTGAAGCTACACATAGGTAGTGACCTATGTGTAGTGCACGCGTGTAATGGTGTCACCGCACTCACAAAGTTCGGGGAATTTGCCCTGAATATTGTGGGAGCACCTTGGCTAGTGCCAGGGTGCCCACACACTAAGTAACTTAGCACCCAACCTTTACCAGGTAAAGGTTAGACATATAGGTGACTTATAAGTTACTTAAGTGCAGTGGTAAATGGCTGTGAAATAACGTGGACGTTATTTCACTCAGGCTGCACTGGCAGGCCTGTGTAAGAATTGTCAGATCTCCCTATGGGTGGCATAAGAAATGCTGCAGCCCATAGGGATCTCCTGGAACCCCAGTACCCTGGGTAACTTAGTACCATATACTAGGGAATTATAAGGGTGTTCCAGTATGCCAATCTGAATTGGTGAAATTGGTCACTAGCCTGTTAGTGAAAATTTGACAGAGAGAGCATAACCACTGAGGTTCTGGTTAGCAGAGCCTCAGTGAGACAGTTAGGCATCACACAGGGAACACATATATATAGGTCACAAACTTATGAGCACTGGGGTCCTGGCTAGCAGGGTCCCAGTGACACATTACAAACATACTGAAAACATAGGGTTTTCACTATGAGCACTGGTCCCTGGCTGGCAGGATCCCAGTGAGATAGTGAAAACACCCTGACATACACTCACAAACAGGCCAAAAGTGGGGGTAACAAGGCTAGAAAGAGGCTACTTTCTCACACCCTCTAGTGTGGGACAGGTATGCTGTGCCACACTCAGCTCCTCCCTGGCAGGCCCCCCTTCACCCAAAAGCTCAGCAGTGTCTGCTTCCAGCTCCTCTGGTGAAGGTTCTGCACAGGGTGGAAATTCTTCTTCCTCAGAAGTTGAATCCAGTGTAGAGGGAGGGATAGTAGGTAGTGTTTTACCTTTACTAACCCTAGCTTTAGGGAGCACTTGGTCCATTCTTCCAGGATCCAAGTCACCCTGTCCTTTTTGCTTTTTGGCCTGAGCCCTTGTCAAAGCGAAAATATGCTCTGGAATGCCCAGCATTGCTGCATGAGCCTCCAACTCCACTACTGCCCAAACTGATGTTTCTAAATCATTCCCTAATAGACAGTCTACAGGTAAATCTGAGGCAACCACAACTTTCTTTGGACCAGTAACCCCCCCCAGTTGAGATTCACAACAGCCATGGGGTGGCCAAGAGTGTTGTTATGAGCATCGGTTATTTGGTACTGGTGACCAAGTAGGTGTTGTTCAGGGTGGACCAGTTTCTCTATTACCATTGTAACACTGGCACCTGTGTCCCTGTAGCCTGAACCTCAACACCATTTATTAGGGGTAGTTGCTTGTACTTATCCATGTTAAGGGGACAAGCAACCAAGGTGGCTAAATCAATAGCCCCCTCAGAGACTAACACAGCCTCTGTGGTCTCCCTAATTAGACCAACCCTAACTAAGTTACCAAAAGTGAGCCCAGCTACTCCCTTGGATTGGCTATTAGTAGTTTTGCCCCCACCACCACTGCTATTACTAGGGGCACTAGGTGTAGCAGCAGGGGTTGTAGTGGTAGGAGGCTTGGTGCTTTTCTTTGGACAACTGGGATCTGTTGTCCAATGGCCTTTTATTTTACATAAATAGCACCATGGTTTCTTTTCTTTGTTTTGATTTGAAGAGGATTTGGGCCCACCACCCCCACTAGAGTGTTTTTGTGGGCCTGATGAAGACTCATTTTTAGATTTGTCCCCACCCTTGTCAGAAGACTTACCATCCTTCTTCTTGCCATCTTTGTCACCCCGTGTATGAACTTTTCTGTTCAGCCTTGTTCTGACCCATTTGTCTGCCTTCTTTCCCAATTCTTGGGGAGAGGTCAGATCAGAGTCTACCAGGTACTGGCGTAACAAATCAGACACACAATTATTAAGAATATGCTCTCTCAGGATTAAGTTATACAGGCTTTCATAGTCAGAAACTTTACTGCCATGTAAACACCCCTCCAAGGCCTTCACTGAATGGTCAACAAAGTCTACCCAGTCTTGTGAAGACTCCTTTTTGGTTTCTCTGAACTTCATCCTGTACTGTTCAGTGGTTAAGCCATAACTATCTAGGAGTGCATTCTTAAGAACTGTAAAATTATTGGCATCACTTTCTTTTACAGTAAGGAGTCTATCCCTACCCTTTCCACTGAAAGATAGCCATAGGATAGCAGCCCACTGCCTTTGAGAGACCTCCTGTACAACACAGGCCCTCTCAAGTGCAGCAAACCACTTGTTAATGCCATCCCCCTCCTTGTAAGGGGGAACTATCTTGTGCAGATTCCTAGAATCATGCTCTCTTGCAGGATGACTATTGGGAATACTGCTGCTGCCACCATGGGGTTCACACCCCAATTTCTGTCTTTCTCTTTCTATCTCCAAGGACTGCCTATCTAAATCCAGCTGTTGCTTCTTGAGCTTCAGCCTGGATTGTTCCACTCTCAATCTATTGAGATCCCTTTCTAACACTCTGTCATCAGGGTGGGTGGGTGAGGCATGTCTGGAAACAGAAGTATGGTGAGAATGAACAGAAGGAGACCTGGCCCTAACAGATGGCACTCTAACAACCTGGCTAACAGAAGTAACACTCCTACTATGATGAGAAGGAACACTCTTACTGTGATGTGAGGTAACACTATTACTGTGATGTGAAATCACATCAGTCCCAGTTATGTTAGGTGGTCTGCTAATGGGCAGGTTGAGAAAAGTCCCTCCCAAATCTTTTGCTAGGGGTGCCCCAGGATCAGATTGGGAACTATCAGCTAATTTCTCACCAGAAGTGCCACCTAAGGTCTTATCTTGTTCAATGAGCCTAATTAACTAACAGTTGTCTTGAGGGATTCTTCCCTACCCCTAAACCTCTATCTATGCAGAGACTCCTTGCTAACTTCCAGCTAAGGTTGTCATAAGCTATGTTGGACAGATCAAGAGTTTGGCCTGTACCAGACATTTTAGACAGTGTTTAAGGGATAGAAAAAGTGAGAAAAAAAGTTTTTCAGAACTTTTTGAAAGACAGAAAAAAACTTTTTAAGAACTTTTAAGAAAGTTTAGAGGTACTTTTCAGCACTTAGTAAAGAAGTGAGAGAAGAAAAGCAAAATTTGTTGGTTAGGTGTACATACAATGAACTTGTTTTGTATATTTTTCTCTTATGAAAAGTACAATGACAAAAGTGGTAAGTAGTTGCAAAGTACTTATCCCACCGCTGCACAACCAATGTAGGAGGCTGGACTGGCTTGTAGTGAGTACCAAGGGGTACTTACACCTTGCACTAGGCCCAGGTATCCCTTATTAGTGTAGAGGGGTGTCTAGCAGCTTAGGCTGATAGAAAAGGTAGCTTAGCAGAGCAGCTTAGGCTGAACTAGGAGACGAGTGAAGCTCCTACAGTACCACTAGTGTCATATGCACAATATCAGAAGAAAACACAATACACAGATATACTAAAAATAAAGGTACTTTATTTTTATGACAATATGCCAAAAGTATCTCATTGAGTACCCTCAGTATGAGGATAGCAAATATACACAAGATATGTGTACACAATACCAAAATAAGCAGTAATAGCAATAGAAAACAGTGCAAACAATGTATAGTAACAATAGAAAGAGTCGTGCAGAAGTATTTTCCCCGCAGAAAGACAGCAAACAAGCCTTGCTAGCTGCAAAGCTCTCGGTTAGGGTTTCTGGATACTGCTGTGGCCCAGGAGGGACCAGGATGTCACCAATTGCGTGAGGGGACAGAGGGGGCGTCCAGCAAGACAAGTAGCCCACTCAGAAGCAAGCAGCACCTGCAGAAGTGCCGGAACAGGCCCTACAAAGTGGAGTGAATCGTTGCTCACCCGAAGTTGCACAAGAGAGTCCCACGACGCCGGAGGACAACTCAGGAGGTTGTGCAATGCAGGTTAGAGTGCCGGGGACCCAGGCTTGGCTGTGCACAAAGGAAATCCTCGAAGAGTGCACAGGACCCGTTGTAGCTGCAAAACACGCGGTTCCCACCAATGCAGTCTAGCGTGGGGAGGCAAGGACTTACCTCCACCAAACTTGGACTGAAAAGTCACTGGACTGTGGGAGTCACTTGGACAGAGTTGCTGAGTTCAAGGGACCTCGCTCGTCGTGCTGAGAGGAGACCCAGAGGACCGGTGATGCAGTTCTTTGGTGCCTGCAGTTGCAGGGGGAAGATTCTGTCGACCCACAGGAGATTTCTTTGGAGCTTCTAGTGCAGAGAGGAGGCAGACTACCCCCACAGCATGCACCACCAGGAAAACAGTCGAGAAGGCGGCAGGATCAGAGTTACAAGGTCGCAGTAGTCGTCTTTGCTACTTTGTTGCAGTTTTGCAGGCTTCCAGCGCGGTCAGCAGTCGATTCCTTGGCAGAAGGTGAAGAGAGAGATGCAGAGGAACTCTGATGAGCTCTTGCATTCGTTATCTAAGGGATTCCCCAAAGCAGAGACCCTAAATAGCCAGAAAAGAGGGTTTGGCTACTTAGGAGAGAGGATAGGCTAGCAACACCTGAAGGAGCCTATCAGAAGGAGTCTCTGACATCACCTGCTGGCCCTGGCCACTCAGAGCAGTCCAGTGTGCCAGCAGCACCTCTGTTTCCAAGATGGCAGAGGTCTGGAGCACACTGGAGGAGCTCTGGGCACCTCCCAGGGGAGGTGCAGGTCAGGGGAGTGGTCACTCCCCTTTCCTTTGTCCAGTTTCGCGCCAGAGCAGGGCTGAGGGATCCCTGAACCGGTGCAGACTGGCTTATGCAGAGATGGGCACCATCTGTGCCCATCAAAGCATTTCCAGAGGCTGGAGGAGGCTACTCCTCCCCAGCCCTGACAACTTTTTCCAAAGGGAGAGGGTGTAACACCCTCTCTCTGAGGAAGTCCTTTGTTCTGCCTTCCTGGGCCATGCCTGGCTGGACCCCAGGAGGGCAGAAACCTGTCTGAGGGGTTGGCAGCAGCAGCAGCTGCAGTAAAACCCCGGGAAAGGTAGTTTGGCAGTACCCGGGTCTGAGCTAGATACTCGGGGGATCAAGGAATTGTCTCCCCAATGCCAGCATTGGGGTGACAATTCCATTGTCCTAGACATGTTACATGGCCATGTTCGGAGTTACCATTGTGATGCTATACATATGTCGTGACATATGTATAGTGCACGTGTGTAATGGTGTCCCCGCACTCACAAAGTCCGGGGAATTGGCCCTGAACAATGTGGGGGCACCTTGGCTAGTGCCAGGGTGCCCTCACACTAAATAACTTAGCACCCAACCTTTACCAGGTAAAGGTTAGACATATAGGTGACTTATAAGTTACTTAAGTGCAGTGGTAAATGGCTGTGAAATAACGTGAACGTTATTTCACTCAGGCTGCAGTGGCAGGCCTGTGTAAGAATTGTCAGAGCTCCCTATGGGTGGCAAAAGAAATGCTGCAGCCCATAGGGATCTCCTGGAACCCCAATACCCTGGGTACCTCAGTACCATATACTAGGGAATTATAAGGGTGTTCCAGTATGCCAATGTAAATTGGTGAAATTGGTCACTAGCCTGTTAGTGACAATTTGGAAAGAAATGAGAGAGCATAACCACTGAGGTTCTGAATAGCAGAGCCTTAGTGAGACAGTTAGTCATAACACAGGTAACACATACAGGGCACACTTATGAGCACTGGGGCCCTGGCTGGCAGGGTCCCAGTGGCACATACAACTAAAACAACATATATACAGTGAAATATGGGGGTAACATGCCAGGCAAGATGGTACTTTCCTACAACTATGTACAGTGCACGCGTGTAATGGTGTCCCCGCACTCACAAGGTCCGGGGAATTTGCCCTGAACGATGTGGGGGCACCTTGGCTAGTGCTAGGGTGCCCACACACTAAGTAACTTATCACCCAACCTTTACCAGGTAAAGGTTAGACATATAGGTGACTTATAAGTTACTTAAGTGCATTGGTAAATGGCTGTGAAATAACGTGGACGTTATTTCACTCAGGCTGCAGTGGCAGGCCTGTGTAAGAATTGTCAGAGCTCCCTATGGGTGGCAAAGGAAATACTGCAGCCCATAGGGATCTCCTGGAACCCCAATACCCTGGGTACCTCAGTACCATATACTAGGGAATTATAAGGGTGTTCCAGTATGCCAATGTGAATTGGTGAAATTGGTCACTAGCCTGTTAGTGACAACTTGGAAAGCAAAGAGAGAGCAGAACCACTGAGGTTCTGGTTAGCAGAGCCTCAGTGAGACAGTTAGCCATCACACAGGGAACACATACAGGGCACACTTATGAGCACTGGGGCCCTGGATGGCAGGGTCCCAGTGACACATACACTAAAACAACATATATACAGTGAAATATGAGGGTAACATGCCAGGCAAGATGGTACTTTCCTACACAACCCCCCCCAAACGAAGGACAATAAGACTAGCCATGACCTGATGAGTCTTCATTGTCTAAGTGGAAATATCTGGAGAGTCCATCTGCATTGGAGTGGGTACTCCCAGGTCTATGTTCCACTGTATAGTCCATTCCCTGTAGAGATATGGACCACCTCAACAATTTAGGGTTTTCACCTTTAATTTGTTTTAGCGAAAGTAGAGGTTTATGGTCTGTCTGAACAATGAAGTGAGTGCCAAACAGGTATGGCCTCAACTTCTTCAGTGCCCAGAACACAGCAAAGGCCTCCTTCTCTATGGCAGACTAACGCTTTTCTCTAGGGGTCAACCTCCTGCTGATAAAAGCAACAGGTTGATCCTGGCCCTCAGAATTGAGTTGTGATAAGACTGCCCCTACCCCTAATTCAGATGCATCAGTTTGAACAATGAATTTCTTGGAGTAACATGGGCTTTTTAGGACAGGTGCAGTGCACATTGCCTGTTTCAGATCCTCAAAAGCTTTCTGACAGCTAGCTGTCCACAATATCTTTTTAGGCATTTTTTTAGAAGGGAGGTCATTAAGAGGGGCTGCAATGGAGCCATAGTTCTTTATGAACCTCCTGTAATACCCAGTGAGGCCTAGGAAGGCTCTCACCTGGGTCTGAGTTGTAGGGGAACCCAATCTATAAAAGTTTGGATTTTCCCCTAAAGTGGTGCAATCTGTTCTCCACCCACCAGGTGTCCCAGATAAACCACTTTCCCCTGCCCTGTCTGGCACTTTGAAGCCTTGATAGTGAGGCCTGCCTTTTGCAGGGCCTCCAAAACTTTCCACAGGTAGACCAGGTGATCATCCCAGGTGGAGCTAAAGACAGCTATATCATCTAGATATGCTGCACTAAAAGCCTCCAACCCTTGCAGGACTGTATTCACCAACCTCTGAAAAGTGGCAGGTGCATTTTTCAAACCAAAGGGCATTACTGTGAATTGGTAGTGCCCTCCAATAGTTGAAAATGCAGTTTTGGCTTTAGCTTCCTCTGATAACTTGATCTGCCAATACCCTGCAGTCAAATCAAAGGTGCTTAGAAACTTGGCAGATGCCAGTGTATCTATGAGCTCATCTGCCCTGGGTATAGGGTGAGCATCAGTTTTAGTTACCTGGTTGATACCTCTGTAATCTACGCAAAACTTCATTTCTCTTTTCCCATCTTTAGAGTGAGGCTTTGGTACAAGTACCACAGGAGAGGCCCATGGACTTTCAGAGTGCTCAACCACTCCCAGTTCCTGCATTTTCTGAACCTCTTGTTTAATGCAGTTCCTGACATGGTCAGGCTGCCTATAGATCTTACTTTTGACAGGCATGCTGTCTCCAGTATCTATAGTGTGATCACACCAAGAAGTGGTGCCTGGCACAGTAGAAAAGAGTTCAGAAAACTGACCCAGGAGATTTATGCAGTGGTCTTTCTGCTCAGCAGTAAGACAATCTGCTAAAACTACACTTTGAACTAGAGCATCTTGTTCTGTGGAAGAGAAGAGATCAGGGAGAGGGTCACTCTCTTCTTCCTGTCCTTCATCTGTTGCCATGAGCATGGTGAGATCAGCCCTGTCATAGTAGGGTTTTAGGCGATTGACATGGAGCACCGTAAGGGGACTCCTGGCAGTGCCCAAGTCAACCAAGTAGGTGACTTCTCCCTTCTTTACAACAATTATGTGGGGTCCACTCCATTTGTCTTGGGGTGCTCTTGGGGCCACCTTCTGTCCTGGTTGGTACTGAATCAGAACAGCCTTCTGGTCATGCCATTGCTTTTTGAGCTCTTTGCTGGCCTGAAGGTTTTTAATGGCCTTTTTCATATACTCTGCCATTCTGGATCTTAGGCCAAGTACATAGTCCACTATGTCTTGCTTAGGAGCTTTTAAAGGTTGTTCCCAACCCTCCTTTACAAGTGTTAGAGGACCACTTACAGGGTGCCCAAATAGGAGTTCAAAGGGGCTGAAGCCCACTCCTTTCTGGGGTACCTCCCTGTAAGCAAAAAGGAGGCAAGGTAACAGGGCATCCCATCTCCTCCTGAGTTTTTCAGAGAGTCCCATTATCATTCCTTTGAGAGTTTTGTTAAATCTCTCCACCAGTCCATTTGTTTGTGGATGATAGGGTGTGGTGAATTTGTATGTTACACTACATTCCTTCCACATGGCCTTCAAGTATGCAGACATAAAGTTGCTACCCCTGTCTGATACCACCTCTTTTGGGAAACCCACCCTGGAAAAGATTCCCAGGAGGGCCTTTGCCACTGCAGGAGCTGTAGTGGTCCTAAGAGGAATTGCTTCAGGATATCTTGTGGCATGGTCCACTACCACCAAGATAAACCTATTGCCTGAAGCAGTAGGAGGGTCAAGGGGGCCAACTATGTCAACCCCTACCCTTTCAAAGGGAATCCTCAACCACAGGCAGTGGAATAAGGGGAGCCTTTGGGGTACCACCAGTCTTGCCACTGGCTTGACAGGTGACACAGGACTTACAAAAATCTTTTGTGTCCTCTGATATCCTAGGCCAATGAAACAGGGGGACAAGCCTTTCCCATGTTTTAATTTGCCCAAGATGTCCAGCCAAGGGAATGTTGTGGGCTAGAGTTAGGAGGAACTCTCTGTATTGCAGGGGAATGACCAATCTCCTGGCTGCTCCAGGTTTTGGGTGCTTTGCCTCTGTATACAAGAGGTTGTCCTCCCAGTAAACTCTGTGTGAGTCACTGACATCCCCATTTTGCTGTTTGACAGCTTGCTGTCTTAGACCCTCTAGTGTGGGACAGGTCTGTTGTGCCACACTCAGCTCCTCCCTGGCAGGCCCCCCTCCACCCAAAAGCTCAGCAGTGTCTGCTTCCAGCTCCTCTGGTGAAGGTTCTGCACAGGGGGGAAATTCTTCTTCCTCAGAAGTAGAATCATCTTTAGAGGTAGGGATAGTAGGTAGGGATTTACCTTTACTAACCCTAGCTTTAGGGAGCACTTGGTCCATTGTTCCAGAATCCATGTCACCCTGTCATTTATGCTTTTTGGCCTGAGCACTGGTTATAGCAAAAATATGCCCAGGAATGCCCAGCATTGCTGCATGAGCCTCCAACTCCACTTCTGCCCAAGCTGATGTCTCTAAATTGTTCCCTAGTAGACAGTCTACAGGTAAGTCTGAGGCAACCACAACTTTGTTTGGACCAGTAACTCCCCCCACCCCCCAGTTGAGATTTACAACAGCCATGGGGTGGCTAAGAGTGTTGTTATGAGCATCAGTCACTTGGTACTGGTGACCAAGTAGGTGTTGTTCAGGGTGTACCAGCTTCTCTATTACAATGGTAACACTGGCACCTGTGTCCCTGTAGGCCTGAACCTCAACACCATTTATTAGGGGAAGTTGCTTGTACTTATCCATATTAAGTGGACAAGCAACCAAGGTGGCCAAATCAATTGGACCTTCAGAGACTAGCACAGGCTCTGTGGTCTCCCTAACAAGACCAACCCCAACTAAATTACCAAAAGTGAGCCCAGCTACTCCCTTGGATTGGCTATTAGTAGGTTTGCTCCCACCACCACTGCTATTACTAGGGGCACTAGGTGTAGCAGTAGGGGCTGTGGTAGTGGGAGGCTTGGTGTTTTTCTTTGGACAACTGGCATCAGTTGTCCAATGGCTTTTACTTTACATATATAGCACCATGGTTTCTTTACTTCATTAGAAGAGGATTTGGACCCACCACCCCCACCAGAGTGTTTTTGTGGGCCTGATGAAGACTCATTTTTAGATTTGTCCCCACCCTTGTCTGAAGACTTACCATTCTTCTTCTTGCCATCCTTGTCACCCCCTGTATGAACTTTTCTGTTCACTCTTGTTCTGACCCATTTGTCTGCCTTCTTTCCCAATTCTTGGGGAGAGGTCAGATCTGAGTCCACTAGATATTGGTGTAACAAATCAGACGTACAGTTATTCAGAATATGCTCTCTCAGGATCAGATTATACAGGCTTTCATAATCAGAAACTTTACTGCCATGTAACCACCCTTCCATGGCCTTCACTGCATAGTCAACAAAGTCTACCCAGTCCTGTGAGGACTATTTTCCGGTTTATCTGAACTTAATCCTGTATTGCTCAGTGGTTAAGCCAAATCCATCCAAGAGTGCATCCTTCAAAACTGCAAAATTTTGGCATCACTTTCTCTCACAGTAAGGAGCCTATCCCTACCCTTTCCATTGAAAGATAGACATAGGATAGCAGCCCACTGCCTTTGAGGGACCCCCCGTACAACACAGGCCCTCTCAAGTGCAGCAAACCACTTGTTAATGTCATCCCCCTCCTTGTAAGGGGGAACTATCTTATGCAGATTCTTAGAATCATGCTCTTTTACAGGATTACTATCTGTAATACTGCTGCTGCCACCATGGGGTCCAAACCCCAACTTCTGTCTTTCTTTTTCTAAGTCTAAAGATTCCCTGTCTAGAGCCAGCTGTTGCTGTTTAAGCTTCAGCCTGGTCTCTTCCACTCTCAATCTATTGAGCTCCCTTTCTAACATTCTGTCATCAGGGTGGGTGGGTTGGGCATGCTTTGACACAGAAGAATGATGTGAATGAACAGAAGGAGACCTGTCCCTAACAGTTGGCACCCTAACAACCTGGCCTAAAGGAATGCCATCCCTACTGTGATGAGAGCTCACATTAGTACCAGTTATGCTAGGAGGTCTGCTAAGGGGCAGGTTGGAAAGAATACCATCTAACATTCTTGATGGGGCTGCCCCAGAATCAGAATGTGAACCATCTCCTAACTTCTCAACAGATGTGCCAGCTAAGGCCTTATCATTTTCAATGAGCATGTTCATCAACAATTCTCTAGAGGGATTCTTCCCTACCCCTAAACCTCTATCAATGCAGAGACTCCTCAAACCTTTCCAGCTAAGGAGATCATAAGCTGTGCTGGCCAGATCAAGAGTAGGACCTGTACCAGACATGATAGAAAAGGGTTTAAGGGACAGAAAAAGAAAGAAAAAGTTTCAGAACTTTTTAAGGAAACAGAAAAAAAGTTTTCAACTTTTTAGAAACTTTTTGAAAGTTTAGATGTACTTTTCAGCACTTAGCAATAGGGTAAGAGAAGAAAAGCAAAACTTTTTGGTTAGGTGTACATACACTGAACTTGTTTTGTATATTTTTGTCTTATGAAAAGTACACAATGACAAAGTGGTAAGTAGTTGCAAGTACTTATCCCACCGTTGCACGACCAATGTAGGAGGCTGGCCTGGCTTGTAGTGGGTACCAAGGGGTACTTACACTCTGTACCAGGTCCAGTTATCCCTTATTAGTGTAGAAGAGGTGTTTCTAGCAGCTTAGGCTGATAGAAGGTAGCTATAGCTGAGCAACTTAGGCTGAACTATGAGACATGCAAAGCTCCTACTATACCACTGGTGTCATATGCACAATATCATAAGAAAACACAATACACAGATATACTAAAAATAAAGGTACTTTATTTTTATGACAATATGCCAAAAGTATCTCAGTGAGTACCCTCAGTATGAGGATAGCAAATATACACAAGATATACGTACACAATACCAAAAATATGCAGTAATAGCAATAGAAAGCAATGCAAGCAATGTACAGTCACAATAGATTGCAATGAGAGCACATAGGTATAGGGGCAACACAAACCATGTACTCTAGAATGGGGAGTGAGAACCACGAATGGACCCCAAACTTATGTGAGCTTGTAGAGGGTCGCTGGGACTGTAAGAAAACAGTAAGGGTTAGAAAAATAGCCCACCCCAAGACCCTGAAAAGTGGGTGCAAAGTGCACCTAAGTTCCCCAGAGAGCACAGAAGTCGTGATAGGGGAATTCTGCAAGGAAGACCAACACCAGCAATGCAACAACGATAGATTTCCAGACAAGAGTACCTGTGGAACAAGGGGACCAAGTCCAAGAGTCACACTCAAGTCGGGAGTGGGCAGATGCCCAGGAAATGCCAGCTGTGGGTGCAAAGAAGCTGCCACCGGATGGTAGAAGCTGTGGATTCTGCAAGAACGAAGAGGACTAGGAACTTCCCCTTTGGAGGATGGATGTCCCACGTCATGAGGAAGCTTGCAGAGGTGTTTCCGTGCAGAAAGACCAAACAAGCCTTGCTGGGAAGGATGAGGTGGTGTGCAAAAGGCTGGCAAGGTGATTGATTGCCCTGTGTGAAAGGGTGTGTGTGGTAAACTGGCACCTTGTTGCAGTACCCCTCCACTTTGTTCCTGGTTTCTGAATGCTACTTGGACTGGAGTGCACTGGGATCCTGCTAACCAGGTTCTCAGTGCCAGTGTTCCTTCCCTAAAACATTGGAAAGGTAATTGGATACATCTTTAGCTACCACTATAAGTCCCCATTAAATGTAATTAGGTACCCAGGGCATGGGGTACTAAGGGTAGGCCCCTGAGAGCAGCAGCACTGATTGTGACACCCTCTAGGACCATGCATCCAGATGCACCCAGCCCTGCCATTGCAGGCTGGGTTTCCTGGTGCAAACCTAAAACAAAAACTCGACTTGGCACACTACCTGTGTGCCCTGTCCAACATGCACTGCATTTACTATGGTTAAGCCACCCCTCTAGCAGGCCTTACAGCCCTAAGGCAGGGTGCTCTATATTATATGTGAGGGCATAGCTGAATGAGCAAAATGCTCCCACTGAGTCCCTGTCAAACCTGGGACATAGTGAGTGAACAGAGCAGCCATTTTAATATATGTGCTGGACACTGGTCAACACGAGTTTCCCAGCTACATAATGGCTACTCTGAACCTTGAGCTGTTTGGTATCAAACAACTCAGAATGATAAATCCAAACTGGTACCAGTACTAGATTTATTATAAATGTACACAGGGGTCACCTTAGAGTAGCCCTCTGCAGAAGCTAACTAACCTGGCATGGTTGCTGACTGGTTCCAGTCACCCTGCCACTTCCAGACAGCCAATATACAAACTTTGGGGGAGAGCCCTGTCTCTCTGGTTTGTAAAACAATGCCCTTCTTGGGTGGAAAAGCTAACACGCCCTCCCTCAGGAATGTGCACTGCCCCGGCTGTGAGCTTCAAAGGGCTGCCCCCCTTGAAACTCAAACCCCAGACCTGCTGCTAGCAACAGATGGCCTCCCCCTTTGCAAACCCCTCTTTTGGAAGGAGCAAAGGTGGGAAACCACACAAAGGGTAGGGGAGTGGTCTCACCTGGCATGCACCACCCCTTAGGTGTTGCCTGCGTGGTGGACCCTGTATTTAATTTTCCTCTATCTTTGATGGAAGGAAAATAGCCAATCAGGTTTAGGGAAGTGACCCTTCCCATAGGAAGTGGTCACTAAAGTGGCTGGAGCAGCCCAAAGGTAAGTGTCCCATTGGACAGTACCAGGCGTCCCTTAAAACGCCCAATAAATTCAGTATTTAGTGAGCATCCCTAGACCAGATAATCAAATTCGAAAGGACAAAGAAGAAGACAGCCCCAAAGAAGACCACAGAAAGAGAACTGAGGATCTGCTGCATCAGAAGAGGAACCAAGACCCTGCCAGCTGCATCTGTGTCCCAACAATTGCTGCTGCGGAGGAGCTGACCACTGGACTGATATCAAAAGACCCGGAGGACCTCCAGGCTTCGCAAATAGCCCAACATCACTCTCCTGAGTGGAGGCGCCACTCAGGAAAGCAGCAAGAATCAACAAGCCAGTGAGGGTCACCTCAATGACCGGCCGATATCTCTGCAACCGGAAGTAGCAGCCAGATCCCATGGCACACCGACAACAGCCGGGACGAGACCCACAAGTGTGCCAACTTTGGAGACACTGTGCCCTCCAGTGGCAGAGTTGTGGCCAGTGCACATCGGACTCCAAGAAAACCAGCTCCTCCAGAGCTGCAACTAGACCAGGAGGAAGCCGCACTTGGGGGACTTCAGGAATACCCCAGACCTCCCTCCAGAGTGCCACCGTTATCCTGTGAGCCGCCCTCAAAGAACCTTACCTCCAGCTCAAAAGGTCTCTATTGTGCACAGCTCCCGGATCACCAACTCGCCCTGCATCTGGCTGCCCTGTGCCCTGCAACAAAGAAACCAGTTGTGCTTCACGGGTCCCTAACCCCTTGCGACCTTGACAGCCCAAGGGGACCCCAAGGCATCACCTTTAAGTCTGCAAACCAACTCCTTTTCCAGGCGGCCCCTCCAAGTGACCTTGGGCCTGCGCCAAGAGACTTTCCAGCTCTGCTCCCGCCAGAATTGGGACCCGCCCGAGGCTCTCCAACGGTCACAGCATGCCCACTGACTGCTTCTACCATCCTGAAAAAGAAGAGACTGCTGTAGGAAAGTAGCCTCTTTCTAGCTTAGTTACTCACACTTTTGGCCTGTTTGTCAGTGTGTTTGGCTGTGTCTACTGGGATCCTGCTAACCAGGACCCCAGTAGTTCTGCTCTCTCCCTTAAATTCTGGTTTATTACATACTGGTAACCCAGTATTTTACCCACAATTGGCATACTGGTGCCCCCCTTATAAGTCCCTAGTATATGTTACTTAGGTACCCAGGGCATTGGGTTCCAGGGGATCCCTATGGGCTCCAGCATATCATTTACCACCCATAGGGAGCCTATGCAAAGACTTCTGCAGGACTGCCATTGCAGCCTGCGTGAAAAGGTGCATGCACTGCAACAAGTCACTTATAAGTCACCCTTATAGCAGGCCCTCCAGCCCTGAGGGCAGAGTGCCTGTGTGTGAGGGTACCGCTGCACTAGCAGAGGTGCCCCCAGGACCCCCAGGACCATTTCTCCAGACTTCGTGAGTGCAGGGACGCCATTTTATGCGTGTACTAGACATATGTCACTACCTATGTCCAGCTACATAATGGTAACTGCAAACATAGGAATGTTTGGTATCAAACATGTTGGAGTCATACCCCAATGCTTTTGCAAGCATTGATTGTATGATTCTCTTCCAGGGGATCCTCATCAAAGTCATAAACATTGAATATTCCCGCCCTTGTGCGGGGACCCCGGAGCATATATAAAATATACACATATGTAACAAACAGTCATGCAGGCTATCATGTTAAAAACAGGCTAAAATGCTTTATTTCTATGATTTTTTTTTTTTTTTATATTAAATACTACAATACAATTCTCAAAAAATACAAGGTTCCAGAACAAGACCCTTTATTCCTTAGAAAGGATCCGCCACCGGACTCGGTTATCATAGCTGCCGCCCGAAAGACCCACTCGGTGGCATCTTCATCCACGGTGCCCCCGGATAAAGAGAGCAGGCATCTAGACTCTCTAGGGAGAAAGATATGCGGGACGGCGGCTTCAGCAATGAAGGTCTCCAGTGCGTCTGCGCTCCTGGGCAGGTATGATCGTTCTCTGTGGGACTCCCTCAGTAGATTTACAGAAAAATTGCCCAGAGAAGACAGACAAGATTTCCAGGAGATACTACAAGAAGGATGCCTGGTATCCAACCAGGTTATCAGCGCGGCAGCAGATGGGGCGGATTTGGCAGCTCATGGGTACGCACATGGTATAAGTGCGAGGAGATCTTCCTGGCTGAGGCTCACTGGCTTGAAACAGGAAGCACAACAACGCATCCTGAATCTCCCATTTGCCGGGAACTCTCTATTCGGTGCCCATGCAGACGAAGAGATGGCCCGCATGAAGACCGAGGTGGATACCATGAAGGCGGTGGGCCTCGAAAGAAAGAAAGATTTCAGGCGGAGGTACAGGCTGTATGACAGGCGCCCTTTCCAGCAGAGGGTTCAAACCCCTCATTGGTTGCAAAGGTCACAGCAACGACAGGGACGCCTTCTGTTTCAACTGAGAAACACAAGGGAGCGAGGGTCAAGTAGACCTCAACAGTCCACTCCGAAAGCACCCACCAAGCAATGAAGTCTCGCTTCCCTCGACACTGTACACCACTCCGGTGGGGGGAAGTATTACGGCTTATCTTCACGAGTGGCACTCTATCACAAGAGACAAATGGGTGCTCAATATTGTCGAACATGGCTATTCTCTTCTTTTCAAGCAGCCTCCACCACGCTTGCCACCAACCAAAGACAATCCATCTCATCTCAGCTTGCTACGCAAGGAAGCTCTCGCCCTCCTAAAAAAAGAATGCCATAGAAAAGGTTCCACCTGCACACAGAGGACAGGGGGTCTACTCCCGTTACTTTCTAGTGGCAAAGAAGGGTCGAGAGGGCGTTTTCAGGCCAATTCTGGACCTACGGCTGCTGAACAAATACATAAGGAAGCAGAAGTTCAGAATGCTAGCGCTTCACCAGATCTTCCCTCAACTGCATCAGGGAGACTGGATGTGCTCCATCGACCTGCAGGATGCGTACTTTCACATCCCAATAGCTCCCAAAGATCGAAAATTCCTGCGCTTCCGAGTAGCGTTACAGCATTACCAGTTTAGAGTTCTACCCTTTGGCCTGAAATCTGCCCCAAGAGTTTTCTCGAAATGTATGGCAGTGGTGGCGGCACATCTCCGAAGACAAAGGATAGACATATATCCATACCTAGACGACTGGCTACTAAAGGCTTCTTCTCCGGAGCAGGCGAGAAGCCATCGGGACATTGTACTAGGAGTTTGCGAAGCTCTAGGTCTTCAGGTCAATTACCAGAAGTCAACCTTGATTCCAACGCAGAATCTTCACTACCTAGGAGCTATCATAAACGCAGAACTCCAAAAAGTGTATCCTTCGGAGGAACGACTATCCTCAATAGACAGGAAGTGCCAGGACCTGTTGAGAGCCAGCGCACCTACGGCACGTCAGGTGACATCACTGCTGGGCTCCATGGCATCGTGCATTTTTATTGTCCCAAATGCCAGACTCCACATGAGACCCCTCCAAGAGGCATTGGAGACCAACTGGAGCCAAAGAACAGGTCGCTGGGAGGACACGGTGCGGCTACCGGCGGTAGCACTTCAGTCATAGAAATGGTGGATGCACAGACCTCACCTGTCAGGGGGTGCTCCGTTTCACCAGGTGCTTCCAGCCGACACCCTAGTAACGGATGCATCTCTTCAGGGATGGGGGGCTCATCTGGGTCCTTTTCAAGCGCAGGGTCTGTGGTCAGACAAGGAAAAGCAGTACCACATCAATCTGCTAGAACTCAGAGCGGTCCATCTGGCTCCCAAGTCTTTCATACCGCTAATTCAGGGGAAAACTCTCTTGATACAGACGGACAATACAACCACGATGTATTACTTGAACAAACAAGGGGGAACGAGGTCCCTACCCTTATCGCGAGAGTCCCAAGCGATATGGCATTGGCTCCTGGCCAGAGGAATGTCAATTACAGCAGTTCACCTGCCAGGTCAGCAGAACGTGGAAGCAGACTTTCTAAGCAGACACCTGGAGGACGTTCACGATTGGGTCCTACACGGCGAAGTCGCAGAATACATCTTCGCGCAGTGGGGTCGGCCTCAACTGGATCTCTTCGCAGACGAAGTAAACAAGAAATGCCCAGACTTCGCATCCAGGTTCTACCGTCCGGGATCTCGAGGGAATGCCCTGTTGATCGACTGGTCAGGGATATTTCTCTACGCTTTTCCGCCGATTCCCCTCATTCCGGCAGTGATCAGCAAACTTTACAGATCCAGGACCAGAATGATTCTTATAGCGCCACAATGGCCCGACAATTCTGGTACACGGATCTCCTCAACCTGTCGGAAAAACCTCACAGGAGGCTGCCGTGCAGACCGGATCTTCTGAGCAGAATGGAGGGCAGGATTCTACATCCCAACCTACCCTCTCTGAGCTTAACAGCATGGCTCCTGAATTCCTGCAGTATGGGCACCTAGGGCTCTCGCAGGAGTGCATGAACATCTTGAAAGAGTCCAAACGGCCTTCCATGCGGCGTTCTTACGCTTTTAAGTGGAAGAGATTCTATATATGGTGTTGTCAGCAAGGTCATAATCCCATACGGGCGCAGGAGGATGTCATACTGTCCTATTTGCTTCATCTAGCGAAGTCCGGTCTGCAGGTATCATCCATTAAGGTACATTTGTCTGCTATTACAGCCTATCGCAAGTTACCTTCTCAGGAATCCTTCTTTACAAAACCTGTAGTCAAGGATTTCTTAGAAGGTTTGAAGAAAGTTTTTCCGCCAATTCGGAGGCCTTCTCCTCCATGGGAACTAAACATAGTCCTGGCAAAACTTATGGGTCCTCCTTTCGAGCCTATACATAAGGCCTCTTTACAACACCTTACGTGGAAGACGGCTTTTCTAGTGGCCATTACTTCAGCGAGGAGGGTCAGTGAAATCCAGGCCTTGTCTTCAAAAGAAGCGTACACGGTTTTTCATGACAATAGAGTGGTTCTACGAACTCACCCATCTTTCCTTCCGAAGGTGGTGTCAGAATTCCATATTAATCAGACCATATCTTTACCGACGTTCTTTCCCAATCCGGAGACTCCGGCAGAGAAAGCATTGCACTCATTAGACTTGAAAAGAGTGCTGAAATTTTATCTGGACAAGACAAAATCGATTAGACACTCTAACCGCTTGTTTGTAAACTATGGTCATTTAAGGACAGGAGAGGCAGCATCTAAGCGAACAATATCAAGATGGATAGTCTCTTGTATTGTTAATACTTACCAGCTAGCTAATAAACAATTACTAGCGCGACCTAGAGCGCATTCCACAAGGGGTAAAGCGGCTACTGCTGCTCTCCTTAACAATGTTCCGATATCTGAGATTTGTAAGGCTGCTACATGGAAGTCTGTCCATACGTTTACAAGACATTATTGTTTAGACTCAGATGCAAGAGCGGATGCCCAAGTGGGGCAGGCCTCTCTAAGAAATCTATTTGCGTAAGACATATCTATTCCTGCACTTCTATCGGACAGTCCGCTGGGTTTAGGGATGGGCTTGCTAATCTATTCAATGTTTATGACTATTGATGAGGATCCCCTGGAAGAGAAGGATAAGTTACTTACCTGTAAATCCTAGTTCTCTTCCAGGGGTATCCTCATCAAAGTCATAAACAACCCACCCTCCTCCCCGGACGCACGTCTCCTAGAAGTACAGGACAGACTGTGTTTTGAATCAGTTATACAAATTGTCACCGTAAAAAGAACTGACCTCACTGTGAACCAACTGTCACCTTTCCTTCACCCCTGAGGCATGGTGGGATACTGGAGGTGCTCAGGGTCTTAAAGGCACGGTGCCAAAGTTTTTATGGTTCTCCTGTGTTAACCTGCATGCAGCCTATTGGCTAAGAATGCTTCATTGTTTTTCAATGCAGTTTTTTCTATTTTTTCTCTAGAGTTTACTACTGCTTACTTCCCTAAGCCTAGTTTTAGGAGCTCGGGTACATATTTATGCTCTATTGTAGTATTTAATATTAAAAAAAAAAAAATAAAAAAAAAAAAAAACTTCATAGAAATAAAGCATTTTAGCCTGTTTTTAACATGATAGCCTGCATGACTGTTTGTTACACATGTATAATATGTGTATATTTTATATATGCTCCGGGGTCCCCGCACAAGGGCGGGAATATTCAATGTATATGACTTTGATGAGGATACCCCTGGAAGAGAACTAGGATTTACAGGTAAGTAACTTATCCTTCCATGCACTCTGGGGGCTCCTTAGAGGACCCCCAGTATAGCCATTCCAGCCTTCTGAGGTTTTCCAGGCAGCCCCAGCTGCTGCCACCTCTCAGACAGGTTTCTGCCCTCCTGCTGCTTGAGAAGTTCAAGCCCAGTAAGGCAGAAAAAAGGATTTCCTGTGGGAGTGGGGTGTTACACCCTCTCCCTTTGGAAATAGGTCTTACAGGCTTGGAAGGGGTAGCCTCCACAAGCCTCTGGAAATGCTTTGAAGGGCACAGATGGTGCCCTCCTTGCATAATTCAGTCTGCACCGGTTCAGGGACTCCCAGTCCCTGCTCAGGGATGAAACTGGACAAAGGAAAGGAAAGTGACCACTCCCCTGTCCATCACCACCCCAGGGGTGGTGCTCAGATCTCCTCCAGAGGGTGCCTTGGTTTTGCCATCTTGGATTCCAAGTTGGCAGGTAACTCTGAGAGCATGTGGTTGGCCAGTACCAGCATGTGACGTCAGAGCCCTCCCCTGATAGATGCTTACCTGTTTAGCTGACCAATCTCCTTGTCAGGGATATATAGGGTCTCTCTATTTGGGTGGTTCTTCAAATTCAGAATCCAAGACTCCAGCAGGACTCCTCTGCATCCTTTAATTCACCTTCCTACCGAAGAAACTGCATCTGGACCCTCCAGGAACTCTACAACTGGAACAAAGAAGCAAAGACAAATTCTGCAACATTGTATCTTCAGCTCCAGCCACCAAATGCAACTGTTTCCGGATTGTGCATCCTCAGAGGACAGACTGTCTTCCGCCTGCAACAGAAGAACAAAGGAATATCCCTTGGAGTGAAGGAGTCACTAGCCTACTTCAGCAGGCACCTCTCTGCAATGAAGACTGGTTGTATGGGACCCCTCTCCTGATGAGCTGCGTGGTTCCTGCAATACGGGTGGTGTATTGAAGTGGTCTTGATGGTCCTGACGTCCAACTTCGATGGAGGTAAGAGCTTGCCTCCCCACGCAAGACAGTACCCCCGTGCACCCTGTGTTTTGCAGTTTGTAGGAGGCTGGACTGGCTTGTAGTGAGTACCAAGGGGTACTTGCACCTTGCACCAGGCCCAGTTATCCCTTATTAGTGTATAGGGTGTCTAGCAGCTTAGGCTGATAGATAATGGTAGCTTAGCAGAGCAGCTTAGGCTGAACTAGGAGACGTGTGAAGCTACTACAGTACCACTTAGTGTCATATGCACAATATCATAAGAAAACACAATACACAGTTATACTAAAAATAAAGGTACTTTATTTTTATGACAATATGCCAAAGTATCTTAGAGTGTACCCTCAGTGAGAGAATAGGAAATATACACAAGATATATATACACAATAGCAAAAATATGCAGTATAGTCTTAGAAAACAGTGCAAACAATGTATAGTTACAATAGGATGCAATGGGGAAACATAGGGATAGGGGCAACACAAACCATATACTCCAAAAGTGGAATGCGAACCACGAATGGACCCCAAACCTATGTGACCTTGTAGAGGGTCGCTGGGACTATTAAAAAATTGTGAGAGTTAGCAAAATAACCCTCCCCAAGACCCTGAAAAGTGAGTGCAAAGTGCACCAAAGTTCCCCTAAGGACAAAATAGTCGTGTTAGAGGGAAAATGCAAGGAAAACACAAATCAGCAATGCAACAACGATGGATTCCTGTCTGAGGGTACCTGTGGAACAAGGGGACCAAGTCCAAAAGTCACAAGCAGCTCGGAGATGGGCAGATGCCCAAGAAATGCCAGCGGTTGGTGCAAAGAAGCTCTTACTAGGCTGAAGAACTGTGAATACTGCAAGAACGACAAGGGCTAGAGACTTCCCCTTTGGAGGATGGACCCCCACGCCTTGGAGAGTCGTGCAGAAGTGTTTTCCCGCCGGATGGACGCCAACAAGCCTTGCTACACGCAAATCGTGCGTTTGGCGTTTTTGGACGCTGCTGGGGCCCAGGAGGGACGAGGAGGTCGCAAATTGGACCTGCAGAGAGAAGGGACGTCGAGCCAGACAAAGAGCCCTCACTGAAGCAGGTAGCACCCGGAGAAGTGCCAGAAACAGGCACTACGAGGATGCGTGAAACGGTGCTCGCCGAAGTTGCACAAAGGAGTCCCACGTCGCCGGAGACCAACTTAGAAAGTCGTGCAATGCAGGTTAGAGTGCCGTGGACCCAGGCTTGGTTGTGCACAAAGGATTTCCGCCGGAAGTGCACAGGGGCCGGAGTAGCTTGCAAAGTCGCGGTTCCCAGCAATGCAGCCCAGCGAGGTGAGGCAAGGACTTACCTCCACCAAACTTGGGCTGAAGAGTCACTGGACTGTGGGGGTCACTTGGACGGTGTCGCTGGATTCGAGGGACCTCGCTCGTCGTGCTGAGAGGAGACCCAAGGGACCGGTAATGCAGCTTTTTGGTGCCTGCGGTTGCAGGGGGAAGATTCCGTCGACCCACGGGAGATTTCTTCGGAGCTTCTGGTGCAGAGAGGAGGCAGACTACCCCCACAGCATGCACAAGCAGGAAAACAGTCGAGAAGGCGGCAGGATCAGCGTTACAGAGTTGCAGTAGTCGTCTTTGCTACTATGTTGCAGGTTTGCAGGCTTCCAGCGCGGTCAGCGGTCGATTCCTTATCAGAAGGTGAAGAGGGAGATGCAGAGGAACTCGGCTGAGCTCATGCATTCGTTATCTGAAGTTTCCCCAGAGACAGAGACCCTAAATAGCCAGAAAAGAGGGTTTGGCTACCTAGGAGAGAGGAAAGGCTACTAACACCTGAAGGAGCCTATCACAAGGAGTCTCTGACGTCACCTGGTGGCACTGGCCACTCAGAGCAGTCCAGTGTGCCAGCAGCACCTCTGTTTCCAAGATGGCAGAGGTCTGGAGCACACTGGAGGAGCTCTGGACACCTCCCAGGGGAGGTGCAGGTCAGGGGAGTGGTCACTCCCCTTTCCTTTGTCCAGTTTCGCGCCAGAGCAGGGGCTAAGGGGTCCCTGAACCGGTGTAGACTGGCTTATGCAGAATTGGGCACCTCTGTGCCCAACAAAGCATTTCCAGAGGCTGGGGGAGGCTACTCCTCCCCTGCCTTCACACCATTTTCCAAAGGGAGAGGGTGTCACACCCTCTCTCAGAGGAAGTTCTTTGTTCTGCCATCCTGGGCCAGGCCTGGCTGGACCCCAGGAGGGCAGCTGCCTGTCTGAGGGGTTGGCAGCAGCAGCAGCTGCAGTGAAACCCCAGGAAGGGCAGTTTGGCAGTACCAGGGTCTGTGCTACAGACCACTGGGATCATGGGATTGTGCCAACTATGCCAGGATGGTATAGAGGGGGCAATTCCATGATCATAGACATGTTACATGGCCATATTCGGAGTTACCATGGTGAAGCTACATATAGGTAGTGACCTATATGTAGTGCACGCGTGTAATGGTGTCCCCGCACTCACAAAGTTCAGGGAATTGGCTCTGAACAATGTGGGGGCACCTTGGCTAGTGCCAGGGTGCCCTCACACTAAGTAACTTTGCACCTAACCTTTACCAGGTAAAGGTTAGACATATAGGTGACTTATAAGTTACTTAAGTGCAGTGTAAAATGGCTGTGAAATAACGTGGACGTTATTTCACTCAGGCTGCAGTGGCAGGCCTGTGTAAGAATTGTCAGAGCTCCCTATGGGTGGCAAAAGAAATGCTGCAGCCCATAGGGATCTCCTGGAACCCCAATACCCTGGGTACCTCAGTACCATATACTAGGGAATTATAAGGGTGTTCCAGTAAGCCAATGTAAATTGGTAAAATTGGTCACTAGCCTGTTAGTGACAATTTGAAAGTAATGAGAGAGCATAACCACTGAGGTTCTGGTTAGCAGAGCCTCAGTGAGACAGTTAGGCACCACACAGGGAACATATACATGCACACCTATGAGCACTGGGGCCCTGTGTGACAGGGTCCCAGTGACACATACATATAGGCCACAAACCTATGAGCACTGGGGTCCTGACCAGCAGGATCCCAGTGACACATAACAAACATACTGAAAACATAGTGTTTTCACTATGAGCACTGAGGCCTGGCTATCAGGATCTCAGTGAGACAGTGAAAACAGTGACAAACACCCTGACATACACTCACAAACAGGCCAAAAGTGGGGGTAACAAGGCTAGAAAGAGGCTACCTTCTCACACAGTTGCCATGGCTTGTTGGCATTGTAGGAGGCTGGCCTGGTTTGTAGTGGGCACCTAAGGTACTTACACCTTATATCATGTCCAATTATCCTTATTAGTGAAATGTTGTAGGAAAGTATCATCTTTCTTGGCATGTTACCCCCATTTTTACCTGTATGTCAGTATGTTTTTACCTGTCTCACTAGGATCCTGGTCAGCACACCAGTGCTCATAGTTTATGGACCAATGTGTGTGTCTGTATAGTGCGTAACTGTGTCACTGAGGCTCTTCTAATCAGAACCTCAGTGCTTATGCTCTCTCTGCTTTTAAATTAGTCACTATAGGCTTGTGACATCATTTACCAATTTCAATTGGCACACTGGTGTAGGAAAGTACCATCTTGCCTGGCATGTTACCCCCATTTTTCACTGTATATATGTTGTTTTAGTTGTATGTGTCACTGGGACCCTGTTCACCAGGGCCCCAGTGCTCATAAGTGTGCCTGAATGTGTTACCTGTGTAGTGACTAACTGTCTCACTGAGGCTCTTCTAATCAGAACCTCAGTGGTTATGCTCCTCATTTCTTTCCAAATTGTCACTAACAGGCTAGTGACTAACTTTACCAATTTACATTGGCTTACTGGAACACCCTTATAATTCCCTAGTATATGGTACTGAGGTACCCAGGGTATTGGGGTTCCAGGAGATCCCTATGGGCTGCAGCATTTCTTTTGCCACCCATAGGGAGCTCTGACAATTCTTACACAGGCCTGCCACTGCAGCCTGAGTGAAATAACGTTCACGTTATTTCACAGCCATTTTACACTGCACTTAAGTAACTTATAAGTCACCTATATGTCTAACCTTTACCTGGTAAAGGTTAGGTGCAAAGTTCCTTAGTGTGAGGGCACCCTGGCACTAGCCAAGGTGCCCCCACATTGTTCAGGGCCAATTCCCCGGACTTTGTGAGTGCGGGGACACCATTACACGCGTGCACTACATATAGGTCACTACCTATATGTAGCTTCACAATGGTAACTCCGAATATGGCCATGTAACATGTCTATGATCATGGAATTGTCCCCTCTATGCCATCCTGGCATAGTTGGCACAATCCCATGATCCCAGTGGTCTGTAGCACAGACCCTGGTACTGCCAAACTGCCCTTCCTGGGGTTTCACTGCAGCTGTTGCTGCTGCCAACCCCTCAGACAGGCATCTGCCCTCCTGGGGTCCAGCCAGGCTTGGCCCAGGATGGCAGAACAAAGGACTTCCTCTGAGAGAGGGTGTTCCACCGTCTCCCTTTGGAAAATGGTGTGAAGGCAGGGGAGGAGTAGCCTCCCCCAGCCTCTGGAAATGCTTTCTTGGGCACAGATGTGCCCAATTCTGCATAAGCCAGTCTACACCGGTTCAGGGGACCCCTTAGCCCTGTTCTGGCGTGAAACTGGACAAAGGAAAGGGGAGTGACCACTCCCCTGACCTGCACCTCCCCTGGGAGGTGTCCAGAGCTCCTCCAGTGTGCTCCAGACATCTGCCATCTTGGAAACAGAGGTGCTGCTGGCACACTGGACTGCTCTGAGTGGCCAGTGCCACCAGGTGACGTCAGAGACTCCTTCTGATAGGCTCCTTCAGGTGTTAGTAGCCTATCCTCTCTCCTAAGTAGCCAAACCCTCTTTTCTGGCTATTTAGGGTCTCTGTCTCTGGGGAAACTTTAGATAACGAATGCAAGAGCTCATCCGAGTTCCTCTGCATCTCTCTCTTCACCTTCTGCCAAGGAATCGACTGCTGACCGCGCTGGAAGCCTGCAAACCTGCAACGTAGTAGCAAAGACGACTACTGCAACTCTGTAACGCTGATCCTGCCGCCTTCTCGACTGTTTTACTGGTGGTGCATGCTGTGGGGGTAGTCTGCCTCCTCTCTGCACTAGAAGCTCCGAAGAAATCTCCCGTGGGTCGACGGAATCTTCCCCCTGCAACCGCAGGCACCAAAAAGCTGCATTACCGGTCCCTTGGGTCTCCTCTCAGCACAACGAGCGAGGTCCCTCGAATCCAGAAACTCTGTCCAAGTGACTCCCACAGTCCAGTGACTCTTCAGTCCAAGTTTGGTGGAGGTAAGTCCTTGCCTCACCTCGCTAGACTGCATTGCTGGGAACTGCGACTTTTGCAGCTACTCCGGCCCCTATGCACTTCCGGCGGAAATCCTTTGTGCACAACCAAGCCTGGGTCCACGGCACTCTAACCTGCATTGCACGACTTTCTAAGTTGGTCTCCGGCGATGTGGGACTCCTTTGTGCGACTTCGGGTGAGCACCGTTTCACACATCCTTGTAGTGCCTGTTTCTGGCACTTCTACGGGTGCTACCTGCTGCTAAGAGGGCTCCTTGTCTTGCTCGACGTCCTCTCTACCTCCTGGGCCAATTTGCGACCTCCTGGTCCCTCCTGGGCCACACCAGCGTCCAAAAACGCTAACCGCATGATTTGCAGCTAGCAAGGCTTGTTGGCGTTCTTTCGGCGGGAAAATACTTTTGCACGACTCTCCACGGCGAGAGGGATCGGTCCACCAAAGGGGAAGTCTCTAGCCCTTTTCGTTCCTGCAGAAACCTCAGCTTCTTCTGTCCAATAGAAGCTTCTTTGCACCCACTGCTGGCATTTCCTGGGCATCTGCCCATCTCCGACTTGCTTGTGACTTTTGGACTTGGTCCCCTTGTTCCACAGGTACCCAAGATTGGAAATCCATCGTTGTTGCATTGTTGGTTTGTGTCTTTCCTGCATTATTCCTCTATCACGACTTCTTTGTCCTTAGGGGAACTTCAGTGCACTTTGCACTCACTTTTCAGGGTCTTGGGGAGGGTTATTTTTCTAACTCTCACTATTTTCTAATAGTCCCAGCGACCCTCTACAAGGTCACATAGGTTTGGGGTCCATTCGTGGTTCGCATTCCACTTTTGGAGTATATGGTTTGTGTTGCCCCTATCCCTATGTTTCCCCATTGCATCCTATTGTAACTATACATTGTTTGCACTGTTTTCTAAGACTATACTGCATATTTTTGGTATTGTGTACATATATCTTGTGTATATTTCCTATCCTCTCACTGAGGGTACACTCTGAAATACTTTGGCATATTGTCATAAAAATAAAGTACCTTTATTTTTAGTATAACTGTGTATTGTGTTTTCTTATGATATTGTGCATATGACACTAAGTGGTACTGTAGTAGCTTCACACGTCTCCTAGTTCAGCCTAAGCTGCTCTGCTAAGCTACCATTATCTATCAGCCTAAGCTGCTAGACACCCTATACACTAATAAGGGATAACTGGGCCTGGTGCAAGGTGCAAGTACCCCTTGGTACTCACTACAAGCCAGTCCAGCCTCCTACATTGGTTGTGCAGCGGTGGGATAAGTGCTTTGAGACTACTTACCACTCTTGTCATTGTACTTTTCATAAAAGAAAAATATACAAAACAAGGTCAGTGTGTGTACACAGTGCTAAAAAGTTTTGCATTTCCTCTTTTCACTCTTTTCTAAAGTGCTGAAAAGTACTTCTAAACTTTCAAAAAGTTCTAAAAAAAATTAAAAAGTTTTTTTCTCTGTCTTTCAAAAAGCTCTGACAAACTTTTTTCTCTTTTTCTATCACTTTTAACTCTCTCTAAAAATGTCTGGCACAGGCCAAAATGTTGATCTGTCCAAACTTGCATACGACCACCTTAGCTGGAAAGGAGCAAGGAGTCTCTGTGTAGAGAGAGGTTTGAGTGTAGGGAAGAATCCTTCCTTGGAACTGTTACTTAACATGCTTAGAGAACAGGATAAGGCTAGAAGTGCCCCATCTGTAGAAAAAGCAGCTAATGGTTCCCAATCTGATCCAGGGACTCCCCCAGGAAAAGATTCAGGAAAGAAACTCCCTAGCCTGCTGTGAGAAGGTAGCCTCTTTCTAGCCTTGTTACCCCCACTTTTGGCCTGTTTGTGAGTGTATGTCAGGGTGTTTGTCACTGTTTTCACTGTCTCACTGGGATCCTGATAGCCAGGCCTCAGTGCTCATAGTGAAAACACTATGTTTTCAGTATGGTTGTTATGTGTCACTGGGATCCTGCTAGTCAGGACCCCAGTGCTCATAGGTTTGTGGCCTATATGTATGTGTCACTGGGACCCTGTCACACAGGGCCCCAGTGCTCACAGGTGTGCATGTATATGTTCCCTGTGTGGTGCCTAACTGTCTCACTGAGGCTCTGCTAACCAGAACCTCAGTGGTTATGCTCTCTCATTTCTTTCCAAATTGTCAATGATAGGCTAGTGACCATTTTTACCAATTTACATGGGCTTACTGGAACACCCTTATAATTCCCTAGTATATGGTACTGAGGTACCCAGGGTATTGGGGTTCCAGGAGATCCCTATGGGCTGCAGCATTTCTTTTGCCACCCATAGGGAGCTCTGACAATTCTTACACAGGCCTGCCACTGCAGCCTGAGTGAAATAACGTCCACGTTATTTCACAGCCATTTTCCAATGCACTTAAGTAACTTATAAGTCACCTATATGTCTAACCTTTACCTGGTAAAGGTTAGGTGCAAAGTTACTTAGTGTGAGGGCACCCTGGCACTAGCCAAGGTGCCCCCACATTGTTCAGAGCCAATTCACTGAACTTTGTGAGTGCGGGGCACCATTACACGCGTGCACTACATATAGGTCACTACCTATATGTAGCTTCACCATGGTAACTCCGAATATGGCCATGTAACATATCTATGATCATGGAATTGCCCCCTCTATGCCATCCTGGCATTGTTGGTACAATTCCATGATCCCAGTGGTCTGTAGCACAGACCCTGGTACTGCCAGACTGCCCTTCCTGGGGTTTCACTGCAGCTGCTGCTGCTGCCAACCCCTCAGACAGGCAGTTGCCCTCCTGGGGTCCAGCCAGGCCTGGCCCAGGATGGCAGAACAAAGAACTTCCTCTGAGAGAGGGTGTGACACCCTCTCCCTTTGGAAAATGGTGTGAAGGCAGGGGAGGAGTAGCCTCCCCCAGCCTCTGGAAATGCTTTGTTGGGCACAGATGTGCCCAATTCTGCATAAGCCAGTCTACACCGGTTCAGGGACCCCTTAGCCCCTGCTCTGGCGTGAAACTGGACAAAGGAAAGGGGAGTGACCACTCCCCTGACCTGCACCTCCCCTGGGAGGTGTCCAGATCTCCTCCAGTGTGCTCCAGACCTCTGCCATCTTGGAAACAGAGGTGCTGCTGGCACACTGGACTGCTCTGAGTGGCCAGTGCCACCAGGTGACGTCAGAGACTCCTGCTGATAGGCTCCTTCAGGTGTTAGTAGCCTTTCCTCTCTCCTAGGTAGCCAAACCCTCTTTTCTGGCTATTTAGGGTCTCTGTCTCTGGGGAAACTTCAGATAACGAATGCATGAGCTCAACCGAGTTCCTCTGCATCTCCCTCTTCACCTTCTGATAAGGAATCGACCGCTGACCGCGCTGGAAGCCTGCAAACCTGCAACATAGTAGCAAAGACGACTACTGCAACTCTGTAACGCTGATCCTGCCGCCTTCTCGACTGTTTTCCTGCTTGTGCATGCTGTGGGGGTAGTCTGCCTCCTCTCTGCACCAGAAGCTCCGAAGAAATCTCCCGTGGGTCGACGGAATCTTCCCCCTGCAACCGCAGGCACCAAAAAGCTGCATTTCCGGTCCCTTGGGTCTCCTCTCAGCACGACGAGCGAGGTCCCTCGAATCCAGCGACACCGTCCAAGTGACCCCCACAGTCCAGTGACTCTTCAGCCCAAGTTTGGTGGAGGTAAGTCCTTGCCTCACCTCGCTGGGCTGCATTGCTGGGAACCGCGACTTTGCAAGTTACTCCGGCCCCTGTGCACTTCCGGTGGAAATCCTTCGTGCACAGCCAAGCCTGGGTCCACGGCACTCTAACCTGCATTGCACGACTTTCTAAGTTGGTCTCCGGCGACGTGGGACTCCTTTGTGCAACTTCGGCGAGCACCGTTTCACGCATCCTTGTAGTGCCTGTTTCTGGCACTTCTCCGGGTGCTACCTGCTTCAGTGAGGGCTGTTTGTCTTGCTCGACGTCCCCTCTCTCTGCAGGTCCAATTTGCGACCTCCTGGTCCCTCCTGGGCCCCAGCAGCGTCCAAAAACGCCAAACGCACGATTTGCGTGTAGCAAGGCTTGTTGGCGTCCATCCGGCGGGAAAACACTTCTGCACGACTTTCCAGGGCGTGGGGAATCCATTCTCCAAAGGGGAAGTCTCTAGCCCTTGTTGTTCCTGCAGTATTCACAGTTCTTCAGCCTAGAAAGAGCTTCTTTGCACCAACCGCTGGCATTTCTTGGGCATCTGCCCATCTCCGAGTTGCTTGTGACTTTTGGACTTGGTCCCCTTGTTCCACAGGTACCCTCAGTCAGGAATCCATCGTGGTTGCATTGCTGATTTGTGTTTTCCTTTCATTTTCCCTCTAACACGACTATTTTGTCCTTAGGGGAACTTTAGTGCACTTTGCACTCACTTTTCAGGGTCTTGGGGAGGGTTATTTTTCTAACTCTCACTATTTTCTAATAGTCCCAGCGACCCTCTACAAGGTCACATAGGTTTGGGGTCCATTCGTGGTTCGCATTCCACTTTTGGAGTATATGGTTTGTGTTGCCCCTATCCCTATGTTTCCCCATTGCATCCTATTGTAACTATACATTGTTTGCACTGTTTTCTAAGACTATACTGCATATTTTTGCTATTGTGTATATATATCTTGTGTATATTTCCTATCCTCTCACTGAGGGTACACTCTAAGATACTTTGGCATATTGTCATAAAAATAAAGTACCTTTATTTTTAGTATAACTGTGTATTGTGTTTTCTTATGATATTGTGCATATGACACTAAGTGGTACTGTAGTAGCTTCACACGTCTCCTAGTTCAGCCTAAGCTGCTCTGCTAAGCTACCATTATCTATCAGCCTAAGCTGCTAGACACCCTATACACTAATAAGGGATAACTGGGCCTGGTGCAAGGTGCAAGTACCCCTTGGTACTCACTACAAGCCAGTCCAGCCTCCTACATTGGTTGTGCAGTGGTGGGATAAGTGCTTGAGACTACTTACCACTCTTGTCATTGTACTTTTCATAAGAGAAAAATATACAAAACAAGGTCAGTGTATATACACATAGCCAAAAAGTTTTGCATTTCCTCTTTTCACTCTTTTCTAAGTGCTGAAAAGTACTTCTAAACTTTCAAAAAGTTCTTAAAAGTTTAAAAAGTTTTTTTTCTGTCTTTCCAAAAAGTTCTGAAAACTTTTTTCTCTTTTCATATCACTTTAACTCTCTCTAAAAATGTCTGGCACAGGCCAAAAAGTTGAACTGTCCAAACTTGCATATGATCACCTTAGCTGGAAAGGAGCAAGGAGTCTCTGCATAGAGAGAGGTTTGAGTGTAGGGAAGAATCCTTCCTTAGAACTGTTAATTAACATGCTTAGGGTACAGGATAAGGCCATAAGTGCCCAATCTGTAGAAAAAGTAGCTAATGGTTCTCAATCTGATCCAGGGACTCCTCCAGGAAAAGGTTCAGGAAAGAAACTTCTCAGCCTGCCCATTACTAGACAGTCTAGCATAGTTGGTACAGAGGTTGAATCACACCATACTAATGGTGTGCTCTCACATTATACTGGTAGCCAAGCTGTTAGGGTGCCCTCTGTAAGGGACAGGTCTCCATCTCTTCATTCCCATCATACCTCTGTATCTAGAAATGTCCCTCCCACCCACCCTGATGACAGATTGTTAGAAAGGGAGCTCAATAGATTGAGAGTGGAGCAAACCAGACTGAAGCTCAAGAAGCAACAGCTGGATTTGGATAGACAGTCTTTAGAAATAGAGAGGGAAAGACAGAAGATGGGTTTAGATACCCATGGTGGCAGCAGCAGTATTCCCCATAGTCATCCTGCAAAAGAGCATGATTCCAGGAATCTGCACAAGATAGTTCCCCCTTATAAAGAGGGGGATGACATTAACAAGTGGTTTGCTGCACTTGAGAGGGCCTGTGCTGTACAGGATGTCCCTCAAAAGCAGTGGGCTGCTATCCTATGGCTATCATTTAGTGGAAAGGGTAGGGATAGACTCCTTACTGTAGAAGAAAGTGATGCCAATAATTTTACAGTTCTTAAGAATGCACTCCTGGATGGTTATGGCTTAACCACTGAACAGTACAGGATAAAGTTCAGAGAGACCAAAAAGGAGTCTTCACAAGACTGGGTTGATTTCATTGACCAGGCAGTGAAGGCCTTGGAGGGGTGGTTACATGGCAGTAAAGTTACTGATTATGAAAGCCTGTATAACACAATCCTGAGAGAGCATATACTTAATAATTGTGTGTCTGATTTGTTGCACCAGTACCTGGTAGACTCTGATCTGACCTCTCCCCAAGAATTGGGAAAGAAGGCAGACAAATGGGTCAGAACAAGGGTGAACAGAAAAGTTCATACAGGGGGTGACAAAGATGGCAATAAGAAGAAAGATGGTGAAAAATCTCAAGATAAGCATGGGGATAAGGGTAAAACCAAAGATCCCACTTCAAATCTTAAACACTCTTCAGAGGGTGGGGATAAAACAAATTCTTCCTCTTCTTCCCAACCTGCACACATTAAAAAGCCTTGGTGCTTTGTGTGTAAAAACAGAGGCCATAGGCCAGGGGATAAGTCCTGTCCAGGTAAACCCCCTGAGCCTACCACCACTAATACATCAAGCTCTAGTGCCCCTAGCAGTAGTGGTACTAGTGGTGGGACTGCTGGCAACAGTCAAGCAAAGGGTGTAGTTGGGTTCACTTATGGGTCCATAGTGGAAACTGATGTAATCAGTCCCAAGACAGTTTCTGTCACACCTAGTGGCACTGGCCTTGCCACACTGGCTGCTTGTCCCCTTGCAATGGATAAGTACAGGCAGACAGTTTCAATAAATGGTGTTGAGACCTTGGCCTACAGGGACACAGGTGCCAGTTTCACTTTGGTGACTGAAAACCTAGTGCCTCCTGAACAACACATCATTGGACAACAGTATAAGATTATTGATGTCCATAACTCCACTAAGTTTCTTCCCTTAGCTATAATTCAGTTTAGTTGGGGTGGAGTTACTGGCCCTAAGCAGGTGGTGGTATCACCTAGCTTACCTGTAGACTGTCTCTTAGGTAATGACCTAGAGGCCTCAGGTTGGGCTGATGTAGAGTTTTATGCCCATGCAGCCATGCTGGGCATCCCTGAGGAATTGTTCCCTCTCATTTCAAGTGAAATGAAAAAGAAAAGGAGAGAAGGCCTGAAAACTCAGGATCCCTCTCCATCAACAGGTAAAAAGGGTATCACAGTATCCCCTAACCACCCTACCATTCAGGATACTATTCCTGTGGTGGGAGAAACCTCTCCTGGGGTGGCACCTGTTCCAAGGGAATCATCAGCTGGCAAAGCTGGACTCCCTGAGGTAGAAGTACCTCTCTGTGGGATAACTAACATTGGTGAGAAAAAGAGCACCATTTTAGTTAACATGGAGCATCCCTCCAACCCTCCCAGAGAAACTTTAGTGCAGAAACTCTGCACTGCCTCACAACACTTAGGACAGCATCCCTGCCCTAGTGTGGAGCTGATAGGACAGCATCCCTGCCCTGCTCCAACTCAAGAGAAACAGCATCCCTGTTCTCTCTTCCAGCCAGATGGACAAAGTTTTTGCCCAGCTATGGCTTTTCTGAGACAGCATCCCTGTCTGGCATTTCCATCACTACAAATAGGTTCAGTGGACAATTCCCACTGCTCTAAACTAAAACTTACTGATAGAAACTCTGAAAATACATCTTCACATTGTTGCTTAGCTAAAAAACTTCAAACAGGGTGGTTTACATCCCCACAGGGAAGTAACCATATAGTGGATGATAAAGGGAGTAACCAGTCTATTGCAGATCTACTCTCTACTTATCACCACTTAGACAATAAAGTCTCAACTGGCCAAGGTTAGCCTTATTGTCCTTCGTTTGGGGGGGGGGTTGTGTGAGAAGGTAGCCTCTTTCTAGCCTTGTTACCCCCACTTTTGGCCTGTTTGTGAGTGTATGTCAGGGTGTTTGTCACTGTTTTCACTGTCTCACTGGGATCCTGATAGCCAGGCCTCAGTGCTCATAGTGAAAACACTATGTTTTCAGTATGGTTGTTATGTGTCACTGGGATCCTGCTAGTCAGGACCCCAGTGCTCATAGGTTTGTGGCCTATATGTATGTGTCACTGGGACCCTGTCACACAGGGCCCCAGTGCTCATAGGTGTGCATGTATATGTTCCCTGTGTGGTGCCTAACTGTCTCACTGAGGCTCTGCTAACCAGAACCTCAGTGGTTATGCTCTCTCATTTCTTTCCAAATTGTCACTGACAGGCTAGTGACCATTTTTACCAATTTACATGGGCTTACTGGAACACCCTTATAATTCCCTAGTATATGGTACTGAGGTACCCAGGGTATTGGGGTTCCAGGAGATCCCTATGGGCTGCAGCATTTCTTTTGCCACCCATAGGGAGCTCTGACAATTCTTACACAGGCCTGCCACTGCAGCCTGAGTGAAATAACGTCCACGTTATTTCACAGCCATTTTCCACTGCACTTAAGTAACTTATAAGTCACCTATATGTCTAACCTTTACCTGGTAAAGGTTAGGTGCAAAGTTACTTAGTGTGAGGGCACCCTGGCACTAGCCAAGGTGCCCCCACATTGTTCAGAGCCAATTCACTGAACTTTGTGAGTGCGGGGACACCATTACACACGTGCACTACATATAGGTCACTACCTATATGTAGCTTCACCATGGTAACTCCGAATATGGCCATGTAACATGTCTATGATCATGGAATTGCCCCCTCTATGCCATCCTGGCATTGTTGGTACAATTCCATGATCCCAGTGGTCTGTAGCACAGACCCTGGTACTGCCAGACTGCCCTTCCTGGGGTTTCACTGCAGCTGCTGCTGCTGCCAACCCCTCAGACAGGCAGCTGCCCTCCTGGGGTCCAGCCAGGCCTGGCCCAGGATGGCAGAACAAAGAACTTCCTCTGAGAGAGGGTGTGACACCCTCTCCCTTTGGAAAATGGTGTGAAGGCAGGGGAGGAGTAGCCTCCCCCAGCCTCTGGAAATGCTTTGTTGGGCACAGATGTGCCCAATTCTGCATAAGCCAGTCTACACCGGTTCAGGGACCCCTTAGCCCCTGCTCTGGCGTGAAACTGGACAAAGGAAAGGGGAGTGACCACTCCCCTGACCTGCACCTCCCCTGGGAGGTGTCCAGAGCTCCTCCAGTGTGCTCCAGACCTCTGCCATCTTGGAAACAGAGGTGCTGCTGGCACACTGGACTGCTCTGAGTGGCCAGTGCCACCAGGTGACGTCAGAGACTCCTGCTGATAGGCTCCTTCAGGTGTTAGTTGCCTTTCCTCTCTCCTAGGTAGCCAAACCCTCTTTTCTGGCTATTTAGGGTCTCTGTCTCTGGGGAAACTTCAGATAACGAATGCATGAGCTCAACCGAGTTCCTCTGCATCTCCCTCTTCACCTTCTGATAAGGAATCGACCGCTGACCGCGCTGGAAGCCTGCAAACCTGCAACATAGTAGCAAAGACGACTACTGCAACTCTGTAACGCTGATCCTGCCGCCTTCTCGACTGTTTTCCTGCTTGTGCATGCTGTGGGGGTAGTCTGCCTCCTCTCTGCACCAGAAGCTCCGAAGAAATCTCCCGTGGGTCGACGGAATCTTCCCCCTGCAACCGCAGGCACCAAAAAGCTGCATTTCCGGTCCCTTGGGTCTCCTCTCAGCACGACGAGCGAGGTCCCTCGAATCCAGCGACACCGTCCAAGTGACCCCCACAGTCCAGTGACTCTTCAGCCCAAGTTTGGTGGAGGTAAGTCCTTGCCTCACCTCGCTGGGCTGCATTGCTGGGAACCGCGACTTTGCAAGCTACTCCGGCCCCTGTGCACTTCCGGCGGAAATCCTTCGTGCACAGCCAAGCCTGGGTCCACGGCACTCTAACCTGCATTGCACGACTTTCTAAGTTGGTCTCCGGCGACGTGGGACTCCTTTGTGCAACTTCGGCGAGCACCGTTTCACGCATCCTCGTAGTGCCTGTTTCTGGCACTTCTCCGGGTGCTACCTGCTTCAGTGAGGGCTCTTTGTCTTGCTCGACGTCCCCTCTCTCTGCAGGTCCAATTTGCGACCTCCTGGTCCCTCCTGGGCCCCAGCAGCGTCCAAAAACGCCAAACGCACGATTTGCGTGTAGCAAGGCTTGTTGGCGTCCATCCGGCGGGACAACACTTCTGCACAACTCTCCAGGGCGTGGGGAATCCATTCTCCAAAGGGGAAGTCTCTAGCCCTTGTTTTTTCTGCAGTATTCACAGTTCTTCAGCCTAGTAAGAGCTTCTTTGCACCAACCGCTGGCATTTCTTGGGCATCTGCCCATCTCCGAGTTGCTTGTGACTTTTGGACTTGGTCCCCTTGTTCCACAGGTACCCTCAGTCAGGAATCCATCGTGGTTGCATTGCTGATTTGTGTTTTCCTTTCATTTTCCCTCTAACACGACTATTTTGTCCTTAGGGGAACTTTAGTGCACTTTGCACTCACTTTTCAGGGTCTTGGGGAGGGTTATTTTTCTAACTCTCACTATTTTCTAATAGTCCCAGCGACCCTCTACAAGGTCACATAGGTTTGGAGTCCATTCGTGGTTCGCATTCCACTTTTGGAGTATATGGTTTGTGTTGCCCCTATCCCTATGTTTCCCCATTGCATCCTATTGTAACTATACATTGTTTGCACTGTTTTCTAAGACTATACTGCATATTTTTGCTATTGTGTATATATATTTTGTGTATATTTCCTATCCTCTCACTGAGGGTACACTCTAAGATACTTTGGCATATTGTCATAAAAATAAAGTACCTTTATTTTTAGTATAACTGTGTTTTGTGTTTTCTTATGATATTGTGCATATGACACTAAGTGGTACTGTAGTAGCTTCACACGTCTCCTAGTTCAGCCTAAGCTGCTCTGCTAAGCTACCATTATCTATCAGCCTAAGCTGCTAGACACCCTATACACTAATAAGGGATAACTGGGCCTGGTGCAAGGTGCAAGTACCCCTTGGTACTCACTACAAGCCAGTCCAGCCTCCTACACCTGCCCATTACTAGACAGTCTAGCATAGTTGGTAATGATGGAGAGCCACACCATACAAATAGTGTTGTCTCACATCATAGCAAAAGCATTTATTCTCACCACAGTGGTACTGATGTTTCTGTTAGCCAAACTGTTAGGGTGCCCTCTGTAAGGGACAGGTCTCCTTCTGTCCATTCTCACCATACTTCTGTTTCAAGACATGTCCCTCCCACCCACCCTGATGACAGATTGTTAGAAAGGGAGCTCAATAGATTGAGAGTGGAACAAACCAGACTTAAGCTCAAGAAGCAACAGCTGGATTTGGATAGACAGACCTTAGAAGTAGAGAAGGAGAGACAGAAACTGGGTTTAGAAACCCATGGTGGCAGCAGCAGTATTCCCCATAGTCATCCTGCAAAAGAGCATGATTCCAGGAATCTGCACAAGATAGTTCCCCTTATAAGGAGGGGGATGACATTAACAAGTGGTTTGCTGCACTTGAGAGGGCCTGTGTTGTACAGGATGTCCCTCAAAGGCAGTGGGCTGCTATCCTATGGCTATCATTTAGTGGAAAAGGTAGGGATAGGCTCCTTTCTGTCAAAGAAAATGAAGCTAATGATTACAAAGTTCTTAAGAATGCACTCCTGGATGGTTATGGCTTAACCACTGAACAATACAGGATAAAGTTCAGAGAGACCAAAAAGGAGTCTTCACAAGACTGGGTTGATTTCATTGACCATTCAGTGAAGGCCTTGGAGGGGTGGTTACATGGCAGTAAAGTTACTGATTATGACAGCCTGTATAACTTGATCCTGAGAGAGCATATTCTTAATAATTGTGTGTCTGATTTGTTACACCAGTACTTGGTGGACTCTGATCTGACCTCTCCCCAAGAATTGGGAAAGAAGGCAGACAAATGGGTCAGAACAAGGGTGAACAGAAAAGTTCATACAGGGGGTGACAAAGATGGCAAGAAGAAGGATGGTAAGTCTTCTGACAAGGGTGGGGACAAATCTAAAAATGAGTCTTCATCAGGCCCACAAAAACACTCTGGTGGGGGTGGTGGGCCCAAATCCTCTTCTAATCAAAACAAGGAAAAGAAACCATGGTGCTATTTATGTAAAATAAAAGGCCATTGGACAACAGATCCCAGTTGTCCAAAGAAAAGCACCAAGCCTCCTACCACTACAACCCCTACTGCTACACCTAGTGTCCCTACTAATAGCAGTGGTGGTGGGAGCAAACCTACTAATAGCCAATCCAAGGGAGTAGCTGGGCTCACTATTGGTAACTTATTTGGGGTTGGCCTTGTTAGGGAGGCCACAGAGGCTGTGTTAGTCTCTGAGGGGGCTATTGATTTAGCCACCTTAGTTGCTTGTCCCCTTAATATGGATAAGTACAAGCAGCTACCCCTAATAAATGGTGTTGAGGATCAGGCCTACAGGGACACTGGAGCCAGTGTGACTATGGTCAAAGAGAAACTGGTCCACCCTGAACTACACCTACTTGGTCACCAGTACCAAGTAACCGATGCTAACAACAACACACTTAGCCACCCCATGGCTGTTGTTAATCTCAACTGGGGGGGGGTTACTGGTCCAATGAAAGTTGTGGTAGCCACAGATTTACCGGTAGACTGTCTACTAGGAAATGATTTGGAGACATCAGCTTGGTCAGATGTGGAGTTGGAGGCCCATGCAGCAATGCTGGGCATCCCAGGGCATATTTTTGCTTTGACAATGGCTCAGGCCAAAAAGCAAAAAGGACAGGGAAGCTTGGATCCTGGAACAATGGACCAAGTGCTCCCTAAAGCTAGGGCTAGTAGAAGCAAACCACTTCCTACTATCCCTCCCTCTACAGTGGATTCAACTTCTGAGGAAGAAGAATTCCCTCCCTATGCAGAACCTACACCAGAGGAGCTGGAAGCAGACACTGCTGAGCTTTTGGGTGAAGGGGGGCCTGCCAGAGTGTAGGAGGCTGGACTGGCTTGTAGTGAGTACCAAGGGGTACTTGCACCTTGCACCAGGCCCAGTTATCCCTTATTAGTGTATAGGGTGTCTAGCAGCTTAGGCTGATAGATAATGGTAGCTTAGCAGAGCAGCTTAGGCTGAACTAGGAGACGTGTGAAGCTACTACAGTACCACTTAGTGTCATATGCACAATATCATAAGAAAACACAATACACAGTTATACTAAAAATAAAGGTACTTTATTTTTATGACAATATGCCAAAGTATCTTAGAGTGTACCCTCAGTGAGAGGATAGGAAATATATGTAGGAGGCTGGACTGGCTTGTAGTGACTACCAAGGGGTACTTGCACCTTGCACCAGGCCCAGTTATCCCTTATTAGTGTATAGGGTGTCTAGCAGCTTAGGCTGATAGATAATGGTAGCTTAGCAAAGCAGCTCAGGCTGAACTAGGAGACGTGTGAAGCTACTACAGTACCACTTAGTGTCATATGCACAATATCATAAGAAAACACAATACACAGTTATACTAAAAATAAAGGTACTTTATTTTTATGACAATATGCCAAAGTATCTTAGAGTGTACCCTCAGTGAGAGGATAGGAAATATACACAAGATATATATACACAATAGCAAAAATATGCAGTATAGTCTTAGAAAACAGTGCAAACAATGTATAGTTACAATAGGATGCAATGGGGAAACATAGGGATAGGGGCAACACAAACCATATACTCCAGAAGTGGAATGCGAACCACGAATGGACCCCAAACCTATGTGACCTTGTAGAGGGTCGCTGGGACTATCAGAAAATAGTGAGAGTTAGAAAAATAACCCACCCCAAGACCCTGAAAAGTGAGTGCAAAGTGCACCAAAGTTCCCCTAAGGACAAAATAGTCGTGTTAGAGGGAGAATGCAAGGAAAACACAAATCAGTAATGCAACAACGATGGATTCCTGTCTGAAGGTACCTGTGGAGCAAGGGGACCAAGTCCAAAAGTCACAAGCAGCTCGGAGATGGGCAGATGCCCAAGAAATGCCAGCGGTTGGTGCAAAGAAGCTCTTACTAGGCTGAAGAACTGGGAATACTGCAGGAACGACAAGGGCTAGAGACTTCCCCTTTGGAGGATGGATCGCCCACGCCTTGGAGAGTCGTGCAGAAGTGTTTTCCCGCCGGATGGACGCCAACAAGCCTTGCTACACGCAAATCGTGCGTTTGGCGTTTTTGGACGCTGCTGGGGCCCAGGAGGGACCAGGAGGTCGCAAATTGGACCTGCAGAGAGAGGGGACGTCGAGCAAGACAAAGAGCCCTCACTGGAGCAGGTAGCACCCGGAGAAGTGCCAGAAACAGGCACTACGAGGATGCGTGAAACGGTGCTCGCCGAAGTTGCACAAAGGAGTCCCACGTCGCCGGAGACCAACTTAGAAAGTCGTGCAATGCAGGTTAGAGTGCCGTGGACCCAGGCTTGGCTGTGCACACAAGATTTCCGCCGGAAGTGCACAGGGGCCGGAGAAGCTTGCAAAGTCGCGGTTCCCAGCAATGCAGCCCAGCGAGGTGAGGCAAGGACTTACCTCCACCAAACTTGGGCTGAAGAGTCACTGGACTGTGGGGGTCACTTGGACGGTGTCGCTGGATTCGAGGGACCTCGCTCGTCGTGCTGAGAGGAGACCCAAGGGACCGGAGATGCAGCTTTTTGGTGCCTGCGGTTGCAGGGGGAAGATTCCGTCGACCCACGGGAGATTTCTTCGGAGCTTCTGGTGCAGAGAGGAGGCAGACTACCCCCACAGCATGCACAAGCAGGAAAACAGTCGAGAAGGCGGCAGGATCAGCGTTACAGAGTTGCAGTAGTCGTCTTTGCTACTATGTTGCAGGTTTGCAGGCTTCCAGCGCGGTCAGCGGTCGATTCCTTATCAGAAGGTGAAGAGGGAGATGCAGAGGAACTCGGCTGAGCTCATGCATTCGTTATCTAAAGTTTCCCCAGAGACAGAGACCCTAAATAGCCAGAAAAGAGGGTTTGGCTACCTAGGAGAGAGGAAAGGCTACTAACACCTGAAGGAGCCTATCACAAGGAGTCTCTGACGTCACCTGGTGGCACTGGCCACTCAGAGCAGTCCAGTGTGCCAGCAGCACCTCTGTTTCCAAGATGGCAGAGGTCTGGAGCACACTGGAGGAGCTCTGGACACCTCCCAGGGGAGGTGCAGGTCAGGGGAGTGGTCACTCCCCTTTCCTTTGTCCAGTTTCGCGCCAGAGCAGGGGCTAAGGGGTCCCTGAACCGGTGTAGACTGGCTTATGCAGAATTGGGCACCTCTGTGCCCAACAAAGCATTTCCAGAGGCTGGGGGAGGCTACTCCTCCCCTGCCTTCACACCATTTTCCAAAGGGAGAGGGTGTTACACCCTCTCTCAGAGGAAGTTCTTTGTTCTGCCATCCTGGGCCAGGCCTGGCTGGACCCCAGGAGGGCAGATGCCTGTCTGAGGGGTTGGCAGCAGCAGCAGCTGCAGAGAAACCCCAGGAAGGGCAGTTTGGCAGTACCAGGGTCTGTGCTACAGACCACTGGGATCATGGAATTGTACCAACAATGCCAGGATGGCATAGAGGGGGCAATTCCATGATCATAGACATGTTACATGGCCATATTCGGAGTTACCATGGTGAAGCTACATATAGGTAGTGACCTATATGTAGTGCACGCGTGTAATGGTGTCCCCGCACTCACAAAGTTCAGTGAATTGGCTCTGAACAATGTGGGGGTACCTTGGCTAGTGCCAGGGTGCCCTCACACTAAGTAACTTTGCACCTAACCTTTACCAGGTAAAGGTTAGACATATAGGTGACTTATAAGTTACTTAAGTGCAGTGTAAAATGGCTGTGAAATAACGTGGACGTTATTTCACTCAGGCTGCAGTGGCAGGCCTGTGTAAGAATTGTCAGAGCTCCCTATGGGTGGCAAAAGAAATGCTGCAGCCCATAGGGATCTCCTGGAACCCCAATACCCTGGGTACCTCAGTACCATATACTAGGGGATTATAAGGGTGTTCCAGTAAGCCAATGTGAATTGGTAAAAATGGTCACTAGCCTGTCAGTGACAATTTGGAAAGAAATGAGAGAGCATAACCACTGAGGTTCTGATCAGCAGAGCCTCAGTGAGACAGTTAGTCACTACACAGGTAACACATACAGGCACACTTATGAGCACTGGGGCCCTGGGTTACCAGGGTCCCAGTGACACATACAACTAAAACAACATATATACAGTGAAAAATGGGGGTAACATGCCAGGCAAGATGGTACTTTCCTACACAACCCCCCCCCAAACGAAGGACAATAAGACTAGCCATTACCTGATGAGTCTTCATTGTCTAAGTGGAAATATCTGGAGAGTCCATCTGCATTGGAGTGGCTACTCCCAGGTCTATGTTCCACTGTATAGTCCATTCCCTGTAGGGATATGGACCACCTCAACAATTTAGGATTTTCACCTTTCATTTGTTTTAGCCAAAGTAGAGGTTTGTGGTCTGTCTGAACAATGAAGTGAGTGCCAAACAGGTATGGCCTCAACTTCTTCAGAGCCCAGACCACAGCAAAGGCCTCCCTCTCAATGGCAGACCAACGCTTTTCTCTAGGGGTCAACCTTATACTAATAAAAGCAACAGGTTGATCCTGGCCCTCAGAATTAAGTTGTGATAGGACTGCCCCTACTCCTAATTCAGATGCATCAGTTTGGACATAGAATTTTTTAGAGTAACAAGGGCTTTTTAGGACAGGTGCAGAGCACATGGCCTGCTTCAGCTCCTCAAAAGCTTTCTGACAGTTTGCTGTCCATAATACCTTTTTAGGCATTTTCTTGGATGTGAGGTCATTAAGAGGGGCTGCAATGGAGCCATAGTTCTTAATGAACCTCCTGTAATACCCAGTGAGGCCTAGGAAGGCTCTCACCTGAGTCTGAGTGGTAGGGGGAATCCAATCAATAATAGTTTGGATTTTCCCCTGAAGTGGTGCAATCTGTTCCCCACCAACAAGGTGTCCCAGATAAACCACCTTACCCTGCCCTATCTGGCACTTTGAAGCCTTGATAGTGAGGCCTGCCTTTTGCAGGGCCTCCAAAACTTTCCAAAGGTGGACCAGGTGATCATCCCAGCTGGAGCTAAAGACAGCTATATCATCCAAATATGCTGCACTGAAAGCTTCCAGCCCTTGCAGGACTGTGTTCACCAACCTCTGAAAAGTGGCAGGTGCATTTTTCAAACCAAAAGGCATTACAGTAAACTGGTAATGTCCTCCAATGGTAGAAAATGCAGTCTTAGGTTTAGCATCTTCTGACATTTTGATCTGCCAATACCCTGCAGTCAAATCAAAAGTGCTTAGATACTTGGCAGATGCCAGTGTATCTATTAGCTCATCTGCCCTGGGTATAGGGTGAGCATCTGTTTTGGTTACCAAGTTGAGACCTCTATAGTCTACACAAAACCTCATTTCCTTCTTTCCATCTTTAGAATTGGGTTTTGGTACCAGTACCACAGGAGAAGCCCATGGACTGTCAGAGTGCTCAACCACTCCTAGTTCCAACATCTTCTGAACTTCTTGCTTTATGCAGTCCCTGACATGGTCAGGCTGCCTATAGATCTTACTTTTGACAGGTAAACTGTCTCCAGTATCTATAGTGTGCTCACACCAAGAAGTGGTGCCTGGCACAATGGAGAAGAGTTCTGAAAATTGTCCTAGGAGATTTATGCAATTATCTTTCTGCTCAGCAGTAAGACAATCAGCCAAAACTACCCCTTCCACAAGAGCATCTTGTTCTGTGGAAGAGAAGAGATCAGGTAGAGGATCACTGTCTTCTTCCTGTCCCTCATCTGTTGCCATGAGCAGGGTGAGATCAGCCCTGTCATAGTAGGGTTTCAGGCGGTTGACATGGAGCACCCTAAGGGGACTCCTGGCAGTGCCTAAGTCAACCAAGTAGGTGACTTCACCCTTCTTTTCAACAATTGTGTGTGGACCACTCCATTTATCTTGGAGTGCTCTTGGGGCCACAGGCTCCAAGACCCACACTTTCTGCCCTGGTTGGTACTGAACCAAAACAGCCTTCTGATCATGCCATTGCTTCTGGAGCTCTTGGCTGGCCTGAAGGTTTTTACTGGCCTTTTTCATGTACTCAGCCATCCTTGATCTGAGGCCAAGTACATAATCCACAATATCCTGCTTAGGAGCTTTTAAAGGTTGTTCCCAACCCTCCTTTACAAGTGTGAGTGGACCCCTAACAGGGTGTCCAAAAAGAAGTTCAAAGGGGCTGAAGCCCACTCCTTTCTGGGGTACCTCCCTGTAGGCAAAAAGGAGGCATGGTAGAAGGATATCCCATCTCCTGCGGAGTTTTTCAGGGAGTCCCATAATCATGCCTTTGAGAGTTTTATTAAATCTCTCCACCAGTCCATTTGTTTGTGGATGATAGGGTGTTGTGAACTTGTAAGTTACACCACACTCCTTCCACATGGCCTTTAAGTATGCAGACATGAAATTGCTTCCTCTGTCTGATACTACTTCCTTTGGGAAGCCCACCCTGGAAAATATTCCCAGGAGGGCCTTTGCCACTGCAGGAGCTGTAGTGGTCCTTAAAGGAATTGCTTCAGGATACCTTGTGGCATGGTCCACTACCACTAAGATAAACCTATTGCCTGAAGCAGTAGGAGGGTCAAGGGGGCCAACTATGTCAACCCCTACCCTTTCAAAGGGAACCCCAACCACAGGCAGTGGGATAAGGGGTGCCTTTGGAGTGCCACCTGTCTTGCCACTGGCTTGACAGGTTTCACAGGACTTACAAAATTCTTTTGTGTCCTCTGACATCCTAGGCCAATGAAACAGTGGTACCAATCTGTCCCAAGTTTTCATTTGACCCAGGTGCCCAGCTAAGGGAATGTCATGTGCCAGTGTTAGGAGGAACTTTCTGTACTCCTGAGGAATCACTAATCTCCTGGCAGCTCCAGGTTTAGGATCCCTATGCTCAGTGTACAAGAGGTTGTCCTCCCAGTAAACTCTGTGTGAGTCACTGACATCCCCATTAGCCTGTTTGACAGCTTGCTGTCTGAGACCCTCTAATGTGGGACAGGTTTGCTGTGCCACACTCAGCTCCTCTCTGGCAGGCCCCCCTTCACCCAAAAGCTCAGCAGTGTCTGCTTCCAGCTCCTCTGGTGTAGGTTCTGCACAGGGAGGGAATTCTTCTTCCTCAGAAGTAGAATCCACTGTAGAGGGAGGGATAGTAGGAAGTGGTTTGCTTCTACTAGCCCTAGCTTTAGGGAGCACTTGGTCCATTGTTCCAGGATCCAAGCTTCCCTGTCCTTTTTGCTTTTTGGCCTGAGCCCTTGTCAAAGCAAAAATATGCCCTGGGATGCCCAGCATTGCTGCATGGGCCTCCAACTCCACATCTGACCAAGCTGATGTCTCCAAATCGTTCCCTAATAGACAGTCTACAGGTAAATCTGAAGCTACCACAACTTTCTTTGGACCAGATACCCCCCCCCAGTTGAGATTTACAACAGCCATGGGGTGGCTTTGTGTTATGTTGTGAGCATCGGTTACTTGGTACTGGTGTCCAAGTATGTGTTGTTCAGGGTGCACCAGTTTCTCAATCACCATTGTGACACTGGCACCTGTGTCCCTGTAGGCCTGGACCTCAACACCATTTATTAGGGTTAGTTGCTTGTACTTCTCCAAGTTATGGGGGCAAGCAACCAAAGTGGCTAAGTCAATAGCCCCTTCAGAGACTAAAGTATCCTCTGTGGTCTCCCTAATCAGACCAACCCCAACTAAATTACCAAAAGTGAGCCCAGCTACTCCCTTGGATTGGCTATTAGTAGGTTTGCTCCCACCACTACTGCTATTAGTAGGGACACTAGGTGTAGCAGTAGGGGTTGTAGTGGTAGGAGCTGTGGTGCCTTTCTTTGGACAACTGGGATCTGTTGTCCAATGGCCTTTTATCTTACATAAATAGCACCATGGTTTCTTTTCCTTGTTCTGATTAGAGGAGGGTTTGGGCCCACCACCCCCACCAGAGTGTTTTTGTGGGCCTGATGAAGACTCATTTTTAGATTTGTCCCCACCCTTGTCAGAAGACTTACCATCCTTCTTTTTGTTGCCATCTTTGTCACCCCCTGTATGAACTTTTCTGTTCACTCTTGTTCTGACCCATTTGTCTACCTTCTTTCCCAATTCTTGGGGAGAGGTCAGATCAGAGTCCACCAAGTACTGGTGCAACAAATCAGACACACAATTATTAAGAATATGCTCTCTCAGGATTAAGTTATACAGGCTGTCATAATCAGTAACTTTACTGCCATGTAACCACCCCTCCAAGGCCTTCACTGCCTGGTCAATGAAATCAACCCAGTCTTGTGAAGACTCCTTTTTGGTATCTCTGAACTTGATCCTGTACTGTTCAGTGGTTAAGCCATAACCATCCAGGAGTGCATTCTTAAGAACTTGGAAATTGTTAGCATCATTTTCTTTTACAGTAAGGAGCCTATCCCTACCTTTTCCAGTAAATGATAGCCATAGGATAGCAGCCCACTGCCTTTGAGGGACATCCTGTACAGCACAGGCCCTCTCAAGTGCAGCAAACCACTTGTTAATGTCATCCCCCTCCTTGTAAGGGGGAACTATCTTATGCAGATTCCTGGAATCATGCTCTTTTGCAGGATGACTATGGGGAATACTGCTGCTGCCACCATGGGTATCTAAACCCATTTTCTGTCTTTCCCTCTCTATTTCTAAAGACTGTCTATCCAAATCCAGCTGTTGCTTCTTGAGCTTCAGTCTGGTTTGCTCCACTCTCAATCTATTGAGCTCCCTTTCCAACAATCTGTCATCAGGGTGGGTGGGAGGGACATTTCTAGATACAGAGGTATGATGGGAATGAACAGAAGGAGACCTGTCCCTTACAGAGGGCACCCTAACAGCTTGGCTACCAGTATAATGTGAGAGCACATCCTCAGTATGATGTGATTCAACCTCTGTACCAACTATGCTAGACTGTCTAGTAATGGGCAGGCTGAGAATTTTCTTTCCAGAACCTTTTCCTGGGGGAGTCCCTGGATCAGATTGAGAACCATTAGCTACTTTTTCTACAGATTGGGCACTTATGGCCTTATCCTGTACTCTAAGCATATTAATTAACAGTTCTAAGGAAGGATTCTTCCCTACACTCAAACCTCTCTCTATGCAGAGACTCCTTGCTCCTTTCCAGCTAAGGTGATCATATGCAAGTTTGGACAGTTCAACTTTTTGGCCTGTGCCAGACATTTTTAGAGAGAGTTAAAGTGATAGACAAAGAGAAAAAAAAGTTTTCAGAACTTTTTGGAAAGACAGAAAAAACTTTTTTAAACTTTTAAGAACTTTTTGAAAGTTTAGAAGTACTTTTCAGCACTTAGAAAAGAGTGAAAAGAGGAAATGCAAAACTTTTTGGCTATGTGTATATACACTGACCTTGTTTTGTATATTTTTCTCTTATGAAAAGTACAATGACAAGAGTGGTAAGTAGTCTCAAGCACTTATCCCACCACTGCACAACCAATGTAGGAGGCTGGACTGGCTTGTAGTGAGTACCAAGGGGTACTTGCACCTTGCACCAGGCCCAGTTATCCCTTATTAGTGTATAGGGTGTCTAGCAGCTTAGGCTGATAGATAATGGTAGCTTAGCAAAGCAGCTCAGGCTGAACTAGGAGACGTGTGAAGCTACTACAGTACCACTTAGTGTCATATGCACAATATCATAAGAAAACACAATACACAGTTATACTAAAAATAAAGGTACTTTATTTTTATGACAATATGCCAAAGTATCTTAGAGTGTACCCTCAGTGAGAGGATAGGAAATATACACAAGATATATATACACAATAGCAAAAATATGCAGTATAGTCTTAGAAAACAGTGCAAACAATGTATAGTTACAATAGGATGCAATGGGGAAACATAGGGATAGGGGCAACACAAACCATATACTCCAGAAGTGGAATGCGAACCACGAATGGACCCCAAACCTATGTGACCTTGTAGAGGGTCGCTGGGACTATCAGAAAATAGTGAGAGTTAGAAAAATAACCCACCCCAAGACCCTGAAAAGTGAGTGCAAAGTGCACCAAAGTTCCCCTAAGGACAAAATAGTCGTGTTAGAGGGAGAATGCAAGGAAAACACAAATCAGTAATGCAACAACGATGGATTCCTGTCTGAAGGTACCTGTGGAGCAAGGGGACCAAGTCCAAAAGTCACAAGCAGCTCGGAGATGGGCAGATGCCCAAGAAATGCCAGCGGTTGGTGCAAAGAAGCTCTTACTAGGCTGAAGAACTGGGAATACTGCAGGAACGACAAGGGCTAGAGACTTCCCCTTTGGAGGATGGATCCCCCACGCCTTGGAGAGTCGTGCAGAAGTGTTTTCCCGCCGGATGGACGCCAACAAGCCTTGCTACACGCAAATCGTGCGTTTGGCGTTTTTGGACGCTGCTGGGGCCCAGGAGGGACCAGGAGGTCGCAAATTGGACCTGCAGAGAGAGGGGACGTCGAGCAAGACAAAGAGCCCTCACTGAAGCAGGTAGCACCCGGAGAAGTGCCAGAAACAGGCACTACGAGGATGCGTGAAACGGTGCTCGCCGAAGTTGCACAAAGGAGTCCCACGTCGCCGGAGACCAACTTAGAAAGTCGTGCAATGCAGGTTAGAGTGCCGTGGACCCAGGCTTGGCTGTGCACACAAGATTTCCGCCGGAAGTGCACAGGGGCCGGAGAAGCTTGCAAAGTCGCGGTTCCCAGCAATGCAGCCCAGCGAGGTGAGGCAAGGACTTACCTCCACCAAACTTGGGCTGAAGAGTCACTGGACTGTGGGGGTCACTTGGACGGTGTCGCTGGATTCGAGGGACCTCGCTCGTCGTGCTGAGAGGAGACCCAAGGGACCGGAGATGCAGCTTTTTGGTGCCTGCGGTTGCAGGGGGAAGATTCCGTCGACCCACGGGAGATTTCTTCGGAGCTTCTGGTGCAGAGAGGAGGCAGACTACCCCCACAGCATGCACAAGCAGGAAAACAGTCGAGAAGGCGGCAGGATCAGCGTTACAGAGTTGCAGTAGTCGTCTTTGCTACTATGTTGCAGGTTTGCAGGCTTCCAGCGCGGTCAGCGGTCGATTCCTTATCAGAAGGTGAAGAGGGAGATGCAGAGGAACTCGGCTGAGCTCATGCATTCGTTATCTAAAGTTTCCCCAGAGACAGAGACCCTAAATAGCCAGAAAAGAGGGTTTGGCTACCTAGGAGAGAGGAAAGGCTACTAACACCTGAAGGAGCCTATCACAAGGAGTCTCTGACGTCACCTGGTGGCACTGGCCACTCAGAGCAGTCCAGTGTGCCAGCAGCACCTCTGTTTCCAAGATGGCAGAGGTCTGGAGCACACTGGAGGAGCTCTGGACACCTCCCAGGGGAGGTGCAGGTCAGGGGAGTGGTCACTCCCCTTTCCTTTGTCCAGTTTCGCGCCAGAGCAGGGGCTAAGGGGTCCCTGAACCGGTGTAGACTGGCTTATGCAGAATTGGGCACCTCTGTGCCCAACAAAGCATTTCCAGAGGCTGGGGGAGGCTACTCCTCCCCTGCCTTCACACCATTTTCCAAAGGGAGAGGGTGTTACACCCTCTCTCAGAGGAAGTTCTTTGTTCTGCCATCCTGGGCCAGGCCTGGCTGGACCCCAGGAGGGCAGATGCCTGTCTGAGGGGTTGGCAGCAGCAGCAGCTGCAGAGAAACCCCAGGAAGGGCAGTTTGGCAGTACCAGGGTCTGTGCTACAGACCACTGGGATCATGGAATTGTACCAACAATGCCAGGATGGCATAGAGGGGGCAATTCCATGATCATAGACATGTTACATGGCCATATTCGGAGTTACCATGGTGAAGCTACATATAGGTAGTGACCTATATGTAGTGCACGCGTGTAATGGTGTCCCCGCACTCACAAAGTTCAGTGAATTGGCTCTGAACAATGTGGGGGTACCTTGGCTAGTGCCAGGGTGCCCTCACACTAAGTAACTTTGCACCTAACCTTTACCAGGTAAAGGTTAGACATATAGGTGACTTATAAGTTACTTAAGTGCAGTGTAAAATGGCTGTGAAATAACGTGGACGTTATTTCACTCAGGCTGCAGTGGCAGGCCTGTGTAAGAATTGTCAGAGCTCCCTATGGGTGGCAAAAGAAATGCTGCAGCCCATAGGGATCTCCTGGAACCCCAATACCCTGGGTACCTCAGTACCATATACTAGGGGATTATAAGGGTGTTCCAGTAAGCCAATGTGAATTGGTAAAAATGGTCACTAGCCTGTCAGTGACAATTTGGAAAGAAATGAGAGAGCATAACCACTGAGGTTCTGATCAGCAGAGCCTCAGTGAGACAGTTAGTCACTACACAGGTAACGCATACAGGCACACTTATGAGCACTGGGGCCCTGGGTTACCAGGGTCCCAGTGACACATACAACTAAAACAACATATATACAGTGAAAAATGGGGGTAACATGCCAGGCAAGATGGTACTTTCCTACAATATACACAAGATATATATACACCATAGCAAAAAATATGCAGTATAGTCTTGGAAAACAGTGCAAACAATGTATAGTTACAATAGGATGCAATGGGGAAACATAGGGATAGGGGCAACACAAACCATATACTCCAAAAGTGGAATGCGAACCACGAATGGACCCCAAACCTATGTGACCTTGTAGAGGGTCGCTGGGACTATTAGAAAATAGTGAGAGTTAGAAAAATAACCCTCCCCAAGACCCTGAAAAGTGAGTGCAAAGTGCACTAAAGTTCCCCTAAGGACAAAGTAGTCGTGTTAGAGGAATAATGCAAGAAAGACACAAACCAGCAATGCAACAACTGTGGATTTCCAATCTAGGGTACCTGTGGAACAAGGGGACCAAGTCCAAAAGTCACAAGCAAGTCGGAGATGGGCAGATGCCCAGGAAATGCCAGCTGCGGGTGCAAAGAAGCTTCAACTGGAGAGAAGAAGCTGAGGTTTCTGCAGGAACGAAAAGGGCTAGAGACTTCCCCTTTGGTGGACGGAGCCCTCTCGCCTTGGAGAGTCGTGCAGAAGTGTTTTCCCGCCGGAAGGACGCCAACAAGCCTTGCTACACGCAAATCGTGCGTTTGGCGTTTTTGGACGCTGCTGGGGCCCAGGAGGGACCAGGAGGTCGCAAATTGGACCTGCAGAGAGAGGGGACGTCGAGCAAGACAAAGAGCCCTCACTGAAGCAGGTAGCACCCGGAAAAGTGCCAGAAACAGGCACTACGAGGATGCGTGAAACGGTGCTCGCCGAAGTTGCACAAAGGAGTCCCACGTCGCCGGAGACCAACTTAGAAAGTCGTGCAATGCAGGTTAGAGTGCCGTGGACCCAGGCTTGGCTGTGCACGAAGGATTTCCGCCGGAAGTGCACAGGGGCCGGAGTAGCTGCAAAGTCGCGGTTCCCAGCAATGCAGCCCAGCGAGGTGAGGCAAGGACTTACCTCCACCAAACTTGGGCTGAAGAGTCACTGGACTGTGGGGGTCACTTGGACAGAGTCGCTGGATTCGAGGGACCTCGCTCGTCGTGCTGAGAGGAGACCCAAGGGACCGGTGATGCAGCTTTTTGGTGCCTGCGGTTGCAGGGGGAAGATTCCGTCGACCCACGGGAGATTTCTTCAGAGCTTCTGGTGCAGAGAGGAGGCAGGCTACCCCCACAGCATGCACAAGCAGGAAAACAGTCGAGAAGGCGGCAGGATCAGCGTTACAGAGTTGCAGTAGTCGTCTTTGCTACTATGTTGCAGGTTTGCAGGCTTCCAGCGCGGTCAGCGGTCGTTTCCTTATCAGAAGGTGAAGAGGGAGATGCAGAGGAACTCGGCTGAGCTCATGCATTCGTTATCTGAAGTTTCCCCAGAGACAGAGACCCTAAATAGCCAGAAAAGAGGGTTTGGCTACCTAGGAGAGAGGATAGGCTACTAACACCTGAAGGAGCCTATCACAAGGAGTCTCTGACGTCACCTGATGGCACTGGCCACTCAGAGCAGTCCAGTGTGCCAGCAGCACCTCTGTTTCCAAGATGGCAGAGGTCTGGAGCACACTGGAGGAGCTCTGGACACCTCCCAGGGGAGGTGCAGGTCAGGGGAGTGGTCACTCCCCTTTCCTTTGTCCAGTTTCGCGCCAGAGCAGGGGCTAAGGGGTCCCTGAACCGGTGTAGACTGGCTTATGCAGAATTGGGCACACCATTTTCCAAAGGGAGAGGGTGTCACACCCTCTCTCAGAGGAAGTTCTTTGTTCTGCCATCCTGGGCCAGGCCTGGCTGGACCCCAGGAGGGCAGCTGCCTGTCTGAGGGGTTGGCAGCAGCAGCAGCTGCAGTGAAACCCCAGGAAGGGCAGTTTGGCAGTCCCAGGGTCTGTGCTACAGACCCCTGGGATCATGGGATTGTGCCAACTATGCCAGGATGGCATAGAGGGGGCAATTCCATGATCATAGACATGTTACATGGCCATATTCGGAGTTACCATTGTGAAGCTACATATAGGTAGTGACCTATATGTAGTGCACGCGTGTAATGGTGTCCCCGCACTCACAAAGTTCAGGGAATTGGCTCTGAACAATGTGGGGGCACCTTGGCTAGTGCCAGGGTGCCCTCACACTAAGTAACTTTGCACCTAACCTTTACCAGGTAAAGGTTAGACATATAGGTGACTTATAAGTTACTTAAGTGCAGTGTAAAATGGCTGTGAAATAACGTGGACGTTATTTCACTCAGGCTGCAGTGGCAGGCCTGTGTAAGATTTGTCAGAGCTCCCTATGGGTGGCAAAAGAAATGCTGCAGCCCATAGGGATCTCCTGGAACCCCAATACCCTGGGTACCTCAGTACCATATACTAGGGAATTATAAGGGTGTTCCAGTAAGCCAATGTAAATTGGTAAAAATGGTCACTAGCCTGTTAGTGACAATTTGGAAAGAAATGAGAGAGCATAACCACTGAGGTTCTGGTTAGCAGAGCCTCAGTGAGACAGTTAGGCACCACACAGGGAACATATACATGCACACCTATGAGCACTGGGGCCCTGTGTGACAGGGTCCCAGTGACACATACATATAGGCCACAAACCTATGAGCACTGGGGTCCTGACCAGCAGGATCCCATTGACACATAACAAACATACTGAAAACATAGTGTTTTCACTATGAGCACTGAGGCCTGGCTATCAGGATCCCAGTGAGACAGTGAAAACAGTGACAAACACCCTGACATACACTCACAAACAGGCCAAAGTGGGGGTAACAAGGCTAGAAAGAGGCTACTTTCTCACACAACCCCCCCCCCAAACGAAGGACAATAAGGCTAACCTTGGCCAGTTGAGACTTTATTGTCTAAGTGGTGATAAGTAGAGAGTAGCTCTGCAATAGACTGGTTACTCCCTTTATCATCCACTATATGGTTACTTCCCTGTGGGGATGTAAACCACCCTGTTTGAAGTTTTTTAGCTAAGCAACAATGTGAAGATGTATTTTCAGAGTTTCTATCAGTAAGTTTTAGTTTAGAGCAGTGGGAATTGTCCACTGAACCTATTTGTAGTGATGGAAATGCCAGACAGGGATGCTGTCTCAGAAAAGCCATAGCTGGGCAAAAACTTTGTCCATATGGCTGGAAGAGAGAACAGGGATGCTGTTTCTCTTGGGTTGGAGCAGGGCAGGGATGCTGTCCTATCAGCTCCACACTAGGGCAGGGATGCTGTCCTAAGTGTTGTGAGGCAGTGCAGAGTTTCTGCACTAAAGTTTCTCTGGGAGGGTTAGAGGGATGCTCCATGTTAACTAAAATGGTGCTCTTTTTCTCACCAATGTTAGTTATCCCACAGAGAGGTACTTCCACCTCAGGGAGTACAGTTTTGCCAACTGATGATTCCCTTGGAACAGGTGCCACCCCAGGAGAGGTTTCTCCCACCACAGGAATGGTATCCTGAATGGTAGGGTGGTTAGGGGATACTGTGATACCCTTTTTACCTGTTGATGGAGAGGGTTCCTGAGTTTTCAGGCCTTCTCTCCTTTGCTTTTTCATTTCAGTAGAAATGAGAGGGAACAATTCCTCAGGGATGCCCAGCATGGCTGCATGGGCATAAAACTCTACATCAGCCCAACCTGAGGCCTCTAGGTCATTACCTAAGAGACAGTCTACAGGTAAGCTAGGTGATACCACCACCTGCTTAGGGCCAGTAACTCCACCCCAACTAAACTGAATTATAGCTAAGGGAAGAAACTTAGTGGAGTTATGGACATCAATAATCTTATACTGTTGTCCAATGATGTGTTGATCAGGGTGCACTAGGTTTTCAGTCACCAAAGTGAAACTGGCACCTGTGTCCCTGTAGGCCAAGGCCTCAACACCATTTATTGAAACTGTCTGCCTGTACTTATCCATTGTAAGGGGACAAGCAGCCAGTGTGGCAAGGCCAATGCCACTAGGTGTGACAGAAACTGTCTTGGGAGTGACTACCCCAGTTTCTACTATGGACCCAAAAGTGAACCCAACTACACCCTTAACTTGACTGTTGCCAGCAGTCCCACCACTAGTACCACTACTGCTAGGGGCACCAGAGCTTGATGTATTAGTGGTGGTAGGCTCAGGGGGTTTACCTGGACAGGACTTATCCCCTGGCCTATGGCCTCTGTTTTTACACACAAAGCACCAAGGCTTTTTAATGTGTGCAGGTTGAGAAGAAGAGGAAGAATTAGTTTTATCCCCACCCTCTGAAGAGTGTTTAAGATTTGAAGTGGGATCTTTGGTTTTACCCTTATCCCCATGCTTATCTTGAGATTTTTCACCATCTTTCTTCTTATTGCCATCTTTGTCACCCCCTGTATGAACTTTTCTGTTCACCCTTGTTCTGACCCATTTGTCTGCCTTCTTTCCCAATTCTTGGGGAGAGGTCAGATCAGAGTCCACCAAGTACTGGTGCAACAAATCAGACACACAATTATTAAGAATATGCTCTCTCAGGATTAAGTTATACAGGCTGTCATAATCAGTAACTTTACTGCCATGTAACCACCCTTCCAAGGCCTTCACTGCCTGGTCAATGAAATCAACCCAGTCTTGTGAAGACTCCTTTTTGGTCTCTCTGAACTTTATCCTGTATTGTTCAGTGGTTAAGCCATAACCATCCAGGAGTGCATTCTTAAGAACTGTAAAATTATTGGCATCACTTTCTTTCACAGTAAGGAGCCTATCCCTACCTTTTCCACTAAATGATAGCCATAGGATAGCAGCCCACTGCCTTTGAGGGACATCCTGTACAACACAGGCCCTCTCAAGTGCAGCAAACCACTTGTTAATGTCATCCCCCTGCTTATAAGGGGGAACTATCTTGTGCAGATTCCTGGAATCATGCTCTTTTGCAGGATGACTATGGGGAATACTGCTGCTGCCACCATGGGTATCTAAACCCAACTTCTGTCTTTCCTTCTCTAATTCAAAAGACTGTCTATCCAAATCCAGCTGTTGCTTTTTAAGCTTCAGTCTGGTTTGTTCCACCCTCAACTTATTGAGTTCCCTCTGTAACATTCTGTCATCAGGGTTGGTGGGAGGGACATTTCTAGAAACAGAGCTATGATGGGAATGAACAGAAGGAGACCTGTCCCTTACAGAAGGCACCCTAACAGCTTGGTTTACAGAAACATTACTACCAGTATGGTGAGAATAAATGCTTTTGCAATGATGTGAGACAACACTATTTATTTGGTGTGGCTCATCATCATTACCATCTATGCTAGATTGTCTAGTAATGGGCAGGCTAGGAAGTTTCTTTCCTGAATCTTTTCCTGGGGGAGTCCCTGAATCAGATTGGGAACTATTAGGTACTTTTTCAACAGATGGGGCACCTATGGCCTTATCCTGTTCTCTAAGCATGTTAAGTAACAGTTCCAAGGAAGGATTTTTCCCTACACTCAAACCTCTCTCTATACAGAGACTCCTTGCTCTTTTCCAGCTAAGGTTGTCATATGCAAGTTTGGACAGATCAACACTTTGGCCTGTGCCAGACATTTTTAGAGAGAGTTAAAGTGATAGAAAAAGAGAAAAAAGTTTTCAGAACTTTTTGGAAAGACAGAAAAAAACTTTTTAAACTTTTAAGAACTTTTTGAAAGTTTAGAAGTACTTTTCAGCACTTAGAAAAGAGTGAAAAGAGGAAATGCAAAACTTTTTGGCTATGTGTATATACACTGACCTTGTTTTGTATATTTTTCTCTTATGAAAAGTACAATGACAAGAGTGGTAAGTAGTCTCAAGCACTTATCCCACCACTGCACAACCAATGTAGGAGGCTGGACTGGCTTGTAGTGAGTACCAAGGGGTACTTGCACCTTGCACCAGGCCCAGTTATCCCTTATTAGTGTATAGGGTGTCTAGCAGCTTAGGCTGATAGATAATGGTAGCTTAGCAGAGCAGCTTAGGCTGAACTAGGAGACGTGTGAAGCTACTACAGTACCACTTAGTGTCATATGCACAATATCATAAGAAAACACAATACACAGTTATACTAAAAATAAAGGTACTTTATTTTTATGACAATATGCCAAAGTATCTTAGAGTGTACCCTCAGTGAGAGGATAGGAAATATACACAAGATATATATACACCATAGCAAAAAATATGCAGTATAGTCTTAGAAAACAGTGCAAACAATGTATAGTTACAATAGGATGCAATGGGGAAACATAGGGATGGGGCAACACAAACCATATACTCCAAAAGTGGAATGCGAACCACGAATGCACCCCAAACCTATGTGACCTTGTAGAGGGTCGCTGGGACTATTAGAAAATAATGAGAGTTAGAAAAATAACCCTCCCCAAGACCCTGAAAAGTGAGTGCAAAGTGCACTAAAGTTCCCCTAAGGACAAAGTAGTCGTGTTAGAGGAATAATGCAGGAAAGACACAAACCAGCAATGCAACAACTGTGGATTTCCAATCTAGGGTACCTGTGGAACAAGGGGACCAAGTCCAAAAGTCACAAGCAAGTCGGAGATGGGCAGATGCCCAGGAAATGCCAGCTGCGGGTGCAAAGAAGCTTCGACTGGACAGAAGAAGCTGAGGTTTCTGCAGGAACGAAAAGGGCTAGAGACTTCCCCTTTGGTGGACGGATCCCTCTTGCCTTGGAGAGTCGTGCAGAAGTGATTTCCCGCCGGAAGGACGCCAACAAGCCTTGCTACACGCAAATCGTTCGTTTTGCGTTTTTGGACGCTGTTAGGGCCCAAGAGGGACCAGGAGGTCGCAAATTGGACCTGCAGAGAGAGGGGACGTCGAGCAAGACAAAGAGCCCTCACTGAAGCAGGTAGCACCCGGAGAAGTGCCAGAAACAGGCACTACGAGGATGCGTGAAACGGTGCTCGCCGAAGTTGCACAAAGGAGTCCCACGTCGCCGGAGACCAACTTAGAAAGTCGTGCAATGCAGGTTAGAGTGCCGTGGACCCAGGCTTGGCTGTGCACGAAGGATTTCCGCCGGAAGTGCACAGGGGCCGGAGTAGCTGCAAAGTCGCGGATCCCAGCAATGCAGCCCAGCGAGGTGAGGCAAGGACTTACCTCCACCAAACTTGGGCTGAAGAGTCACTGGACTGTGGGGGTCACTTGGACAGAGTCGCTAGATTCCAGGGACCTCGCTCGTCGTGCTGAGAGGAGACCCAAGGGACCGGTGATGCAGCTTTTTGGTGCCTGCGGTTGCAGGGGGAAGATTCCGTCGACCCACGGGAGATTTCTTCGGAGCTTCTGGTGCAGAGAGGAGGCAGGCTACCCCCACATCATGCACAAGCAGGAAAACAGTCGAGAAGGCGGCAGGATCAGCGTTACAGAGTCGCAGTAGTCGTCTTTGCTACTATGTTGCAGGTTTGCAGGCTTCCAGCGCGGTCAGCGGTCGTTTCCCTATCAGAAGGTGAAGAGGGAGATGCAGAGGAACTCGGCTGAGCTCATGCATTCGTTATCTGAAGTTTCCCCAGAGACAGAGACCCTAAATAGCCAGAAAAGAGGGTTTGGCTACCTAGGAGAGAGGATAGGCTAGCAACACCTGAAGGAGCCTATCACAAGGAGTCTCTGACGTCACCTGGTGGCACTGGCCACTCAGAGCAGTCCAGTGTGCCAGCAGCACCTCTGTTTCCAAGATGGCAGAGGTCTGGAGCACACTGGAGGAGCTCTGGACACCTCCCAGGGGAGGTGCAGGTCAGGGGAGTGGTCACTCCCCTTTCCTTTGTCCAGTTTCGCGCCAGAGCAGGGGCTAAGGGGTCCCTGAACCGGTGTAGACTGGCTTATGCAGAATTGGGCACATCTGTGCCCAACAAAGCATTTCCAGAGGCTGGGGGAGGCTACTCCTCCCCTGCCTTCACACCATTTTCCAAAGGGAGAGGGTGTCACACCCTCTCTCAGAGGAAGTTCTTTGTTCTGCCATCCTGGGCCAGGCCTGGCTGGACCCCAGGAGGGCAGCTGCCTGTCTGAGGGGTTGGCAGCAGCAGCAGCTCCAGTGAAACCCCAGGAAGGGCAGTTTGGCAGTCCCAGGGTCTGTGCTACAGACCCCTGGGATCATGGGATTGTGCCAACTATGCCAGGATGGCATAGAGGGGGCAATTCCATGATCATAGACATGTTACATGGCCATATTCGGAGTTACCATTGTGAAGCTACATATAGGTAGTGACCTATATGTAGTGCACGCGTGTAATGGTGTCCCCGCACTCACAAAGTTCAGGGAATTGGCTCTGAACAATGTGGGGGCACCTTGGCTAGTGCCAGGGTGCCCTCACACTAAGTAACTTTGCACCTAACCTTTACCAGGTAAAGGTTAGACATATAGGTGACTTATAAGTTACTTAAGTGCAGTGTAAAATGGCTGTGAAATAACGTGGACGTTATTTCACTCAGGCTGCAGTGGCAGGCCTGTGTAAGATTTGTCAGAGCTCCCTATGGGTGGCAAAAGAAATGCTGCAGCCCATAGGGATCTCCTGGAACCCCAATACCCTGGGTACCTCAGTACCATATACTAGGGAATTATAAGGGTGTTCCAGTAAGCCAATGTAAATTGGTAAAAATGGTCACTAGCCTGTTAGTGACAATTTGGAAAGAAATGAGAGAGCATAACCACTGAGGTTCTGGTTAGCAGAGCCTCAGTGAGACAGTTAGGCACCACACAGGGAACATATACATGCACACCTATGAGCACTGGGGCCCTGTGTGACAGGGTCCCAGTGACACATACATATAGGCCACAAACCTATGAGCACTGGGGTCCTGACCAGCAGGATCCCAGTGACACATAACAAACATACTGAAAACATAGTGTTTTCACTATGAGCACTGAGGCCTGGCTATCAGGATCCCAGTGAGACAGTGAAAACAGTGACAAACACCCTGACATACACTCACAAACAGGCCAAAGTGGGGGTAACAAGGCTAGAAAGAGGCTACTTTCTCACACAGAGAGGAGCTGAGTGTGGCACAGCAAACCTGTCCCACATTAGAGGGTCTAAGACAGCAAGCTGTCAAACAGGCTAATGGGGATGTCAGTGACTCTCACAGAGTTTACTGGGAGGACAACCTCTTGTACACTGAGTATAGGGATCCTAAACCTGGAGCTGCCAGGAGATTAGTGATTCCTCAGGAGTACAGAAAGTTCCTCCTAACTCTTGCCCACGACATTCCCCTAGCTGGGCATCTAGGACAAATGAAAACTTGGGACAGGCTTGTCCCCTTGTTTCATTGGCCTAGGATGTCTGAGGACACAAAAGATTTTTGTATGTCCTGTGAAACCTGTCAAGCCAGTGGCAAGACAGGTGGCACCCCAAAGGCACCCCTTATCCCACTGCCTGTGGTTGGGGTTCCCTTTGAAAGGGTAGGGGTTGACATAGTTGGCCCCCTTGACCCTCCTACTGCTTCAGGCAATAGGTTTATCTTGGTGGTAGTGGACCATTCCACAAGATATCCTGAAGCTATTCCTTTAAGGACCACTACAGCACCTGCAGTGGCAAAGGCCCTCCTGGGAATATTTTCCAGGGTGGGCTTCCCAAAGGAAGTAGTATCAGACAGGGGAAGAAATTTCATGTCTGCATACTTAAAGGCCATGTGGAAGGAGTGTGGTGTAACTTACAAGTTCACAACACCCTATCATCCACAAACAAATGGACTGGTACAGAGATTTAATAAAACTCTCAAAGGCAGGATTATGGGGCTCCCTGAAAAACTCCGTAGGAGATGGGATATCCTTCTACCATGCCTCCTTTTTGGCTACAGGGAGGTACCCCAGAAAGGAGTGGGCTTCAGCCCCTTTGAACTTCTTTTTGGATACCCTGTTAGGGGTCCACTCACACTTGTAAAGGAGGGTTGGGAACAACCTTTAAAAGCTCCTAAGCAGGATATTGTGGATTATGTACTTGGCCTCAGATCAAGGATGGCTGAGTACATGAAAAAGGCCAGCAAAAACCTACAGGCCAGCCAAGAGCTCCAGAAGCAATGGCATGATCAGAAGGCTGTTTTGGTTCAGTACCAACCAGGGCAGAAAGTGTGGGTCTTGGAGCCTGTGGCCCCAAGAGCACTCCAAGATAAATGGAGTGGTCCCCACACAATTGTTGAGAAAAAGGGTGAAGTCACCTATTTAGTTGACTTAGGCACTGCAAGGAGTCCCCTTAGGGTACTCCATGTAAACCGCCTAAAACCCTACTATGACAGGGCTGATCTCACCCTGCTCATGGCAACAGATGAGGGACAGGAAGACAGTGATCCTCTATCTGATCTCTTCTCTTCCACAGAACAAGATGCTCTTGTGGAAGGTGTAGTTTTGGCTGATTGTCTTACTGCTGAGCAGAAAGACCATTGCATAAATCTCCTGGGTCAGTTTTCTGAACTCTTCTCTACTGTGCCAGGTACCACTTCTTGGTGTGAGCACACTATAGATACTGGAGACAGTTTACCTGTCAAAAGTAAGATCTATAGGCAGCCTGACCATGTCAGGGACTGCATAAAGCAAGAGGTACAGAAAATGTTAGAACTAGGAGTGGTTGAGCACTCTGAAAGTCCATGGGCTTCTCCTGTGGTACTTGTACCAAAACCCCATTCCAAAGATGGAAAGAAGGAAATGCGGTTTTGTGTAGACTATAGAGGTCTCAACCTGGTAACCAAAACTGATGCTCTCCCTATACCCAGGGCAGATGAGCTCATAGATACACTGGCATCTGCCAAGTATCTAAGCACTTTTGATTTGACTGCAGGGTATTGGCAGATCAAATTGTCAGAAGATGCTAAACCTAAAACTGCATTTTCAACCATTGGAGGCCATTACCAGTTTACTGTAATGCCTTTTGGTTTGAAAAATGCACCTGCCACTTTTCAAAGGTTGGTGAACACAGTCCTGCAAGGGCTGGAGGCTTTCAGTGCAGCATATTTGGACGATATAGCTGTCTTTAGCTCCAGCTAGGATGATCACCTGGTCCACCTATGGAAAGTTTTGGAGGCCCTGCAAAAGGCAGGCCTCACTATCAAGGCTTCAAAGTGCCAGATAGGGCAGGGAAAGGTGGTTTATCTGGGACACCTTGTTGGTGGGGAACAGATTGCACCACTTCAGGGGAAAATCCAAACAATTATTGATTGGGTTCCCCCTACCACTCAGACTCAGGTGAGAGCCTTCCTAGGCCTCACTGGGTATTACAGGAGGTTCATTAAGAACTATGGCTCCATTGCAGCCCCTCTTAATGACCTCACATCCAAGAAAATGCCTAAAAAGGTATTATGGACAGCAAACTGTCAGAAAGCTTTTGAGGAGCTGAAGCAGGCCATGTGCTCTGCACCTGTCCTGAAAAGCCCTTGTTACTCTAAAAAATTCTGTGTCCAAACTGATGCATCTGAATTAGGAGTAGGGGCAGTCCTATCACAACTTAATTCTGAGGGCCAGGATCAACCTGTTGCTTTTATTAGTAGGAGGTTGACCCCTAGAGAAAAGCGTTGGTCTGCCATAGAGAGGGAGGCCTTTGCTGTGGTCTGGGCTCTGAAGAAGTTGAGGCCATACCTGTTTGGCACTCACTTCATTGTTCAGACAGACCACAAACCTCTACTTTGGCTAAAACAAATGAAAGGTGAAAATCCTAAATTGTTGAGGTGGTCTTTATCCCTACAGGGAATGGACTATACAGTGGAACATAGACCTGGGAGTAGCCACTCCAATGCAGATGGACTCTCCAGATATTTCCACTTAGACAATGAAGACTCATCAGGTCATGGCTAGTCTTATTGTCCTTCGTTTGGGGGGGGGTTGTGTAGGAAAGTACCATCTTGCCTGGCATGTTACCTCTATTTTTCACTGTATATATGTTGTTTTAGTTGTATGTGTCACTGGGACCTGTTTACCAGGGCCCCAGTGCTCATAAGTGTGCCTGAATGTGTTACCTGTGTAGTGACTAACTGTCTCACTGAGGCTCTGCTAATCAGAACCTCAGTGGTTATGCTCTCTCATTTCTTTCCAAATTGTCACTAACAGGCTAGTGACTAATTTTACCAATTTACATTGGCTTACTGGAACACCCTTAAAGATGGCAGAGTTCTGGAGCACACTGGAGGAGCTCTGGACACCTCCCAGGGGAGGTGCAGGTCAGGGGAGTGGTCACTCCCCTTTCCTTTGTCCAGTTTCGCGCCAGAGCAGGGCTAAGGGGTCCCCTGAACCGGTGTAGACTGGCTTATGGAGAATTGGGCACATCTGTGCCCAACAAAGTATTTCCGGAGGCTGGGGGAGGCTACTCCTCCCCTGCCTTCACACCATTTTCCAAAGGGGGAGGGTGTAACACCCTCTCTCAGAGGAAGTCCTTTGTTCTGCCATCCTGGGCCAGGCCTGGCTGGACCCCAGGAGGGCAGATGCCTGTCTGAGGGGTTGGCAGCAACAGCAGCTGCAGTGAAACCCCAGGAAGGGCAGTTTGGCAGTACCAGGGTCTGTGCTACAGACCACTGGGATCATGGGATTGTGCCAACTATGCCAGGATGGTATAGAGGGGGCAATTCCATGATCATAGACATGTTACATGGCCATATTCGGAGTTACCATTGTGAAGCTACATATAGGTAGTGACCTATATGTAGTGCACGCGTGTAATGGTGTCCCCGCACTCACAAAGTCCGGGGAATTGGCCCTGAACAATGTGGGGGCACCTTGGCTAGTGCCAGGGTGCCCTCACACTAAGTAACTTTGCACCTAACCTTTACCAGGTAAAGGTTAGACATATAGGTGACTTATAAGTTACTTAAGTGCAGTGTAAAATGGCTGTGAAATAACGTGGACGTTATTTCACTCAGGCTGCAGTGGCAGGCCTGTGTAAGAATTGTCAGAGCTCCCTATGGGTGGCAAAAGAAATGCTGCAGCCCATAGGGATCTCCTGGAACCCCAATACCCTGGGTACCTCAGTACCATATACTAGGGAATTATAAAGGTGTTCCAGTAAGCCAATGTAAATTGGTAAAATTGGTCACTAGCCTGTTAGTGACAATTTGAAAGAAATGAGAGAGCATAACCACTGAGGTTCTGATTAGCAGAGCCTCAGTGAGACAGTTAGTCACTACACAGGTAACACATTCAGGCACACTTATGAGCACTGGGGCCCTGGTGAACAGGGTCCCAGTGACACATACAACTAAAACAACATATATACAGTGAAAAATGGGGGTAACATGCCAGGCAAGATGGTACTTTCCTACACAACCCCCCCCCAAACGAAGGACAATAAGACTTGCCATGACCTGATGAGTCTTCATTGTCTAAGTGGAAATATCTGGAGAGTCCATCTGCATTGGAGTGGCTACTCCCAGGTCTATGTTCCACTGTATAGTCCATTCCCTGTAGGGATATGGACCACCTCAACAATTTAGGATTTTCACCTTTCATTTGTTTTAGCCAAAGTAGAGGTTTGTGGTCTGTCTGAACAATGAAGCGAGTGCCAAACAGGTATGGCCTCAACTTCTTCAGTGCCCAGACCACAGCAAAGGCCTCCCTCTCAATGGCAGACCAACGCTTTTCTCTAGGGGTCAACCTCCTACTAATAAAAGCAACAGGTTGATCCTGGCCCTCAGAATTAAGTTGTGATAGGACTGCCCCTACTCCTAATTCAGATGCATCAGTTTGGACATAGAATTTTTTAGAGTAACAAGGGCTTTTCAGGACAGGTGCAGAGCACATGGCCTGCTTCAGCTCCTCAAAAGCTTTCTGACAGTTTGCTGTCCATAATACCTTTTTAGGCATTTTCTTGGATGTGAGGTCATTAAGAGGGGCTGCAATGGAGCCATAGTTCTTAATGAACCTCCTGTAATACCCAGTGAGGCCTAGGAAGGCTCTCACCTGAGTGTGAGTAGTAGGGGGAACCCAATCAATAATTGTTTGGATTTTCCCCTGAAGTGGTGCAATCTGTTCCCCACCAACAAGGTGTCCCAGATAAACCACCTTTCCCTGCCCTATCTGGCACTTTGAAGCCTTGATAGTGAGGCCTGCCTTTTGCAGGGCCTCCAAAACTTTCCATAGGTGGACCAGGTGATCATCCCAGCTGGAGCTAAAGACAGCTATATCGTCTAAATATGCTGCACTGAAAGCCTCCAGCCCTTGCAGGACTGTGTTCACCAACCTTTGAAAAGTGGCAGGTGCATTTTTCAAACCAAAAGGCATTACAGTAAACTGGTAATGGCCTCCAATGGTTGAAAATGCAGTTTTAGGTTTAGCATCTTCTGACAATTTGATCTGCCAATACCCTGCAGTCAAATCAAAAGTGCTTAGATACTTGGCAGAGGCCAGTGTATCTATGAGCTCATCTGCCCTGGGTATAGGGTGACCATCAGTTTTGGTTACCAGGTTGAGACCTCTATAGTCTACACAAAACCGCATTTCCTTCTTTCCATCTTTGGAATGGGGTTTTGGTACAAGTACCACAGGAGAAGCCCATGGACTTTCAGAGTGCTCAACCACTCCTAGTTCTAACATTTTCTGGACCTCTTGCTTTATGCAGTCCCTGACATGGTCAGGCTGCCTATAGATCTTACTTTTGACAGGTAAACTGTCTCCAGTATCTATAGTGTGCTCACACCAAGAAGTGGTGCCTGGCACAGTAGAGAAGAGTTCAGAAAACTGACCCAGGAGATTTATGAAATGGTCTTTCTGCTCAGCAGTAAGACAATCAGCCAAAACTACACCTTCCACAAGAGCATCTTGTTCTGTGGAAGAGAAGAGATCAGGTAGAGGATCACTGTCTTCTTCCTGTCCCTCATCAGTTGCCATGAGCAGGGTGAGATCAGCCCTGTCATAGTAGGGTTTCAGGCGGTTTACATGGAGTACCCTAAGGGGACTCCTTGCAGTGCCTAAGTCAACTAAATAGGTGACTTCACACTTTTTCTCAACAATTGTGTGGGGCCCACTCCATTTATCTTGGAGTGCTCTTGGGGCCACAGGCTCCAAGACCCACACTTTCTGCCCTGGTTGGTACTGAACCAAAACAGCCTTCTGATCATGCCATTGCTTCTGGAGCTCTTGGCTGGCCTGAAGGTTTTTGCTGGCCTTTTTCATATACTCAGCCATCCTTGATCTGAGGCCAAGTACATAATCCACAATATCCTGCTTGGGAGCTTTTAAAGGTTGTTCCCAACCCTCCTTTACAAGTGTGAGTGGACCCCTAACAGGGTGTCCAAAAAGAAGTTCAAAGGGGCTGGAGCCCACTCCTTTCTGGGGTACCTCCCTGTAGGCAAAAAGGAGGCATGGTAGAAGGATATCCCATCTCCTGCGGAGTTTTTCAGGGAGACCCATAATCATGCCTTTGAGAGTTTTATTAAATCTCTCCACCAGTCCATTTGTTTGTGGATGATCGGGTGTTGTGAACTTGTAAGTTACACCACACTCCTTCCACATGGCCTTTAAGTATGCAGACATGAAATTGCTTCCCCTGTGTGATACTACTTCCTTTGGGAAGCCCACCCTGGAAAATATCCCCAGGAGGGCCTTTGCCACTGCAGGAGCTGTAGTGGTCCTTAAAGGAATAGCTTCAGGATATCTTGTGGCATGGTCCACTACCACCAAGATGAATCTATTGCCTGAAGCAGTAGGAGGGTCAAGGGGGCCAACTATGTCAACCCCTACCCTTTCAAAGGGAACCCCAACCACAGGCAGTGGAATAAGGGGTGCCTTTGGGGTGCCACCTGTCTTGCCACTGGCTTGACAGGTTTCACAGGACTTACAAAAATCTTTTGTGTCCTTAGACATCCTAGGCCAATGAAACAAGGGAACAAGCCTGTCCCAAGTTTTCATTTGTCCCAGGTGCCCAGCTAGGGGAATGTCGTGGGCAAGAGTTAGGAGGAACTTTCTGTACTCCTGAGGAATCACTAATCTCCTGGCAGCTCCAGGTTTAGGATCCCTATGCTCAGTGTACAAGAGGTTGTCCTCCCAGTAAACTCTGTGAGAGTCACTGACATCCCCATTAGCCTGTTTGACAGCTTGCTGTCTTAGACCCTCTAATGTGGGACAGGTTTGCTGTGCCACACTCAGCTCCTCTCTGGCAGGCCCCCCTTCACCCAAAAGCTCAGCAGTGTCTGCTTCCAGCTCCTCTGGCGTAGGTTCTGCACAGGGAGGGAATTCTTCTTCCTCAGAAGTTGAATCCACTGTAGAGGAAGGGATAGTAGGAAGTGGTTTGCTTCTACTAGCCCTAGCTTTAGGGAGCACTTGGTCCATTGTTCCAGGATCCAAGCTTCCCTGTTCTTTTTGCTTTTTGGCCTGAGCCCTTGTCAAAGCAAAAATATGCCCTGGGATGCCCAGCATTGCTGCATGGGCCTCCAACTCCACATCTGACCAAGCTGATGTCTCCAAATCATTTCCTAGTAGACAGTCTACCGGTAAATCTGTGGCTACCACAACTTTCTTAGGACCAGTAACCGCCCCCCCAGTTGAGATTAACAACAGCCATGGGGTGGCTAAGTGTGCTGTTGTGAGCATTGGTTACTTGGTGTAGGAGGCTGGACTGGCTTGTAGTGAGTACCAAGGGGTACTTGCACCTTGCACCAGGCCCAGTTATCCCTTATTAGTGTATAGGGTGTCTAGCAGCTTAGGCTGATAGATAATGGTAGCTTAGCAGAGCAGCTTAGGCTGAACTAGGAGACGTGTGAAGCTACTACAGTACCACTTAGTGTCATATGCACAATATCATAAGAAAACACAATACACAGTTATACTAAAAATAAAGGTACTTTATTTTTATGACAATATGCCAAAGTATCTTAGAGTGTACCCTTAGTGAGAGGATAGGAAATATACACAAGATATATATACACAATAGCAAAAATATGCAGTATAGTCTTAGAAAACAGTGCAAACAATGTATAGTTACAATAGGATGCAATGGGGAAACATAGGGATAGGGGCAACACAAACCATATACCCCAAAAGTGGAATGCGAACCACGAATGGACCCCAAACCTATGTGACCTTGTAGAGGGTCGCTGGGACTATTAGAAAATAGTGAGAGTTAGAAAAATAACCATCCCCAAGACCCTGAAAAGTGAGTGCAAAGTGCACTAAAGTTCCCCTAAGGACAAAATAGTCGTGTTAGAGGAATAATGCAGGAAAGACACAAACCAGCAATGCAACAACTGTGGATTTCCAATCTAGGGTACCTGTGGAACAAGGGGACCAAGTCCAAAAGTCACAAGCAAGTCGGAGATGGGCAGATGCCCAGGAAATGCCAGCTGCGGGTGCAAAGAAGCTTCGACTGGACAGAAGAAGCTGAGGTTTCTGCAGGAACAAAAAGGGCTAGAGACTTCCCCTTTGGTGGACGGATCCCTCTTGCCTTGGAGTGTCGTGCAGAAGTGTTTTCCCGCCGGAAGGACGCCAACAAGCCTTGCTACACGGAAATCGTGCGTTTGGCGTTTTTGGACGCTGCTGGGGCTCAGGAGGGACCAGGAGGTCGCAAATTGGACCTGAAGAGAGAGGAGACGTCGAGCAAGACAAAGAGCCCTCACTGAAGCAGGTAGCACCCGGAAAAGTGCCAGAAACAGGCACTACGAAGATGCGTGAAACGGTGCTCGCCGAAGTTGCACAAAGGAGTCCCACGTCGCCGGAGACCAACTTAGAAAGTCGTGCAATGCAGGTTAGAGTGCCGTGGACCCAGGCTTGGATGTGCACAAAGGATTTCCGCCGGAAGTGCACAGGGGCCGGAGTAGCTGCAAAGTCGCGGTTCCCAGCAATGCAGCCCAGCGAGGTGAGGCAAGGACTTACCTCCACCAAACTTGGGCTGAAGAGTCACTGGACTGTGGGGGTCACTTGGACAGAGTCGCTGGATTCGAGGGACCTCGCTCGTCGTGCTGAGAGGAGACCCAAGGGACCGGTAATGCAGCTTTTTGGTGCCTGCGGTTGCAGGGGGAAGATTCCGTCGACCCACGGGAGATTTCTTCGGAGCTTCTGGTGCAGAGAGGAGGCAGGCTACCCCCACAGCATGCACAAGCAGGAAAACAGTCGAGAAGGCGGCAGGATCAGCGTTACAGAGTTGCAGTAGTCGTCTTTGCTACTATGTTGCAGGTTTGCAGGCTTCCAGCGCGGTCAGCGGTCAGCGGTCGTTTCCTTATCAGAAGGTGAAGAGGGAGATGCAGAGGAACTCGGCTGAGCTCATGCATTCGTTATCTAAAGTTTCCCCAGAGACAGAGACCCTAAATAGCCAGAAAAGAGGGTTTGGCTACCCAGGAGAGAGGAAAGGCTACTAACACCTGAAGGAGCCTATCAGCAGGAGTCTCTGACGTCACCTGGTGGCACTGGCCACTCAGAGCAGTCCAGTGTGCCAGCAGCACCTCTGTTTCCAAGATGGCAGAGGTCTGGAGCACACTGGAGGAGCTCTGGACACCTCCCAGGGGAGGTGCAGGTCAGGGGAGTGGTCACTCCCCTTTCCTTTGTCCAGTTTCGCACCAGAGCAGGGGCTAAGGGGTCCCTGAACCGGTGTAGACTGGCTTATGCAGAATTGGGCACCTCTGTGCCCAACAAAGCATTTCCAGAGGCTGGGGGAGGCTACTCCTCCCCTGCCTTCACACCATTTTCCAAAGGGAGAGGGTGTCACACCCTCTCTCAGAGGAAGTTCTTTGTTCTGCCATCCTGGGCCAGGCCTGGCTGGACCCCAGGAGGGCAGCTGCCTGTCTGAGGGGTTGGCAGCAGCAGCAGCTGCAGTGAAACCCCAGGAAGGGCAGTTTGGCAGTACCAGGGTCTGTGCTACAGACCACTGGGATCATGGAATTGTACCAACAATGCCAGGATGGCATAGAGGGGGCAATTCCATGATCATAGACATGTTACATGGCCATATTCGGAGTTACCATGGTGAAGCTACATATAGGTAGTGACCTATATGTAGTGCACGCGTGTAATGGTGTCCCCGCACTCACAAAGTTCAGGGAATTGGCTCTGAACAATGTGGGGGCACCTTGGCTAGTGCCAGGGTGCCCTCACACTAAGTAACTTTGCACCTAACCTTTACCAGGTAAAGGTTAGACATATAGGTGACTTATAAGTTACTTAAGTGCAGTGTAAAATGGCTGTGAAATAACGTGGACGTTATTTCACTCAGGCTGCAGTGGCAGGCCTGTGTAAGAATTGTCAGAGCTCCCTATAGGTGGCAAAAGAAATGCTGCAGCCCATAGGGATCTCCTGGAACCCCAATACCCTGGGTACCTCAGTACCATATACTAGGGAATTATAAGGGTGTTCCAGTAAGCCAATGTAAATTGGTAAAAATGGTCACTAGCCTGTCAGTGACAATTTGGAAAGAAATGAGAGAGCATAACCACTGAGGTTCTGATTAGCAGAGCCTCAGTGAGACAGTTAGTCACTACACAGGTAACACATTCAGGCACACTTATCAGCACTGGGGTCCTGGGTTACCAGGGTCCCAGTGACACATACAACTAAAACAACATATATACAGTGAAAAATGGGGGTAACATGCCAGGCAAGATGGTACTTTCCTACACAACCCCCCCCCAAACGAAGGACAATAAGACTAGCCATGACCTGATGAGTCTTCATTGTCTAAGTGGAAATATCTGGAGAGTCCATCTGCATTGGAGTGGCTACTCCCAGGTCTATGTTCCACTGTATAGTCCATTCCCTGTAGGGATATGGACCACCTCAACAATTTAGGATTTTCACCTTTCATTTGTTTTAGCCAAAGTAGAGGTTTGTGGTCTGTCTGAACAATGAAGTGAGTGCCAAACAGGTATGGCCTCAACTTCTTCAGAGCCCAGACCACAGCAAAGGCCTCCCTCTCAATGGCAGACCAACGCTTTTCTCTAGGGGTCAACCTCCTACTAATAAAAGCAACAGGTTGATCCTGGCCCTCAGAATTAAGTTGTGATAGGACTGCCCCTACTCTTAATTCAGATGCATCAGTTTGGACATAGAATTTTTTAGAGTAACAAGGGCTTTTCAGGACAGGTGCAGAGCACGTGGCCTGCTTCAGCTCCTCAAAAGCTTTCTGACAGCTTGCTGTCCACAATACCTTTTTAGGCATTTTCTTGGATGTGAGGTCATTAAGAGGGGCTGCAATGGAGGCATAGTTCTTAATGAACCTCCTGTAATACCCAGTGAGGCCTAGGAAGGCTCTCACCTGAGTCTGAGTGGTAGGGGGAACCCAATCAATAATAGTTTGGATTTTCCCCTGAAGTGGTGCAATCTGTTCCCCACCAACAAGGTGTCCCAGATAAACCACCTTACCCTGCCCTATCTGGCACTTTGAAGCCTTGATAGTGAGGCCTGCCTTTTGCAGGGCCTCCAAAACTTTCCATAGATGCACCAGGTGATCATCCCAGCTGGAGCTAAAGACAGCTATATCGTCCAAATATGCTGCACTGAAAGCTTCCAGCCCTTGCAGGACTGTGTTCACCAACCTCTGAAAAGTGGCAGGTGCATTTTTCAAACCAAAAGGCATTACAGTAAACTGGTAATGTCCTCCAATGGTAGAAAATGCAGTCTTAGGTTTAGCATCTTCTGATAATTTGATCTGCCAATACCCTGCAGTCAAATCAAAAGTGCTTAGATACTTGGCAGATGCCAGTGTATCTATAAGCTCATCTGCCCTGGGTATAGTGTGAGCATCAGTTTTGGTTACCAAGTTGAGACCTCTATAGTCTACACAAAACCGCATTTCCTTCTTTCCATCTTTAGAATTGGGTTTTGGTACCAGTACCACAGGAGAAGCCCATGGACTGTCAGAGTGCTCAACCACTCCTAGTTCCAACATTTTCTGAACTTCTTGCTTTATGCAGTCCCTGACATGGTCAGGCTGCCTATAGATCTTACTTTTGACAGGTAAACTTTCTCCAGTATCTATAGTGTGCTCACACCAAGAAGTGGTGCCTGGCACAGTAGAGAAGAGTTCTGAAAATTGTCCTAGGAGATTTATGCAATTATCTTTCTGCTCAGCAGTAAGACAATCAGCCAAAACTACACCTTTCACAAGAGCATCTTGTTCTGTGGAAGAGAAGAGATCAGGTAGAGGATCACTGTCTTCTTCCTGTCCCTCATCAGTTGCCATGAGCAGGGTGAGATCAGCCCTGTCATAGTAGGGTTTCAGGCGGTTGACATGGAGCACCCTAAGGGGACTCCTGGCAGTGCCTAAGTCAACCAAGTAGGTGACTTCACCCTTCTTTTCAACAATTGTGTGGGGACCACTCCATTTATCTTGGAGTGCTCTTGGGGCCACAGGCTCCAAGACCCACACTTTCTGCCCTGGTTGGTACTGAACCAAAACAGCCTTCTGATCATGCCATTGCTTCTGGAGCTCTTGGCTGGCCTGAAGGTTTTTACTGGCCTTTTTCATGTACTCAGCCATCCTTGATCTGAGGCCAAGTACATAATCCACAATATCCTGCTTAGGAGCTTTTAAAGGTTGTTCCCAACCCTCCTTTACAAGTGTGAGTGGACCCCTAACAGGGTGTCCAAAAAGAAGTTCAAAGGGGCTGAAGCCCACTCCTTTCTGGGGTACCTCCCTGTAGGCAAAAAGGAGGCATGGTAGAAGGATATCCCATCTCCTGCGGAGTTTTTCAGGGAGTCCCATAATCATGCCTTTGAGAGTTTTATTAAATCTCTCCACCAGTCCATTTGTTTGTGGATGATAGGGTGTTGTGAACTTGTATGTTACACCACACTCCTTCCACATGGCCTTTAAGTATGCAGACATGAAATTGCTTCCTCTGTCTGATACTACTTCCTTTGGGAAGCCCACCCTGGAAAATATTCCCAGGAGGGCCTTTGCCACTGCAGGTGCTGTAGTGGTCCTTAAAGGAATAGCTTCAGGATATCTTGTGGCATGGTCCACTACCACTAAGATAAACCTATTGCCTGAAGCAGTAGGAGGGTCAAGGGGGCCAACAATGTCAACCCCTACCCTTTCAAAGGGAACCCCAACCACAGGCAGTGGGATAAGGGGTGCCTTTGGAGTGCCACCTGTCTTGCCACTGGCTTGACAGGTTTCACAGGACTTACAAAATTCCTTTGTGTCCTCAGACATCCTAGGCCAATGAAACAATGGAACCAATCTGTCCCAAGTTTTCATTTGACCCAGGTGCCCAGCTAGGGGAATGTCATGTGCCAGTGTTAGGAGGAACTTTCTGTACTCCTGAGGAATCACTAATCTCCTGGCAGCTCCAGGTTTAGGATCCCTATTCTCAGTGTACAAGAGGTTGTCCTCCCAGTAAACTCTGTGTGAGTCACTGACATCCCCATTAGCCTGTTTGACAGCTTGCTGTCTGAGACCCTCTAATGTGGGACAGGTTTGCTGTGCCACACTCAGCTCCTCTCTGGCAGGCCCCCCTTCACCCAAAAGCTCAGCAGTGTCTGCTTCCAGCTCCTCTGGTGTAGGTTCTGCACAGGGAGGGAATTCTTCTTCCTCAGAAGTAGAATCCACTGTAGAGGGAGGGATAGTAGGAAGTGATTTGCTTCTACTAGCCCTAGCTTTAGGGAGCACTTGGTCCATTGTTCCAGGATCCAAGCTTCCCTGTCCTTTTTGCTTTTTGGCCTGAGCCCTTGTCAAAGCAAAAATATGCCCTGCGATGCCCAGCATTGCTGCATGGGCCTCCAACTCCACATCTGACCAAGCTGATGTCTCCAAATCATTCCCTAATAGACAGTCTACAGGTAAATCTGAAGCTACCACAACTTTCTTTGGACCAGTTACCCCCCCCCCAGTTGAGATTTACAACAGCCATGGGGTGGCTTTGTGTTATGTTGTGAGCATCGGTTACTTGGTACTGGTGTCCAAGTATGTGTTGTTCAGGGTGCACCAGTTTCTCAATCACCATTGTGACACTGGCACCTGTGTCCCTGTAGGCCTGGACCTCAACACCATTTATTAGGGTTAGTTGCTTGTACTTCTCCAAGTTATGGGGGCAAGCAACCAAAGTGGCTAAGTCAATAGCCCCTTCAGAGACTAAAGTAGCCTCTGTGGTCTCCCTAATTAGACCAACCCCAACTAAATTACCAAAAGTGAGCCCAGCTACTCCCTTGGATTGGCTATTAGTAGGTTTGCTCCCACCACCACTGCTATTAGTAGGGACACTAGGTGTAGCAGTAGGGGTTGTAGTGGTAGGAGCTGTGGTGCCTTTCTTTGGACAACTGGGATCTCTTGTCCAATGGCCTTTTATTTTACATAAATAGCACCATGGTTTCTTTTCCTTGTTTTGATTAGAAGAGGATTTGGGCCCACCACCCCCACCAGAGTGTTTTTGTGGGCCTGATGAAGACTCATTTTTAGATTTGTCCCCACCCTTGTCAGAAGACTTACCATCCTTCTTTTTGTTGCCATCTTTGTCACCCCCTGTATGAACTTTTCTGTTCACTCTTGTTCTGACCCATTTGTCTGCCTTCTTTCCCAATTCTTGGGGAGAGGTCAGATCAGAGTCCACCAAGTACTGGTGCAACAAATCAGACACACAATTATTAAGAATATGCTCTCTCAGGATTAAGTTATACAGGCTGTCATAATCAGTAACTTTACTGCCATGTAACCACCCCTCCAAGGCCTTCACTGAATGGTCAATGAAATCAACCCAGTCTTGTGAAGACTCCTTTTTGGTCTCTCTGAACTTTATCCTGTACTGTTCAGTGGTTAAGCCATAACCATCCAGGAGTGCATTCTTAAGAACTTGGAAATTATTGGCATCATTTTCTTTCACAGTAAGGAGCCTATCCCTACCTTTTCCACTAAATGATAGCCATAGGATAGCAGGCCACTGCCTTTGAGGGACATCCTGTACAACACAGGCCCTCTCAAGTGCAGCAAACCACTTGTTAATGTCATCCCCCTCCTTATAAGGGGGAACTATCTTGTGCAGATTCCTGGAATCATGCTCTTTTGCAGGATGACTATGGGGAATACTGCTGCTGCCACCATGGGTATCTAAACCCAACTTCTGTCTTTCCTTCTCTAATTCAAAAGACTGTCTATCCAAATCCAGCTGTTGCTTTTTAAGCTTCAGTCTGGTTTGTTCCACCCTCAACTTATTGAGTTCCCTCTCTAACATTCTGTCATCAGGGTTGGTGGGAGGGACATTTCTAGAAACAGAGCTATGATGGGAATGAACAGAAGGAGACCTGTCCCTTACAGAAGCCAACTTAACAGCTTGGTTTACAGAAACATTACTACCAGTATGGTGAGAATAAATGCTTTTGCTATGATGTGAGACAACACTATTTCTTTGGTGTGGCTCATCATCATTACGATCTATGCTAGATTGTCTAGTAATGGGCAGGCTAGGAAGTTTCTTTCCTGAATCTTTTCCTGGGGGAGTCCCTGAATCAGATTGGGAACTATTAGGTACTTTTTCAACAGATGGGCCACCTCTGGCCTTATCCTGTTCTCTAAGCATGTTAATTAACAGTTCCAAGGCAGGATTCTTCCCTACACTCAAACCTCTCTCTATACAGAGACTCCTTGCTCTTTTCCAGCTAAGGTTGTCATATGCAAGTTTGGACAGATCAACACCTTGGTCTGTGCCAGACATTTTTTTGAGAGAGTTAAAGTGATAGAGAAAGAGACAAAAGTTTTCAGAACTTTTTGGAAAGACAGAAAAAAACTTTTAAAACTTTTAAGAACTTTTTGAAAGTTTAGGAGTACTTTTCAGCACTTAGAAAAGAGTGAAAAGAGGAAATGCAAAACTTTTTGGCTATGTGTATATACACTGACCTTGTTTTGTATATTTTTCTCTTATGAAAAGTACAATGACAAGAGTGGTAAGTAGTCTCAAAGCACTTATCCCACCGCTGCACAACCAATGTAGGAGGCTGGACTGGCTTGTAGTGAGTACCAAGGGGTACTTGCACCTTGCACCAGGCCCAGTTATCCCTTATTAGTGTATAGGGTGTCTAGCAGCTTAGGCTGATAGATAATGGTAGCTTAGCAGAGCAGCTTAGGCTGAACTAGGAGACGTGTGAAGCTACTACAGTACCACAAGTGTCACTTGCACAATATCATAAGAAAACACAATACACAGTTATACTAAAAATAAAGGTACTTTATTTTTATGACAATATGCCAAAGTATCTTAGAGTGTACCCTCAGTGAGAGGATAGGAAATATACACAAGATATATGTACACAATACCAAAAATATGCAGTATAGTCTTAGAAAACAGTGCAAACAATGTATAGTTACAATAGGATGCAATGGAGAAACATAGGGATAGGGGCAACACAAACCATATACTCCAAAAGTGGAATGCCAACCACGAATGGACCCCAAACCTATGTGACCTTGTAGAGGGTCGCTGGGACTATTAGAAAATAGTGAGAGTTAGAAAAATAACCCTCCCCAAGACCCTGAAAAGTGAGTGCAAAGTGCACCAAAGTTCCCCTAAAGGAAAAAGAAGTTGTGTTAGAGGAATAATGCAGGAAAGACACAAACCAACAATGCAACAACGATGGATTTCCAATCTAGGGTACCTGTGGAACAAGGGGACCAAGTCCAAAAGTCACAGGCAAGTCGGAGATGGGCATATGCCCAGGAAATGCCAGCTGTGGATGCAAAGAAGCTTCTACAGGACAGAAGAAGCAGAGGTTTCTGCAAGAACGAAAAGGGCTAGAGACTTCCCCTTTGGTGGACGGATCCCTCTCGCCGTGGAGAGTCGTGCAGAAGTGTTTTCCCGCCGAAAGAACGCCAACAAGCCTTGCTAGCTGCAAATCGTGCAGTTAGCGTTTTTGGATGCTGCTGTGGCCCAGGAGGGACCAGGAGGTCGCAAATTGGACCAGGAGAAAGAGGGTACGTCGAGCAAGACAAGGAGCCCTCTCAGCAGCAGGTAGCACCCGGAGAAGTGCCAGAAACAGGCACTACGAGGATGCGTGAAATGGTGCTCACCCGAAGTCGCACAAAGGAGTCCCACGTCGCCGGAGACCAACTTAGAAAGTCGTGCAATGCAGGTTAGAGTGCCGTGGACCGAGGCTTGGCTGTGCAAAAAGGATTTCCGCCGGAAGTGCACAGGGGCCGGAGTAGCTGCAAAAGTCGCGGTTCCCAGCAATGCAGTCTAGCGAGGTGAGGCAAGGACTTACTTCCACCAAACTTGGACTGAAGAGTCACTGGACTGTGGGAGTCACTTGGACAGAGTTGCTGGATTCGAGGGACCTCGCTCGTCGTGCTGAGAGGAGACCCAAGGGACCGGTAATGCAGCTTTTTGGTGCCTGCGGTTGCAGGGGGAAGATTCCGTCGACCCACGGGAGATTTCTTCGGAGCTTCCAGTGCAGAGAGGAGGCAGACTACCCCCACAGCATGCACCACCAGGAAAACAGTCGAGAAGGCGGCAGGATCAGCGTTACAGAGTTGCAGTAGTCGTCTTTGCTACTATGTTGCAGGTTTGCAGGCTTCCAGCGCGGGTCAGCAGTCGATTCCTTGGCAGAAGGTGAAGAGAGAGATGCAGAGGAACTCGGATGAGCTCTTGCATTCGTTATCTAAAGTTTCCCCAGAGACAGAGACCCTAAATAGCCAGGAAAGAGGGTTTGGCTACTTAGGAGAGAGGATAGGCTACTAACACCTGAAGGAGCCTATCAGAAGGAGTCTCTGACGTCACCTGGTGGCACTGGCCACTCAGAGCAGTCCAGTGTGCCAGCAGCACCTCTGTTTCCAAGATGGCAGAGGTCTGGAGCACACTGGAGGAGCTCTGGACACCTCCCAGGGGAGGTGCAGGTCAGGGGAGTCGTCACTCCCCTTTCCTTTGTCCAGTTTCGCGCCAGAGCAGGGCTAAGGGGTCCCCTGAACCGGCGTAGAGTGGCTTATGCAGAATTGGGCACATCTGTGCCCAACAAAGCATTTCCAGAGGCTGGGGGAGGCTACTCCTCCCCTGCCTTCACACCATTTTCCAAAGGGGGAGGGTGTAACACCCTCTCTCAGAGGAAGTCCTTTGTTCTGCCATCCTGGGCCAGGCCTGGCTGGACCCCAGGAGGGCAGATGCCTGTCTGAGGGGTTGGCAGCAGCAGCAGCTGCAGTTAAACCCCAGGAAGGGCAGTTTGGCAGTACCAGGGTCTGTGCTACAGACCACTGGGATCATGGGATTGTGCCACCTATGCCAGGATGGTATAGAGGGGGCAATTCCATGATCATAGACATGTTACATGGCCATATTCGCAGTTACCATTGTGAAGCTACATATAGGTAGTGACCTATATGTAGTGCACGCGTGTAATGGTGTCCCCGCACTCACAAAGTCCGGGGAATTGGCCCTGAACAATGTGGGGGAACCTTGGCTATTGCCAGGGTGCCCTCACACTAAGTAACTTTGCACCTAACCTTTACCAGGTAAAGGTTAGACATATAGGTGACTTATAAGTTACTTAAGTGCAGTGTAAAATGGCTGTGAAATAACGTGGACGTTATTTCACTCAGGCTGCAGTGGCAGGCCTGTGTAAGAATTGTCAGAGCTCCCTATGGGTGGCAAAAGAAATACTGCAGCCCATAGGGATCTCCTGGAACCCCAATACCCTGGGTACCTCAGTACCATATACTAGGGAATTATAAGGGTGTTCCAGTAAGCCAATGTAAATTGGTAAAATTGGTCACTAGCCTGTTAGTGACAATTTGGAAAGAAATGAGAGAGCATAACCACTGAGGTTCTGATTAGCAGAGCCTCAGTGAGACAGTTAGTCACTAAACAGGTAACACATTCAGGCACACTTATGAGCACTGGGGCCCTGGTGAACAGGGTCCCAGTGACACATACAACTAAAACAACATATATACAGTGAAAAATGGGGGTAACATGCCAGGCAAGATGGTACTTTCCTACAGTCTTTCCTGCATTATTCCTCTATCACGACTTCTTTGTCCTTAGGGGAACTTTAGTGCACTTTGCACTCACTTTTCAGGGTCTTGGGGAGGGTTATTTTTCTAACTCTCACTATTTTCTAATAGTCCCAGCGACCCTCTACAAGGTCACATAGGTTTGGGGTCCATTTGTGGTTCGCATTCCACTTTTGGAGTATATGGTTTGTGTTGCCCCTATCCCTATGTTTCCCCATTGCATCCTATTGTAACTATACATTGTTTGCACTGTTTTCTAAGACTTTACTGCATATTTTTGGTATTGTGTACATATATCTTGTGTATATTTCCTATCCTCTCACTGAGGGTACACTCTAAGATACTTTGGCATATTGTCATAACAAATAAAGTACCTTTATTTTGAGTATAACTGTGTATTGTGGTTTTCTTATGATATTGTGCATATGACACTAAGTCGTACTGTAGTAGCTTCACACGTCTCCTAGTTCAGCCTAAGCTGCTCTGCTAAGCTACCATTATCTGTCAGCCTAAGCTGCTAGACACCCTATACACTAATACGGGATAACTGGGCCTGGTGCAAGGTGCAAGTACCCCTTGGTACTCACTACAAGCCAGTCCAGCCTCCTACATGGTCCTCCCTTTTAAGTCCCTAGTATATGGTACCTAGGTACTGTAAGAAAGTAGCCTCTTTCTAGCCTTGTTACCCCCCACTTTTGGCCTGTTTGTGAGTGTATGTCAGGGTGTTTTCACTGTCTCACTGGGATCCTGCTAGCCAGGGCCCAGTGCTCATAGTGAAAACCCTATGTTTTCAGTATGTTTGTTATGTGTCACTGGGACCCTGCTAGTCAGGACCCCAGTGCTCATAAGTTTATGGCCTATATGTATGTGTTCCCTGTGTAGTGCCTAACTGTCTCACTGAGGCTCTGCTAATCAGAACCTCAGTGGTTATGCTCTCTCATTTCTTTCCAAATTGTCACTAACAAGCTAGTGACCATTTTTAACCAATTTACATTGGCTTACTGGAACACCCTTATAATTCCCTAGTATATGGTACTGAGGTACCCAGGGTATTGGGGTTCCAGAAGATCCCTATGGGCTGCAGCATTTCTTTTGCCACCCATAGGGAGCTCTGACAAGTCTTACACAGGCCTGCCACTGCAGCCTGAGTGAAATAACGTCCACGTTATTTCACAGCCATTTTACACTGCACTTAAGTAACTTATAAGTCACCTATATGTCTAACCTTTACCTGGTAAAGGTTAGGTGCAAAGTTACTTAGTGTGAGGGCACCCTGGCACTAGCCAAGGTGCCCCCACATTGTTCAGAGCCAATTCCCTGAACTTTGTGAGTGCGGGGACACCATTACACGCGTGCACTACATATAGGTCACTACCTATATGTAGCTTCACAATGGTAACTCCGAATATGGCCATGTAACATGTCTATGATCATGGAATTGCCCCCTCTATGGCATCCTGGCATAGTTGGCACAATCCCATGATCCCAGTGGTCTGTAGCACAGACCCTGGTACTGCCAAACTGCCCTTCCTGGGGTTTCACTGCAGCTGCTGCTGCTGCCAACCCCTCAGACAGGCATCTGCCCTCCTGGGGTCCAGCCAGGCCTGGCCCAGGATGGCAGAACAAAGGACTTCCTCTGAGAGAGGGTGTTACACCCTCTCCCTTTGGAAAATGGTGTGAAGGCAGGGGAGGAGTAGCCTCCCCCAGCCTCTGGAAATGCTTTGTTGGGCACAGATGTGCCCAATTCTGCATAAGCCAGTCTACACCGGTTCAGGGGACCCCTTAGCCCTGCTCTGGCGCGAAACTGGACAAAGGAAAGGGGAGTGACCACTCCCCTGACCTGCACCTCCCCTGGGAGGTGTCCAGAGCTCCTCCAGTGTGCTCCAGACCTCTGCCATCTTGGAAACAGAGGTGCTGCTGGCACACTGGACTGCTCTGAGTGGCCAGTGCCACCAGGTGACGTCAGAGACTCCTTCTGATAGGCTCCTTCAGGTGTTAGTAGCATATCCTCTCTCCTAGGTAGACAACCCCTCTTTTCTGGCTATTTAGGGTCTCTGTCTCTGGGGAAACTTTAGATAACGAATGCAAGAGCTCATCCGAGTTCCTCTGCATCTCTCTCTTCACCTTCTGCCAAGGAATCGACTGCTGACCGCGCTGGAAGCCTGCAAACCTGCAACATAGTAGCAAAGACGACTACTGCAACTCTGTAACGCTGATCCTGCCGCCTTCTCGACTGTTTTCCTGCTTGTGCATGCTGTGGGGGTAGTCTGCCTCCTCTCTGCACCAGAAGCTCCGAAGAAATCTCCCGTGGGTCGACGGAATCTTCCCCCTGCAACCGCAGGCACCAAAAAGCTGCATTACCGGTCCCTTGGGTCTCCTCTCAGCACGACGAGCGAGGTCCCTCGAATCCAGCGACTCTGTCCAAGTGACCCCCACAGTCCAGTGACTCTTCAGTCCAAGTTTGGTGGAGGTAAGTCCTTGCCTCACCTCGCTGGGCTGCATTGCTGGGAACCGTGACTTTTGCAGCTACTCCGGCCCCTGTGCACTTCCGGCGGCAATCCTTTGTGCACAGCCAAGCCTGGGTCCACGGCACTCTAACCTGCATTGCACGACTTTCTAAGTAGGTCTCCGGCGACGTGCGACTCCTTTGTGCAACTTCGGGTGAGCACCATTTCATGCATCCTCTTAGTGCCTGTTCCTGGCACTTCTCCGGGTGCTACCTGCTGCTGAGAGGGCTCCTTGTCTTGCTCGACGTCCCCTCTCTCTCCTGGTCTAATTTGCGACCTCCTGGTCCCTCCAGGGCCACAGCAGTGTCCAAAAACGCTAACCGCACGATTTGTAGCTAGCAAGGCTTGTTGGCGTTCTTTCGGCCGGAAAACACTTCTGCACGACTCTCCACGGCAAGACGGATCCGTCCACCAAAGGGAAAGTCTCTAGCCCTTTTCGTTCCTGCAGAAACCTCAGCTTCTTCTGTCCAGTAGAAGCTTCTTTGCACCCGCAGCTGGCATTTCCTGGGCATTTGCCCATCTCCGACTTGCTTGTGACTTTTGGACTTGGTCCCCTTGTTCCACAGGTACCCAGGATTGGAAATCCACAGTTGTTGCATTGTTGGGTTGTGTCTTTCCTGCATTATTCCTCTAACACGACTTCTTTGTCCTTAGGGGAACTTTAGTGCACTTTTCACTCACTTTTCAGGGTCTTGGTGTAGGAGGCTGGACTGGCTTGTAGTGAGTACCAAGGGGTACTTGCACCTTGCACCAGGCCCAGTTATCCCTTATTAGTGTATAGGGTGTCTAGCAGCTTAGGCTGATAGATAATGGTAGCTTAGCAGAGCAGCTTAGGCTGAACTAGGAGACGTGTGAAGCTACTACAGTACCACAAGTGTCATATGCACAATATCATAAGAAAACACAATACACAGTTATACTAAAAATAAAGGTACTTTATTTTTATGACAATATGCCAAAGTATCTTAGAGTGTACCCTCAGTGAGAGGATAGGAAATATACACAAGATATATATACACAATAGCAAAAATATGCAGTATAGTCTTAGAAAACAGTGCAAACAATGTATAGTTACAATAGGATGCAACGGGGAAACATAGGGATAGGGGCAACACAAACCATATACTCCAGAAGTGGAATGCGAACCACGAATGGACCCCAAACCTATGTGACCTTGTAGAGGGTCGCTGGGACTATTAGAAAATAGTGAGAGTTAGAAAAATAACCCTCCCCAAGACCCTGAAAAGTGAGTGCAAAGTGCACTAAAGTTCCCCTAAGGACAAAATAGTCGTGTTAGAGGGAGAATGCAAGGAAAACACAAATCAGCAATGCAACAACGATGGATTCCTGTCTGAGGGTACCTGTGGAACAAGGGGACCAAGTCCAAAAGTCACAAGCAGCTCGGAGATGGGCAGATGCCCAAGAAATGCCAGCGGTTGGTGCAAAGAAGCTCTTACTAGGCTGAAGAACTGTGAATACTGCAGGAACGACAAGGGCTAGAGACTTCCCCTTTGGAGGATGGATCCCCCACGCCTTGGAGAGTCGTGCAGAAGTGTTTTCCCGCCGGATGGACGCCAACAAGCCTTGCTACACGCAAATCGTGCGTTTGGCGTTTTTGGACGCTGCTGGGGCCCAGGAGGGACCAGGAGGTCGCAAATTGGACCTGCAGAGAGAGGGGACGTCGAGCAAGACAAAGAGCCCTCACTGAAGCAGGTAGCACCCGGAGAAGTGCCAGAAACAGGCACTACGAGGATGCGTGAAACGGTGCTCGCCGAAGTTGCACAAAGGAGTCCCACGTCGCCGGAGACCAACTTAGAAAGTCGTGCAATGCAGGTTAGAGTGCCGTGGACCCAGGCTTGGCTGTGCACACAGGATTTCCGCCGGAAGTGCACAGGGGCCGGAGAAGCTTGCAAAGTCGCGGTTCCCAGCAATGCAGCCCAGCGAGGTGAGGCAAGGACTTACCTCCACCAAACTCGGGCTGAAGAGTCACTGGACTGTGGGAGTCACTTGGACGGTGTCGCTGGATTCGAGGGACCTCGCTCGTCGTGCTGAGAGGAGACCCAAGGGACCGGAGATGCAGCTTTTTGGTGCCTGCGGTTGCAGGGGGGAAGATTCCGTCGACCCACGGGAGATTTCTTCGGAGCTTCTGGTGCAGAGAGGAGGCAGACTACCCCCACAGCATGCACAAGCAGGAAAACAGTCGAGAAGGCGGCAGGATCAGCGTTACAGAGTTGCAGTAGTCGTCTTTGCTACTATGTTGCAGGTTTGCAGGCTTCCAGCGCGGTCAGCGGTCGATTCCTTATCAGAAGGTGAAGAGGGAGATGCAGAGGAACTCGGCTGAGCTCATGCATTCGTTATCTGCAGTTTCCCCAGAGACAGAGACCCTAAATAGCCAGAAAAGAGGGTTTGGCTACCTAGGAGAGAGGAAAGGCTACTAACACCTGAAGGAGCCTATCACAAGGAGTCTCTGACGTCACCTGGTGGCACTGGCCACTCAGAGCAGTCCAGTGTGCCAGCAGCACCTCTGTTTCCAAGATGGCAGAGGTCTGGAGCACACTGGAGGAGCTCTGGACACCTCCCAGGGGAGGTGCAGGTCAGGGGAGTGGTCACTCCCCTTTCCTTTGTCCAGTTTCGCGCCAGAGCAGGGGCTAAGGGGTCCCTGAACCGGTGTAGACTGGCTTATGCAGAATTGGGCACCTCTGTGCCCAACAAAGCATTTCCAGAGGCTGGGGGAGGCTACTCCTCCCCTGCCTTCACACCATTTTCCAAAGGGAGAGGGTGTCACACCCTCTCTCAGAGGAAGTTCTTTGTTCTGCCATCCTGGGCCAGGCCTGGCTGGACCCCAGGAGGGCAGCTGCCTGTCTGAGGGGTTGGCAGCAGCAGCAGCTGCAGTGAAACCCCAGGAAGGGCAGTTTGGCAGTACCAGGGTCTGTGCTACAGACCACTGGGATCATGGGATTGTGCCAACTATGCCAGGATGGTATAGAGGGGGCAATTCCATGATCATAGACATGTTACATGGCCATATTCGGAGTTACCATGGTGAAGCTACATATAGGTAGTGACCTATATGTAGTGCACGCGTGTAATGGTGTCCCCGCACTCACAAAGTTCAGGGAATTGGCTCTGAACAATGTGGGGGCACCTTGGCTAGTGCCAGGGTGCCCTCACACTAAGTAACTTTGCACCTAACCTTTACCAGGTAAAGGTTAGACATATAGGTGACTTATAAGTTACTTAAGTGCAGTGTAAAATGGCTGTGAAATAACGTGGACGTTATTTCACTCAGGCTGCAGTGGCAGGCCTGTGTAAGAATTGTCAGAGCTCCCTATGGGTGGCAAAAGAAATGCTGCAGCCCATAGGGGTCTCCTGGTACCCCAATACCCTGGGTACCTCAGTACCATATACTAGGAAATTATAAGGGTGTTCCAGTAAGCCAATGTAAATTGGTAAAAATGGTCACTAGCCTGTTAGTGACAATTTAAAAGTAATGAGAGAGCATAACCACTGAGGTTCTGGTTAGCAGAGCCTCAGTGAGACAGTTAGGCACCACACAGGGAACATATACATGCACACCTATGAGCACTGGGGCCCTGTGTGACAGGGTCCCAGTGACACATACATATAGGCCACAAACTTATGAGCACTGGGGTCCTGACTAGCAGGATCCCAGTGACACATAACAACCATACTGAAAACATGGTGTTTTCACTATGAGCACTGAGGCCTGGCTATCAGGATCCCAGTGAGACAGTGAAAACAGTGACAAACACCCTGACATACACTCACAAACAGGCCAAAAGTGGGGGTAACAAGGCTAGAAAGAGGCTACCTTCTCACACTTGGGGAGGGTTATTTTGCTAACTCTCACTATTTTCTAATAGTCCCAACGACCCTCTACAAGGTCAGATAGGTTTGGGGTCCATTCGTGGTTCGCATTCCACTTTTGGAGTATATGGTTTGTGTTGCCCCTATCCCTATGTTTCCCCATTGCATCCTATTGTAACTATACATTGTTTGCACTGTTTTCTAAGACTATACTGCATATTTTTGCTATTGTGTATATATATCTTGTGTATATTTGCTATCCTCTCACTGAGGGTACACTCTAAGATACTTTGGCATATTGTCATAAAAATAAAGTACCTTTATTTTTAGTATAACTGTGTATTGTGTTTTCTTATGATATTGTGCATATCACACTAAGTGGTTCTGTAGTAGCTTCACCCGTCTCCTAGTTCAGCCTAAGCTGCTCTGCTAAGCTACCATTATCTATCAGCCTAAGCTGCTAGACACCCTATACACTAATAAGGGATAACTGGGCCTGGTGCAAGGTGCAAGTACCCCTTGGTACTCACTACAAGCCAGTCCAGCCTGCTACATTGGTTGTGCAGCGGTGGGATAAGTGCTTTGAGACTACTTACCACTCTTGTCATTGTACTTTTCATAAGAGAAAAATATACAAAACAAGGTCAGTGTATATACACATAGCCAAAAAGTTTTGCATTTCCTCTTTTCACTCTTTTCTAAGTGCTGAAAAGTACTTCTAACTTTCTAAAAAGTTCTAAAAAGTTTTAAAAGTTTTTTTCTCTGTCTTTCTAAGAGCTCTGACAAACTTTTTATCTTTTTCTATCACTTTAACTCTCTCTAAAAATGTCTGGCACAGGCCAAAATGTTGATCTGTCCAAACTTGCATATGATCACCTTAGCTGGGAAGGAGCAAGGAGTCTCTGCATAGAGAGAGGTTTGAGTGTAGGGAAGAATCCTTCCTTAGAACTGTTAATTAACATGCTTAGAGAACAAGATAAGGCAAGAAGTGCCCCATCTGTTGAAAAAGTAGCTAATGGTTCCCAATCTGATCCAGGGACTCCCCCAGGAAAAGATTCAGGAAAGAAACTTCCTAGCCTGCCCATTACTAGACAGTCTAGCATAGTTGGTAATGATGATGAGCCACACCATACAAATAGTGTTGTCTCACATCATAGCAAAAGTATTTATTCTCACCATACTGGTAGTGATGTTTCTGTTAGCCAAGCTGTTAGGGTGGCCTCTGTAAGGGACAGGTCTCCTTCTGTCCATTCTCTCCATACTTCTGTTTCAAGGCATGTCCCTCCCACCCACCCTGATGACAGATTGTTAGAAAGGGAGCTCAATAGATTGAGAGTGGAACAAACCAGACTGAAGCTCAAGAAGCAACAGCTGGATTTGGATAGACAGACTTTAGAAGTAGAGAAGGAGAGACAGAAACTGGGTTTAGAAACCCATGGTGGCAGCAGCAGTATTCCCTATAGTCATCCTGCAAAAGAGCATGATTCCAGGAATCTGCACAAGATAGTTCCCCCTTATAAGGAGGGGGATGACATTAACAAGTGGTTTGCTGCACTTGAGAGGGCCTGTGTTGTACAGGATGGCCCTCAAAGGCAGTGGGCTGCTATCCTATGGATATCATTTAGTGGAAAAGGTAGGGATAGGCTCCTTACTGTGAAAGAAAAGGATGCTAATAATTTCCAAGTTCTTAAGAATGCACTCCTGGATGGTTATGGCTTAACCACTGAACAATACAGGATAAAGTTCAGAGAGACCAAAAAGGAGTCTTCACAAGACTGGGTTGATTTCATTGACCATTCAGTGAAGGCCTTGGAGGGGTGGTTACATGGCAGTAAAGTTACTGATTATGACAGCCTGTATAACTTGATCCTGAGAGAGCATATTCTTAATAATTGTGTGTCTGATTTGTTGCACCAGTACTTGGTGGACTCTGATCTGACCTCTCCCCAAGAATTGGGAAAGAAGGCAGACAAATGGGTCAGAACAAGGGTGAACAGAAAAGTTCATACAGGGGGTGACAAAGATGGCAATAAGAAGAAAGATGGTGAAAAATCTCAAGATAAGCATGGGGATAAGGGTAAAACCAAAGATCCCACTTCAAATCTTAAACACTCTTCAGAGGGTGGGGATAAAACTAATTCTTCCTCTTCTTCTCAACCTACACAATTTAAAAAGCCTTGGTGCTTTGTGTGTAAAAACAGAGGCCATAGGCCAGGGGATAAGTCCTGTCCAGGTAAACCCCCTGAGCCTACCACCACTAATACATCAAGCTCTAGTGCCCCTAGCAGTAGTGGTACTAGTGGTGGGACTGCTGGCAACAGTCAAGTTAAGGGTGTAGTTGGGTTCACTTTTGGGTCCATAGTAGAAACTGGGGTAGTCAGTCCCAAGACAGTTTCTGTCACACCTAGTGGCATTGGCCTTGCCACACTGGCTGCTTGTCCCCTTACAATGGATAAGTACAGGCAGACAGTTTCAATAAATGGTGTTGAGGCCTTGGCCTACAGGGACACAGGTGCCAGTATCACTTTGGTGACTGAAAACCTAGTGCATCCTGATCAACACATCATTGGACAACAGTATAAGATTATTGATGTCCATAACTCCACTAAGTTTCTCCCCTTAGCTATAATTCAGTTTAGTTGGGGTGGAGTTACTGGCCCTAAGCAGGTGGTGGTATCCCCTAGCTTACCTGTAGACTGTCTCTTAGGTAATGACCTAGAGGCCTCAGGTTGGGCTGATGTAGAGTTTTATGCCCATGCAGCCATGCTGGGCATCCATGAGGAATTGTTCCCTCTCATTTCTACTGAAATGAAAAAGCAAAGGAGAGAAGGCCTGAAAACTCAGGATCCCTCTCCAACAACAGGTAAAAAGGGTATCACAGTATCCCCTAACCACCCTACCATTCAGGATACCATTCATGTGGTGGGAGAAACCTCTCCTGGGGTGGCACCTGTTCCAAGGGAATCATCAGCTGGCAAAGCTGGACTCCCTGAGGCAGAAGTACCTCTCTGTGGGATAACTAACATTGGTGACAAAAAGAGCACCATTTTAGTTCACATGGAGCATCCCTCCAACCCTCCCAGAGAAACTTTAGTGCAGAAACCCTGCACTGCCTCACAACACTTAGGACAGCATCCCTGCCCTAGTGTGGAGCTCATAGGACAGTATCCCTGCCCTGCTCCAACTCAAGAGAAACAGCATCCCTGTTCTCTCTTCCATCCATATGGACAAAGTTTTTGCCCAGCTATGGCTTTATTGAGACAGCATCCCTGTCTGGCATTTCCATCACTACAAATAGGTTCAGTGGACAATTCCCACTGCTCTAAACTAAAACTTACTGATAGAAACTCTGAAAATACATCTTCACATTGTTGCTTAGCTAAAAAACTTCAAACAGGGTGGTTTACATCCCCACAGGGAAGTAACCATATAGTGGATGATAAAGGGAGTAACCAGTCTATTGCAGAGCTACTCTCTACTTATCACCACTTAGACAATAAAGTCTCAACTGGCAAAGGTTAGCCTTATTGTCCTTCGTTTGGGGGGGGGGGTTGTGTAAGAAAGTAGCCTCTTTCTAGCCTTGTTACCCCCACTTTTGGCCTGTTTGTGAGTGTATGTCAGGGTGTTTTCACTGTCTCACTGGGATCCTGCTAGCCAGGGCCCAGTGCTCATAGTGAAAACCCTATGTTTTCAGTATGTTTGTTATGTGTCACTGGGACCCTGCTAGTCAGGACCCCAGTGCTCATAAGTTTGTGGCCTATATGTATGTGTTCCCTGTGTAGTGCCTAACTGTCTCAATGAGGCTCTGCTAATCAGAACCTCAGTGGTTATGCTCTCTCATTTCTTTCCAAATTGTCACTAACAGGCTAGTGACCATTTTTACCAATTTACATTGGCTTACTGGAACACCCTTATAATTCCCTAGTATATGGTAGTGAGGTACCCAGGGTATTGGGGTTCCAGGAGATCCCTATGGGCTGCAGCATTTCGTTTGCCACCCATAGGGAGCTCTGACAATTCTTACACAGGCCTGCCACTGCAGCCTGAGTGAAATAACGTCCACGTTATTTCACAGCCATTTTACACTGCACTTAAGTAACTTATAAGTTACCTATATGTCTAACCTTTACCTGGTAAAGGTTAGGTGCAAAGTTACTTAGTGTGAGGGCACCCTGGCACTAGCCAAGGTGCCCCCACATTGTTCAGAGCCAATTCCCTGAACTTTGTGAGTGCGGGGACACCATTACACGCGTGCACTACATATAGGTCACTACCTATATGTAGCTTCACAATGGTAACTCCGAATATGGCCATGTAACATGTCTATGATCATGGAATTGCCCCCTCTATGCCATCCTGGCATAGTTGGCACAATCCCATGATCCCAGTGGTCTGTAGCACAGACCCTGGTACTGCCAAACTGCCCTTCCTGGGGTTTCACTGCAGCTGCTGCCAACCCCTCAGACAGGCATCTGCCCTCCTGGGGTCCAGCCAGGCCTGGCCCAGGATGGCAGAACAAAGGACTTCCTCTGAGAGAGGGTGTTACACCCTCTCCCTTTGGAAAATGGTGTGAAGGCAGGGGAGGAGTAGCCTCCCCCAGCCTCTGGAAATGCTTTGTTGGGCACAGATGTGCCCAATTCTGCATAAGCCAGTCTACACCGGTTCAAGGGACCCCTTAGCCCTGCTCTGGCGCGAAACTGGACAAAGGAAAGGGGAGTGACCACTCCCCTGACCTGCACCTCCCCTGGGAGGTGTCCAGAGCTCCTCCAGTGTGCTCCAGACCTCTGCCATCTTGGAAACAGAGGTGCTGCTGGCACACTGGACTGCTCTGAGTGGCCAGTGCCACCAGGTGACGTCAGAGACTCCTTCTGATAGGCTCCTTCAGGTGTTAGTAGCCTATCCTCTCTCCTAGGTAGCCAAACCCTCTTTTCTGGCTATTTAGGGTCTCTGTCTCTGGGGAAACTTTAGATAACGAATGCAAGAGCTCATCCGAGTTCCTCTGCATCTCTCTCTTCACCTTCTGCCAAGGAATCGACTGCTGACCGCGCTGGAAGCCTGCAAACCTGCAACATAGTAGCAAAGACGACTACTGCAACTCTGTAACGCTGATCCTGCCACCTTCTCGACTGTTTTCCTGCTTGTGCATGCTGTGGGGGTAGTCTGACTCCTGTCTGCACCAGAAGCTCCGAAGAAATCTCCCGTGGGTCGACGGAATCTTCCCCCTGCAACCGCAGGCACCAAAAAGCTGCATTACCGGTCCCTTGGGTCTCCTCTCAGCACGACGAGCGAGGTCCCTCGAATCCAGCGACTCTGTCCAAGTGACCCCCACAGTTCAGTGACTCTTCAGTCCAAGTTTGGTGGAGGTAAGTCCTTGCCTCACCTCGCTGGGCTGCATTGCTGGGAACCGCGACTTTTGCAGCTACTCTGGCCCCTGTGCACTTCCGGCGGAAATCCTTTGTGCACAGCCAAGCCTGGGTCCACGGCACTCTAACCTGCATTGCACGACTTTCTAAGTTGGTCTCCAGCGACGTGGGACTCCTTTGTACAACTTCGGGTGAGCACCGTTTCACGCATCCTCGTAGTGCCTGTTTCTGGCACTTCTCCGGGTGCTACCTGCTGCTGAGAGGGCTCCTTGTCTTGCTCGTTGCCCCCTCTGTCCCCAGACGCAATTGGCGACATCCTGGTCCCTCCTGGGCCACAGCAGCATCCAAAAACGCTAACCGCACGATTTGCAGCTAGCAAGGCTTGTTGGCGTTCTTTTGGCGGGAAAACACTTCTGCACGACTCTCCACGGCGAGCGGGATCCGTCCACCAAAGGGGAAGTCTCTAGCCCTTTTCGTTCCTGCAGAAACCTCAGCTTCTTCTGTCCAGTAGAAGCTTCTTTGCACCCGCAGCTGGCATTTCCTGGGCATTTGCCCATCTCCGACTTGCTTGTGACTTTTGGACTTGGTCCCCTTGTTCCACAGGTACCCCAGATTGGAAATCCACAGTTGTTGCATTGTTGGTTTGTGTCTTTCCTGCATTATTCCTCTAACACGACTTCTTTGTCCTTAGGGGAACTTTAGTGCACTTTGCACTCACTTTTCAGGGTCTTGGGGAGGCTAATTTTTCTAACTCTCACTATTTTCTAATAGTCCCAGCGACCCTCTACAAGGTCACATAGGTTTGGGGTCCATTCGTGGTTCGCATTCCACTTTTGGAGTATATGGTTTGTGTTGCCCCTATCCCTATGTGTCCCCATTGCATCCTATTGTAACTATACATTGTTTGCACTGTTTTCTAAGACTATACTGCATATTTTTGGTGTTGTGTACATATATCTTGTGTATATTTGCTATCCTCATACTGAGGGTACACTCTGAGATACTTTGGCGTATTGTCATAAAAATAAAGTACCTTTATTTTTAGTATATCTGTGTATTGTGTTTTCTTATGATATTGTGCAAGTGACACTAGTGGTACTGTAGGAGCTTCACTCGTCTCCTAGTTCAGCCTAAGCTGCTCTGCTAAGCTACCATTATCTATCAGCCTATGCTGCTAGACACCCTATACACTAATAAGGGATAACTGGGCCTGGTGCAAGGTGCAAGTACCCCTTGGTACTCACTACAAGCCAGTCCAGCCTCCTACATTGGTTGTGCAGCGGTGGGATAAGTGCTTTGAGACTACTTACCACTTTTGTCATTGTACTTTTCATAAGAGAAAAATATACAAAACAAGTTCAGTGTATGTACACCTAACCAAAAAGTTTTGCATTTATTTTCTCACTTCTTTCCTAAAGTGCTGAAAAGTACTTCTAAACTTTCAAAAAGATCTTAAAGAGTTTTAAAAGGTTTTTTTTCTGTCTTTCTAAAAAGTTCTGAAAAACTTTTTCTTCACTTTTTCTATCACTTAAACTCTTTCTAAAATGTCTGGCACAGGCCAATCTGTTGATCTGTCCAAACTTGCATATGATCACCTTAGCTGGAAAGGAGCAAGGAGTCTCTGCATAGAGAGAGGTTTGAGTGTAGGGAAGAATCCTTCTTTGGAATTATTGCTTAACATGCTTAAAGAACAAGATAAGGCCAAAAGGGCCCCATCTGTTGAAAAAGTAGCTAATGGTTCCCAATCTGATCCAGGGACTCCCCTAGGAAAAGATTCAGGAAAGAAACTTCATGGAGAAGTGTGGCTCAATGGTTAGAGCGGCAGACCCTGAAGCAGAGAACTGGCTCAAGACCAGGGTTCAAGTCCCGCTTTGACAGGTCTTGGGCTCAATTCCCCTTGACCAGATAATTCTCGCCTCAGTGCCTAATCTAATTCATGGGTCCCACTCTGCAACTCTGGGCAATAGCTTGCTTAATCTCCACAACAGCGCTTGGATGCCTGGCTTCACCCTGGGGGTGCTCAGGAGTGGGCGCCTCACAGGGAAAAGCCAGGAGGGGTTCCATAGCGGTATGAGTACAGCGCCTTGAGACCCTAACGGGTGAGTAGTGCGCTATACAAGTGCTAATTTACATTTTACATTTACTAGCCTGCCCATTACTAGACAGTCTAGCATAGTTGGTACTGATGTAGAGTCACACCATATAGATAGTGTTGTCTCACATCATAGCAAGAGTATTCCTTCTCACCACAGTAGAAGTGATGTTTCTGTTAACCAAGCTGTTAGGGTGCCTTCTGTAAGGGATAGGTCTCCTTCTGTCCATTCTCACCATACTTCTGTTTCAAGGCATGTCCCACCCACCCACCCTGATGACAGATTGTTAGAAAGGGAGCTCAATAGATTGAGAGTGGAACAAACCAGACTGAAGCTCAAGAAGCAACAGCTGGATTTGGATAGACAGACTTTAGAAGTAGAGAAGGAGAGACAGAAATTGGGTTTAGAAACCCATGGTGGCAGCAGCAGTATTCCCCATAGTCATCCTGCAAAAGAGCATGATTCCAGGAATCTGCACAAGATAGTTCCCCCTTATAAGGAGGGGGATGACATTAACAAGTGGTTTGCTGCACTTGAGAGGGCCTGTGCTGTACAGGATGTCCCTCAAAGGCAGTGGGCTGCTAGCCTATGGCTATCATTTAGTGGAAAAGGTAGGGATAGGCTCCTTACTGTGAAAGAAAATGAAGCCAATGATTACAAAGTTCTTAAGAATGCACTCCTGGATGGTTATGGCTTAACCACTGAACAATACAGGATAAAGTTCAGAGAGACCAAAAAGGAGTCTTCACAAGACTGGGTTGATTTCATTGACCATTCAGTGAAGGCCTTGGAGGGGTGGTTACATGGCAGTAAAGTTACTGATTATGACAGCCTGTATAACTTGATCCTGAGAGAGCATATTCTTAATAATTGTGTGTCTGATTTGTTGCACCAGTACTTGGTGGACTCTGATCTGACCTCTCCCCAAGAATTGGGAAAGAAGGCAGACAAATGGGTCAGAACAAGGGTGAACAGAAACGTTCATACAGGGGGTGACAAAGATGGGAACAAGAAGAAGGATGGTAAGTCTTCTGACAAGGGTGGGGACAAATCTAAAAATGAGTCTTCAGCAGGCCCACAAAAACACTCTGGTGGGGGTGGTGGGTCCAAATCCTCTTCAAATCAAAACAAAGAAAAGAAACCATGGTGCTATTTATTTAAAATAAAAGGCCATTGGACAACAGATCCCAGTTGTCCAAAGAAAAGCACCAAGCCTCCTACCACTACAACCCCTACTGCTACACCTAGTGTCCCTACTAATAGCAGTGGTGGTGGGAGCAAACCTACTAATAGCCAATCTAAGGGAGTAGCTGGGCTCACCTTTGGTAACTTAGTTGGGGTTGGTCTGATTAGGGAGACCACAGAGGCTGTGTTTGTCTCTGAGGGGGCTATTGATTTAGCCACCTTGGTTGCTTGTCCCCTTAACATGGATAAGTACAAGCAACTACCCCTTATAAATGGTGTTGAGGTTCAGGCCTACAGGGACACAGGTGCCAGTGTCACAATGGTGATAGAGAAACTGGTCCACCCTGAACAACACCTACTTGGTCACCAGTACCAAGTAACCCATGCTCACAACAACACACTTAGCCACCCCATGGCTGTTGTAAATCTCAACTGGGGGGGGTTACTGGTCCAAAGAAAGTTGTGGTAGCCTCAGATTTACCTGTAGACTGTCTACTAGGAAATTATTTGGAGACATCAGCTTGGTCAGATGTGGAGTTGGAGGCCCATGCAGCAATGCTGGGCATCCCAGGGCATATTTTTGCTTTGACCATGGCTCAGGCCAAAAAGCAAAAAGGACAGGGAAACTTGGATCCTGGAACAATGGACCAAGTGCTCCCTAAAGCTAGGGCTAGTAGAAGTAAAGCACTACCTACTATCCCTCCCTCTACAGTGGATTCAACTTCTGAGGAAGAAGAATTTCCAACCTGTGCAGAACCTACACCAGAGGAGCTGGAAGCAGACACTGCTGAGCTTTTGGGTGAAGGGGGGCCTGCCAGGGAGGAGCTGAGTGTGGCACAGCAAACCTGTCCCACACTAGAGGGTCTAAGACAGCAAGCTGTCAAACAAGCTAATGGGGATGTCAGTGACTCTCACCGAGTTTACTGGGAGGACAATCTCTTGTACACTGAGGCAAGGGATCCTAAACCTGGAGCTGCCAGGAGATTAGTGATTCCTCAGGAGTACAGAAAGTTCCTCCTAACTCTTGCTCACGACATTCCCCTAGCTGGACATTTGGGGCAAATGAAAACTTGGGACAGGCTTGTTCCCTTGTTTCATTGGCCTAGAATGTCTGAGGACACAAAATAATTTTGTAAGTCCTGTGAAACCTGTCAAGCCAGTGGCAAGACAGGTGGCACCCCAAAGGCACCCCTTATTCCACTGCCTGTGGTTGGGGTTCCCTTTGAAAGGGTAGGGGTTGACATAGTTGACCCCCTTGACCCTCCTACTGCTTCAGGCAATAGGTTTATCTTGGTGGTAGTGGACCATGCCACCAGATATCCTGAAGCAATTCCTCAAAGGACCACTACAGCACCTGCAGTGGCAAAGGCCCTCCTGGGAATATTTTCCAGGGTGGGCTTCCCAAAAGAGGTAGTTTCAGACAGAGGAAGCAATTTCATGTCTGCTTACTTAAAGGCCATGTGGAAGGAGTGTGGGGTGACATACAAGTTCACCACACCCTATCATCCACAAACAAATAGACTGGTGGAGAGATTTAACAAAACTCTCAAAGGCATGATTATGGGACTCCCTGAAAAACTCCGCAGGAGATGGGATATCCTTTTACCATGCCTCCTTTTTGCCTACAGGGAGGTACCCCAGAAAGGAGTGGGCTTCAGCCCCTTTGAACTCCTCTTTGGACACCCTGTCAGGGGTCCACTAACACTTGTCAAGGAGGGTTGGGAACAACCTTTAAAAGCTCCAAAGCAAGATATTGTGGATTATGTACTTGGCCTCAGATCAAGGATGGCTTAGTACATGAAAAAGGCCAGTAAAAACCTTCAGGCCAGCCAAGAGCTCCAGAAGCAATGGCATGATCAGAAGGCTGTTTTGGTTCAGTACCAACCAGGGCAGAAAGTGTGGGTCTTGGAGCCTGTGGCCCCAAGAGCACTCCAAGATAAATGGAGTGGACCCCACACAATTGTTGAGAAAAAGGGTGAAGTCACCTACTTAGTTGACTTAGGCACTGCCAGGAGTCCCCTTAGGGTGCTCCATGTCAATCGCCTGAAACCCTACTATGACAGGGCTGATCTCACCCTGCTCATGGCAACTGACGAGGGACAGGAAGAAGACAGTGATCCTCTTCCTGATCTCTTCTCTTCCACAGAACAAGATGCTCTGGTGGAAGGGGTAGTTTTGGCTGATTGTCTTACTGCTGAGCAGAAAGACCATTGCATAAATCTCCTGGGTCAGTTTTCTGAACTCTTCTCTACTGTGCCAGGTACCACTTCTTGGTGTGAGCACACTATAGATACTGGAGACAGCTTGCCTGTCAAAAGTAAGATCTATAGGCAGCCTGACCATGTCAGGGACTGCATAAAGCAAGAAGTTCAGAAAATGTTAGAACTGGGAGTGGTTGAGCACTCTGAAAGTCCATGGGCTTCTCCTGTGGTACTTGTACCAAAACCCCATTCCAAAGATGGAAAGAAGGAAATGCGGTTTTGTGTAGACTACAGAGGTCTCAACCAGGTAACCAAAACTGATGCTCACCCTATACCCAGGGCAGATGAGCTCATAGATACACTGGCATCTGCCAAGTATCTAATCACTTTTGATATGACTGCAGGGTATTGGCAGATCAAATTATCAGAAGATGCTAAACCTAAAACTGCATTTTCAACCATTGGAGGCCATAACCAATTCACAGTAATGCCTTTTTGATTGAAAAATGCACCTGCCATTTTTCAGAGGTTGGTGAACACAGTCCTGCAAGGGCTGGAAGCTTTCACTGCAGCATATTTGGACGATATAGCTCTCTTTAGCTCCAGCTGGGATGATCACCTGGTCTACCTATGGAAAGTTTTGGAGGCCGTGCAAAAGGCAGGCCTCACTATCAAGGCTTCAAAGTGCCAGATAGGGCAGGGAAAGGTGGTTTATCTGGGACACCTTGTTGGTGGGGAACAGATTGCACCACTTCAGGGGAAAATCCAAACTATTATAGATTGGGTTCCCCCTACTACTCAGACTCAGGTGAGAGCCTTGCTAGGCCTCACTGGGTATTACAGGAGGTTCATTAAGAACTATGGCTCCATTGCAGCCCCTCTTAATGACCCCACATCCAAGAAAATGCCTAAAAAGGTATTATGGACAGCAAACTGTCAGAAAGCTTTTGAGGAGCTGAAGCAGGCCATGTGCTCTGCACCTGTCCTGAAAAGCCCTTGTTACTCTAAAAACTTCTATGTCCAAACTGATGCATCTGAATTAGGAGTAGGGGCAGTCCTATCACAACTTAATTCTGAGGGCCAGGATCAACCTGTTGCTTATATTAGTAGAAGGTTGACCCCTAGAGAAAAGCGTTGGTCTGCCATTGAGAGGGAGGCCTTTGCTGTGGTCTGGGCACTGAAGAAGTTGAGGCCATACATGTTTGGCACTCACTTCATTGTTCAGACAGACCACAAACCTCTACTTTGGCTAAAACAAATGAAAGGTGAAAATCCTAAATTATTGAGGTGGTCCCTATCCCTACAGGGAATGGACTATACAGTGGAACACAGACCTGGGAGTAGCCACTCCAATGCAGATGGACTATCCAGATATTTCCACTTAGTCAATGAAGGCTCATCAGATCATGGCTAGTCTTATTGTCCTTCGTTTGGGGGTGGGGGGTTGTGTAGGAAAGTACCATCTTGCCTGGCATGTTACCCCCATTTTTCACTGTATATATGTTGTTTTAGTTGTATGTGTCACTGGGACCCTGCCAGCCAGGGCCCCAGTGCTCATAAGTGTGCCTGAATGTGTTACCTGTGTAGTGACTAACTGTCTCACTGAGGCTCTGCTATCCAGAACCTCAGTGGTTATGCTCTCTCACTTCTTTCAAATTGTCACTAACAGGCTAGTGACCAATTTTACCAATTTGCATTGGCTTACTGGAACACCCTTATAATTCCCTAGTATATGGTACTGAGGTACCCAGGGTATTGGGGCTCCAGGAGATCCCTATGGGCTGCAGCATTTCTTTTGCCACCAGTAGGCAGCTCTGACAATTCTTACACAGGCCTGCCACTGCAGCCTGAGTGAAATAACGTCCACGGTATTTCACAGCCATTTACCACTGCACTTAAGTAACTTATAAGTCACCTACATGTCTAACCTTTACCTGGTAAAGGTTAGGTGCAAAGTTACTTAGTGTGTGGGCACCCTGGCACTAGCCAAGGTGCCCCCACATTGTTCAGGGCAAATTCCCCAGACTTTGTGAGTGCGGGGACACCATTACACGCGTGCACTCCACATAGGTCACTACCTATGTGTAGCTTCACAATGGTAACTCCGAATATGGCCATGTAACATGTCTATGATCATGGAATGGCCCCCTCTATGCCATCCTGGCATAGTTGGCACAATCCCATGATCCCAGTGGTCTGTAGCACAGACCCTGGTACTGCCAAACTGCCTTTTCAGGGGTTTCACTGCAGCTGCTGCTGCTGCCAACCCCTCAGACAGGTTTCTGCCCTCCTGGGGTCCAGCCAGGCCTGGCCCAGGATAGCAGAACAAAGGACTTCCTCTGAGAGAGGGTGTTACACCCTCTCCCTTTGGAAAATGGTGTGAAGGCAGGGGAGGAGTAGCCTCCCCCAGCCTCTGGAAATGATTTCATGGGCACACATGGTGCCCATTTTTGCATAAGCCAGTCTACACCGGTTCAGGGACCCCTTAGCCCTGCTCTGGCGCGAAACTGGACAAAGGAAAGGGGAGTGACCACTCCCCTGACCTGCACCTCCCCTGGGAGGTGCCCAGAGCTCCTCCAGTGTGCTCCAGACCTCTGCCATCTTGGAAACAGAGGTGCTGCTGGCACACTGGACTGCTCTGAGTGGCCAGTGCCACCAGGTGACGTCAGAGACTCCTTCTGATAGGCTCCTTCAGGAGTTGCTAGCCTATCCTCTCTCCTAGGTAGCCAAACCCTCTTTTCTGGCTATTTAGGGTCTCTGTCTCTGGGGATTCCTTAGATAACGAATGCAAGAGCTCATCAGAGTTCCTCTGCATCTCTCTCTTCACCTTCTGCCAAGGAATCGACTGCTGACCGCGCTGGAAGCCTGCAAAACTGCGATAAAGTAGCAAAGACGACCACTGCAACTCTGTAACGCTGATCCTGCTGCCTTCTCGACTGTTTTCCTGCTGGTGCATGCTGTGGGGGTAGTCTGCCTCCTCTCTCCACTAGAAGCTCCGAAGAAATCTCCTGTGGGTCGACGGAATCGTCCCCCTGCAACCGCAGGCACCAAAGAACTGCATCACCGGTCCCCTGGGTCTCCTCTCAGCATGACGAGCGAGGTCCCTTGAATCCAGCAACTGTGTCCAAGTGACTCCCACAGTCCAGTGACTCTTCAGTCCAAGTTTGGTGGAGGTAAGTCCTTGCCTCCCCACGCCAGACTGCATTGCTGGGAACCGCGACTTTTGCAGCTACTCCGGCCTCTGTGCACTTCCGGCGGAAAACCTTTGTGCACAGCCAAGCCTGGGTCCACGTCACTCTAACCTGCATTGCACGACTTTCTAAGTTTGTCTCCGGCGACGTGGGACTCCTTTGTGCAACTTCGGGTGAGCACCGTTTCACTCTTCTTTGTAGTGCCTGTGCCGGCACTTCTGCGGGTGCTGCCTGCTTCTGAGAGGGCTCCTTGTCTTCCTCGATGCCCCCTCTGTCCCCAGACGCAATTGGCGACATCCTGGTCCCTCCTGGGCCACAGCAGCATCCAAAAACCCTAACCGCACGATTTGCAACTAGCAAGGCTTGTTGGCGGTCTTTCAGCGGGACTCTCCACGGCGTGGGGGATCCATCCTCCAAAGGGGAAGTCTCTAGCCCTTGTCGTTCCTGCAGAATCCTCAGCTTCTACTGTCCAGTAGCAGCTTCTTTGCACCCACTAGCTGGCATTTCCTGGGCATCTGCCCATCTCCGACTTGCTTGTGACTTTTGGACTTGGTCCCCTTGTTCCACAGGTACCCTCGACTGGAAATCCATCGTTATTGCATTGCTGGTTTGTGTCTTTCCTGCAGAATTCCCCTATCACGACTTCTATGTCCTATGGGGAACTTTAGTGCACTTTGCACTCACTTTTCAGGGTCTTGGGGTGGGCTATTTTTCTAACCCTCACTATTTTCTAATAGTCCCAGCGACACTCTACAAGGTCACATAGGTTTGGGGTCCATTCGTGGTTCGCATTCCACTTTTGGAGTATATGGTTTGTGTTGCCCCTATCCCTAGGAGTCCCCATTGCATCCTATTGTAACTATACATTGTTTGCACTGTTTTCTAAGACTATACTGCATATTTTTGGTGTTGTGTACATATATCTTGTGTATATTTGCTATCTGTAGGAAAGTACCATCTTGCCTGGCATGTTACCCCCATTTTTCACTGTATATATGTTGTTTTAGTTGTATTTGTCACTGGGACCCTGGTATCCAGGGCCCCAGTGCTCATAAGTGTGCCTGAATGTGTTACCTGTGTAGTGACTAACTGTCTCACTGAGGCTCTGCTAATCAGAACCTCAGTGGTTATGCTCTCTCATTTCTTTCAAATTGTCACTAACAGGCTAGTGACCAATTTGATCAATTTACATTGGCTTACTGGAACACCCTTATAATTCCCTAGTATATGGTACTGAGGTACCCAGGGTATTGGGGTTCCAGGAGATCCCTATGGGCTGCAGCATTTCTTTTGCCACCCATAGGGAGCTCTGACAATTCTTACACAGGCCTGCCACTGCAGCCTGAGTGAAATAACGTCCACGTTATTTCACAGCCATTTTACACTGCACTTAAGTAACTTATAAGTCACCTATATGACTTACCTTTACCTGGTAAAGGTTAGGTGCAAAGTTACTTAGTGTGAGGGCACCCTGGCACTAGCCAAGGTGCCCCCACATTGTTCAGGGCCAATTCCCCGGACTTTGTGAGTGCGGGGACAGTATTACACGCGTGCACTACATATAGGTCACTACCTATATGTAGCTTCACAATGGTAACTCCGAATATGGCCATGTAACATGTCTATGATCATGGATTTGTCCCCTCTATGCCATCCTGGCATAGTTGGCACAATCCCATGATCCCAGTGGTCTGTAGCACAGACCCTGGTACTGTCAAACTGCCTTTCCTGGGGTTTCACTACAGCTGCTGCTGCTGCTGCTGCCAACCCCTCAGACAAGTTTCTGCCCTCCTGGGGTCAAGCCAGGCTTGTCCCAGGATGGCAGAACAAAGGACTTCCTCTGAGAGAGGGTGTTACACCCTCTCCCTTTGGAAAATGGTGTGAAGGCAGGGGAGGAGTAGCCTCCCCCAGCCTCTGGAAATGCTTTCATGGGCACTTTTGGTGCCCATTTCTGCATAAGCCAGTCTACACCGGTTCAGGGACCCCTTAGCCCTGCTCTCGCGCGAAACTGGACAGACGAAAGGGGAGTGACCACTCCCCTGACCTGCACATCCCCTGAGAGGTGTCCAGAGCTCCTCCAGTGTGCTCCAGACCTCTGCCATCTTGGAAACAGAGGTGCTGCTGGCACACTGGACTGCTCTGAGTGGCCAGTGCCACCAGGTGACGTCAGAGACTCCTTCTGATAGGCTCCTTCAGGTGTTGCTAGCCTATCCTCTCTCCTAGGTAGCCAAACCCTCTTTTCTGGCTATTTAGGGTCTCTGTCTCTGGGGAAACTTTAGATAACGAATGCAAGAGCTCATCCGAGTTCCTCTGCATCTCTCTCTTCACCTTCTGCCAAGGAATCGACTGCTGACCGCGCTGGAAGCCTGCAAAACTGCAACATAGTAGCAAAGACGACTACTGCAACTCTGTAACGCTGATCCTGCCGCCTTCTCGACTGTTTTCCTGGTGGTGCATGCTGTGGGGGTAGTCTGCCTCCTCTCTGCACTAGAAGCTCCGCAGAAATCTCCCGTGGGTCGACGGAATCTTCCCCCTGCAACCGCAGGCACCAAAAAGCTGCATTACCAGTCCCTTGGGTGTCCTCTCAGCACGACGAGCGAGGTCCCTCGAATCCAGCAACTGTGTCCAAGTGACCCCCACAGTCCAGTGACTCTTCAGTCCAAGTTTGGTGGAGGTAAGTCCTTGCCTCCCCACGCCAGACTGCATTGCTGGGAACCGTGACTTTTGCAGCTACTCCGGCCCCTGTGCACTTCCGGCGGAAATCCTTTGTGCACAGCCAAGCCTGGGTCCACGGCACTGTAACCTGCATTGCACGACTTTCTAAGTTGGTCTCCGGCGACGTGGGACTCCTTTGTGCAACTTCAGGTGAGCACTGTTTCACACATCCTTGTAGTGCCTGTTTCTGGCACTTCTCTGGGTGCTACCTGCTGCTGAGAGGGCTCCTTGTCTTGCGCGCCATCCCCTCTGTCTCCTGACACAATTTGCGACATCCTGGTCCCTCCTGGGCCACAGTAGCATCCAAAAACACTAACCGCACGATTTGCAGCTAGCAAGGCTTGTTGGCGGTCTTTCGGCGGGAAAACACTTCTGCACAACTCTCCACGGCGTGAAGTATCCGTCCTCCAAAGGGGAAGTCTCTAGCCCTTGTCGTTCCTGCAGAAACCTAAGCTTCTACTGTCCAGTAGCAGCTTCTTTGCACCCACAGCTGGCATTTCCCGGGCATCTGCCCATCTCCGACTTGCTTGTGACTTTTGGACTTGGTCCCCTTGTTCCACAGGTACCCTCGACTGGAAATCCATTGTTGTTGCATTGCTGGTTTGTGTCTTTCCTGCAGAATTCCCCTATCACGACTTCTATGTCCTTTGGAGAACTTTAGTGCACTTTGCACTCACTTTTCAGGGTCTTGGGGTGGGCTATTTTTCTAACCCTCACTATTTTCCAATAGTCCCAGCGACCCTCTACAAGGTCACATAGGTTTGGGGTCCATTCGTGGTTCGCATTCCACTTTTGGAGTATATGGTTTGTGTTGCCCCTATCCCTATGTGTCCCCATTGCATCCTATTGTAACTAGACATTGTTTGCACTGTTTTCCAAGACTATACTGCATATTTTTGGTATTGTTTACATATATCTTGTGTATATTTCCTATCCTCTCACTGAGGGTACACTCTGAGATACTTTGGCATATTGTCATAAAAATAAAGTACCTTTATTTTTAGTATAACTGTGTATTGTGTTTTCTTATGATATTGTGCAAATGACACTAGTGGTACTGTAGGAGCTTCACACGTCTCCTAGTTCAGCCTAAGCTGCTCTGCTAAGCTACCATTATCTATCAGCCTATGCTGCTAGACACCCCATACACTAATAAGGGATAACTGGGCCTGGTGCAAGGTGCAAGTACCCCTTGGTACTCACTACAAGCCAGTCCAGCCTCCTACATTGGTTGTGCAGCGGTGGGATAAGTGCTTTGAGACTACTTACCACTCTTGTCATTGTACTTTTCATAAGAGAAAAATATACAAAACAAGTTCAGTGTGTGTACACATAACTAAAAAGTTTTGCATTTCCTCTTTTCACTCTTTTCCAAAGTGCTGAAAAGTACTTCTAAACTTTCAAAAAGTTCTAAAAAGTTTTAAAAGTTTTTTTTCTCTGTCTTTCTAAAAAGCTCTGACAAACTTTTTTCTCTTTTTCTATCACTTTAACTCTCTCTAAAAATGTCTGGCACAGGCCAAAATGTTGATCTGTCCAAAATTGCATATGATCACCTTAGCTGGAAAGGAGCAAGGAGTCTCTGCATAGAGAGAGGTTTGAGTGTAGGGAAGAATCCTTCCTTGGAATTGTTACTTAACATGCTTAGAGAACAAGATAAGGCAAAAAGTGCCCCATCTGTTGAAAAAGTAGCTAATGGTTCCCAATCTGATCCAGGGACTCCCCCAGGAAAAGATTCAGGAAAGAAACTTCTTAGCCTGCCCATTACTAGACAGTCTAGCATAGTTGGTACTGAGGTGGAGTCACATCATACAGATGGTGTGCTCTCACATTACACTGTCAGCCAAGCTGTTAGGGTGCCCTCTGTAAGGGACAGGTCTCCTTCTGTTCATTCTCATCATACTTCTGTGTCTAAGAATGTCCCTCCCACCCACCCTGATGACAGATTGTTAGAAAGGGAGCTCAATAGATTGAGAGTGGAACAAACCAGACTGAAGCTCAAGAAGCAACAGCTGGATTTGGATAGACAGACCTTAGAAGTAGAGAAGGAGAGACAGAAGTTGGGTTTAGAAACCCATGGTGGCAGCAGCAGTATTCCCCATAGTCATCCTGCAAAAGAGCATGATTCCAGAAATCTGCACAAGATAGTTCCCCCTTATAAGGAGGGGGATGACATTAACAAGTGGTTTGCTGCACTTGAGAGGGACTGTGCTGTACAGGATGTCCCTCAAAGGCAGTGGGCTGCTATCCTATGGCTATCATTTAGTGGAAAAGGTAGGGATAGTCTCCTTACTGTGAAAGAAAGTGAAGCCAATGATTACAAAGTTCTTAAGAATGCACTCCTGGATGGTTATGGCTTAACCACTGAACAATACAGGATAAAGTTCAGAGAGACCAAAAGGAGTCTTCACAAGACTGGGTTGATTTCATTGACCATTCAGTGAAGGCCTTGGAGGGGTGGTTACATGGCAGTAAAGTTACTGATTATGACAGCCTGTATAACTTGATCCTGAGAGAGCATATTCTTAATAATTGTGTGTCTGATTTGTTGCACCAGTACTTGGTGGACTCTGATCTGACCTCTCCCCAAGAATTGGGAAAGAAGGCAGACAAATAGGTCAGAACAAGGGTGAACAGAAAAGTTCATACAGGGGGTGACAAAGATGGCAAGAAGAAGGATGGTAAGTCTTCTGACAAGGGTGGGGACAAATCTAAAAATGATTCTTCATCAGGCCCACAAAAACACTCTGGTGGGGGTGGTGGGCCCAAATCCTCTTCTAATCAAAACAAGGAAAAGAAACCATGGTGCTATTTATGTAAGATAAAAGGCCATTGGACAACAGATCCCAGTTGTCCAAAGAAAAGCACCAAGCCTCCTACCACTACAACCCCTACTGCTACACCTAGTGTCCCTACTAATAGCAGTGGTGGTGGGAGCAAACCTACTAATAGCCAATCCAAGGGAGTAGCTGGGCTCACTTTTGGTAACTTAGTTGGGGTTGGTCTTGTTAGGGAGACCACAGAGGCTGTGTTAGTCTCTGAGGGGGCTATTGATTTAGCCACCTTAGTTGCTTGTCCCCTTAATATGGATAAGTACAAGCAGCTACCCCTAATAAATGTTGTTGAGGTTCAGGCCTACAGGGACACTGGAGCCAGTGTGACTATGGTCATAGAGAAACTGGTCCACCCTGAACAACACCTACTTGGTCACCAGTACCAAGTAACCGATGCTCACAACAACACACTTAGCCACCCCATGGCTGTTGTAAACCTCAACTGGGGGGGGGGGGTTACTGGTCCAAAGAAAGTTGTGGTAGCCACAGATTTACCTGTAGACTGTCTACTAGGAAATGATTTGAAGACATCAGCTTGGTCAGATGTGGAGTTGGATGCCCATGCAGCAATGCTGGGCATCCCAGGGCATATTTTTGCTTTAACCAGGGCTCAGGCCAAAAAGCAAAAAGGACAGGGAAGCTTGGATCCTGGAACAATGGACCAAGTGCTCCCTAAAGCTAGGGCTAGTAGAAGTAAACCACTTCCTACTATCCCTCCCTCTACAGTGGATTCTACTTCTGAGGAAGAAGAATTTCCACCCTGTGCAGAACCTACACCAGAGGAGCTGGAAGCAGACACTGCTGAGCTTTTGGGTGAAGGGGGGCCTGCCAGGGAGGAGCTGAGTGTGGCACAGCAAACCTGTCCCACACTAGAGGGTCTAAGACAGCAAGCTGTCAAACAGGCTAATGGGGATGTCAGTGACTCTCACAGAGTTTACTGGGAGGACAACCTCTTGTACACTGAAGCAAGGGATCCTAAACCTGGAACTGCCAGGAGGTTAGTGATTCCTCATGAGTACAGAAAGTTCCTCCTAACTCTAGCCCACAACATTCCCCTAGCTGGACATCTGGGACAAATGAAAACTTGGGACAGGCTTGTTCCCTTGTTTCATTGGCCTAGGATGTCTGAGGACACAAAGGAATTTTGTAAGTCCGGTGAAACCTGTCAAGCCAGTGGCAAGACAGGTGGCACTCCAAAGGCACCCCTTATTCCACTGCCTGTGTTTGGGGTTCCCTTTGAAAGGGTAGGGGTTGACATAGTTGGCCCCCTTGACCCTCCTACTGCTTCAGGCAATAGGTTTATCTTGGTGGTAGTGGACCATGCCACAAGATATCCTGAAGCAATTCCTTTAAGGACCACTACAGCACCTGCAGTGGCAAAAGCCCTCCTGGGAATATTTTCTAGGGTGGGCTTCCCAAAGGAAGTAGTATCAGACAGGGGAAGCAATTTCATGTCTGCATACTTAAAGGCCATGTGGAAGGAGTGTGGTGTGACTTACAAGTTCACTACTGTAGGAGGCTGGACTGGCTTGTAGTGAGTACCAAGGGGTACTTGCACCTTGCACCAGGCCCAGTTATCCCTTATTAGTGTATAGGGTGTCTAGCAGCTTAGGCTGATAGATAATGGTAGCTTAGCAGAGCAGCTTAGGCTGAACTAGGAGACGGGTGAAGCTACTACAGAACCACTTAGTGTCATATGCACAATATCACAAGAAAACACAATACACAGTTATACTAAAAATAAAGGTACTTTATTTTTATGACAATATGCCAAAGTATCTTAGAGTGTACCCTCAGTGAGAGGATAGGAAATATACACAAGATATATATACACAATAGCAAAAATATGCAGTATAGTCTTAGAAAACAGTGCAAACAATGTATAGTTACAATAGGATGCAATGGGGAAACATAGGGATAGGGGCAACACAAACCATATACTCCAAAAGTGGAATGCGAACCACGAATGGACCCCAAACCTATGTGACCTTGTAGAGGGTCGCTGGGACTATTAGAAAATAGTGAGAGTTAGAAAAATAACCCTCCCCAAGACCCTGAAAAGTGAGTGCAAAGTGCACTAAAGTTCCCCTAAGGACAAAGAAGTCGTGTTAGAGGAATAATGCAGGAAAGACACAAACCAACAATGCAACAACTGTGGATTTCCAATCTAGGGTACCTGTGGAACAAGGGGACCGAGTCCAAAAGTCACAAGCAAGTCGGAGATGGGCATATGCCCAGGAAATGCCAGCTGTGGATGCAAAGAAGCTTCTACTGGACAGAAGAAGCTGAGGTTTCTGCAGGAACGAAAAGGGCTAGAGACTTCCCCTTTGGTGGACGGATCCCTCTCGCCGTGGAGAGTCGTGCAGAAGTGTTTTCCCGCCGAAAGAACGCCAACAAGCCTTTCTAGCTGCAAATCGTGCAGTTAACGTTTTTGGACGCTGCTGTGGCCCTGGAGGGACCAGGAGGTCGCAAATTGGACCAGGAGAGAGAGGGGACGTCGAGCAAGACAAGGAGCCCTCCCAGCAGCAGGTAGCACCCGGAGAAGTGCCAGAAACAGGCACTACAAGGATGCGTGAAACAGTGCTCACCCGAAGTTACACAAAGGAGTCGCCGGAGACCAACTTAGAAAGTCGTGCAATGCAGGTTAGAGTGCCGTGGACCCAGGCTTGGCTGTGCACAAAGGATTTCCGCCGAAAGTGCAAAGGGGCCGGAGTAGCTGCAAAAGTCGCGGTTCCCAGCAATGCAGCCCAGTGAGGTGAGGCAAGGACTTACCTCCACCAAACTTGGACTGAAGAGTCACTGGACTGTGGGGGTCACTTGGACAGAGTTGCTGGATTCGAGGGACCTCGCTCGTCGTGCTGAGAGGAGACCCAAGGGACCTGTAATGCAGCTTTTTGGTGCCTGCGGTTGCAGGGGGAAGATTCCGTCGACCAACGGGAGATTTCTTCGGAGCTTCTGGTGCAGAGAGGAGGCAGACTACCCCACAGCATGTACAAGCAGGAAAACAGTCGAGAAGGCGGCAGGATCAGCGTTACAGAGATGCAGTAGTCGTCTTTGCTACTATGTTGCAGGTTTGCAGGCTTCCAGCGCGGTCAGCAGTTGATTCCTTGGCAGAAGGAGAAGAGAGAGATGCAGAGGAACTCGGATGAGCTCTTGCATTCGTTATCTAAAGTTTCCCCAGAGACAGAGACCGTAAATAGCCAGAAAAGAGGGTTTGGCTACCTAGGAGAGAGGATAGGCTACTAACACCTGAAGGAGCCTATCAGAAGGAGTCTCTGACATCACCTGGTGGCACTGGCCACTCAGAGCAGTCCAGTGTGCCAGCAGCACCTCTGTTTCCAAGATGGCAGAGGTCTGGAGCACACTGGAGGAGCTCTGGACACCTCCCAGGGGAGGTGCAGGTCAGGGGAGTGGTCACTCCCCTTTCCTTTGTCCAGTTTCGCGCCAGAGCAGGGCTAAGGGGTCCCCTGAACCGGTGTAGACTGGCTTATGCAGAATTGGGCACATCTGTGCCCAACAAAGCATTTCCAGAGGCTGGGGGAGGCTACTCCTCCCCTGCCTTCACACCATTTTCCAAAGGGAGAGGGTGTCACACCCTCTCTCAGAGGAAGTTCTTTGTTCTGCCATCCTGGGCCAGGCCTGGCTGGACCCCAGGAGGGCAGATGCCTGTCTGAGGGGTTGGCAGCAGCAGCAGCTGCAGTGAAACCCCAGGAAGGGCAGTTTGGCAGTACCAGGGTCTGTGCTACAGACCACTGGGATCATGGAATTGTGCCAACTATGCCAGGATGACATAGAGGGGGCAATTCCATGATCATAGACATGTTACATGGCCATATTCGGAGTTACCATTGTGAAGCTACATATAGGTAGTGACTTATATGTAGTGCACGCGTGTAATGGTGTCCCCGCACACACAAAGTCCGGGGAATTGGCCCTGAACAATGTGGGGGCACCTTGGCTAGTGCCAGGGTGCCCTCACACTAAGTAACTTTGCACCTAACCTTTACCAGGTAAAGGTTAGACATATAGGTGACTTATAAGTTACTTAAGTGCAGTGTAAAATGGCTGTGAAATAACGTGGACGTTATTTCACTCAGGCTGCAGTGGCAGGCCTGTTTAAGAATTGTCAGAGCTCCCTATGGGTGGCAAAAGAAATGCTGCAGCCCATAGGGATCTCCTGGAACCCCAATACCCTGGGTACCTCAGTACCATATACTAGGGAATTATGAGGGTGTTCCAGTAAGCCAATGTAAATTGGTAAAAATAGTCACTAGCCTGTTAGTGACAATTTGGAAAGAAATGAGAGAGCATAACCACTGAGGTTCTGGTTAGCAGAGCCTCAGTGAGACAGTTAGGCACCACACAGGGAACACATACATATAGGCCACAAACTTATGAGCACTGGGGTCCTGACTAGCAGGGTCCCAGTGACACATAACAAACATTCTGAAAACATAGGGTTTTCACTATGAGCACTGGGCCCTGGCTAGCAGGATCCCAGTGAGACAGTGTAAACGCCCTGACATACACTCATAAACAGGCCAAAAGTGGGGGTAACAAGGCTAGAAAGAGGCTACTTTCTCACAACTACACCCTATCATCCACAAACAAATGGACTGGTGGAGAGATTTAACAAAACTCTCAAAGGCATGATTATGGGTCTCCCTGAAAAACTCCGCAGGAGATGGGATATCCTGTTACCATGCCTCCTTTTTGCATACAGGGAGGTACCCCAGAAAGGAGTGGGCTTCAGCCCCTTTGAACTCCTCTTTGGACACCCTGTTAGGGGTCCACTAACACTTGTCAAGGAGGGTTGGGAACAACCTTTAAAAGCTCCAAAACAAGATATTGTGGATTATGTACTTGGCCTCAGATCAAGGATGGCTGAGCATATGAAAAAGGCCAGTAAAAACCTTCAGGCCAGCCAAGAGCTCCAGAAGCAATGGCGTGACCAGAAGGCTGTTTTGGTTCAGTACAAACCAGGGCAGAAAGTGTGGGTCTTGGAGCCTGTGGCCCCAAGAGCACTCCAAGATAAATGGAGTGGCCCCCACACAATTGTTGAGAAAAAGGGGAAGTCACCTATTTAGTTGACTTAGGCACTGCCAGGAGTCCCCTTAGGGTGCTCCATGTCAACCGCCTGAAACCCTACTATGACAGGGCTGATCTCACCCTGCTCATGGCAACTGATGAGGGACAGGAAGAAGACAGTGATCCTCTACCTGATCTCTTCTCTTCCACAGAACAAGATGCTCTAGTGGAAGGTGTAGTTTTGGCTGATTGTCTTACTGCTGAGCAGAAAGACCATTGCATAAATCTCCTGGGTCAGCTTTCTGAACTCTTCTCTACTGTGCCAGGTACCACTTCTTGGTGTGAGCACACTATAGACACTGGAGACAGCTTGCCTGTCAAAAGTAAGAGCTATAGGCAGCCTGACCATGACAGGGACTGCATAAAGCAAGAGGTGCAGAAAATGTTAGAACTGGGAGTGGTTGAGCACTCTGAAAGTCCATGGGCTTCTCCTGTGGTACTTGTACCAAAACCTCATTCCAAAGATGGAAAGAAAGAAATGCGGTTTTGTGTAGACTACAGAGGTCTCAACCAGGTAACCAAAACTGATGCTCACCCTATACCCAGGGCAGATGAGCTCATAGATACACTGGCATCTGCCAAGTATCTAAGCACTTTTGATTTGACTGCAAGGTATTGGCAGATCAAATTATCAGAAGATGCAAAACCTAAAACTGCATTTTCAACCATTGGAGGACATTACCAGTTCACTGTAATGCCTTTTGGATTGAAACATGCACCTGCCACTTTTCAGAGGTTGGTGAACACAGTCCTGCAAGGGCTGGAAGCTTTCAGTGCAGCATATTTGGACGATATAGCTGTCTTTAGCTCCAGCTGGGATGATCACCTGGTCCACCTATGGAAAGTTTTAGAGGCCCTGCAAAAGGAAGGCCTCACTATCAAGGCTTCAAAGTGCCGGATAGGGCAGGGTAAGGTGGTTTATCTGGGACACCTTGTTGGTGGGGAACAGATTGCACCACTACAGGGGAAAATCCAAACAATTATTGATTGGGTTCCCCCTACCACACAGACTCAGGTGAGAGCCTTCCTAGGCCTCACTGGGTATTACAGGAGGTTCATTAAGAACTATGGCTCCATTGCAGCCCCTCTTAATGACCTCACATCCAAGAAAATGCCTAAAAAGGTATTATGGACAGCAAACTGTCAGAAAGCTTTTGAGGAGCTGAAGCAGGCCATGTGCTCTGCACTTGTCCTGAAAAGCCCTTGTTACTCTAAAAAATTCTATGTCCAAACTGATGCATCTGAATTAGGAGTAGGGGCAGTCCTATCACAACTTAATTCAGAGGGCCAGGATCCACCTGTTGCTTTTATTAGTAGAAGGTTGACCCCTAGTGTAGGAGGCTGGACTGGCTTGTAGTGAGTACCAAGGGGTACTTGCACCTTGCACCAGGCCCAGTTATCCCTTATTAGTGTATAGGGTGTCTAGCAGCTTAGGCTGATAGATAATGGTACCTTAGCAGAGCAGCTTAGGCTGAACTAGGAGACGGGTGAAGCTACTACAGAACCACTTAGTGTCATATGCACAATATCATAAGAAAACACAATACACAGTTATACTAAAAATAAAGGTACTTTATTTTTATGACAATATGCCAAAGTATCTTAGAGTGTACCCTCAGTGAGAGGATAGGAAATATACACAAGATATATATACACAATAGCAAAAATATGCAGTATAGTCTTAGAAAACAGTGCAAACAATGTATAGTTACAATAGGATGCAATGGGGAAACATAGGGATAGGGGGCAACACAAACCATATACTCCAAAAGTGGAATGCGAACCATGAATGGACCCCAAACCTATGTGACCTTGTAGAGGGTCTCTGGGACTATTAGAAAATAGTGAGAGTTAGAAAAATAACCCTCCCCAAGACCCTGAAAAGTGAGTGAAAAGTGCACTAAAGTTCCCCTAAGGACAAAGAAGTCGTGTTAGAGGAATAATGCAGGAAAGACACAAACCAACAATGCAACAACTGTGGGTTTCCAATCTAGGGTACCTGTGGAACAAGGGGACCAAGTCCAAAAGTCACAAGCAAGTCGGAGATGGGCATATGCCCAGGAAATGCCAGCTGTGGATGCAAAGAAGCTTCTACTGGCCAGAAGAAGCTGAGGTTTCTGCAGGAACGAAAAGGGCTAGAGACTTCCCCTTTGGTGGACGGATCCCTCTCGCAGTGGAGAGTCGTGCAGAAGTGTTTTCCCGCCGAAAGAACGCCAACAAGCCTTGCTAGCTGCAAATCGTGCGGTTAGCGTTTTTGGACGCTGCTGTGGCCCAGGAGGGACCAGGAGGTCGCAAATTGGACCAGGAGAGAGAGGGGACGTCGAGCAAGACAAGGAGCCCTCTCAGCAGCAGGTACCACCCGGAGAAGTGCCAGAAACAGGCACTACGAGTATGCGTGAAACGGTGCTCACCCGAAGTTACACAAAGGAGTCCCACGTCGCCGGAGACCAACTTAGAAAGTCGTGCAACGCAGGTTAGAGTGCCGTGGACCCAGGCTTGGCTGTGCACAAAGGATTTCCGCCGGAAGTGCACAGGGGCCGGAGTAGCTGCAAAAGTCGCGGTTCCCAGCAATGCAGCCCAGCGAGGTGAGGCAAGGACTTACCTCCACCAAACTTGGACTGAAGAGTCACTGGACTATGGGGGTCACTTGGACAGAGTCGCTGGATTCGAGGGACCTCGCTCGTCGTGCTGAGAGGAGACCCAAGGGACCAGTAATGCAGCTTTTTGGTGCCTGCGGTTGCAGGGGGAAGATTCCGTCGACCCACGGGAGATTTCTTCGGACCTTCTGGTGCAGAGAGGAGGCAGACTACCGCCACAGCATGCACCACCAGGAAAACAGTCGAGAAGGCAGCAGGATCAGCGTTACAGAGTTGCAGTAATCGTCTTCGCTACTTTGTTCCAGGGCCCCAGTGCTCTTAAGTGTTCCTGAAAGTGTTACCTGTGTAGTGACTAACTGTCTCACTGAGGCTCTGCTAATCAGAACCTCAGTGGTTATGCTCTCTCATTTCTTTCAAATTGTCACTAACAGGCTAGTGACCAATTTTATCAATTTACATTGGCTTACTGAAACACCCTTATAATTCCCTAGTATATGGTACTGAGGTACCCAGGGTATTGGGGTTCCAGGAGATCCCTATGGGCTGCAGCATTTCTTTTGCCACCCATAGGGAGCTCTGACAATTCTTACACAGGCCTGCCACTGCAGCCTGAGTGAAATAACGTCCACGTTATTTCACAGCCATTTTACACTGCACTTAAGTAACTTATAAGTCACCTATATGTCTAACCTTTACCTGGTAAAGGTTAGGTGCAAAGTTACTTAGTGTGAGGGCACCCTGGCACTAGCCAAGGTGCCCCCACATTGTTCAGGGCCGATTCCCTGGACTTTTTGAGTGTGGGGACACCATTACACGCGTGGACTACATATAGGTCACTACCTATATGTAGCTTCACAATGGTAACTCCGAATATGGCCATGTAACATGTCTATGATCATGGGATTGCCCCCTCTTTGCCATCCTGGCATAGTTGGCACAATCCCATGATCCCAGTGGTCTGTAGCACAGACCCTGTTACTGCCAAACTGCCTTTCCTGGGGTTTCACTGCAGCTGCTGCTGCTGCCAACCCCTCAGACAGGTTTCTGCCCTCCTGGGGTCAAGCCAGGCTTGTCCCAGGATGGCAGAACAAAGGACTTCCTCTGAGAGAGGGTGTTACACCCTCTCCCTTTGGAAAATGGTGTGAAGGCAGGGGAGGAGTAGCCTCCCCCAACCTCTGGAAATGCTTTCATGGGCACTTTTGGTGCCCATTTCTGCATAAGCCAGTCTACACCGGTTCAGGGACCCCTTAGCCCTGCTCTGGCGCGAAACTGGACAAAGGAAAGGGGAGTGACCACTCCCCTGACCTGCACCTCCCCTGGGAGGTGTCCAGAGCTCCTCCAGTGTGCTCCAGACCTCTGCCATCTTGGAAACAGAGGTGCTGCTGGCACACTGGACTGCTCTGAGTGGCCAGTGCCACCAGGTGACGTCAGAGACTTCTTCTGATAGGCTCCTTCAGGTGTTGCTAGCCTATCCTCTCTCCTAGGTAGCCAAACCCTCTTTTCTGGCTATTTAGGGTCTCTGTCTCTGGGGAAACTTTGGATAACGAATGCAAGAGCTCATCCGAGTTCCACTGCATCTCTCTCTTCACCTTCTGCCAAGGAATCGACTGCTGACCGCGCTGGAAGCCTGCAAAACTGCAACATAGTAGCAAAGACGACTACTGCAACTCCGTAACGCTGATCCTGCTGCCTTCTCGACTGTTTTCCTGGTGGTGCATGCTGTGGGGGTAGTCTGCCTCCTCTCAGCACTAGAAGCTCCGAAGAAATCTCCCGTGGGTCGACGGAATCTTCCCCCTGCAACCGCAGGCACCAAAAAGCTGCATTACCGGTCCCTTGGGTGTCCTCTCAGCACGACGAGCGAGGTCCCTCGAATCCAGCAACTGTGTCCAAGTGACCCCTACAGTCCAGTGACTCTTCAGTCCAAGTTTGGTGGAGGTAAGTCCTTGCCTCCCCACGCCAGACTGCATTGCTGGGAACCACGACTTTTGCAGCTACTCCGGCCCCTGTGCACTTCTGGCGGAAATCCTTTGTGCACAGCCAAGCCTGGGTCCACGGCACTCTAACCTGCATTGCACGACTTTCTAAGTTGGTCTCCGGCGACGTGGGACTCCTTTGTGCAACTTCGGGTGAGCACCGTTTCACACATCCTCGTAGTGCCTGTTTCTGGCACTTCTCCGGGTGCTACCTGCTGCTGAGGGGGCTCTTTGTCTTGCTCAACGTCCCCTCTGTCTCCTGACGCAATTTGCGACATCCTGGTCCCTCCTGGGCCACAGCAGCATCCAAAAACACTAACCGCACGATTTGCAGCTACCAAGGCTTGTTGGCGGTCTTTCGGCGGGAAAACACTTCTATGTCCTTTGGGGAACTTTAGTGCACTTTGCACTCACTTTTCAGGGTCTTGGGGTGGGCTATTTTTCTAACCCTCACTATTTTCTAATAGTCCCAGGGACCCTCTACAAGGTCACATAGGTTTGGGGTCCATTCGTGGTTCGCATTCCACTTTTGGAGTATATGGTTTGTGTTGCACCTATCCCCATTGCATCCTATTGTAACTATACATTGTTTGCACTGTTTTCTAAGACTATACTGCATATTTTTGATATTGTGTACATATATCTTGTGTATATTTCCTATCCTCTCACTGAGGGTACACTCTGAGATACTTTGGCATATTGTCATAAAAATAAAGTACCTTTATTTTTAGTATAACTGTGTATTGTGTTTTCTTATGATATTGTGCAAATGACACTAGTGGTACTGTAGGAGCTTCACTCGTCTCCTAGTTCAGCCTAAGCTGCTCTGCTAAGCTACTATTATCTATCAGCCTATGCTGCTAGACACCCTATACACTAATAAGGGATAACTGGGCCTGGTGCAAGGTGCAAGTACCCCTTGGTACTCACTACAAGCCAGTCCAGCCTCCTATAGCGTCGAGCAAGGCAAGGAGCCCTCTCAGAAGCAGGCAGCACCCGCAGAAATGCCGGAACAGGCCACTACGAAGAGGAGTGAAACGGTGCTCACCCGAAGTTGCATAAAGGAGTCCCCCGCCGCCGGAGGACAACTTAGAAAGTCGTGCAAAGCAGGTTAGAGTGCCGTGGACCCAGGCTTGGCTGTGCACAAAGGATTTCCGACGGAAATGCACAGAGGCCGGAAAAGCTGCAAAAGATGCGGTTCCCAGCAATGCAGTCTGGCATGGGGAGGCAAGGCCTTACCTCCACCACACTTGGACTGAAGAGTCACTGGACTGTGGGAGTCACTTGGACACAGTTGCTGGATTCAAGGGACCTCACTCGCCGTGCTGAGAGGAGACCCAGGGGACCGGTGATGCAGTTCTTTGGTGCCTGCGGTAGCAGGGGGAAGATTCCGTCGACCCACGGGAGATTTCTTCTGAGCTTCTAGTGCAGAGAGGAGGCAGACTACCGCCACAGCATGCACCACCAGGAAAACAGTCGAGAAGGCGGCAGGATCAGCGTTACAGAGTTGCAGTAATCGTCTTCGCTACTTTGTTGCAGTTTTGCAGGCTTCCAGCGCGGTCAGCAGTCGATTCCTTGGCAGAAGGTGAAGAGAGAGATGCAGAGGAACTCTGATGAGCTCTTGCATTCGTTATCTAAGGAATTCCCCAAAGCAGAGACCCCAAATAGCCAGAAAAGAGGGTTTGGCTACTTAGGAGAGAGGATATGTAGGAGGCTGGACTGGCTTGTAGTGAGTACCAAGGGGTACTTGCACCTTGCACCAGGCCCAGTTATCCCTTATTACTGTATAGGGTGACTAGCAGCATAGGCTGATAGATAATGGTAGCTTAGCAGAGCAGCTTAGGCTGAACTAGGAGACGAGTGAAGCTCCTACAGTACCACTAGTGTCACTTGCACAATATCATAAGAAAACACAATACATAGTTATACTAAAAATAAAGGTACTTTAATTTTATGACAATATGCCAAAGTATCTCAGAGTGTACCCTCAGTGAGAGGATAGGAAATATACACAAGATATATGTACACAATACCAAAAATATGCAGTATAGTCTTAGAAAACAGTGCAAACAATGTATAGTTACAATAGGATGCAATGGGGACACATAGGGATAGGGGCAACACAAACCATATACTCCAAAAGTGGAATGCGAACCACGAATGGACCCCAAACCTATGTGACCTTGTAGAGGGTCGCTGGGACTATTAGAAAATAGTGAGGGTTAGAAAAATAGCCCACCCCAAGACCCTGAAAAGTGAGTGCAAAGTGCACTGAAGTTCCCCAAAGGACAAAGAAGTCGTGATAGGAGAATACTGCAGGAAAGACACAAACCAGCAATGCAACAACGATGGATTTCCAGTCGAGGGTACCTGTGGAACAAGGGGACCAAGTCCAAAAGTCACAAGCAAGTCAGAGATGGGCAGATGCCCAGGAAATGCCAGCTGTGGGTGCAAAGAAGCTTCTACTGGACATAAGAAGCTGAGGTTTCTGCAGGAACAACAAGGGCTGGAGACTTCCCCTTTGGAGGACGGATCCCACACGCAGTGGAGAGTCGTGCAGAAGTGTTTTCCCGCCGAAAGACCGCCAACAAGTCTTGCTAGCTGCAAATCGTGCGGTAAGCGTTTTTGGATGCTGCTGTGGCCCAGGAGCGACCAGGATGTCGCAAATTGCGTCGGTAGAGAGAGGGGACGTCGAGCAAGACAAGGAGCATTCTCAGCAGCAGGTAGCACCCGGAGAAGTGCCAGAAACAGGCACTACAAGGATGCGTGAAATGGTGCTCACCCGAAGTTACACAAAGGAGTCCCACGTCGCCGGAGACCAACTTAGAAAGTCGTGCAATGCAGGTTAGAGTGCCGTGGACCCAGGCTTGGCTGTGCACAGAGGATTTCCGCCGGAAGTGCACAGATGCCGGAGTAGCTGCAAAAGTCGCGGTTCCCAGCAATGCAGTCTGGCGTGGGGAGGCAAGGACTTACCTCCACCAAACTTGGACTAACGAGTCACTGGCCTGTGGGGGTCACTTGGACACAGTTGCTGGATTCGAGGGACCTCGCTCGTCGTGCTGAGAGGAGACCCAAGGGACCGGTAATGCAGCTTTTTGGTGCCTGCGGTTGCAGGGGGAAGATTCCGTCGACCCACGGGAGATTTCTTCGGAGCTTCTAGTGCAGAGAGGAGGCAGACTACCCCCACAGCATGCACCACCAGGAAAACAGTCGAGAAGGCGGCAGGATCAGCGTTACAGAGTTGCAGTAGTCGTCTTTGCTACTATGTTGCAGTTTTGCAGGCTTCCAGCGTGGTCAGCAGTCGATTCCTTGGCAGAAGGTGAAGAGAGAGACGCAGAGGAACTCGGATGAGCTCTTGCATTCGTTATCTAAAGTTTCCCCAGAGACAGAGACCCTAAATAGCCAGAAAAGAGGGTTTGGCTAGCAACACCTGAAGGAGCCTATCAGAAGGAGTCTCTGACGTCACCTGGTGGCACGGGCCACTCAGAGCAGTCCAGTGTGCCAGCAGCACCTCTGTTTCCAAGATGGCAGAGGTCTGGAGCACACTGGAGGAGCTCTGGACACCTCCCAGGGGAGGTGCAGGTCAGGGGAGTGGTCACTCCCCTTTCCTTTGTCCAGTTTCGCACCAGAGCAGGGCTAAGGGGTCCCCTGAACCGGTGTAGACTGGCTTATGCAGAATTGGGCACATCTGTGCCCAAGAAAGGATTTCCAGAGGCTGGGGGAGGCTACTCCTCCCCTGCCTTCACACCATTTTCCAAAGGGAGAGGGTGTAACACCCTCTCTCAGAGAAAGTCCTTTGTTCTGCCATCCTGGGACAAGCCTGGCTTGACCCCAGGAGGGCAGAAACCTGTCTGAGGGGTTGGCAGCAGCAGCAGCTGCAGTGAAACCCCAGGAAAGGCAGTTTGGCAGTACCAGGGTCTGTGCTACAGACCACTGGGATCATGGGATTGTGCCAACTATGCCAGGATGGCATAGAGGGGGCAATTCCATGATCATAGACATGTTACATGGCCATATTGGGAGTTACCATTGTGAAGCTACATATAGGTAGTGACCTATATGTAGTGCACACGTGTAATGGTGTCCCCGCACTCACAAAGTCCGGGGAATTGGCCCTGAACAATGTGGGGGCACCTTGGCTAGTGCCAGGGTGCCCTCACACTAAGTAACTTTGCACCTAACCTTTACCAGGTAAAGGTTAGACATATAGGTGACTTATAAGTTACTTAAGTGCAGTGTAAAATGGCTGTGAAATAACGTGGACGTTATTTCACTCAGGCTGCAGTGGCAGGCCTGTGTAAGAATTGTCAGAGTTCCCTATGGGTGGCAAAAGAAATGCTGCAGCCCATAGGGATGTCCTGGAACCCCAACACCGTGGGTACCTCAGTACCATATGCTAGGGAATTATAAGGGTGTTCCAGTAAGCCAATGTAAATTGGTAAAATTGGTCATTAGCCTGTTAGTGACAATTTGGAAAGAAATGAGAGAGCATAACCACTGAGGTTCTGATTAGCAGAGCTTCAGTGAGACAGTTAGTCACTACACAGGTAACACATTCAGGCACACTTATGAGCACTTGGGCCCTGGATACCAGGGTCCCAGTGACACATACAACTAAAACAACATATATACTGTGAAAAATGGGGGTAACATGCCAGGCAAGATGGTACTTTCCTACAGGATAGGCTAGCAACACCTGAAGGAGCCTATCAGAAGGAGTCTCTGACGTCACCTGCTGGCCCTGGCCACTGAGAGTAGTCCAGTGTGCCAGCAGCACCTCTGTTTCCAAGATGGCAGAGGTCTGGAGCACACTGGAGGAGCTCTGGGCACCTCCCAGGGGAGGTGCAGGTCAGGGGAGTGGTCACTCCCCTTTCCTTTGTCCAGTTTCGCACCAGAGCAGGGCTGAGGGGTCCCTGAACCGGTGTAGACTGGCTTATGCAGAAATGGCCACCATTTGTGCCCATGAAACCATTTCCAGAGGCTGGGGGAGGCTACTCCTCCCCTGCCTGAACACCTTTTTCCAAAGGGAGAGGGTGTAACACCCTCTCTCTGAGGAAGTCCTTTGTTCTGCCATCCTGGGCCAAGCCTGGCTGGACCCCAGGAGGGCAGAAACCTGTCTGAGGGGTTGGCAGCAGCAGCAGCTGCAGTGAATCCCCTGAAAAGGCAGTTTGGCAGTACCAGGGTCTGTGCTACAGACCCGTGGGATCATGGGATTGTGCCAAAAATGCCAGGATGGCATAGAGGGGGCAATTCCATGATCATAGACATGTTACATGGCCATATTCGGAGTTACCATTGTGAAGCTACACATAGGTAGTGACCTATGTGTAGTGCACGCGTGTAATGGTGTCCCCGCACTCACAAAGTCCGGGGAATTTGCCCTGAACAATGTGGGGGCACCTTGGCTAGTGCCAGGGTGCCCACACACTAAGTAACTTTGCACCTAACCTTTACCAGGTAAAGGTTAGACATATAGGTGACTTATAAGTTACTTAAGTGCAGTGGTAAATGGCTGTGAAATAACGTGGACGTTATTTCACTCAGGCTGCAGTGGCAGACCTGTGTAAGAATTGTCAGAGCTCCCTATGGGTGGCAAAAGAAATGCTGCAGCCCATAGTGATCTCCTGGCACCCCAATACCCTGGGTACCTCAGTACCATATACTAGAGAATTATAAGGGTGTTCCAGTATGCCAATGTGAATTGGTGAAATTGGTCACTAGCCTGTTAGTGACAATTTGGAAAGAAATGAGAGAGCATAACCACTGAGGTTCTGGATAGCAGAGCCTCAGTGAGACAGTTAGTCATAACACAGGTAACACATTCAGGCACACTTATGAGCACTGGGGCCCTGGCTGGCAGGGTCCCAGTGACACATACAACTAAAACAGCATATATACAGTGAAAAAGGGGGTAACATGCCAGGCAAGATGGTACTTTCCTACAAACACTACTACATTTCACTAATAAGGGATAACTGGACTTGGTGTATGGTGTAAATACCCAAGGTACCCACTACTAAACAGGCCAGCCTCCTACAAAAGGTCCAACTGTCCAAATTTGGTGGGAGTAAGAGCTTGCCTCCCCGAGCCAGAGAGTACCCTTGTGCACTGAATGTTTTGCAGCTCCCAGGGCTTCTGTGTGCTTCTCCAAGGAATCCATTGTGCACAGTGTAGCCTAGGTTTCCCGCACTCTATCTTGCGACTCTCAGCTGCCTGAGTTGTTCTCCAGCGGCGTGGGATCCCTTTGTGTAGTCCTGCGACAACCGTGATTTGCAACTCCTTTGTCCACATGTCCAGGGGCTCCTGTGGGTGCTACCTGTTCTTCTGAGGGCTCTCTGAAGTGCTGAAAGCACCCTCTGTCTCCTCAGTCTGAGTTGAGACCTGAAGTACCTCTGGGACCCAGGTAGCGCCTTTTCCCGCCAAACACATCTTTTGCGTGAGCCAAGGCTTGTTGGCGGAATCCAAAAACGAAAACCAGCCTTCTTTCTTCTATTCGACATGGGACATCTCTTGCAGCAAGCAGGAACCTGCAGCTGTCTTCTCTGGTGCATCTCTGACTTTTTCTTCCAACCGGAGATTCCACTTTTGCACCTTCATTCTCTTTAGCAGGAGCTCCTGTTCTTCCTGGACTCTTCAGCTGTTCTTGGACTTGATCTCCTTTCTCTTCAGGTCCATGAATCCATCGCTGAAGTCTTGCAGTCTTGCTTGGTTTTAACATAATTCTTTATTACGACTTCTAGTGTGTTCAGAGGAAACTTGTACTTTACTCCTGCTTTCCTGCTTTCCTGGGCTCTGGGGTGGGGTACTTTACTTACCTTTGGTGATTTCTTACCCTCCCTGTGCCCCTCTACACACTTCTCTTGCCTAGGTGGGAAACCGACATTCGCATTCCACTATTTTAGTATTTGGTTTGTGTTCCTCTAGGGCCATTGTAACCTATGGTGATTTTCACTATTTGCACTATTTTCTGACTGTTTAATTACCTGATTTGGGTTACTGGTGTATATTTTATGTATAATACTGTAGGAGGCTGGCCTGGCTTATAGTGGGTACCTTGTGGTACTTACACCCTGTGCCAGGTCCAGTTATCCCTTATTAGTAGAATAGAGGTGTTTCTAGCAGCTTAGGCTGATAGAAGGTAGCTATGGCAAAGCAGCTTAGGCTGAACTAGGAGAAATGCAAAGCTCCTGCTATACCACTTATATCATATAGCACAATATCATAAGAAAACACAATACTCAGAGTTACTAAAAATAAAGGTATTTTATTTTAGTGACTATATGCCAAGAGTATCTCAGAGGATACCCTCACTTAGGAGGTAAGTAATATACACAAAATATATGTACACAAACCCAAAAGAGGTAAGTAAGAGTAAGAAAAGTAGTGCAAACAATGTGGAATCACAATAGGTAGAAATAGGCCTAGGGGCAACACAAACCATATACTCCAAAAGTGGAATGTGAATCACAAATGGACCCCAGGCCTATGGGAGGTTGTAGAGGGTCGCTTGGACTGTGAGAAAACAGTAAGGGTGTCCAAGATACCCCACCCCAAGACCCTGAAACATAGGAGTAAAGTGCAGGGTGAAGGCAGACAGCCCTCAGAGCATGCACCACCAGGAAACAGTCGAGAAAGCCAGTAGGATGAGGCGCTACAATGTTGCTGGCAGTCGTCTTGCTACTTTGTTGCAGTTTTCCAGGAGTCCTGGAGCAGTCAGCGGTCGATCCTTGGCAGAAGTCGAAGAGGGAAGTGCAGAGGAACTCTGGTGAGCTCTTGCATTAGTTATCTGAGGAATAGCCCAGAGGAGAGACCCTAAATAGCCAGAAAAGGAGGTTTGGCTACCAAGAAATGAGGTTTGGCTACCAAGAGAGGTAAGAACCTATCAGAGGGGGTCTCTGATGTTACCTGCTGGCACTGGCCACTCAGAGCAGTCCAGTGTGTCCCCAACACCTCTGAATCCAAGATGGCAGAGGTCTGGGACACACTGGAGGAGCTCTGGGCACCTCCCCTGGGAGGTACTGGTCAGGGGAGTGGTCTCTCTCCTTTCCTTTGTCTAGTTTCGCGCCAGAGCAGGGCTGGGGGATCCCTGAACTGGTGTAGGCTGGCTTATGCAGAGATGGGCACCATCTGTGCCCATCAAAGCATTTCCAGAGGCTGGGGGAGGCTACTCATCCCCAGTCCTTCACACCTATTTCCAAAGGGAGAGGGTGTAACACCCTCTCTAGGAAATCCTTTGTTCTGCCTTCCTGGGACACTAGGAGGACAGAAACCTGTCTGAGGGGTTTGCAGCAGCAGTAGCTGCAGTGGAAACCCCGAAAAGGCAGTTTGGCAGTACCCGGGTTCTGTGCTAGAGACCCAGGGGATCATGGAATTGTCACCCAATACCAGAATGGTATTGGGGTGACAATTCCATGATCTTACACATGTTACATGGCCATGTTCGGAGTTACCATTGTGACGCTACACATAGGTAGTGACCTATGTGTAGTGCACGATGTAATGGTGTCCCCGCACTCGCAAAGTTCGGGGAATTTACCCTGAACAATGTGGGGGCACCTTGGCTAGTGCCAGGGTGCCCACACACTAAGTACCTTGGCACCTAACCTTCACCAAGTGAGGGTTAGACAGATAGGTGACTTATAGGTTACTTATGTGCAGTGAAAATGGCTGTGAAATAACATGGATGTTATTTCACTCAGGCTGCAGTGGCAGTCCTGTGTAAGAATTGTCAGAGCTCCCTATTGGTGGCAAAAGAAATGCTTCAGCCCATAGGGATATCCTGGAAACCCAATACCCTCGGTACCTAGGTACCATATACAAGGGAATTATATGGGTGTTCCAGTGTGCCAATGAGAATTGGTGAAGATGGTCACTAGCCTTCAGTGACAATTGTGACAGCAGAGAGAGCATAAACACTGAGGTTCTGGTTAGCAGAGCCTCAGTGATACAGTTAGGCACCACACAGGGAACACATACAGGGCATACATTATGAGCACTGGAGTCCTGCCTAGCAGGATCCCAGTGACACAAGGGCAAAAAAAAAAAACATACATACAGTGAAAATGGGGGTAACATTCCAGGCAAGATGGTACTTTCATACACTTACCTGCTAAGGGAGTATAGCCTCTAAGATATTTTTGGCCTTGTGTCAGTAAAATATAGTACCTTTATTTTTGGTAACACTGAGTATTGTCTTTCCTGTGTGTAAGTACTGTGTGACTACAGTGGTATTGCAAGAGGTTTGCATGTCCCCCAGTTCAGCCTTGGCTGCTCTGCCTACAGCTACCTCTAGACAGCCTGGCTTCTAGAGACTGACTACATTTCATTAATAATGGATAACTGGACCTGGTATAAGGTGTAAGTACCTGTGGCACCCATTACAAACCAGGCCATCCTCCGACACAAAGCTCATGCAATACCACTGTAATCACACACATGAAAGAAAATACTCAGTGTTACAAAAATAAAGGTACTTTATTTTGGTGACACAACTGCCTAAAAAACCTTAGAGACTATACTGCCTTTGGAGGTAAGTAATTTACACAGTATATACACTAGAATCCAGAATTAGCTGTAAAAACAGAAACAGTGGAAATAGTGAAAATCACAATAGTTAGAAAAGGGTCTAGGGGGAACACAAACCATATACTAATAAAGTGGACCTCGAAAGTCGGTTTCCCACCTAGGCAAGTGTAGTGTGTAGAGAGGCGCTGGGAGTATTAGAAGACACCAAAGGTAAGTAATAGAACCCATCCCAGAGCCCAGGAAAGCAGGAGTAAATCACAATAAGTTTCCTAGAACACACAAGAACACGAGAAAGAAGATTATGCAAGAACCAGAAGATACTGCAAGACACCAATGATGGATTCCTGAACCTGAAGACCTGTGGAAGAAGGAGACCAAGTCCAAGAAGCACTGAAGAGTCCAAGGAGAACAAGAGCCCCTGCTAACCCAGATGAAGGTACAAAAGAAGAGCCACCAGTGAAGAAGAACAGTCAGTACCCAAGAAGACAGATGCAGGTTGTTGGTTGGTGCAGAAGATGTCCTATGCCGGATGGATGATTGCAGTCTGGTTTGCATTGCTGGATTCCGCCATCAAGCCTTGGCACACGGAAAGCTTGTGGTTAGTGGAAAATGGCGCTGCCTGGGACCAGGAGGGACCTGGTGGCCTCTACCCTGGAGGAGGAGACAGAGGGGGCTCTCGGCAACTCAGAGAGCCCTCAGACGACCAGGCAGCACGCACAGGAGTCCCACAGCAAGGGGACAAAGAAGGTGTAAAAGGAGGCCCATGCAGCACTACATAAAGGGATGCCGCAGAACCATTCAGGAGGCTGTGCACCTTAGGTCGGAATGCTGGAGGCCGGAGCTGCATGGTGCATAAAGACCTTCATGGAAGGATGCCAGCAAGCCTTGGCAACTGCAAAACACATGGTGCATGGGGGTACTGTCTTGCATGGGGAGGCAAGCTCTTACCTCCACCAAAATCCACCACCCATGTTGCTGGATCCATGCACTTCTTCAGGAGAGGGGGCCCAAGCCACCGGTCGTCACTGCAGAGAGGTGCCTGCTGAAGCAGGGAAGTGACTCCTTCACTTCAAGGGATATTCCTTTGTTTGTCTGGTGCAGGCTGAAGTCTGGCTGTCCTCTGAGGATGCACAACTAGGAAGCAGTTGCAGTTGTTGGCAGAAGCTGAAGATATGATGTTGCAGAAGTAGTCTTTGCTTCTTTGTTGCAGTTGTAGAGTTCCTGGAGGGTCAATATGCAGTTTCTTCGGTAAGAAGGTGAAGTAAAGGATGCAGAGGAATCCTTCTGGAGTCTTGCAATCTCAATCTGAGGAAACACCCAGAGGAGAGACCCTAATTAGCCCTGAAAGGGGGATTGGTCAGCTACACAGGTAAGCACGTATCAGAGGAGGGCTCTGACGTCACCTGCTGGCACTGGCCACTCAGATGCTCCCAGAGTTCCCTACCACCTTGGAATCGAAGATGGCAAAACCCAGGGGCCATCTGGAGGAGTTCTGAGCACAACCTCTGGGGTGGTGATGGACAGGGGAGTGACCACTACCCTTTCCTTTGTCCAGTTTTGCACCAGAGGAGGGGCTGAGGGTCCCTGAACCGGTGTAGACTGGATTATGCAAGGAGGGCACCATCTGTGCCCTTCAAAGCATTTCCAGAGGCTCTGGGAGGCTACCCCTCTCATGCCTGTAACATCTATTTCCAAGAGGAGAGGGTGTAACATCCCTCTCCTAAAGGAAATCCTGTGTTTTGCCTTCCTGGGCTTGAGCTGCTCAAGCAACAGGACTGCAGAAACCTGTCTGTGAGGTGGCAGCAGCTGGGGCTGCAGTGCAAAACCTGAAATGGCAGTACTGGGGGTCCTCTAAGGAGCCCTCAGAGTGCAAGGAATCATACAACCGGTGCTTGCAAAAGCCTTGCGGTATGATTCCAACATGTTTGATACCAAACATAGCCATATTCAGAGTTACCATTGTGAAGGTGTATATAGGTAGTAACCTAGGTATGGTGCACATGTAATGTGGCATCCCCGAACTAACGAAGTCTGGGAAAATGCTCCTGGACGATGTGGGGCACCTCTGCTAGTGCTGGGGTGTCCTCACACACAGGTACTCTGCACCCAGCCTTCAGGGTTGGAAGTCCTGACATGTGGGGGACTTATACGTGACCTGGTGCAGTGTAAATGGCAGTGAAAGGGTGCATGCAGCATTTCACACAGGCTGCAATGGACTCCCTATGGGTGGCAAAAGAAATGCTGCAGCCCATAAGCCTCCCCTGAAACCCCAATGCCCTGGGTACCTAGGTAGCATATACTAGGGACTTATAAGGGGTGACCAGTATGCCACTTATGGATGAAATACTGGTTACCAGTGTGCAGTGACACAATTTAGAGGAGAAAGAACAGAAGCACTTGGTCATGGTTAGCAGGATCCCAGTGACACAGTCAAACACACTGACATCAGGCAGAAATTGAGGGTAACAAGTCAAAATGAGGGTACTTTCCTACGTGATAGCATCGTCTTTTGAAATGGCTTAACAGACAGGGACCACGAAACGAATCAGTTTTCTGGTCCCCGTTGAGAGTTAGTTTTTCTTCTATATGGGCTTGGACCCTGGTAGGTTTATGTATAAGAAAATGCTGCTCTCATAGCAAGAGATCTAATGACCAATGGAGGCAGAACCATTACCTGATACAGCATGTTGTTATGGATGGAAGTAGAGTGTAAATTACACTGAGACAAAACAATGGCAGAACAGAACTGTCACAAGGGCCCTTTAAATATCTATAGGTATATACATTTATATAGATGGATATATGTATTAATTAATGATTGTGTTTATTACAAGATACTGGTAGACTACTGAGGTGAGATTCTAGCAAGAGTTATTGAAGTCCAAATCTTCTTCCCCTTGGGTTTGTGAGGGGCGGATTTCAACTGTATCCCTACAAATGTCTGTGACATTTCATATAACAAAAATACTTATGTGTAGGTCTTTTTTTGATAACCAAATGTTATGTTACTGATTGTATTGTGTATGACCAAACAGAAAGAAGCAATCCAGTGCAATCTCGTCATAGCTTTCTTCAAAAACTATCTTGCAGTCTCAACAGCCAGTGAATTTGCAGTCAACCTTTGATGGCAATTCGACAAGTACGAAGTGAATCAGTTGCATGTCTCCAAGTATATTCTCTGTGAATGTCTTCTCAGTATACTAAGCACTTATACATATAAAAAGGCGAAAAGTAGAGCAGCTAGATCAGTTAATGGAGAGCCCGAAAAGTAAATATATCTTAAATATTATTTTAATATTCAGATGATACATTAGTAGTATCCATCCTTTTTGAGGACATACCCATACAAACATTCACAGATCACTTCTAATATTTGAGATTGTTTTTCACTTCATTTAATTCTTACCAAGGATACTTTTGCAGAAAGGGCCTCCTGTTCTTTTGTCTTGTACATTCCTAATTCAACATGTTTTTCTTCCACCATCTTATCATACTGGTGCTGAATAACAAATTCAAATGATAAGTACATTGTCTCCTTTAATGTATTTTACATGATTCAAGTACAAAAAAGCATATATTGCACTAACATCACCTGGAGAAGATACTTTGGTAATCTATTTGTTTCTTATGGACAGTGTTTTCACCAGTCAGATCACTTATGCCTGCATATTTTACTAAGATATCAGGACATCAGTCTGGATCCAAAATCTTTTAACTCTCCTATAGGAAGCTGGCTCACTACGTAGTGTACCAATGTAATGGGACACTATGCAGATAGTCCAGCAACCCTTATTGGTTTACAGAGGTTACAATAAAAATCTCCAAAGCTCTCTTTTGTGGTAGGTGTAGGAAAGTACCATCTTGCCTGGCAGGTTACCCCCATATTTCACTGTATATATGTTGTTTTAGTTGTATGTGTCACTGGGACCCTGGCAGCCAGGGCCCCAGTGCTCATAAGTGTGCCCTGTATGTGTTACCTGTGTTATGACTAACTGTCTCACTGATGCTCTGCTATCCAGAACCTCAGTGGTTATGCTCTCTCATTTCTTTCCAAATTGTCACTAACAGGCTAGTGACCAATTTCACCAATTTATATTGGCATACTGGAACACCCTTATAATTCCCTAGTATATGGTACTGAGGTACCCAGGGTATTGGGGTTTCAGGAGATCCCTATGGGCTGCAGCATTTCTTGTGCCACCCATAGGGAGATCTGACAATTCTTACACAGGCCTGCCAGTGCAGCCTGAGTGAAATAACGTCCACGTTATTTCACAGCCATTTACCACTGCACTTAAGTAACTTATAAGTCACCTATATGTCTAACCTTTACCTGGTAAAAGTTGGGTGCTAAGTTACTTAGTGTGTGGGCACCCTGGCACTAGCCAAGGTGCTCCCACATTGTTCAGGGCAAATTCCCCAGACTTTGTGAGTGCGGGGACACCATTACACGCGTGCACTATACATATGTCACGACATATGTATAGCGTCACAATGGTAACTCCGAACATGGCCATGTAACATGTCTAAGATCATGGAATTGTCACCCCAATGCCATGATCCCCTGAGTCTATAGCTCAGACCCGGGTACTGCCAAACTAACTTTCCCGGGGTTTCACTGCAGCTGCTGCCAACCCCTCAGACAGGTTTCTGCCCTCCTGGGGTCCAGCCAGGCTTGGCCCAGGAAGGCAGAACAAAGGACTTCCTCTGAGAGAGGGTGTTACACCCTTTCCCTTTGGAAAAAGGTGTCAGGGCTGGGGAGGAGTAGCCTCCCCCAGCCTCTGGAAATGCTTTGATGGGCACAGATGGTGCCCATCTCTGCATAAGCCAGTCTACACCGGTTCAGGGATCCCCCAGCCCTGCTCTGGCGCAAAACTGGACAAAGGAAAGGGGAGTGACCACTCCCCTGACCTGCACCTCCCCTGGGAGGTGCCCAGAGCTCCTCCAGTGTGCTCCAGACCTCTGCCATCTTGGAAACAGAGGTGCTGCTGGCACACTGAACTGCTCTGAGTGGCCCGTGCCAGCAGGTGACGTCAGAGACTCCTTCTGATGGGTTCCTCCAGGTGTTGCTAGCCTATCCTCTCTCCTAGGTAGCCAAACCTCCTTTTCTGGCTATTTAGGGTCTCTGCTTTGGGGAATTCTTTAGATAACGAATGCAAGAGCTCATCAGAGTTCCTCTGCATCTCTCTCTTCACCTTCTGCCAAGGAATCGACCGCTGACTGCTCTGGAAGCCTGCAAAACTGCAACAAAGTAGCAAAGACGACTACTGCGACCTTGTAACGGTGATCCGGCCGCCTTCTCGACTGTTTTCCTGGTGGTGCATGCTGTGGGGGTAGTCTGCCTCCTCTCTGCACTAGAAGCTCCGAAGAAATCTCCAGTGGGTCGATGGAATCTTCCCCCTGAAACCGCAGGCACCAAAGAACTGCATCACCCGTCCTCTGGGTCTCCTCTCAGCACAACGAGCGAGGTCCCTTGAACTCAGCAACTCTGTCCCAGTGACTCCCACAGTCCAGTGACTCTTCAGTCCAAGTTTGGTGGAGGTAAGTCCTTGCCTCCCCACGCTAGACTGCATTGCTGGGTACCTCGTGATTTGCAGCTGCTCTGGCTCCTGTGCACTCTTCCAGGATTTCCTTTGTGCACAGCCAAGCCTGGGTCCCCGGCACTCTAACCTGCAGTGCACGACCTCCTGAGTTGCCCTCCGGCGTCGTGGGACCTTCTTTTGTGACTTCAGGTGAGCTCCGGTTCACTCCACTTCGTAGTGCCTGTTCCGGCACTTCTGCGGGTGCTGCTTGCTTCTGAGTGGGCTCTTTGTCTTGCTGGACGCCCCCTCTGTCTCCTCACGCAATTGGCGACATCCTGGTCCCTCTTGGGCCACAGCAGCATCCAAAAACCCTAACTGTAACCCTTGCAGCTAGCAAGGCTTGTTTGCGGTCTTTCTGCACGGAAACACCTCTGCAAGCTTCTTCACAACGTGTGACATCCATCCTCCAAAGGGGAAGTTTCTAGCCCTTGTCGTTCTTGCAGAATCCACAGCTTCTACCATCCGGTGGCAGCTTCTTTGCACCCACAGCTGGCATTTCCTGGGCATCTGCCCACTCCCGACTTGATCGTGACTCTTGGACTTGGTCCCCTTGTTCCACAGGTACTCTCGTCAGGAAATCCATTGTTGTTGCATTACTGGTGTTGGTCTTCCTTGCAGAATTCCCCTATCACAACTTCTGTGCTCTCTGGGGAACTTAGGTGCACTTTGCATCCACTTTTCAGGGTCTTGGGGTGGGCTATTTTTCTAACCCTCACTGTTTTCTTACAGTCCCAGCGACCCTCTACAAGGTCACATAGGTTTGGGGTCCATTCGTGGTTCATACACATGTCACGACATATGCATAGCGTCACAATGGTAACCCCGAACATGGCCATGTAACATGTCTAAGATCCTGGAATTGTCACCCCAATTCCATTCTGGCATTGGGGAGACAATTCCATGATCCCCCGAGTCTCTAGCTCAGACCCGGGTACTGCCAAACTACCTTTCCCGGGGTTTCTCTGCAGCAGCTGCTGCTGCCAACCCCTCAGACAGGTTTCTGCCCTTCTGGGGTCCAGCCAGGCTTGGCCCAGGAAGGCAGAACAAAGGACTTCCTCAGAGAGAGGGTGTTACACCCTCTCCCTTTGGAAAAAGGTGTTAGGGCTGGGGAGGAGTAGCCTCCCCCAGCCTCTGGAAATGCTTTCATGGGCACAGATGGTGCCCATTTCTGCATAAGCCAGTCTACAACGGTTCAGGGATCCCCCAGCCCTGCTCTGGCGCTAAACTGGACAAAGGAAAGGGGAGTGACCACTCCCCTGACCTGCACCTCCCCTGGGAGGTGCCCAGAGCTCCTCCAGTGTGCTCCAGACCTCTGCCATCTTGGAAACAGAGGTGAGAAAAATATACAAAACAAGTTCAGTGTATGTACACCTAACCAAAAAGTTTTGCTTTTCTTCTCTTACTCTTTTGCTAAGTGCTGAAAAGTACCTCTAAAACTTTCAAAAAGTTCTTAAAAAGTTTTAAAAGGTTTTTTCTGTCCTTTAAAAAGTTCTGAAAACTTTTTCTTTCTTTTTTCTGTCCCTTAAACCTTTTCTATTATGTCTGGTACAGGTCAAACTCTGGATCTGTCCAAGACTGCTTATGACCACCTTAGCTGGAAAGCAGCAAGGAGTCTCTGCGTTGAAAGAGGTTTAGGGGTAGGGAAGAATCCCTATAGAGAACTATTAGTTAACATGCTCGTTGAACAAGATAAGACCTTAGTTGGCACTTCTGGTGAGAGATTAGCTGATGGTTCCCACTCTGATTCTGGGGCACCCCCAGTAAAGGATTTAGAAGGGAACCTTCCCAACCTGCCCCTTAGCAGGCCACCTAGCATAGCTGGTACTAATGTGACTTCTCATCACAGGAGGGGGGGTTACTTCTCATCACAGTAGGAGTGTTACTTCTGTAGGCCAGGTTGCTAGAGTGCCATCTGTTAGGGACAGGTCTCCCTCTGTTCATTCACACCATTCTTCTGTGTCAAGGCATGCCCAATCCACCCTCCCTGAAGACAGAATGTTAGAAATGGAACTCAATAGATTGAGAGTGGAAGAGTCCAGGCTGAGGCTTAAAAAGCAACAGCTGGACCTAGACAGGGAAGCATTTGACTTAGAAAAAGAAAGACCGGGGTTGGGGTTTGGACGCCATGGTGGCAGCAGCAGTATTCCAAATAGGCATCCTGCAAAAGAGCATGATTCTAGGAATCTTCACAAGATAGTTCCCCCTTACAAGGAGGGGGATGACATTAACAAGTGGTTTGCTGCACTTGAGAGGGCCTGTGTTGTACAGGAGGTCCCTCAAAGGCAGTGGGCTGCTATCCTATGGCTATCTTTCAGTGGAAAGGGTAGGGATAGGCTCCTTACTGTGAAGAAAAGTGATGCCAATAATTTTACAGTTCTTAAGAATGCACTCCTAGATGGTTATGGCTTAACCACTGAACAGTACAGGATCAAGTTCAGAGAAACCAAAAAGGAGTCTTCACAAAACTGGGTAGACTTTGTTCACCATTCAGTGAAGGCCTTGGAGGGGTGGCTACATGGCAGTAAAGTTTCTGACTATGAAAACCTGTATAACTTAATCCTGAGAGAGCATATTCTTAATAATTGTGTGTCTGATTTGTTACACCCGTACCTGGTAGACTCTGATCTGACCTCTCCCCAAGAATTGGGAAAGAAGGCAGACAAATGGGTCAGAACAAGGGTGAACAGAAAAGTTCATACAGGGGGTGACAAGGATGGCAAGAAGAAGGATGGTAAGTCTTCTGACAAGGGTGGGGACAAATCTAAAAATGAGTCTTCATCAGGCCCACAAAAACACTCTGGTGGGGGTGGTGGGCCCAAATCCTCTTCAAATCAAAACAAAGAAAAGAAACCATGGTGCTATTTATGTAAAATAAAAGGCCATTAGACAACTGATCCCAGTTGCCCAAAGAAAAGCACCAAGCCTCCTACCACTACAACCCCTGCTGCTACACCTAGTGCCCCTAGTAATAGCAGTGGTAATGGGAGCAAACCTACTAATAGCCAATCCAAGGGAGTAGCTGGGCTCACTTTTGGTAATTTAGTTGGGGTTGGTCTTGTTAGGGAGACCACAGAGGCTGTGTTAGTCTCTGAGGGGGCTATTGATTTGGCCACCTTGGTTGCTTCTCCCCTTAATATGGATAAGTACAAGCTGTAGGAAAGTACCATCTTGCCTGGCATGTTACCCCCATTTTTCACTGTATATATGTTGTTTTAGTTGTATGTGTCACTGGGACCCTGGTAACCCAGGGCCCCAGTGCTCATAAGTGTGCCTGAATGTGTTACCTGTGTAGTGACTAACTGTCTCACTGAGGCTCTGCTAATCAGAACCTCAGTGGTTATGCTCTCTCATTTCTTTCCAAATTGTCGCTAACAGGCTAGTGACCATTTTTACCAATTTACATTGGCATACTGGAACACCCTTATAATTCCCTAGTATATGGTACTGAGGTACCCAGGGTATTGGGGTTCCAGGAGATCCCTATGGGCTGCAGCATTTCTTTTGCCACCCATAGGGAGCTCTGACAATTCTTACACAGGCCTGCCACTGCAGCCTGAGTGAAATAACGTCCACGTTATTTCACAGCCATTTTACACTGCACTTAAGTAACTTATAAGTCACCTATATGTCTAACCTTTACCTGGTAAAGGTTAGGTGCAAAGTTACTTAGTGTGAGGGCACCCTGGCACTAGCCAAGGTGCCCCCACATTGTTCAGAGCCAATTCCCTGAACTTTGTGAGTGCGGGGACACCATTACACGCGTGCACTACATATAGGTCACTACCTATATGTAGCTTCACAATGGTAACTCCGAATATGGCCATGTAACATGTCTATGATCATGGAATTGCCCCCTCTATGCCATCCTGGCATAGTTGGCACAATCCCATGATCCCAGTGGTCTGTAGCACAGACCCTGGTACTGCCAAACTGCCCTTCCTGGGGTTTCACTGCAGCTGCTGCCAACCCCTCAGACAGGCATCTGCCCTCCTGGGGTCCAGCCAGGCCTGGCCCAGGATGGCAGAACAAAGAACTTCCTCTGAGAGAGGGTGTGACACCCTCTCCCTTTGGAAAATGGTGTGAAGGCAGGGGAGAAGTAGCCTCCCCCAGCCTCTGGAAATGCTTTGTTGGGCACAGAGGTGCCCAATTCTGCATAAGCCAGTCTACACCGGTTCAGGGGACCCCTTAGCCCTGCTCTGGCGCGAAACTGGACAAAGGAAAGGGGAGTGACCACTCCCCTTCCCTGCACCTCCCCTGGGAGGTGTCCAGAGCTCCTCCAGTGTGCTCCAGACCTCTGCCATCTTGGAAACAGAGGTGCTGCTGGCACACTGGACTGCTCTGAGTGGCCAGTGCCACCAGGTGACGTCAGAGACTCCTTCTGATAGGCTCCTTCAGGTGTTAGTAGCCTATCCTCTCTCCTAAGTAGCCAAACCCTCTTTTCTGGCTATTTAGGGTCTCTGTCTCTGGGGAAACTCTAGATAACGAATGCAAGAGCTCATCCGAGTTCCTCTGCATCTCTCTCTTCACCTTCTGCCAAGGAATCGACTGCTGACCGCGCTGGAAGCCTGCAAACCTGCAACATAGTAGCAAAGACGACTACTGCAACTCTGTAACGCTGATCCTGCCACCTTCTCGACTGTTTTCCTGCTTGTGCATGCTGTGGGGGTAGCCTGCCTCCTCTCTGCACCAGAAGCTCCGAAGAAATCTCCCGTGGGTCGACGGAATCTTCCCCCTGCAACCGCAGGCACCAAAAAGCTGCATTACCGGTCCCTTGGGTCTCCTCTCAGCACGACGAGCGAGGTCCCTCGAATCCAGCGACTCTGTCCAAGTGACCCCCACAGTCCAGTGACTCTTCAGTCCAAGTTTGGTGGAGGTAAGTCCTTGCCTCACCTCGCTGGGCTGCATTGCTGGGAACCGCGACTTTGCAGCTACTCCGGCCCCTGTGCACTTCTGGCGGAAATCCTTTGTGCACAGCCAAGCCTGGGTCCACGGCACTCTAACCTGCATTGCACGACTTTCTAAGTTGGTCTCCGGCGACGTGGGACTCCTTTGTGCAACTTTGGTGAGCACCGTTTCACGCATCCTCGTAGTGCCTGTTTCTGGCACTTCTCCGGGTGCTACCTGCTTCAGAGAGGGCTCCTTGTCTTGCTCGTGGTCTCCTCTCTCTGCTGGTCCAATTTGCGACCTCCTGGTCCCTCCTGGGCCTCAGCAGCGTCCAAAAACGCTAAACGCACGATTTGCAGCTAGCAAGGCTTGTTGGCGTTCTTTCGGCGGGAAAATACTTCTACTCTCCACGGAGAGAGGGATCCGTCCACCAAAGGGGAAGTCTCTAGCCCTTTTTGTTCCTGCAGAAACCTCAGCTTCTTCTGTCCAGTAGAAGCTTCTTTGCACCCGCAGCTGGCATTTCCTGGGCATCTGCCCATCTCCGACTTGCTTGTGACTTTTGGACTTGGTCCCCTTGTTCCACAGGTACCCTAGATTGGAAATCCACAGTTGTTGCATTGCTGGTTTGTGTCTTTCCTGCATTATTCCTCTAACACGACTTCTTTGTCCTTAGGGGAACTTTAGTGCACTTTGCACTCACTTATCAGGGTCTTGGGGAGGGTTATTTTTCTAACTCTCACTATTTTCTAATAGTCCCAGCGACCCTTTACAAGGTCACATAGGTTTGGGGTCCATTCGTGGTTCGCATTCCACTTTTGGAGTATATGGTTTGTGTTGCCCCTATCCCTATGTTTCCCCATTGCATCCTATTGTAACTATACATTGTTTGCACTGTTTTCTAAGACTATACTGCATATTTTTGCTATTGTGTATATATATCTTGTGTATATTTCCTATCCTCTCACTGAGGGTACACTCTAAGATACTTTGGCATATTGTCATAAAAATAAAGTACCTTTATTTTTAGTATAACTGTGTATTGTGTTTTCTTATGATATTGTGCATATGACACTAAGTGGTACTCACACGTCTCCTAGTTCAGCCTAAGCTGCTCTGCTAAGCTACCATTATCTATCAGCCTAAGCTGCTAGACACCCTATACACTAATAAGGGATAACTGGGCCTGGTGCAAGGTGCAAGTACCCCTTGGTACTCACTACAAGCCAGTCCAGCCTCCTACACAAGCAACTTCCCCTAATAAATGGTGTTGAGGTTCAGGCCTACAGGGACACAGGTGCCAGTGTTACAATGGTAATAGAGAAACTGGTCCACACTGAACAACACCTACTTGGTCAGCAGTACCAAGTGACTGATGCTCATAACAACACTCTTAGCCACCCCATGGCTGTTGTGAATCTCAACTGGGGGGGGTTACTGGTCCAAAGAAAGTTGTGGTTGCCTCAGATTTACCTGTAGACTGTCTACTAGGAAACGATTTAGAGACATCAGCTTGGGCAGAAGTGGAGATGGAGGCTCATGCAGCAATGCTGGGCATTCCAGGGCATATTTTTGCTTTAACCAGGGCTCAGGCCAAAAAACAAAAAGGACAGGGTGACTTGGATCCTGGAAGAATGGACCAAGTGCTCCCTAAAGATAGGGTTAGTAAGGTAAAACACTACCTACTATCCCTCCCTCTACAGTGGATTGAACTTCTGAGGAAGAAGAATTTCCACCCTGTGCAGAACCGACACCAGAGGACTTGGAAGCAGACACTGCTGAGCTTTTGGGTGAAGGGGGGCCTGCCAGGGAGGAGCTGAGTGTGGCACAGCATACTTGTCCCACACTAGAGGGTCTAAGGCAGCAAGCTGTCAAACAAGCAAATGGGGATGTCAGTGACTCTCACAGAGTTTACTGGGAGGACAACCTCTTGTATACTGAAGCAAGGGATCCAAAACCTGGAGCTACCAGGAGTTTGGTGATTCCTCAGGAATACAGAAAGTTCCTCCTAACTCCAGCCCACGACAATCCCTTAGCTGGACATTTAGGGCAAATGAAAACTTGGGACAGGCTTGTCCCCTTGTTTCATTGGCCTAGAATGTCAGAGGACACAAAGGAATTTTGTAAGTCCTGTGAAACCTGTCAAGCCAGTGGCAAGACAGGTGGCACTCCAAAGGCACCCCTTATTCCACTGCCTGTGGTTGGGGTTCCCTTTGAAAGGGTAGGGGTTGACATAGTTGGCCCCCTTGACCCTCCTACTGCGCCAGGTAACAGGTTTATCTTGGTGTTAGTGGACAATGCCACCAGATATCCTGAAGCAATTCCTCTAAGGACCACTACAGCTCCTGCAGTGGCAAAGGCCCTCCTGGGAATCTTTTCCAGGGTGGGCTTCCCGAAAGAGGTGGTATAAGACAGGGGAAGCAGTTTCATGTCTGCTTACTTAAAGGCCATGTGGAAGGAATGTGGTGTGACATACAAGTTCACTACACCCTATCATCCACAAACAAATGGACTGGTTGAGAGGTTTAATAAAACTCTCAAAGGAATGATAATGGGACTCCCTGAAAAACTCCGCAGGAGATGGGATGTCCTGTTACCTTGCCTCCTTTTTGCTTACAGGGAGGTACCCCAAAAAGAAGTGGGCTTCAGCCCCTTTGAACTCCTATTTGGACACCCTGTGAGAGGTCCTCTAACACTTGTGAAGGAGGGTTGGGAACAACCTTTAAAAGCTCCTAAGCAAGACATAGTGGACTATGTAATTGGCCTAAGATCCAGAATGGCTGAGTACATGAAAAAGGCCAGTAAAAAACTTCAGGCCAGCCAAGAGCTCCAAAAGCAATGGCATGACCAGAAGGCTGTTCTGATTCAGTACCAACCAGGGCAGAAAGTGTGGGTCTTGGAGCCTGTGGCCCCAAGAGCACTCCAAGACAAATGGAGTGTACCCCACATTATTGTTGAGAAAAAGGGAGAAGTCACCTACTTAGTTGACTTAGGCACTGCCAGGAGTCCCCTTAGGGTGCTCCATGTCAATCGCCTGAAACCCTACTATGACAGGGCTGATCTCACCCTGCTCTTGGCAATAGATGAGGGACAGGAAGAAGAGAGTGACCCTCTCCCTGATCTCTTCTCTTCCACAGAACAAGATGCTCTAGTGAAAGGTGTAGTTTTGGCAGATTGTCTTACTGCTGAGCAGAAAGACCACTGCATAAATCTCTAGGGTCAGTTTTCTAAACTCTTTTCTACTGTGCCAGGCACCACTTCTTGGTGTGAGCACACTATAGATACTGGAGACAGCTTACCTGTCAAAAGTAAGATCTATAGGCAGCCTGACCATGTCAGAGACTGCATAAAACAAGAGGTGCAGAAAATGCTTGAACTGGGAGTGGTTGAGCACTCTGAAAGTCCATGGGCCTCTCCTGTGGTACTTGTACCAAAACCTCATTCCAAAGATGGTAAAAGGGAAATGAGAGTTTGTGTTGACTACAGAGGTCTCAACCAGGTAACCAAAACTGATGCTCACCCTATACCCAGGGCAGATGAGCTAGGGGTAAGGGCAGTCTTATCACAACTTAATTCTGAGGGCCAGGATCAACCTGTTGCTTTTATCAGCAGGAGGTTGACCCCTAGAGAAAAGTGTTGGTCTGCCATAGAGAGGGAGGCCTTTGCTGTGGTCTGGGCACTGAAGAAGTTGAGGCCATACCTGTTGGGCACTCACTTCAATGTTCAGACAGACCACAAACCTCTACTTTGGCTAAAACAAATGAAAGGTGAAAACCCTAAATTGTTGAGGTGGTCCATATTCCTACAGGGAATGGACTATACAGTGGAACATAGACCTGGGAGTACCCACTCCAATGCAGATGGACTCTCCAGATATTTCCACTTAGACAATGAAGACTCATTAGGTCATGGCTAGTCTTATTGTCCTTCGTTTGGGGGGGGGGTTGTGTAGGAAAGTACCATCTTGCCTGGCATGTTACCCCCATATTTCACTGTATATATGTTGTTTTAGTTTTATGTGTCATTGGGACCCTGCCAGCCAGGGCCCCAGTGCTCATAAGTGTGCCCTGTATGTGTTACCTGTGTTATGACTAACTGTCTCACTGAGGCTCTGCTATCTAGAACCTCAGTGGTTATGCTCTCTCATTTTCTTTCCAAATTGTCACTAACACGCTAGTGACCAATTTCACCAATTTACATTGGCATACTGGAACACCCTTATAATTCCCTAGTATATGGTACTGAGGTACCCAGGGTATTGGGGTTCCAGGAGATCCCTATTGTAGGAGGCTGGACTGGCTTGTAGTGAGTACCAAGGGGTACTTACACATTGCACCAGGCCCAGGTATCCCTTATTAGTGTAGAGGGGTGTCTAGCAGCTTAGGCTGATAGAAAAGGTAGCTTAGCAGAGCAGCTTAGGCTGAACTAGGAGACGTGTAAAGCTCCTACTATACCACTGGTGTCATATGCACAATATCCTAAGAAAACACAATACACAGATATACTAAAAATAAAGGTACTTTATTTTTATGACAATATGCCAAAAGTATATCAGTGAGTACCCTCAGTATGAGGATAGCAAATATACACAAGATATATGTACACAATACCAAAAATATGCAGTAATAGCAATAGAAAGCAATGCAAGCAATGTACAGTCACAATAGATTTCAATGAAAGCACATAGGTATAGGGGCAACACAAACCATATACTCTAGAAGTGGAATGCGAAACACGAATGGACCCCAAACCTATGGGAGCTTGTAGAGGGTCGCTGGGACTGTAAGAAAACAGTGAGGGTTAGAAAAATAGCCCACCCCAAGACCCTGAAAAGTGGGTGCAAAGTGCACCTAAGTTCCCCAGAGAACACGGAAGTCGTGATAGGGAAATTCTGCAAGGAAGACCAACACCAGCAATGCAACAACGATGGATTCCCGGACGAGAGCACCTGTGGAACAAGGGGACCAAGTCCAAGAGTCACTATCAAGTCGGGAGTGGGCAGATGCCCAGGAAATGCCAGCTGTGGGTGCAAAGAAGCTGCCACCGGATGGTAGAAGCTGTGGATTCTGCAAGAAAGAAGAGGGCTAGAAACTTCCCCTTTGGAGGATGGATGTCCCACATCGTGAAGAAGCTTGCAGAGGTGTTTCCGTGCAGAAAGACCGCAAACAAGCCTTGCTAGCTGCAAGTGTCGCAGTTAGGGTTTTTGGATGCTGCTGTGGCCCAGGAGGGACCAGGATGTCGCCAATTGCGTGAGGAGACAGAGGGGGCGTCCAGCAAGACAAAGAGCCCACTCAGAAGCAAGCAGCACCCGCAGAAGTGCCGGAACAGGCACTACAAAGAAGAGTGAACCGGAGCTCACCCGAAGTCACAAAAGAAGGTCCCATGACGCCGGAGGACAACTCAGGAGTTCGTGCACTGCAGGTTAGAGTGTCGGGAACCCAGGCTTGGCTGTGCACAAAGGAAATCCTGGAAGAGTGCACAGGAGCCGGAGCAGCTGCAAATTACGCTGTACCCAGCAATGCAGTCTAGCGTGGGGAGGCAAGGACTTATCTCCACCAAACTTGGACTGAAGAGTCACTGGACTGTGGGAGGTCTTACACAGGCCTGCCACTGCAGCCTGAGGGAAATAACGTCCACGTTATTTCACAGCCATTTACCACTGCACTTAAGTAACTTATAAGTCACCTATATGTCTAACCTTTACCTAGTAAAGGTTGGGTGCTAAGTTACTTAGTGTGTGGGCACCCTGGCACTAGCCAAGGTGCCCCCACATCGTCCAGGGCCAATTTCCCGGACTTTGTGAGTGCGGGGACACCATTACACGCGTGCACTATACATAGGTCACTACCTTTGTATAGCGTCACAATGGTAACTCCGAACATGGCCATGTAACATGTCTAAGATCATGGAATTGTCACCCCAATGCCATTCTGGCATTGGGGAGACAATTCCATGATCCGCTGAGTCTCTAGCTCAGACCCGGGTACTGCCAAACTACCTTTCCCGGGGTTTCACTGCAGCTGCTGCTGCTGCCAACCCCTCAGACCGGTTTCTGCCCTCCTAGGGTCCAGCCAGGCTTGGCCCAGGAAGGCAGAACAAAGGACTTCCTAAGAGAGAGGGTGTTACACCCTCTCCCTTTGGAAAAAGGTGTGAAGGCAGGGGAGGAGTAGCCTCCCCCAGCCTCTGGAAATGCTTTCATGGGCACAGATGGTGCCCATTTCTGCATAAGCCAGTCTACACCAGTTCAGGGACCCCTCAGCCCTGCTCTGGCGCGAAACTGGACAAAGGAAAGGGGAGTGACCACTCCCCTGACCTGCACCTCCCATGGGAGGTGCCCAGAGCTCCTCCAGTGTGCTCCAGACCTCTGCCATCTTGGAAACTGAGGTGCTGCTGGCACACTGGACTGCTCTGAGTGGCCAGTGTCAGCAGGTGACGTCAGAGACTCCTTCTGATAGGCTCCTTCAGGTGTTGCTAGCGAATCCTCTCTCCTAAGTAGCCAAACCCTCTTTTCTGGCTATTTAGGGTCTCTGCTTTGGGGAATTCCTTAGATAACGAATGCAAGAGCTCATCAGAGTTCCTCTGCATCTCTCTCTTCACCTTCTGCCAAGGAATCGACTACTGACCGCTCTGGAAGCCTGCAAAACCGCAACAAAGTAGCAAAGACGACTACTGCGACATTGTAACGCTGATCCTGCAGCCTTCTCGACTGTTTTCCTGGTGGTGCATGCTGTTGGGGTAGTCTGCCTCCTCTCTGCACTAGAAGCTCCGAAGAAATCTCCAGTGGGTCGACGGAATCTTCCCCCTGCAACCGCAGACACCAAAGAACTGCATCACCGGTCCTCTGGGTCTCCTCTCAGCACGACGAGCGAGGTCCCTTGAACTCAGCAACTCTGTCCAAGTGACTCCCACAGTCCAGTGACTCTTCAGTCCAAGTTTGGTGGAGGTAAGTCCTTGCCTCCCCACGCTAGACTGCATTGCTGGGAACTACGTGCTTTGCAGCTACTCCGGCTCCTGTGCACTCACCAAGGATTTCCTTGGTGCACAGCCAAGCCTGGGTCCACGGCACTCTAACCTGCATTGCACGACCTCCTGAGTTGTCCTCCGGCGGCGTGGGACTCTCTTATGCAACTTCGGGTGAGCACCATTTCACTCCACCTTGTAGTGCCTGTTCTGGCACTTCTGCGGGTGCTGCCTGCTTCTGAGAGGGCTTCTTGACTTGCTGGACGCCCCCTCTGTCCCCTCACACAATTGGTGACATCCTGGTCCCTCCTGGGCCACAGCAGCATCCAAAAACCCTAACCACGAGCTTTGCAGCTAGCAAGGCTTGTTTGCGGTCTTTCTGCGGGAAAACACTTCTGCACAACTCTTCACGACGTGGGACATCCATCCTCCAAAGAGGAAGTTTCTAGCTCTTGTCGTGCTTGCAGAATCCTCAGCTTCTACCATCTGGTGGCAGCTTCTTTGCACCCACAGCTGGCATTTCCTGGGCATCTGCCCACTCCCGACTTGATCGTGACTTTTGGACTTGGTACCCTTGTTCCACAGGTACTCTCGTCTGGAAATCCATTGTTGTTGCATTGCTGGTGTTGGTCTTTCCTGCAGAATTCCCCTATCACGACTTCTGTGCTCTTTGGGGAACTTAGGTGCACTTTGCACCCACTTTTCAGGGTCTTGGGGTGGGCTATTTTTCTAACCCTCACTGTTTTCTTAGAGTCCCAGTGACCCTCTACAAGGTCACATAGGTTTGGGGTCCATTCGTGGTTCGCATTCCACTTCTAGAGTATATGGTTTGTGTTGCCCCTATCCCTATGTGCCCCCATTGCATTCTATTGTGACTATACATTGTTTGCACTGTTTTCTATTGCTATTACTGCATATTTTGGTATTGTGTACATATATCTTGTGTATATTTGCTATCCTCATACTGAGGGTACTCACTGAGATACTTTGGCATATTGTCATAAAAATAAAGTACCTTTATTTTTAGTATATCTGTGTATTGTGTTTTCTTATGATATTGTGCAAGTGACACTAATGGTACTGTAGGAGCTTCACTCGTCTCCTAGTTCAGCCTAAGCTACTCTGCTAAGCTACCATTTTCTATCAGCCTAAGCTGCTAGACATCCCTATACACTAATAAGGGATACCTGGGCCTGGTGCAAGGTGTAAGTAACCCTTGGTACTCACTACAAGCCAGTCCAGCCTCCTACAAATACCTACACCTTCTGTCCTGGTTGGTAGTGAGTCAGGACAGCCTTCTGGTCATGCCAGTGCTTTTGCAGCTCCTGGCTGGCCTGAAGGTTTTTACTGGCCTTTTTCATATGCTCAGCCATTCTGGATCTTAGGCCAAGTACATAGTCCACTATGTCCTGTTTAGGACCTTTTAAAGGTTGTTCCCAACCCTCCTTTAGAAGAGCAAGTGGACCTCTTACAGGGTGCCCAAGGAGGAGTTGTAGGAGGCTGGACTGGCTTGTAGTGAGTACCAAGGGGTACTTGCACCTTGCACCAGGCCCAGTTATCCCTTATTAGTGTATAGGGTGTCTAGCAGCATAGGCTGATAGATAATGGTATCTTAGCAGAGCAGCTTAGGCTGAACTAGGAGACGAGTGAAGCTCCTACAGTACCACTAGTGTCCCTTGCACAATATCATAAGAAAACACAATACACAGATATACAAAAAATAAAGGTACTTTATTTTTATGACAATATGCCAAAGTATCTCAGAGTGTACCCTCAGTATGAGGATAGCAAATATACACAAGATATATGTACACAATACCAAAAATATGCAGTATAGTCTGAGAAAACAGTGCAAACAATGTATAGTTACAATAGGATGCAATGGGGGCACATAGGGATAGGGGCAACACAAACCATATACTCCAAAAGTGGAATGCGAACCACGAATGGACCCCAAACCTATGTGACCTTGTAGAGGGTCGCTGGGACTATTAGAAAATAGTAAGGGTTAGAAAAATAGCCCACCCCAAGAACCTGAAAAGTGAGTGCAAAGTGCACTAAAGTTCCCCAAAGGACAAAGAAGTCGTGATAGGGGAATTCTGCAGGAAAGACATAAACCAGCAATGCAACAACGATGGATTTCCAGTCGATGGTACCTGTGGAACAAGGGGACCAAGTCCAAAAGTCACAAGCAAGTCGGAGATGGGCAGATGCCCAGGAAATGCCATCTGTGGGTGCAAAGAAGCTGCTAATAGAAAGTAGAAGCTGAGGATTCTGCAGGAACGACAAGGGCTAGAGACTTCCCCTTTGGAGGATGGATCCCCCACGCCGTGGAGAGTCGTGCAGAAGTGTTTTCCCGCTGAAAGACCGCCAACAAGCCTTGCTAGCTGCAAGTCGTGTGGTTAGCGTTTTTGGATGCTGCTGTGGCCCAGGAGGGACCAGGATGTCGCCAATTGCGTCTGGGGACAGAGGTGGCGTCGAGCAAGACAAAGAGCCCTCTCAGAAGCAGGCAGCACCTGCAGAAGTGCCGGAACAGGCACTACGAAGAAGAGTGAAACAGTGCTCACCCAAAGTTGCACAAAGGAGTCCCACGTCGCCGGAGACCAACTTAGAAAGTCGTGCAATGCAGGTTAGAGTGCCGTGGAGCCAGGCTTGGCTGTGCACCAAGGATTTCCGCCGGAAGTGCACAGAGGCCGGAGTAGCTGCAAAAGTCGTGGTTCCCAGCAATGCAGTCTGGCGTGGGGAGGCAAGGAATTACCTCCACCAAACTTGGACTGAAGAGTCACTGGACTGTGGGAGTCATTTGGACACAGTTGCTGGATTCAAGGGACCTCGCTCGTCGTGCTGAGAGGAGACCCAGGGGACCGGTGATGCAGTTCTTTGGTGCCTGCGGTAGCAGGGGGAAGATTCCGTCGACCCACGGGAGATTTCTTCGGAGCTTCTAGTGCAGAGAGGAGGCAGACTACCCCCACAGTATGCACCACCAGGAAAACAGTCGAGAAGGCGGCAGGATCAGCGTTACAGAGTTGCAGTAGTCATCTTTGCTACTTTGTTGCAGTTTTGCAGGCTTCCAGCGCGGTCAGCAGTCGATTCCTTGGCAGAAGGTGAAGAGAGAGAAGCAGAGGAACTCTGATGAGCTCTTGCATTCGTTATCTGAGGAATCCCCAAAGACAGAGACCCTAAATAGTCAGAAAAGAGGGTTTGGCTACCTAGGAGAGAGGATAGGCTAGCAACACCTGAAGGAGCCTATCAGAAGGAGTCTCTGACGTCACCTGCTGGCACTGGCCACTCAGAGCAGTCCAGTGTGCCAGCAGCACCTCTGTTTCCAAGATGGCAGAGGTCTGGAGCACACTGGAGGAGCTCTGGGCACCTCCCAGGGGAGGTGCAGGGGAGTGGTCACTCCCCTTTTCTTTGTCCAGTTTCGCGCCAGAGCAGGGCTGAGGGGTCCCTGAACCGGTGTAGACTGGCTTATGCAGAAATGGGCACCATCTGTGCCCATGAAAGCATTTCCAGAGGCTGGGGGAGGCTACTCCTCCCCTGCCTTCACACCATTTTCCAAAGGGAGAGGGTGTAACACCCTCTCTCAGAGGAAGTCCTTTGTTCTGCCATCCTGGGACAAGCCTGGCTGGACCCCAGGAGGGCAGAACCCTGTCTGAGGGGTTGGCAGCAGCAGCAGCTGCAGTGAAACCCCTGAAAAGGCAGTTTGGCAGTACCAGGGTCTGTGCTACAGACCACTGGGATCATGGGATTGTGCCAACTATGCCAGGATTGCATAGAGGGGGCAATTCCATGATCATAGACATGTTACATGGCCATATTCAGAGTTACCATTGTGAAGCTACACATATGTAGTGACCTATGTGTAGTGCACGCGTGTAATGGTGTCCCCGCACTCACAAAGTCCGGGGAATTTGCCCTGAACAATGTGGGGGCACCTTGGCTAGTGCCAGGGTGCCCTCACACTAAGTAACTTTGCACCTAACCTTTACCAGGTAAAGGTTAGACATATAGGTGACTTATAAGTTACTTAAGTGCAGTGAAAATGGCTGTGAAATAATGTGTGCATTCTTTCACTCAGGCTGCAGTGGCAGGCCTGTGTAAGAATTGTCAGAGCTCCCTATGGGTGGCAAAAGAAATGCTGCAGCCCATAGGGATCTCCTGGAACCCCAATACCCTGGGTACCTCAGTACCATATAATAGGGGATTATAAGGGTGTTCCAGTATGTATTTCACCAATGTAAATTGGTGAAATTGGTCACTAGCCTGTTAGTGACAATTTGTACAGAGAGAGCATAACCACTGAGGTTCTGGTTAGCAGAACCTCAGTGAGACAGTTAGGCATCACACAGGGAACACATACCTATAGGTCACAAACTTATGAGCACTGGGGTCCTGACTAGCAGGGTCCCAGTGACACATAACAAACATACTGAAAACATAGGGTTTTCACTATGAGCACTGGGCCCTGGCTAGCAGGGTACCAGTGAGACAGTGAAAACACCCTGACATACACTCACAAACGGGCCAAAAGTGGGGGTAACAAGGCTAGAAAGAGGCTACTTTCTCACAGGAGTTCAAAGGTGTTGACGCCCACTCCTTTTTGGGGTTCCTCCCTGTAAGCAAAAAGGAGGCAAGGTAACAGGATATCCCATCTCCTCCTGAGTTTTTCACGGAGTCCCATTATCATTCCTTTGAGAGCTTTATTAAACCTCTCAACCAGACCATTTGTTCGTGGATCGTAAGGGGTGGGAACTTGTAGGTAACACCACACTCCTTCCACATTGCTTTTAGGTACGCAGACATGAAGTTGCTACCTCTGTCTGACACCATCGATTTAGGAAAACCCACCCTGGAAAAGATTCCTAGGAGGGCCTTTGCCACTACAGGAGCTGTAGTAGTCCTTAAGGGAATTGATTCAGGGTACCGAGTGGCATGGTCCACTACCACAAGGATAAACCTATTGCCTGAAGCTGTTGGAGGGTCAAGGGGGCCAACTATATCAACCACTACTCTTTCAAAGGGCACCCCAACCACAGGAAGTGGAATTAAGGGGGCCTTTGGTATGCCACCAGTCTTGCCACTGTCTTGGCAGGCCACACAAGAGCGACAAAACTCTTTAGTGTCCTCTGACATATGAGGCCAGTGAAACAATGGAACAAGTCTTTCCCAAGTTTTACTCTGGCCCAAATGCCCAGCCATAGGAATGTCAGGTGCCAAGGTAAGAAGAAACTCCCTATACTGCAAACGATGACCAATCTCCTGGCAGCTCCAGGTTTAGGGTCCCTTGACTCAGTATACAGGAGGTTTTCTTCCCAATACACCTTATGGCTATCATTGACTTCCCCATTCTGCTGTTTGACAGCTTGCTGTCTCAAGCCCTCTAGTGTAGGATAGGTAATCTGTGCCACACTCAGCTCTTCCCTAGCAGGCCCCCCTCCACCCAAAAGCTCAGCAGTGTCTGCTGCCAGCTCATCTGGTGTAGGTTCTGCACAGGGAGAGGATTCCTCTTCCTCAACAGGGGAATCTTCTGGAAAGGGAGGGATAGTGTATAAGGATTTACCCTTACTACCCCTAGCTTTTGTGAGCACTTGGTCCATTGTTCCAGGATCCAAGCTTCACTGTCCTTTTTGCTTTTTGGCCTGAGCCCTTGTCAAAGTAAAAATATGCACAGGAATGCCCAGCATTGCTGCATGAGCCTCTAACTCCACTTCAGCCCAAGCTGATGTCTCCAAATCATTGCCCAGTAAGCGGTCTACAGGCAATTCAGTGGCTACCACAACTTTCTTTGGACCAGTAACCCCTGCCCCCAGATGAGATTCACAACAGCCATGGGGTGGCTAAGTGTGTTATTGTGAGCATCAGTCACTTGGTACTGCTGACCAAGTAGGTGTTGATCAGGGTGAACCAGTTTCTCTATCACCATAGTTACACTGGCTCCTGTGTCCCTGCAGGCCTCAACCTCAACACCATTGATCAGGGGACGTTGCTTGTACTTACCCATATTAAGGGGACAAGCAACCAAGGTGGCAAAGTCAATGCCACCATCAAAGACTAAAACAGCCTCTGTGGTCTTCCTAACAAGACCAACCCCAACTACACTGCCAATGGTGAGCCCAGCTACACTCTTGGATTGGCTATTTGTATTAGACTTCCGACCACCACTGCTATTACTAGGGGCCATAGAGGTTGCAGTGGGTTGTGGTAGTGGGAGCCTTGATGTTTTTCTTTGGACAAATGGCATCACTTGCCCAATGGCCTTTTACTTTACATTAATAACACCATGGCCTTTTCTGATTGTGAGAAGAGGATTTGGACCCACCAACCCCAGAGGATTTTTGTGGGCCTGATGAAGACTCAGAATGTTTTTTATCTTTGTGCCCACCCTTGTCAGAAGACTTACCATCCTTCTTCTTGCCATCCTTGTCACCCTGTGTATGAACTTTTCTGTTCACTCTTGTTCTGACCCATTTGTCTGCCTTCTTTCCCAATTCTTGGGGAGAGGTCAGATCTGAGTCTACCAAGTACTGGTGCAGCAAGTCAGACACACAATTGTTCAAAGTATGCTCTCTCAGGATTAGATTATACAGGCTTTCATAGTCAGTCACCTTAATGCCATGTAACCAACCCTCCAAGGCCTTCACTGAACAGTCCACAAAGTCTGTCCAGTCTTGAGAGGACTCTTTTCTGGTGTCTCTGAACTCCATCCTCTATTGTTCAGTGGTTAAGCCAAATCCATCCAAGAGTGCATCCTTCAAAACTTTGTAATTGTTAGCATCACTTTCTCTGACAGTAAGGAGCCTATCCATACCCTTACCAGTAAAAGATAGCCACAAGATATCAGCCCACTGCCTTTGAGGAACCCACTTTACCAAACAGGCCCTCTCAAGTGCAGCAAACCACTTGTTAATGTCATCCCCCTCCTTGTAAGGGGGGACTATCTTATGCAGGTTTCTGGAATCTTGCTCTCTAACAGGATTGGTATTGAAAACACTGCTGCTGCCACCATGGGGAACTAACCCCAACCTTTGCCTTTCCCTTTCCACACATCCAGAGATTCCCTGTATAAGGCCAGCTGCTGCTGTTTTAGCTTTAGTCTGACCTCTTCCATCCTCAGCTTTCTGAGTTCACTTTCCATTAAGTTATCCTCAGGGTGGGAGGCTTGGGAATTTTGAGACACAGAAGAAATATGGGAATTGGCAGAGTTAGACCTGTCCCTAACTGGCTGGATTCTAGTAACCTGGCCTTTTAGAGTAAAAGGTGCCCTACTAGTGTGTGACCCTCTCCCACTACCAGTGTCACTAGATGGCCTGTTAGCTGGCAGGTCCTTGGAAGAACCCTCCCCAGCATCCTCAGGGGACTCCTCTGAGTCTGGCTGGGTACCCCCCTCCTCTACCTCCTGATCCTGGGATGGGCCAGACTGGTTTTGCTCACTTTCTAGGAGAAGATCTTTGGTAGGATTCTTACCAATAGCTAAACCTCTTTCAATGCAGAGACCCCTCAAACTTTTGAAGTTTAGGCTACCATATGTTGCCTGGACAACTGTGGGAGTAAGTTCTACTGCAGACATGATAGAAAGGGTTTAGGACAGAGAGGAAAAAAACAAGTTTAGAAACTTTTAGAGAAAAGAGAAAAACTTTTGAAAACATTTGAAAACGTTTCTAAAACTTCTTAGAAAGTTTAGAGAAGGAAAGTTAAACTGTTTAGGTTAACTGTGTATATTCTGAAGTATTTGGTATATGTTTTTCTTATGAAAAGCACCAATGACAAAGTGGTAAAGCAGTTACAAGTACCTATCCCACCGCTGCATCACCATTGTAGGAGGCTGGCCTGGCTTATAGTGGGTACCTGATGGTACTTACACCTTGTGCCAGGTCCAGTTATCCCTTATTAGTAGATTAGTAGTGTTCTGGCAGCTTAGGCTGATAGAGGTAGCTATAGCAAAGCAAAGCAGCTTAGGCTGATCTAGGGGACATGCAAAGCTTCTACTATACCATTCATACCATATAGCACTATATCATAAGAAGCACAATACTCAGAGTTACTAAAAATAAAGGTACTTTATTTTAGTGAGAATATGCCAAAAGTATCTCAGAGGCTATACTCCCTTAGGAGGTAAGTAAAATACACAAAATATACACACAAACCAAAATCAGGTAAGTAAACAGTTAGAAAAGTAGTGCAAACACTGTAGAACACAATAGAATGCAATGAGACACAATGGGCCGAGGGGCAATACAAACCATATACTCCAAAAGTAGAATGCGAACCACGATTGGACCCTAGGCCTAGTGTAGTGTGTAGAGGGTCGCTGGGGGTGTAAGAAAACACTAAGGGTGTCCAAGATACCCCACCCCAAGACCCTGAAAAGGAGAAGTTCCTGGCACCTTGGGGAACCCCATGCGGGTAAAACCCCCCATCAATGCACGACCCACCACAGGGGAAGTGACTGACCTCAGAGGAACGGCTTCTGGGTACCGGGTGGTATGGTCAACCAATGCCAGGATGAACCTATTGCCCAAGGCTGACTTGGGATCCAGAGGCCCCACAATGTCAATACCTACCCTTTCAAAGGGAGTATTAATAACAGGTAAAGGTTGGAGGTGAGCCATACATTTCCCGCACTCTTGCCACTTGCCTGACATGTTGGGCAAGATCTACAGTGTGCAGCAGAATGCTTGTGCATCTGGGGCCAATAGAAGTGGGAGACAAGCCTCTTATAGGTCTTGTCCTGTCCCAGATGTCCTGCCAAAGGCACATCATGAACCAACCCCAGTAGGAAGGCCCTGAAGCACTGGGGTACCACCAGAATACGAGCTGACCCAGGCTCAGGAACCATAGGCTCATTATACAGCAGGCCATCCTCCCAATAGATCAGGTGAGTACCGGGCTCCTCGCCAGCCGCCTGGGCTGCAGCCTGCTGCCTCAGTCCCTCTAGAGTAGGGCAAGTTTTCTGTGCTTCACAGAATGCCTCCCTGGTGGGTCCCCCTTCCTGCTGCCACTGCGACACCTCAGGGACCTCCCCCAGTTCAGCCACCTGTTCCACTGTAGGATCCGGGGCATCACCCTCAGGCTCCGCCTCCTCCTGAACCGTAGAAACTTTTGGGCCCGGTTTCTTGCGTCCCCTGCCCTTCCTTTTCTTGGTGGTCCCCTGGGCCACTGTTTCGGGCTCCAGGGGCTCTTGACCACCCTGCTGGGCTGCCATTGACCGGGTGGATACGCATTCCCACCCAGGCAGACCCAACATCTCCAAGTGAGACCTGTGTTCCAGCTCCTTCCAAGGAGGATCATCCAGGTCATTGCCTAGCAAACAATCTACAGGCATAGATGGACTCACAGCTACCTTCAAGGAACCTGAGACCCCCCCCATTCAAAGGGAACCTGTGCCACTCTGCACAGGGGCTCTGAGTTGTCCACTGCAACTACTTGGTGAAGTACCCGGGGATCAATCTGCTCTTCAGACACCAGTTGACTCCTCACTGTAGTCACACTGGCTCCTGTGTCTCTCAGAGCCTCCACCCTCTGTCCATTGATGGTCACCCACTGCCTGTAATTCTTAGTGTTCTCAGGCACGAGGGTTCTCTGGACAATCTCACTGTCGTCCCCTAGTGAGACAAGGGTCATCTCAGCTGGCTCCCAGCCACCTGGAATCAACTCCTCCCCAAGCGCTACAGTGGCCAAAGCCTGGGATCGTGCACCAGTGGGTGCCAGTGTACTTTTGGGGCATTTGGGCTCCCCCCTCACATGACCCCCAGGTCACATGGATAGCACTTATGTGGGGGACCACCTGCCACTGGCTTTCCTTTGGAGAACCATGGCTTCTTCTCACTGGGAGGTTGGGAATCCTTACCCTGGGAATCAGTTTGGGGCCCTTTAGAGAACCCCCCTGTTTACGCTTACCCCTCCCCTTTCTTCTGAGAGGGATTGTGCCCACCCTTGGCATGGTCTCCCCCATACCTCTTCTGGACCCACGTGCTCTCCCAGTGGTCCGCTTTCTGTGCAAGTTTCCTGGGATCAGTCAGTTTGCTGTCAATCAGGTGCTGGCGCAGCTCTGGAAAACATAAACTGTACAAATGCTCCCAAGCAACCAGATTGTAAAGCCCCTTATACATAGTTACCTTACTACCCTTCACCCAACCATCCAGTGACCTGCAATAAGGATCAACACATTCCAACCATGCTTGGGATTCCTTCGAGGACCTAAACCTCTCCTTATACTGCTCAGTGGTGAGACCATATCTTGTGAGTAGGGCATTCTTCATGATAGTGTCGGTGAGACTCTGAGCATCCCCTAAGGCTATCAGTGTATCCCTACCCTCTACCTCAAAGTGCTTCCACAGAGTCTCCCCTAATGAGCTTCAGGGGCCTGATTCATGTGGATTCACGTGGAGAGGAGACCCATACCCCTTGAACCACAAGAATATGTCATCCTCTCTGTTGTAATCCTTCACTAGGTTTTTTGGGATGTGTACCCTTCTTTCAGGCTGCACTGTACTGTTGCTGCCACCATCTCTACTGGACTGGCTCCTCTGATCTAACTCTCCTAAGCTAAGCTCATAAACCAACAGTATCTTCCTTTCCTCAATGGCCATCCTTCTCTCTTTCCATCTCTAGACCGAGCTTCTTCAACTCCAACTGGTAATCTCTCTCTGCCTGTCTGCCCTGTATCTCTTCAGGTGTCGGACCCTTTGATGAGACACTACTACCTGCCCTGGAGACCTTCTTCCTGGACATAACAGGCCCACCCACAATACCATTGTGTATGGAACACTCTTCCTCCTCCTCCTCATCTACCTCATCCTCTGTGTGCCCTTCAGTGCTCTTGGCTGTCACCCAGGCCTTGGTATAGCTCTCCAATCTCTCTAGGTCAAAAGCAGCTCCAACTGATGCATCGCCAGCTTGGAACATGATGAAGATTTAAAACGAGTGCAAAGTTCCAAAGGCAGAAAAGCAAGTTTCCAAATGAAGTTTAAAAAAAGTCAATCAAGGGATCAGCAAGAAGTAGAACAAAAAGACGTCCCAAAGAGAAAAGCAAAAATCACAAGACAAGTAATATGTGGTCAAGTAGTGGTCTGAACCCAAACAGTAGTGTACACTTAATCACTGTATGTCAAGTACAAATACAAGTCCAAATCCCAACCACCGATCACCAATGTTAGAAATGGGGTCTTTGGTTGGCAGTCAGGTTACCCCCCGTCCAAGCAAGGACCCTCGCTCTATTCAGGGTAAAAGAGAATCACCCTCAGCTAACCCCTGTTTACCCCCTTGGTAGCTTGACACGAGCAGTAGGCTTAACTTCAGAGTGCTAGGTGTAAAGTATTTGTACCAACACACAGAGTAACTCAATAAAAACAATACAAACTGACACAACACAGATTTAGAAAAATTGAAAATATTTATCTAAACAAACCAAGACCAAAACGACAAAAATCCACAATACACAAGTCAAGTTATCACTAAAAATGGAAAAAGAGTCTTCATGTAATTTTAAACACACACTAACGCTGTTAGCGTGAAAATGTACCTTGGGTGCATCAAAAATAACCCTGCACGGGCGAGTGTGCATCAAAAAGGGCTTGTGATGCGTCAATATCACTCAAGAGCGAGACCTTGCGTTGTTTCTCCTTTAGTCTTGTTGGATTGCGTTGTTTCTTCTCTCCGCAGGAGAGCGATGCGTCGATCTGGTCAGCACTCTCGGGTCCGGGCAGGCCTTGCGTCGTTTTTACACGACCAGCAGTGTTTGCGTCAGAAATTCAGCCGCACGATGATCCAAAAACCACGCAGCGCAGGTTGCGATATCACCAGCCTCCGTCACTGATGCTGTGAGTCGTTTCTCCAGCCACGGGCGTTGATCTTCCGGTCGAGTTGTAGCTGAGCATCGATTTTCAGCCATGCAGGAGTCTCGCCGATTTTTTCCCCGCACGGCGCTCTGTGCGTGGATTTCTCACTCTTAGGCTGCCAGTTTCTCTTCTCAGGATCCCAGGACCTGGATGGGCACCACTTGGCAGGGTAGGACTCTCTCCAGAGACTACAGGTGCTGGCAGAGAGAAGTCTTTGCTGTCCATGAGACTACAAACAACAGGAGCCAAGCTCTAAATCAAGCCCTTGGAGATCTTTACATGAAGGAAGGCAACACAAAGGTGGTCATTACAACCCTGGTGGTCGGTGTTAAAGCGGCGGTAAAACCGCAAACAGGCCGGTGGTAAAGAAAGTTGAATGGAAAATGGAACAAACACCGCGGCGGTAACCGCCAACAGACAGGCGGAGGACAATGTACCGCCCACACTATTACAACCCACCAATCCGCCACCTTTTCCGGGGCGGATTCACTGCGAACAAGGGAAAACGCTCACCTCTACACACCCCACGAGGAACTAGGACGCCTTGGAACCGGAACTGCAGATACTCCCAGCCTTTATCTTCCTGCTCCTCTACCAGGAGCACGAACGCCGGCAGCGAAGACAACGGTGAGTATTGCTAGGCACTTTGCAAAAAACAGCTCTGTTTTCTTTAGGAAAATGTGATGTGTCCACGTTGTGTTTTGGGGCATTTCCTGTTGCGGGCGCTGGGCCTACCCACACAAGTGAGGTACCATTTTTATCAAGAGACTTGGGGGAACGCTGGGTGGATGGAAATTTGTGGCTCCTCTCAGATTCCAGAACGACACAGGGGAGGGGGGAGGGAAAAGAGAGTGACACACACATGCAACACCCCCACCCCCACCCACTACAACACATACGCTAATACATATTGATACATAACAGTTACACCCCCGAACTCCCCCTGGAAGAATGCAAGGACAAAAGGAAATGAGTAGAATAATTGTGATATATTCAATTACATCCATCAAAAATATTTACAAATACATACATTTATACTATATACAATTATATGCACCAAGAACACAAGTCCAAGAGATTCCACCATCATAGTCTGTGGATCACTGGGCCCAATAGGCATGGGCGAGGCCCACACTCAATACCCGATCAAAACGGAGAGAACACTGCAGGGGCATCAGATAGAAATAAAACAGGCACCTCAGGGAGAATGGAAGGGGGGGCACCTCAGCCGGATGAGTGCACGACGCCAGCTCCACGAGGGGGCTCCATGCCTATTGATGTATCCTGGGGAGTGCAAAGCCACAGTCTCTCAAGTCTCAACAGTGGGTGGTTTGCCCACTGTGCAATCCTGGGGAGTGCAAAGCCACAGTCTCTCAAGTCTCTACAGTGGGTGGTTTGCCCACTGTTCAATCCTGGGGAGTGCAAAGCCACAGTCTCTCAAGTCTCTACAGTGGGTGGGTTGCCCACTGTTCAATCCTGGGGAGTGCAAAGCCACAGTCTCTCAAGTGGATGACAGTCTCCACTGGTTCTGGAGGGGGCCTTGTGCCCAGAGTGCTTCATCCTGCCAAGGACTGAGGTAGTGGATGTGAATCTCCACTGGTTCTGGACGGGGCTTTGTGTCCAGAGTGCTTCATCCTGCCAAGGACAGAGGTAGTGGATGTGATACTCCACTGGTTCTGGAGGGGGCTTTGTCCCCAGAGTGCTTCATCGTGCCAAGGACTGAGGTAGTGGATATGAATCTCCACTGGTTCTGGAGAGGGCTTTGTGCCCAGAGTACTTCATCCTGCCAAGGACTGTAGGAGGCTGGACTGGCTTGTAGTGAGTACCTAGGGGTACTTGCACCTTGCACCAGGCCCAGCTATCCCTTATTAGTGTATAGGGTGTCTAGCAGCTTAGGCTGATAGATAATGGTAGCTTAGCAGAGCAGCTTAGGCTGAACTAGGAGATGGGTGAAGCTACTACAGTACCACTTAGTGTCATATGCACAATATCATAAGAAAACACAATACACAGTTATACTAAAAATAAAGGTACTTTATTTTTATGACAATATGCCAAAGTATCTTAGAGTGTACCCTCAGTGAGAGGATAGGAAATATACACAAGATATATATACACAATAGCAAAAATATGCAGTATAGTCTTAGAAAACAGTGCAAACAATGTATAGTTACAATAGGATGCAATGGGGAAACATAGGGATAGGGGCAACACAAACCATATACTCCAAAAGTGGAATGCGAACCACGAATGGACCCCAAACCTATGTGACCTTGTAGAGGGTCGCTGGGACTATTAGAAAATAGTGCGAGTTAGAAAAATAACCCTCCCCAAGACCCTGAAAAGTGAGTGCAAAGTGCACTAAAGTTCCCCTAAGGACAAAGAAGTCGTGTTAGAGGAATAATGCAGGAAAGACACAAACCAACAATGCAACAACTGTGGATTTCCAATCTAGGGTACCGGTGGAACAAGGGGACCAAGTCCAAAAGTCACAAGCAAGTCGGAGATGGGCATATGCCCAGGAAATGCCAGCTGTGGGTGCAAAGAAGCTTCTACTGGACAAAAGAAGCTGTGGTTTCTGCAGGAACGAAAAGGGCTAGAGACTTCCCCTTTGGTGGACGGATTCCGCTCGCTGTGGAGAGTCATGCAGAAGTGTTTTCCCGCCAAAAGAACGCCAACAAGCCTTGCTAGCTGCAAATCGTGAGGTTAGCGTTTTTGGACGCTGCTGTGGCCCAGGAGGGACCAGGAGGTCGCAAATTGGACCAGGAGAGAGAGGGGACGTCGAGCAAGACAAGGAGCCCTCTCAGCAGCAGGTAGCACCCGACGAATTGCCGGAAACAGGCACTACAAGGATGCGTGAAACAGTGCTCACCCGAAGTCGCACAAAGGAGTCCCATGTTGCCGGAGACCAACTTAGAAAGTCGTGCAATGCAGGTTAGAGTGCCGTGGACCCAGGCTTGGCTGTGCACAAAGGATTTCCGCCGGAAGTGCACAGGGGCCGGAGTAGCTGCAAAAGTCGCGGTTCCCAGCAATGCAGCCCAGTGAGGTGAGGCAAGGACTTACCTCCACCAAACTTGGACTGAAGAGTCACTGGACTGTGGGGGTCACTTGGACAGAGTCGCTGGATTCGAGGGACCTCGCTCGTCGTGCTGAGAGGAGACCCAAGGGACCGGTAATGCAGCTTTTTGGTGCCTGCGGTTGCAGGGGGAAGATTCCGTCGACCCACGGGAGATTTCTTCGGAGCTTCTGGTGCAGAGAGGAGGCAGACCACCCCCACAGCATGCACAAGCAGGAAAACAGTCGAGAAGGCGGCAGGATCAGCGTTACAGAGTTGCAGTAGTCGTCTTTGCTACTATGTTGCAGGTTTGCAGGCTTCCAGCGCGGTCAGCAGTCGATTCCTTGGCAGAAGGTGAAGAGAGAGATGCAGAGGAACTCGGATGAGCTCTTGCATTCGTTATCTAAAGTTTCCCCAGAGACAGAGACCCTAAATAGCCAGAAAAGAGGGTTTGGCTACTTAGGAGAGAGGATAGGCTAGCAACACCTGAAGGAGCCTATCACAAGGAGTCTCTGACGTCACCTGGTGGCACTGGCCACTCAGAGCAGTCCAGTGTGTCAGCAGAACCTCTGTTTCCAAGATGGCAGAGGTCTGGAGCACACTGGAGGAGCTCTGGACACCTCCCAGGGGAGGTGCAGGTCAGGGGAGTGGTCACTCCCCTTTCCTTTGTCCAGTTTCGCGCCAGAGCAGGGCTAAGGGGTCCCCTGAACCGGTGTAGACTGGCTTATGCAGAATTGGGCACATCTGTGCCCAAGAAAGCATTTCCAGAGGCTGGGGGAGGCTACTCCTCCCCTGCCTTCACAACATTTTCCAAAGGGAGAGGGTGTAACACCCTCTCTCAGAGGAAGTCCTTTGTTCTGCCATCCTGGGCCAGGCCTGGCTGGACCCCAGGAGGGCAGATGCCTGTCTGAGGGGTTGGCAGCAGCAGCAGCTGCAGTGAAACCCCAGGAAGGGCAGTTTGGCAGTACCAGGGTCTGTGCTACAGACCACTGGGATCATGGGATTGTGGCAACTATGCCAGGATGGCATAGAGGGGGCAATTCCATGATCATAGACATGTTACATGGCCATATTCGGAGTTACCATTGTGAAGCTACATATAGGTAGTGACCTATATGTAGTGCTCGCGTGTAATGGTGTCCCCGCACTCACAAAGTTCAGGGAATTGGCTCTGAACAATGTGGGGGCACCTTGGCTAGTGCCAGGGTGCCCTCACACTAAGTAACTTTGCACCTAACCTTTACCAGGTAAAGGTTAGACATATAGGTGACTTATAAGTTACTTAAGTGCAGTGTAAAATGGCTGTGAAATAACGTGGACGTTATTTCACTCAGGCTGCAGTGGCAGGCCTGTGTATGAATTGTCAGAGCTCCCTATGGGTGGCAAAAGAAATGCTGCAGCCCATAGGGATCTCCTGGAACCCCAATACCCTGGGTACCTCAGTACCATATACTAGGGAATTATAAGGGTGTTCCAGTAAGCCAATGTAAATTGGTAAAAATGGTCACTAGCCTGTTAGTGACAATTTGGAAAGAAATGAGAGAGCATAACCACTGAGGTTCTGATTAGCAGAGCCTCAGTGAGACAGTTAGTCACTACACAGGTAACACATTCAGGCACACTTATGAGCACTGGGGCCCTGGGTTACCAGGGTCCCAGTGACACATACAACTAAAACAACATATATACAGTGAAAAAATGGGGGTAACATGCCAGGCAAGATGGTACTTTCCTACACAACCCCCCTCCAAACGAAGGACAATAAGACTAGCCATGATCTGATGAGTCCTCATTGTCTAAGTGGAAATATCTGGAGAGTCCATCTGCATTGGAGTGGCTACTCCCAGGTCTATGTTCCACTGTATAGTCCATTCCCTGTAGGGATATGGACCACCTCAACAATTTAGGATTTTCACCTTTCATTTGTTTTAGCCAAAGTAGAGGTTTGTGGTCTGTCTGAACAATGAAGTGAGTGCCAAACAGGTATGGCCTCAACTTCTTCAGTGCCCAGACCACAGCAAAGGCCTCCCTCTCAATGGCAGACCAACGCTTTTCTCTAGGGGTCAACCTCATACTAATAAAAGCAACAGGTTGATCCTGGCCCTCAGAATTAAGTTGTGATAGGACTGCCCCTACTCCTAATTCAGATGCATCAGTTTGGACATAGAATGTTTTAGAGTAACAAGGGCTTTTCAGGACAGGTGCAGAGCACATGGCCTGCTTCAGCTCCTCAAAAGCTTTCTGACAGTTTGCTGTCCATAATACCTTTTTAGGCATTTTCTTGGATGTGAGGTCATTAAGAGGGGCTGCAATGGAGCCATAGTTCTTAATGAACCTCCTGTAATACCCAGTGAGGCCTAGGAAGGCTCTCACCTGAGTCTGAGTGGTAGGGGGAACCCAATCAATAATTGTTTGGATTTTCCCCTGAAGTGGTGCAATCTGTTCCCCACCAACAAGGTGTCCCAGATAAACCACCTTACCCTGCCCTATCTGGCCCTTTGAAGCCTTGATAGTGAGGCCTGCCTTTTGCAGGGCCTCCAAAACTTTCCATAGGTGGACCAGGTGATCATCCCAGCTGGAGCTAAAGACAGCTATATCGTCCAAATATGCTGCACTGAAAGCTTCCAGCCCTTGCAGGACTGTGTTCACCAACCTTTGAAAAGTGGCAGGTGCATTTTTCAAACCAAAAGGCATTACAGTAAACTGGTAATGGCCTCCAATGGTAGAAAATGCAGTCTTAGGTTTAGCATCTTCTGACAATTTGATCTGCCAATACCCTGCAGTCAAGTCAAAAGTGCTTAGATACTTGGCAGATGCCAGGGTATCTATGAGCTCATCTGCCCAGGGTATAGGGTGAGCATCAGTTTTGGTTACCAAGTTGAGACCTCTATAGTCTACACAAAACCGCATTTCCTTCTTTCCATCTTTGGAATGGGGTTTTGGTACCAGTACCACAGGAGAAGCCCATGGACTGTCAGAGTGCTCAACCACTCCTAGTTCTAACATTTTCTGGACCTCTTGCTTTATGCAGTCCCTGACATGGTCAGGCTGCCTATAGATCTTACTTTTGACAGGCAAGCTGTCTCCAGTATCTATAGTGTGCTCACACCAAGAAGTGGTACCTGGCACAGTAGAGAAGAGTTCAGAGAATTGATCTAGGAGATTTATGCAATTGTCTTTCTGCTCAGCAGCAAGACAATCAGCCAAAACTACACCTTCCACAAGAGCATCTTGTTCTGTGGAAGAGAAGAGATCAGGTAGAGGATCACTGTCTTCTTCCTGTCCCTCATCAGTTGCCATGAGCAGGGTGAGATCAGCCCTGTCATAGTAGGGTTTCAGGCGGTTGACATGGAACACCCTAAGGGGACTCCTGGCAGTGCCCAAGTCAACTAAATAGATGACTTCTCCCTTCTTTTCAACAATTGTGTGGGGTCCACTCCATTTATCTTAGAGTGCTCTTGGGGCCACAGGCTCCAAGACCCACACTTTCTGCCCTGGTTGGTACTGAACCAAAACAGCCTTCTGATCATGCCATTGCTTCTGGAGCTCTTGGCTGGCTTGAAGGTTTTTACTGGCCTTTTTCATATACTCAGCCATCCTTGATCTGAGGCCAAGTACATAATCCACAATATCCTGCTTAGGAGCTTTTAAAGGTTGTTCCCAACCCTCCTTTACAAGTGTGAGTGGACCCCTAACAGGGTGTCCAAAAAGAAGTTCAAAGGGGCTGAAGCCCACTCCTTTCTGGGGTACCTCCCTGTAGGCAAAAAGGAGGCATGGTAGAAGGATATCCCATCTCCTGCGGAGTTTTTCAGGGAGACCCATAATCATGCCTTTGAGAGTTTTATTAAATCTCTCCACCAGTCCATTTGTTTGTGGATGATAGGGCGTTGTGAACTTGTACGTTACACCACACTCCTTCCACATGGCCTTTAAGTATGCAGACATGAAATTGCTTCCCCTGTCTGATACTACTTCCTTTGGGAAGCCCACCCAGGAAAATATTCCCAGGAGGGCCTTTGCCACTGCAGGTGCTGTAGTGGTCCTTAAAGGAATAGCTTCAGGATATCTTGTGGCATGGTCCACTACCACCAAGATAAATCTATTGCCTGAAGCAGTAGGAGGGTCAAGGGGGCCAACTATGTCAACCCCTACCCTTTCAAAGGGAACCCCAACCACAGGCAGTGGGATAAGGGGTGCCTTTGGGGTGCCACCTGTCTTGCCACTGGCTTGACAGGTTTCACAGGACTTACAAAATTCCTTTGTGTCCTCAGACATTCTAGGCCAATGAAACAGGGGAACAAGCCTGTCCCAAGTTTTCATTTGTCCTAGATGCCCAGCTAGGGGAATGTCATGTGCCAGGGTTAGGAGGAACTTTCTGTACTCCTGAGGAATCACTAATCTCCTGGCAGCTCCAGGTTTAGGATCCCTATGCTCAGTGTACAAGAGGTTGTCCTCCCAGTAAACTCTGTGAGAGTCACTGACATCCCCATTAGCCTGTTTGACAGCTTGCTGTCTGAGACCCTCTAATGTGGGGACAGGTTTGCTGTGCCACACTCAGCTCCTCTCTGGCAGGCCCCCCTTCACCCAAAAGCTCAGCAGTGTCTGCTTCCAGCTCCTCTGGTGTAGGTTCTGCACAGGGAGGGAATTCTTCTTCCTCAGAAGTTGAATCCACTGTAGAGGGAGGGATAGTAGGAAGTGGTTTGCTTCTACTAGCCCTAGCTTTAGGGAGCACTTGGTCCATTGTTCCAGGATCCAAGCTTCCCTGTCCTTTTTGCTTTTTGGCCTGAGCCCTTGTCAAAGAAAAAATATGCCCTGGGATGCCCAGCATTGCTGCATGGGCCTCCAACTCCACATCTGACCAAGCTGATGTCTCCAAATCATTTCCTAGTAGACAGTCTACAGGTAAATCTGTGGCTACCACAACTTTCTTTGGACCAGTAACCCCCCCCCAGTTGAGATTAACAACAGCCATGGGGTGGCTAAGTGTGTTGTTGTGAGCATCGGTTACTTGGTACTGGTGACCAAGTAGGTGTTGTTCAGGGTGGACCAGTTTCTCTATGACCATAGTCACACTGGCTCCAGTGTCCCTGTAGGCCTGAACCTCAACACCATTTGTTAGGGGTAGCTGCTTGTACTTATCCATATTAAGGGGACAAGCAACTAAGGTGGCTAAATCAATAGCCCCCTCAGAGACTAACACAGCCTCTGTGGCCTCCCTAACAAGGCCAACCCCAACTAAGTTACCAATAGTGAGCCCAGCTACTCCCTTGGATTGGCTATTAGTAGGTTTGCTCCCACCACCACTGCTATTAGTAGGGACACTAGGGGTAGCAGTAGGGGTTATAGTGGTAGGAGCATTGGTGCTTTTCTTTGGACAACTGGGATCTGTTGTCCAATGGCCCTTTATTTTACATAAATAGCACCATGGTTTCTTTTCCTTGTTCTGATTAAAAGAGGATTTGGGCCCACCACCCCCACCAGAGTGTTTTTGTGGGCCTGATGAAGACTCATTTTTAGATTTGTCCCCACCCTTGTCAGAAGACTTACCATCCTTCTTTTTGTTGCCATCTTTGTCACCCCCTGTATGAACTTTTCTGTTCACCCTTGTTCTGACCCATTTGTCTGCCTTCTTTCCCAATTCTTGGGGAGAGGTCAGATCAGAGTCCACCAAGTACTGGTGCAACAAATCAGACACACAATTATTAAGAATATGCTCTCTCAGGATCAAGTTATACAGGCTGTCATAATCAGTAACTTTACTGCCATGTAACCACCCCTCCAAGGCCTTCACTGAATGGTCAATGAAATCAACCCAGTCTTGTGAAGACTCCTTTTTGGTCTCTCTGAACTTTATCCTGTATTGTTCAGTGGTTAAGCCATAACCATCCAGGAGTGCATTCTTAAGTTCTGTAAAATTATTGGCATCACTTTCTTTCACAGTAAGGAGCCTATCCCTACCTTTTCCACTAAATGATAGCCATAGGATAGCAGCCCACTGCCTTTGAGGGACATCCGGTACAACACAGGCCCTCTCAAGTGCAGCAAACCACTTGTTAATGTCATCCCCCTCCTTATAAGGGGGAACTATCTTGTGGAGATTCCTGGAATCATGCTCTTTTGCAGGATGACTATGGGGAATACTGCTGCTGCCACCATGGGTTTCTAAACCCAACTTCTGTCTTTCCTTCTCTAGTTCAAAAGACTGTCTATCCAAATCCAGCTGTTGCTTTTTAAGCTTCAGTCTGGTTTGTTCCACCCTCAACTTATTGAGTTCCCTCTCTAACATTCTGTCATCAGGGTTGGTGGGAGGGACATTCCTAGATACAGAGGTATGATGGGAATGAACAGAAGGAGACCTGTCCCTTACAGAAGCCACCCTAACAGCTTGGCTAACAGAAACATTACTACCAGTATGGTGAGAATAAATGCTTTTGCTATGATGTGAGACAACACTATTTGTATGGTGTGGCTCCTCATCATTACCAACTATGCTAGACTGTCTAGTAATGGGCAGGCTAGGAAGTTTCTTTCCTGAATCTTTTCCTAGGGGAGTCCCTGAATCAGATTGGGAACTATTAGGTACTTTTTCAACAGATGGGGCACTTATAGCCTTATCTTGTTCTCTAAGCATGTTAATTAACAATTCCAAGGAAGGATTCTTCCCTACACTCAAACCTCTCTCTATGCAGAGACTCCTTGCTCCTTTCCAGCTAAGGTGATCATATGCAATCTTAGACAGGTCAACATTTTGGCCTGTGCCAGACATTTTTAGAGAGAGTTAAAGTGATAGAAAAAGAGAAAACAAGTTTTCAGAACTTTTTAGAAAGACAGAAAAAACTTTTTTAACTTTTAAGAACTTTTTGAAAGTTTAGAAGTACTTTTCAGCACTTTAGAAAAGAGTGAAAAGAGGAAATGCTAAACTTTTTAGCTATGTGTACACACACTGAACTTGTTTTGTACATTTTTCTCTTATGAAAAGTACAATGACAAGAGTGGTAAGTAGTCTCAAAGCACTTATCCCACCACTGCACAACCAATGTAGGAGGCTGGACTGGCTTGTAGTGAGTACCAAGGGGTACTTGCACCTTGCACCAGGCCCAGTTATCCCTTATTAGTGTATAGGGTGTCTAGCAGCTTAGGCTGATAGATAATGGTAGCTTAGCAGAGCAGCTTAGGCTGAACTAGGAGACGGGTGAAGCTACTACAGTACCACTTAGTGTCATATGCACAATATCATAAGAAAACACAATACACAGTTATACTAAAAATAAAGGTACTTTATTTTTATGACAATATGCCAAAGTATCTTAGAGTGTACCCTCAGTGAGAGGATAGGAAATATACACAAGATATATATACACAATAGCAAAAATATGCAGTATAGTCTTAGAAAACAGTGCAAACAATGTATAGTTACAATAGGATGCAATGGGGAAACATAGGGATAGGGGCAACACAAACCATATACTCCAAAAGTGGAATGCGAACCACGAATGGACCCCAAACCTATGTGACCTTGTAGAGGGTCGCTGGGACTATTAGAAAATAGTGCGAGTTAGAAAAATAACCCTCCCCAAGACCCTGAAAAGTGAGTGCAAAGTGCACTAAAGTTCCCCTAAGGACAAAGAAGTCGTGTTAGAGGAATAATGCAGGAAAGACACAAACCAACAATGCAACAACTGTGGATTTCCAATCTAGGGAACCTGTGGAACAAGGGGACCAAGTCCAAAAGTCACAAGCAAGTCGGAGATGGGTATATGCCCAGGAAATGCCAGCTGCGGGTGCAAAGAAGCTTCTACTGGACAGAAGAAGCTGCGGTTTCTGCAGGAACGAAAAGGACTAGAGACTTCCCCTTTGGTGGACGGATCCCTCTCGCCGTGGAGAGTTGTGCAGAAGTATTTTCCTGCCGAAAGAACGCCAACAAGCCTTGCTAGCTGCAAATCGTGTGGTTAGCGTTTTTGGACGCTGCTGTGGCCCAGGAGGGACCAGGAGGTCGCAAATTGGACCAGGAGAGAGAGGGGACGTCGAGCAAGACAAGGAGCCCTCTCAGCAGCAGGTATCACCCGGAGAATTGCCAGAAACAGGCACTACGAGGATGCGTGAAACGGTACTCACCTGAAGTCGCACAAAGGAGTCCCACGTCGCCGGAGACCAACTTAGAAAGTCGTGCAATGCAGGTTAGAGTGCCGTGGACCCAGGCTTGGCTGTGCACAAAGGATTTCCGCCGGAAGTGCACAGGGGCCGGAGTAGCTGCAAAAGTCGCGGTTCCCAGCAATGCAGCCCAGTGAGGTGAGGCAAGGACTTACCTCCACCAAACTTGGACTGAAGAGTCACTGGACTGTGGGGGTCACTTGGACAGAGTCGCTGGATTCGAGGGACCTCGCTCGTCGTGCTGAGAGGAGACCCAAGGGACCGGTAATGCAGCTTTTTGGTGCCTGCGGTTGCAGGGGGAAGATTCCGTCGACCCACGGGAGATTTCTTCGGAGCTTCTGGTGCAGAGAGGAGGCAGACCACCCCCACAGCATGCACAAGCAGGAAAACAGTCGAGAAGGCGGCAGGATCAGCGTTACAGAGTTGCAGTAGTCGTCTTTGCTACTATGTTGCAGGTTTGCAGGCTTCCAGCGCGGTCAGCAGTCGATTCCTTGGCAGAAGGTGAAGAGAGAGATGCAGAGGAACTCGGATGAGCTCTTGCATTCGTTATCTAAAGTTTCCCCAGAGACAGAGACCCTAAATAGCCAGAAAAGAGGGTTTGGCTACTTAGGAGAGAGGATAGGCTAGCAACACCTGAAGGAGCCTATCACAAGGAGTCTCTAATGTCACCTGGTGGCACTGGCCACTCAGAGCAGTCCAGTGTGCCAGCAGCACCTCTGTTTCCAAGATGGCAGAGGTCTGGAGCACACTGGAGGAGCTCTGGACACCTCCCAGGGGAGGTGCAGGTCAGGGGAGTGGTCACTCCCATTTCCTTTGTCCAGTTTCGCGCCAGAGCAGGGCTAAGGGGTCCCCTGAACCGGTGTAGACTGGCTTATGCAGAATTGGGCACATCTGTGCCCAAGAAAGCATTTCCAGAGGCTGGGGGAGGCTACTCCTCCCCTGCCTTCACACCATTTTCCAAAGGGAGAGGGTGTAACACCCTCTCTCAGAGGAAGTCCTTTGTTCTGCCATCCTGGGCCAGGCCTGGCTGGACCCCAGGAGGGCAGATGCCTGTCTGAGGGGTTGGCAGCAGCAGCAGCTGCAGTGAAACCCCAGGAAGGGCAGTTTGGCAGTACCAGGGTCTGTGCTACAGACCACTGGGATCATGGGATTGTGCCAACTATGCCAGGATGGCATAGAGGGGGCAATTCCATGATCATAGACATGTTACATGGCCATATTCGGAGTTACCATTGTGAAGCTACATATAGGTAGTGACCTATATGTAGTGCTCGCGTGTAATGGTGTCCCCACACTCACAAAGTTCAGGGAATTGGCTCTGAACAATGTGGGGGCACCTTGGCTAGTGCCAGGGTGCCCTCACACTAAGTAACTTTGCACCTAACCTTTACCAAGTAAAGGTTAGACATATAGGTGACTTATAAGTTACTTAAGTGCAGTGTAAAATGACTGTGAAATAACGTGGACGTTATTTCACTCAGGCTGCAGTGGCAGGCCTGTGTAAGAATTGTCAGAGCTCCCTATGGGTGGCAAAAGAAATGCTGCAGCCCATAGGGATCTCCTGGAACCCCAATACCCTGGGTACCTCAGTACCATATACTAGGGAATTATAAGGGTGTTCCAGTAAGCCAATGTAAATTGGTAAAAATGGTCACTAGCCTGTTAGTGACAATTTGGAAAGAAATGAGAGAGCATAACCACTGAGGTTCTGATTAGCAGAGCCTCAGTGAGACAGTTAGTCACTACACAGGTAACACATTCAGGCACACTTATGAGCACTGGGGCCCTGGGTTACCAGGGTCCCAGTGACACATACAACTAAAACAACATATATAAAGTGAACAAATGGGGGTAACATGCCAGGCAAGATGGTACTTTCCTACAAGGACAGAGGTAGTGGATGTGATACTCCACTGGTTCTGGAGGGGGCCTTGTGCCCAGAGTGCTTCATCCTGCCCGTGGCGGACTTAGTAGCGTCGGAATCATTGGTGTTCACTGGCCTGCGGGTCCGCTGGCAGCGGTGTCCTGGGCGGCAGGGCTATTGCTGGTGGTCTTGTCCTGGCCTGCGGGGCTGCTGGCGGCGGTGTCCTGTGCAGCGGTTCAGCTGCTGGCGGTCTTGTCTGTGGCAGTGTGGCTGCTGGCGGCGGTGTCCTGGGCAGTGGTTCAGCTGCTGGCGGTCTTGTCTGTGGCAGGGGGGCTGCTGGCAGCGGTGTTCTGGGCAGCAGTTCAGCTGCTGGCGGTCTTGTCCTGGCCTGCGGGGTTGCTGCCGGCGGTGTCCTGGGCAGCGGTTCAGCTGCTGGCGGTCTTGTCCTGGCCTGCGGGGCTGCTGGCGGCAGTGTCCTAGGCAGCGGTTCAGCTGCTGGCAGTCTTTTCTGTGGCAGCGGGGCTGCTGGCGGTGGTGTCCTGGGAAGCGGTTCAGCTGCTGGCGGTTTTGTCCTGGCCTGCGGGGCTGCTGGCGGCGGTGTCCTGTTCAGCGGTTCAGCTGCTGGCGGTCCTGTCTGTGGCAGCGGGGCTGCTGGTGGTCACCTCCTGGGCAGCAGGGCTGCTGCTGGCGGTCCTGTCTGTGGCAGCTGGGCTGCTGGCGGTCGCCTCCTGGGCAGTGTGGCTGCTGCCGGTCGCTTCCTGGGCAGCGGGGCTGCTGCTGGCGGTCTTCTCCTGGGCAGTGTGGCTGCTTGCGGTCACTTCCTTGGCAGCGGGGCTGCTGCTGGCGGTCTTCTCCTGGGCAGTGTGGCTGCTGGCGGTCTTCTCCTGGGCAGTGTGGCTACTGGCGGTCGCTTCCTGGGCAGTGTGGCTGCTGGCGGTCTTGTCCGCCGTGCTGATCTTCCCCGACTTGGCGGTTTTACTGTGCCCCTTTCCCACCTTGGATGGTGTCGCAGCTGTCTCCACACTCCCAACTGGACCCCTGGGAGTGGCTTTGGTGGCTGGTTTCTTTCTCCTCTCCCGCAGGGCACTGGCCAACGTTTCATGCTTGACAGGTGGGGGACTGTCCGTGCTGTGGCTCCTTGCCACTCTGGCTGCCCTGCTGCCTGGTGCACTCCATAATCTGGTGACTACTGGCACCACTGGTCCCGCCGATGTTGTGGCTGAGGTGCTAGGTTGGGACCTGGCCTGGAGAGTCGGGCCCTAGGAGACTGACGGGGTGGGCGAGGTGAGGGAAAGAGGTCAAGGCTGGCCAGGAAAAGTTTCTTAGGAGCACTGGGACGGGTAGCTGGAGGGGGTTTGGGAGTGGAGGAAGAGGTTGTGGTTGTAGGAGGTGTACGTTTGCTGAGTTTGGGTGAAGGTGCATGGGCTGTTGTGAGGTGGATGGCTGTAGGGTGGGTGTGTGGCTGCGTTTGTGTACCTTGGGAGGTGGCCTCACAGACACACTGGGAGAGGACACAGAGGATGTGTTAATGGTAATGGGGTGGTGACTATGTAGTGTAGGCATTTTTTAATGTAGCTTCATGCACGTTAGGTTAACATATTAGACCTCTGTGCACTTTGCCCTAGATACATTTTATTTAGCCTCGCACTGTTATTTTTCAATAACCAGTTTTACGGTCTTGTTTTATTTTGTTATCACACTGTTTAGCTTAGTCCAGCACTGTGTTCTCAAACAATGCATTCTTGCTCACCCTGTGCTTCAGTCAAGGCTATAGTCTGGTACATTGCCGGTAAACGTGGTAGAAGTTTAGTCTCTAGTGTACGTAGAAAACACGCATTCATACGTAGGGACGTTTTCTTAGAACATATGCTTGTTAGTTATAAAAACACTTTCTAGTCCCAGTAAACGTCAGAGGGAGACTCCGACAAGGAACCTACAACTAAATGCTGACTGCCCTGTTGCAGATGCTGATGCAGATTACAGGCCTTTGCTCAGGTATGAGGGTTGATGTCCTCCCGGGGAACCTAAAAGGCAGGCTTAGAGCTTCACATGCTGTGCTCAGAATATAACTTAGAGAGAACCTAATCTAGTTGCACTATGATAGCCTTATTCTTGTGCTTCACTCTCATTGTTACTATTTTAATCCTACTTTGTTGTGTAGTTCTGGTTATTGCAGCTCATGCTTTGCTATCTAAAATGCAGTTGTTTTATTAAACCAATCTTTAAAACTTAAACTGCCTTTGTCATTTATACATGAGACCGCACTGTGTATGAGAGAAATGGTTGTGACCTGAGTGACCACGACTTCCCTGGGAAGTATTAAGATGTCATGCGCTCGGCTGCCCAATTGTCTCTTCCTTTCGGGAGAGATGAGGCACTGCTAGTTAGCCGTAGCAAAACCCGGATTTGGGGTGACAAGTGTCCTTCACCGTGGCTCAGACTTAGTCCCCCACACTGTGAACGATCTTGCCGCCCAAAAATCCAGTAGTCTAATTAGGATAATGAGAGCCTACGCGACATGGCGCCGCCAACATTTGGTCTAGCTCTAATTTTCGGGTCCACCGGTTTATCTTGGGCTCATATATTATAATGATCCCTCAGTTCCTTCTGCGGAGACGTCCGTGGCACTGAGGATTTCCGCCACCGCGGTATAGGTAATCCTAATTACAGCGGATGGTTGTTCAAGCTTGAACCTTAAAAGGATATAGAACCCATCTTGGTGTACCTTCTCTGAACTCTGGGTGCTTTTATAATGGCGAATCCCCAGGTTGTACAAATAGCTCTTAACATAAGACAACCGCTCACAGCACATTTACTAGGAAACGGCCTCACGGCCCAGGGTGGTCCGGTCACGTTTGTGGTGGATGCCCACGCAGCCTATAGAACAGAACTTTTCTACTCTTGGATCGCATTTCCAGCAGTTGATGGGAATACAAATACATTCCATACATATACAGTAGCGAACGCGCCTGGACAATACAGGGCGTACGCATACTTAGAGATACCTCTATCTTATCAAGAACATAATAATTGGCTTGATGGCGCCCCACCCTATACAATATTACCAGTACGGTTAGGTCCACTAAGTAATAATGGCCCTACCTGGCCTTTATTGGCCACATATACACCACATCCTGCAGCTGCCAATATGGCAGTGGCTGAGGTTCGACGCTTATTTACTGAATTAACAGCGATATATAGACGATTAGTACAATTTGTGATGCAGACACTAAATACAAACCCAGCGTGTGCTGCTCCAGCACAACCACATGCAGTAACACCAGGTATAAACCCGGCGACTGTACACTCTATTATGGGTACAGTCCCAGCAAAACGGGAGGAGGCTCCATTTTGGCTGGCGCAGAAAATTAATACGCTGGAGGCAGTATTTCCCCATACGGGACCTCAGGACAAACATAGAATACTAACTATGTGTTTACCCTTTGGGATGGTTCCCACAGTGGAACATTGTAATACATGGGGCACAGAGTTTGCTGCGCTCTATGCAACGGCACATGGTACACCGACATTAGTTAACCTACCGGAAGTGCTTAAACAGATTCAGGATGAATATGGGGCTGCCCCGGCCTTGGATTTAGGAATGCAACTGATGGGCAACTTTGCCACGGTTTCTTCGATAATCCTAAGCAATCTTAAAGGGGAAGCAGTTGCACTTGCAGTGCACAAGCGTCTTCGTGACGTCCCACAACAAGATCAGGAGCGGGAACTCCCTAAGATAATAGCAGAAACATATTCCAGTATCGGTCGAGACAGCCTGGGGGCTAGACCGCAAAAACCTCAATTTCAGGGAAAAAGTAATAAAGGTAATACTAAAAAGCAACCTGAGGGTAATAAGAAGCGCTGGGAGAAAAAACAACAAACACCCAACAAAAAAGGGGAGAATCTCCACGAACAAAGACCCCGCAGAATAGGTATAATCTCAGAAATAGAGATAATATAAAAACACCTGATAGATATCAATATACTGATACACGCCAATCTTGTTCATTTCAGGACTCATCGGAAAAGAGAAATGAGAGAGGTGGGCAGTCAGAGCAGATAACAGAGTACGTGAAATCGAGACAGGAATCACAACGCTCTTCAGAGGTTTCTGTCAAGAAGGAAGAGAAACCGACACAACAAAAACAACAGTTTAAAAAGAAAAAGGGGGCAGCAGTCTCAGTTAGATATGCCACTCAGGAAGAGGGTTCTATTGAAGAACAAGAAATGGGCTCTAGCACTGCTAGACACCGCGGCAGAGGTCACAATAGTTCGCCGGAATCTTCTAGAGGTGAAAGCAACTGATGACTGTGAGAAAGTAGCTTCTTTCTAGCCTTGTTACCCCCACTTTTGGCCTGTTTGTGAGTGTATGTCAGGGTGTTTTCACTGTTTCACTGGGATCCTGCTAGCCAGGGCCCAGTGCTCATAGTAAAAACCCTATGTTGTCTGTATGTTTGTTATGTGTCACTGGGACCCTGCTAGCCAGGACCCCAGTGCTCATAAGTTTGTGGCCCATATGTATGTGTTCCCTGTGTGATGCCTAACTGTCTCACTGAGGCTCTGCTAACCAGAACCTCAGTGGTTATGCTCTCTCTGCTTTCCAAATTGTCACTAACAGGCTAGTGACCAATTTCACCAATTCACATTGGCATACTGGGACACCCATATAATTCCCTAGTAAATGGTACTGAGGTACCCAGGGTATTGGGGTTCCAGGAGATCCCTATGGGCTGCAGCATTTCTTTTGCCACCCATAGGGAGATCTGACAATTCTTACACCGGCCTGCCAGTGTAGCCTGAGTGAAATAACGTCCACGTTATTTCACAGCCATTTACCACTGCACTTAAGTAACTTCTAAGTCACCTATATGTCTAACCTTCACCTGGTAAAGGTTGGGTGCAAAGTTACTTAGTGTGTGGGCACCCTGGCACTAGCCAAGGTGCCCCCACATCGTTCAGAGCAAATTCCCCAAACTTTTTGAGTGCGGGGACACCATTACACGTGTGCACTATACATAGGTCACTACCTATGTATAGCGTCACAATTGTAACTCCGAACATGGCCATGTAACATGTCTAAGATCATGGAATTGTCACCCCAATGCCATTCTGGCATTGGGGAGACAATTCCATGATCCCCCGGGTCTCTAGTACAGAACTCGGGTACTGCCAAACTGCCTTTCCAGGGTCTCCACTGCAGCTGCTGCTGCTGCCAACCCCTCAGACAGGTTTCTGCCCTCCTTTGGAAATAGGTGAGATGGCTGAGGAGGAGTAGCCTCCCCCAGCCTCTGGAAATGCTTTGATGGGCACAGATGCTGCCCATCTCTGCACAAGCCAGTCTACACCGGTTCAGGGATCCCCCAGCCCTGCTCTGGCGCAAAACTGGACAAAGGAAAGAGGAGTGACCACTCCCCTGACCTGCACCTCCCAGGGGAGGAGCCCAGAGCTCCTCCAGTGTGCCCCAGACCTCTGCCATCTTGGAAACAGAGGTGTTGCTGGCACACTGGACTGCTCTGAGTGGCCAGTGCCAGCAGGTGGCGTCAGAGACTCCTTCTGATAGGCTCTTACCTCTCTTAGTAGCCAATCCTCCTTCCTAGGTAGCCAAACCTCCTTTTGTGGCTATTTAGGGTCTCTGCTTTGGGGAATTCTTTAGATACCGAATGCAAGAGCTCACCAGAGTTCCTCTGCATCTCCCTCTTCACCTTCTGCCAAAGGATCGACCGCTGACTGGTCAGGGCGCCTGCAAAACCGCAACAAAGTAGCAAAGACGACTACTGCAACCTTGTATCGCTTCATCCTGCCGGCTTTCTCGACTGTTTCCTGGTGGTGCATGCTCTGGGGGTAGCCTGCCTCCTTCTTGCACCAGGAGCTCTGAAGAAATCTCCTGTGGGTCGACGGAATCTTCCCCCTGCAACCGCAGGCAACAAAAGACTGCATCACCGGTCCTCTGGGTCCCCTTTCAGCATGACGAGCGTGGTCCCTGGAACTCAGCAACTCTGTCCAAGTGACTCCCACAGTCCAGTGACTCTTCAGTCCAAGTTTGGTGGAGGTAAGTCCTTGCCTCCCCACGCTAGACTGCATTGCTGAGTACCGCGTTATTTGCAGCTGCTCCGGCTCCTGTGCACTCTTCCAGGATTTCCTTTGTGCACAGCCAAGCCTGGGTCCCCGCCACTCTAACCTGCAGTGCACAACCTTCTGAGTTGTCCTCCGGCATCGTGGGACTCCCTTTTGTGACTTCGGGTGGACTCCAGTTCACTCCTCTTCTAAGTGCCTGTTCCAGTACTTCTGCGGGTGCTGCCTGCTTCTGTGAGGGCTCCCTGACTTGCTGGGTGCCCCCTCTGTCTCCTCATCCAAGTGGTGACATCCTGGTCCCTCCTGGGCCACAGCAGCATCCAAAAACCCTGACCACGACCCTTGCAGCTAGCAAGGCTTGTTTGCGGTCTTTCTGCGTGGGAACACCTCTGCAAGCTTCTGCACAACGTGGGACATCCATCCTCCAAAGGGAAAGTTCCTAGTCTTCTTCGTTCTTGCAGAACACCAAGCTTCTTCTATCCGGTGGCAGCTTCCTTGCACCCTCAGCTGGCATTTCCTGGGCTCCTGCCCACTCTTGACACTGTTGCGACTCTTGGACTTGGTCCCCTTGTCTTACAGGTACTCAGGTCCGGAAATCCACTGTTGTTGTATTGCTGGAGTTCTTGCAGAATCCCCCTATCACGACTTCTGGGCTCTCTGGAGGTAGTAGGTGCACTTTACACCTACCTTGCAAGGTCTTGGGGTGGGCTATTTTTCTAACCCTCACTGTTTTCTTACAGTCCCAGCAACCCTCTACAAGCTCACATAGGTTTGGGGTCCATTCGTGGTTCGCATTCCACTTTTGGAGTATATGGTTTGTGTTGCCCCTATACCTATGTGCTCCTATTGCAATCTACTGTAACTTTACATTGCTTGCATTACTTCCTTTTGCTATTACTTGCATAATTTTGGTTTGTGTACATATATCTTGTGTATATTTCTCCTCTGCATACTAAGTGTGCTCACTGAGATACTTTTGGCATATTGTCATAAAAATAAAGTACCTTTATTTTTAGTATATCTGTGTATTGTGTTTTCTTATGATATTGTGCATATGACACCAGTGGTATAGTAGGAGCTTTACATGTCTCCTAGTTCAGCCTAAGCTGCTTTGCCATAGCTACCTTCTATCAGCCTAAGCTGCTAGAAACACCTCTTCTACACTAATAAGGGATAACTGGACCTGGCACAAGGTGTAAGTACCTCTGGTACCCACTACAAGCCAGGCCAGCCTCCTACAATTACTTCATACAAATAGAAACAGCAGATATGCGTGTCTCCGAACCCGATAGGGTGTATACAGTGACTTTACAATTGGAAGGAGACATTGAGCGCACTATACACGCAATCTTTTGGGATCGTGTAGTTAAGATATATGACATCTTGCTGGCCGAACAAGATTGGCCGGCTGATTATATCCGCACCTGCCCAGCTGGGGAGGTGATTATTAAACCAATCATTGTTGGGCTTTCTAAATTTTGGCAGAACATACATTCCTGATTATGCTACGCGCATAAAACCTTTAAGTGAATTAATACGTCCTGATTTTTCAAGCAAATTCTGGACAATTGAACATACACATACTCTTCGGGAGTTACAAGGAGATCTGCTAGCAGCAAAACATTTACACACACCGGACAATAAGATGCATTTGGTCATCAGGGTTATAGCTGGGGCCATTGGGTTTACTTATGTCACATTTAATGAGGGTGAGACAGTCCCGATAGGATAAAGTCACACTTGTATTCTGTTGCTGAACAACGATTTGCACCCACAGAGAAACTTCTCACTGCTGTACAGATGGCTGTTATTAAAGAAAGACCTCTTGCCCACGGGAAACGCATTATTGTCGTTTCTCCAATTCCGGCCCTCGAGGCTGTTACAAAAGCTAGCGTTCCAAACGCAAAAGCACTTCACCCGCAATGGATACAATGGGCTATGTCTTTAACAGCCACTGATGTAGACTACATTTTTGACTAAAAGTTACAAACTCAGGAATTTCTGCAATATGAAGTTGAATATCCAGTTCCCGCTGACACGTTGCCTATTGATCAATATCAAGTAATCATGTACACCGATGGCTCTGCGCAACCAGCGATTGGAACAAAACACCAATATTCTGCTGCATGTGCGGTAGTGAGCGGCTATATGGAGGGGGAGAAATTCTGCCCCCAACATACTTATACGCAGACCTTAGGGGATTGTACAGCACAACTGACTGAGCTAAAAGCTCTACTAATGGCACTAGAACATGCGGATCCGACGCAGTTCACACTGATTGTTTGTGATTCGTATTATTGCGTCCAGTCTTTTAATGAATATCTACATTACTGGTGCTTGAATGGGCTCAGAGATTCAAAAGGGAACACCATAAAACACAGACTACTGTGGGGGAAGGTAGCAGACCTGAAAGAGATGCTACCCAAAGTTCAGGTTGTGCATACACTTGGACACCAGCGCGTTGGAATACACGTTGCTGGAAATACTTTGGCTGATGAAGCCGCAAAGTCGGCAGTGGCTGTTGCCACTGTAGCTGCAGTGACTCGTTCAAGTTCCAAACCATACACAGAGATTTTGGCTGCCATAAAAGCAACGGTTGATGGCATGCCTTATCCAAAAGGATTTCCAAATAAATATAAATACTTCATGGGAAGTATGCTGAACGCTGAAGTTAAAATTCCTAGCGTAGGCGTAGGCGACATCCCCAATAAAGATGTAAGACTACAATTGATTAAAGCAGCGCATGAGGGAGTGGCATCTGCACACGCTGGCGTGGCAGCTACAATTTCGTTATTGCAGGCCTGTTACTGGTGGCCCGGTCTCTATAAAGAGACTAAGCAGTATGTCCTTTGTTGTGACATCTGTCAACAAATTAAAGTTTCAACAGCTAAGCGCCTGCCGCAGACACACCTCTTAATATCTAATAGACCATTACAATGTGTTTACTTGGATCATTGCGCTCCACTAACACCAGATAGTGCATTCAAATATATACTAGTCGCTGTAGATTCTTGCTCCAGATTTGTGCGGGTGTGGCCACAGCATTCGGCTGACGCTCGGACTGTTAGTAAAGATTTGCGAGTCTTTGTCGGGTACATATGCAGTTGCGGCATTCCATTCGGACCAGGGCCCTGCTTTTGCCTCAAGGACATTCAGGGACGCCATTGCTTCATTGGGGGTCCAGCTCCAGTACTCGTCTCCATTTCATCCCGAGGGAAATTCTGTAGTGGAGCGATTAAACCGTCATTTAAAGCAATCCTTAACAGCCAGAGTCCTAGGTACGGGTCGTAGTTGGCTAACCCACCTGTATGGAGTTTAGAGAGCACTAAATAACCTGCCTAGAAGGTCCCTGGGGGGGTCGTACTGCATATGAGTTCCTTATCGGGACACAAATGTTTGTTCCGGATCCTGATGGTCCTGGTGTGGAGGCGTCGGAAACACCTTTTGACATAAATGATCGTGTCACTGTTTCACAGGAATTAATTTAACACGACAACAACAACTAATGGCTAAGAAGGAGGCGACTTATGTCATGCTCAACAAGGAAAAGTTAGAAAGATTGCCTTTCACCATGGCCGAGATTCCCTCTGCAGAGTGGTTGATACACGGGGTTATTAATCTGCCTATTTCTACACTACAATTCACTTCTTGTTTGAAACATGTTCCGGTAGGCAGATATGAAAAGTTGGGAGATAGTTACATCCATGAGGTGTGGGAGCTTCCCTTCCTGTACAAATGCCTCAATGGCATGAAAGAAGTCTTTCTTAGCAGTGGTGAATGCGAGACTTCAGTTAGCCATTCGATGATTTGTAAGCAGTTATCCTTGCATGGGGCGTGTAATGCCTCGGTGGTGAACTTGGCTTACTCTCTGAAGGGAGTTCCGGTCCCCTTGATTAAACGCACATTCCAGGTGCTTTCAAACGGCAGCTACGTCCTCCTCAATAGTGAAGACTGTTGTGGCAAGCGGGCCGGAATAGTTTACGTTGTTTCGGTCACTAATGTCGTCACTTGCTGCAGGAGTGTGTTGTTTCCCCCCACTAAAATTAGGGAGGTAGCGGATATTTGGCCTCACATTGCTACTTCCAAGGTGAATTTCGACAAGTTAAGTAGACTGAAGGCTTTATTGTTTCAGAAGCATGTGGCCCTTACATCTGCACGCGAGACCTACGCACTTCAGGTGGCAAGGTCATCAGCGGAAATACAGTCCCTGATGAATACCAACTTTCCAAGCCACTTTGGTGAACTTGTGGGACGTATATTTAATGCGTCCAGCACGGCTGGATTAGCACATTTTTTCAAAGCCGTTGGTGTTGGTTTCGTTCACACCTTCTCTTCCATATTCGGTTTAATACCTTCGGCTGTTCATTCAATTTTCGGAAGCATTTTTGGGGGATTTCCGATAACTTTGGCTTTATTAGCCGGCATTTTGCTGTTGCTGTTGTTTTTCCGCAATGACTGTCCCGCCGCAATAAGAAAGAATGTGGGCGCTCCCATCAGCACAGCTGTGTCGTGAACGCATGATGCAGCACTTTGGAGCAACACTCCTGGAACATTTAGAGTGTGACTGGTCTCTGTCATTCAGACCGGTTTTGGATTGTGTGCAGTCCATGTTTCGGTGCCGTTGGTGCTCTTTTGAACATCCACTGGACATCTGTCTCTCACAGCAACGCCCCCCAGTGGTTGATGCTGATCTGTTGATGTTCCTGATGAGGGCTCAGTACCAGACATGCGCGCTGCAGCTGCGTTTGCTTCGAGAAGCTGATTACGAGATACCTTTCCTGGAGGAAGTTGATATTAACTCGTTCACAGGCTCTGCACAGGATGCCGCCTTGGTTGAGACTGGGGCTTTGGGACACACCTGCTCCTTGATAGTCTTTGGCGTGGATTTTCCGGTTTTGTCATCTGCCGAAGTGGAGAATCTCCTGCTTTCTATGACCACTGTTTGAATTGAACTTATTCTAAATTGACATTGTCATTTGAATTCGGCATTTGGATGCATGCTTATTATCTAAATTGAGGATTAATATGCTTTAGTGTCCTCTTAACTTGTTGAAGTTTGATAGGGTTTTTTACTTATATTTTAGCTTAGGGCATTTTTAGCTTAGGCCTAAACCACTTTCTACCGACAAGGGGAGGGTGTAGTGTAGCCATTTTTTAATGTAGCTTCATGTACGTTAGGTTAACATATTATGCCTCTGTGCACTTTGCCATAGATATATTTTATTTAGCCTTGCACTGTTATTTTTGAATAACCAGTTTTACAGACTTGTTTTATTTCGTTTTATCACACTGTTTAGCTTAGTCCAGCATTGTGTTCTCAAACAATGCATTCTTGCTCACCCTGTGCTTCAGTCAAGGCTATAGTCTGGTACATTTCCGGTAAAAGTGGTAGAAGTTTAGTCTCTAGTGTTTGTAGAAAACACGCATTCATAGGTAGGGACGTTTTCTTAGAACATCTGCGTGTTAGGTATAAAAACACTTTCAGTCCCAGTACACGTCAGAGGGAGATTCCGACCAGGAAGAACAAGTTACTTACCTTCGGTAACGAGGTATCTGGTAGAGACTCTATCTAGCTGCAGATTCCTTACCTTAGAAGTCCCTGGCGTCAGCTTCGAATCCTGAGTTTTATCTGAGCAGTACCCTGCGCACGCGCGGTCGGATGGCATCGTTCGCATCCGCGTGCGTCGACCAGCTCCACGTGTGTCGTCAGCATCGTTGGAGTCGTCTATGACATCACGGTTGTCTATATAGACGCCGTCTCGGCGCGTGTATGTCAGTTCTTTTCCACAACTTCCCGCGCCAGAAGCACAGAGTCATGGAAGAACCAACCAATACACTTTTAACCTCTTTGACTGGAGAAAAACACTTTCATGTCTGCAAGAAAGGCAAAAGTTGCCAAAATCAAAACATATACATATGTTCACATAGAAACATATACACATATATATACACATATCCATATGAGAAAAAATTTCCCCAGAGCAGGGAGGCTTGGGCGGGTGTAAGGAATCTGCAGCTAGATAGAGTCTCTACCAGATACCTCGTTACCGAAGGTAAGTAACTTGTTCATCTGATAGAGACTTCTAGCTGCAGCTTCCTTACCTTACAATAGATACCCAAGCTATAACCCATGGTGGTGGGTCTGAAGAAGATATATATATATTTTTTTTATATAAGGAAGTCCTGCAAGACAGAATGGGCAAAATGCCCCTCTCTTCTCAACTGGCTATCCAGGCAGTTGTGCTTCGCAAACGTGTGTAAAGAAGCCCATGTTGCGGCCTGACATATGTACACCACCGGTATGCCACGTGCTAACGCAGTGGTAGCAGCTTTCCCCCTAGTGGAATGAGCTCTCAAGCCCTCAGGAGGCTGCTTCTTCGCCAAAGCGTAGCATATTTTTATACAGAGAATGACCCAGCGCGAAATGGATCGTTTCTGTACTGCCCGACCCTTTTTTGCACCAACGTACCCCACAAAGAGTTGGTCGGTCACCCAGAACTCTTTAGTGCGGTCAAGGTAGAACGATAACGCTCTTTTTGGGTCCAGTCGATGGAGACGCTCCTCTTCCTTAGAGGGATGCGGTGCTGCAAAAAAGGTGGGCAGGGTTGATATTTTGACCCTTGGGGAGAAAAGAGGCACAAGTTCTTAACACCACCTTGTCAGGATATATCATGAGATAAGGAGGTTTAGAAGATAAAACCTGCAGCTCACTCACTCTCCTGGCAGATGTAATTAGCACCAAAAAGGCTGTCTTAATAGTGAGCAGCCAGAGAGGACAGTTATGCAAGGGCTCGAAAGGAGCACACATAAGGAAGGTAAGAACCAGATTAAGATCCCACTGGGGCATAACGAAAGGCACAGGCGGAAACAGATGTACAAGCCCTTTCAAAAATCTCTGTACTATAGGTAATTTAAACAGAGATGGTTGATCAGGCAACTGAAGAAAAGCCGATAAGGCTGCAAGATAGCCCTTGAGAGTCCCCAAGGAGGAACCCTGCTGAGCGAGAGACAAAATAAACAAAAGGATGTTAGAAGGAGAAGAAGAAAGAGGATCAATAGACCTCTCTGAACAATAAGAAACAAAACGTTTCCAACGGCAGGCGTAGATCGACTTAGTAGAGGGACGCCTGGCTGCCAGAATGACATCACAGACTTCGGGAGGGAGGTCATAAACCATCAACTGTCGCCGCTCAATCTCCACGCATGAAGGCGCAGAGTTGACAGGTTCGGGTGGAGAACCTTCCCCTGCTGCTGCGACAGAAGATCCTCCCGAAGAGGCGGCCTGATTGGAGGACCGATGCTCATTTTGAGAAGCTCTGGATACCAAACTCTCCGTGCCCAATCCGGTGCCACAAGGATACTTGGGCCCGGGTGTTCTTGATTTTCTTGAGAACTCTGGGCAGAAGTGGTATAGGCGGAAAAGCCTACAGGAGGCCTGAACTCCACTAGCGACGAAAAGCGTCGCCTAGCGATAGCCCCTTTGGAAACTCCAACGCGCAAAACTGCTGACATAGCGCGTTCTCTGCGGAGGCGAACAGATCTATCCAAGGCTCTCCCCACTGCTGAAAGAGTCCTTGCGCCACCTCCGGATAGAGACACCATTCGTGATCCTCTAAGCATTTTCGGCTGAGTTCATCTGCTCTGGCGTTCAGAGAACCTGCCAGGTGTTGAACCACCAGGGTCATGCCCTGCTGTTCCAGCCATGTCCAGAGGCGTAAAGCCTCTTGACAAAGGGTCCACCACCCCACACCACCCTGCTTGTTGCAGTACCACATTGCGGTAGTGTTGTCTGTGAACACCTGCACCACCTTCCCTTTCACAACAGGAAGAAATGCTTTTAATGCTAGCCGGATCGCCCGAAGCTCCAACAAGTTGATGTGGAGCCCAGATTCCGCCAGAGACCAGTGACCTCTGATCTCCACCTCCCCCAGATGACCGCCCCATCCCAGAAGTGACGCATCTGTCACTACCATTAGATCTGGTTGGGGAAGGGAGAGGGGTCTGCCCTTGACCCACTCGCAGTTCACTAACCACCACTGCAGATCTTCCGCAGTCCTCTCGAGATCTGAATCACGTCGGTAAGATTTCCCTGATACTGTGCCCATTGGAACTTCAGGTCCCACTGCAGAGCCCTCATGCGCCATCTGGCATGCTTGACCAACAGGATTCAGGAAGCCATGAGTCCCAGCAGCCTCAGAGGCTGTCTCATCGAGATCCAGGATAGAGACCGAAACATCGGAATCATAACCTGAATATCCTGAACCCGCTGATCGGGAGGATAAGCCCGATACTGTCCAGAACAGCTCCGATGAAAGAGAGCTTCTGAGAGGGAGTCAGGTGTGACATTGGCACATTTATTGTGAACCCCAGCGAATGCAAGAGGTCCGCCGTCGTCTGGTGGTGGGTGACAAGAGCCTGGGGCGTAGGAGCCTTCAACAGCCAATCGTCCAGGTAGGGGAAGACTAAAATCCCTGACCTACACAAATGAGCTGCCACCACCGCCATCACCTTTGTGAACACCGGAGGGGCACTGGTGAGACCGAAAGGAAGCACGGTAAACTGAAAGTGCTCGTGGCCCACCTTGAACCGCAGGTAATGCCTGTGGCTTGGCAGGATAGGAATATGGAAATATGCATACTGCAAATCCAACGCTACCATCCAGTCTCCTTGGTCTAGGGTAGACAAAACCTGAGCAAGAGTGAGCATCTTGAATTTCTCCTTCTTGAGGAAGAGATTGACGTCCCTTAAATCCAAAATAGGGCGAAGGCGTTTTTCTTTTTGGGAATCAGAAAGTAGCGGGAATAACAACCACTGTCTACTTCCGATATCTGGACTCTTTCTATGGCTCCTTTGGCCAAAAGAGCCAAAACTTCCTCGCGGAGCAAAGCTAAATGGTCCTCCATCAGCCATTCCTTTGTCGGAGGGATAGAAGGAGGGAAAGACTGGAAGACTGGAAGGGAAGGGAGTAGCCCTTCCGTATGATCTGCAGGACCCACTTGTCCGTTGTAGGAAGTTGGCAGTTTTAAGTGTAGCTATTATTGAACTGTGGAGTTCATGCATGACAGACTCCCAGACCATATACTCTTATGGCTACCCTGCACTTACAATGTCTAAGGTTTTGCTTAGACACTGTAGGGGCATAGTGCTCATACACTTATGCCCTCACCTATGGTTTAGTGCACCCTGCCTTAGGGCTGTAGGGCCTGCTAGAGGGGTGACTTATTTATACCTGTAGGCAGTGGGAGGTTGGCATGGCACCCTGAGGGGAGTGCCATGTCGACTTAGTCTTTTTATCCCCACTAGGACACACAAGCTGACTGTGCTGAGTGAGGGGTCCCCAGGGTGGCATAAGATATGCTGCAGCCCTTAGAGACCTTCCCTGGCATCAGGGCCCTTGGTACCAGGGGTACCAGTTACAAGGGACTTACCTGGATGCCAGGGAGTGCCAATTGTGGAAACAAAAAGTACAGTTTAGGGACAGAATACTGGTGCTGGGGCCTGATTAGCAGGCCTCAGCACACTTTCAAATCATAACTTAGCATCAGCAAAGGCAAAAGGTCAGGGGGTAACCATACCAAGGATGCATTTCCTTACATCCGTGGTGATGGAAAGCCAGTGAGGGAGATGAAAACGAATCCTCCCTCCAACTGGACGGACGTGATCCTGCAGAACCACACTAGGAGGGCTTGGGGGGCAGTGTGGCGGTCGACCTCTGGCCAGACCCTCTGGGTCTGATGGTACCACGACCACGTCCTCTTCCGGGATGCTGTGAAGCCTGAGGACGGTGGCTAAATTGTGGCTGGCGTGGCACCATGCCCCTCCCGAAGCCTCGGAAGGGACGAAAGACAGACTGCTGTCGTGCCGGCATTGAAAGGCCCAAGGATCTGGCCGTGGCTCGAGAATCCTTGAACCTCTCAAGCGCGGAGTCTGCCTTTTTGGCAAAAAGGCGAGAGCCATCAAAGGGCATGTCCATCAAGCTGGACTGGACATCCCCTGAAAAACCAGTAGAACGTAGCCAGGCGTGGCGGCGAAGGGCCACTGACGATGAAATCGCTCTGCCCAGCGAGTCGGTCGTATCCAAGCCACACCGGATTGTAAACTTGGCTGCATCTCTCCCATCCTTTACAGCCTGGGTGAGAGTGTCCCGTACACCCTCGGAGACCTGGGGCAGCACTTGCGCCACCGTATCCCATAAAGTATGGGAATAATGGCCCAATAGGCAAGAGGTGTTTACAGACCTCAAGCTGATCCAGCCTCTTGGATTCCCTATCCGGGGGAGCGGAAGGGAAGGCACCACGTGAAGTAGAGGCTTGGACAACCAAGCTTTCAGGAGTGGGGTGTTGTGTCAGGAAACTAGGGTCGCTGGGAGCGGGTCTGTGGTGGAGGCCGACCGTCTTATTCACAGGAGCCCCTGTGCTGGGTTTGGACCACGTACCCAGAAGGATGTCTGTAAGAGCCTCATTGAAGGGTAACAACGGTTCCGATGTTGACACCCCCCGCTGAAGCACTTCTGTCAGGATATTTGTCCTGAATGGCACCGTAGGCAAATCTAGGTCCAAGTCCTCAGTTGCCCTACGCACCACCATAGCAAAAGAAGCCCCCTCCTCCGTAGCCACATTAGGAGGAGAGAGCATACCAGTATCTGGAGATGTGTCCAGTCCACTGGCCTCCCCTAGATCCACATACCAGTCGTGCTGCAATCCTGATTCTAAAGGTTCCTCAGACCCCTCCCATTCTTCTCCTGCATCTGGCTGTTCCAAATAATGCTCAGACAATGATCTGGGCCGAATCGGCTCCGTTGAAGTCGGAGTAGACGTCGTACGACGTCGCTCCGGATCATCCTGAATAAGGATGGGGCTGCGACCGGTGGGACCCGGCGCCGAAGGAGGTCGACTGTGAGAAACCGGCGCCGGTCCAGATCCGTTATCGGATCCTGAGGTCCCCAATGGCGCCGAAGCCGCCGGCGTTGAATCCGAAGGGGCCCCTGCTGACCCTGCGGGGCCCGAAGACCCACCCAAAGGTACAGCATGCTCAAAGACGAGACGCATGGCCTCGTAAAATTCTTTAATTTGAGCGGGGGTCGATCCGGTCCCCGGAAAGGGGGGAAGACGCAGAGTCGACCCTGGCGACGGCTCCGCAGAACCGCGCTCAGAACATCGACGTTCCCTAGACGCCTTGTCGGTTGACGGGCGTGGCGAAGTCCGCTTGGCCTTCTTCTTCTTCTTGTGCCTTTTACCTTCCGATGACCTTGAATGCGAGGAAGAGGACTTGGGGCTCTGGGAGCGGTGCCGTGACCTCCTCCTACTGCGAGACCGTGACCTCCGCGGAGTCGCGCCGACCGAAGACGAATGTCGGGCCGCAAGAAGCTTAAGGGATCTCTCGCTCAAGGCCTTCGGCGTCATGGCCCGACAATCGGAGCACGAGGTGGAATCGTGGTCCTTGTCCAAGCACCAAAGACAAACTTTTTTTTTTTTTTATATATTTTATTAACATTTGTTATCTTACATCTGTTTACTCTCTCATTGCAACATTTCGTATTCATTATACATTTCTCTCAGACAATTTGCATTTATAATTCGTACTACTCGTAATTCTTTACTCAATTCCCAGGCATTGTAGGCTTCCTTCATGCTTACGTCAGTCCCTGACTCTAGTGGGTTTATCATATTTACATTCTGCGTTACGTTACTCGCCGTTCTGCGTTATCTTTTTGGATCTCGTAAGTCAGTAATCAACTTAGTTCCGTTCTGATCCATAGCTTGTGTGAGAAACCAACAGAAAGGAGAGAGAGTAAAAAAGTAAAAAGAAAAAGAGACGGAGTTGAGATGAAAAAAAATTAAAGTAAATAGACCAACAAACAAGTGGTCAATATAGTGGCTTTGTGTGGGTGGGACTTGTGTCTGGTACTATAAGAAGGCACGGAAACATAGGAACATGAGAAGGAGGGCCAAGTCCCAGGCGCACCAGCGCGCAGAGAGGCAGTCATCCACCTCCTTTATCTCTCCCCTCTATTGGTGATGTATAAGGCTGCTAGTCGTGTGCTTCTGTGCTACCTCAGTCAGTGCATTTTGATTGTATAAATGTTCGTCTTCAGGCCCCTGTTTGGGAACTTTCCCCACTGGGTCAGCTACCTGGAGTGTGCTACTCATTCCTTATTTCAAGCTCGGGTGGTACTGACCTCTTACATAGACCATCCCAGAGTGAGACCAGGTCCTCCCATTCTGGGGCAATAGGGACCTGTCGGATTCCCCTAGCTTCTTCTGCTCTTCGTACCTGCAGTTCAGCCCTAGCCCATTTCAAAACATCACCTCTCCAGTCAGCCTGTGAGGGGCTGCCCGGGGCCTTCCAGCCCTTCGCGATTAATCTTTTATAAAGTGCTAGGGCCAAGTCAAGGAATCTCCCTCTCACCCTCTCTTGCAGCGCAGCCGCCCTGAGACCCAGTAAGCACAGATCAGGTGCGGGCAACAATTCTATCCCTAGTAACTGAGCTAAGATAGTCTTCGTCTCTCTCCAACCCGATTGAAGCTCCGGGCACCCCCACACCATATGGTCAAAGTCAGCATCTCCCCCCCGACACCTCGGGCATGTCCTTGGGGTCCCCCCGTATATACGGAACAGTCGATGTGGCGTCAGGTATGTCCTATGGAGGTAGTTGTACTGGATGTACCTTAACCGTGTGTTACGCGAGACCACTCGGGGGTAAGCCAGTGCTTTGTTCCAATCTGAGTCAGATAATTCCCTCCATATCGTGTTCCCCCACCTTTCTCTCAAGGATCGTAGAGGATCCAGCATGGTCTCCACCTGGGCCCGGTATATCCTGGCGACCGCATGGGGTTCTGCCCCCGATGTCAGTAGTAAATGCAGCACCCCGTGCGTAGTGGGCTCTGCGTTTATCGTATCCCAGTGGTCTTTCAGAGTGTGTATTAGCTTACCGAAGAGTAAAAACTGATCCCTGGGGACCCCCTCCAACAGTAAGTCAGCGAATCCCTTCAGCACCCCTTCCTCGAAGAGTCCATTCACTGTCTCAATCCCAGCGCCAGTCCAAGGGCCCAACCCCAGTTCTTACGAATCCTTCCCCCCGGGCCCCTCCACCAGTGCCGCCAACGGCAGAGCTGGAGAATATGGCGGGCCTACTCCTACTCTTTTGGTACACTTTTTCCAGCATGCCAACGCGATCTTCACCATTGTGTTGTTCTCAGGAAAGGCTATCTTCCTGCCTGCCATATGTGCCGCAATCCTTGCCGTACCTATTACTCCCTGTGCAGTACAACGGTCAAGGTGTCCATTTTTTACTTGCCAGCCGGCCACCCACTGTAGCTGGGCTGCTAGATAGTATGCCTCAAAGTCAGGGGCGCCCAGACCGCCCATACGGGGTGGTCTACAAATGGTCGTCAAAGCCGTTCGTCTGCGTCCGTCATCCCACACTAGTTCCCTGAGCAATGTATTCAGGTCGCTAAACCATGTCGGAGGGATCAGTAATGGTAAGTTGGCGAAGTAATAGAGGAGTCGGGGAAGCATAATCATTTTGGCCAGTGCCACTCTGGCCATTATTGAAAGTTTTAGTGAACGCCAAAACCCGACTGAGGACCGCAAGGATCTGAGTACCCTGCCCAGGTTACCATCTCTGAGGTCGCTCATCTCGTGGAATATTTGAATTCCCAGGTACTTGAAGGTCCGTGGAGCCCAGCTCACATCTGGCGGACACTCCCCCGGACGCGCGGATCCCTGCATCATGGGGAACACGTATGTCTTGCCACGGTTAAGGCATAGCCCCGACACCTCCCCGCAGTCCTCTAACACCCCTAGGGCGCAGGGAAGACCGCTAGCTCCGTCCCTGAGGTAGATCAGGATATCATCCGCATACAGGGAGACAATATGCTTCTCTGGGGCCCATTCAATCCCCTTGCCCACCCCCTCCCCCCGCAGCTGGGCCGCCAGAGGTTCAATCGCTAATGCAACCAGCAGCAGGGACACAAGCACCCCTGTCGGGTTCCACAAAACACTGGGTACGCGCCCAAGATTGTCCTGCCCGTTCTCACTCTAGCCATTGGAGACGAGTACAGCAGGCCCACCCATTTAACCCATTTAACCCATTTCTCCCCAAGGCCCATTTTTAACATCGCTGCCATCAGGTAATCCCACCTAATCGAGTCGAAAGCCTTCTCGAAATCCACCGCCAGTAAGACCCCGGCAGGAGGCTTCAACTCGTCGGGCATGTACAGGATAGAGAAAAGCCTCCTAAGGTTCAGGGAGGTGCTGCGTCCAGGGATAAATCCATTCTGGTCAGCATGTATCAATGTGGTCATGAGGGGGAGCAGCCGGTTGGCCATAATCTTGCTAAGGATCTTAAAATCACTGTTTAGCATCGATAACGGGCGGTAGTCGGCCACCAATGCTTCCCTATTGTTGGTCTTAGGGAGTGGCACTACCAGCGCCTCACGCAACGTGTTAGGCAGTTCTCCACTATTCCACGCCTCTGCGTACATGTCCGCCAACTCCGGAACCAGCAGAGTTTTATATTTTTTGTAGAAATCCATAGGGAGCCCGTCCGTACCAGGGGTTTTCCCAGGAGCCAGTTGTGTTATTGCCTCATCTATTTCTTCTGTAGTCACCGGCCCCCCAAGGCTGTCACTGTCCGCCGGGTCTAGTACCGTTAAGGGGATCTGTATTAGGTAATCATCTAGAGTCCCTGTCTCCAGTTCGCTAGGTCTTCTATACAGGTGCATATAATAATCCCTAAATGCGTCATTAATAGGGCCTGGGTTAAGACTGCGGTTCCCCCCTCTGTCCAACACATTTGTGATAGGCTCTCTATCTCTGCTCGGGCGCACCAGCCATGCTAAAAGCTTCCCCGATCTGCCCTCCTCTGATTGTAGGGACGCTAGGTATCTTTGCATTTCATGGCCTTTAAGCCTCTCCTCAGTTTGGGAGTGTTCTCTGCAGGCGCGGTCATATTGTTCATCGCCTTGTGTTGCTGGGCCTTGTCTCAGTTCCCCTTCGTGTATGATCTTCTCTAGCGCAGTTAGCTCCCTCTCTAGTGTATGCCTCACTCCTGCCGACTGCCCAAGACAGAAACCCCTCGTCACCACTTTAAGCGTCTCCCATTCCACGGCCCTAGAAGAGGTGGATCCCTTGTTAGTCTCAATGTGTTCTGTCAAGTGGCAATGCAGCACCTCCCTGTACGCCTGATCCTCCAACGCCGCAGGGGCCAACTTCCAGGAAGGTATAGGGGGTCTGTCCTGTGGTACCCTCAGTGTTAACAGTAGTGGGTTGTGATCTGATATTGTGCGGGCCAGGTACTCAGAGTGGATCACGCCTCGACCAGTCCCGCAGTGCAGACTACCCTATCAATTCTGGTGTGTACCCGATGGAGGCCCGAGTAGAATGAGTACTACCTAATGTCCGGGTGTCGCGTCCGCCAGACATCCACTAAACCCCAGGTGCCCATCCACTCCGCCAGCCTATGAGCTATCTTAATTGACGTCGCCCCTTGTAGCGGCGGGTGGATCTGTCCATATCTATGTCCAATACTGCGTTGAAGTCCCCTCCTAATAGTACTTCCCCAGTGCGTTGTCGGGTGAGGTGTCTTGATAGGCCTGTCATGAATGAGGTCTGGTCCTGATTAGGGGCATAGCTACAACCTAACACCAATGGAGTCCCATGCAGTTTCCCCTGCAATATCACAAACCTACCTTCTTTGTCTATGTTGGAAGAGTCAATCGTTAGGGGGACACCCGCTCTAATCCAAATTAGTACGCCTCTTGCATAGGCTGAACATTCTGTGGCAAACACCTGCCCCCTCCATCTACGTCTTAATTTCTCACCCTCCTCCGGTGCTAGGTGGGTCTCCTGTAGCATTGCTATCTGCACTTTCCTTCTTTTTAGGAAGGACAGAATTCTATGTCTTTTGGCCGGAGTGCCCATCCCCCTGACATTACAGGTTATGAAATTGTAGTCTGCCATTTTAATCCTGCAGTCTGGCAAGAGCGGGCTCGGTGCACCCAGGGCCCGGATTGAGCCCCCCGCATGATCGCACCCCTACAATGTACTGACGTCTCCACCCATCCTGCGGACTGAACTCGTGTCTGTAAACCACAACTCCCCATCCCCAGGGCGCCACCGGAACTGGAGGTGGCCCAGCAAACTGTGCAACAGTGCAACTTGTTCAAAAACATAACTGCCTTATTCGCCAGCCAAATCTGCGGGCGAAAGTCAAGTCTAGGGGGGTGGCCGGGTCCGGAGGGGCCACATGTTTACTCACAGTGTGCCAAGTCTCCAGGTGCTGTTACCGTTCTGAACTATCCGAGTTCATCAGCCGTTTGAGGTGTTACCCTCGGGGCACGAGCCAAGCTCCCCGAATCTCCGGCGGAGGACACCATTGTGTCGTCAGACTCCACCTCAGAGCCATCCTGGGGGGACGCCTCTCCGCCCACTCGGGCCACCGCCTCAAGGGCTGCCTTCCTGCCTTTTTCTCTTTGCGTTTGTGTTGGCGCCAGCTGAGGGCGATCCTTGGGCCTCTTCCCCCTCGGGGCTTGACGGGGCCTTCCCGTACTGGTTTTCTCACGCGCGGATTGATCCGTGTGGGACCCGTGCCTCTCGAGCCATTCCCATGCCTCCTCTGGGGATTGGAAAAATGTGGATTTCCCATCCACGATCACTCTTAGTCTTGATGGGAATAGCAACGAGTACTGGAGTACTCGTACTGTACTGGTACTGGTACTAAAGTCTGGGAACAGTGTCACTTCTCCATTTGCCACTCTGAACGGGCCCATCTCTCTGGCTTTCTGTAGAAGGATGTCCCTGTCATTGTAATGTAGGAGCTTAGCGATTACTGCACGAGGCTGCCTGCCAGGGGCAAGGGGTCTCGCCGGCACACAGTGCGCTCGTTCCAGCGTGTAGAAAGGAGTCAGGCATCCAGGTGCTACCACCGTGCTGAGCCACTTCTCCTGAAATTCCACCATGTTCGTCCCCTCCGACCCCTCGGAAGGCCCACCACTCGCACATTGTTCCTTCTGTTTCTTCCCTCTGCATCTTCGGCCCGTTGTTCAAGTCTTGTCACTCTGCCAGCCAGGGAAGTTACCTCTGCCGTTGTGTCTTTCTGTCTTGGCGCGATGTCTGCCAATGAGGCTTCCGTTGCTTTGACTCTGTCCACCAGATTATGGTGTTCCGCCCTCAGGAGCCCCACCTCAATTGCCACTTGGTTGATGTTGCGCTGCAATGTCGACTTTGTGTCCTCTATTGCTCCCAGTATCTTGTCTAGGGTATCTTGTACTTTGGTCTGTGATTGACTCTATTTGTCCGCCTCCTCGCCCCCAGCAGGCGCCACGTGGTCCATGGCTCTGTTCTTGTGGCGGCCCTTGGGGGGCATCAGACCGGCAAGGGAGTGCACCCCGGTGGGCACGGCAAGCGGTCCGGGCTTCTTTGTATGTTCTACTTTTGGTCTGTCCCTCTGCTTTGGTCTCCAAGGGTTTAGCTCCTGTTTACGGACATCCCCGGATCGGGCTCCAAGCGCCCCGCCGGTCGACTCCGGCGTCCAGCCACTCGACGGTGGGTCCCTCGCTCTTTTCTCTTATCGTGTTTTTCCTTTGCAAGCAGGGTCAGGAGTACACCTCAGTCTCTGTTCGGCTATCTCCCTATGTGGGGCGTTTGTCGACTCCCCAGCACTTCTTCTGTTGCTGTAGTCTTTTCTTAGTTCATGCTCAGTGGCCCCATTCAGGGGTCGATGGTGTTCCCGGGCGTTCAGCCGCTTTCTTAGTTTCTCATTTTGGGTGACGATTTCTCCTATTTTGTTGCGTGGGCCCCTTTCAAAGCGGAACCCATGGGGCCCCAGCCCCCCCCTCGGGGGACTTCTTATGTGGCCACCGCGAGAGCCGGGGGGCCATGAGTTCGATTCTGTTCTCCAGAGCCCCGATCGGGACAAGTGTGTCTCGCTCCAGTCGGGCCTGAAGGATTAGGGCCGTGTGCGCTTCCCTGCCTCCAGTTAGGCTTTGTTCTTTGGAGCGGGCCCCTCTGCGGCCCCCGCCCCGTCAGGTGCCCCGGGGGTCCTTACCACGGCTGTTGGGCCCAGGTGCGGCCGCCGTCACACGCGGCTCCCCGCTCCGATCCCACGTCAAAGGATCGGTCGCACCGGCAACCCGCCGGCAGTCTGTTGCTCGTGCTCCGGTGAGGAACAGCCCGGGCTGGCGCGCTCTACGGGATTTTTACCGCCGGCCCCTCCGGAGCTCGGGAATTAGACGTGTGCCATGTTCGGCGCTTTGGCCACGCCCCCACCAAAGACAAACTTGGTGCGGATCCGTCACCGACATGGTGCGATGACACGCACCACAAGTCTTGAATCCTGTCTTTCTCGAAGACATGACTCCAAACAGTCAAAAAAGCGTAGACAAACTGTCGAAGCAGGGTAGCTCTTTCCAAAACTGCGCTTAACCGGCGCGGAAGGAAAAGAACTGACGTACACGCGCCGAGACGGCGTCTATATAGACAACGTGACGTCATAGACGACTCCAACGACGCTGACGACGCACGCGGAGCTGGTCGATGCACACGGATCCGAACGACGCCGTCCGACGGCGCGCGCGCATGGTACTGCTCACAAAAAACTCCGGATTCTAAGCTGAGGCCAGGGAATTCTAAGGTAAGGAAGCTGCAGCTAGAAGTCTCTATCAGATAGTGGCATTTTCAAACTCACAATCTTAAAATCAACTTTACTAAAAGGTGCATTTTTAAATTGGGAGCTCATAGACCCCAAACTCCACATGTCAATTTGCTCCCAAAGGGAATCTACACTTGTAAGGAAATGCCTCCTTGGCATGGTTACCCCCTGACTTTTTGCCTTTGCTGATGCCAAGTTATGATTTGAAAGTGTGCTGAGGCCTGCTAATCAGGCCCCAGCACCAGTGTTCTTTCCCTAACCTGTACTCTTGTTTCCACAATTGGCACACCCTGGCATCCAGGAAAGTCCCTTGTAACTGGTACACCTGGTACCAAGGGCCCTGATGCCAGGGAAGGTCTCTAAGGGCTGCAACATGTCTTCTGCCACCCTGGGGACCCCTCACTCTGCACAGACACACTGCTTGCCAGCTTGTGTGTGCTAGTGGGGATAAAATGACTAAGTCGACATGGCACTCCCCTCAGGGTGCCATGCCAACCTCACACAGCCTATAGGTATAGGTAAGTCACTGCTCTAGCAGGCCTTACAGCCCTAAGGCAGGGTGCACTATACCATAGGTGAGGGCATAAGTGCCTGAGCACTATGCCCCTACAGTGTCTAAGCAAAACCTTAGACATTGTAAGTGCAGGGTAGCCATAAGAGTATATGGTCTGGGAGTCTGTCATGCACAAACTCCACAGCACCATAATGGATACACTGAAAACTGTGAAGTTTGGTATCAAACTTCTGAGCACAATAAATGCACACTGATGCCAGTGTACATTTTATTGTAACATACACCTGTAGGAGGCTGGACTGGCTTGTAGTGAGTACCAAGGGGTACTTGCACCTTGCACCAGGCCCAGTTATCCCTTATTAGTGTATAGGGTGTCTAGCAGCATAGGCTGATAGATAATGGTAGCTTAGCAGAGCAGCTTAGGCTGAACTAGGAGACGAGTGAAGCTCCTACAGTGCCACTAATGTCACTTGCACAATATCATAAGAAAACACAATACACAGTTATACTAAAAATAAAGGTACTTTATTTTTATGACAATATGCCAAAGTATCCCAGAGTGTACCCTCAGTGAGAGGATAGGAAATATACACAAGATATATGTACACAATACCAAAAATATGCAGTATAGTCTTAGAAAACAGTGCAAACAATGTATAGTTACAATAGGATGCAATGGGGACACATAGGGATAGGGGCAACACAAACCATATACTCCAAAAGTGGAATGCGAACCACGACTGGACCCCAAACCTATGTTATCTTGTAGAGGGTCGCTGGGACTATTAGAAAATAGTAAGGGTTAGAAAAATAGCCCACCCCAAGACCCTGAAAAGTGAGTGCAAAGTGCACTAAAGTTCCCCAAAGGGCATAGAAGTCGTGATAGGGGAGTTCTGCAGGAAAGACACAAACCAGCAATGCAACAACAATGGATTTCCAGTTGAGGGTACCTGTGGAACAAGGGGACCAAGTCCAAAAGTCACAAGCAAGTCGGAGATGGGCAGATGCCCAGGAAATGCCAGCTGTGGATGCAAAGAAGCTTCTACTGGACAGAAGAAGCTTAGGTTTCTGCAGGAACGACAAGGGCTAGAGACTTCCCCTGTGGAGGACGGATCCCTCACGCCGTGGAGAGTCGTGCAGAAGTGTTTTCCCACCGAAAGACCGCCAACAAGCCTTGCTAGCTGTAAATCGTGCGGTAAGCGTTTTTGGATGCTGCTGTGGCCCAGGAAGGACCAGGATGTCGCAAACTGCGTCAGGAGACAGAGGAGATGTCGAGCAAGACAAGGAGCCCTCTCAGCAGCAGGTAGCACCCAGAGAAGTGCCAGAAACAGGCACTACAACCCTCCTTGACAAGTGTTAGTGGACCCCTAACAGGGTGTCCAAAGAGGAGTTCAAAGGGGCTGAAGCCCACTCCTTTCTGGGGTACCTCCCTGTAGGCAAAAAGGAGGCATGGTAACAGGATATCCCATCTCCTGCGGAGTTTTTCAGGGAGACCCATAATCATGCCTTTGAGAGTTTTGTTAAATCTCTCCACCAGTCCATTTGTTTGTGGATGATAGGGTGTAGTGAACTTGTAAGTCACACGACACTCCTTTCACATGGCCTTTAAGTATGCAGACATGAAATTGCTTCCCCTGTCTGATACTACTTCCTTTGGGAAGCCCACCCTAGAAAATATTCCCAGGAGGGCCTTTGCCACTGCAGGTGCTGTAGTGGTCCTTAAAGGAATTGCTTCAGGATATCTTGTGGCATGGTCCACTACCACTAAGATAACCCTATTGCCTGAAGCAGTAGGAGGGTCAAGGGGGCCAACTATGTCAACCCCTACCCTTTCAAAGGGAACCCCAACCACAGGCAGTGGGATAAGGGGTGCCTTTGGAGTGCCACCTGTCTTGCCACTGGCTTGACAGGTTTCACAGGACTTACAAAATTCCTTTGTGTCCTCAGACATTCTAGGCCAATGAAACAGGGGAACAAGCCTGTCCCAAGTTTTCATTTGTCCCAGATGTCCAGCTAGGGGAATGTCGTGGGGTAGAGTTAGGAGGAACTTTCTGTACTCCTGAGGAATCACTAACCTCCTGGCAGTTCCAGGTTTAGGATCCCTTGCTCAGTGTACAAGAGGTTGTCCTCCCAATAAACTCTGTGAGAGTCACTGACATCCCCATTAGCCTGTTTGACAGCTTGCTGTCTTAGACCCTCTAGTGTGGGACAGGTTTGCTGTGCCGCACTCAGCTCCTCCCTGGCAGGCCCCCCTTCACCCAAAAGCTCAGCAGAGTCTGCTTCCAGCTCCTCTGGTGTAGGTTCTGCACAGGGTGGAAATTCTTCTTCCTCAGAAGTAGAATCCACTGTAGAGGGAGGGATATTAGCAAGTGGTTTGCTTCTACTAGTCCTAGCTTTAGGGAGCACTTGGTCCATTGTTCCAGGATCCAAGCTTCCCTGTCCTTTTTGCTTTTTGGCCTGAGCCCTGGTTAAAGCAAAAATATGCCCTGGGATGCCCAGCATTGCTGCATGGGCCTCCAACTCCACATCTGACCAAGCTGATGTCTCCAAATCATTTCATAGTAGACAGTCTACAGGTAAATCTGTGGCTACCACAACTTTCTTTGGACCAGTAACCCCCCCCCAGTTGAGATTTACAACAGCCATGGGGTGGCTAAGTGTGTTGTTGGGAGCATCGGTTACTTGGTACTGGTGACCAAGTAGGTGTTGTTCAGGGTGGACCAGTTTCTCTATGACCATAGTCACACTGGCACCAGTGTCCCTGTAGGCCTGAACCTCAACACCATTTATTAGGGGTAGATGCTTGTACTTATCCATATTAAGGGGACAAGCAACAAAGGTGGCTAAATCAATAGCCCCCTCAGAGACTAGCACAGCCTCTGTGGTCTCCCTAACAAGACCAACCCCAACTAAGTTACCAATAGTGAGCCCAGCTACTCCCTTGGATTGGCTATTAGTAGGTTTGCTCCCACCACCACTGCTATTAGTAGGGACACTAGGGGTAGCAGTAGGGGTTGTAGTGGTAGGAGGCTTGGTGCTTTTCTTTGGACAACTGGGATCTGTTGTCCAATGGCCTTTTACTTTACATAAATAGCACCATGGTTTATTTTCCTTGGTTTGATTAAAAGAGGATTTGGGCCCACCACCCCCACCAGAGTGTTTTTGTGGGCCTGATGAAGACTCATTTTTAGATTTGTCCCCTCCCTTGTCAGAAGACTTACCATCCTTCTTTTTGTTGCCATCTTTGTCACCCCCGGTATGAACTTTTCTGTTCACCCTTGTTCTGACCCATTTGTCTGCCTTCTTTCCCAATTCTTGGGGAGAGGTCAGATCAGAGTCCACCAAGTATTGGTGCAACAAATCAGACACACAATTATTAAGAATATGCTCTCCCAGGATCAAGTTATACAGGCTGTCATAATCAGTAACTTTACTGCCATGTAACCACCCCTCCAAGGCCTTCACTGAATGGTCAATGAAATCAACCCAGTCTTGTGAAGACTCCTTTTTGGTCTCTCTGAACTTTATCCTGTATTGTTCAGTGGTTAAGCCATAACCATCCAGGAGTGCATTCTTAAGAACTGTAAAATTATTGGCATCACTTTCTTTCACAGTAAGGAGCCTATCCCTACCTTTTCCACTAAATGATAGCCATAGGATGGCAGTCCACTGCCTTTGAGGGACATCCTGTACAACACAGGCCCTCTCAAGTGCAGCAAACCACTTGTTAATGTCATCCCCCTCCTTATAAGGGGGAACTATCTTGTGCAGATTCCTGGAATCATGCTCTTTTGCAGGATGACTATGGGGAATACTGCTGCTGCCACCATGGGTTTCAAAACCCAACTTCTGTCTTTCCTTCTCTAGTTCTAAAGACTGTCTATCGAAATCCAGCTGTTGCTTTTTAAGCTTCAGTCTGGTTTGTTCCACTCTCAACTTATTGAGTTCCCTTTCTAACAATCTGTCATCAGGGTTGGTGGGAGGGACATTCCTAGACACAGAGGTATGATGAGAATGAACAGAAGGAGACCTGTCCCTTACAGAGGGCACCCTAACAGCTTGGCTGACAGTGTAATATGAGAGCACATCATCTGTATGATGTGACTCCACCTCAGTAACAACTATGCTAGACTGTCTAGTAATGGGCAGGCTCAGAAGTTTCTTTCCTGAATCTTTTCCTGGGGGAGTCCCTGGATCAGATTGGGAACCATTAGCTACTTTTTCAACAGATGGGGCACTTTTAGCCTTATCTTGTTCTCTAAGTATGTTAAGTAACAATTCCAAGGAAGGATTCTTCCCTACACTCAAACCTCTATGCAGAGACTCCTTGCTCCTTTCCAGCTAAGGTGATCATATGCAATTTTGGACAGATCAACATTTTGGCCTGTGCCAGACATTTTTAGAGAGAGTTAAAGTGATAGAAAAAGAGAAAAAAGTTTGTCAGAGCTTTTAGAAAGACAGAGAAAAAAAACTTTTTAAACTTTTAAGAACTTTTTGAAAGTTTAGAAGTACTTTTCAGCACTTTAGAAAAGAGTGAAAAGAGGAAATGCAAAACTTTTTAGTTATGTGGACACACACTGAACTTGTTTTGTATATTTTTCTCTTATGAAAAGTACAATGACAAGAGTGGTAAGTAGTCTCAAAGCACTTATCTCACCGCTGCACAACCAATGTAGGAGGCTGGACTGGCTTGTAGTGAGTACCAAGGGGTACTTGCACCTTGCACCAGGCCCAGTTATCCCTTATTAGTGTATAGGGTGTCTAGCAGCATAGGCTGATAGATAATGGTAGCTTAGCAGAGCAGCTTAGGCTGAACTAGGAGACGAGTGAAGCTCCTACAGTACCACTAATGTCACTTGCACAATATCATAAGAAAACACAATACACAGTTATACTAAAAATAAAGGTACTTTATTTTTATGACAATATGCCAAAGTATCCCAGAGTGTACCCTCAGTGAGAGGATAGGAAATATACACAAGATATATGTACACAATACCAAAAATATGCAGTATAGTCTTAGAAAACATTGCAAACATTGTATAGTTACAATAGGATGCAATGGGGACACATAGGGATAGGGGCAACACAAACTATATACTCCAAAAGTGGAATGCGAACCACGACTGGACCCCAAACCTATGTGACCTTCTAGAGGGTCACTGGGACTATTAGAAAATAGTAAGGGTTAGAAAAATAGCCCACCCCAAGACCCTGAAAAGTGAGTGCAAAGTGAACTAAAGTTCCCCAAAGGACAAAGAAGTCGTGATAGGGGAGTTCTACAGGAAAGACACAAACCAGCAATGCAACAACGATGGATTTCCAGTTGAGGGTACCTGTGGAACAAGGGGACCAAGTCCAAAAGTCACAAGCAAGTCGGAGATGGGCAGATGCCCAGGAAATGCCAGCTGTGGGTGCAAAGAAGCTTCTACTGGACAGAAGAAGCTTAGGTTTCTGCAGGAACGCAAAGGGCTAGAGACTTCCCCTTTGGAGGAAGGATCCTTCACGCCGTGGAGAGTTGTGCAGATGTGTTTTCCCGCCAAAAGACCGCCAACAAGCCTTGCTAGCTGCAAATTGTGCGGTAAGCGTTTTTGGATGCTGCTGTGGCCCAGGAGGGACCAGGATGTCGCAAATTGCGTCAGGAGACAGAGGGGACGTCGAGCAAGACAAGGAGCCCTCTCAGCAGCAGGTAGCACCCGGAAAAGTGCCAGAAACAGGCACTACAAGGATGCGTGAAACGGTGCTCACCCGAAGTTGCACAAAGGAGTCCCACGTCGCCGGAGACCAACTTAGAAAGTCGTGCAATGCAGGTTAGAGTGCTGTGGACTCAGGCTTGGCTGTGCACAAAGGATTTCCGCCGGAAGTGCACAGGGGCCGGAGTAGCTGCAAAAGTCACGGTTCCCAGCAATGCAGTCTGGCGTGGGGAGGCAAGGACTTACCTCCACCAAACTTGGAGTGAAGAGTCACTGGACTGTGGGGGTCCCTTGGACACAGTTGCTCGATTCGAGGGACCTCGCTCGTCGTGCTGAGAGGAGACCCAAGGGACCGGTAATGCAGCTTTTTGGTGCCTGCGGTTGCAGGGGGAAGATTCCGTCGACCCACAGGAGATTTCTTCGGAGCTTCTAGTGCAGAGAGGAGGCAGACTACCCCCACAGCATGCACCACCAGGAAAACAGTCGAGAAGGCGGCAGGATCAGCGTTACAGAGTTGCAGTAGTCGTCTTTGCTACTATGTTGCAGTTTTGCAGGCTTCCAGCGCGGTCAGCAGTCGATTCCTTGGCAGAAGGTGAAGAGAGAGATGCAGAGGAACTCGGATGAGCTCTTGCATTTGTTATCTAAAGTTTCCCCAGAGACAGAGACCCTAAATAGCCAGAAAAGAGGGTTTGGCTACCTAGGAGAGATGATAGGTTAGCAACACCTGAAGGAGCCTATCAGAAGGAGTCTCTGACGTCACCTGGTGGCACTGGCCACTCAGAGCAGTCCAGTGTGCCAGCAGCACCTCTGTTTCCAAGATGGCAGAGGTCTGGAGCACACTGGAGGAGCTCTGGACACCTCCCAGGGGAGGTGCAGGTCAGGGGAGTGGTCACTCCCCTTTCCTTTGTCCAGTTTCGCGCCAGAGCAGGGCTAAGGGGTCTCCTGAACCGGTGTAGACTGGCTTATGCAGAATTGGGCACATCTGTGCCCATGAAAGCATTTCCAGACACTGGGGGAGGCTACTCCTCCCCTGCCTTCACACCATTTTCCAAAGGGAGAGGGTGTAACACCCTCTCTCAGAGGAAGTCCTTTGTTCTGCCATCCTGGGACAAGCCTGGATTGACCCCAGGAGGGCAGAAACCTGTCTGAGGGGTTGGCAGCAGCAGCAGCTGCAGTGAAACCCCAGGAAAGGCAGTTTGGCAGTACCAGGGTCTGTGCTACAGACCACTGGGATCATGGGATTGTGCCAACTATGCCAGGATGGCATAGAGGGGGCAATTCCATGATCATAGACATGTTACATGGCCATATTCGGAGTTACCATTGTGAAGCTACATATAGGTAGTGACCTATATGCAGTGCACGCGTGTAATGGTGTCCCCGCACTCACAAAGTCCGGGGAATTGGCCCTGAACAATGTGGGGGCACCTTGGCTAGTGCCAGGGTGCCCTCACACTAAGTAACTTTGCACCTAACCTTTACCAGGTAAAGGTTAGACATATAGGTGACTTATAAGTTACTTAAGTGCAGTGTAAAATGGCTGTGAAATAACGTGGACGTTATTTCACTCAGGCTGCAGTGGCAGCCCTGTGTAAGAATTGTCAGAGCTCCCTATGGGTGGTAAAAGAAATGCTGCAGCCCATAGGGATCTCCTGGAACCCCAATACCCTGGGTACCTCAGTACCATATAGTAGGGAATTATAAGGGTGTTCCAGTAAGCCAATGTAAATTGGTAAAATTGGTCACTAGCCTGTTAGTGACAATTTGAAAGAAATGAGAGAGCATAACCACTGAGGTTCTGATTAGCAGAGCCTCAGTGAGACAGTTAGTCACTACACAGGTAACACATTCAGGCACACTTATGAGCACTGGGGCCCTGGTGAACAGGGTCCCAGTGACACATACAACTAAAACAACATATATCCAGTTAAAAATGGGGGTAACATGCCAGGCAAGATGGTACTTTCCTACAACACCCCAGAGGGCACCTTAGTGGTGCCCCCTGAAACCTTAACCGACTACCTGTGCAGGTTGACTAGTTTTAGCAGCCTGCCACACACCAGACATATTGCTGGCCACATGGGGAGAGTGCCTCTGTCCCTCTGTGGCTAGTAACAAAGCCTGTACTGGGTGGAGGTGCTTCTCTCCTCCCCCTGCAGGAACTGTAACACCTGCCGGTGAGCCTCAAAGGCTCACCCCCTTTGTTACAGCACCCCAGGGCACTCCAGCTAGTGGAGTTGCCCGCCCCCTCCGGCCACGGGCCCACTTTTGGCGGCAAGGCCGGAGGAGATAATGAGAAAAACAAGGAGGAGTCACAGGCCAGTCAGGACAGCCCCTAAGGTGTCCCGAGCTGAGGTGACTCTGAGGGATAGGATAGGAATGTGCCCCCCTCCCCTCAGGGAGGAGGCACAAAGAGGGTGTAGCCACCCTCAAGGACAGTAGCCATTTACTACTGCCCTCCCAGACCTAAACACACCCCTAAATTCAGTATTTAGGGGCACCCCAGAACCTAGGAAAATAGATTCCTGCAACCTAAGAAGAAGAGGACTGCTGAACTGAAAAACCTGCAGAGAAGACGGAGACACCAACTGCTTTGGCCCCAGCTCTACCGGCCTGTCTCCCCACTTCTAAAGACACTGCTCCAGCGACGCGTTCCCAGGGTCCAGCAACCTCTGAAGCCTCAGAGGACTACCCTGCATCTAGAAGGACCAAGAACTCCCGAGGACAGCGGCTCTGTTCCCCAAAGACTGCAACTTTGCAACAAAGAAGCAACTTTGAAACAACACACGTTTCCCGCCAGAAGCGTGAGACTTTGCACTCTGCACCCGACGCCCCCGACTCGACTTGTGGAGAAAAAACACCACAGGGAGGATTCCCCGGCGACTACGAGACCGTGAGTAGCCAGAGTTGACCCCCCTGACCCCCAACAGCGACGCCTGCAGAGGGAATCCCGAGACTCCCCCTGACCACGACTGCCTGCTTCAAAGACCCAACGCCTGGTAAAGACTCTGCATCCGCAGCCCCCAGGACCTGAAGGATCCGACCTCCAGTGCAGGAGTGACCCCCAGGTGGCCCTCTCCCTTGCCCAGGTGGTGGCTACCCCGAGGAGCACCCCCCTTGTCTGCCTGTATCACTGAAGAGACCCCTTGGTCTCCCATTGATTCCTATTGCGAACCCGACGCTTGTTTGCACACTGCACCCGGACCCCCCGTGCGACTGAGGGTGTACTTTCTGTGCTGACTTGTGTCCCCCCCGGTGCCCTACAAAACCCCCCTGGTCTGCCCTCCGAAGACGGTTGTACTTACCTGCTGGCAGACTGGAACCGGGGCACCCCCTTCTCCATTGAAGCCTATGCGTTTTGGGCACCACTTTGACCTCTGCACCTGACCGGCTCTGAGCTGCTGGTGGGGTAACTTTGGGGTTGCTCTGAACCCCCAACGGTGGGCTACCTTGGACCCAAACTTGAACCCCGTAGGTGGTTTACTTACCTGCAAAAACTAACAAACACTTACCTCCCCTAGGAACTGTTGAAAATTGCAGTGTCTAGTTTTAAAATAGCTATATGTCATTTATGTGAAAACTGTATATGCTATTTTGCTAATTCAAAGTTCCTAAAGTTCCTACATAAAATACCTTTCACTTGTAAATCTTGAACCTGTGGTTCTTAAAATAAACTAAGAAAATATATTTTTCTATACAAAAACCTATTGGCCTGGAATTGTCTCTGAGTGTGAGTTCCTCATTTGTTGCCTGTGTGTGTACAACAAATGCTCAACACTAACCTCTGATAAGTCTACTGCTCGACCAAACTACCACGAAATAGAGCATTAGAATTATTTTTTTTTGCCACTATCTTACCTCTAAGAGGAACCCTTGGACTCTGTGCATGCTATTTCTTACTTTGAAGTAGTACATACAGAGCCAACTTCCTACATTGGTGGATCAGCGGTGGGGTACAAGACTTTGTATTTGCTGGACTACTCAGCCAATACCTGATCACACGACTAAATTCCAAAAATTGTCATTAGAAATTGATTTTTGAAATTTGAGCTATTTTTCTAAATTTTTAAAAGTCCTGTTAGGGCCTTGTGTTTGTCCCTGTTAGCATTTCTTTTAGAGTTTAAAAGTTTTTGTAAAAGTTTGAATTAAGTTCTAGAGATAGTTTTAGATTCTTAAAAAGTATTCCAACTTTTAGAATCATAGGGGGTCATTACAACCCTGGCGGACGGTGTTAAAGTAGCGGTAATACCGCAAACAGGCCGGCGAACAAAAAAAGGGAATTATGACCGTGGCGGAAACCGCCAACAAAGACAGCCACTTTAACACTCCGACCGCCACAGCAGTGCAGACAAGCAGCGCGGCGGTCACCGCCAACAGACAGACGGAAGACAATGTACCGCCCATAGTATCACAACCCGCCAATCTGCCACCTTTTCCTGGGCGGATTCACCGTGGATAAAAACACGGCGGAAACAGTTTCTGCAATGGGACAACGCTCACCTTAACACATCCCACGAGGAAGGAGGACACCATGGAGCCGGAATTACAAATCCTACCTGCCCTTCTCTTCCTACTCATCTACGAAGACCGGCGGCGGCGAAGACAACGGGGAGTGCTGCACCTACGACATAGGGGAGGGGGGAGGCAAAAGTCAGGGGGACACACACGCAACAACCCCACCCCCACCCTTGCATATTACAACACACACACCAATGCATTTACAAACATCACAGTAACAACCCCCAACCCCCCTGGAAGAATGCAAAGACAAAACGAAATCAGTACAAACATTGTAATGTATCAAAATACATGTGTCAATTATATACAGATATATATAAACTCATACAAAGGTATATACAGTACGAGAAGTAGTGCAGATATGCACATCTCAATGTCCGTGCACCACTAGGCCAAAAATGCATGGGCGAGGCCCACACAAGATACCTGTCCACAAACGGAGAGAACACTTCCAGGGCATCAGAGAGAAAAACAACAGGCACCTCAGGGGGAAAGGAAGGAGGGGGCACCTCTGCCGGATTACAGCACCACGCCACATCCACGACGGGGCTCCATGCCCATTGATGTATCCTGGTGAGTGCAAAGCCACAGTCTCACAAGTCTCTACAGTGGGTGGTTTGCCCACTGTTCTATCCTGGGGAGTGCAAAGCCACAGTCTCACAAGTCTCTACAGTGGGTGGTTTGCTCACTGTTCCATCCTGGGGAGTGCAAAGCCACGGTCTCACAAGTACATAACAGCCTCCACTGGTTCTGGAGGGGGACTGGTGCCCAGAGTGCTTCATCCTGTGAAGGACTGAGGTAGTGGATGCATTTCTCCACTGGTTCTGGAGGGGGACTGGTGCCCAGAGTGTTTCATCCTGTGAAGGACAGAGGTAGTGGATGGATCTCTCCACTGGTTCTGGAGGGGGAATGGTGCCCAGACTGGATTAGTCTCCCCGTGACAGTTCCTGTCCCATCACAGTCCCAGCTGCACATGGGATAACGATGCTTGATGTGGCGGTCTTTTCCTTCTTCTGCAGTGCTTGCCCTGTTCAGCGGTGCATGCCCTGTTCAGCGGTGCTTTGCCATGGCGGTCTCTGGACTGTTCAGCGGTGCTTGCCCTGTTCAGCGGTGCATGCCCTTTTCAGCAGTGCTTTGCCATGGCGGTCTCTGGACCGCTCAGCGGTGCTTTGCCATGGCGGTCTCTGGACTGTTCAGCGGTGCTTTCCCTGTTCAGCGGTGCATGCCCTGTTTAGGGGTGCTTTGCCATGGCGGTCTCTGGACTGTTCAGCGGTGCTTTGCCATGGCGGGCTCTGGACTGGGCATTGGTGTGTGGCATGACGGTCCCTCATTGCCCAGCGGGGCTGTGGCTGCTGGGGCCCTCCTGGACAATGCCTATGGCGGTGGTCTCCTGACCAGTGACGATACTTGGGCCCTCCTGGGCAATGACTCTGGCGGTGGTCTCCTGACCAGTGACGATACTTGGGCCCTCCTGGGCAATGACTCTGGCGGTGGTCTCCTGACCAGTGACGATACTTGTGCCCTCCTGGGCAATGACTCTGGCGGTGGTCTCCTGACCAGTGACGACGGTGCTGGCGGTGGCGTCCCGGCCGTCGGGAAGGATGCCGCCCTTCTCCGCCGTGATGCTCACACCAGGCTGTGCAGACTTCTTCTGGCCCTTCCCCACCTTTGGAGGAGTCACAGCTGACTCTGCAATCCCCCGGGACCCCTGTGAGTTGTTTTGCCTCCAGGAGTCTTCAGCCGGTCCCGTCTGCCACTTTCCAACTTCAGAGCCTTTATAGGGGGTGGACTGGCAGTGCCTTGGCTCCGTGTCACACTGCCTGCCCTGGTGGCCGGTGCACTCCACACACTTTGAACACGCACCACTGGTACTGGAGGCTTTTTGGCTGCGGCGCTACGACGGGATTGATGAATTGGAGGGGTGGGGGCAAAAAGGTAAACTTTGCAGAGGGAAAGTTTCTGACGAACACTGGGATGGGTAGCTGGAGGGGGTCTTGGAGTGGAGGAAGAGGAGGTGGTTGTAGGAGGTGTCACTTTAGGTGTTTTGGGTGCAGGTACTGAAGGCTGTTGTGAGGTGGATGGATGTTGGGTGTGTGGGTGCCCGCGTTTGTGTACTTTGGGAGGGGGTGTCACAGACACAGTGGGAGAGGACACAGGGGACGTGTAAATGGGAGTGGGGGTGGTGAGTGCAGGTGAGCGGGGTGTGGTGCTGGGTGTTCTGGTGTGAGTCCTAGTACCTGTAGATGTAGTGCATGCAGGTGAGAGTGTAGACAACACTGGGAGGGAGGAGGGAGACGATGAGGAGGGGGACACAGTGGAGGCAGTGGATGTTGCTGTGTCTGTATGTGTGTGATGCTTGTGTGAGTGCCTGTGGGAAGTGTGGTACTTATGTTTGCCTGAGCTACTTTTGTGTGTTGAGGTGTGTGCATGCTGGTCTGATGGTGTGCTTGGGATGGGCTGGGGTATAGGGGATTGGGTCTGGGTGGAGGAAGTTGGAGGGGGGAGGCTAGACACAGGGACAATGGCTGCCATCAGTGCTGAGGCCAGAGATTGCAGGGTTCGCTGAAGGGCAGCCTGACCACAATGAATGCCCTCCAGGAATGCATTACCGTGTTGCAACTCCCTTTCTACACCCTGGATGGCATTCACACTGATAGACTGCCCAACAGTGAGTGACCTGAGGAGGTCAATGGCCTCCTCACTGAGGGCAGCAGGGGTGACTGGGGCAGGGCCTGAGGTGCCTGGGGCGAAGGTGATGCCCACCCTCCTGGGTGAGCGGGCACGGGGCGAACGCTGAGGGGCTGCTGGGAGGGCGGTGCTGGTAGGGGAGGTGGCTGCTGTACCTGTAGAAGTGGGGGGCACAGATGGTGCCACCACCACAAGGGAGCTCCCATCGGCGGACGAGTCCGTGTCGCTGGTTGGTGATCCAGTGGCCGACGTGGAGCTCCCCTTGCCCTCCGTCCCACTGGTGCATTCTGAGTCCGTGGTGTGGCCCTCCATGGCCATGTGGGATGCAGCTCCCTCGTGCTCCGGTGCCACTGTACCTCCGCCTGATGATGCTGATGCACAAAAGAACAGGGAGAGCACAGAAAGGGGGGGGGCAACAGAAGAAAGACAGGTGTATGGCATACCGCTACCGTTGGCGGACAATACAGACACAGCAGCCCCCTGCACTACGCCGTGCTCCTGGCCTCTACAGATGCAATTCCTGGGATCTGGCCTACATGGCTTTGGTGGACATCTGCACACATGGATGCCACAGGGGCATGTATACCTGTACTTGGCACTCTACTGCGGTGGGGTGGAGTGCCACATGGCCTGCATTACGGAGGGACCTAGCCTATGGAAGTCGCCATGGCCTAGGGAAACCCACAGCCCTCCTCCCACACCTAGACCCCTCAACTGCGTGCAAAGTCACCAGAATGATAGTGTACTCACCCCCTTGTGTCTGCTGTGATGCCCTCAGGCGCCCATCCAACTCAGGGTAGGCCACCGCCAGGATCCGAACATCAGGGGGGGTCATGGTGCGACAGGCACCCCTCCCACGTTGAGAGGCCATCCCCAGCTGAGCCTCCGCCGTCTTCTTGCTGCAGAGGGGAATGTCCTCCCATCTTTTCTGGCAGTGGGTGCCGCGTCTCTGGTGGGCCCCCAGGGTCCGGACTTCCTTGGCGATGGCACGCCAAATGTCCTTCTTCAGGTGGGCGCTGACCTACATGACATGCACAAGGGAAGAAGAGAAGTCATTACCAACTGCACCGTCGATGTAAGTGTCCCGCCTCCCTACCCTTGCCATGTGGCACATGCATTCACAGTCCTTCATGTTCCCTGAACTCTGCCCCCTTTCCTTTTACAACCAGCCCTCTCCACCCAGGCCTAGCCCATACAACGTGCTCCCTGTGTACTTACCTGTTGGTCTGGAGGACCATAGAGTAGTGTGTACTGGGGGAGAACCCCGTCTACTAGTTTCTCCAACTCCTGAGCAGTGAAGGCAGGGGCCCTTTCCCCAGACGCAGCAGCCATTGTCGCTTCCAGACCGAGGTCACAGCAGCACTTGCAGTGTAGGTCCTCTCCTGTCGAAGGTGAAGTATCGAGTGATTGAATAGATAGAAAATGGCGGTGACGTCCGCGCCGGTGACTTCCGTGGCGGAGCGTATCATCAATGCTGGCGCTCTTGTTCATTGGCTCCTGGGACCCATAGGGTCCAATGTTAACCAATGCTGCATTGCGCCGTGGTCTACCACCGCCTACCGCGATGGTGTGCAACGCCAGCGCAGTTGCCTCACAATACCACTGTCCCAGTTTAGAGGTCAGGCAGCCGCCATTTCAGGGGCCCACATGGCTTCATTTACTTCATTTACTTCTGCGTCACACATATCTAGGCCTACACTCAACACACATACAGGAATGGTTTTGTGTTTGGTGTTGTGTTCTGTGTATCTGTGGGTACAAACCTGGAAATTTGTTGACTCTGTGGTCGCTGTTGTCCTTCCTATGCACCGTCAGCTGGCACAATTGAGAAGATGGTGGAATTCTCCAGTGTACCGACCGCTGGTGGACCTGTTGACAATGGAGGAGTGACATTTAATCATCATCTACAGGTTTGACCGTGCCACAATCCAGGAACTATGTACCCAGTTGGAGCCAGAACTGATGTCACCAATCCGCCATCCCACTGGAATCCCCCCTGACGTTCAGGTGCTGTCAGTGCTCCATTTGGAGTGCAAGTGGGTCTTTTCAGACAACAGTGGCCATGGCATCAGGGATGTCCCAGCCTATGTTTTCCAACGTGTTGTCCAGAGTGTTGGCTGCCCTGCTGAAACACATAAGGAGATACATCATTTTCCCTGAGGTGGAGGATTTGCCTACAGTGAAAGGTGACTTCTATGCCCTTGGACATATCTCCAACATCATAGGTGCTATTGATGGGACACATGTAGCTCTGGTCCCCCCCAACAGGAGTGAACAGGTGTACAGGAACCGGAAGAGTTATCATTCCATGAATGTACAGATGGTATGTTTGGCAGACCAGTACAACTCCCAGGTAAATGCTATGTTCCCTGGCTCAGTGCATGACGCCTACATCCTGCGGAATAGCAGCCTCCCTTATATGATGGGTCAACTCCAGAGGCACCATGTGTGGCTATTAGGGGACTCTGGTTACCCCAACCTGTCCTGGCTACTGACCCCAGTGAGGAATCCCAGGACCAGGGAAGAGGAACGCTACAATGAGGCCCATGGGTGGACTAGGAGGGTGATTGAACGCACCTTCAGCCTCCTGAAGGCCAGGTTCAGGTGCCTCCATATGACAGGTGGTTCCCTATTCTACTCACCGAAGAAGGTTTGCCAGATCATCATCGCCTGCTCGATGCTTCACAATCTTGCTTTGCGACACCAGGTGCCTTTTCTGCAGGAGGATGGTCCAGATGACGGTGTTGTGGCAGCTGTTGAGCCTGTGGAGCCTGTGGACAGTGATGAGGAGGAAGCTGAGGAAGAAGACAACGACAACAGGGAGTCAGTCATACAGCAATATTTCCAGTGACACACAGGGGAGAACATTTTCATTTTTACCATTACATTCACTGTCACATGTCTTCCTCTATCCTGTGTGTAATTTCATAGCATTATTTGGTAACTGAGTTGTACCTTTCCATTACGGTTTCATAGGTGTGGTTACCAACATGTGTTATCTGCTTGCATCCTTCAAGGACTTGTGATGTGTGACATAGGTATGTTGGCTTTACAACTAGAAACGCATTTTGACACTGTCATTGATAATACATTTTACCAAATCACAGACTGACTCCAGATTTTTTTGTGGTTCAAGGGTGTTTATTGAAGTGCTCAAAAATGGAGGGGGATTGTACTATGGTGATGGGGGACGGTGGAGGAATGTCCATGGCAGAGTCCAGTCCATTGGTCACACAGGTGCACTGGCCAAATGGGCAAAGGAAGTGGAGCTGGGGCAGTTAAAGTATGGACAGGGTATCAAAGTGGGACAGTGGGAGGACAATCAGGGTGGTCTCATTTCCTGGTGGGGGTCTTGCCATCTGTCCTGTTCCTGGATCTCAGGGACCGCTTGCGGGGTGGTTCTCCGTCTGCAGGAGGTGGGGTGCTGGTGTGGTGGTCCTGTGGCGGGGCGTCCTGTCCACTAGCGCCGGCGGAGGTGGTGGGCAGTTCATCAACCTGGCTAGTGTCAGGGGCCCTTTGGAGTGCCACGGTGTCCCTCAAGGTCTGCTGTATGTCCTTCAGCACCCCTACGATGGTGCCCAGGGCGGAGCTGATGGTCCTGAGCTCCTCCCTGAACCCCAAATACTGTTCCTCCTGCAGGCGCTGGGTGTCCTGAAACTTGGCCAGGACCGTCGCCATCGTCTCCTGGGAGTGGTGGTATGCGCCCATGGTGGAGGATAGGGCCTCGTGGAGAGTGGGTTCCCTTGGCCTGTCCGCCCCCTGTCGCACAGCAGCCCTCCCAGTTCCCCTGTGTTCCTGTGCCTCCATCCACTGGACCGTGTTCCCACTACCACTGCCCCCAGGTCCCTGTTGTTGTTGGGGTGGTGGTTTATCCTGGGTTCCCTGTAGTGGTGGACACACCGCTGATTGACCTGTCCTGGGTAGGGAGGTATGGGCCCGCTGGGTGGGTGCTGTGCTGGTGTTACCAGAGGGTGGAAGGTCAGTGTTTGGCTGTGCCTGTGCAAGGGGAACCGACTGTCCCGAGGCCCACGTTGCTCCGGGCTGGTCATCAGGATCCAGTAGGGCAGAGCTGCTATCGTCACTGTGGGCCTCTTCTGTGGGTGGAGTGGAGTTGCCTGGACCCTCCGGTGTGGTGACGGTCCTTCGTGATCCTGCAGGGGCATAAGTGCATGATTATTTCATGTGTGTGTGTCATGGTGTGCAATGGGTAGCTCATGCTGTACACCAGTGCAAGCATTCCTGTGGGGGGGCTTGTGTGATGATGGTTGGGGGGGTGTTCTGGGTATGTGCAGTGAGCATGCTTTGGTGAGGGGTGACCATGCTTAGTTGTGTCATTGAGGGCTTGGTGTTGGGATGTGTGGTTTCTGTTATTAGTACATTAGTGAGGAGTTGTAGGGATAGGGGAGGGTGGGGGTGTGTGATATCATGCAGGTAGGGTGGGGGATATGATAGTTAAGATTTGACTTACCAGTGTCCATTCCTCCACCGACTCCTCCGAGGCCCTCTGGATGCATGATAGTCAAGACTTGCTCCTCCCATGTTGTTAGTAGTGGGGGAGGAGGTGGGGGTCCGCCGCCAGTCCGGTGAACCGCGATGTTGTGCCTGGAGACCGCTGAATGCACCTTCCCCCGTAGGTCGTTCCACCTATTCCTGATGTCCTCCCGATTTCTTGGATGCTGTCCCACAGCGTTGACCCTGTCCACGATTCTGCACCATAGCTCTATCTTCCTGGCTAAGGATGTGTGCTGCACCTGTGAGCCAAATAGCTGTGGCTCTACCCGTAGGATTTCCTCCACCATGACCCTGAGCTCTTCCTCGGAAAACCGGGGGTGTCTTTGGCGTGACATGGGGTGGTGTAGGTGATGTGTGGGGTGGTGTATGTATTGATGAGTGTGGTGATGTGTAGTGGTGTGTGGTGTTTTGTGCGTGGATGTTGTGTGGGTGATGGTGTTGTGTGCCTCTGTGTGGTGGGGTTGTCTATTCTGTGCTCTCTCTCTGGCCTTAGTCTCTATTTTTTGGTCATAGTGGTTTGTGGGTGATGTGGGTGTGTGTTTTATATTGTGTTGGGTGTGTGGGAGTGTTGTTTGTATGTGTATCAGGTGTGTGTATTTCGAATTGTCCAATGTGGCGGTGTTTTGGAGATGTGTGTGTATTTTGAGCGCAGCGGTGTATACCGCCAATGGAATACCGCGGCCGAAAGACCGCCGCATGGATTTGTGGGTCGTAATAGCATGGGCATGTTTCTGTTGGCGTGGAGGTGGAGGTTTTGTTTTCGCCAGTTTAACACTGACCTTTGTTGTGGCAGACTTGTGTGGATGTCTGAATTTCGGCGGATTCCGAGATGTGGGTCATAATAGCTGTGGCGGGATTCCGCGGTCGCGGCGGTGTATTGGCAGTCTTCTGCACGGCGGTAAGCGCCTTATACCGCCAACGTTGTAATGACCCCCATAATGTCTAATGCAGAAGAGAATGTGATGGAACTCGACATCACCCCTTACCTGAATCTTAGGATGAAAGAGTTAAGGTCTCTCTGCAAAATAAAAAAGATTAGAACTGGCTCAAACCCTACCAAAATACAGCTCCAGGAGCTTTTGGCAGAGTTTGCCAAGAACAGCCCCTCTGAGGATGACCTCACAGAGGAGGAAGCTAGTGATGTGGAGGAAGTCCCACCTCCAGTCCTAGTTAGGGAAGTCAGGGCTCCTCAAACCCTGACTCCAACTGTGATAGTCAGAGATGCTGCTTCTCTCACAGGAAAGTCCAGCACCTATGGAAGCACTGAGGACAGCCTCAGTGAAGATGACCTACTGTTAGCCAGGATGGTCAAAAGATTGGCTTTAGAGAGACAGCTCCTAGCCATAGAAAGGGAAAGACAAGAGATGGGTTTTGGTCCCATCCATGGTGGCAGCAACATAAATAGGGTCAGGGATTCTCCTGACATGTTGAAAATCCCTAAAGGGATTGTAACTAATTATGAAGATGGTGATGACATCACCAAATGGTTCACAGCTTTTGAGAGGGCTTGTGCAACCAGAAAAGTAAACAGATCTCACTGGGGTGCTCTCCTTTGGGAAATGTTCACTGGAAAGTGTAGTAATAGACTCCTCACACTCTCTGGAAAAGATGCAGAATCCTATGACCTCATGAAGGCTACCCTGATTGAGGGCTTTGGATTCTCCACTGAGGAGTATAGAATTAGGTTCAGGGGGGCTCAAAAATCCTCGAGCCAGACCTGGGTTGATTTTGTTCACTACTCAGTGAAAACACTGGATGGTTGGATTCAAGGCAGTGGTGTAAATGATTATGATGGGCTGTACAATTTATTTGTGAAAGAACACCTGTTAAGTAATTGTTTCAAAGATAAACTGCATCAGCATATGGTAGACCTAGGACCAATTTCTCCCCAAGAATTGGGAAAGAAGGCGGACCATTGGGTCAAGACTAGGGTGACCAAGACTTCCACAGGGGGTGACCAAAAGAAAGGGGTCACAAAGCCTCCCCAGGGGAAGAGTGTTGAGACATCCAAAGGGAAAAATAGTAGAGTCTTCTATAGGGCCCCAAAAACCTGCTCAGGAGGGAGGGCCCAGAGCCTCTTCACAATCCAATTTTGGGTACGAGGGTAAAAACTTTGATCCCAAAAAGGCCTGGTGTCGTAGCTGTAATCAGCCAGGACACCAAACTGGAGGCAAGGCCTGTCCCAAGAAAGGTTCCACTTCTAACTCTACTCCAGCTAACACTGGAATGGCCAGTCTCCAAGTGGGATCAACTGTGTGCCCAGAGTAAATCATGGTTCACACTGAAGCTACACTAGTGTCTGAGGGTGGGGTGGATTTAGCCACACTGGCTGCCTGACCCCCTAATATGCAAAAATACAGGCAGCAACTCTTAATTAATTGGCAAAGTGTAGAAGGCCTGAGGGATACAGGTGCCAGTGTCACCATGATGACAGAGAAACTGGGTTCCCCTGGTCAATACCTGGCTGGACAAACTTATCCAGTCACCAACGCTGACAATCAGACTAAAGTACATCCCATGGCTATGGTAACTTTAGAGTGGGGAGGGGCAATGGCCTGAAACAGGTGGTGGTCTCCTCAAATATTCCTGTAGACTGTTTGCTTGGAAATTACCTGGAGTCCTCAGCATGGGATGAGGTAGAACTAAAAACCCATGCAGCCATGCTGGGTATCCCTGGACTGGTGTGTCAAGACAAGGGCACAGTGCAAGGCTCAGGGTGAAAAAGTGGTGTTGGAGCCTGGAAAAAGGGCCCAACCCTCCAAGAGAAAAGGAAAGAAGACTGGGGAACCAGCTTCAACACAACAAGAAAAAGAGAACCTCTCTTCTCAGGAAGAAGTTCTGCCCTCTGAGGGAACTGAGCCTCTGGAGTTAGAACCTCATCAGGTTGAGCTCCTAGGCCCAGGGGGACCCTCAAGGGAACAGTTGTGTAAGGGGCAAGAAACCTGTCCCTCTCTTGAAGGCCTTAGGCAGCAAGCTCCAATGGAAAAGTAACAGGAACACATAGAGTCTATTGGGAAGATGGACTCCTTTACACTGAGGCAAGAGATCCCAAACCTGGTGCCACTAGGAGAGTGGTAGTGCCTCAGAAGTTTAGGGAGTTGATTCTGACCTTAGCTCATGATATTCCTCTTGCTGGGCATTTGGGACAGACCAAGATGTGGGAGGGATTAGTCAACCACTTCTATTGGCCCAACATGTCCCAGAAGGTCAAGGAGTTTTGTGTCTCCTGTGCCACCTGTCAAACCCATGGTAAGACAGGTTGACACCCAAAGGCCGCCCTTATTCCACTTCCAGTGGTGGGGGCCCCCTTTGAAAGAGTGGGTGTGGACATAGTGGGTCAACTTGAACCTCCCACAGCCTCAGGGAACCAATACATACTAGTAGTAGTGGATCATGCTACTAGATACCCTGAGGCAATTCCCCTTAGGCCGACTACTGCCCCTGCAGTAGCCAAAGCACTCATTGGTATTTTTACCAGAGTGGGATTTCCTAAGGAGGTGGTGTCTGACAGAGGTACCAACTTTATGTCAGCATACCTGAAACATATGTGGAATGAGTGTGGGGTGACTTACAAATTCACCACACCATACCATCCACAAACCAATGGTCTTGTTGAAAGATAAGACATTGAAAGGCATGATCATGGGGCTCCCTGAAAAACTCAAAAGGAGATGGGATGTCCTCTTGCCATGTCTGTTTTTCGCCTACAGAGAGGTGCCTCAGAAGGGAGTAGGGTTTTCCCCCTTTGAACTTCTGTTTGGCCATTCTGTAAGGGGACCACTAGCTCTTGTGAAAGAAGGCTGGGAGAGACCTCTTCATGAGCCTAAGCAAGATATAGTGGACTATGTACAAGGCCTACGTTCAAGGATGGCAGAGTATATGGAAAAGGCAAGTAAAAACCTTGAGGCCAGCCAACCGCTCCAGAAGTTTTGGGATGACCAAAAGGCTGCTATGGTTGAATTTCAGCCAGGGCAGAAAGTCTGGGTTCTGGAGCCTGTGTCTCCCAGGGCACTTCAGGACAGATGGAGTGGCCCTTACCCAGTGCTAGAAAAGAAGAGTCAGGTCACCTACCTGGTAGATCTAGGCACTAGCAGGACCCCCAAGAGGGTGATCCATGTGAACCGCCTCAAACTCTTCCATGACAGGGCAGATGTGAATCTGTTGATGGTAACAGATGAGGACCAGGAAGCTGAGAGTGAACCTCTCCCTGATCTCCTCTCCACAGACCCTAAAGATGGCTCAGTTGATGGAGTGATCTACTCTCTGGCCAACAGCAATCTGACTGTAGGAAGGTCCTGCAACAGTTTGCTGAGCTCTTTTCCCTAACCCCTGGTCAGACACACCTGTGTACCCATGATGTGGACACAGAAGACAGCATGCCTGTCAAAAACAAAATATTCAGACAGTCTGACCAAGTTAAGGCAAGCATCAAGGTGGAAGTCCACAAGATGCCGGAATTGGAAGTCATTGAGCACTCTGACAGTCCCTGGGCTATCCCAGTGGTCTTAGTCCCCAAACCTCACACCAAAGATGGAAAGAGAGAGATGAGGTTTGTGTGGACTATAGAGGACTTAATTCTGTCACCAATACAGATGCCCATCCCATTCCAAGGGCAGATGAATTGATAGACAAACTAGGTGCTGCCAAATACTTAAGTGCCTTTGACTTGACAGCAGGGTACTGGCAAATCAAAATGGCACCAGGAGCAAAAGAAAAGACAGCATCCTCCACACCTGATGGGCATTATCAGTTTACTGTTATGCCCTTTGGTTTAAAGAATGCCCCTGCCACCTTCCAAAGGTTGGTGAATCAAGTCCTTGCTGGCTTAGAGTCCTTTAGTGCAGCTTATCTTGATGATATTGCTGTCTTTAGCTCCAGCTGGCAGGATCACCTGGTCCACCTGAAAAAAGTTTTGAAGGCCCTGCAATCAGCAGGCCTCTCTATCAAGGCATCCAAATGCCAGATAGGGCAGGGAACTGTGGTTTACTTTGGTCACCTTGTAGGTGGAGGCCAAGTTCAGCCACTCCAGCCCAAGATCCAGACTATTCTGGACAGGACAGCTCCAAAAACCCAGACTCAAGTCAGGGCATTTCTTGACTTGACTGGGTACTACAGGAGGTTTGTGAAGGGATATGGATCTATAGTAACAGCCCTCACAGAACTTACCTCTAAGAAAATGGCCAAGAAGGTAAACTGGACTGTAGAATGCCAACAGGCCTTTGACACCCTGAAACAAGCAATGTGCACAGCACCAGTTCTCAAAGCTCCAGATTACTCCAAGCAGTTCATTGTGCAGACTGATGCCTCTGAACATGGGATAGGGGCAGTTTTGTCCCAAACAAATGATGATGGCCTTGACCAGCCTGTTGCTTTCATTAGCAGGAGGTTACTCCCCAGGGAGCAGCGTTGGAGTGCCATTGAGAGGGAGGCCTTTGCTGTGGTTTGGTCCCTGAAGAAGCTGAGACCATACCTCTTTGGTACTCACTTTGTAGTTCAGACTGACCACAGACCTCTCAGATGGCTAATGCAAATGAAAGGTGAAAATCCAAAACTGTTGAGGTGGTCCATCTCCCCACAGGGAATGGACTTTATAGTGGAACATAGACCTGGGACTGCCCATGCCAATGCAGATGGCCTTTCCAGGTTCTTCCACTTAGAAAATGAAGACTCTCTTGGGAAAGGTTAGTCTCATCCTCTTTCGTTTGGGGGGGTTGTGTAAGGAAATGCCTCCTTGGCATGGTTACCCTCTGACTTTTTGCCTTTGCTGATGCCAAGTTATGATTTGAAAGTGTGCTGAGGCCTGCTAATCAGGCCCCAGCACCAGGGGTCTTTCCCTAACCTGTACTCTTGTTTCCACAATTGGCACACCCTGGCATCCAGGTAAGTCCCTTGTAACTGGTATCCCTGGTACCAAGGGCCCTGATGCCAGGTAAGGTCTCGAAGGGCTGCAGCATGTCTTATGCCACCCTGGGGACCCCTTACTCTGCACAGACACACTGCTTGCCAGCTTGTGTGTGCTATTGGGGATAAAATGACTAAGTCGACATGGCACTCTCCTCAGGGTGCCATGCCAACCTCACACTGCCTATAGGCATAGATAAGTCACCCCCAGCCCTAAGGCACGGTGCACTATACCATAGGTGTGGGCATAAGTGCCTGAGCACTATGCCCCTACAGTGTCTAAGCAAACCCTTAGACATTGTAAGTGCAGGGTAGCCATAAGAGTATATGGTCTGGGAGTCTGTCATGCACGAACTCCACAGCACCATAATGGCTACACTGCAAACTGTGAAGTTTGGTATCAAACTTCTCAGCACAATAAATGCACACTGATGCCAGTGTACATTTTATTGTAACATACAACCCAGAGGGCACCTTAGAGGTGCCCCCTGAAACCTTAACTGACTACCCGTGTAGGCTGACTAGTTTTAGCAGCCTGCCACACACCAGACATATTGCTGGCAACATGGGGAGAGTGCCTTTGTCACTCTGTGGCTAGTAACAAAGCCTGTACTGGGCAGAGGTGCTTCTCACCTCCCCCTGCAGGAACTGTAACACCTGGCAGTGAGCCTCAAAGGCTCACCCCCTTTGTTACAGCACCCCAGGGCACTCCAGCTAGTGGAGTTGCCCGCCCCATCCGGCCACGGCCCCACTTTTTGCGGCAAGGCAGTAGGAGATAATGAGAAAAACAAGGAGGAGTCACTGGCCAGTCAGGACAGCCCCTAAGGTGTCCCGAGCTGAGGTGACTGTGACTTTTAGAAATCCTCCATCTTGCAGATGGAGGATTCCCCCAATAGGGATAGAAATGTGCCCCCCTCCCCTCAGAAGCCACTGGCTACTGCCCTCCCAGACCTAAACACACCCCTAAATTCAGTATTTAGGGGCACCCCAGAACCTAGGAAAATAGATTCCCGCAGCCTAAGAAGAAGAGGACTGCTGAACTGAAAAACCTGCAGAGAAGACGGAGACACCAACTGCTTTGGCCCCAGCTCTACCGGCCTGTCTCCCCACTTCTAAAGACACAGCTCCAGCGACGCGTTCCCAGGGTCCAGCAACCTCTGAAGCCTCAGAGGACTACCCTGCATCTAGAAGGACCAAGAACTCCTGAGGACAGCGGCTCTGTTCCCCAAAGACTGCAACTTTGCAACAAAGAAGTAACTTTGAAACAACACACGTTTGCCGCCGGAAGCGTGAGACTTTGCACTCTGCACCCGACGCTCCTGGCTCGACTTGTGGAGAACAAACACCACAGGGAGGACTCCCTGGCGACTACGAGACCGTGAGTAGCCAGAGTTGGCCCCCCTGAGCCCCCACAGCGACGCCTGCAGAGGGAATCCCGAGGCTCCCCCTGACCACGACTGTCTGCTTCAAAGACCCGACGCCTGGTAAAGACTCTGCATCCGCAGCCCCCAGGACCTGAAGGATCCAACCTCCAGTGCAGGAGCGACCCCAAGGTGGCCTTCTCCCTTGCCCAGGTGGTGGCTACCCCGAGGAGCCCCCCCCTTGCCTGCCTGCATCGCTGAAGAGACCCCTTGGTCTCCCATTGATTCCTATTGCGAACCTGACGCTTGTTTGCACACTGCACCCGGACGCCCCGTGCCGCTGAGGGTGTACTTTCTGTGCTGACTTGTGTCCCCCCCGGTGCCCTACAAAACCCCCCTGGTCTGCCCTCCGAAGACGTGGGTACTTACCTGCTGGCAGACTGGAACCGGGGCACCCCCTTCTCAATTGAAGCCAATGCGTTTTGAGCACCACTTTGACCTCTGCACCTGACCGGCCCTGAGCTGCTGGTGTGGTAACTTTGGGGTTGCTCTGAGCCCCCAACGGTGGGCTACCTTGGACCCAAACTTGAACCCCGTAGGTGGTTTACTTACCTGCAAAAACTAACAAACACTTACCTCTCCTAGGAGCTGTTGAAAATTGCACTGTCTAGTTTTAAAATAGCTATATGTCATTTATGTGAAAACTGTATATGCTATTTGGCTAATTCAAAGTTCCTAAAGTTCCTACATAAAATACCTTTCATTTGAAGTATTACTTGTAAATCTTGAACCTGTGGTTCTTAAAATAAACTAAGAAAATATATTTTTCTATACAAAAACCTATTGGCCTGGAATTGTCTCTGAGTGTGTGTTCCTCATGTATTGCCTGTGTGTGTACAACAAATGCTTAACACTACCCTCTGATAAGCCTACTGCTCGACCACACTACCACAAAATAGAGCATTAAAATTTTCTCTTTTTGCCACTATCTTACCTCTAAGGGGAACCCTTGGACTCTGTGCATGCTATTTCTTACTTTGAAATAGTACATACAGAGCCAACTTCCTACAACACTTTAATAATTTTTAAAGGTAGCCCCCATGTCAACCTATGAGAGGGACAGGCCTTGCAACACTGAAAAACAAATTTAGCAGTATTTCACTGCCAGGACATATAAAACACATTACTATATATCCTACCATAGCCATACACTTCACCCTGCCCTTGGGGGTACGTAGGGCCTACCTTAGGGGTGCCTTACATGTAAGAAAAGGAAAGGTTTGGGCCTGGAAAGTGGGTACACTTGTCAAGTCGAATTTACAGTTTAAAACTGCACACACAGACACTGCAGTGCCAGGTCTGAGACATGATTACAGAGCTACTTATGTGGGTGACACAACCAGTGCCACAGGCCCACTAGTAGCATTTGGTTTACAGACCTCTAGTGCACTGTATTAGGGACTTACTAGTAAATCAAATATGCCAATCATGGATGAACCAATTACATATATATTTTGTATAGGAGCACTTGCACTTTAGCACTGGTTAGCAGTGGTACAGTGCCCAGGGTAACAAAAACAGCAAAAACAGAGTCCAGCACACATCAACAACCTGGGAAACAGAGGCAAAACGTTAAGGGAGACAGCGCCAAGGATGAAAAATCTAACAGGTGTCTAGTGTATATATTGTGTATAATACTACCATCCAGAAGAAGCATTGCCTTTAAGATATTTTTGGCCTTGTGTCACCCAAATAAAGTACCTTTGTTTTCGGTAACACTGAGTATTGTCTTTACTTGTGTATAAGTACTGTGTAACTATAGTGGTATTTCAGGAGTGTTGCATGTCTCCTAGTTCAACCTAAGGTGCTCTGCTACAGCCACCTCTATCAGCCTAAGCTGCTAGAACACTACTACATTTCACTAATAAAGGATAACTGGACCTGGTATAAGGTGTAAGTACCCAAGGTACCCACTACAAACCAGGCGAGCCTCCTACAGATCCCAGTGACACAGTCAAAACGCACTGACATACAGGCCAAAAATGGGGGTAAACATGCTAGAAAGAGGCTACTTTCTCACAGCAATTGCAAGTATTTATCCTACCGCAGCACCACCAATGTAGGAGGCTGGCCTGGTTTGTAGTGGGTACCAAAGGTACTTACATCTTATACCAGGTCAAGTTACCCCTTATTAGTGAAATGAAGTCAGTGTCTAGCAGCCAGGCTGTCTAGGGGTAGCTGTAGCTGAGCAGCCAATGTTGATCTAGGAGCCATGCCAAGCTTGTGCAATACCACTGTAGTCACACAGATGAAAGAAAATACTCAGTGTTACAAAAATAAAGGTACTTTATTTTTAGTCACACAATGCCAAAAATACCTCAGAGACTATACCCCCTTAGGAGGTAAGTACTATACACAGTATGTACACTAGAATGCCGAAATAGCTGTAAAAACAGTCAGAAAACAGTGCAAATAGGGAAAATCACAATAGGTTGCAATGGGCCAAAGGGGAACACAAACCATATACTAAAATAGCAGAATGCAAAAGTCGGTTTCCCACATAGGCAAGTGTAGTGTGCAGAGTGGTGCTGGGAGTGTAAGAAAACACCAAAGGTAAATAATAGCTTCTTCAGGCAAAATAACCTGTACTTACTGATGCAGCAGGGAAGGATGGTCCTACGTCAGCCAATCTGAGGACAGTCTCAGGATTTGTGTGAATGGTAAGGTGTACCCCATTGAACAACTTAGAGCACCCTCTTGTCCTACGTTATGTTTGCCAGCGAGCAGGTGGTGCATGATCTTACCTCCAGCTGATTGCCTGTGATGCTGAGGGGGCAGATTAAAGTGATTTGAAGGCTGTGGCTGCTGGAAGGAGGTGGGGGATAGGAGTGGGGGTTTGCACACTGAGCAGGACTCTTGGCTTGGGTTCCAGGAGGTATGTGGAAGCCATGTCCCTGGCCACAAAAGGACTGGGGAGTCTGATGGCCGTGGTGGCTGGGTGGAAACAGATTTCACTGGTAGCCCCTACCGTAAATATAGAAGATGCAAAAAAGACGAATGCGGCTGGCATGGAATCATGGTGAGTCCCAACATTCTAGCAGTGGCACTTCTCTCCTTAAAGCAATCAAGGGCCATGTTGGCCTTGTTGCCACACTTGAAACCGATGTTGAAAGTTATGTCCATAAGGGATGGCTGTCATGGGCTACTCGCCGTTCATATCTTTGGCCCACTGGAACTGCAGAAAGGTCTTGATTCTTGCAGGTTCTTCCTTGACCCAGGTAAGGGCGGCCCTTTCTGGTAGCCACGGTGCTGCCAGTGGAGGAGCGCCAAAAAGCAGTCTGTGTTCTCCCGAAGGAGTCCCAGAGGAAAAAACCCGAAAGGGAAAAACCTCTAAAACAGGAACTCCCTGGAACAAAATGAAACAAAAAGGTAAGTCTTTCAACAGGAAAATAATACTGGAAGAAGTTGGAACAGGTGAGGAATAAATAACTGGAGAAAAAGTAGCAGGAGCAAAGTTCACCACCAAAGGAAGTGCTGCAGCGCATGGAGAAAAATAATCACTCACCTTATATACCCAAGAACAGGAAATGACCAACAGGAAGTAGAAAGTCACCAATATTAAGTTTAAATGTTGAGGCCTGCAGCACCAGGCTCTCAGGGTGTGATGCTGGGTGAGGAAAGCTGGATCTGCAAGAGGGGCGGTGGTGATGGGCCTTTGCACAGGGGTGTCTGTGCACAGCTTGGTCCAGGTCCTCAGCAGGAAATCGGTATGGGCTTCATTGAAGGGGAGGAGGGACTCTTTGTGAGATACTAAGGGTTGAAGCACTTCCATCAAGACATTGGTCTTGATGTTCACCAAGGGCAACTTAAGTTCTAGAACCTCAACTGCTCTACTGTAGGAATGTACCATCTTGCCTGGCATGTTACCCCCATATTTCACTGTATGTATGTTGGTTTAGTGTACTGGGACCCTTCCAGCCAGGGCCCCAGTGATCATAAGTGTGCCCTGTATGTGTTACCTGTGTTATGACTAACTGTCTCACTGAGTCTCTGCTATTCAGAACCTCAGTGGTTATGCTCTCTCTTTACTTTCCAAATTGTCACTAACAGGCTAGTGACCAATTTCACCAATTCACGTTGGCATACTGGAACACCCTTATAATTCCCTAGTATATGGTACTGAGGTACCCAGGGTATTGGGGTTCCAAGAGATCCCTATGGGCTGAAGCATTTCTTTTGCCACCCATAGGGAGCTCTGACAATTCTTACACAGGCCTGCCAGTGCAGCCTGAGTGAAATAACGTCCACGTTATTTCACAGCCATTTACCACTGCACTTAAGTAACTTATAAGTCACCTATATGTCTAATATTTACCTGGTAAAGGTTGGGTGCTAAGTTACTTAGTGTGTGGGCACCCTGGCACTAGCCAAGGTGCTCCCACATTGTTCAGGGCAAATTCCGGGACTTTGTGAGTGCAGGGACACCATTACACGCGTGCACTATACATATGTCACGACATATGTATAGCGTCACAATGGTAACTCCGAACATGGCCATGTAACATGTCTAGAATCATGGAATTGTCTCCCCAATGCTAATCTGGCATTGGGGAGACTATTCCATGATCCCCCGAGTCTCTAGCTCAGACCCGGGTACTGCCCAACTACCTTTCCCGGGGTTTCACTACAGCTGCTGCTGCTGCCAACCCCTCAGACAGGTTTCTGCCCTCCTGGGGTCCAGCCAGGCTTGGCCCAGGAAGGCAGAACAAAGGACTTCCTCATAGAGAGGGTGTTACACCCTCTCCCTTTGGAAAAAGGTGTCAGGGCTCGGGAGGAGTAGCCTCCCCCAGCCTCTGGAAATGCTTTGATGGGCACAGATGGTGCCCATCTCTGCATAAGCCAGTCTGCACTGGTTCAGGGATCCCCCAGCCCTGCTCTGGCGCAAAACTGGACAAAGGAAAGGGGAGTGACCACTCCCCTGACCTGCACCTCCCCTGGGAGGTGCCCAGAGCTCCTCCAGTGTGCTCCAGACCTCTGCCATCTTGGAAACAGAGGTGCTGCTGGCACACTGGACTGCTCTGAGTGGCCAGTGCCAGCAGGTGAGTCAGAGACTCCTTCTGATAGGCTCCTTCAGGTGTTGCTAGCCTATCCTCTCTCCTAAGTAGCCAAACCTCCTTTTCTGGCTATTTAGGGTCTCTGCTTTGGGGAATTCCTTAGATAACGAATGCAAGAGCTCATCAGAGTTCCTCTGAATCTCTCTCTTCACCTTCTGCCAAGGAATCGACTGCTGACCGCGCTGGAAGCCTGCAAAACTGCAACAAAGTAGCAACGACGACTACTGCGACTTTGTAACGCTGATCCTGCCGCCTTCTCGACTGTTTTCCTGGTGGTGCATGCTGTGGGGGTAGTCTGCCTCCTCTCTGCACTAGAAGCTCTGAAGAAATCTCCCGTGGGTCGACGGAATCTTCCCCCTGCAACTGCAGGCACCAAAGAACTGCATCACCGGTCCTCTGGGTCTCCTCTCAGCACGACGAGCGAGGTCCCTTGAACTCAGCAACTCTGTCCAAGTGACTCCCACAGTCCAGTGACTCTTCAGTCCAAGTTTGGTGGAGGTAAGTCCTTGCCTCCCCACGCTAGACTGCATTGCTAGGAACTGCGTGTTTTGCAGCTACTCCGGCTCCTGTGCACTCTTCCAGGATTTCCTTTGTGCACAGCCAAGCCTGGGTCCCCTGCACTCTAACCTGCATTGCACGACCTCCTGAGCTGTCCTCTGGCTTCGTGGGACCCTCTTGTGCAACTTCGGGTGAGCTCCGGTTCACTCCACTTTGTAGTGCCTGTTCCGGCACTTCTGCGGGTGCTGCTTGCTTCTGAGTGGGCTCTTTGTCTTGCTGGACGCCCCCTCTGCCTTCTCACGCAATTGGCGACATCCTGGTCCCTCCTGGGTCACAGCAGCATCCAAAAACCCTAACCGCGACCCTTGCAGGTAGCAAGGCTTGTTTGCGGTCTTTCTGCACGAAAATACCTCTGCACGACTCTTCACGACGTGGGACATCCATCCTCCAAAGGGGAAGTTTCTAGCCCTTGTCGTTCTTGCAGAATCCACAGCTTCTTTGCACCCACAGCTGGCATTTCCTGGGCATCTGCCCACTCCCGACTTGATTGTGACTTTTGGACTTGGTCCCCTTGTACCACAGGTACTCTCTTCTGGAAATCCATCGTTGTTGCATTGCTGGTATTGGTCTTTCCTGCAGAATTCCCCTATCACAACTTCTGTGCTATTTGGGGAACTTAGGTGCACTTTGCACCCACTTTTCAGGGTCTTGGGGTGGGCTATTTTTCTAACCCTCACTGTTTCCTTACAGTCCCAGCGACCCTCTACAAGGTCACATAGGTTTGGGGTCCATTCGTGGTTCGCATTCCACTTCTAGAGTATATGGTTTCTGTTGCCCCTATCCCTATGTGCCCCCATTGCATCCTATTGTGACTATACATTGTTTGCACTGTTTTCTATTGCTATTACTGCATATTTTGGTATTGTGTACATATATCTTGTGTATATTTGCTATCCTCATACTGAGGGTACTCACTGAGATACTTTGGCATATTGTCATAAAAATAAAGTACCTTTATTTTTAGTATATCTGTGTATTGTGTTTTCTTATGATATTGTGCATATGACACTAGTGGTACTGTAGGAGCTTCACTCGTCTCCTAGTTCAGCCTAACCTGCTCTGCTAAGCTACCTTTTCTATCAGCCTAAGCTGCTAGACACCCCTCTACACTTATAAGGGATACCTGGGCCTGGTGCAAGGTGTAAGTACCCCTTGGTACTCACTATAAGCCAGTCCAGCCTCCTACATTGGTTGTGCAGCTGTGGGATAAGTACTTTGCAAATACTTACCACTTTGTCATATTGTACTTTTCATAAGAGAAAAATATACAAAACAAGTTCAGTGTATGTACACCTAACCAAAATGTTTTGCTTTTCTTCTCTCACTTCTTTGCTAAGTGCTGAAAAGTACCTCTAAAACTTTCAAAAAGTTCTTAAAAAGTTTTACAAGTTTTTTTTCTGTCCTTTAAAGAGTTCTGAAAACTTTTTTCACACTTTTTCTATCCCTTAAACACTTTCTAAAATGTCTGGTACAGGCCAAACTGTTGATCTGTCCAAACTTGCTTATGATCACCTTAGCTGGAAAGGAGCAAGGAGTCTCTGCGTTGAAAGAGGTTTAGGGGTAGGGAAGACTCCCTCTAGAGAACTGTTGGTTAATATGCTCATTGAACAAGATAAGACCTTAGTTGGCACTTCTGTTGAGAAATTAGCTGATGGTTCCCAATCTGATCCTGGGGCACCCCTAGCAAAAGATTTAGAAAGGAACCTTCCCAACCTAACCCTTAGCAGGCCACCTAGCATAGCTGGTACTGATGCGAATTCACATCACAGTAAGAGTGTTACTTCTCATCACAGTAGGAGTGTTACTTCTGTAGGCCAGAATGTTAGAGTGCCATCTATTAGGGCCAGGTCTCCCTCTGTTCATTCTCACCATACTTCTGTTTCAAGGCATGCCCCACCCACCCACCCTGATGACAGAGTGTTAGAAAGGGAGCACAATAGATTTAGAGTGGAAGAATCCAGGCTGAAGCTCAAGAAGCAACAGCTGGATTTAGATAGGCAGTCCTTTGATTTAGAAAGAGAAAGACAGAAATTGGGGTTAGGACCCCATGGTGGCAGCAGCAGTATTCCAAATAGTCATACTGTAAAAGAACATGATTCTAGGAATCTGCACAAGATAGTTCCCCCTTACAAGGAGGGGGATGACATTAACAAGTGGTTTGCTGCACTTGAGAGGGCCTGTGTTGTACAGGAGGTCCCTCAAAGGCAGTGGGCTGCTATCCTATGGCTATCTTTCAGTGGAAAGGGTAGGGATAGGCTCCTTACTGTAAAAGAAAGTGATGCCAATAATTTTACAGTTCTTAAGAATGCACTCCTAGATGGTTATGGCTTAACCACTGAACAGTACAGGATGAAGTTCAGAGAAACCAAAAAGGAGTCTTCACAAGACTGGGTAGACTTTGTTGACCATTCAGTTAAGGCCTTGGAGGGGTGGTTACATGGCAGTAAAGTTTCTGACTATGAAAGCCTGTATAACTTAATCCTGAGAGAGCATATTCTTAATAATTGTGTGTCTGATTTGTTACACCAGTACCTGGTAGACTCTGATCTGACCTCTCCCCAAGAATTGGGAAAGAAGACAGATAAATGGGTCAGAACAAGGGTGAACAGAAAAGTTCATACAGGGGGTGACAAGGATGGCAAGAAGAAGGATGGTAAGTCTTCTGACAAGGGTGGGGACAAATCTAAAAATGAGTCTTCATCAGGCCCACAAAAACACTCTGGTGGGGGTGGTGGGCCCAAATCCTCTTCAAATCAAAACAAAGAAAAGAAACCATGGTGCTATTTATGTAAAATAAAAGGCCATTGGACAACAGATCCCAGTTGTCCAAAGAAAAGCACCAAGCCTCCTACCACTACAACCCCTGCTGCTACACCTAGTGCCCCGACTAATAGCAGTGGTGGTGGGAGCAAACCTACTAATAGCCAATCCAAGGGAGTAGCTGGGCTCACTTTTGGTTATTTAGTTGCGGTTGGTCTGATTAGGGAGACCACAGAGGCTGTGTTAGTCTCTGAGGGGGCTATTGATTTAGCCACCTTGGTTGCTTGTCCCCTTAACATGGATAAGTACAAGCAACTACCCCTAATAAATGGTGTTGAGGTTCAGGCCTACAGGGACACAGGTGCCAGTATCACAATGGTAATAGAGAAACTGGTCCACCCTGAACAACACCTACTTGGTCACCAGTACCAAGTAACCGATGCTCATAACAACACTCTTAGCCACCCCATGGCTGTTGTGAATCTCAACTGGGGGGTGGGGGGGGACTGGTCCAAAGAAAGTTGTGGTTGCCTCAGATTTACCTGTAGACTGTCTACTAGGGAACGATTTAGAGACATCAGCTTGGGCAGAAGTGGAGTTGGAGGCTCATGCAGCAATGCTGGGCATTCCAGGGCATATTTTTGCTTTAACCAGGGCTCAGGCCAAAAAGCAAAAAGGACAGGGTGACTTGGATCCTGGAACAATGGACCAAGTGCTCCCTAAAGCTAGGGTTAGTAAAGGTAAATCACTACCTACTATCCCTCCCTCTACAGTGGATTCAACTTCTGAGGAAGAAGAATTTCCACCCTGTGCAGAACCTACACCAGAGGAGCTGGAAGCAGACACTGCTGAGCTTTTGGATGAAGGGGGGCCTGCCAGGGAGGAGCTGAGTGTGGCACAGCATACCTGTCCCACACTAGAGGGTCTAAGGCAGCAAGCTGTCAAACAAGCGAATGGGGATGTCAGTGACTCTCACAGAGTTTACTGGGAGGATAACCTTTTGTATACTGAAGCAAGGGATCCAAAACCTGGAGCTGCCAGGAGATTGGTGATTCCTCAGGAATACAGAAAGTTCCTCCTAACTCTAACCCACAACGTTCCCTTAGCTGGACATTTGGGGCAAATGAAAACTTGGGACAGCCTTGTCCCCTTGTTTCATTGGCCTAGAATGTCAGAGGACACAAAGGAATTTTGTAAGTCCTGTGAAACCTGTCAAGCCAGTGGCAAGACAGGTGGCACTCCAAAGCCACCCCTTATTCCACTGCCTGTGGTTGGGGTTCCCTTTGAAAGGGTAGGGGTGGACATAGTTGGCCCCCTTGACCCTCCTACTGCTTCAGGCAATAGGTTTATCTTGGTAGTAGTGGACCATGCCACCAGATATCCTGAAGCAATTCCTCTAAGGACCACTACAGCTCCTGCAGTGGCAAAGGCCCTCCTAGGAATCTTTTCCAGGGTGGGCTTCCCAAAAGAGGTGGTATCAGACAGGGGAAGCAATTTCATGTCTGCTTACTTAAACACCATGTAGAAGGAATGTGGTGTGACATACAAGTTCACCACACCCTATCATCCACAAACAAATGGACTGGTTGAGAGGTTTAATAAAACTCTCAAAGGAATGATAATGGGACTCCCTGACAAACTCCGCAGGAGATGGGATGTCCTGTTACCTTGCCTCCTTTTTGCTTACAGGGAGGTACCCCAAAAAGGAGTGGGCTTCAGCCTCTGTGAACTCCATTTTGGACACCCTGTAAGAGGTCCCCTAACACTTGTGAAGGAGGGTTGGGAACAACCTTTAAAAGCTCCAAAGCAAGACATAGTGGACTATGTACTTGGCCTCAGATCTAGGATGGCTGAGTACATGAAAAAGGCCAGTAAAAACCTTCAGGCCAGCCAAGAGCTCCAAAAGCAGTGGCATGACCAGAAGGCTGTTTTGGTTCAGTACCAACCAGGGCAGAAAGTGTGGGTCTTGGAGCCTGTGGCCCCAAGAGCACTCCAAGACAAATGGAGTGGACCCCACATAATTGTTCAAAAGAAGGGTGAAGTCACCTACTTAGTTGACTCAGGCACTGCCAGGAGTCCCCTTAGGGTGCTCCATGTCAATCGCCTGAAACCCTACTATGACAGGGCTGATCTCACCCTGCTCATGGCAACAGATGAGGGACAGGAAGAAGAGAGTGACTCTCTCCCTGATCTCTTCTCTTCCACAGAACAAGATGCTCTAGTAGAAGGTGTAGTACTGGCAGATTGTCTTACTGCTGAGCAGAAAGACCACTGCATAAATCTCCTGGGTCAGTTTTCGGAACTCTTCTCTACTGTGCCAGGCACCACTTCTTGGTGTGAGCACACTATAGATACTGGAGACAGCCTGCCTGTCAAAAGTAAGATCTATAGACAGCCTGACCATGTCAGAGACTGCATAAAGCAAGAGGTAGAAGAAAATGCTTGAACTGGGAGTGGTTGAGCACTCTGAAAGTCCATGGGCCTCTCCTGTGGTACTTGTACCAAAACCTCATTCCAAAGATGGTAAAAGGGAAATGAGATTTTGTGTTGACTACAGAGGTCTCAACCAGGTAACCAAAACTGATGCTCACCCTATACCCAGAGCAGATGAGCTAATAGATACACTGGCAACTGCCAAGTATCTAAGCACCTTTGATTTGACTGCAGCGTATTGGCAGATCAAGTTATCAGAGGATGCAAAAGCAAAAACTGCATTTTCAACCATTGGAGGCCATTACCAATTCACAGTAATGCCTTTTGGATTGAAAAATGCACCAGCCACTTTTCAAAGGTTGGTGAATACAGTCCTGCAAGGGCTGGAAGCTTTTAGTGCAGCATATCTAGATGATATAGCTGTCTTTAGCTCCAGCTGGGATGATCACCTAGTCCACCTATGGAGAGTTTTGGAGGCCCTGCAAAAGGCAGGCCTCACTATCAAGGCTTCAAAGTGCTAGATAGGGCAGGGGAAAGTGGTTTATCTGGGACACCTGGTAGGTGGAGAACAGATTGCACCACTTCAGGGGAAAATCCAAACTATTATAGATTCGGTTCCCCCTACATCTCAGATTCAGGTGAGAGCCTTTTTAGGCCTCACTGGGTATTACAGGAGGTTCATAAAGAACTATGGCTCCATTGCAGCCCCTCTTAATGACCTCACATCTAAGAAAATGCCTAAAAAGGTATTATGGACAGCAAACTGTCAGAAAGCTTTTGAGGAGATGAAGCAGGCCATGTGCTCTGCGCCTGTCCTGAAAAGCCCCTGTTACTCCAAAAAATTCACTGTCCAAACTGTGGAGTAACAAGGGCTTTTCAGGACAGGTGCAGAGCACATGGCCTGCTTCAGCTCCTCAAAAGCTTTCTGACAGTTTGCTGTCCATAATACCTTTTTAGGCATTTTCTTGGATGTGAGGTCATTAAGAGGGGCTGCAATGGAGCCATAGTTCTTAATGAACCTCCTGTAATACCCAGTGAGGCCTAGCAAGGCTCTCACCTGAGTCTGAGTAGTAGGGGGAACCCAATCAATAATTGTTTGGATTTTCCCCTGAAGTGGTACAATCTGTTCCCCACCAACAAGGTGTCCCAGATAAACCACCTTCCCCTGCCCTATCTGGCACTTTGAAGCCTTGATAGTGAGGCCTGCCTTTTGCAGGGCCTCCAAAACTTTCCATAGGTGGACCAGGTGATCATCCCAGCTGGAGCTAAAGACAGCTATATCGTCCAAATATGCTGCACTGAAAGCCTCCAGCCCTTGCAGGACTGTGTTCACCAACCTTTGAAAAGTGGCAGGTGCATTTTTCAAACCAAAAGGCATTACAGTAAACTGGTAATGGCCTCCAATGGTTGAAAATGCAGTTTTAGGTTTAGCATCTACTGACAATTTGATCTGCCAATACACTGCAGTCAAATCAAAAGTGCTTAGATACTTGGCAGATGCCAGTGTATCTATGAGCTCATCTGCCCTGGGTATAGGGTGAGCATCAGTTTTGGTTACCAGGTTGAGACCTCTATAGTCTACACAAAACCGCATTTCCTTCTTTCCATCTTTGGAATGGGGTTTTGGTACAAGTACCACAGGAGAAGCCCATGGACTTTCAGAGTGCTCAACCACTCCTAGTTCTAACATTTTCGGGACCTCTTGCTTTATGCAGTCCCTGACATGGTCAGGCTGCCTATAGATCTTACTTTTGACAGGTAAACTGTCTCCAGTATCTATAGTGTGCTCACACCAAGAAGTGGTACCTGGCACAGTAGAGAAGATTTCAGAAAACTGACCCAGGAGATTTATGCAATGGTCTTTCTGCTCAGCAGTAAGACAATCTGCCAAAACTACACCTTCCACAAGAGCATCTTGTTCTGTGGAAGAGAAGAGATCAGGTAGAGGATCACTGTCTTCTTCCTGTCCCTCATCAGTTGCCATGAGCAGGGTGAGATCAGCCCTGTCAGAGTAGGGTTTCAGGCGGTTTACATGGAGTACCCTAAGGGGACTCCTTGCAGTGCCTAAGTCAACTAAATAGGTGACTTCACCCTTTTTCTCAACAATTGTGTGGGGCCCACTCCATTTTTCTTGGAGTGCTCTTGGGGCCACAGGCTCCAAGACCCACACTTTCTGCCCTGGTTAGTACTGAACCAAAACAGCCTTCTGATCATGCCATTGCTTCTGGAGCTCTTGGCTGGCCTGAAGGTTTTTGCTGGCCTTTTTCATGTACTCAGCCATCCTTGATCTGAGGCCAAGTACATAATCCACAATATCCTGCTTGGGAGCTTTTAAAGGTTGTTCCCAACCCTCCTTTACAAGTGTGAGTGGACCCCTAACAGGGTGTCCAAAAAGAAGTTCAAAGGGGCTGAAGCCCACTCCTTTCTGGAGTACCTCCCTGTAGGCAAAAAGGAGGCATGGTAGAAGGATATCCCATCTCCTGCTGAGTTTTTCAGGGAGACCCATAATCATGCCTTTGAGAGTTTTATTAAATCTCTCCACCAGTCCATTTGTTTGTGGATGATAGGGTGTTGTGAACTTGTAAGTTACACCACACTCCTTCCACATGGCCTTTAAGTATGCAGACATGAAATTGCTTCCCCTGTCTGATACTACTTACTTTGGGAAGCCCACCCTGGAAAATATTCCCAGGAGGGCCTTTGCCACTGCAGGTGCTGTAGTGGTCCTTAAAGGAATACCTTCAGGATATCTTGTGGCATGGGCCACTACCACCAAGATGAATCTATTGCCTGAAGCAGTAGGAGGGTCAAGGGGGCCAACTATGTCAACCCCTACCCTTTCAAAGGGAACCCCAACCACAGGCAGTGGAATAAGGGGTGCCTTTGGGGTGCCACCTGTCTTGCCACTGGCTTGACAGGTTTCACAGGACTTACAAAATTATTTTGTGTCCTCAGACATCCAAGGCCAATGAAACAAGGGGACAAGCCTGTCCCAAGTTTTCATTTGTCCTAGATGCCCAGCTAGGGGAATGTCGTGGGCTAGAGTTAGGAGGAACTTTCTGTACTCCTGAGGAATCACTAATCTCCTGGCAGCTCCAGGTTTAGGATCCCTATGCTCGGTGTACAAGAGGTTGTCCTCCCAGTAAACTCTGTGAGAGTCACTGACATCCCCATTAGCCTGTTTGACAGCTTGCTGTCTTATACCCTCTAATGTGGGACAGGTTTGCTGTGCCACACTCAGCTCCTCTCTGGCAGGCCCCCCTTCACCCAAAAGCTCAGCAGTGTCTGCTTCCAGCTCCTCTGGTGTAGGTTCTGCACAGGGAGGGAATTCTTCTTCCTCAGAAGTTGAATCCACTGTAGAGGGAGGGATAGTAGGAAATGGTTTGCTTCTACTAGCCCTAGCTTTAGGGAACACTTGGTCCATTGTTCCAGGATCCAAGCTTCCCTGTCCTTTTTGCTTTTTGGCCTGAGCCCTTGTCAAAGCAAAAATATGCCCTGGGATGCCCAGCATTGCTGCATGGGCCTCCAACTCCACATCTGACCAAGCTGATGTCTCCAAATCATTTCCTAGTAGACAGTCTACAGGTAAATCTGTGGCTACCACAACTTTCTTTGGACCAGTAACCCCCCCCCAGTTGAGATTAACAACAGCCATGGGGTGGCTAAGTGTGTTGTTGTGAGCATCGGTTACTTGGTACTGGTGACCAAGTAGATGTTGTTCAGGGTGGACCAGTTTCTCGATGACCCTAGTCACACTGGCACCAGTGTCCCTGTAGGCCTGAACCTCAACACCATTTATTAGGGGTAGCTGCTTGTACTTATCCATATTAAGGGGACAAGCAACTAAGGTGGCTAAATCAATATCCCCCTCAGAGACTAACACAGCCTCTGTGGCCTCCCTAACAAGGCCAACCCCAACTAAGTTACCAATAGTGAGCCCAGCTACTCCCTTGGATTGGCTATTAGTAGGTTTGCTCCCACCACCACTGCTATTAGTAGGGACACTAGGGGTAGCAGTAGGGGTTGTAGTGGTAGGAACATTGGTGCTTTTCTTTGGACAACTGGGATCTGTTGTCCAATGGCCTTTTATTTTACATAAATAGCACCATGGTTTCTTTTCCTTGTTCTGATTAAAAGAGGATTTGGGCCCACCACCCCCACCAGAGTGTTTTTGTGGGCCTGATGAAGACTCATTTTTAGATTTGTCCCCACCCTTGTCAGAAGACTTACCATCCTTCTTTTTGTTGCCATCTTTGTCACCCCCTGTATGAACTTTTCTGTTCACCCTTGTTCTGACCCATTTGTCTGCCTTCTTTCCCAATTCTTGGGGAGAGGTCAGATCAGAGTCCACCAAGTACTGGTGCAACAAATCAGACACACAATTATTAAGAATATGCTCTCTCAGGATTAAGTTATACAGGCTGTCATAATCAGTAACTTTACTGCCATGTAACCACCCCTCCAAGGCCTTCACTGAATGGTCAATGAAATCAACCCAGTCTTGTGAAGACTCCTTTTTGGTCTCTCTGAACTTTATCCTGTATTGTTCAGTGGTTAAGCCATAACCATCCAGGAGTGCATTCTTAAGAACTTGGAAATTATTGGCATCATTTTCTTTCACAGTAAGGAGCCTATCCCTACCTTTTCCACTAAATGATAGCCATAGGATAGCAGCCCACTGCCTTTGAGGGACATCCTGTACAACACAGGCCCTCTCAAGTGCAGCAAACCACTTGTTAATGTCATCCCCCTCCTTATAAGGGGGAACTATCTTGTGCAGATTCCTGGAATTATGCTCTTTTACAGGATGACTATGGAGAATACTGCTGCTGCCACCATGGGTTTCTAAACCCAACTTCTGTCTTTCCTTCTCTAGTTCAAAAGACTGTCTATCCAAATCCAGCTGTTGCTTTTTAAGCTTCAGTCTGGTTTGTTCCATCCTCAACTTATTGATTTCCCTCTCTAACATTCTGTCATCAGGGTTGGTGGGAGGGACATTCCTAGATACAGAGGTATGATGGGAATGAACAGAAGGAGACCTGTCCCTTACAGAAGCCACCCTAACAGCTTGGCTAACAGAAACATCACTACCAGTATGGTGAGAATAAATGCTTTTGCTATGATGTGAGACAACACTATTTGTATGGTGTGGCTCATTATCATTACCAACTATGCTAGACTGTCTAGTAATGGGCAGGCTAGGAAGTTTCTTTCCTGAATCGTTTCCTGGGGGAGTCCCTGAATCAGATTGGGAACTATTAGGTACTTTTTCAACAGATGGGGCACTTATAGCCTTATCTTGTTCTCTAAGCATGTTAATTTACAATTCGAAGGAAGGATTCTTCCCTACACTCAAACCTCTCTCTATGCAGAGACTCCTTGCTCCTTTCCAGCTAAGGTGATCATATGCAAGTTTGGACAGATCAACATTTTGGCCTGTGCCAGACATTTTTAGAGAGAGTTAAAGTGATAGAAAAAGAGAAAAAAGTTTTCAGAACTTTTTAGAAGGACAGAAAAAAAAACTTTTTAAACTTTTAAGAACTTTTTGAAAGTTTAGAAGTACTTTTCAGCACTTTAGAAAAGAGTGAAAAGAGGAAATGCAATTTTTTTTAGCTATGTATACACACACTGAACTTGTTTTGTATATTTTTCTCTTATGAAAAGTACAATGACAAGAGTGGTAAGTAGTCTCAAAGCACTTATCCCACCACTGCACAACCAATGTAGGAGGCTGGACTGGCTTGTAGTGAGTACCAAGGGGTACTTGCACCTTGCACCAGGCACAGTTATCCCTTATTAGTGTATAGGGTGTCTAGCAGCTTAGGCTGATAGATAATGGTAGCTTAGCAGAGCAGCTTAGGCTGAACTAGGAGACGTGTGAAGCTACTACAGTACCACTTAGTGTCATATGCACAATATCATAAGAAAACACAATACACAGTTATACTAAAAATAAAGGTACTTTATTTTTATGACAATATGCCAAAGTATCTTAGAGTGTACCCTCAGTGAGAGGATAGGAAATATACACAAGATATATGTACACAATACCAAAAATATGCAGTATAGTCTTAGAAAACAGTGCAAACAATGTATACTTACAATAGGATGCAATGGGGAAACATAGGGATAGGGGCAACACAAACCATATACTCCAAAAGTGGAATGCGAACCACGAATGGACCCCAAACCTATGTGACCTTGTAGAGGGTCGCTGGGACTATTAGAAAATAGTGAGAGTTAGAAAAATAACCCTCCCCAAGACCCTGAAAAGTGAGTGCAAAGTGCACTAAAGTTCCCCTAAGGACAAAGAAGTCATGATAGAGGAATAATGCAGGAAAGACACAAACCAACAATGCAACAACTGTGGATTTCCAATCTAGGGTACCTGTGGAACAAGGGGACCAAGTCCAAAAGTCACAAGCAAGTCGGAGATGGGCATATGCCCAGGAAATGCCAGCGGTGGATGCAAAGAAGCTTCTACTGGACAGAAGAAGCTGAGGTTTCTGCAGGAACGAAAAGGGCTAGAGACTTCCCCTTTGGTGGACGGATCCCTCTCGCCCTGGAGAGTCGTGCAGAAGTGTTTTCCTGCCGAAAGAACGCCAACAAGCCTTGCTAGCTGCAAATTGTGCGGTTAGCGTTTTTGGACGCTGCTGTGGCCCAGGAGGGACCAGGAGGTCGCAAATTGGACCAGGAGAGAGAGGGGACATCGAGCAAGACAAGGAGCCCTCTCAGCAGCATGTAGCACCCAGAGAAGTGCCAGAAACAGGCACTACGAAAATGCGTGAAACGATGCTCACCCGAAGTTACACAAAGGAGTCCCACGTCGCCGGAGACCAACTTAGAAAGTCGTGCAATGCAGGTTAGAGTGCCGTGGACCTAGACTTGGCTGTGCACAAAGGATTTCCGCCGGAAGTGCACAGGGGCCGGAGTAGCTGCAAAAGTCGCGGTTCCCAGCAATGCAGTCTAGCGAGGTGAGGCAAGGACTTACCTCCACCAAACTTGGACTGAAGAGTCACTGGACTGTGGGGGCCACTGGGACAGAGTTGCTGGATTCGAGGGACCTCGCTCGTTGTGCTGAGAGGAGACCCAAGGGACCGGTAATGCAGCTTTTTGGTGCCTGCGGTTGCAGGGGGAAGATTCCATTCCGTCGACCCACGGGAGATTTCTTCGGAGCTTCTAGTGCAGAGAGGAGGCAGACTACCCCCACAGCATGCACCACCAGGAAAACAGTCGAGAAGGCGGCAGGATCAGCGTTACAGAGTTGCAGTAGTCGTCTTTGCTACTATGTTGAAGGTTTGCAGGCTTCCAGCGCGGTCAGCAGTCGATTCCTTGGCAGAAGGTGAAGAGAGAGATGCAGAGGAACTCTGATGAGCTCTTGCATTCGTTATCTAAAGTTTCCCCAGAGACAGAGACCCTAAATAGCCAGAAAAGAGGGTTTGGCTGCTTAGGAGAGAGGATAGGCTACTAACACCTGAAGGAGCCTATCACAAGGAGTCTCTGACGTCACCTGGTGCCACTCAGAGCAGTCCAGTGTGCCAGCAGCACCTCTGTTTCCAAGATGGCAGAGGTCTGGAGCACACTGGAGGAGCTCTGGACACCTCCCAGGGGAGGTGCAGGTCAGGGGAGTGGTCACTCCCCTTTCCTTAGTCCAGTTTCGCGCCAGAGCAGGGCTAAGGGGTCCCCTGAACCGGTGTAGACTGGCTTATGCAGAATTGGGCACATCTGTGCCCAAGAAAGCATTTCCAGAGGCTGGGGGAGGCTACTCCTCCCCTGCCTTCACACCATTTTCCAAAGGGAGAGGGTGTAACACCCTCTCTCAGAGGAAGTCCTTTGTTTTGCCATCCTGGGCCAGGCCTGGCTGGACCCCAGGAGGGCAGATGCCTGTCTGAGGGGTTGGCAGCAGCAGCAGCTGCAGTGAAACCCCAGGAAGGGCAGTTTGGCAGTACCAGGGTCTGTGCTACAAACCACTGGGATCATGGGATTGTGCCAACTATGCCAGGATGACATAGAGGGGGCAATTCCATGATCATAGACATGTTACATGGCCATGTTCAGAGTTACCATTGTGAAGCTACATATAGGTAGTGACCTATATGTAGTGCACGCGTGTAATGGTGTCCCCGCACTCACAAAGTCCGGGGAATTGGCCCTGAACAATGTGGGGGCACCTTGGCTAGTGCCAGGGTGCCCTCACACTAAGTAACTTTGCACCTAACCTTTACCAGGTAAAGGTTAGACATATAGGTGACTTATAAGTTACTTAAGTGCAGTGTAAAATGGCTGTGAAATAACGTGGACGTTATTTCACTCAGGCTGCAGTGGCAGGCCTGTGTAAGAATTGTCAGAGCTCCCTATGGGTGGCAAAAGAAATGCTGCAGCCCATAGGGATCTCCTGGAACCCCAATACCCTGGGTACCTCAGTACCATATAGTAGGGAATTATAAGGGTGTTCCAGTAAGCCAATGTAAATTGGTAAAAATGGTCACTAGCCTGTTAGTGACAATTTGAAAGAAATGAGAGAGCATAACCACTGAGGTTCTGATTAGCAGAGCCTCAGTGAGACAGTTAGTCACTACACAGGTAACACATTCAGGCACACTTATGAGCACTGGGGCCCTGGTGAACAGGGTCCCAGTGACACATACAACTAAAACAACATATATACAGTGAAAAATGGGGGTAACATGCCAGGCAAGATGGTACTTTCCTACAACCGGTCCTCTGGGTCTCCTCTCAGCACGACGAGCGTGGTCCCTTGAACTCAGAAACTCTGTCCAAGTGACTCCCACAGTCCAGTGACTCTTCAGTCCAAGTTTGGTGGAGGTAAGTCCTTGCCTCCCCACGCTAGACTGCATTGCTGGGAACTGCGTGTTTTGCAGCTACTCCGGCTCCTGTGCACTCTTTCAGGATTTCCTTTGTGCACAGCCAAGCCTGGGTCCCCGGCACTCTAACCTGCATTGCACGACCTCCTGAGTTGTCCTCCGGCTTCGTGGGACCCTCTTGTGCAACTTCGGGTGAGCTCCGGTTCACTCCACTTCGTAGTGCCTCTTCCGGCACTTCTGCGGGTGCTGCTTGCTTCTGAGTAGTCTCTTTGTCTTGCTGGACGCCCCCTCTGTCTTCTCACGCAATTGGCGACATCCTGGTCCCTCCTGGGCCACAGCAGCATCCAAAAACCCTAACCGCGACCCTTGCAGGTAGCAAGGCTTGTTTGCGGTCTTTCTGCACGAAAAAACCTCTGCACGACTCTTCACGACGTGAGACATCCATCCTCCAAAGGGGAAGTTTCTAGCCCTTGTCGTTCTTGCAGAATCCACAGCTTCTACCATCCGGTGGCAGCTTCTTTGCACCCACAGCTGGCATTTCCTGGGGATCTGCCCACTCCCGACTTGATCGTGACTTTTGGACTTGGTCCTCTTGTTCCACAGGTACTCTCTTCTGGAAATCCATCGTTGTTGCATTGCTGGTGTTGGTCTTTCCTGCAGAATTGGGGAACTTAAGTGCACTTTGCACCCACTTTTCAGGGTCTTGGGGTGGGCTATTTTTCTAACCCTCACTGTTTCCTTACAGTCCCAGCGACCCTCTACAAGGTCACATAGGTTTGGGGTCCATTTGTGGTTCGCATTCCACTTCTAGAGTATATGGTTTGTGTTGCCCCTATCCCTATGTGCCCCCATTGCATCCTATTTTAAAATAAAAGGCCATTGGACAACTGATCCCAGTTGCCCAAAGAAAAGCACCAAGCCTCCTACCACTACTACCCCTGCTGCTTCACCTAGTGCCCCTAGTAATAGCAGTGGTGGTGGGAGCAAACCTACTAATAGCCAATCCAAGGGAGTAGCTGGGCTCACTTTTGGTAACTTTGTTGGGGTTGGTCTTGTTAGGGAGACCACAGAGGCTGTGTTAGTCTCTGAGGGGGCTATTGATTTAGCCACCTTGGTTGCTTGTCCCCTTAAAATGGATAAGCACAAGCAACTACCCCTAATAAATGGTGTTGAGGTTCAGGCCTACAGGGACACAGGTGCCAGTGTTACCATGGTAATAGAGAAACTGGTCCACCCTGAACAACACCTACTTGGTCACCAGTACCAAGTGACTGATGCTCATAACAACACTCTTAGCCACCCCATGGCTGTTGTGAATCTCAACTGGGGGGGGGGAGGGGGGAGGGGTTTACTGGTCCAAAGAAAGTTGTGGTTGCCTCAGATTTACCTGTAGACTGTCTACTAGGGAACGATTTAGAGACATCAGCTTGGGCAGAAGTGGAGTTGGAGGCTCATGCAGCAATACTGGGCATTCCAGGGCATATTTTTGCTTTGACAAGGGCTCAGGCCAAAAAGCAAAAAGGACAGGGTGACTTGGATCCTGGAACAATGGACCAAGTGCTCCCTAAAGCTAGGGTTAGTAAAGGTAAAACACTACCTACTATCCCTCCCTCTACAGTGGATTCAACTTCTGAGGAAGAAGAATTTCCACCCTGTGCAGAACCTACACCAGAGGAGCTGGAAGCAGACACTGCTGAGCTTTTGGGTGAAGGGGGGCCTGCCAGGGAGGAGCTGAGTGTGGCACAGCATACCTGTCCCACACTAGAGGGTCTAAGACAGCAAGCTGTCAAACAAGCAAATGGGGATGTCAGTGACTCTCACAGAGTTTACTGGGAGGATAACCTTTTGCATACTGAAGCAAGGGATCCAAAACCTGGAGCAGCCAGGAGATTGGTGATTCCTCAGGAATACAGAAAGTTCCTCCTAACTCTAGCCCACGACATTCCCTTAGCTGGACATTTGGGACAAATGAAAACTTGGAACAGGCTTGTCCCCTTGTTTCATTGGCCTAGAATGTCAGAGGACACAAAGGAATTTTGTAAGTCCTGTGAAACCTGTCAAGCCAGTGGCAAAACAGGTGGAACTCCAAAGGCACCCCTTATTCCACTGCCTGTGGTGGGGGTTCCCTTTGAAAGGGTAGGGGTTGACATAGTTGGCCCCTTGACCCTCCTACTGCTTCAGGCAATAGGTTTATCTTGGTGGTAGTGGACCATGCCACCAGATATCCTGAAGCAATTCCTCTAAGGACCACTACAGCTCCTGCAGTGGCAAAGGCCCTCCTGGGAATCTTTTCCAGGGTGGGCTTCCCAAAAGAGGTGGTATCAGACAGAGAAAGCAATTTCATGTTGTAGGAGGCTGGACTGGCTTGTAGTGAGTACCAAGGGGTACTTGCACCTTGCACCAGGCCCAGTTATCCCTTATTAGTGTATAGGGTGTCTAGCACCTTAGGCTGATAGATAATGGTAGCTTAGCAGAGCAGCTCAGGCTGAACTAGGAGACGTGTGAAGCTACTACAGTACCACTTAGTGTCACATGCACAATATCATAAGAAAACACAATACACAGTTATACTAAAAATAAAGGTACTTTATTTTTATGACAATATGCCAAAGTATCTTAGAGTGTACCCTCAGTGAGAGGATAGGAAATATACACAAGATATATATACACAATAGCAAAAATATGCAGTATAGTCTTAGAAAACAGTGCAAACAATGTATAGTTACAATAGGATGCAATGGGGAAACATAGGGATAGGGGCAACACAAACCATATACTCCAAAAGTGGAATGCGAACCACGAATGGACCCCAAACCTATGTGACCTTGTAGAGGGTCGCTGGGACTATTAGAAAATAGTGAGAGTTAGCAAAATAACTCTCCCCAAGACCCTGAAAAGTGAGTGCAAAGTGCACTAAAGTTCCCCTAAGGACAAAATAGTCGTGTTAGAGGAATAATGCAGGAAAGACACAAACCAGCAATGCAACAACTGTGGATTTCCAATCTAGGGTACCTGTGGAACAAGGGGACCAAGTCCAAAAGTCACAAGCAAGTCGGAGATGGGCAGATGCCCAGGAAATGCCAGCTGCGGGTGCAAAGAAGCTTCGACTGGACAGAAGAAGCTGAGGTTTCTGCAGGAACGAAAAGGGCTAGAGACTTCCCCTTTGGTGGACGGATCCCTCTCGCCTTGGAGAGTCGTGCCGAAGTGCTTTCCCGCCGGAAGGAAGCCAACAAGCCTTGCTACACGCAAATCGTGCGTTTGGCGTTTTTGGACGCTACTGGGGCCCAGGAGGGACCAGGAGCTCGCAAATTGGACCTGAAGAGAGAGGGGACATCGAGCAAGACAAAGAGCCCTTACTGAAGCAGGTAGCACCCAGAGAAGTGCCAGAAACAGGCACTACGAGGATGCGTGAAACGGTGCTCGCCGAAGTTGCACAAAGGAGTCCCACGTCGCCGGAGACCAACTTAGAAAGTCGTGCAATGCAGGTTAGAGTGCCGTGGACCCAGGCTTGGCTGTGCACAAAGGATTTCTGCCGGAAGTGCACAGGGGCCGGAGTAGCTGCAAAGTTGCGGTTCCCAGCAATGCAGCCCAGCGAGGTGAGGCAAGGACTTACCTCCACCAAACTTGGACTGAAGAGTCACTGGACTGTGGGGGTCACTTGGACAGAGTCGCTGGATTCGAGGGACCTCGCTCGTCGTGCTGAGAGGAGACCCAAGGGACCGGTGATGCAGCTTTTTGGTGCCTGCGGTTGCAGGGGGAAGATTCCGTCGACCCACGGGAGATTTCTTCGGAGCTTCTGGTGCAGAGAGGAGGCAGGCTACCCCCACAGCATGCACAAGCAGGAAAACAGTCGAGAAGGCGGCAGGATCAGCGTTACAGAGTTGCAGTAGTCGTCTTTGCTACTATGTTGCAGGGTTGCAGGCTTCCAGCGCGGTCAGCGGTCGTTTCCTTATCAGAAGGTGAAGAGAGAGATGCAGAGGAACTCGGCTGAGCTCATGCATTCGTTATCTAAAGTTTCCCCAGAGGCAGAGACCCTAAATAGCCAGAAAAGAGGGTTTGGCTACCTAGGAGAGAGGATAGGCTAGCAACACCTGAAGGAGCCTATCACAAGGAGTCTCTGACGTCACCTGGTGGCACTGGCCACTCAGAGCAGTCCAGTGTGCCAGCAGCACCTCTGTTTCCAAGATGGCAGAGGTCTGGAGCACACTGGATGAGCTCTGGACACCTCCCAGGGGAGGTGCAGGTCAGGGGAGTGGTCACTCCCCTTTCCTTTGTCCAGTTTCGCGCCAGAGCAGGGGCTAAGGGGTCCCTGAACCGGTGTAGACTGGCTTATGCAGAATTGGGCACCTCTGTGCCCAACAAAGCATTTCCAGAGGCTGGGGGAGGCTACTCCTCCCCTGCCTTCACACCATTTTCCAAAGGGAGAGGGTGTCACACCCTCTCTCAGAGGAAGTTCTTTGTTCTGCCATCCTGGGCCAGGCCTGGCTGGACCCCAGGAGGGCAGCTGCCTGTCTGAGGGGTTGGCAGCAGCAGCAGCTGCAGTGAAACCCCAGGAAGGGCAGTTTGGCAGTACCAGGGTCTGTGCTACAGACCACTGGGATCATGGGATTGTGCCAACTATGCCAGGATGGCATAGAGGGGGCAATTCCATGATCATAGACATGTTACATGGCCATATTCGGAGTTACCATTGTGAAGCTACATATAGGTAGTGACCTATATGTAGTGCACGCGTGTAATGGTGTCCCCGCACTCACAAAGTTCAGGGAATTGGCTCTGAACAATGTGGGGGCACCTTGGCTAGTGCCAGGGTGCCCTCACACTAAGTAACTTTGCACTCAACCTTTACCAGGTAAAGGTTAGACATATAGGTGACTTATAAGTTACTTAAGTGCAGTGTAGAATGGCTGTGAAATAATGTGGACGTTATTTCACTCAGGCTGCAGTGGCAGGCCTGTGTAAGAATTGTCAGAGCTCCCTATGGGTGGCAAAAGAAATGCTGCAGCCCATAGGGATCTCCTGGAACCCCAATACCCTGGGTACCTCAGTACCATATACTAGGGAATTATAAGGGTGTTCCAGTAAGCCAATGTAAATTGGTAAAAATGGTCACTAGCCTGTTAGTGACAATTTGAAATAAATGAGAGAGCATAACCACTGAGGTTCTGGTTAGCAGAGCCTCAGTGAGACAGTTAGGCACCACACAGGGAACATATACATGCACACCTATGAGCACTGGGGCCCTGTGTGACAGGGTCCCAGTGACACATACATATAGGCCACAAACCTATGAGCACTGGGGTCCTGACCAGCAGGATCCCAGTGACACATAACAAACATACTGAAAACATAGTGTTTTCACTATGAGCACTGAGGCCTGGCTATCAGGATCCCAGTGAGACAGTGAAAACAGTGACAAACACCCTGACATACACTCACAAACAGGCCAAAAGTGGGGGTAACAAGGCTAGAAAGAGGCTACCTTCTCACACATGTCTGCTTACTTAAAGGCCATGTGGAAGGAATGTGGTGCTACATACAAGTTCACCACACCCTATCATCCACAAACAAATGGACTGGTTGAGAGGTTTAATAAAACTCTCAACGGAATGATAATGGGACTCCCTGACAAACTCCGCAGGAGATGGGATGTCCTGTTACCTTGCCTCCTTTTTGCTTACAGGGAGGTACCCCAAAAAGAAGTGGGCTTCAGCCCCTGTGAACTCCTATTTGGACACCCTGTAAGAGGTCCTCTAACACTTGTGAAGGAGGGTTAGAAACAACCTTTAAAAGCTCCAAAGCAAGACATAGTGGGCTATGTACTTGGCCTAAGATCTAGGATGGCTGAGTACATGAAAAGGCCAGTAAAAACATTCAGGCCAGCCAAGAGCTCCAAAAGCAATGGCATGACCAGAAGGCTGTTTTGGTTCAGTACCAACCAGGGCAGAAAGTGTGGGTCTTGGAGCTTGTGGCCCCAAGAGCACTCCAAGACAAATGGAGTGGACCCCACATAATTGTTGAAAAGAAGGGTGAAGTCACCTACTTAGTTGACTTAGGCATTGCCAGGAGTCCCCTTAGGGTGCTCCATGTCAATTGCCTGAAACCCTACTATGACAGGGCTGATCTCACCCTGCTCATGGCAACAGATGAGGGACAGGAAGAAGAGAGTGACCCTCTCCCTGATCTCTTCTCTTCCACAGAACAGGATGCTCTAGTGGAAGGTGTAGTACTGGCAGATTGTCTTACTGCTGAGCAGAAAGACCACTGCATAAATCTCCTGGGTCAGTTTTCGGAACTCTTCTCTACTGTGCCAGGCACCACTTCTTGGTGTGAGCACACTATAGATACTGGAGACAGCCTGCCTGTCAAAAGTAAGATATATAGGCAGTGTAGAGGGGTGTCTAGAAGCTTAGGCTGATAGAAAAGGTAGCTTAGCAGAGAAGCTTAGGCTGAACTAGGAGACGAGTGAAGCTCCTACAGTACCACCAGTGTCATATGCACAATATCATAAGAAAACACAATACACAGATATACTAAAAATAAAGCTACTTTTTTTTAATGACAATATGCCAAAGTATCTCAGTGAGTACCCTCAGTATGAGGATAGCAAATATACACAAGATATATGTACACAATACCAAAATATGCAGTAATAGCATTAGAAAACAGAGCAAACAATGTATAGTCACAATAGAATGCAATGGGGGCACATAGGGATAGGGGCAACACAAACCATATACTCTAGAAGTGGAATGCGAACCACGAATGGACCCCAAACCTGTGACCTTGTAGAGGGTCGCTGGGACTGTAAAAAAACAGTGAGGGTTAGAAAAATAGCCCACCCTAAGACCCTGAAAAGTGGGTGCAAAGTGCACCTAAGTTCCCCAAAGAGCACAGAAGTCGTGATAGGGGAATTCTGCAAGAAAGACCAACACCAGCCATGCAACAACGATGGATTTCCAGACGAGAGTACCTGTGGAACATGGGGACCAAGTCCAAAAGTCACGATCAAGTCAGGAGTGGGCAGATGCCCAGGAAATGCCAGCTGTGGGTGCAAAGAAGCTGCCACCTGATGGTAGAAGCTGTAGATTCTGCAAGAACGACAAGGGCTAGAAACTTCCCCTTTGGAGGATGGATGTCTCACGTCGTGAAGAGTCGTGCAGAGGTGTTTTCGTGCAGAAAGACCACCAACAAGCCTTGCTAGCTGCAAAGGTCGCGGTTAGGGTTTTTGGATGCTGCTGTGGCCCAGGAGGGACCAGGATGTCGCCAATTGCGTGAGGAGACAGAAGGTGTGTCCAGCAAGACAAAGAGCCCACTCAGAATCAAGCAGCACCCGCAGAAGTGCCGGAACAGGCACTACGAAGTGGAGTGAACCGGAGCTCACCCGAAGTCACAAATGAGAGTCCCACGACGCCGGAGGACAACTCAGGCGGTTGTGCACTGCAGGTTAGAGTGCCGGGGACCCAGGCTTGGCTGGGCACAAAGGAAATCCTGGAAGAGTGCACAGGAGCCGGAGTAGCTGCAAAACACGCGGTTCCCAGCAATGCAGTCTAGCGTGGGGAGGCAAGGACTTACCTCCACCAAACTTGGACTGGAGAGTCACTGGACTGTGGGAGTCACTTGAACAGAGTTGGTGAGGTCAAGGGACCTCGCTCGTTGTGCTGAGAGGAGACCCAGAGGACCAGTGATGCAGTTCTTTGGTGCCTGCGGTTGCAGGGGGAAGATTCTGTCGACCCACGGGAGATTTCTTCGGAGCTTCTAGTGCAGAGAGGAGGCAGACTCCCCTCACAGCATGCACCACCAGGAAAACAGTCGAGAAGGCGGCAGGATCAGCGTTACAAGGTCACAGTAGTCATCTTTGCTACTTTGTTGCAGTTTTGCAGGCTTCCAGCGTGAAGAGAGAGGTGCAGAGGAACTCTGATGAGCTCTTGCATTCGTTATCTAAGGAATTCCCCAAAGCAGAGACCCTAAATGGCCAGAAAAGGAGGTTTGGCTACCTAGGAGAGAGGATAGGCTAGCAACACCTGAAGGAGCCTATCAGAAGGAGTCTCTGACGTCACCTGCTGACACTGGCCACTCAGAGCAGTCCAGTGTGCCAGCAGCACCTCTGTTTCCAAGATGGCAGAGGTCTGGAGCACACTGGAGGAGCTCTGGGCACCTCCCAGGGGAGGTGCAGGTCAGGGGAGTGGTCACTCCCCTTTCCTTTGTCCAGTTTCGCGCCAGATCATGGTTGAGGGATCCCTGAACCAGTGCAGACTGGCTTATGCAGAGATGGGCACCATCTGTGCCCATCAAAGCATTTCCAGAGGCTGGGGGAGGCTACTCCTCCCAAGCCCTGACACCTTTTTCCAAAGGGAGAGGGTGTAACACCCTCTCTCTGAGGAAGTCATTTGTTCTGCCTTCCTGGATGAAGCCTGGCTGGACCCAAGGAGGGCAGAAAACCGTCTGAGGGGTTGGCAGCAGCAGCAGCTGCAGTGAAACCCCGGGAAAGGTAGTTTGGCAGTACCCGGGTCTGAGCTAGAGACTCGGGGGATCATGGAATTGTCTCCCCAATGCCAGAATGGCATTGGGGTGACAATTCCATGATCTTAGACATGTTACATGGCCATGTTCGGAGTTACCATTGTGACGCTATACATATGTCGTGACCTATGTATAGTGCACACGTGTAATGGTGTCCCCGCACTCACAAAGTCCGGGGAATTTGCCCTGAACAATGTGGGAGCACCTTGGCTAGTGCTAGGGTGCCCACACACTAAGTAACTTAGCACCCAACCTTTACCAGGTAAAGGTTAGACATATAGGTGACTTATAAGTTACTTAAGTGCAGTGGTAAATGGCTGTGAAATAACGTGGACATTATTTCACTCAGGCTGCACTGGCAGGCCTGTGTAAGAATTGTCAGATCTCCCTAAGGGTGGCACAAGAAATGCTGCAGCCCATAGGGATCTCCTGGAACCCCAATACCCTGGGTACCTCAGTACCATATACTAGGGAATTATAAGGGTGTTCCAGTAAGCCAATGTAAATTGGTAAAATTGGTCACTAGCCTGTTAGTGACAATTTGAAAGAAATGAGAGAGCATAACCACTGAGGTTCTGATTAGCAGAGCCTCAGTGAGACAGTTAGTCACTACACAGGTAACACATTCAGGCACACTTATGAGCACTGGAGCCCTGGAGAACAGGGTCCCAGTGACACATACAACTAAAACAACATATATACAGTGAAATATGGGGGTAACATGCCAGGCAAGATGGTACTTTCCTACAGTCACCTGCTGGCACTGGCCACTCAGAGCAGTCCAGTGTGCCACAAACACCTCTGTTTCCAAGATCGCAGAGGTCTGGGACACACTGGAGGGGCTCTGGTCACCTCCCCTGGTAGGTGCAGGTCAGGGGAGTGGTCACTCCCCTTTCCTTTGTCCAGTTTCACGCCAGAGCAGGGCTGGGGATCCCTGAATTGGTGTAGACTGTCTTATGCCGAGATGGGCACCATCTGTGCCCATCAAAGCATTTCCAGAGGCTGGGGGAGGCTACTCCTCCCCAGCCTTCACACCTATTTCCAAAGGGAGAGGGTGTTACACCCTCTCTCAGAGGAAGTCTTTTGTTCTGCTTTCCTGGGCCAGGGCTGCCTGGACCCCAGGAGGGCAGAAACCTGTCTGAGGGGTTGGCAGCAGCAGCAGCCGCAGTGGAGACCCCGGAAAGGCAGTTTGGCAGTACCCGGGTTCTGTGCTAGAGACCCGGGGGATCATGGAATTGTCTCCCCAATGCCAGAATGGCATTGGGGTGACAATTCCATGATCTTAGACACGTTACAATGCCATGTTTGGAGTTACCATTGTGACGCTATACATAGGTAGTGACCTATGTACAGTGCACGCGTGTAATGGTGTTCCTGCACTAACAAAGTCTGGGGAATTTGCCCTGAACGATGTGGGGGCACCTTGGCTAGTGCCAGGGTGCCCACACACTAAGTAACTTTGCATCCAACCTTCACCAGGTGAAGGTTAGACATTTAGGTGACTTATAAGTTACTTAAGTGCAGTGGTAAATGACGTTATTTCACTCAGGCTGCACTGGCAGGCCTGTGTAAGAATTGTCTGAGCTCCCTATGGGTGGCAAAAGAAATGCTGCAGCCCATAGGGATCTCCTGGAACCCCAGTACCCTGGGTACCTCAGTACCATATACTAGGGAATTATATGGGTGTACCAGTATGCCAATGTGAATTGGTAAATTTAATCACTAGCCTGTTAGTGACAAATTTGGAAAGCAGAGAGAGCATAACCACTGAGGTTCTGGTTAGCAGAGCCTCAGTGAGAAAGTTAGTCATCACACAGGGAACACATAGAGGGCACATACTTATGAGCACTGCTGCCCTGCCTGGCAGGGCCCCAGTGACACATAGACTAAAACAACATATATACAGTGAAATATGGGGGTAACATGCCAGGCAAGATGGTACTTTCCTACAAGCGTCAGCAGTGCTGGGAATAGAGACGTAGGACCAAACCCCGGACGAATGCTGTGGACCCAGGACAGGACTCAGGCCTGATCCAAGAATGGATCCAGAGGCCCCAACTGGTGCTGAGGGCGAACCCGCTTACAGAGACCCAGTAGAATCAAATTACACCACTACTAAACACCCCTAAAAAACATTGACAAAAAGCCGAAAACGTAGTAAAAAAATGACTACAGTTGCTCTTCCGGATCCACTGAAAGGGACTAATATCAGAGCACAGGGGCAGTGCCTATATATGGACTACGCTTGCCACGTCCAGTGTGGATAATGCCTATAACATCGATCCAATCAGCCCCACCTACCTGCACGCAGCTTTACTGCTGAAGATTTTCCGGATTCAGAGTTAACACTAGGAAAATATTCTAAGATAAGGAATCTGCAGCTAGAAGTCTTTATCAGATTGTGTTTTCAAAGGATTTGCATTCAAAGATCATTTGCTTATTGCTAATTGAAGTTATTGAAGCACCTCTGCAAGTCCTCTGTTTATGTAGATGTGTTCTCACGAGCAATCTTGTACTTTCTAGTCACAGATTATTAACCTATTACATGTTTATCAGATAGTGATTTCTGCTTCTGAAATGGAAATGTAACACTTAGCTCCCTGAATAGGGCATGTGGCACCCAATGTTAGCTATGAAATACATTGATATCTTTATCAGAGCACTTCAATTAAAACAAGAAAAATACCTTGTGCTTTTCCATAAGTGCTACCATCTCAGCAATTTTGTGCTGGCATCGTATATCTATATCCTTTTGGCTTTTTGTTGCCTCTTCAGCTACTAACTTCATATTTTTAACCTAAAACAGTTGGAGAAGTAACAGCAATATTTAAACCAGATTATTTGTGCATCTAGTTCTTCCAAATAGTATACAATGATGAAAAGTTAAACAAAACACTGTTTGATCAATGATACCAGAAAATCGGAAGATCTTCCAAGGGCTATTTCCAAAATGTTTTAGATGTTTTCCTACCAATAGTTTGTTTGTGTCATAACTTTTTAAATGTATTGCTGCCTACAGCCTAAATCCCTAATATATTCAGCAAGTAAATTGCTAGCACAGAGAGTGTCTCATGAAATATGATGGATGTGAAGAAATGGGGTAAATTATATGGCGTGGTTGTGCGACCTCACCATGTAATAGACTTACCAACCAACTGGGGACCCTTAGTTTCATTTCCTATCCTTCAACTCAAACATGAGTTGCTGTGGCTCTGAGTAGCAAGGCTTACATAAATGAACATGTGTAAAGCATTTAAATAGCACCAAAACAATTGAAAACAAAAATCAACAAGGCATCAAAGAAATCCAGCACGAATTTATAACAATGGACTGTATATTTTTAGATAATACCATGAAAAAGATTCACTAGAAGGTTTCGGAGATACAGGATTTACAAGGCATAGACCATCAACGCATTTCACTCAACCACAAACAAGCACTGGCAAATTCAACAAATTTGACCCCAAAACATTTATACTAAACAGTCTGGACTAGTTGGAATGCAGTCTTCAGTCAGTTTCAGGCACTTTTAGCTTTGGAAGCAATGCAGTTGATGGCTGCAAATAGCCCTCAGTCCATGAAGGGGGTGAAGTGATCCTGGTCACAGGGTTGACGTCCCTCAAAGTCCGCTTGATGCTGGCAGATGTCCAGTCTCAATTGGACTACTAGTCACAGACTATTGCAGTTGCAGATCAATCCTTCCTGCATCAATAACTCATCCTCCGGGGATCCCAACTCCACTCCAACAACATTTCAGGGCTCAACAAACTCGGTGCAACTTTGTGCGCTGGGTCCCCACCCCTGGTGCTGCACAGCCATGATTGGAGGCAGGTTGAAAACTTTGGGCTACCAACTTGCACAAGCAGGCATCTTCAGCTGTTGATTCTGTGTTGGGAACAGGAGGCCAGTTAGCTGGCACTTGGAGTCGCTTGGTTAGGCTCAGGAGAAAACTCTTCATTGAGCAGGACACAACAGTACAGTTTCTCTCCTTTCCTAGCCACTAGGTTCAACCTACATCGGTGCAGCCTTGCTCTGCTGGTTCCACATTGCAGCAGGGCATTCCTTCTTCGATCCTTCAGTCCAGTCGAGATCTGAGCTTGTGGTGCCAGGTATGCCCTACTTATGCTTAGAAAATGCCCTCAGGGTGTGAAGCAGTTGCTAACCAATGGGCTACCAGGCTCCCTCACACTTCATGACCACCTCCTATGAAGCATGACATCTGGTCACCACAGGATGCACCATTCTGCCCAGTTTTGATATGGCAGGATCCTGTTCCCAGCATGTGGAGCTCTCTAGCTCAACCCAGAGATGTGGCTACCAAGAGGGCTACACAGCACAGAAAAACAGGTTCGGAAACTGGTTTCAATTCCCCTATCCATAGTGATAGCCTGTCTACATAAACAATGAAGTAGTCCCACTCTTAAGTGTTACCTTGCCCTTCAAAGGTGGCTTCTGCTTTGAAGTTCACCTTTTGGGGCAACTACCTACCTTGTGGCTTCCTTCAGGAAGGAGGTAACACCTATCGTCAGTACAAGCTTCTACTGTCTCCATTCCTGGGAGTCATTAGCACATCTCCAGAGGATGGAAGACAGCTGCATTGGGGACAGGCTTCTTGTGCAACCGTTAAGGGTGTAGGAGTGTAAGGAAATGCCTCCTTGGCGTGGTTACCCCCTGACTTTTTGCCTTTGCTGATGCCAAGTTATGATTTGAAAGTGTGCTGAGGCCTGCTAACCAGGCCCCAGCACCAGTGTTCTTTCCCTAAAACTGTACCTTTGTCTCCACAATTGGCACACCCTGGCATCCAGGTAAGTCCCTTGTAACTGGTACCTTTGGAACCAAGGGCCCTGAGGCCAGGGAAGGTCTCTAAGGGCTGCAGCATGTCTTATGCAACCCTGGGGACCCCTCACTCAGCACAGACACACTGCTTGCCAGCTTGTGTTTGCTGGTGGGGAGAAACTGACTAAGTCGACATGGCACTCCCCTCAAGGTGCCATGCCAACCTCACACTGCCCATGGCATAGATAAGTCACCCCTCTAGCAGGCCTTACAGCCCTAAGGCAGGGTGCACTATACCATAGGTGAGGTCATAGGCGCATGAGCACTACACCCCCACAGTGTCTAAGCAAAACCTTAGACATTGTAAGTGCAGGGTAGCCATAAGAGTATATGGTATGGGAGTCTGTCATACACGAACTCCACAGCACCTTAATGGCTACACTGAAAACTGTGAGGTTTGGTATCCAACTTCTCAGCACAATAAATGCACACTGATGCTAGTGTACATTTTATTGTGAAATACACCCAGAGGGCATCTTAGAGATGCCCCCTGAAAACATACCCGACTTCCAGTGTGGACTGACTAGTTTTATCAGCCTGCCATACACCAGACATGTTGCTGGCTGTCACTCTATGGCTAGTAACAAAATCTGTACTGGGTGGAGGTGCTTCTCACCTCCCCCTGCAGGAGCTGTAACACCTGGCGGTGAGCCTCAAAGGCTCACCCCCTTTGTTACAGCGCCACAGGGCATCCCAGCTAGTGGAGATGCCCGCCCCCTCCGGCCACGGCCCCACTTTTGGCAGCAAGGCCGAAGGAGATAATGAGAAAAACAAGGAGGAGTCACTGGCCAGTCAGGACAACCCCTAAGATGTCCTGAGCTGAGGTGACTCTAACTTTTAGAAATCCTCCATCTTACAGATGGAGGATTCCCCCAACAGGATTAGGGATGTGCCCCCGTCCCCTCAGGGAGGAGGCACAAAGAGGGTGTAGCCACCCTCAGGGCTAGTGGCCATTGGCTACTAATCCCACAGACCTAAACACACCCCTAAATTGAGTATTTAGGGGCCCCCAGAACCTAGGAAAATAGATTCCTGCAACCTAAGATGAAGAAGGACTGCTGACCTGAAGCTCTGCAGAGAAGACAGAGACACCAACTGCTTTGGCCCCAGCCCTATCGGCCTGTCTCCCCACTTCGAGAAAAACTGCAACAGCGACGCGTTCCCCAGGGTCCAGCGACCTCTGAAGCCTCAGGGGACTACCCTGCATCTAAAAGGACCAAGAACTCCCGAGGACAGCGACCCTGTTCCACAAAGGCTGAAACTTGCAACAAAGAAGCAACTTTTAAAGACCACACGTTTCCCGCCGGAAGCGTGAGACTTTCCACTCTGCACCCGACGCCCCCGGCTCGACCTGCGGGGAAACAACACTACAGGGAGGACTCCCCGGCGACTGCGAGCCCATGAGTAGCCAGAGTTGACCGCCCTGAGCCCCCACAGCGACGCCTGCAGAGGGAATCCAGAGGCTCCCCATGACCGCGACTGCCTGCTTCAAAGAACCGACGCCTGGTAAAGACACTGCACCCGCAGTCCCCAGGCCCTGAAGGATCCGACCTCCAGTGCAGAAGCGACCCCGAGGGGGCCCTCTCCCTTGCCCAGGTGGTGGCTACCCCGAGGAGCCCCCCCTAGCCTGCCTGCTTCGCTGAAGAGACCCCCAGGTCTCCCATTGAAACCAATTGCAAACCCGACGCCTGTTTGCACTCTGCACCCGGCCGCCCCTGTGCCGATGAGGGTGTACTTTTTGTGCTGACTTGTGCCCCCCCCCCGGTGCCCTACAAAACCCCCCGATCTGCCCTCCGAAGTCACGGGTACTTACCTGCTGTGTAGGAAAGTACCATCTTGCCTGGCATGTTACCCCCATTTTTCACTGTATATATGTTGTTTTAGTTGTATGTGTCACTGGGACCCTGTTCTCCAGGGCCCCAGTGCTCATAAGTGTGCCTGAATGTGTTACCTGTGTAGTGACTAACTGTCTCACTGAGGCTCTGCTAATCAGAACCTCAGTGGTTATGCTCTCTCACTTCTTTCAAATTGTCACTGACAGGCTAGTGACCAATTTTACCAATTTACATTGGCTTACTGGAACACCCTTATAATTCCCTTGTATATGGTACTGAGGTACCCAGGGTATTGGGGTTCCAGGAGATCCCTATGGGCTGCAGCATTTCTTTTGCCACCCATATGGGAGCTCTGACAATTCTTACACAGGCCTGCCACTGCAGCCTGAATGAAATAACGTCCACGTTATTTCACAGCCATTTTACACTGCACTTAAGTAACTTATAAGTCACCTATATGTCTAACCTTTACCTGGTAAAGGTTAGGTGCAAAGTTACTTAGTGAGGGCACCCGGGCACTAGCCAAGGTGCCCCCACATTGTTCAGGGCCAATTCCCCGGACTTTGTGAGTGCGGGGACACCATTACACGTGTGCACTACATATAGGTCACTATCTATATGTAGCTTCACAATGGTAACTCCGAATATGGCCATGTAACATGTCTATGATCATGGAATTGCCCCCTCTATATCATCCTGGCATAGTTGGCACAATCCCATGATCCCAGTGGTCTGTAGCACAGACCCTGGTACTGCCAAACTGCCCTTCCTGGGGTTTCACTGCAGCTGCTGCTGCTGCCAACCCCTCAGACAGGCATCTGCCCTCCTGGGGTCCAGCCAGGCCTGGCCCAGGATGGCAGAACAAAGGACTTCCTCTGAGAGAGGGTGTTACACCCTCTCCCTTTGGAAAATGGTGTGAAGGCAGGGGAGGAGTAGCCTCCCCCAGCCCCTGGAAATGCTTTCTTGGGCACAGATGTGCCCAATTCTGCATAAGCCAGTCTACACCGGTTCAGGGGACCCCTTAGCCCTGCTCTGGCGCGAAACTGGACAAAGGAAAGGGGAGTGACCATTCCCCTGACCTGCACCTCCCCTGGGAGGTGTCCAGAGCTCCTCCAGTGTGCTCCAGACCTCTGCCATCTTGGAAACAGAGGTGCTGCTGGCACACTGGACTGCTCTGAGTGGCCAGTGCCACCAGGTGACGTCAGAGACTCCTTCTGATAGGCTCCTTCAGGTGTTAGTAGCCTATCCTCTCTCCTAGGTAGCCAAACCCTCTTTTCTGGCTATTTAGGGTCTCTGTCTCTGGGGAAACTTTAGATAACGAATGCAAGAGCTCATCCGAGTTCCTCTGCATCTCTCTCTTCACCTTCTGCCAAGGAATCGACTGCTGACCGCGCTGGAAGCCTGCAAACCTTCAACATAGTAGCAAAGACGACTACTGCAACTCTGTAACGCTGATCCTGCCGCCTTCTCGACTGTTTTCCTGGTGGTGCATGCTGTGGGGGTAGTCTGCCTCCTCTCTGCACTAGAAGCTCCGAAGAAATCTCCCGTGGGTCGACGGAATGGAATCTTCCCCCTGCAACCGCAGGCACCAAAAAGCTGCATTACCGGTCCCTTGGGTCTCCTCTCAGCACGACGAGCGAGGTCCCTCGAATCCAGCAACTCTGTCCAAATGACCCCCACAGTCCAGTGACTCTTCAGTCCAAGTTTGGTGGAGGTAAGTCCTTGCCTCACCTCGCTAGACTGCATTGCTGGGAACTGCGACTTTTGCAGCTACTCCGGCCCCTGTGCACTTCCGGTGGAAATACTTTGTGCACAGCAAAGCCTGGTCCACTGCACTCTAACCTGCATTGCACGACTTTCTAAGTTTGTCTCCGGCGACGTGGGACTCCTTTGTGCGACTTCGGGTGAGCATCGTTTCACGCATCCGCGTAGTGCCTGTTTCTGGCACTTCTCCGGGTGCTACCTGCTGCTAAGAGGGCTCCTTGTCTTGTTCGACGTCCCCTCTACCTCCTGGTCCAATTTGCGACCTCCTGGTCCCTCCTGGGCCACAGCAGCGTCCAAAAACGCTAACCGCACGATTTGCAGCTAGCAAGGCTTGTTGGCATTCTTTCGGCGGGAAAACACTTTTGCACGACTCTTCACGGCGAGAGGGATCCGTCCACCAAAGGGGAAGTCTCTAGCCCTTTTCGTTCCTGCAGAAACCTCTGCTTCTTCTGTCCAGTAGAAGCTTCTTTGCACCCACAGCTGGCATTTCCTGGGCATCTGCCCATCTCCGACTTGCTTGTGACTTTTGGACTTGGTCCCCTTGTTCCACAGGTACCCAAGATTGGAAATCCATCGTTGTTGCATTGTTGGTTTGTGTCTTTCCTGCATTATTCCTCTAACACGACTTCTTTGTCCTTAGGGGAACTTTAGTGCACTTTGCACTCACTTTTCAGGGTCTTGGGGAGGGCTAATTTTCTAACTCTCACTATTTTCTAATAGTCCCAGCGACCCTCTACAAGGTCACATAGGTTTGGGGTCCATTCGTGGTTCGCATTCCACTTTTGGAGTATATATTGTTTGTGTTGCCCCTATCCCTATGTGTCTCCATTGCATCCTATTGTAACTATACATTGTTTGCACTGTTTTCTAAGACTATACTGCATATTTGTGGTATTGTGTACATATATCTTGTGTATATTTCCTATCCTCTTACTGAGGGTACACTCTGAGATACTTTGGCATATTGTCATAAAAATAAAGTACCTTTATTTTTAGTATAACTGTGTATTGTGTTTTCTTATGATATTGTGCATATGACACTAAGTGGTACTGTAGTAGCTTCACACGTCTCCTAGTTCAGCCTAAGCTGCTCTGCTAAGCTACCATTATCTATCAGCCTAAGCTGCTAGACACCCTATACACTAATAAGGGATAACTGGGCCTGGTGCAAGGTGCAAGTACCCCTTGGTACTCACTACAAGCCAGTCCAGCCTCCTACATTGGTTGTGCAGCGGTGGGATAAGTGCTTTGAGACTACTTACCACTCTTGTCATTGTACTTTTCATAAAAGAAAAATATACAAATGTACACAGTGCTAAAAAGTTTTGCATTTCCTCTTTTCACTCTTTTCTAAAGTGCTGAAAAGTACTTCTAAACTTTCAAAAAGTTCTAAAAAGTTTTAAAAGTTTTTTTTTCTGTCTTTCTAAAAAGCTCTGACAAACTTTTTTCTCTTTTTCTATCACTTTAACTCTCTCTAAAAATGTCTGGCACAGGCCAAAATGTTGATCTGTCCAAACTTGCATATGACCACCTTAGCTGGAAAGGAGCAAGGAGTCTCTGTATAGAGAGAGGTTTGAGTGTAGGGAAGAATCCTTCCTTGGAACTGTTACTTAACATGCTTAGAGAACAGGATAAGGCTAGAAGTGCCCCATCTGTAGAAAAAGCAGCTAATGGTTCCCAATCTGATCCAGGGACTCCCCCAGGAAAAGATTCAGGAAAGAAACTTCCAAGCCTGCCCATTACTAGACAGTCTAGCATAGTTGGTACTGATGTTGAGTCACACCATACAGATAGTGTTGTCTCACATCATAGCAAGAGCATTCATTCTCATCACAGTAGAAATGATGTTTCTGTCAGCCAAGCTGTTAGGGTGTCCTCTGTAAGGGACAGGTCTCCTTCTGTCCATTCTCACCATACTTCTGTTTCAAGACATGTCCCTCCACCCACCCTGAAGACAGATTGTTAGAAAGGGAGCTCAATAGATTGAGAGTGGAACAAACCAGACTGAAGCTCAAGAAGCAACAGCTGGATTTGGAGAGACAGACCTTAGAAGTAGAGAAGGAGAGACAGAAACTGGGTTTAGAAACCCATGGTGGCAGCAGCAGTATTCCCCATAGTCATCCTGCAAAAGAGCATGATTCCAGGAATCTGCACAAGATAGTTCCCCCTTATAAGTAGGGGGATGACATTAACAAGTGGTTTGCTGCACTTGAGAGGGCTTGTGTTGTACAGGATGTCCCTCAAAGGCAGTGGGCTGCTATCCTATGGCTATCATTTAGTGGTAAAGGTAGGGATAGGCTCCTTACTGTCAAAGAAAATGAAGCAAATGATTACAAAGTTCTTAAGAATGCACTCCTGGATGGTTATGGCTTAACCACTGAACAATACAGGATAAAGTTCAGAGAGACCAAAAAGGAGTCTTCACAAGACTGGGTTGATTTCATTGACCATTCAGTGAAGGCCTTGGAGGGGTGGTTACATGGCAGTAAAGTTACTGATTATGACAGCCTGTATAACTTGATCCTGAGAGAGCATATTCTTAATAATTGTGTGTCTGATTTGTTGCACCAGTACTTGGTGGACTCTGATCTGACCTCTCCCCAAGAATTGGGAAAGAAGGCAGACAAATGGGTCAGAACAAGGGTGAACAGAAAAGTTCATACAGGGGGTGACAAAGATGGCAAGAAGAAGGATGGTAAGTCTTCTGACAAGGGTGGGGACAAATCTAAAAATGAGTCTTCATCAGGCCCACAAAAACACTCTGGTGGGGTGGTGGGCGCCAAATCCTCTTCTAATCAAAACAAGGAAAAGAAACCATGGTGCTATTTATGTAAAATAAAAGGCCATTGGACAACAGATCCCAGTTGTCCAAAGAAAAGCACCAAGCCTCCTACCACTGCAACCCCTACTGCTACACCTAGTGTCCCTACTAATAGCAGTGGTGGTGGGAGCAAACCTACTAATAGCCAATCCAAGGGAGTAGCTGGGCTCACTATTGGTAACTTAGTTGGGGTTGGCCTTGTTAGGGAGGCCACAGAGGCTGTGTTAGTCTCTGAGGGGGCTATTGATTTAGCCACCTTAGTTGCTTGTCCCCTTAATATGGATAAGTACAAGCAGCTACCCCTAATAAATGGTGTTGAGGTTCAGGCCTACAGGGACACTGGAGCCAGTGTGACTATGGTCATAGAGAAACTGGTCCACCCTGAACAACACCTACTTGGTCACCAGTACCAAGTAACCGATGCTCACAACAACACACTTAGCCACCCCATGGCTGTTGTTAATCTCAACTGGGGGGGGGTTACTGGTCCAAAGAAAGTTGTGGTAGCCACAGATTTACCTGTAGACTGTCTACTAGGAAATGATTTGGAAACATCAGCTTGGTCAGATGTGGAGTTGGAGGCCCATGCAGCAATGCTGGGCATCCCAGGGCATATTTTTGCTTTGACAAGGGCTCAGGCCAAAAAGCAAAAAGGACAGGGAAGCTTGGATCCTGGAACAATGGACCAAGTGCTCCCTAAAGCTAGGGCTAGTAGAAGCAAACCACTTCCTACTATCCCTCCCTCTACAGTGGATTCAACTTCTGAGGAAGAAGAATTCCCTCCCTGTGCAGAACCTACACCAGAGGAGCTGGAAGCAGACACTGCTGAGCTTTTGGGTGAAGGGGGGCCTGCCAGAGAGGAGCTGAGTGTGGCACAGCAAACCTGTCCCACATTAGAGGGTCTCAGACAGCAAGCTGTCAAACAGGCTAATGGGGATGTCAGTGACTCTCACAGAGTTTACTGGGAGGACAACCTCTTGTACACTGAGCATAGGGATCCTAAACCTGGAGCTGCCAGGAGATTAGTGATTCCTCAGGAGTACAGAAAGTTCCTCCTAACTCTAGCACACAACATTCCCCTAGCTGGGCATCTAGGACAAATGAAAACTTGGGACAGGCTTGTTCCCTTGTTTCATTGGCCTAGGATGTCTGAGGACACAAAGGAATTTTGTAAGTCCTGCGAAACGTGTCAAGCCAGTGGCAAGACAGGTGGCACCCCAAAGGCACCCCTTATCCCACTGCTTGTGGTTGGGATTCCCTTTGAAAGGGTAGGGGTTGACATAGTTGGCCCCCTTGACCCTCCTACTGCTTCAGGCAATAGGTTTATCTTGGTGGTAGTGGACCATGCCACAAGATATCCTGAAGCTATTCCTTTAAGGACCACTACAGCACCTGCAGTGGCAAAGGCCCTCCTGGGAATATTTTCCAGGGTGGGCTTCCCAAAGGAAGTAGTATCAGACAGGGGAAGCAATTTCATGTCTGCATACTTAAAGGCCATGTGGAAGGAGTGTGGTGTAACTTATAAGTTCACAACACCCTATCATCCACAAACAAATGGACTGGTGGAGAGATTTAATAAAACTCTCAAAGGCATGATTATGGGTCTCCCTGAAAAACTCCGCAGGAGATGGGATATCCTTCTACCATGCCTCCTTTTTGCCTACAGGGAGGTACCCCAGAAAGGAGTGGGCTTCAGCCCCTTTGAACTTCTTTTTGGACACCCTGTTAGGGGTCCACTCACACTTGTAAAGGAGGGTTGGGAACAACCTTTAAAAGCTCCTAAGCAGGATATTGTGGATTATGTACTTGGCCTCAGATCAAGGATGGCTGAGTACATGAAAAAGGCCAGCAAAAACCTTCAGGCCAGCCAAGAGCTCCAGAAGCAATGGCATGATCAGAAGGCTGTTTTGGTTCAGTACCAACCAGGGCAGAAAGTGTGGGTCTTGGAGCCTGTGGCCCCAAGAGCACTCCAAGATAAATGGAGTGGTCCCCACACAATTGTTGAGAAAAAGGGTGAAGTCACCTATTTAGTTGACTTAGGCACTGCAAGGAGTCCCCTTAGGGTACTCCATGTAAACCGCCTGAACCCCTACTATGACAGGGCTGATCTCACCCTGCTCATGGCAACTGATGAGGGACAGGAAGAAGACAGTGATCCTCTACCTGATCTCTTCTCTTCCACAGAACAAGATGCTCTAGTGGAAGGTGTAGTTTTGGCTGATTGTCTTACTGCTGAGCAGAAAGACCATTGCATAAATCTCCTGGGTCAGTTTTCTGAACTCTTCTCTACTGTGCCAGGTACCACTTCTTGGTGTGAGCACACTATAGATACTGGAGACAGTTTATCTGTCAAAAGTAAGATCTATAGGCAGCCTGACCATGTCAGGGACTGCATAAAGCAAGAGGTCCAGAAAATGTTAGAACTAGGAGTGGCTGAGCACTCTGAAAGTCCATGGGCTTCTCCTGTGGTACTTGTACCAAAACCCCATTCCAAAGATGGAAAGAAGGAAATGCGGTTTTGTGTAGACTTTAGAGGTCACAACCTGGTAACCAAAACTGATGCTCACCCTATACCCAGGGCAGATGAGCTCATAGATACACTGGCATCTGCCAAGTATCTAAGCACTTTTGATTTGACTGCAGGGTATTGGCAGATCAAATTGTCAGAAGATGCTAAACCTAAAACTGCATTTTCAACCATTGGAGGACATTCCCAGTTCACTGTAATGCCTTTTGGTTTGAAAAATGCACCTGCCACTTTTCAGAGGTTGGTGAACACAGTCCTGCAAGGGCTGGAGGCTTTCAGTGCAGCATATTTGGACGATATAGCTGTCTTTAGCTCCAGCTGGGATGATCACCTGGTCCACCTATGGAAAGTTTTAGAAGCCCTGCAAAAGGCAGGCCTCACTATCAAGGCTTCAAAGTGCCAGATAGGGCAGGGAAAGGTGGTTTATCTGGGACACCTTGTTGGTGGGGAACAGATTGCACCACTTCAGGGGAAAATCCAAACAATTATTGATTGGGTTCCTCCTACCACTCAGACTCAGGTAAGAGCCTTCCTAGGCCTCACTGGGTATTACAGGAGGTTCATTAAGAACTATGGCTCCATTGCAGCCCCTCTTAATGACCTCACATCCAAGAAAATGCCTAAAAAGGTATTATGGACAGCAAACTGTCAGAAAGCTTTTGAGGAGCTGAAGCAGGCCATGTGCTCTGCACCTGTCCTGAAAAGCCCTTGTTACTCTAAAAAATTCTATGTCCAAACTGATGCATCTGAATTAGGAGTAGGGGCAGTCCTATCACAACTTAATTCTGAGGGCCAGAATCAACCTGTTGCTTTTATTAGTAGGAGGTTAACCCCTAGAGAAAAGCGTTGGTCTGCCATTGAGAGGGAGGCCTTTGCTGTGGTCTGGGCTCTGAAGAAGTTGAGGCCAAACCTGTTTGGCACTCACTTCATTGTTCAGACAGACCACAAACCTCTACTTTGGCTAAAACAAATGAAAGGTGAAAATCCTAAATTGTTGAGGTGGTCCATATCCCTACAGGGAATGGACTATACAGTGGAACATAGACCTGGGAGTAGCCACTCCAATGCAGATGGACTCTCCAGATATTTCCACTTAGACAATGAAGACTCATCAGGTCATGGCTAGTCTTATTGTCCTTCCTTTGGGGGGGGGGGGGGTTGTGTAGGAAAGTACCATCTTCCCTGGCATGTTACCCCCATTTTTCACTGTATATATGTTGTTTTAGTTGTATGTGTCACTGGGACCCTGTTCTCCATGGCCCCAGTGCTCATAAGTGTGCCTGAATGTGTTACCTTTGTAGTGACTGTAGGAGGCTGGACTGGCTTGTAGTGAGTACCAAGGGGTACTTGCACCTTGCACCAGGCCCAGTTATCCCTTATTAGTGTATAGGGTGTCTAGCAGCTTAGGCTGATAGATAATGGTAGCTTAGCAGAGCAGCTTAGGCTGAACTAGGAGACGTGTGAAGCTACTACAGTACCACTTAGTGTCATATGCACAATATCATAAGAAAACACAATACACAGTTATACTAAAAATAAAGGTACTTTATTTTTATGACAATATGCCAAAGTATCTTAGAGTGTACCCTCAGTGAGAGGATAGGAAATATACACAAGATATATATACACAATAGCAAAAATATGCAGTATAGTCTTAGAAAACAGTGCAAACAATGTATAGTTACAATAGGATGCAATGGGGAAACATAGGGATAGGGGCAACACAAACCATATACTCCAAAAGTGGAATGCGAACCACGAATGGACCCCAAACCTATGTGACCTTGTAGAGGGTCGCTGGGACTATTAGAAAATAGTGAGAGTTAGAAAAATAACCCTCCCCAAGACCCTGAAAAGTGAGTGCAAAGTGCACTAAAGTTCCCCTAAGGACAAAGTAGTCGTGTTAGAGGAATAATGCAGGAAAGACACAAACCAGCAATGCAACAACTGTGGATTTCCAATCTAGGGTACCTGTGGAACAAGGGGACCAAGTCCAAAAGTCACAAGCAAGTCGGAGATGGGCAGATGCCCAGGAAATGCCAGCTGCGGGTGCAAAGAAGCTTCGATTGGACAGAAGAAGCTGAGGTTTCTGCAGGAACGAAAAGGGCTAGAGACTTCCCCTTTGGTGGACGGATCTCTCTCGCCTTGGAGAGTCGTGCAGAAGTGTTTTCCCGCCGGAAGGACACCAACAAGCCTTGCTAGACGCAAATCGTGCGGTTGGCGTTTTTGGACGCTGCTGGGGCCCAGGAGGGACCAGGAGGTCGCAAATTGGACCTGAAGAGAGAGGGGACGTCGAGCAAGACAAAGAGCCCTCACTAAAGCAGGTAGCACCCGGAGAAGTGCCAGAAACAGGCACTACGAGGATGCGTGAAACGGTGCTCGCCGAAGTTGCACAAAGGAGTCCCACGTCGCCGGAGACCAACTTAGAAAGTCGTGCAAGGCAGGTTAGAGTGCCGTGGACCCAGGCTTGGCTGTGCACAAAGGATTTCCGCCGGAAGTGCACAGGGGCCGGAGTAGCTGCAAAGTCGTGGTTCCCAGCAATGCAGCGCAGCGAGGTGAGGCAAGGACTTACCTCCACCAAACTTGGACTGAAGAGTCACTGGACTGTGGGGGTCACTTGGACAGAGTCGCTGGATTCGAGGGACCTCGCTCGTCGTGCTGAGAGGAGACCCAAGGGACCGGTGATGCAGCTTTTTGGTGCCTGCAGTTGCAGGGGGAAGATTCCGTCGACCCACGGGAGATTTCTTCGGAGCTTCTGGTGCAGAGAGGAGGCAGACTAACCCCACAGCATGCACAAGCAGGAAAACAGTCGAGAAGGCGGCAGGATCAGCGTTACAGAGTTGCAGTAGTCGTCTTTGCTACTATGTTGCAGGTTTGCAGGCTTCCAGCGCGGTCAGCGGTCGATTCCTTATCAGAAGGTGAAGAGAGAGATGCAGAGGAACTCGGCTGAGCTCATGCATTCGTTATCTAAAGTTTCCCCAGAGACAGAGACCCTAAATAGCCAGAAAAGAGGGTTTGACTACCTAGGAGAGAGGAGAGGCTACTAACACCTGAAGAAGCCTATCACAAGGAGTCTCTGACGTCACCTGGTGGCACTGGCCACTCAGAGCAGTCCAGTGTGCCAGCAGCACCTCTGTTTCCAAGATGGCAGAGGTCTGGAGCACACTGGAGGAGCTCTGGACACCTCCCAGGGGAGGTGCAGGTCAGGGCAGTGGTCACTCCCCTTTCCTTTGTCCAGTTTCGCGCCAGAGCAGGGGCTAAGGGGTCCCTGAACCGCTGTAGACTGGCTTATGCAGAACTGGGCACATCTGTGCCCAACAAAGCATTTCCAGAGGCTGGGGTAGGCTACTCCTCCCCTGCCTTCACACCATTTTCCAAAGGGAGAGGGTGTCACACCCTCTCTCAGAGGAAGTTCTTTGTTCTGCCATCCTGGGCCAGGGCTGGCTGGACCCCAGGAGGGCAGCTGCCTGAATGAGGGGTTGGCAGCAGCAGCAGCTGCAGTGAAACCCCAGGAAGGGCAGTTTGGCAGTACCAGGGTCTGTGCTACAGACCACTGGGATCATGGGATTGTGCCAACCATGCCAGGATGGTATAGAGGGGGCAATTCCATGATCATAGACATGTTACATGGCCATATTCGGAGTTACCATGGTGAAGCTACATATAGGTAGTGACCTATATGTAGTGCACGCGTGTAATGGTGTCCCCGCACTCACAAAGTTCAGGGAATTGGCTCTGAACAATGTGGGGGCACCTTGGCTAGTGCCAGGGTGCCCTCACACTAAGTAACTTTGCACCTAACCTTTACCAGGTAAAGGTTAGACATATAAGTTACTTAAGTGCAGTGTAAAATGGCTGTGAAATAACGTGGACGTTATTTCACTCAGGCTGCAGTGGCAGGCCTGTGTAAGAATTGTCAGAGCTCCCTATGGGTGGCAAAAGAAATGCTGCAGCCCATAGGGATCTCCTGGAACCCCAATACCCTGGGTACCTCAGTACCATATACTAGGGAATTATAAGGGTGTTCCAGTAAGCCAATGTAAATTGGTAAAAATGGTCACTAGCCTGTTAGTGACAATTTGGAAAGAAATGAGAGAGCATAACCACTGAGGTTCTGATTAGCAGAGCCTCAGTGAGACAGTTAGTCACTACACAGGTAACACATTCAGGCACACTTATGAGCACTGGGGCCCTGGGTTACCAGGGTCCCAGTGACACATACAACTAAAACAACATATATACAGTGAAAAATGGGGGTAACATGCCAGGCAAGATGGTACTTTCCTACACAACCCCCCCCAAATGAAGGACAATAAGACTAGCCATGACCTGATGAGTCTTCATTGTCTAAGTGGAAATATCTGGAGAGTCCATCTGCATTGGAGTGGCTACTCCCAGGTCTATGTTCCACTGTATAGTCCATTCCCTGTAGGGATATGGACCACCTCAACAATTTAGGATTTTCACCTTTCATTTGTTTTAGCCAAAGTAGAGGTTTGTGGTCTGTCTGAACAATGAAGTGAGTGCCAAACAGGTATGGCCTCAACTTCTTCAGAGCCCAGACCACAGCAAAGGCCTCCCTCTCAATGGCAGACCAACGCTTTTCTCTAGGGGTCAACCTCCTACTAATAAAAGCAACAGGTTGATCCTGGCCCTCAGAATTAAGTTGTGATAGGACTGCCCCTACTCCTAATTCAGATGCATCAGTTTGGACATAGAATTTTTTAGAGTAACAAGGGATTTTCAGGACAGGTGCAGAGCACATGGCCTGCTTCAGCTCCTCAAAAGCTTTCTGACAGTTTGCTGTCCATAATACCTTTTTAGGCATTTTCTTGGATGTGAGGTCATTAAGAGGGGCTGCAATGGAGCCATAGTTCTTAATGAACCTCCTGTAATACCCAGTGAGGCCTAGAAAGGCTCTCACCTGAGTCTGAGTGGTAGGGGGAACCCAATCAATAATAGTTTGGATTTTCCCCTGAAGTGGTGCAATCTGTTCCCCACCAACAAGGTGTCCCAGATAAACCACCTTACCCTGCCCTATCTGGCACTTTGAAGCCTTGATAGTGAGGCCTGCCTTTTGCAGGGCCTCCAAAACTTTCCATAGGTGGACCAGGTGATCATCCCAGCTGGAGCTAAAGACAGCTATATCGTCCAAATATGCTGCACTGAAAGCTTCCAGCCCTTGCAGGACTGTGTTCACCAACCTCTGAAAAGTGGCAGGTGCATTTTTCAAACCAAAAGGCATTACAGTAAACTGGTAATGTCCTCCAATGGTAGAAAATGCAGTCTTAGGTTTAGCATCTTCTGACAATTTGATCTGCCAATACCCTGCAGTCAAATCAAAAGTGCTTAGATACTTGGCAGATGCCAGTGTATCTATGAGCTCATCTGCCCTGGGTATAGGGTGAGCATCAGTTTTGGTTACCAAGTTGAGACCCCTATAGTCTACACAAAACCGCATTTCTTTCTTTCCATCTTTAGAATTGGGTTTTGGTACCAGTACCACAGGAGAAGCCCATGGACTGTCAGAGTGCTCAACCACTCCTAGTTCCAACATTTTCTGAACTTCTTGCTTTATGCAGTCCCTGACATGGTCAGGCTGCCTATAGATCTTACTTTTGACAGGTAAACTGTCTCCAGTATCTATAGTGTGCTCACACCAAGAAGTGGTGCCTGGCACAGTAGAGAAGAGTTCTGAAAATTGTCCTAGGAGATTTATGCAATTGTCTTTCTGCTCAGCAGTAAGACAATCAGCCAAAACTACACCTTCCACAAGAGCATCTTGATCTGTGGAAGAGAAGAGATCAGGTAGAGGATCACTGTCTTCTTCCTGTCCCTCATCTGTTGCCATGAGCAGGGTGAGATCAGCCCTGTCATAGTAGGGTTTCAGGCGGTTGACATGGAGCACCCTAAGGGGACTCCTGGCAGTGCCTAAGTCAACCAAGTAGGTGACTTCACCCTTCTTTTCAACAATTGTGTGGGACCACTCCATTTATCTTGGAGTGCTCTTGGGGCCACAGGCTCCAAGACCCACACTTTCTGCCCTGGTTGGTACTGAACCAAAACAGCCTTCTGATCATGCCATTGCTTCTGGAGCTCTTGGCTGGCCTGAAGGTTTTTACTGGCCTTTTTCATGTACTCAGCCATCCTTGATCTGAGGCCAAGTACATAATCCACAATATCCTGCTTAGGAGCTTTTAAAGGTTGTTCCCAACCCTCCTTTACAAGTGTGAGTGGACCCCTAACAGCGTGTCCAAAAAGAAGTTCAAAGGGGCTGAAGCCCACTCCTTTCTGGGGTACCTCCCTGTAGGCAAAAAGGAGGCATGGTAGAAGGATATCCCATCTCCTGCGGAGTTTTTCAGGGAGACCCATGATCATGCCTTTGAGAGTTTTATTAAATCTCTCCACCAGTCCATTTGTTTGTGGATGATAGGGTGTTGTGAACTTGTAAGTTACACCACACTCCTTCCACATGGCCTTTAAGTATGCAGACATGAAATTGCTTCCTCTGTCTGATACTACTTCCTTTGGGAAGCCCACCCTGGAAAATATTCCCAGGAGGGCCTTTGCCACTGCAGGAGCTGTAGTGGTCCTTAAAGGAATTGCTTCAGGATATCTTGTGGCATGGTCCACTACCACCAAGATAAACCTATTGCCTGAAGCAGTAGGAGGGTCAAGGGGGCCAACTATGTCAACCCCTACCCTTTCAAAGGGAACCCCAACCACAGGCAGTGGGATAAGGGGTGCCTTTGGAGTGCCACCTGTCTTGCCACTGGCTTGACAGGTTTCACAGGACTTACAAAATTCCTTTGTGTCCTCAGACATCCTAGGCCAATGAAACAATGGAACCAATCTGTCCCAAGTTTTCATTTGACCCAGGTGCCCAGCTAGGGGAATGTCATGTGCCAGTGTTAGGAGGAACTTTCTGTACTCCTGAGGAATCACTAATCTCCTGGCAGCTCCAGGTTTAGGATCCCTATGCTCAGTGTACAAGAGGTTGTCCTCCCAGTAAACTCTGTGAGAGTCACTGACATCCCCATTAGCCTGTTTGACAGCTTGCTGTCTGAGACCCTCTAATGTGGGACAGGTTTGCTGTGCCCCACTCAGCTCCTCTCTGGCAGGCCCCCCTTCACCCAAAAGCTCAGCAGTGTCTGCTTCCAGCTCCTCTGGTGTAGGTTCTGCACAGGGAGGGAATTCTTCTTCCTCAGAAGTAGAATCCACTGTAGAGGGAGGGATAGTAGGAAGTGGTTTGCTTCTACTAGCCCTAGCTTTAGGGAGCACTTGGTCCATTGTTCCAGTATCCAAGCTTCCCTGTCCTTTTTGCTTTTTGGCCTGAGCCCTTGTCAAAGCAAAAATATGCCCTGGGATGCCCAGCATTGCTGCATGGGCCTCCAACTCCACATCTGACCAAGCTGATGTCTCCAAATCATTCCCTAATAGACAGTCTACAGGTAAATCTGAAGCTACCACAACTTTCTTTGGACCAGTTACCCCCCCCCAGTTGAGATTTACAACAGCCATGGGGTGGCTTTGTGTTATGTTGTGAGCATCGGTTACTTGGTACTGGTGTCCAAGTATGTGTTGTTCAGGGTGCACCAGTTTCTCAATCACCATTGTGACACTGGCACCTGTGTCCCTGTAGGCCTGGACCTCAACACCATTTATTAGGGTTAGTTGCTTGTACTTCTCCAAGTTATGGGGGCAAGCAACCAAAGTGGCTAAATCAATAGCCCCTTCAGAGACTAAAGTAGCCTCTGTGGTCTCCCTAATCAGACCAACCCCAACTAAATTACCAAAAGTGAGCCCAGCTACTCCCTTGGATTGGCTATTAGTAGGTTTGCTCCCACCACCACTGCTATTAGTAGGGACACTAGGTGTAGCAGTAGGGGTTGTAGTGGTATAAGCTGTGGTGCCTTTCTTTGGACAACTGGGATCTGTTGTCCAATGGCCTTTTATTTTACATAAATAGCACCATGGTTTCTTTTCCTTGTTCTGATTAAAGGAGGATTTGGACCCACCACCCCCACCAGAGTGTTTTTGTGGGCCTGATGAAGACTCATTTTTAGATTTGTCCCCACCCTTGTCAGAAGACTTACCATCCTTCTTTTTGTTGCCATCTTTGTCACCCCCTGTATGAACTTTTCTGTTCACTCTTGTTCTGACCCATTTGTCTGCCTTCTTTCCCAATTCTTGGGGAGAGGTCAGATCAGAGTCCACCAAGTACTGGTGCAACAAATCAGACACACAATTATTAAGAATATGCTCTCTCAGGATTAAGTTATACAGGCTGTCATAATCAGTAACTTTACTGCCATGTAACCACCCCTCCAAGGCCTTCACTGAATGGTCAATGAAATCAACCCAGTCTTGTGAAGACTCCTTTTTGGTCTCTCTGAACTTTATCCTGTACTGTTCAGTGGTTAAGCCATAACTATCCAGGAGTGCATTCTTAAGAACTTGGAAATTATTGGCATCATTTTCTTTCACAGTAAGGAGCCTATCCCTACCTTTTCCACTAAATGATAGCCATAGGATAGCAGCCCACTGCCTTTGAGGGACATCCTGTACAACACAGGCCCTCTCAAGTGCAGCAAACCACTTGTTAATGTCATCCCCCTCCTTATAAGGGGGAACTATCTTGTGCAGATTCCTGGAATCATGCTCTTTTGCAGGATGACTATGGGGAATACTGCTGCTGCCACCATGGGTATCTAAACCCAACTTCTGTCTTTCCTTCTCTAATTCAAAAGACTGTCTATCCAAATCCAGCTGTTGCTTTTTAAGCTTCAGTCTGGTTTGTTCCACCCTCAACTTATTGAGTTCCCTCTCTAACATTCTGTCATCAGGGTTGGTGGGAGGGACCTTTCTAGAAACAGAGCTATGATGGGAATGAACAGAAGGAGACCTGTCCCTTACAGAAGCCAACTTAACAGCTTGGTTTACAGAAACATTACTACCAGTATGGTGAGAATAAATGCTTTTGCTATGATGTGAGACAACACTATTTATTTGGTGTGGCTCATCATCATTACCATCTATGCTAGATTGTCTAGTAATGGGCAGGCTAGGAAGTTTCTTCCCTGAATCTTTTCCTGGGGGAGTCCCTGAATCAGATTGGGAACTATTAGGTACTTTTTCAACAGATGGGGCACCTATGGCCTTATCCTGTTCTCTAAGCATGTTAAGTAATAGTTCCAAGGCAGGATTCTTCCCTACACTCAAACCTCTCTCTATACAGAGACTCCTTGCTCTTTTCCAGCTAAGGTTGTCATATGCAAGTTTGGACAGATCAACACCTTGGCCTGTGCCAGACATTTTTTTAGAGAGAGCTAAAGTGATAGAAGGAAAGACAGAAAAAAACTTTTTAAACTTTTAAGAACTTTTTGAAAGTTTAGGAGTACTTTTCAGCACTTAGAAAAGAGTGAAAAGAGGAAATGCAAAACTTTTTGGCTATGTGTATATACACTGACCTTGTTTTGTATATTTTTCTCTTATGAAAAGTACAATGACAAGAGTGGTAAGTAGTCTCAAGCACTTATCCCACCACTGCACAACCAATGTAGGAGGCTGGACTGGCTTGTAGTGAGTACCAAGGGGTACTTGCACCTTGCACCAGGCCCAGTTATCCCTTATTAGTGTATAGGGTGTCTAGCAGCTTAGGCTGATAGATAATGGTAGCTTAGCAGAGCAGCTTAGGCTGAACTAGGAGACGTGTGAAGCTACTACAGTACCACTTAGTGTCATATGCACAATATCATAAGAAAACACAATACGCAGTTATACTAAAAATAAAGGTACTTTATTTTTATGACAATATGCCAAAGTATCTTAGAGTGTACCCTCAGTGAGAGGATAGGAAATATACACAAGATATATATACACAATAGCAAAAATATGCAGTATAGTCTTAGAAAACAGTGCAAACAATGTATAGTTACAATAGGATGCAATGGGGAAACATAGGGATAGGGGCAACACAAACCATATACTCCAAAAGTGGAATGCGAACCACGAATGGACCCCAAACCTATGTGACCTTGTAGAGGGTCGCTGAGACTATTAGAAAATAGTGAGAGTTAGAAAAATAACCCTCCCCAAGACCCTGAAAAGTGAGTGCAAAGTGCACTAATGTTCCCCTAAGGACAAAGTAGAGGAATAATGCAGGAAAGACACAAACCAGCAATGCAACAACTGTGGATTTCCAATCTAGGGTACCTGTGGAACAAGGGGACCAAGTCCAAAAGTCACAAGCAAGTCGGAGATGGGCAGATGCCCAGGAAATGCCAGCTGCGGGTGCAAAGAAGCTTCGACTGGACAGAAGAAGCTGAGGTTTCTGCAGGAACGAAAAGGGCTAGAGACTTCCCCTTTGGATCCCTCTCGCGTTGGAGAGTTGTGCAGAAGTGTTTTCCCGCCGGAAGGACGCCAACAAGCCTTGCTAGACGCAAATCGTGCGGTTGGCGTTTTTGGACGCTGCTGGGGCCCAGGAGGGACCAGGAGGTCGAAAATTGGACCTGAAGAGAGAGGGGACGTCGAGCAAGACAAAGAGCCCTCACTGAAGCAGGTAGCACCCGGAGAAGTGCCAGAAACAGGCACTACAAGGATGCGTGAAACGGTGCTCGCCGAAGTTGCACAAAGGAGTCCCACGTCACCGGAGACCAACTTAGAAAGTCGTGCAAGGCAGGTTAGAGTGCCGTGGACCCAGGCTTGGCTGTGCACAAAGGATTTCCGCCGGAAGTGCACAGGGGCCGGAGTAGCTACAAAGTCGCGGTTCCCAGCAATGCAGCCCAGCGAGGTGAGGCAAGGACTTACCTCCACCAAACTTGGACTGAAGAGTCACTGGACTGTGGGGGTCACTTGGACAGAGTCGCTGGATTCGAGGGACCTCGCTCGTCGTGCTGAGAGGAGACCCAAGGGACCGGTGATGCAGCTTTTTGGTGCCTGCGGTTGCAGGGGGAAGATTCCGTCGACCCACGGGAGATTTCTTCGGAGCTTCTGGTGCAGAGAGGAGGCAGAGTACCCCCACAGCATGCACAAGCAGGAAAACAGTCGAGAAGGCGGCAGGATCAGCGTTACAGAGTTGCAGTAGTCGTCTTTGCTACTATGTTGCAGGTTTGCAGGCTTCCAGCGCGGTCAGCGGTCGATTCCTTATCAGAAGGTGAAGAGAGAGATGCAGAGGAACTCGGCTGAGCTCATGCATTCGTTATCTAAAGTTTCCCCAGAGACAGAGACCCTAAATAGCCAGAAAAGAGGGTTTGGCTACCTAGGAGAGAGGAGAGGCTACTAACACCTGAAGAAGCCTATCACAAGGAGTCTCTGACGTCACCTGGTGGCACTGGCCACTCAGAGCAGTCCAGTGTGCCAGCAGCACCTCTGTTTCCAAGATGGCAGAGGTCTGGAGCACACTGGAGGAGCTCTGGACACCTCCCAGGGGAGGTGCAGGTCAGGGGAGTGGTCACTCCCCTTTCCTTTGTCCAGTTTCGCGCCAGAGCAGGGGCTAAGGGGTCCCTGAACCGGTGTAGACTGGCTTATGCAGAATTGGGCACATCTGTGCCCAACAAAGCATTTCCAGAGGCTGGGGGAGGCTACTCCTCCCCTGCCTTCACACCATTTTCCAAAGGGAGAGGGTGTCACACCCTCTCTCAGAGGAAGTTCTTTGTTCTGCCATCCTGGGCCAGGCCTGGCTGGACCCCAGGAGGGCAGCTGCCTGTCTGAGGGGTTGGCAGCAGCAGCAGCTGCAGTGAAACCCCAGGATGGGCAGTTTGGCAGTACCAGGGTCTGTGCTACAGACCACTGGGATCATGGGATTGTGCCAACCATGCCAGGATGGTATAGAGGGGGCAATTCCATGATCATAGACATGTTACATGGCCATATTCGGAGTTACCATGGTGAATCTACATATAGGTAGTGACCTATATGTAGTGCACGCGTGTAATGGTGTCCCCGCACTCACAAAGTTCAGGGAATTGGCTCTGAACAATGTGGGGGCACCTTGGCTAGTGCCAGGGTGCCCTCACACTAAGTAACTTTGCACCTAACCTTTACCAGGTAAAGGTTAGACATATAGGTGACTTATAAGTTACTTAAGTGCAGTGTAAAATGGCTGTGAAATAACGTGGACGTTATTTCACTCAGGCTGCAGTGGCAGGCCTGTGTAAGAATTGTCAGAGCTCCCTATGGGTGGCAAAAGAAATGCTGCAGCCCATAGGGATCTCCTGGAACCCCAATACCCTGGGTACCTCAGTACCATATACTAGGGAATTATAAGGGTGTTCCAGTAAGCCAATGTAAATTGGTAAAAATGGTCACTAGCCTGTTAGTGACAATTTAAAAGTAATGAGAGAGCATAACCACTGAGGTTCTGGTTAGCAGAGCCTCAGTGAGACAGTTAGGCACCACACAGGGAACATATACATGCACACCTATGAGCACTGGGGCCCTGTGTGACAGGGTCCCAGTGACACATACATATAGGCCACAAACCTATGAGCACTGGGGTCCTTACCAGCAGGATCCCAGTGACACATAACAACCATACTGAAAACATGGTGTTTTCACTATGAGCACTGAGGCCTGGCTATCAGGATCCCAGTGAGACAGTGAAAACAGTGACAAACACCCTGACATACACTCACAAACAGGCCAAAAGTGGGGGTAACAAGGCTAGAAAGAGGCTACCTTCTCACACAACCCCCCCCCCAAACGAAGGACAATAAGGCTAACCTTGGCCAGTTGAGACTTTATTGTCTAAGTGGTGATAAGTAGAGAGTAGCTCTGCAATAGACTGGTTACTCCCTTTATCATCCACTATATGGTTACTTCCCTGTGGGGATGTAAACCACCCTGTTTGAAGTTTTTTAGCTAAGCAACAATGTGAAGATGTATTTTCAGAGTTTCTATCAGTAAGTTTTAGTTTAGAGCAGTGGGAATTGTCCACTGAACCTATTTGTAGTGATGGAAATGCCAGACAGGGATGCTGTCTCAGAAAAGCCATAGCTGGGCAAAAACTTTGTCCATCTGGCTGGAAGAGAGAACAGGGATGCTGTTTCTCTTGAGTTGGAGCAGGGCAGGGATGCTGTCCTATGAGCTCCACACTAGGGCAGGGATGCTGTCCTAAGTGTTGTGAGGTAGTGCAGGGTTTCTGCACTAAAGTTTCTCTGGGAGGGTTGGAGGGATGCTCCATGTTAACTAAAATGGTGCTGTTTTTCTCACCAATGTTAGTTATCCCACAGAGAGGTACTTCCACCTCAGGGAGTCCAGCTTTGCCAGCTGATGATTCCCTTGGAACAGGTGCCACCCCAGGAGAGGTTTCTCCCACCACAGGAATAGTATCCTGAATGGTAGGGTGGTTAGGGGATACTGTGATACCCTTTTTACTTGTTGATGGAGAGGGATCCTGAGTTTTCAGGCCTTCTCTCCTTTGCTTTTTCATTTCACTTGAAATGAGAGGGAACAATTCCTCAGGGATGCCCAGCATGGCTGCATGGGCATAAAACTCTACATCAGCCCAACCTGAGGCCTCTAGGTCATTACCTAAGAGACAGTCTACAGGTAAGCTAGGTGATACCACCACCTGCTTAGGGCCAGTAACTCCACCCCAACTAAACTGAATTATAGCTAAGGGAAGAAACTTAGTGGAGTTATGGACATCAATAATCTTATACTGTTGTCCAATGATGTGTTGTTCAGGAGGCACTAGGTTTTCAGTCACCAAAGTGAAACTGGCACCTGTGTCCCTGTAGGCCAAGGCCTCAACACCATTTATTGAAACTGTCTGCCTGTACTTATCCATTGTAAGGGGACAAGCAGCCAGTGTGGCAAGGCCAGTGCCACTAGGTGTGACAGAAACTGTCTTGGGGCTGATTACATCAGTTTCCACTATGGACCCATAAGTGAACCCAACTACACCCTTTGCTTGACTGTTGCCAGCAGTCCCACCACTAGTACCACTACTGCTAGGGGCACTAGAGCTTGATGTATTAGTGGTGGTAGGCTCAGGGGGTTTACCTGGACAGGACTTATTCCCTGGCCTATGGCCTCTGTTTTTACACACAAAGCACCAAGGCTTTTTAATGTGTGCAGGTTGGGAAGAAGAGGAAGAATTTGTTTTATCCCCACCCTCTGAAGAGTGTTTAAGATTTGAAGATGGATCTTTGGTTTTACCCTTATCCCCATGCTTATCTTGAGATTTTTCACCATCTTTCTTCTTATTGCCATCTTTGTCACCCCCTGTATGAACTTTTCTGTTCACCCTTGTTCTGACCCATTTGTCTGCCTTCTTTCCCAATTCTTGGGGAGAGGTCAGATCAGAGTCTACCAGGTACTGGTGCAACAAATCAGACACACAATGATTAAGTATATGCTCTCTCAGGATTGTGTTATACAGGCTTTCATAATCAGTAACTTTACTGCCATGTAACCACCCCTCCAAGGCCTTCACTGCCTGGTCAATGAAATCAACCCAGTCTTGTGAAGACTCCTTTTTGGTCTCTCTGAACTTTATCCTGTACTGTTCAGTGGTTAAGCCATAACCATCCAGGAGTGCATTCTTAAGAACTGTAAAGTTATTGGCATCATTTTCTTTCACAGTAAGGAGCCTATCCCTACCTTTTCCACTAAATGATAGCCATAGGATAGCAGCCCACTGCCTTTGAGGGACATCCTGTACAACACAGGCCCTCTCAAGTGCAGCAAACCACTTGTTAATGTCATCCCCCTCCTTATAAGGGGGAACTATCTTGTGCAGATTCCTGGAATCATGCTCTTTTGCAGGATGACTATGGGGAATACTGCTGCTGCCACCATGGGTTTCTAAACCCAACTTCTGTCTTTCCCTCTCTACTTCTAAAGACTGTCTATCCAAATCCAGCTGTTGCTTCTTGAGCTTCAGTCTGGTTTGTTCCACTCTCAATCTATTGAGCTCCCTTTCTAACAATCTGTCATCAGGGTGGGTGGGAGGGACATTTCTAGATACAGAGGTATGATGGGAATGAACAGAAGGAGACCTGTCCCTTACAGAGGGCACCCTAACAGCTTGGCTACCAGCATAATGTGAGAGCACACCATCAGTATGGTGTGATTCAACCTCTGTACCAACTATGCTAGACTGTCTAGTAATGGGCAGGCTGAGAAGTTTCTTTCCTGAACCTTTTCCTGGGGGAGTCCCTGGATCAGATTGAGAACCATTAGCTACTTTTTCTACAGATTGGGCACTTATGGCCTTATCCTGTACTCTAAGCATATTAATTAACAGTTCTAAGGAAGGATTCTTCCCTACACTCAAACCTCTCTCTATGCAGAGACTCCTTGCTCCTTTCCAGCTAAGGTGATCATATGCAAGTTTGGACAGTTCAACATTTTTTCCTGTGCCAGACATTTTTTAGAGAGAGTTAAAGTGATAGAAAAAGAGAAGAAAGTTTTCAGAACTTTTTGGAAAGACAGAAAAAAACTTTTTAAACTTTTAAGAACTTTTTGAAAGTTTAGAAGTACTTTTCAGCACTTAGAAAAGAGTGAAAAGAGGAAATGCAAAACTTTTTGGCTATGTGTATATACACTGACCTTGTTTTGTATATTTTTCTCTTATGAAAAGTACAATGACAAGAGTGGTAAGTAGTCTCAAGCACTTATCCCACCACTGCACAACCAATGTAGGAGGCTGGACTGGCTTGTAGTGAGTACCACGGGGTACTTGCACCTTGCACCAGGCCCAGTTATCCCTTATTAGTGTATAGGGTGTCTAGCAGCTTAGGCTGATAGATAATGGTAGCTTAGCAGAGCAGCTTAGGCTGAACTAGGAGACGTGTGAAGCTACTACAGTACCACTTAGTGTCATATGCACAATATCATAAGAAAACACAATACACAGTTATACTAAAAATAAAGGTACTTTATTTTTATGACAATATGCCAAAGTATCTTAGAGTGTACCCTCAGTGAGAGGATAGGAAATATACACAAGATATATATACATAATAGCAAAAATATGCAGTATAGTCTTAGAAAACAGTGCAAACAATGTATAGTTACAATAGGATGCAATGGGGAAACATAGGGATAGGGGCAACACAAACCATATACTCCAAAAGTGGAATGCGAACCACGAATGGACCCCAAACCTATGTGACCTTGTAGAGGGTCGCTGGGACTATTAGAAAATAGTGAGAGTTAGAAAATTAGCCCTCCCCAAGACCCTGAAAAGGGAGTGCAAAGTGCACTGAAGTTCCCCTAAGGACAAAGAAGTCGTGTTAGAGGAATAATGCAGGAAAGACACAAACCAACAATGCAACAACAGTGGATTTCCAATCTTGGGTACCTGTGGAACAAGGGGACCAAGTCCAAAAGTCACAAGCAAGTCGGAGATGGGCAGATGCCCAGGAAATACCAGCTGTGGGTGCAAAGAAGCTTCTACTGGACAGAAGAAGCAGAGGTTTCTGCAGGAACGAAAAGGGCTAGAGACTTCCCCTTTGGTGGACGGATTCCTCTCGCTGAGGAGAGTCGTGCAGAAGTGTTTCCCGCCGAAAGGACGCCAACAAGCCTTGCTAGCTGCAAATCGTGCAGTTACCGTTTTTGGATGCTGCTGTGGCCCAGGAGGGACCAGGAGGTCGCAAATTGGACCAGGAGAGAGAGGGGACGTCGAGCAAGACAAGGAGTCCTCTCAACAGCAGGTAGCACCCGGAGAAGTGCCAGAAACAGGCACTACGAGGATGCGTGAAACGGTGCTCACCCGAAGTCGCACAAAGGAGTCCCACGTCGCCGGAGACCAACTTAGAAAGTCGTGCAATGCAGGTTAGAGTGCCGTGGACCCAGGCTTGGCTGTGCACAAAGGATTTCCGCCGGAAGTGCACAGGGGCCGGAGTAGCTGCAAAAGTCGCGGTTCCCAGCAATGCAGTCTAGCGAGGTGAGGCAAGGACTTACCTCCACCAAACTTGGACTGAAGAGTCACTGGACTGTGGGAGTGACTTGGACAGAGTTGCTGGATTCGAGGGACCTCGCTCGTCGTGCTGAGAGGAGACCCAAGGGACCGGTAATGCAGCTTTTTGGTGCCTGCGGTTGCAGGGGGAAGATTCCGTCGACCCACGGGAGATTTCTTCGGAGCTTCTAGTGCAGAGAGGAGGCAGACTACCCCCACAGCATGTACCACCAGGAAAACAGTCGAGAAGGCGGCAGGATCAGCGTTACAGAGATGCAGTAGTCGTCTTTGCTACTATGTTGCAGGTTTGCAGGCTTCCAGCGCGGTCAGCAGTCGATTCCTTAGCAGAAGGTGAAGAGAGAGATGCAGAGGAACTCGGATGAGCTCTTGCATTCGTTATCTGAAGTTTCCCCAGAGACAGAGACCCTAAATAGCCAGAAAAGAGGGTTTGGCTACTTAGGAGAGAGGATAGGCTACTAACACCTGAAGGAGCCTATCAGAAGGAGTCTCTGACGTCACCTGGTGGCACTGGCCACTCAGAGAAGTCCAGTGTGCCAGCAGCACCTCTGTTTCCAAGATGGCAGAGGTCTGGAGCACACTGGAGGAGCTCTGGACACCTCCCAGGGGAGGTGCAGGTCAGGGGAGTGGTCACTCCCCTTTCCTTTGTCCAGTTTCGCGCCAGAGCAGGGCTAAGGGGTCCCTGAACCGGTGTAGACTGGCTTATGCAGAATTGGGCACATCTGTGCCCAAGAAAGCATTTCCAGAGGCTGGGGGAGGCTACTCCTCCCCTGCCTTCACACCATTTTCCAAAGGGAGAGGGTGTAACACCCTCTCTCAGAGGAAGTCCTTTGTTCTGCCATCCTGGGACAAGCCTGGCTTGACCCCAGGGGGGCAGAAACCTGTCTGAGGGGTTGGCAGCAGCAGCAGCTGCAGTGAAATCCCAGGAAAGGCAGTTTGGCAGTACCAGGGTCTGTGCTACAGACCACTGGGATCATGGAATTGTGCCAACAATGCCAGGATGGCATAGAGGGGGCAATTCCATGATCTTAGACATGTTACATGGCCATATTCGGAGTAACCATTGTGAAGCTACATATAGGTAGTGACCTATATGTAGTGCACGCATGTAATGGTGTCCCCGCACTCACAAAGTCCGGGGAATTGGCCCTGAACAATGTGGGGGCACCTTGGCTAGTGCCAGGGTGCCCTCACACTAAGTAACTTTGCACCTAACCTTTACCAGGTAAAGGTTAGACATATAGGTGACTTATAAGTTACTTAAGAGCAGTGTAAAATGGCTGTGAAATAACGTGGACGTTATTTCACTCAGGCTGCAGTGGCAGGCCTGTGTAAGAATTGTCAGAGCTCCCTATGGGTGGCAAAAGAAATGCTGCAGCCCATAGGGATCTCCTGGAACCCCAATACCCTGGGTACCTCAGTACCATATACTAGGGAATTATAAGGGTGTTCCAGTAAGCCAATGTAAATTGGTAAAATTGGTCACTAGCCTGTTAGTGACAATTTGAAAGAAATGAGAGAGCATAACCACTGAGGTTCTGATTAGCAGAGCCTCAGTGAGACAGTTAGGCACCACACAGGGAACACATACATATAGGCCACAAACTTATGAGCACTGGGGTCCTGACTAGCAGGGTCCCAGTGACACATAACAAACATACAGAAAACATAGGGTTTTCACTATGAGCACTGGGCCCTGGCTAGCAGGATCCCAGTGAGACAGTGAAAACACCCTGAGATACACTCACAAACCGGCCAAAAGTGGGGGTAACAAGGCTAGAAAGAGGCTACTTTCTCACACAACCCCCCCCCAAACGAAGGACAATAAGGCTAACCTTGGCCAGTTGAGACTTTATTGTCTAAGTGGTGATAAGTAGAGAGTAGCTCTGTGTGAGAAAGTAGCCTCTTTCTAGCCTTGTTACCCCCACTTTTGGCCTGTTTGTGAGTGTATGTCAGGATGTTTGTCACTGTTTTCACTGTCTCACTGGGATCTTGATGGCTAGGCCCCAGTGCTCATGGTTCCGCCCTCCATTATACCGCTCCGCGGTCAGAAGACCGCGGAGGATATTATGAGTTTTTCCCTGGGCTGGCGGGCGGTCTCCAAAAGACCGCCCGCCAGCCCAGGGAAAAACTCCCTTCCCACGAGGATGCCGGCTCGTAATCGAGCCGGCGGAGTGGGAAGGTGCGACGGGTGCAGTGGCACCCGTCGCGTATTTCAGTGTCTGCAAGGCAGACACTGAAATACTTTGCGGGGCCCTCTTACGGGGGCCCCTGCCGTGCCCATGCCATTGGCATGGGCACGGCAGGGGCCCCCAGGGGCCCCGCAACCCCCCCTACCGCCATCCTGTTCATGGCGGCTTTCCCGCCATGAACAGGATGGCGGTAGGGGGGGTCAGAATCCCCTCGGCGGCGCAGCGAGCTGCGCCGCCTTGGAGGATTCTTAGGGGCAGCGGAAAACCGGCGGGAGACCGACGGTTTTCCTGCACTGACCGCGGCCAAAGCGCCGCGGTCAGAATGCCCTGCGGGGCACCGCCGGCCTGTCGGCGGTGCTACCGCCGACCCTGGCCCCGGCGGTCTAAGACCGCCGGGGTCAGAATCACCCCCTATGTTTTCAGTATGTTTGTTATGTGTCACTGGGACCCTGCTGGTCAGGACCCCAGTGCTCATAAGGTTGTGGCCTATATGTATGTGTCACTGGGACCCTGTCACACAGGGCCCCAGTGCTCATAGGTGTGCATGTATGTGTTCCCTGTGTGGTGCCTAACTGTCTCACTGAGGCTCTGCTAACCAGAACCTCAGTGGTTATGCTCTCTCATTTATTTAAAATTGTCACTAACAGGCTAGTGACCATTTTTACCAATTTACATTGGCTTACTGGAACACCCTTATAATTCCCTAGTATATGGTACTGAGGTACCCAGGGTATTGGGGTTCCAGGAGATCCCTATGGGCTGCAGCATTTCTTTTGCCACCCATAGGGAGCTCTGACAATTCTTACACAGGCCTGCCACTGCAGCCTGAGTGAAATAACGTCCACGTTATTTCACAGCCATTTTACACTGCACTTAAGTAACTTATAAGTCACCTATATGTCTAACCTTTACCTGGTAAAGGTTAGGTGCAAAGTTACTTAGTGTGTAGGCACCCTGGCACTAGCCAAGGTGCCCCCACATTGTTCAGAGCCAATTCACTGAACTTTGTGAGTGCGGGGACACCATTACACGCGTGCACTACATATAGGTCACTACCTATATGTAGCTTCACAATGGTAACTCCGAAAATGGCCATGTAACATGTCTATGATCATGGAATTGCCCCCTCTATGCCATCCTGGCATAGTTGGCACAATCCCATGATCCCAGTGGTCTGTAGCACAGACCCTGGTACTGCCAAACTGCCCTTCCTGGGGTTTCACTGCAGCTGCTGCTGCTGCCAACCCCTCAGACAGGCATCTGCCCTCCTGGGGTCCAGCCAGGCCTGGCCCAGGATGGCAGAACAAAGAGCTTCCTCTGAGAGAGGGTGTGACACCCTCTCCCTTTGGAAAATGGTGTGAAGGCAGGGGAGGAGTGGCCTCCCCCAGCCTCTGGAAATGCTTTGTTGGGCACAGAGGTGCCCAATTCTGCATAAGCCAGTCTACACCGGTTCAGGGACCCCTTAGCCCCTGCTCTGGCGCGAAACTGGACAAAGGAAAGGGGAGTGACCACTCCCCTGACCTGCACCTCCCCTGGGAGGTGTCCAGAGCTCCTCCAGTGTGCTCCAGACCTCTGCCATCTTGGAAACAGAGGTGCTGCTGGCACACTGGACTGCTCTGAGTGGCTAGTGCCACCAGGTGACGTCAGAGACTCCTGCTGATAGGCTCCTTCAGGTGTTAGTAGCCTATCCTCTCTCCTAGGTAGCCAAACCCTCTTTTCTGGATATTTAGGGTCTCTGTCTCTGGGGAAACTTCAGATAACGAATGCATGAGCTCAGCCGAGTTCCTCTGCATCTCTCTCTTCACCTTCTGATAAGGAAACGACCGCTGACCGCGCTGGAAGCCTGCAAACCTGCAACATAGTAGCAAAGACGACTACTGCAACTCTGTAACGTTGATCCTGCCGCCTTCTCGACTGTTTTCCTGCTTGTGCATGCTGTGGGGGTAGCCTGCCTCCTCTCTGCACCAGAAGCTCCGAAGAAATCTCCCGTGGGTCGACGGAATCTTCCCCCTGCAACCGCAGGCACCAAAAAGCTGCATTACCGGTCCCTTGGGTCTCCTCTCAGCACGACGAGCGAGGTCCCTCGAATCCAGCGACTCTGTCCAAGTGACCCCCACAGTCCAGTGACTCTTCAGTCCAAGTTTGGTGGAGGTAAGTCCTTGCCTCACCTCGCTGGGCTGCATTGCTGGGAACCGCGACTTTGCAGCTACTCCGGCCCCTGTGCACTTCCGGCGGAAATCCTTTGTGCACAGCCAAGCCTGGGTCCACGGCACTGTAACCTGCATTGCACGACTTTCTAAGTTGGTCTCCGGCGACGTGGGACTCCTTTGTGCAACTTCGGCGAGCACCATTTCACGCATCCTCGTAGTGCCTGTTTCTGGCACTTCTCCGGGTGCTACCTGCTTCAGTGAAGGCTCTTTGTCTTGCTCGACGTCCCTTCTCTCTTCAGGTCCAATTTGCGACCTCCTGGTCCCTCCTGGGCCCCAGCAGCGTCCAAAAACGCCAAACGCACGATTTGCAGCTAGCAAGGCTTGTTGGCGTCCTTCCGGCGGGAAAACACTTCTGCACAACTCTCCAAGGCGAGAGGGATCCGTCCACCAAAGGGGAAGTCTCTAGCCCTTTTCGTTCCTGCAGAAACCTTAGCTTCTTCTGTCCAGTAGAAGCTTCTTTGCACCCGCAGCTGGCATTTCCTGGGCATCTGCCCATCTCCGACTTGCTTGTGACTTTTGGACTTGGTCCCCTTGTTCCACAGGTACCCTAGATTGGAAATCCACAGTTGTTGCATTGCTGGTTTGTGTCTTTCCTGCATTATTCCTCTAACACGACTACTTTGTCCTTAGGGGAACTTTAGTGCACTTTGCACTCACTTTTCAGGGTCTTGGGGAGGGTTATTTTTCTAACTCTCACTATTTTCTAATAGTCCCAGCGACCCTCTACAAGGTCACATAGGTTTGGGGTCCATTCGTGGTTCGCATTCCACTTTTGGAGTATATGGTTTGTGTTGCCCCTATCCCTATGTTTCCCCATTGCATCCTATTGTAACTATACATTGTTTGCACTGTTTTCTAAGACTATACTGCATATTTTTGCTATTGTGTATATATATCTTGTGTATATTTCCTATCCTCTCACTGAGGGTACACTCTAAGATACTTTGGCATATTGTCATAAAAATAAAGTACCTTTATTTTTAGTATAACTGTGTATTGTCTTTTCTTATGATATTGTGCATATGACACTAAGTGGTACTGTAGTAGCTTCACACATCTCCTAGTTCAGCCTAAGCTGCTCTGCTAAGCTACCATTATCTATCAGCCTAAGCTGCTAGACACCCTATACACTAATAAGGGATAACTGGGCCTGGTGCAAGGTGCAAGTACCCCTTGGTACTCACTACAAGCCAGTCCAGCCTCCTACACTCTGCAATAGACTGGTTACTCCCTTTATCATCCACTATATGGTTACTTCCCTGTGGGGATGTAAACCACCCTGTTTGAAGTTTTTTAGCTAAGCAACAATGTGAAGATGTATTTTCAGAGTTTCTATCAGTAAGTTTTAGTTTAGAGCAGTGGGAATTGTCCACTGAACCTATTTGTAATGATGGAAATGCCAGAAAGGGATGCTGTCTTAGGAAAGTCATAGCTGGGCAAAAACTTTGTCCATATGGCTGGAAGAGAGAACAGGGATGCTGTTTCTATTGAGTTGGAGCAGGGCAGGGATGCTGTCCTATGAGCTCCACACTAGGGCAGGGATGCTGTCCTAAGTGTTGTGAGGCAGTGCAGAGTTTCTGCACTAAAGTTTCTCTGGGAGGGTTGGAGGGATGCTCCATGTTAACTAAAATGGTGCTCTTTTTGTCACCAATGTTAGTTATCCCACAGAGAGGTACTTCTGCCTCAGGGAGTCCAGCTTTGCCAGCTGATGATTCCCTTGGAACAGGTGCCACCCCAGGAGAGGTTTCTCCCACCACAAGAATGGTATCCTGAAGGGGGCGTGGCCAAGGTCTCGGAGATGGCGCACGCCTAAATTCCGAGCTCCGGAGGGGCCGGTGAATAATTGAGCGAAAAAGCGCCTCTGCTGGGCCGACCGAAGTCCGGACTGAGGGGTAGACTCACAGGAGGGGGCTAGGCGAGAGAGTGCCCCTCTGGTGACGGCGAAGTGAGCCCGGTGCCGAAATCGGCCTCCTGGACGGCTCGGGGGACGAGAGGCCTGGGCGCACGACTGCATCCGCGGCCTCGCGCTGGGCTGTGGCCGGGCCCGCCGGAGAGGGAAGGAGGCGACGGGACGTGAAGGTGCGGGGCCCTGGGCGTGGCCTTATAAGACGGTGAGAGAGCATGGGGCGGCCGTGCCCGCGGGAGAAGTCGCGCCCAGTCGGGGCGTTGCAGGACGGAGTGGCTGAACGCGGGCGGCCCCGGGAGCAGACGGGCGCCGACCCGGGCGAGAGACTGCGGCCCCTACAGCGGCCCTTGAGGGTGTCGGGTGGCGGAGCTGACCGGCCGGCGTGCCCAGAAGCGGGCGGCTCCAGCGGAAGACGGCGGCACCATCCCGCGGTAGGAGCGGGCAATGCGAGGCGCGAGGGGGGATAGTATGGAGTCCCCTCCTCATAGCGGCACAGGTGCTGGAGGGGCCTGAGAGCCCATGAGCTCCCGCACCGGAACGGGTGCGGCGGGGCAGCGCCCCGGGAGGCGAGCGGCCCCGGGTGGACTCGGAGACCTGCTCGAGGCGGTGATTGAGACCCGGGTAGGGCTGCAGGCCGGGGCTGTGATCAAGCGTCTGGTCATTGGACCCCAGGGGACAACAGAGGAGTTCTCCTCCATCGCGACGGTGCAGCCGAAGAGCGCCCAGCGGCGAAGAGTTATCGGGAGGCTGTAAGAGGGGACCAGTGCAGCGAAAGGCCGGAGTGATAAGGGAACACACGGAGAGGTCACTGGAACGGAGACGGAACCCGGGGCCCTGACATTCCCTATGGCGGCGTAACGTGCAGTAAAATCGGTCCCTTGAGGACTGCTGTGGACATTGACGAGCCTGCGTGGGACTGGTAGGCTGTTTGGGGCAAAAGTTGAAAAAGAACGATCTGGACCCGCACCAACGTGGGGCCCCTGGGGGGCTGTTCTGATCCCTGGGACGGGGGGACCCATTTGTCTGGACTGCAATAGGGGAGCAAAGGCGCGGAGCACCCAACGGAGAGACTCAGAAACAGTGGACCCTGAAGGGCACGAGGACCCGGCTGAGCAAAAGCCTGGGGCAAGGCAGCGGCTCATGGAGGGGAGGGAGTGACGTCTTGGAGAAGATAGACAAACACCGCCGAGGCTGCTGTCAGGGGTCCCTGGGGCGGGGCCTGCGGCCGCGCTGATGCCCTCCAAGGCTCGCCCCAAGGCCAGAAATATGGAGTCCAAGGCTCAGGCCGAGTGCGAAGAGTCGGGCGCGCAGGACCACACACAGGTCAAGGTCCAGGACACGCTAGATAAAATTCTTGGAGCGATAGAGGACACCAAAACAACGCTGCAGCGAGAGATCAGCCAGGTTGCGGTTGAGGTGAGCTTGCTGAGAGCGGAACACCACAAATTGGTAGATAGAGTCAAAGAAACAGAAACTGCCCTGGCGGACATAGCACCGAAGCAGGAAAACCTGACAGCTGAAGTGTCCTCCCTGGTTGACAGAGTGACGCGCCTCGAAAGGAGAGTTGAAGACGCAGAGGGGAGGAACAGAAGGAATAACGTACGTGTGGTGGGTCTCCCGGAGGGGACCGAGGGTACGAACATGGTTGAATTTTTGGAGAGGTGGTTCGGTGAGACGGTGGCTCCGGGGAGCCTGACCCCCTTCTACACGTTGGAGCGGGCGCGTCGGGTACCGGCGAGGCCGCTGGCCCCGGGCAGGCCCCCCCGGGCCGTGATAGCTAAACTGTTACATTATAGTGACAGGGACACCCTCCTGCAGAGGGCCAGGGAATCGGGCCCTTTTAAAGTCGGAAACGGGGAGGTGACATTATTCCCGGATTACACTCTGGAGGTACAAAACAAACGAGCTTCGTTTCTGGCAGTCAAGAGAGCCCTAAGGGAGGAGGGAATCCAATATTCGCTACTCTACCCAGCCAGATTGAGAGTGATTCTGGAAGGGAAGACATCGTTCCTTCAGTCACCTGAGGAAGCCTGGGAATGGCTAGAGTCACACAGCTCCCGGGCAGGAGGGTCCACAGGAAGGGTCGCGCTTGGGAACGGGGCGCGCCGAGCGCTGAAGGGAAGGAAGCCCAGAAACCGCAGACGTATGGTACCTACCCAAACACAGAAAGAGAAAGGAAGGAAGGAGGCATTGGAGGCAGCGGCACGCATGAGCGGAGAGGCGTCACCCCAGGAAGAATCCGGGAACGAGTCTGACGACACGATGGTTTCATCTGCAGGTGAAGCGGATCATTTAACCCGAGCCCCGAAAGTAACCCCGCAAACAGCTGACGAACTTGGCTAGCCTGGACGCACGGAAGGCCCTGGAGACAGGGCGCGTATTGGGATCGACCGGCCCCTCCGGGCAAGGCCACCCCCCCAGACCAGTACTCTGCCGTTTGACAATAATGGCGGGTACTGCTAATCAGAGACTGAACAAGTTGCACTGTTGCACAATTTGCTGGGCGACCTACAAGTTCGGAGGCGCCCTGGGGACTGGGAGTTGGGTCATACAGTTAAAAGTTAAGAAGGCAATGTGGGAATTGGAATTGGAATGTGACAAAGTTATAGATAAAGGGAGAGGAGGCTCCGAGGCTTGGGAGGGCCGGGACAGAGCCACCAAACCAAAAATGGGCAATGGCAGATTACAATCTCATGACCTGGAATGTTAGAGGGATGGGCACTCCGGCTAAAAGGCACAAGATACTCTCCTATCTAAAGAGAAGGGGTGTACAGGTGGCTCTATTGCAGGAAACTCACCTGGCGCCTGGAGAGGGAGAGAAGCTGAGACGTAGGTGGAGGGGGCAGGTATTCGCAACGGAATACTCTGCCTACGCTAGAGGTGTATTGGTATGGATCAGGGCGGGGGTCCCCTTCACGACGATCTCTTCCAATATTGACAAGGAGGGTAGATTTGTGATACTGGAGGGGAGGCTGCATGGTGTACCGATAGTCTTGAGTTGCATCTATGCCCCTAACCAAGACCAGGTAGCCTTCATGTCAGGGTTATCGAGTCACCTTACACGCCAATGCACCGGAGAGCTATTAGTAGGTGGTGATTTTAACGCGGTGCTAGACACTGAACTGGACAGGTCTACCCCTCCTATACAGGGGGCTGCGGCAATAAAAACAGCCAAAAGGGTAGGGGAGTGGTTGGACGGGTGGGGGCTATCGGATGTCTGGCGAGTGCATCACCCAACTGACAGAGATTATTCTTATTACTCGGGTCTTCACCAGGTACATACAAGAATTGATAGAGTAGTATGCACTGCAGGCCTGTTAATTAACATGACACGCTCGGAATACTTGGCCCGCACCTTGTCTGACCACAATCCCTTGTTAATAACGATGAGGGTGCCGGAGGACAGACCCCCCATACCGTCTTGGAGGATGTCCCCCTCAACACTTGAGGACCAGTCGTACAGAGAAGCCTTACGCTATCATTTGACAGAATACATCGAGACAAACAACGGGTCCACCCCCACTAGGGCCCTGGAATGGGAGGCACTTAAGGTGGTGACGAGGGGCTTTTGCTTGGGGCAGTCGTCGGGGGTTAGACGTACACTTGAAAGGGAGCTAAATGCTCTGGAGAAAGACATACACGAAGGGGAGTTGGGACAGGGGAGAACTGCGCAGGAGAAGGAGGATTACAGTCGAGCCCGCAGGGAACACTCCCGCATTGAAGAGCAGCTTAAATGCCATGATAGACAAAAGTACACAGCATCCCTGCAGGCGGAGGAGGGTAGATCGGGGAGAATGTTGGCGTGGTTGGTCCGCTCCGGGGGGCAGGGTGAGCCTATCACATGTGTACTAGATGGGGAGGGTTCACGCAAGCTCAGCCCGGCCCAAATAAACAATGCATTCAGGGAATATTATATGCAGTTGTACGGGAAACCCAGTGATCTGCGGACAGAGTCCTTCGACGAGTACCTACAGCAAATCCCGCTACCAACTCTGAACGCAGTGGATAAAGAGGCCCTGGGGGGCCCAGTGTCAGTGGAGGAAGTAAACGAAGCCATAGCACAGCTAGCGCCAGGGAAGACTCCGGGAACAGACGGGCTCCCCATGGACTTTTACAAAAAATATAGGTCACTGCTGGCTCCCCAACTGACTGAGATGTACGCGGAGGCACGGCGACAGGGTGAACTGCCACAAACGTTGCGGGAGGCTGTGGTGGTCCCTCTCCCCAAAACTAAAGACAGGGAAGCACGGGTGACGGAGTTTAGGCCTTTATCAATGCTAAACAGTGATTTCAAAATTCTTAGCAAGATCATGGCTGCTCGATTGCTGCCCCATATGACCAAGCTAGTGCATACTGATCAGAATGGCTTTATTCCGGCCCGAAGCACCTCGTTGAATTTAAGACGGGTTTTCTCGGTGCTGCATATGCCCAGGGCTTTGAGACCGCCAGCTGGGGTTTTGTTGGCGGTGGACTTCGAGAAGGCCTTCGACTCAATCAGGTGGGATTACTTAAGGAAGGTGATGCTCAAAATGGGACTAGGGGAGGAATGGGTGAAGTGGGTGGACCTACTGTACGCTTCCCCCCTGGCTAGAGTTAAGACCGGAAAGTCGATCTCCAGTGCATACCCAATATACCGCGGAACTAGGCAGGGCTGCCCCCTATCACCGATGTTGTTTGCCCTGGCAATTGAGCCCCTGGCGGCACAGTTGCGGCGAGAAGGAGTGGGCAAGGGAATTATCTGGGGTCCGGCTGAGCATATCGTTTCTCTATATGCCGACGATATACTCCTTTACCTGAGGGACGGGGCGGGAGGTGTCGGGTGGGCGCTGGGGATTCTGGAGGAATTCGGGAGTCTATCTGGACTCAGACTTAACAGGAGAAAAACATTTGTATTCCCTGTTCTGGCAGGCTGCGCTCGTCCGGACTCGTGCCCTGCGGACGTAAACTGGGCCCCGCGGACTTTTAAATATTTGGGCATACAAATATTTCACGAACTGAGCGATCTTAGGGACGGCAATCTCGGCAGGACACTTAGATCCCTGCGCACCTCGGTGGAGTTCTGGAGGTCATTGAAACTATCAATAATGGCCAGAGTGGCGCTCTCCAAAATGGTCATGCTGCCACGCCTACTCTATTACTTTGCGAACCTGCCAGTGCAGGTCCCTCCTACATGGTTCCGAGAGTTAAATGCACTGCTTAGAGAGTTGATATGGGATGTGGGTTGCAGGAGAACGGCGCTAACAACCGTCTGTAGACCGGCGCGTCTGGGGGGACTGGGTGCCCCTGACTTCGAGGCGTATTATTTGGCATCTCAGCTCCAATGGGTGGCCGGCTGGATGGCGGGCAGGGGACAGCTAGACCTGGCAACAGCGCAAGGAACAACAGACACAGCTCGTATAGCGGCAAATATGGCGGGTAGGAAGGTCGCCCTCATAGGTGACAGCATAATGTGTAACGTGGCGTTGAAATGCTGGAAGCGTTGCGTGAAAAGGACCGGGGTCGGGCCGCCATACTCTCCCGCTTTACCACTGGAGGTAGTCGCCCTAGAACTACGGGGGCGTGAGCGAGGGGGGCTAGGATTGGGGCCATGGGTGGGAGCGGGGCTGGGGGCAGTGGGGGAACTATTCAAGGAGGGGTTGCTGAAGAGCTTCGATGACTTAGTAGTAGGAGGGGTACCGCAAGGTCAATTCCTATTCTTCAGGAAGCTGATGCACACCCTAAAAGAGCACTGGAGTACAATTAATGCAGAACCCACAATCCATGGGGTGCTGCACCTCTTGTTGACGGCAGGAGAGGAACCTCACATGATCACAAAAATATACCGTGCCCAAATAGAGTCAGCTGTGGACCCCCTGCACTCCCTAAGAGAAAAATGGGAGAAGACAGCCGGGCGAGACCTGTCCGAGTCGGAATGGGCCAGGACTCTAGCTTATCCTAGAACGATTTCACGCAACACGAGGCTCAGATATATTCAATACAATTACTTACACAGAACTTACCTCACCCCACATCGGTTGCACCGCATATATGGGGGGGCTCCCAAGGTATGCCCCAGATGTGAGGGCGGGGAAGCTGACTTTGACCACATGATGTGGGTATGCCCGAGAATCCAGGTGGGTTGGTTCGAGATGATGGCTACCCTCACGAAGTTATTCGGCTTGGAGCTCCGGCCAACCCCTGATTTGTGCCTACTGGGTCTTCGAACCGGGATCAGGTGGGGCAAGGTTGGGAATCGTTTCCTTGACCTGTCTCTGGCTCTATTTAAAAGACTGATCACGAAGGGATGGAAGTCCCCAACCCACCCATCACTAACAGAATGGAGGAACGATGTCACAAGGTGGTCCAGGGCAGAGCTTCAGGTCCTTAGGGCTGAGGAGGCGAGGGGGGTCCTTCAGACCCCAATCGCGGCGGAGTGGGAAAACCTAGGCCCTCATTCTGACCCTGGCGGTCTTTGACCGCCAGGGCGGAGGACCGCGGGAGCACCGCCGACAAGCCGGCGGTGCTCCAATGGGGATTCCGACCGCGGCGGTAAAGCCGCGGTCGGACCGGCACCACTGGCGGGGTCCCGCCAGTGTACCGCGGCCCCATTGAATCCTCCGCGGCGGCGCAGCTTGCTGCACCGCCGCGGGGATTCTGACCCCCCCTACCGCCATCCAGATCCCGGCGGTCGGACCGCCGAGATCCGGATGGCGGTAGGGGGGGGTCGCGGGGCCCCTGGGGGCCCCTGCAGTGCCCATGCCACTGGCATGGGCATTGCAGGGGCCCCCGTAAGAGGGCCCCTACATGTATTTCACTGTCTGCTGCGCAGACAGTGAAATACGCGACGGGTGCAACTGCACCCGTCGCACAGCTTCCACTCCGCCGGCTCGATTCCGAGCCGGCTTCATCGTGGAAGCCTCTTTCCCGCTGGGCTGGCTGGCGGTCTGAAGGAGACCGCCCGCCAGCCCAGCGGGAAAGTCAGAATTACCGCCGCGGTCTTTCGACGGCGGAACGGTAACCTGACGGCGGGACTTTGGCGGGCGGCCTCCGCCGCCCGCCAAGGTCAGAATGAGGGCCCTAGTGTCTAACTGGGAAGACTTAACAAAGAGTCCGATGGAGCCTGAGGGAGTGGGATGAGCTAATGGACACGGTCAGAAGATCCCAACATAGGGGAAGTTCACTGTAACTAAGACTGAATGACTACTAAGAATCAGTTTGATCCGGATGCGGTATGAGTGTGAGGGGGAGAGCGGGATGGTATAATAAAAAGGATAAGGGAGGGTAATGACGGAACGCAGGGCAATAAAACACGACAAGCAATACCCGGGCAAGCTATCTCCCTTTTCAGTAATTCAGCAATTAAACAGTTCCTCCCACATAGGCCTAAAAGTTCATATACAGTTTGAAGTTGAGTTAAGTGTGAGAAGGTAGCCTCTTTCTAGCCTTGTTACCCCCACTTTTGGCCTGTTTGTGAGTGTATGTCAGGATGTTTGTCACTGTTTTCACTGTCTCACTGGGATCCTGATGGCTAGGCCCCAGTGCTCATAGTGAAAACACTATGTTTTCAGTATGGTTGTTATGTGTCACTGGGACCCTGCTGGTCAGGACCCCAGTGCTCATAGGTTTGTGGCCTATATGTATGTGTCACTGGGACCCTGTCACACAGGGCCCCAGTGCTCATAGGTGTGCATGTATATGTTCCCTGTGTGGTGCCTAACTGTCTCACTGAGGCTCTGCTAACCCGAACCTCAGTGGTTATGCTCTCTCATTACTTTCAAATTGTCACTAACAGGCTAGTGACCAATTTTACCAATTTACATTGGCTTACTGGAACACCCTTATAATTCCCTAGTATATGGTACTGAGGTACCCAGGGTATTGGGGTTCCAGGAGATCCCTATGGGCTGCAGCATTTCTTTTGCCACCCATAGGGAGCTCTGACAATTCTTACACAGGCCTGCCACTGCAGCCTGAGTGAAATAACGTCCACGTTATTTCACAGCCATTTTACACTGCACTTAAGTAACTTATAAGTCACCTATATGTCTAACCTTTACCTGGTAAAGGTTAGGTGCAAAGTTACTTAGTGTGAGGGCACCCTGGCACTAGCCAAGGTGCCCCCACATTGTTCAGAGCCAATTCACTGAACTTTGTGAGTGCGGGGACACCATTACACGCGTGCACTACATATAGGTCACTACCTATATGTAGCTTCACCATGGTAACTCCGAATATGGCCATGTAACATGTCTATGATCATGGAATTGCCCCCTCTATGCCATCCTGGCATTGTTGGTACAATTCCATGATCCCAGTGGTCTGTAGCACAGACCCTGGTACTGCCAGACTGCCCTTCCTGGGGTTTCACTGCAGCTGCTGCTGCTGCCAACCCCTCAGACAGGCAGCTGCCCTCCTGGGGTCCAGCCAGGCCTGGCCCAGGATGGCAGAACAAAGAACTTCCTCTGAGAGAGGGTGTGACACCCTCTCCCTTTGGAAAATGGTGTGAAGGCAGGGGAGGAGTAGCCTCCCCCAGCCTCTGGAAATGCTTTGTTGGGCACAGATGTGCCCAATTCTGCATAAGCCAGTCTACACCGGTTCAGGGACCCCTTAGCCCCTGCTCTGGCGCGAAACTGGACAAAGGAAAGGGGAGTGACCACTCCCCTGACCTGCACCTCCCCTGGGAGGTGTCCAGAGCTCCTCCAGTGTGCTCCAGACCTCTGCCATCTTGGAAACAGAGGTGCTGCTGGCACACTGGACTGCTCTGAGTGGCCAGTGCCACCAGGTGACGTCAGAGACTCCTGCTGATAGGCTCCTTCAGGTGTTAGTAGCCTTTCCTCTCTCCTAGGTAGCCAAACCCTCTTTTCTGGCTATTTAGGGTCTCTGTCTCTGGGGAAACTTTAGATAACGAATGCATGAGCTCAGCCGAGTTCCTCTGCATCTCCCTCTTCACCTTCTGATAAGGAATCGACCGCTGACCGCGCTGGAAGCCTGCAAACCTGCAACATAGTAGCAAAGATGACTACTGCAACTCTGTAACGCTGATCCTGCCGCCTTCTCGACTGTTTTCCTGCTTGTGCATGCTGTGGGGGTAGTCTGCCTCCTCTCTGCACCAGAAGCTCCGAAGAAATCTCCCGTGGGTCGACGGAATCTTCCCCCTGCAACCGCAGGCACCAAAAAGCTGCATTACCGGTCCCTTGGGTCTCCTCTCAGCACAACGAGCGAGGTCCCTCGAATCCAGCGACGCTGTCCAAGTGACCCCCACAGTCCAGTGACTCTTCAGCCCAAGTTTGGTGGAGGTAAGTCCTTGCCTCACCTCGCTGGGCTGCATTGCTGGGAACCGCGACTTTGCAAGCTACTCCGGCCCCTGTGCACTTCCGGCGGAAATCCTTCGTGCACAGCCAAGCCTGGGTCCACGGCACTCTAACCTGCATTGCACGACTTTCTAAGTTGGTCTCCGGCGACGTGGGACTCCTTTGTGCAACTTCGGCGAGCACCGTTTCACGCATCCTCGTAGTGCCTGTTTCTGGCACTTCTCCGGGTGCTACCTGCTTCAGTGAGGGCTCTTTGTCTTGCTCGACGTCCCCTCTCTCTGCAGGTCCAATTTGCGACCTCCTGGTCCCTCCTGGGCCCCAGCAGCGTCCAAAAACGCCAAACGCACGATTTGCGTGTAGCAAGGCTTGTTGGCGTCCATCCGGCGGGAAAACACTTCTGCACGACTCTCCAAGGCGTGTGGGATCCATCCTCCAAAGGGGAAGTCTCTAGCCCTTGTCGTTCCTGCAGTATTCACAGTTCTTCAGCCTAGTAAGAGCTTCTTTGCACCAACCGCTGGCATTTCTTGGGCATCTGCCCATCTCCGAGTTGCTTGTGACTTTTGGACTTGGTCCCCTTGTTCCACAGGTACCCTCAGTCAGGAATCCATCGTTGTTGCATTGCTGATTTGTGTTTTCCTTGCATTTTCCCTCTAACACGACTATTTTGTCCTTAGGGGAACTTTAGTGCACTTTGCACTCACTTTTCAGGGTCTTGGGGAGGGTTATTTTGCTAACTCTCACTATTTTCTAATAGTCCCAGCGACCCTCTACAAGGTCACATAGGTTTGGGGTCCATTCGTGGTTCGCATTCCACTTCTGGAGTATATGGTTTGTGTTGCCCCTATCCCTATGTTTCCCCATTGCATCCTATGGTAACTATACATTGTTTGCACTGTTTTCTAAGACTATACTGCATATTTTTGCTATTGTGTATATATATCTTGTGTATATTTCCTATCCTCTCACTGAGGGTACACTCTAAGATACTTTGGCATATTGTCATAAAAATAAAGTACCTTTATTTTTAGTATAACTGTGTATTGTGTTTTCTTATGATATTGTGCATATGACACTAAGTGGTACTGTAGTAGCTTCACACGTCTCCTAGTTCAGCCTAAGCTGCTCTGCTAAGCTACCATTATCTATCAGCCTAAGCTGCTAGACACCCTATACACTAATAAGGGATAACTGGGCCTGGTGCAAGGTGCAAGTACCCCTTGGTACTCACTACAAGCCAGTCCAGCCTCCTACATTAAGTCTGTTAACAGGTCACAGAATACAACAGTAACGTAGGATAATGAAAATGTGAATGCCATTATAAAGTTTCAATTGGGCGAAGAAATAACTGTTGGTAAGTTAGGTAAATGCATGGTAAAGGCTAACCAAATGCGTAACGTACTGCATGGACCGCAAAGCCCGGAAATGGTATAATTAGCAGAAATGTATAATCACGACAATACGTTACTGTAAGAAGAATTACACTTGTAAAAACAGCAAGTAGTTGATAACAATAAAAACAAATTAAAAAAAAAAAAGAATGGTATCCTGAATGGTAGGGTGGTTAGAGGATACTGTGATACCCCTTTTACCTGTTGTTGGAGAGGGATCCTGAGTTTTCAGGCCTTCTCTCCTTTGCTTTTTCATTTCAGTAGAAATTAGAGGGAACAATGCCTCAGGGATGCCCAGCATGGCTGCATGGGCATAAAACTCTACATCAGCCCAACCTGAGGCCTCTAGGTCATTACCTAAGAGACAGTCTACAGGTAAGCTAGGTGATACCACCACCTGCTTAGGGCCAGTAACTCCACCCCAACTAAACTGAATTATAGCTAAGGGAAGAAACTTAGTGGAGTTATGGACATCAATAATCTTATACTGTTGTCCAATGATGTGTTGTTTAGGATGAACTAGGTTTTCAGTCACCAAAGTGATACTGGCACCTGTGTCCCTGTAGGCCAAGGCCTCAACACCATTTACTGAAACTGTCTGCCTGTACTTATCCATTGTAAGGGGACAAGCAGCCAGTGTGGCAAGGCCAATGCCACTAGGTGTGACAGAAACTGTCTTGGGACTGACTACCCCAGTTTCTACTATGGACCCATAAGTGAACCCAACTACACCCTTAACTTGACTGTTGCCAGCAGTCCCACCACTAGTACCACTACTGCTAGGGGCACTAGAGCTTGATGTATTAGTGGTGGTAGGCTCAGGGGGTTTACCTGGACAGGACTTATCCCCTGGCCTATGGCCTCTATTTTTACACACAAAGCACCAAGGCTTTTTAAATTGTGTAGGTTGAGAAGAAGAGGAAGAATTTGTTTCATCCCCACCCCCTGAAGAGTGTTTAAGATTCGAAGTGGGATCTTTGGTTTTACCCTTATCCCCATGCTTATCTTGAGATTTTTCACCATCTTTCTTCTTATTGTTCTCCTTGTCACCACCTGGATGAACTTTTCTGTTCACCCTTGTTCTGACCCATTTGTCTGCCTTCTTTCCCAATTCTTGGGGAGAGGTCAGATCAGAGTCCACCAAGTACTGGTGCAACAAATCAGACACACAATTATTAAGAATATGCTCTCTCAGGATCAAGTTATACAGGCTGTCATAATCAGTAACTTTACTGCCATGTAACCACCCCTCCAAGGCCTTCACTGAATGGTCAATGAAATCAACCCAGTCTTGTGAAGACTCCTTTTTGGTCTCTCTGAACTTTATCCTGTACTGTTCAGTGGTTAAGCCATAACCATCCAGGAGTGCATTCTTAAGAACTGTAAAATTATTGGCATCACTTTCTTTCACAGTAAGGAGCCTATCCCTACCTTTTCCACTAAATGATAGCCATAGGATAGCAGCCCACTGCCTTTGAGGGACATCCTGTACAACACAGGCCCTCTCAAGTGCAGCAAACCACTTGTGAATGTCATCCCCCTCCTTATAAGGGGAACTATCTTGTGCAGATTCCTGGAATCATGCTCTTTTGCAGGATGACTATGGGGAATACTGCTGCTGCCACCATGGGTTTCTAAACCCAACTTCTGTCTTTCCTTCTCTAATTCTAAAGACTGTCTATCCAAATCCAGCTGTTGCTTTTTAAGCTTCAGCCTGGTTTGTTCCACCCTCAACTTATTGAGTTCCCTTTCTAACAATCTGTCATCAGGGTTGGTGGGAGGGACATTTCTAGATACAGAAGTATGATGGGAATGAACAGAAGGAGACCTGTCCCTTACAGAGGGCACCCTAACAGCTTGGCTGACAGTGTAATGTGAGAGCACATCATCTGTATGAAGTGACTCCACCTCAGTACCAACTATGCTAGACTGTCTTGTAATGGGAAGGCTAAGAAGTTTCTTTCCTGAACCTTTACCTGGGGGAGTCCCTGGATCAGATTGGGAACCATTAGCTACTTTTTCAACAGATGGGGCACTTTTTGCCTTATCTTGTTCTCTAAGCATGTTAAGTAACAATTCCAAGGAAGGATTCCTCCCTACACTCAAACCTCTCTCTACACAGAGACTCCTTGCTCCTTTCCAGCTAAGGTGATCATATGCAATCTTAGACAGGTCAACATTTTGGCCTGTGCCAGACATTTTTAGAGAGAGTTAAAGTGATAGAAAAAGAGAAAAAAGTTTTCAGAACTTTTAGAAAGACAGAAAAAACTTTAAAAACTTTTTAGAACTTTTTAGAAAGTTTAGAAGTACTTTTCAGCACTTTAGAAAAGAGTGAAAAGATGAAATGCAAAACTTTTTAGCACTGTGTACACACACTGACCTTGTTTTGTATATTTTTCTCTTATGAAAAGTACAGTGACAAGAGTGGTAAGTAGTCTCAAAGCACTTATCCCACCACTGCACAACCAATGTAGGAGGCTGGACTGGCTTGTAGTGAGTACCAAGGGGTACTTGCACCTTGCACCAGGCCCAGTTCTCCCTTATTAGTGTATAGGGTGTCTAGCAGCTTAGGCTGATAGATAATGGTAGCTTAGCAGAGCAGCTTAGGCTGAACTAGGAGACGTGTGAAGCTACTACAGTACCACAAGTGTCACTTACACAATATCATAAGAAAACACAATACACAGTTATACTAAAAATAAAGGTACTTTATTTTTATGACAATATGCCAAAGTATCTTAGAGTGTACCCTCAGTGAGAGGATAGGAAATATACACAAGATATATGTACACAATACCAAAAATATGCAGTATAGTCTTAGAAAACAGTGCAAACAATGTATAGTTACAATAGGATGCAATGGGGAAACATAGGGATAGGGGCAACACAAACCATATACTCCAAAAGTGGAATGCGAACCACGAATGGACCCCAAACCTATGTGACCTTGTAGAGGGTCGCTGGGACTATTAGAAAATAGTGAGAGTTAGAAAATTAGCCCTCCCAAGACCCTGAAAAGTGAGTGCAAAGTGCACTGAAGTTCCCCTAAGGACAAAGAAGTCGTGTTAGAGGAATAATGCAGGAAAGACACAAACCAACAATGCAACAACGCTGGATTTCTAATCTGGGGTACCTGTGGAACAAGGGGACCAAGTCCAAAAGTCACAAGCAAGTCGGAGATGGGCAGATGCCCAGGAAATGCCAGCTGAGGGTGCAAAGAAGCTTCTACTGGACAGAAGAAGCTGCGGTTTCTGCAGGAATGCAAAGGGCTAGAGACTTCCCCTTTAGAGGACGGATCCCTCTCGCCTTGTAGAGTCGTGCAGAAGTGTTTTCTCGCCGAAAGAACGCCAACAAGCCTTGCTAGCTGCAAATCGTGCGGTTAGCGTTTTTGGATGCTGCTGTGGCCCAGGAGGGACCAGAAGGTCACAAATTGGACCAGGAGAGAGAGGGGACGTCGAGCCAGACAAGGAGCCCTCTCAGCAGCAGGTAGCACCCGGAGAAGTGCCAGAAACAGGCACTACGAGGATGCGTGAAACGGTGCTCACCCGAAGTCGCACAAAGGAGTCCCACGTCGCCGGAGACCAACTTAGAAAGTCGTGCAATGCAAGTTAGAGTGCCGTGGACCCAGGCTTGGCTGTGCACAAAGGATTTCCGCCGGAAGTGCACAGGGGCCGGAGAAGCTGCAAAAGTCGCGGTTCCCAGCAATGCAATCTAGCGAGGTGAGGCAAGGACTTACCTCCACCAAACTTGGACTGAAGAGTCACTGGACTGTGGGAGTCACTTGGACAGAGTTGCTGGATTCGAGGGACCTCGCTCGTCGTGCTGAGAGGAGACCCAAGGGATGGGTAATGCAGCTTTTTGGTGCCTGCGGTTGCAGGGGGAAGATTCCGTCGACCCACGGGAGATTTCTTCGGAGCTTCTAGTGCAGAGAGGAGGCAGACTACACCCACAGCATGCACCACCAGGAAAACAGTCGAGAAGGCGGCAGGATCAGCGTTACAGAGTTGCAGTAGTCGTCTTTGCTACTATGTTGCAGGTTTGCAGGCTTCCAGCGCGGTCAGCAGTCGATTCCTTGGCAGAAGGTGAAGAGAGAGATGCAGAGGAACTCGGATAAGCTCTTGCATTCGTTATCTGAAGTTTCCCCAGAGACAGAGACCCTAAATAGCCAGAAAAGAGGGTTTGGCTACCTAGGAGAGAGGATAGGCTACTAACACCTGAAGGAGCCTATCAGAAGGAGTCTCTGACGTCACCTGGTGGCACTGGCCACTCAGAGCAGTCCAGTGTGCCAGCAGCACCTCTGTTTCCAAGATGGCAGAGGTCTGGAGAACACTGGAGGAGCTCTGAACACCTCCCAGGGGAGGTGCAGGTCAGGGGAGTGGTCACTCCCCTTTCCTTTGTCCAGTTTCGCGCCAGAGCAGGGCTAAGGGGTCCCGTGAACCGGTGTAGACTGGCTTATGCAGAATTGGGCACATCTGTGCCCAAGAAAGCATTTCCAGAGGCTGGGGGAGGCTACTCCTCCCCTGCCTTCACACCATTTTCCAAAGGGAGAGGGTGTAACACCCTCTCTCAGAGGAAGTCCTTTGTTCTGCCATCCTGGGCCAGGCCTGGCTGGACCCCAGGAGGGCAGATGCCTGTCTGAGGGGTTGGCAGCAGCAGCAGCTGCAGTGAAACCCCAGGAAGGGCAGTTTGGCAGTACCAGGGTCTGTGCTACAGACCACTGGGATCATGGGATTGTGCCAACTATGCCAGGATGGTATAGAGGGGGCAATTCCATGATCATAGACATGTTACATGGCCATATTCGGAGTTACCATTGTGAAGCTACATATAGGTAGTGACCTATATGTAGTGCACGCGTGTAATGGTGTCCCCGCACTCACAAAGTCCGGGGAATTGGCCCTGAACAATGTGGGGGCACCTTGGCTAGTGCCAGGGTGCCCTCACACTAAGTAACTTTGCACCTAACCTTTACCAGGTAAAGGTTAGACATATAGGTGACTTATAAGTTACTTAAGTGCAGTGTAAAATGGCTGTGAAATAACGTGGACGTTATTTCACTCAGGCTGCAGTGGCAGGCCTGTGTAAGAATTGTCAGAGCTCCCTATGGGTGGCAAAAGAAATGCTGCAGCCCATATGGATCTCCTGGAACCCCAATACCCTGGGTACCTTAGTACCATATACTAGGGATTTATAAGGGTGTTCCAGTAAGCCAATGTAAATTGGTAAAATTGGTCACTAGCCTGTTAGTGACAATTTGAAATAAATGAGAGAGCATAACCACTGAGGTTCTGGTTAGCAGAGCCTCAGTGAGACAGTTAGGCATCACACAGGGAACACATACATATAGGCCACAAACTTATGAGCACTGGGGTCCTGACTAGCAGGGTCCCAGTGACACATAACAAACATACTGAAAACATAGGGTTTTCACTATGAGCACTGGGCCCTGGCTAGCAGGATCCCAGTGAGACAGTGAAAACACCCTGACATACACTCACAAACAGGCCAAAAGTGGGGGTAACAACGCTAGAAAGAGGCTACTTTCTCACAGGCACCCTTCACTCCTAAAGGCCAGGTTACTAGAATCCAGTCAGTTAGGGACAGGTCCAACTCTGCCAATTCCCACATAACTTCTGTGTCTCACAATTCCCAAGCCTCCCCCCTAAGGATAACTTAATGGAAAGGGAACTCAGAAAGCTGAGGTTAGATGAGGCCAGGCTGAAGCTTAAACAGCAGCAGCTGGCCTTAGACAGGGAATCTCTGGATGTGGAAAGGGAAAGGCAGAGGTTGGGGTTGGGGTTAGTTCCCCATGGTGGCAGCAGCAGTGTTTTTGATAGTAATACTGTTAGAGAGCAAGATTCCAGAAACCTGCATAAGATAGTTCCCCCTTACAAGGAGGGGGATGACGTTAACAAGTGGTTTGCTGCACTTGAGAGGGCCTGTATGGAACAGTTGGTCCCTCAAAGGCAGTGGGCTGCTATTTTATGGCTATCCTTCACTGGTAAGGGTAGGAATAGGCTCCTTACTGTCAGAGAAAGTGATGCTAACAACTAACAATCTTTGAAGGGTGCACTCTTGTATGGATTTGGCTTAACCACTGAACAATACAGGATTAAGTTCAAAGACACCAGAAAAGAGTCCTCTCAAGACTGGACAGACTTTGAAGACTGTTCAGTGAAGGCCTTGGATGGGTGGTTACATGGCAGTAGAGTTTCTGACTATGAAAGCCTGAATAATCTAATCCTGAGAGAGCATATTTTGAACAATTGTGTGTCTGATTTGCTGCACCAGTACTTGGTAGACTCAGATCTGACCTCTCCCCAAGAATTGGGAAAGAAGGCAGACAAATGGGTCAGAACAAGAGTGAACAGAAAAGTTCATACCGGGGGTGACAAGGATCGCAAGAAGAAGGATGGTAAGTCTTCTGACTAGGGTGGAGACAAAGATAAAAAACATTCTGAGTCTTCATCAGGCCCACAAAAATCCTCTGGGGGTGGTGGGTCCAAATCCTCTTCTCACAATCAGAAAAAGCCATGGTGTTATTTATGTACAGTAAAAGGCCATTGGGCAAGTGATGACACTTGTCCAAAGAAAAACACCAATTCTCCCACTACCACAACCCCAACTGCAACCTCTAGTGCCCCTAGTAATAGCAGTGGTGGTGGAAAATCTACTACAAATAGCAAATCCAAAGGTGTAGCTGGGCTCCCTATTGGCAGTGTAGTTGGGGTTGGTCTTGTTAGGGAGACCACAGAGGCTGTTTTAGTTTCTGATGGCGGCACTGAATTTGCCACCTTGGTTGCTTGTCCCCTTAATATGGGTAAGTACAAGCAACTACCCCTAATTAATGGTGTTGAGGTTGAGGCCTACAGGGACACAGGACCCAGTGTAACTATGGTTATAGAGAAACTGGTTCACCCTGATCAACACCTACTTGGTCAGCAGTAACAAGTGACTGATGCTCACAATAACACACTTAGCCACCCCATGGCTGTTGTGAATCTCAACTGGGTGGGGGTTACTGGTCCAAAGAAAGTTGTGGCAGCCACTGAATTACCTGTAGATTGCTTACTAGGCAATGATTTGGAGACATCAGCTTGGGCTGAAGTGGAGTTGGAGACTCATGCAGCAATGCTGGGCATTCCTGTGCATATTTTTGCTTTGACAAGGGCTCAGGCCAAAAAGCAAAAAGGACAGGGAAACTTGGATCCTGGAACAATGGACCAAGTGCTCCCAAAAAACTATGGGAAGGAAGGGTAAATCCTTGCCCACTACCCCCCCCTCACCAGAAGCTTCCCCTCTGGAGGAAGAGGAATCCTCTCCCTGTGAAGAACCTACACCAGATGATCTGGCGCAGACACTGCTGAGCTTTTGGGTATAGGGGGGCCTTCTAGGGAAGAACTGAGTGTGGCAGAGCAGACTTGTCCCACACTAGAGGGTTTAAGCAGAATGGGGATGTCAGTGATAGCCGTAAGGAGTATTGGGAAGACAACCTCCTGTATACTGAATCAAGGGACCCTAAACCTGGAGATGCCAGGAGATTGGTCATTCCTTTACAATACAGAGAGTTTCTTCTTACCTTGCCACATGACATACCTTTGGCTGGGCATTTGGGCCAAAGTAAAACTTGGGACAGGCTTGTTCCCCTGTTTCACTGGCCTCATATGTCAGAGGACACCAAAGAATTGTGTCGGTCTTGTGTGACCTGCCAAGCAAGTGGCAAGACTGGTGGCACTCCAAAGGCCCCCTTAATTCCACTTCCTGTGGTTGGGATGCCCTTTGAAAGGGTAGGGGTTGACATAGTTGGCCCCCTTGACCCTCCAACAGCTTCACACAATAGGTTTATCCGGGTGGTAGTGGGCCATGCCACTAGGTACCTTGAAGCCATCCCCTTAAGGACCACTACAGCTCCTGCAGTGGCAAAGGCCCTCCTGGGAATCTTTTCCAGAGTGGGCTTCCCTAAGGAAGTTGTGTCAGACAGAGGTAGTAACTTCATGTCTGCATACCTCAAAGCAATGTGGAAGGAGTGTGGTGTAACATACAAATTCACTACTCCGACTATTACGACTGTAGGGGAAACCGCCAACAAAGACAGCCACTTTAACACTCCGACCGCCACGGCGGTACAAACAAACAGCATGGCGGTCACCGCCAACAGACAGGCGGAGGACAATGTACTGTCCACAGTATCACAACCTACCAATCCGCCACCTTTTCCGGGGCGGATTCACTGCGAACAAAAACATGGCGGAAACAGGACTTCGAAGGGAAAACACTCAACTCTGCACACCCCACGAGGAACCAGGACGCCATGGAACCAGGGCTCCACATTTTCCCAGCCTTTATCTTCTTGCTCCTCTACCAGGAGTACGAATGCCGGCGGCGAAGACCATGGTGAGTACTGCACCTATGACACAGGGGAGGGGGGAGGGGAAAAACAGTGACACACACACGCAACACACAACACCCACACCCCCACCCTCACCCACGACAACACACACACACTAATACAGCATGATACATAAAGCAAGGGAAGAAAAGCAAAACCAGGGCACTCCAAAGTCAATAATCAGTCCATATACGTCAAGTTGTCGGAGATATTTTATTCCTTTGCAAGCGGAAAAACGAAATACTGTTCAAAAGGTAAATACGTCCATAAATGAAACAACAGAAAACACCCAACACGTGTTTCGTCCTATCGGACTTTTTCAAGGCTCAGAAACTATGGTGGAGGAAAGATGCTGTCGGAAAAATACTTCTGATGAATTTCAAACCAAATTGTCATATATCTGTGTGGTCACCCGTCCAAAAGTCCGGAGCGGGAAATCCTAACGTGTACAGGTCGCATGCAGCGCATGATAACGCTGCTGTGATGGGTGCATTACAGTTACACCCCCCAAGCCCCCTGGAAGAAACCAAAGACAAAAGGAAATGAGGTGAAAGATTGTAATAGATTAAAACTCAGTAGTCAAATAATACTATTTACAACTATATACACCAAGAATATTAGTCCAAGGTATTCCACCCTTAAGTCAGTGGACCACTGGGCCCACACTGCATGAGCGAGGCCCACACAAGATACCCAAACAAGACGGAGAGAACACTGCAGGGGCATCAGATGGAAATAAAACAAGCAACTCAGGGGGAAGGGAAAGGGTGGGCACCTCAGCCGGTTGAGTGCACAATGCCAAATCCACGAGGGGGCCCCATGCCCAGTGTTCAATCCTGGGGAGTGCAAAGCCACAGTCTCACAAGTCTCTACAGTGAGTGGTTTGCCCACTGTACAATCCTGGGGAGTACAAAGCCACAGTCTCTCAAGTCTCTACAGTGGGTGGTTTGCCCACTGTTCAATCCTGGGGAGTGCAAAGTCACAGTGTACACAGTCTCTCAAGTCTCTACAGTTGGTGGTTTGCACACTGTTCAATCCTGGGGAGTGCAAAGCCACAGTCTCTCAAGTCTCTACGGTGGGTGGTTTGCCCACTGTTCAATCCTAGGGAGTGCAAAGCCACAGTCTCTCAAGTCTCTACAGTGGGTGGTTTGCCCACTGTTCAATCCTGGTGAGTCCAAAGCCACAGTCTTTCAAGTGGATAAAAGTCTCCATTGGTTCTGGAGAGGGCTTTGTGCACAGAGTGCTTCATCCTGCCAAGGACAGAGGTAGTGGATGTGAATCTCCACTGGTTCTGGAGGGGGCTTTGTGCCCAGAGTTCTTCATACTGCCAAGGACAGAGTGTAGGAAAGTACCATCTTGCCTGGCATGTTCCCCCCATTTTTCACTGTATATATGTTGTTTTAGTTGTATGTGTCACTGGGACCCTGTTCTCCAGGGCCCCAGTGCTCATAAGTGTGCCTGAATGTGTTACCTGTGTAGTGACTAACTGTCTCACTGAGGCTCTGCTAATCAGAACCTCAGTGGTTATGCTCTCTCATTTCTTTCAAATTGTCACTAACAGGCTAGTGACCAATTTTACCAATTTACATTGGCTTACAGGAACACCCTTATAATTCCCTAGTATATGGTACTGAGGTACCCAGGGTATTGGGGTTCCAGGAGATCCCTATGGGCTGCAGCATTTCTTTTGCCACCCATAGGGAGCTCTGACAATTCTTACACAGGCCTGCCACTGCAGCCTGAGTGAAATAACGTCCACGTTATTTCACAGCCATTTTACACTGCACTTAAGTAACTTATAAGTCACCTATATGTCTAACCTTTACCTGGTAAAGGTTAGGTGCAAAGTTACTTAGTGTGAGGGCACCCTGGCACTAGCCAAGGTGCCCCCACATTGTTCAGGGCCAATTCCCCGGACTTTGTGAGTGCGGGGACACCATTACACGCGTGCACTACATATAGGTCACTACCTATATGTAGCTTCACAATGGTAACTCCGAATATGGGCATGTAACATGTCTATGATCATGGAATTGCCCCCTCTATGTCATCCTGGCATAGTTGGCACAATCCCATGATCCCAGTGGTCTGTAGCACAGACCCTGGTACTGCCAAACTGCCCTTCCTGGGGTTTCACTGCAGCTGCTGCTGCTGCCAACCCCTCAGACAGGCATCTGCCCTCCTGGGGTCCAGCCAGGCCTGGCCCAGGATGGCAGAACAAAGGACTTCCTCTGAGAGAGGGTGTTACACCCTCTCCCTTTGGAAAATGGTGTGAAGGCAGGGGAGGAGTAGCCTCCCCCAGCCTCTGGAAATGCTTTCTTGGGCACAGATGTGCCCAATTCTGCATAAGCCAGTCTACACCGGTTCAGGGGACCCCTTAGCCCTGCTCTGGCGCGAAACTGGACAAAGGAAAGGGGAGTGACCACTCCCCTGACCTGCACCTCCCCTGGGAGGTGTCCAGAGCTCCTCCAGTGTGCTCCAGACCTCTGCCATCTTGGAAACAGAGGTGCTGCTGGCACACTGGACTGCTCTGAGTGGCCAGTGCCACCAGGTGACGTCAGAGACTCCTTCTGATAGGCTCCTTCAGGTGTTAGTAGCCTATCCTCTCTCCTGAGTAGCCAAACCCTCTTTTCTGGCTATTTAGGGTCTCTGTCTCTGGTGAAACTTTAGATAACGAATGCAAGAGCTCATCCGAGTTCCTCTGCATCTCTCTCTTCACCTTCTGCCAAGGAATCGACTGCTGACCGCGCTGGAAGCCTGCAAACCTGCAACATAGTAGCAAAGACGACTACTGCAACTCTGTAACGCTGAACCTGCCGCCTTCTCGACTGTTTTCCTGGTGGTGCATGCTGTGGGGGTAGTCTGCCTCCTCTCTGCACTAGAAGCTCCGAAGAAATCTCCTGTGGGTCGACGGAATCTTCCCCCTGCAACCGCAGGCACCAAAAAGCTGCATTACCGGTCCCTTGGGTCTCCTCTCAGCACGACGAGCGAGGTCCCTCGAATCCAGCAACTCTGTCCAAGTGACTCCCACAGTCCAGTGACTCTTCAGTCCAAGTTTGGTGGAGGTAAGTCCTTGCCTCACCTCGCTAGACTGCATTGCTGGGAACCGCGACTTTTGCGGCTACTCCGGCCCCTGTGCACTTCCGGCGGAAATCCTTTGTGCACAACCAAGCCTGGGTCCACGGCACTCTAACCTGCATTGCACGACTTTCTAAGTTGGTCTTCGGCGACGTGCAACTTCGGGTGAGCACCGTTTCACGCATCCTCGTAGTGTTTGTTTCTGGCACTTCTCCGGGTGCTACTTGCTGGTAAGAGGGCTTCCTGTCTTGCTCGACGTCCCCTCTACCTCCTAGTCCAATTTGCGACCTCCTGGTCCCTCCTGGGCCACAGCAGCATCCAAAAACGCTAACCGCACGATTTGCAGCTAGCAAGGCTTGTTGGCGTCCTTTTGGCGGGAAAACACTTCTGCACGACTCTCCTCAGCGAGAGGGATCCGTCCACCAAAGGGGAAGTCTCTAGCCCTTTTTGTTCCTGCAGAAACCTCTGCTTCTTCTGTCCAGTAGAAGCTTCTTTGCACCCACAGCTGGCATTTCCTGGGCATCTGCCCATCTCCGACTTGCTTGTGACTTTTGGACTTGGTCCCCTTGTTCCACAGGTACCCAAGATTGGAAATCCATCGTTGTTGCATTGTTGGTTTGTGTCTTTCCTGCATTATTCCTCTAACACGACTTCTTTGTCCTTAGGGGAACTTTAGTGCACTTTGCACTCACTTTTCAGGGTCTTGGGGAGGGCAAATTTTCTAACTCTCACTATTTTCTAATAGTCCCAGCGACCCTCTACAAGGTCACATAGGTTTGGGGTCCATTTGTGGTTCGCATTCCACTTTTGGAGTATATGGTTTGTGTTGCCCCTATCCCTATGTGTGCCCATTGCATCCTATTGTAACTATACATTGTTTGCACTGTTTTCTAAGACTATACTGCATATTTTTGGTATTGTGTACATATATCTTGTGTATATTTCCTATCCTATCACTGAGGGTACACTCTAAGATACTTTGGCATATTGTCATAAAAATAAAGTACCTTTATTTTTAGTATAACTGTGTATTGTGTTTTCTTATGATATTGTGCATATGACACTAGGTGGTACTGTAGTAGCTTCACAAGTCTCCTAGTTCAGCCTAAGCTGCTCTGCTAAGCTACCATTATCTATCAGCCTAAGCTGCTAGACACCCTATACACTAATAAGGGATAACTGGGCCTGGTGCAAGGTGCAAGTACCCCTTGGTACTCACTACAAGCCAGTCCAGCCTCCTACATTGGTTGTGCAGCGGTGGGATAAGTGCTTTGAGACTACTTACCACTCTTGTCATTGTACTTTTCATAAGAGAAAAATATACAAAACAAGTTCAGTGTGTGTACACATTGCTAAAAAGTTTTGCATTTCCTCTTTTCACTCTTTTCTAAAGTGCTGAAAAGTACTTCTAAACTTTCAAAAAGTTCTAAAAAGTTAAAAAAGTTTTTTTTCTCTGTCTTTCAAAAAGCTCTGACAAACTTTTTTCTCTTTTTCTATCACTTTAACTCTCTCTAAAAATGTCTGGCACAGGCCAAAATGTTGATCTGTCCAAACTTGCATATGACCACCTTAGCTGGAAAGGAGCAAGGAGTCTCTGTGTAGAGAGAGGTTTGAGTGTAGGGAAGAATCCTTCCTTGGAACTGTTACTTAACATGCTTAGAGAACAGGATAAGGCTAGAAGTGCCCCATCTGTAGAAAAAGCAGCTAATGGTTCCCAATCTGATCCAGGGACTCCCCCAGGAAAAGATTCAGGAAAGAAACTCCCTAGCCTGTCCATTACTAGAAAGTCTAGCATAGTTGGTAATGATGGAGAGCCACACCATACAAATAGTGTTGTCTCACATCATAGCAAAAGCATTTATTCTCGCCACAGTGGTACTGATGTTTCTGTTAGCCAAGCTGTTAGGGTGCCCTCTGTAAGGGACAGGTCTCCTTCTGTCCATTCTCACCATACTTCTGTTTCAAGACATGTCCCTCCCACCCACCCTGATGACAGATTGTTAGAAAGGGAGCTCAATAGATTGAGAGTGGAACAAACCAGACTGAAGCTCAAGAAGCAACAGCTGGATTTGGAGAGACAGACCTTAGAAGTAGAGAAGGAGAGACAGAAACTGGGTTTAGAAACCCATGGTGGCAGCAGCGGTATTCCCCATAGACATCCTGCAAAAGAGCATGATTCCAGGAATCTGCACAAGATAGTTCCCACTTATAAGGAGGGGGATGACATTAACAAGTGGTTTGCTGCACTTGAGAGGGCCTGTGTTGTACAGGATGTCCCTCAAAGGCAGTGGGCTGCTATTCTATGGCTATCATTTAGTGGTAAAGGTAGGGATAGGCTCCTTACTGTCAAAGAAAATGAAGCTAATGATTACAAAGTTCTTAAGAATGCACTCCTGGATGGTTATGGCTTAACCACTGAACAATACAGGATAAAGTTCAGAGAGACCAAAAAGGAGTCTTCACAAGACTGGGTTGATTTCATTGACCATTCAGTGAAGGCCTTGGAGGGGTGGTTACATGGCAGTAAAGTTACTGATTATGACAGCCTGTATAACTTGATCCTGAGAGAGCATATTCTTAATAATTGTGTGTCTGATTTGTTACACCAGTACTTGGTGGACTCTGATCTGACCTCTCCCCAAGAATTGAGAAAGAAGGCAGACAAATGGGTCAGAACAAGGGTGAACAGAAAAGTTCATACAGGGGGTGACAAAGATGGCAAGAAGAAGGATGGTAAGTCTTCTGACAAGGGTGGGGACAAATCTAAAAATGAGTCTTCATCAGGCCCACAAAAACACTCTGGTGGGGGTGGTGGTCCCAAATCCTCTTCTAATCAAAACAAGGAAAAGAAACCATGGTGCTATTTATGTAAAATAAAAGGCCATTGGACAACAGATCCCAGTTGTCCAAAGAAAAGCACCAAGCCTCCTACCACTACAACCCCTACTGCTACACCTAGTGTCCCTACTAATAGCAGTGGTGGTGGGAGCAAACCTACTAATAGCCAATCCAAGGGAGTAGCTGGGCTCACTATTGGTAACTTAGTTGGGGTTGGCCTTGTTAGGGAGGCCACAGAGGCTGTGTTAGTCTCTGAGGCGGCTATTGATTTAGCCACCTTAGTTGCATGTCCCCTTAATATGGATAAGTACAAGCAGCTACCCCTAATAAATGGTGTTGAGGTTCAGGCCTACAGGGACACTGGAGCCAGTGTGACTATGGTCATAGAGAAATTGGTCCACCCTGAACAACACCTACTTGGTCACCAGTACCAAGTAACCGATGCTCACAACAACACACTTAGCCACCCCATGGCTGTTGTTAATCTCAACTGGGGGGGGGTTACTGGTCCAAAGAAAGTTGTGGTAGCCACAGATTTACCTGTAGACTGTCTACTAGGAAATGATTTGGAGACATCAGCTTGGTCAGATGTGGAGTTGGAGGCCCATGCAGCAATGCTGGGCATCCCAGGGCATATTTTTGCTTTGACAAGGGCTCAGGCCAAAAAGCAAAAAGGACAGGGAAGCTTGGATCCTGGAACAATGGACCAAGTGCTCCCTAAAGCTAGGGCTAGTAGAAGCAAACCACTTCCTACTATCCCTCCCTCTACAGTGGATTCAACTTCTGAGGAAGAAGAATTCCCTCCCTGTGCAGAACCTACACCAGAGGAGCTGGAAGCAGACACTGCTGAGCTTTTGGGTGAAGGGGGGCCTGCCAGAGAGGAGCTGAGTGTGGCACAGCAAACCTGTCCCACACTAGAGGGTCTAAGACAGCAAGCTGTCAAACAGGCTAATGGGGATGTCAGTGACTCTCACAGAGTTTACTGGGAGGACAACCTCCTGTACACTGAGCATAGGGATCCTAAACCTGGAGCTGCCAGGAGATTAGTGATTCCTCAGGAGTACAGAAAGTTCCTCCTAACTCTTGCACACGACATTCCCCTAGCTGGGCATCTAGGACAAATGAAAACTTGGGACAGGCTTGTCCCCTTGTTTCATTAGCCTAGGATGTCTGAGGACACAACATAATTTTGTAAGTCCTGTGAAACCTGTCAAGCCAGTGGCAAGACAGGTGGCACCCCAAAGGCACCCCTTATCCCTCGGCCTGTGGTTGGGGTTCCCTTTGAAAGGGTAGGGGTTGACATAGTTGGCCCCCTTGACCCTCCTACTGCATCAGGCAATAGGTTTATCTTGGTGGTAGTGGACCATGCCACAAGATATCCTGAAGCTATTCCTTTAAGGACCACTACAGCACCTGCAGTGGCAAAGGCCCTCCTGGGAATATTTTCCAGGGTGGGCTTCCCAAAGGAAGTAGTATCAGACAGGGGAAGCAATTTCATGTCTGCATACTTAAAGGCCATGTGGAAGGAGTGTGGTGTAACGTACAAGTTCACAACACCCTATCATCCACAAACAAATGGACTGGTGGAGAGATTTAATAAAACTCTCAAAGGCATGATTATGGGTCTCCCTGAAAAACTATGCAGGAGATGGGATATCCTGTTACCATGCCTCCTTTTTGCCTACAGGGAGGTACCCCAGAAAGGAGTGGGCTTCAGCCCCTTTGAACTTCTTTTTGGACACCCTGTTAGGGGTCCACTCACACTTGTAAAGGAGGGTTGGGAACAACCTTTAAAAGCTCCTAAGCAGGATACTGTGGATTATGTACTTGGCCTCAAATCAAGGATGGCTGAGTACATGAAAAAGGCCAGCAAAAACCTTCAGGCCAGCCAAGAGCTCCAGAAGCAATGGCATGATCAGAAGGCTGTTTTGGTTCAGTACCAACCAGGGCAGAAAGTGTGGATCTTGGAGCCTGTGGCCCCAAGAGCACTCCAAGATAAATGGAGTGGTCCCCACACAATTGTTGAGAAAAAGGGTGAAGTCACCTATTTAGTTGACTTAGGCACTGCAAGGAGTCCCCTTAGGGTACTCCATGTAAACCGCCTGAAACCCTACTATGACAGGGCTGATCTCACCCTGCTCATGGCAACTGATGAGGGACTGGAAGAATACAGTGATCCTCTACCTGATCTCTTCTCTTCCACAGAACAAGATGCTCTCGTGGAAGGTGTAGTTTTGGCTGATTGTTTTACTGCTGAGCAGAAAGACCATTGCATAAATCTCCTGGGTCAGTTTTCTGAACACTTCTCTACTGTGCCAGGTACCACTTCTTGGTGTGAGCACACTATAGATACTGGAGACAGTTTACCTGTCAAAAGTAAGATCTATAGGCAGCCTGACCATGTCAGGGACTGCATAAAGCAAGAGGTCCAGAAAATGTTAGAACTAGGAGTGGTTGAGCACTCTGAAAGTCCATGGGCTTCTCCTGTGGTACTTGTACCAAAACCCCATTCCAAAGATGGAAAGAAGGAAATGCGGTTTTGTGTAGACTATAGAGGTCTCAACCTGGTAACCAAAACTGATGCTCACCCTATACCCAGGGCAGATGAGCTCATAGATACACTGGCATCTGCCAAGTATCTAAGCACTTTTGATTTGTCTGCAGGGTATTGGCAGATCAAATTGTCAGAAGATGCTAAACCTAAAACTGCATTTTCAACCATTGGAGGCCATTACCAGTTTACTGTAATGCCTTTTGGTTTGAAAAATGCACCTGCCACTTTTCAAAGGTTGGTGAACACAGTCCTGCAAGGGCTGGAGGCTTTCAGTGCAGCATATTTGGACGATATAGCTGTCTTTAGCTCCAGCTGGGATGATCACCTGGTCCACCTATGGAAAGTTTTGGAGGCCCTGCAAAAGGCAGGCCTCACTATCAAGGCTTCAAAGTGCCAGATAGGGCAGGGTAAGGTGGTTTATCTGGGACACCTTGTTGGTGGGGAACAGATTGCACCACTTCAGGGGAAAATCCAAACAATTATTGATTGGGTTCCCCCTACTACTCAGACTCAGGTGAGAGCCTTCCCAGGCCTCACTGGGTATTACAGGAGGTTCATTAAGAACTATGGCTCCATTGCAGCCCCTCTTAATGACCTCACATCCAAGAAAATGCCTAAAAAGGTATTATGGACAGCAAACTGTCAGAAAGCTTTTGAGGAGCTGAAGCAGCCCATGTGCTCTGCACCTGTCCTGAAAAGCCCTTGTTACTCTAAACAATTCTATGTCCAAACTGATGCATCTGAATTAGGAGTAGGGGCAGTCCTATCACAACTTAATTCTGAGGGCCAGGATCAACCTGTTGCTTTTATTAGTAGGAGGTTGACCCCTAGAGAAAAGCGTTGGTCTGCCATTGAGAGGAAGGCCTTTGCTGTGGTCTGGGCACTGAAGAAGTTGAGGCCATACCTGTTTGGCACTCACTTCATTGTTCAAACAGACCACAAACCTCTACTTTGGCTAAAACATATGAAAGGTGAAAATCCTAAATTGTTGAGGTGGTCCATATCCCTACAGGGAATGGACTATACAGTGGAACATAGACCTGGGAGTAGCCACTCCAATGCAGATGGACTCTCCAGATATTTCCACTTAGACAATGAAGACTCATCAGGTCATGGCTAGTCTTATTGTCCTTCGTTTGGGGGGGGGTTGTGTAGGAAAGTACCATCTTGCCTGGCATGTTACCCCCATTTTTCACTGCATATATGTTGTTTTAGTTGTATGTGTCACTGGGACCCTGTTCTCCAGGGCCCCAGTGCTCATAAGTGTGCCTGAATGTGTTACCTGTGTAGTGACTAACTGTCTCACTGAGGCTCTGCTAATCAGAACCTCAGTGGTTATGCTCTCTCATTTCTTTCAAATTGTCACTAACAGGCTAGTGACCAATTTTACCAATTTACATTGGCTTACTGGAACACCCTTATAATTCCCTAGTATATGGTACTGAGGTACCCAGGGTATTGGGGTTCCAGGAGATCCCTATGGGCTGCAGCATTTCTTTTGCCACCCATAGGGAGCTCTGACAATTCTTACACAGGCCTGCCACTGCAGCCTGGGTGAAATAACGTCCACGTTATTTCACAGCCATTTTACACTGCACTTAAGTAACTTATAAGTCACCTATAGGTCTAACCTTTACCTGGTAAAGGTTAGGTGCAAAGTTACTTAGTGTGAGGGCACCCTGGCACTAGCCAAGGTGCCCCCACATTGTTCAGGGCCAATTCCCCGGACTTTGTGAGTGCGGGGACACCATTACACGCGTGCACTACATATAGGTCACTACCTATATGTAGCTTCACAATGGTAACTCCGAATATGGGCATGTAACATGTCTATGATCATGGAATTGCCCCCTCTATGTCATCCTGGCATAGTTGGCACAATCCCATGATCCCAGTGGTCTGTAGCACAGACCCTGGTACTGCCAAACTGCCCTTCCTGGGGTTTCACTGCAGCTGCTGCTGCTGCCAACCCCTCAGACAGGCATCTGCCCTCCTGGGGTCCAGCCAGGCCTGGCCCAGGATGGCAGAACAAAGGACTTCCTCTGAGAGAGGGTGTTACACCCTCTCCCTTTGGAAAATGGTGTGAAGGCAGGGGAGGAGTAGCCTCCCCCAGCCTCTGGAAATGCTTTCTTGGGCACAGAAGTGCCCAATTCTGCATAAGCCAGTATACACCGGTTCAGGGGACCCCTTAGCCCTGCTCTGGCGCGAAACTGGACAAAGGAAAGGGGAGTGACCATTCCCCTGACCTGCACCTCCCCTGGGAGGTGTCCAGAGCTCCTCCAGTGTGCTCCAGACCTCTGCCATCTTGTAAACAGAGGTGCTGCTGGCACACTGGACTACTCTGAGTGGCCAGTACCACCAGGTGACGTCAGAGACTCCTTCTGATAGGCTCCTTCAGGTGTTAGTAGCCTATCCTCTCTCCTAAGTAGCCAAACCCTCTTTTCTGGCTATTTAGGGTCTCTGTCTCTGGGGAAACTTTAGATAACGAATGCAAGAGCTCATCCGAGTTCCTCTGCATCTCTCTCTTCACCTTCTGCCAAGGAATCGACTGCTGACCGCGCTGGAAGCCTGCAAACCTGCAACATAGTAGCAAAGACGACTACTGCAACTCTGTAACGCTGATCCTGCCGCCTTCTCGACTGTTTTCCTGGTGGTGCATGCTGTGGGGGTAGTCTGCCTCCTCTCTGCACTAGAAGCTCCAAAGAAATCTCCCGTGGGTCGACGGAATCTTCCCCCTGCAACCGCAGGCACCAAAAAGCTACATTACCGGTCCCTTGGGTCTCCTCTCAGCACGACGAGCGAGGTCCCTCGAATCCAGCATCTCTGTCCAAGTGACTCCCACAGTCCAGTGACTCTTCAGTCCAAGTTTGGTGGAGGTAAGTCCTTGCCTCACCTCGCTAGACTGCATTGCTGGGAGCCGCGACTTTTGCAGCTACTCCGGCCCCTGTGCACTTCCGGCGGAAATCCTTTGTGCACAGCCAAGCCTGGGTCCACGGCACTCTAACCTGCATTGCACAACTTTCTAAGTTGGTCTCCGGCGACGTGGGACTCCTTTGTGCGACTTCGGGTGAGCACCGTTTCACGCATCCTCGTATTGCCTGTTTCTGGCAATTCTCCGGGTGCTACCTGCTGCTAAGAGGGCTCCTTGTCTTGCTCGACGTCCCCTCTACCTCCTGGTCCAATTTGCGACCTCCTGGTCCCTCCTGGGCCACAGCAGCATCCAAAAACGTTAACTGCACGATTTGCAGCTAGCAAGGCTTGTTGGCCTCCTTTCGGCGGGAAAACACTTCTGCATGACTCTCCACGGCGAGCGGGATCCGTCCACCAAAGGGGAAGTCTCTAGCCCTTTTCGTTCCTGCAGAAACCTCTGCTTCTTCTGTCCAGTAGAAGCTTCTTTGCACCCACAGCTGGCATTTCCTGGGCATCTGCCCATCTCCGACTTGCTTGTGACTTTTGGACTTGGTCCCCTTGTTCCACAGGTACCCAAGATTGGAAATCCATCGTTGTTGCATTGTTGGTTTGTGTCTTTCCTGCATTATTCCTCTAACACAACTTCTTTGTCCTTGGGGAACTTTAGTGCACTTTGCACTCACTTTTCAGGGTCTTGGGGAGGGCTAATTTTCTAACTCTCACTATTTTCTAATAGTCCCAGCGACCCTCTACAAGGTCACATAGGTTTGGGGTCCATTCGTGGTTCGCATTCCACTTTTGGAGTATATGGTTTGTGTTGCCCCTATCCCTATGTGTCCCCATTGCATCCTATTGTAACTATACATTATTTGCACTGTTTTCTAAGACTATACTGCATATTTCTGGTATTGTGTACATATATCTTGTGTATATTTCCTATCCTCTCACTGAGGGTACACTCTAAGATACTTTGGCATATTGTCATAAAAATAAAGTACCTTTATTTTTAGTATAACTGTGTATTGTGTTTTCTTATGATATTGTGCATATGACACTAGGTGGTACTGTAGTAGCTTCACACGTCTCCTAGTTCAGCCTAAGCTGCTCTACTAAGCTACCATTATCTATCAGCCTAAGCTGCTAGACACCCTATACACTAATAAGGGATAACTGGGCCTGGTGCAAGGTGCAAGTACCCCTTGGTACTCACTACAAGCCAGTCCAGCCTCCTACACAGAGGTAGTGGATGTAAATCTCCACTGGTTCTGGAGGGGGCTTTGTGCCCAGAGTGCTTCATCCTGCCAAGGACAGAGGTAGTGGATGTCTTTCTCCACTGGTTATGGAGGGGGCTTTGTGCCCAGAGTGCTTCATCCTGCCAAGGACAGAGGTAGTGGATGTGAATCTCCACTGATTCTGGAGGGGGCTTTGTGCCCAGAGTGCTTTATCCTGCCAAGGAAAGAGGTAGTGGATGTAAATCTCCACTGATTATGGAGGGGGCTATGTGCCCAGAGTGCTTCATCCTGCTTGTGGCGGCCTCAGTAGCGTCAGTGCTTTTGGCACCCATGGGCCTGTGGTGCTTGTGGTGGCAGTGTCCTTGGCAGCGGTGCTTGTGGCGCCAGAGTCTTTACCAGCGGTGCTTGTGGCAGCGGTCCTGTCTGGGGCAGTGGGTGTAGGAGGCTGGACTGGCTTGTAGTGAGTACCAAGGGGTACTTGCACCTTGCACCAGGCCCAGTTATCCCTTATTAGTGTATAGGGTGTCTAGCAGCTTAGGCTGATAGATAATGGTAGCTTAGCTGAGCAGCTTAGGCTGAACTAGGAGACGTGTGAAGCTACTACAGTACCACTTAGTGTCATATGCACAATATCATAAGAAAACACAATACACAGTTATACTAAAAATAAAGGTACTTTATTTTTATGACAATATGCCAAAGTATCTTAGAGTGTACCCTCAGTGAGAGGATAGGAAATATACACAAGATATATATACACAATAGCAAAAATATGCAATATAGTCTTAGAAAACAGTGCAAACAATGTATAGTTACAATAGGATGCAATGGGGAAACATAGGGATAGGGGCAACACAAACCATATACTCCAGAAGTGGAATGCGAACCACGAATGGACCCCAAACCTATGTGACCTTGTAGAGGGTCGCTGGGACTATTAGAAAATAGTGAGAGTTAGAAAAATAACCCTCCCCAAGACCCTGAAAAGTGAGTGCAAAGTGCACTAAAGTTCCCCTAAGGACAAAAGAGTCGTGTTAGAGGAATAATGCAGGAAAGACACAAACCAGCAATGCAACAACTGTGGATTTCCAATCTAGGGTACCTGTGGAACAAGGGGACCAAGTCCAAAAGTCACAAGCAAGTCGGAGATGGGCAGATGCCCAGGAAATGCCAGCTGCGGGTGCAAAGAAGCTTCGACTGGACAGAAGAAGCTGAGGTTTCTGCAGGAACGAAAAGGGCTAGAGACTTCCCCTTTGGTGGACGGATTCCTCTCGCCTTGGAGAGTCGTGCAGAGGTGTTTTCCCGCCGGAAGGACGCCAACAAGCCTTGCTACACGCAAATCGTGCGTTTGGCGTTTTTGGACGCTGCTGGGGCCCAGGAGGGACCAGGAGGTCGCAAATTGGACCTGCAGAGAGAGGGGACGTCGAGCAAGACAAAGAGCCCTCACTGAAGCAGGTAGCACCCGGAGAAGTGCCAGAAACAGGCACTACGAGGATGCGTGAAACGGTGCTCGCCGAAGTTGCACAAAGGAGTCCCACGTCGCCGGAGACCAACTTAGAAAGTCGTGCAATGCAGGTTAGAGTGCCGTGGACCCAGGCTTGGCTGTGCACAAAGGATTTCCGCCGGAAGTGCACAGGGGCCGGAGTAGCTGCAAAGTCGCGGTTCCCAGCAATGCAGCCCAGCGAGGTGAGGCAAGGACTTACCTCCACCAAACTTGGGCTGAAGAGTCACTGGACTGTGGGGGTCATTTGGACAGCGTCGCTGGATTCGAGGGACCTCGCTCGTCGTGCTGAGAGGAGACCCAAGGGACCGGTAATGCAGCTTTTTGGTGCCTGCGGTTGCAGGGGGAAGATTCCGTCGACCCACGGGAGATTTCTCCGGAGCTTCTGGTGCAGAGAGGAGGCAGGCTACCCCCACAGCATGCACAAGCAGGAAAACAGTCGAGAAGGCGGCAGGATCAGCGTTACAGAGTTGCAGTAGTCGTCTTTGCTACTATGTTGCAGGTTTGCAGGCTTCCAGCGCGGTCAGCGGTCGTTTCCTTATCAGAAGGTGAAGAGGGAGATGCAGAGGAACTCGGCTGAGCTCATGCATTCGTTATCTAAAGTTTCCCCAGAGACAGAGACCCTAAATAGCCAGAAAAGAGGGTTTGGCTACCTAGGAGAGAGGAAAGGCTACTAACACCTGAAGGAGCCTATCAGCAGGAGTCTCTGACGTCACCTGGTGGCACTGGCCACTCAGAGCAGTTCAGTGTGCCAGCAGCACCTCTGTTTCCAAGATGGCAGAGGTCTGGAGCACACTGGAGGAGCTCTGGACACCTCCCAGGGGAGGTGCAGGTCAGGGGAGTGGTCACTCCCCTTTCCTTTGTCCAGTTTCGCGCCAGAGCAGGGGCTAAGGGGTCCCTGAACCGGTGTAGACTGGCTTATGCAGAATTGGGCACATCTGTGCCCAACAAAGCATTTCCAGAGGCTGGGGGAGGCTACTCCTCCCCTGCCTTCACACCATTTTCCAAAGGGAGAGGGTGTCACACCCTCTCTCAGAGGAAGTTCTTTGTTCTGCCATCCTGGGCCAGGCCTGGCTGGACCCCAGGAGGGCAGCTGGCTGTCTGAGGGGTTGGCAGCAGCAGCAGCTGAAGTGAAACCCCAGGAAGGGCAGTCTGGCAGTACCAGGGTCTGTGCTACAGACCACTGGGATCATGGAATTGTACCAACAATGCCAGGATGGCATAGAGGGGGCAATTCCATGATCATAGACATGTTACATGGCCATATTCGGAGTTACCATGGTGAAGCTACATATAGGTAGTGACCTATATGTAGTGCACGCGTGTAATGGTGTCCCCGCACTCACAAAGTTCAGTGAATTGGCTCTGAACAATGTGGGGGCACCTTGGCTAGTGCCAGGGTGCCCTCACACTAAGTAACTTTGCACCCAACCTTTACCAGGTAAAGGTTAGACATATAGGTGACTTATAAGTTACTTAAGTGCAGTGTAAAATGGCTGTGAAATAACGTGGACGTTATTTCACTCAGGCTGCAGTGGCAGGCCTGTGTAAGAATTGTCTGAGCTCCCTATGGGTGGCAAAATAAATGCTGCAGCCCATAGGGATCTCCTGGAACCCCAATACCCTGGGTACCTCAGTACCATATACTAGGGAATTATAAGGGTGTTCCAGTAAGCCAATGTAAATTGGTAAAAATGGTCACTAGCCTGTTAGTGACAATTTGGAAAGAAATGAGAGAGCATAACCACTGAGGTTCTGGTTAGCAGAGCCTCAGTGAGACAGTTAGGCACCACACAGGGAACATATACATGCACACCTATGAGCACTGGGGCCCTGTGTGACAGGGTCCCAGTGACACATACATATAGGCCACAAACCTATGAGCACTGGGGTCCTGACCAGCAGGATCCCAGTGACACATAACAAACATACTGAAAACATAGTGTTTTCACTATGAGCACTGAGGCCTGGCTATCAGGATCCCAGTGAGACAGTGAAAACAGTGACAAACACCCTGACATACACTCACAAACAGGCCAAAAGTGGGGGTAACAAGGCTAGAAAGAGGCTACCTTCTCACAGTGGGGCTGCTGGCGGTCGCCTCCTGGGCAGCGGGGCTGCTGCTGGCAGTCCTGTCTGGGGCAGCGGGGCTGCTGGCGGTCGCCTCCTGGGCAGCGGGGCTGCTGCTGGTGGTCCTGTCTGGGGCAGCGGGGCTGCTGCTGGCCGGCTCCTGAGCAGCGGGCTGATGGCGGTTTTCTCCGCCGTGCTGACCTTCCCAGACTTGCCGGGTTTCTTGTGCCCCTTCCCCACCTTGGAAGGTGTCACAGATGACTCCACACTCCCACCTGTACCCCTGGGAGCGGCTTTGGTGGCTGTTGTCTTCCCCCTCTCTCGCCGGGCACTGGCCTTCTTTTGATGCTTCACAGGTGGGGGACTGTCCGTGCTGTGGCTCCTTGCCACACTGGCTGCCCTGTTGCCTGGTGCACTCCAGAATCCGGTGACTACTGGCACCACTGGTACCGCCGATTTTGTGGCTGAGTGTAGGAAAGTACCATCTTGCCTGGCATGTTACCCCCATTTTTCACTGTATATATGTTGTTTTAGTTGTATGTGTCACTGGGACCCTGTTCTCCAGGGCCCCAGTGCTCATAAGTGTGCCTGAATGTGTTACCTGTGTAGTGACTAACTGTCTCAGTGAGGCTCTGCTAATCAGAACCTCAGTGGTTATGCTCTCTCATTTCTTTCCAAATTGTCACTAACAGGCTAGTGACTAATTTTACCAATTTACATTGGCTTACTGGAACACCCTTATAATTCCCTAGTATATGGTACTGAGGTACCCAGGGTATTGGGGTTCCAGGCGATCCCTATGGGCTGCAGCATTTCTTTTCCCACCCATAGGGAGCTCTGACAATTCTTACACAGGTCTGCCACTGCAGCCTGAGTGAAATAACGTCCACGTTATTTCACAGCCATTTTACACTGCACTTAAGTAACTTATAAGTCACCTATATGTCTAACCTTTACCTGGTAAAGGTTAGGTGCAAAGTTACTTAGTGTGAGGGCACCCTGGCACTAGCCAAGGTGCCCACACATTGTTCAGGGCCAATTCCCCGGACTTTGTGAGTGCGGGGACACCATTACACGCGTGCACTACATATAGGTCACTACCTATATGTAGCTTCACAATGGTAACTCCGAATATGGCCATGTAACATGTCTATGATCATGGAATTGCCCCCTCTATGCCATCCTGGCATAGTTGGCACAATCCCATGATCCCAGTGGTCTGTAGCACAGACCCTGGCACTGCCAAACTGCCTTTCCTGGGGTTTCACTGCAGCTGCAGCTGCTGCTGCTGCCAACCCCTCAGACAGGTTTCTGCCCTCCTGGGGTCCAGCCAGGCCTGGCCCAGGATGGCAGAACAAAGGACTTCCTCTGAGAGAGGGTGTTACACCCTCTCCCTTTGGAAAATGGTGTGAAGGCAGGGGAGGAGTAGCCTCCCCCAGCCTCTGGAAATGCTTTCATGGGCACAGATGTGCCCAATTCTGCATAAGCCAGTCTACACCGGTTCAGGAGACCCCTTAGCCCTGCTCTGGCGCGAAACTGGACAAAGGAAAGGGGAGTGACCACTCCCCTGACCTGCACCTCCCCTGGGAGGTGTCCAGAGCTGCTCCAGTGTGCTCCAGACCTCTGCCATCTTGGAAACAGAGGTGCTGTTGGCACACTGGACTGCTCTGAGTGGCCAGTGCCACCAGGTGACGTCAGAGATTCCTTCTGATAGGCTCCTTCAGGAGTTAGTAGCCTATCCTCTCTTCTAGGTAGCCAAACCCTCTTTTCTGGCTATTTAGGGTCTCTGTCTCTGGGGAAACTTTAGATAACGAATGCAAGAGCTCATCCGAGTTCCTCTGCATCTCTCTCTTCACCTTCTGCCAAGGAATCGACTGCTGACTGCGCTGGAAGCCTGCAAACCTGCAACATAGTAGCAAAGACGACTACTGCAACTCTGTAACGCTGATCCTGCCGCCTTCTCGACTGTTTTCCTGGTGGTGCATGCTGTGGGGGTAGTCTGCCTCCTCTCTGCACTAGAAGCTCCGAAGAAATCTCCCGTGGGTCGAGGGAATCTTCCCCCTGCAACCGCAGGCACCAAAAAGCTGCATTAACGGTCCCTTGGGTCTCCTCTCAGCACGACGAGTGAGGTCCCTTGAATCCAGCAACTGTGTCCAAGTGACTCCCACAGTCCAGTGACTCTTCAGTCCAAGTTTGGTGGAGGTAAGTCCTTGCCTCACCTCGCTAGACTGCATTGCTGGGAACCGCGACTTTTGCAGCTACTTCGGCCCCTGTGCACTTCCGGCGGAAATCCTTTGTGCACAGCCAAGCCTGGGTCCACGGCACTCTAACCTGCATTGCACGACTTTCTAAGTTGGTCTCCGGCGACGTGGGACTCCTTTGTGTAACTTCGGGTGAGCACCGTTTCACGCATCCTCGTAGTGCCTGTTTCTGGCACTTCTCCGGGTGCTACCTGCTGCTGAGAGGGCTCCTTGTCTTGCTCGACGTCCCCTCTCTCTCCTGGTCCAATTTGCGACCTCCTGGTCCCTCCTGGGCCACAGCAGCGTCCAAAAACGCTAAACGCACGATTTGCCGCTAGCAAGGCTTGTTGGCATTTTTTCGGCGGGAAAACACTTCTGCACGACTCTACAAGGCAAGAGAGATCCGTCCTCCAAAGGGGAAGTCTCTAGCCCTTTGCGTTCCTGCAGAAACCGCAGCTTCTTCTGTCCAGTAGAAGCTTCTTTGCACCCGCAGCTGGCATTTCCTGGGCATCTGCCCATCTCCGACTTGCTTGTGACTTTTGGACTTGGTCCCCTTGTTCCACAGGTACCCCAGATTGGAAATCCAGCGTTGTTGCATTGTGGGTTTGTGTCTTTTCTGCATTATTCCTCTAACACAACTTCTTTGTCCTTAGGGGAACTTTAGTGCACTTTACACTCACTTTTCAGGGTCTTGGGGAGGGTTATTTTTCTAACTCTCACTATTTTCTAATAGTCCCAGCGACCCTCTACAAGGTCACATAGGTTTGGGGTCCATTTGTGGTTCGCATTCCACTTTTGGAGTATATGGTTTGTGTTGCCCCTATCCCTATGTTTCCCCATTGCATCCTAGTGTAACTATACATTGTTTGCACTGTTTTCTAAGACTATACTGCATATTTTTGGTATTGTGTACATATATCTTGTGTATATTTCCTATCCTCTCACTGAGGGTACACTCTAAGATACTTTGGCATATTGTCATAAAAATAAAGTACCTTTATTTTTAGTATAACTGTGTATTGTGTTTTCTTATGATATTGTGCATATGACACTAAGTGGTACTGTAGTAGCTTCACACGTCTCCTAGTTCAGCCTAAGCTGCTCTGCTAAGCTACCATTATCTATCAGCCTAAGCTGCTAGACACCCTATACACTAATAAGGGATAACTGGGCCTGGTGCAAGGTGCAAGTACCCCTTGGTACTCACTACAAGCCAGTCCAGCCTCCTACATTGGTTGTGCAGCGGTGGGATAAGTGCTTTGAGACTGCTTACCACTCTTGTCATTGTACTTTTCATAAGAGAAAAATATACAAAACAAGGTCAGTGTGTGTACACAGTGCTAAAAAGTTTTGCATTTCCTCTTTTCACTCTTTTCTAAAGTGCTGAAAAGTACTTCTAAACTTTCAAAAAGTTCTTAAAAGTTTAAAAAGTTTTTTTTTCTGTCTTTCTAAAAAGTTCTGAAAACTTTTTTCTCTTTTTCTATCACTTTAACTCTCTCTAAAAATGTCTGGCACAGGCCAAAATGTTGATCTGTCCAAACTTGCATATGATCACCTTAGCTGGAAAGGAGCAAGGAGTCTCTGCATAGAGAGAGGTTTGAGTGTAGGGAAGAATCCTTCCTTGGAATTGTTAATTAACATGCTTAGAGAACAAGATAAGACTATAAGTGCCCCATCTGTTGAAAAAGTACCTAATAGTTCCCAATCTGATTCATTGACTCCCCCAGGAAAAGATTCAGGAAAGAAACGTCCTAGCCTGCCCATTACCAGACAGTCTAGCATAGTTGGAAATGATGATGAGCCACACCATACAAATAGTGTTGTCTCACATCATAGCAAAAGCATTTATTCTCACCATACTGGTAGTGATGTTTCTGTTAGCCAAGCTGTTAGGGTGGCTTCTGTAAGGGACAGGTCTCCTTCTGTTCATTACCCCTCATACCTCTGTATCTAGGAATGTCCCTCCCACCAACCCTGATGACAGAATGTTAGAGAGGGAACTCAATAAGTTGAGGGTGGAACAAACGAGACTGAAGCTTAAAAAGCAACAGCTGGATTTGGATAGACAGTCTTTTGAACTAGAGAAGGAAAGACAGAAGTTGGGTTTACATACCCATGGTGGCAGCAGCAGTATTCCCCATAGTCATCCTGCAAAAGAGCATGATTCCAGGAATCTGCACAAGATAGTTCCCCCTTATAAGGAGGGGGATGACATTAACAAGTGGTTTGCTGCACTTGAGAGGGCCTGTGTTGTACAGGATGTCCCTCAAAGGCAGTGGGCTGCTATCCTATGGCTATCATTTAGTGGAAAAGGTAGGGATAGGCTCCTTACTGTGAAAGAAAATGATGCCAATAATTTCCAAGTTCTTAAGAATGCACTCCTGGATGGTTATGGCTTAACCACTGAACAATACAGGATAAAGTTCAGAGAGACCAAAAAGGAGTCTTCACAAGACTGGGTTGATTTCATTGACCATTCAGTGAAGGCCTTGGAGGGGTGGTTACATGGCAGTAAAGTTACTGATTATGACAGCCTGTATAACTTAATCCTGAGAGAGCATATTCTTAATAATTGTGTGTCTGATTTGTTGCACCAGTAATTGGTGGACTCGGATCTGACCTCTCCCCAAGAATTGGGAAAGAAGGCAGACAAATGGGTCAGAACAAGGGTGAACAGAAAAGTTCATACAGGGGGTGACAAAGATGGCAACAAAAAGAAGGATGGTAAGTCTTCTGACAAGGGTGGGGACAAATCTAAAAATGAGTCTTCATCAGGCCCACAAAAACACTCTGGTGGGGGTGGTGGGCCCAAATCCTCTTTTAATCAGAACAAGGAAAAGAAACCATGGTGCTATTTATGTAAAATAAAAGGCCATTGGACAACAGATCCCAGTTGTCCAAAGAAAAGCACCAATGCTCCTACCACTTCAACCCCTACTGCTACCCCTAGTGTGCCTACTAATAGCAGTGGTGGTGGGAGCAAACCTACTAATAGCCAATCCAAGGGAGTAACTGGGCTCACTATTGGTAACTTAGTTGGGGTTGGCCTTGTTAGGGAGGCCACAGAGGCTGTGTTAGTCTCTGAGGGGGCTATTGATTTAGCCACCTTAGTTGCTTGTCCCCTTAATATGGATAAGTACAAGCAGCTACCCCTAATAAATGGTGTTGAGGTTCAGGCCTACAGGGACACTGGTGCCAGTGTGACTATGGTCATAGAGAAACTGGTCCACCCTGAACAACACCTACTTGGTCACCAGTACCAAGTAACCGATGCTCACAACAACACACTTAGCCACCCCATGGCTGTTGTTAATCTCAACTGGGGGGGGTTACTGGTCCAAAGAAAGTTGTGGTAGCCACAGATTTACCTGTAGACTGTCTACTAGGAAAAGATTTGGAGACATCAGCTTGGTCAGATGTGGAGTTGGAGGCCCATGCAGCAATGCTGGGCATCCCAGGGCATATTTTTGCTTTGACAAGGGCTCAGGCCAAAAAGCAAAAAGGACAGGGAAGCTTGGATCCTGGAACAATGGACCAAGTGCTCCCTAAAGCTAGGGCTAGTAGAAGCAAACCACTTCCTACTATCCCTCCCTCTACAGTGGATTCTACTTCTGAGGAAGAAGAATTCCCTCCCTGTGCAGAACATACACCAGAGGAGCTTGAAGCAGACACTGCTGAGCTTTTGGGTGAAGGGGTGCCTGCCAGAGAGGAGCTGAGTGTGGCACAGCAAACCTGTCCCACATTAGAGGGTCTCAGACAGCAAGCTGTCAAACAGGCTAATGGGGATGTCAGTGACTCTCACAGAGTTTACTGGGAGGACAACTGTAGGAGGCTGGACTGGCTTGTAGTGAGTACCAAGGGGTACTTGCACCTTGCACCAGGCCCAGTTATCCCTTATTAGTGTATAGGGTGTCTAGCAGCTTAGGCTGATAGATAATGGTAGCTTAGCAGAGCAGCTTAGGCTGAACTAGGAGACGGGTGAAGCTACTACAGTACCACTTAGTGTCATATGCACAATATCATAAGAAAACACAATACACAGTTATACTAAAAATAAAGGTACTTTATTTTTATGACAATATGCCAAAGTATCTTAGAGTGTACCCTCAGTGAGAGGATAGGAAATATACACAAGATATATATACACAATAGAAAAAATATGCAGGATAGTCTTAGAAAACAGTGCAAACAACGTATAGTTACAATAGGATGCAATGGGGAAACATAGGGATAGGGGCAACACAAACCATATACTCCAAAAGTGGAATGCGAACCACGAATGGACCCCAAACCTATGTGACCTTGTAGAGGGTCGCTGGGACTATTAGAAAATAGTGAGAGTTAGAAAAATAACCCTCCCCAAGACCCTGAAAAGTGAGTGCAAAGTGCACTAAAGTTCCCCTAAGGACAAAGAAGTCATGTTAGAGGAATAATGCAGGAAAGACACAAACCAACAATGCAACAACTGTGGATTTCCAATTTAGGGTACCTGTGGAACAAGGGGACTAAGTCCAAAAGTCACAAGCAAGTCGGAGATGGGCAGATGCCCAGGAAATGCCAGCTGCGGGTGCAAAGAAGCTTCTACTGGACAGAAGAAGCTGCGGTTTCTGCAGGAACGCAAAGGGCTAGAGACTTCCCCTTTGGAGGACGGATCCCTCTCGCCTTGTAGAGTCGTGCAGAAGTGTTTTCCTGCCAAAAGAACGCCAACAAGCCTTGCTAGCTGCAAATCGTGCGGTTAGCGTTTTTGGACGCTGCTGTGGCACTGGAGGGACCAGGAGGTCGCAAATTGGACCAGGAGATAGAGGGGACGTCGAGCAAGACAAGGAGCCCTCTCAGCAGCAGGTAGCACCCGGAGAAGTGCCAGAAACAGGCACTACGAGGATGCGTGAAACGGTGCTCACCCGAAGTCCCACAAAGGAGTCCCACGTGGCCGGAGACCAACTTAGAAAGTCGTGCAATGGATTTCTGCCGGAAGGGCACAGGGGCCGGAGTAGCTGCAAAAGTCGCGGTTCCCAGCAATGCAGTCTAGCGAGGTGAGGCAAGGACTTACCTCCACCAAACTTGGACTGAAGAGTCACTGGACTGTGGGGGTCACTTGGACAGAGTTGCTGGATTCGAGGGACCTCGCTCGTCGTGCTGAGAGGAGACCCAAGGGACCGGTAATGCAGCTTTTTGGTGCCTGCGGTTGCAGGGGGAAGATTCCGTCGACCCACGGGAGATTTCTTCAGAGCTTCTAGTGCAGAGAGGAGGCAGACTACCCCCACAGCATGCACCACCAGGAAAACAGTCGAGAAGGCGGCAGGATCAGCGTTACAGAGTTGCAGTAGTCGTCTTTGCTACTTTGTTGCAGTGTTGCAGGCTTCCAGCGCGGTCAGCAGTCGATTCCTTGGCAGAAGGTGAAGAGAGAGATGCAGAGGAACTCGGATGAGCTCTTGCATTCGTTATCTAAAGTTTCCCCAGAGACAGAGACCCTAAATAGCCAGAAAAGAGGGTTTGGCTACCTAGGAGAGAGGATAGGCTACTAACACCTGAAGGAGCCTATCAGAAGGAGTCTCTGACGTCACCTGGTGGCACTGGCCACTCAGAGCAGTCCAGTGTGCCAGCAGCACCTCTGTTTCCAAGATGGCAGAGGTCTGGAGCACACTGGAGGAGCTCTGGACACCTCCCAGGGGTGTTGCAGGTCAGGGGAGTGGTCACTCCCCTTTCCTTTGTCCAGTTCCGCGCCAGAGCAGGGCTAAGGGGTCCCCTGAACCGGTGTAGACTGGCTTATGCAGAATTGGGCACATCTGTGCCCAACAAAGCATTTCCAGAGGCTGGGGGAGGCTACTCCTCCCCTGCCTTCACACCATTTTCCAAAGGGAGAGGGTGTAACACCCTCTCTCAGAGGAAGTCCTTTGTTCTGCCATCCTGGGCCAGGCCTGGCTGGACCCCAGGAGGGCAGATGCCTGTCTGAGGGGTTGGCAGCAGCAGCAGCTGCAGTGAAACCCCAGGAAGGGCAGTTTGGCAGTACCAGGGTCTGTGCTACAGACCACTGGGATCATGGAATTGTGCTAACAATGCCAGGATGGCATAGAGGGGGCAATTCCATGATCATAGACATGTTACATGGCCATATTCGGAGTTACCATTGTGAAGCTACATATAGGTAGTGACCTATATGTAGTGCACGCGTGTAATGGTGTCCCCGCACTCACAAAGTTCAGGGAATTGGCTCTGAACAATGTGGGGGCACCTTGGCTAGTGCCAGGGTGCCCTCACACTAAGTAACTTTGCACCTAACCTTTACCAGGTAAAGGTTAGACATATAGGTGACTTATAAGTTACTTAAGTGCAGTGTAAAATGGCTGTGAAATAACGTGGACGTTATTTCACTCAGGCTGCAGTGGCAGACCTGTGTAAGAATTGTCAGAGCTCCCTATGGGTGGCAAAAGAAATGCTGCAGCCCATAGGGATCTCCTGGAACCCCAATACCCTGTGTTGCCCCTATCCCTATGTTTCCCCATTGCATCCTATTGTAACTATACATTGTTTGCACTGTTTTCTAAGACTATACTGCATATTTTTGGTATTGTGTACATATATCTTGTGTATATTTCCTATCCTCTCACTGAGGGTACACTCTAAGATACTTTGGCATATTGTCATAAAAATAAAGTACCTTTATTTTTAGTATAACTGTGTATTGTGTTTTCTTATGATATTGTGCATATGACACTAAGTGGTACTGTAGTAGCTTCACACGTCTCCTAGTTCAGCCTAAGCTGCTCTGCTAAGCTACCATTATCTATCAGCCTAAGCTGCTAGACACCCTATACACTAATAAGGGATAACTGGGCCTGGTGCAAGGTGCAAGTACCCCTTGGTTCTCACTACAAGCCAGTCCAGCCTCCTACACTGAGGTGCTAGGTTGGGACCTGGAGAGTCGGGCCCTAGGAGACTGATGGGGTGGGGGAGGTGAGGGAAAGAGGTCAAGGGTGGCCTGGAAAAGTTTCTTAGGAACACTGGGACAGGTAGATGGAGGGGGTTTGGGAGTGGAGGAAGCGGTTGTGGTTGTAGGAGGTGTCCGTTTGGTGACTTTGGGTGAAGGTGCATGCGCTGGAGGCTGTTGTGAGGTGGATGGCTGTTGGGTGGGTGTGTGGCTGCGTTTGTGTATCTTGGGAGGTGGCGTCACAGACCCACTGGGAGAGGACACAGGGGATGTGTGAATGGTAGTGGGGGTGGTGAGTGCACGTGAGCGGGGTGTGGTGGTGGGTGTGCTGGTGATGGAAGTAGTGGCAGTAGATGTAGTGCATGCAGGTGTGAGTGGAGACGAGACTGGGAGGGAGGAGGGAGACGAGGAGGAGGGGGACACAGTGGAGGCAGTGGATATTGCTATGTCTGCATGTGTGTGATGCTTGCGTGAGTGCCTGAGGGATGTGTGGTGCTTATGTTTACCTGAGCTTTTTTTGTGTGTTGAGGTGTGTGCATGCTGGTCTGATGGTGTGCTTGGGATAGGCTGAGGTACAGGGGATTGGGTCTGGGTGGAGGAAGTTGGAGGGGGGAGGCTAGAGACTGGGACAATGGCTGCCATCAGTGCTGAGGCCATAGTCTGAAAAGCTCGCTGAAGGGCTGCCTGACCAGAATGAATGCCCTCCAGGAATGCATTGGTTTGTTGCAACTTCCTCTCTACACCCTGGTTGGCATTCAAAATGGTAGACTGCCCAACAGTGAGGGACCTGAGGAGGTCAATGGCCTCCTCACTGAGGGCAGCAGGGGTTACTGGGGCAGGGCCTGAGGTGCCCGGGGCGAAGGAGATGCCCACCCTCCTGTGTGAGCGGGCACGGGGCAAAGGCTGAGGGGCTGCTGGGATGGCGGTGCTGGGGGTGTGTGGCTGTTCCTGTAGATGCGGGGGGCACAGATGGGCCCGCCACCAGAAGGGAGCTCCCATCAGAGGACAAGTCCGTATCACTGGTGTCAGCTCCTTTCCCCGCTGTGGAGCTCCCTTCGCCCTTTGTCCCACTGGTGAAATCAGACTCCGTAGTGTCGCCCTCCAGGGCCATGTGGGATGCGGCTCCCTCCTGCTCCGGTGCCACTGCTCCTCCGCCTGATGATGCTAATGCACACATGTACAGGGAGACCACAAAAAGGGGGGGGGAGACAGAAAAAAGACATGTTGAGTGCATGCATTACCGCTACCGTTGGCAGACACGACAAACACAGAAGCCCCCTGCACTACGCCGCGCACTTGGGGTCCACTATTCAATTCCTGGGACATGGCCTACAAGGCTATGGCCGATATCTGCACACATGGATGTCACAGGAGCTTGACTAGGTGTAGTTGGCACTGTACCGAGGTGGGGTGGGGTGCCACAGGGTCTGCCTGAAAAAGGGGACTTAACTAGCACACTCGCCCTGGCCTAGGGAAACCCACAGCCCACCTCCCCCACCCAGACACCTCTACTGCACGCTGAATCAGCAGAATGAGAGTGTACTCACCCCCTTGTTGCTGCTGTGATGCCCTGAAGCGCCCATCCAAGTCCGGATACGCCACCGTCAGGATCCTGAACATCAGGGGGGTCATAGTGCGACAGGCACCCCTCCCACGTTGGGAGGCCATTGTAGGAGGCTGGACTGGCTTGTAGTGAGTACCAAGGGGTACTTGCACCTTGCACCAGGCCCAGTTATCCCTTATTAGTGTATAGGGTGTCTAGCAGCTTAGGCTGATAGATAATGGTAGCTTAGCAGAGCAACTTAGGCTGAACTAGGAGACGTGTGAAGCTACTACAGTACCACTTAGTGTCATATGCACAATATCATAAGAAAACACAATACACAGTTATACTAAAAATAAAGGTACTTTATTTTTATGACAATATGCCAAAGTATCTTAGAGTGTACCCTCAGTGAGAGGATAGGAAATATACACAAGATATATATACACAATAGCAAAAATATGCAGTATAGTCTTAGAAAACAGTGCAAACAATGTATAGTTACAATAGGATGCAATGGGGAAACATAGGGATAGGGGCAACACAAACCATATACTCCAGAAGTGGAATGCGAACCACGAATGGACCCCAAACCTATGTGACCTTGTAGAGGGTCGCTGGGACTATTAGAAAATAGTGAGAGTTAGAAAAATAACCCCCCCCAAGACCCTGAAAAGTGAGTGCAAAGTGCACCAAAGTTCCCCTAAGGACAAAATAGTCGTGTTAGAGGGAGAATGCAAGGAAAACACAAATCAGCAATGCAACAACGATGGATTCCTGACTGAGGGTACCTGTGGAACAAGGGGACCAAGTCCAAAAGTCACAAGCAGCTCGGAGATGGGCAGATGCCCAAGAAATGCCAGCGGTTGGTGCAAAGAAGCTCTTACTAGGCTGAAGAACTGTGAATACTGCAGGAACGACAAGGGCTAGAGACTTCCCCTTTGGAGGATGGATCCCCCACGCCTTGGAGAGTCGTGCAGAAGTGTTTTCCCGCCGGATGGACGCCAACAAGCCTTGCTACACGCAAATCGTGCGTTTGGCGTTTTTGGACGCTGCTGGGGCCCAGGAGGGACCAGGAGGTCGCAAATTGGACCTGCAGAGAGAGGGGACGTCGAGCAAGACAAGGAACCCTCACTGAAGCAGGTAGCACCCGGAGAAGTGCCAGAAACAGGCACTACGAGGATGCGTGAAACGGTGCTCGCCGAAGTTGCACAAAGGAGTCCCACGTCGCCGGAGACCAACTTAGAAAGTCGTGCAATGCAGGTTAGAGTGCCGTGGACCCAGGCTTGGCTGTGCACACAGGATTTCCGCCGGAAGTGCGCAGGGGCCGGAGAAGCTTGCAAAGACGCGGTTCCCAGCAATGCAGCCCAGCGAGGTGAGGCAAGGACTTACCTCCACCAAACTTGGGCTGAAGAGTCACTGGACTGTGGGGGTCACTTGGACGGTGTCGCTGGATTCGAGGGACCTCGCTCGTCGTGCTGAGAGGAGACCCAAGGGACCGGTAATGCAGCTTTTTGGTGCCTGCGGTTGCAGGGGGAAGATTCCGTCGACCCACGGGAGATTTCTTCGGAGCTTCTGGTGCAGAGAGGAGGCAGACTACCCCCACAGCATGCACAAGCAGGAAAACAGTCGAGAAGGCGGCAGGATCAGCGTTACAGAGTTGCAGTAGTCGTCTTTGCTACTATGTTGCAGGTTTGCAGGCTTCCAGCGCGGTCAGCGGTCGATTCCTTAGCAGAAGGTGAAGAGGGAGATGCAGAGGAACTCGGCTGAGCTCGTGCATTCGTTATCTACAGTTTCCCCAGAGACAGAGACCCTAAATAGCCAGAAAAGAGGGTTTGGCTACCTAGGAGAGAGGAAAGGCTACTAACACCTGAAGGAGCCTATCACAAGGAGTCTCTGACGTCACCTGGTGGCACTGGCCACTCAGAGCAGTCCAGTGTGCCAGCAGCACCTCTGTTTCTAAGATGGCAGAGGTCTGGAGCACACTGGAGGAGCTCTGGACACCTCCCAGGGGAGGTGCAGGTCAGGGGAGTGGTCACTCCCCTTTCCTTTGTCCAGTTTCGCGCCAGAGCAGGGGCTAAGGGGTCCCTGAACCGGTGTAGACTGGCTTATGCAGAATTGGGCACATCTGTGCCCAACAAAGCATTTCCAGAGGCTGGGGGAGGCTACTCCTCCCCTGCCTTCACACCATTTTCCAAAGGGAGAGGGTGTCACACCCTCTCTCAGAGGAAGTTCTTTGTTCTGCCATCCTGGGCCAGGCCTGGCTGGACCCCAGGAGGGCAGCTGCCTGTCTGAGGGGTTGGCAGCAGCAGCAGCTGCAGAGAAACCCCAGGAAGGGCAGTCTGGCAGTACCAGGGTCTGTGCTACAGACCACTGGGATCATGGAATTGTACCAACAATGCCAGGATGGCATAGAGGGGGCAATTCCATGATCATAGACATGTTACATGGCCATATTCGGAGTTACCATGGTGAAGCTACATATAGGTAGTGACCTATATGTAGTGCACGCGTGTAATGGTGTCCCCGCACTCACAAAGTTCAGTGAATTGGCTCTGAACAATGTGGGGGCACCTTGGCTAGTGCCAGGGTGCCCTCACACTAAGTAACTTTGCACCTAACCTTTACCAGGTAAAGGTTAGACATATAGGTGACTTATAAGTTACTTAAGTGCAGTGTAAAATGGCTGTGAAATAACGTGGACGTTATTTCACTCAGGCTGCAGTGGCAGGCCTGTGTAAGAATTGTCAGAGCTCCCTATGGGTGGCAAAAGAAATGCTGCAGCCCATAGGGATCTCCTGGAACCCCAATACCCTGGGTACCTCAGTACCATATACTAGGGAATTATAAGGGTGTTCCAGTAAGCCAATGTAAATTGGTAAAAATGGTCACTAGCCTGTCAGTGACAATTTGGAAAGAAATGAGAGCATAACCACTGAGGTTCTGATTAGCAGAGCCTCAGTGAGACAGTTAGTCACTACACAGGTAACACATTCAGGCACACTTATGAGCACTGGGGCCCTGGGTTACCAGGGTCCCAGTGACACATACAACTAAAACAACATATATACAGTGAAAAATGGGGGTAACATGCCAGGCAAGATGGTACTTTCCTACACAACCCCCCCCCCAAACGAAGGACAATAAGACTAGCCATTACCTGATGAGTCTTCATTGTCTAAGTGGAAATATCTGGAGAGTCCATCTGCATTGGAGTGGCTACTCCCAGGTCTATGTTCCACTGTATAGTCCATTCCCTGTAGGGATATGGACCACCTCAACAATTTAGGATTTTCACCTTTCATTTGTTTTAGCCAAAGTAGAGGTTTGTGGTCTGTCTGAACAATGAAGTGAGTGCCAAACAGGTATGGCCTCAACTTCTTCAGAGCCCAGACCACAGCAAAGGCCTCCCTCTCAATGGCAGACCAACGCTTTTCTCTAGGGGTCAACCTTCTACTAATAAAAGCAACAGGTTGATCCTGGCCCTCAGAATTAAGTTGTGATAGGACTGCCCCTACTCCTAATTCAGATGCATCAGTTTGGACATAGAATTTTTTAGAGTAACAAGGGCTTTTCAGGACAGGTGCAGAGCACATGGCCTGCTTCAGCTCCTCAAAAGCTTTCTGACAGTTTGCTGTCCATAATACCTTTTTAGGCATTTTCTTGGATGTGAGGTCATTAAGAGGGGCTGCAATGGAGCCATAGTTCTTAATGAACCTCCTGTAATACCCAGTGAGGCCTAGGAAGGCTCTCACCTGAGTCTGAGTGGTAGGGGGAACCCAATCAATAATAGTTTGGATTTTCCCCTGAAGTGGTGCAATCTGTTCCCCACCAACAAGGTGTCCCAGATAAACCACCTTACCCTGCCCTATCTGGCACTTTGAAGCCTTGATAGTGAGGCCTGCCTTTTGCAGGGCCTCCAAAACTTTCCAAAGGTGGACCAGGTGATCATCCCAGCTGGAGCTAAAGACAGCTATATCGTCCAAATATGCTGCACTGAAAGCTTCCAGCCCTTGCAGGACTGTGTTCACCAACCTCTGAAAAGTGGCAGGTGCATTTTTCAAACCAAAAGGCATTACAGTAAACTGGTAATGTCCTCCAATGGTAGAAAATGCAGTCTTAGGTTTAGCATCTTCTGACATTTTGATCTGCCAATACCCTGCAGTCAAATCAAAAGTGCTTAGATACTTGGCAGATGCCAGTGTATCTATTAGCTCATCTGCCCTGGGTATAGGGTGAGCATCAGTTTTGGTTACCAAGTTGAGACCTCTATAGTCTACACAAAACCTCATTTCCTTCTTTCCATCTTTAGAATTGGGTTTTGGTACCAGTACCACAGGAGAAGCCCATGGACTGTCAGAGTGCTCAACCACTCCTAGTTCCAACATCTTCTGAACTTCTTGCTTTATGCAGTCCCTGACATGGTCAGGCTGCCTATAGATCTTACTTTTGACAGGTAAACTGTCTCCAGTATCTATAGTGTGCTCACACCAAGAAGTGGTGCCTGGCACAATGGAGAAGAGTTCTGAAAATTGTCCTAGGAGATTTATGCAATTATCTTTCTGCTCAGCAGTAAGACAATCAGCCAAAACTACACCTTCCACAAGAGCATCTTGTTCTGTGGAAGAGAAGAGATCAGGTAGAGGATCACTGTCTTCTTCCTGTCCCTCATCTGTTGCCATGAGCAGGGTGAGATCAGCCCTGTCATAGTAGGGTTTCAGGCGGTTGACATGGAGCACCCTAAGGGGACTCCTGGCAGTGCCTAAGTCAACCAAGTAGGTGACTTCACCCTTCTTTTCAACAATTGTGTGGGGTCCACTCCATTTATCTTGGAGTGCTCTTGGGGCCACAGGCTCCAAGACCCACACTTTCTGCCCTGGTTGGTACTGAACCAAAACAGCCTTCTGATCATGCCATTGCTTCTGGAGCTCTTGGCTGGCCTGAAGGTTTTTACTGGCCTTTTTCATGTACTCAGCCATCCTTGATCTGAGGCCAAGTACATAGTCCACAATATCCTGCTTAGGAGCTTTTAAAGGTTGTTCCCAACCCTCCTTTACAAGTGTGAGTGGACCCCTAACAGGGTGTCTGTAGGAAAGTACCATCTTGCCTCGCATGTTACCCCCATTTTTCACTGTATATATGTTGTTTTAGTTGTATGTGTCACTGGGACCCTGGTAACCCAGGGCCCCAGTGCTCATAAGTGTGCCTGTATGTGTTACCTGTGTAGTGACTAACTGTCTCACTGAGGCTCTGCTGATCAGAACCTCAGTGGTTATGCTCTCTCATTTCTTTCCAAATTGTCACTGACAGGCTAGTGACCATTTTTACCAATTCACATTGGCTTACTGGAACACCCTTATAATCCCCTAGTATATGGTACTGAGGTACCCAGGGTATTGGGGTTCCAGGAGATCCCTATGGGCTGCAGCATTTCTTTTGCCACCCATAGGGAGCTCTGACAATTCTTACACAGGCCTGCCACTGCAGCCTGAGTGAAATAAACGTCCACGTTATTTCACAGCCATTTTACACTGCACTTAAGTAACTTATAAGTCACCTATATGTCTAACCTTTACCTGGTAAAGGTTAGGTGCAAAGTTACTTAGTGTGAGGGCACCCTGGCACTAGCCAAGGTGCCCCCACATTGTTCAGAGCCAATTCACTGAACTTTGTGAGTGCGGGGACACCATTACACGCGTGCACTACATATAGGTCACTACCTATATGTAGCTTCACCATGGTAACTCCGAATATGGCCATGTAACATGTCTATGATCATGGAATTGCCCCCTCTATGCCATCCTGGCATTGTTGGTACAATTCCATGATCCCAGTGGTCTGTAGCACAGACCCTGGTACTGCCAAACTGCCCTTCCTGGGGTTTCTCTGCAGCTGCTGCTGCTGCCAACCCCTCAGACAGGCATCTGCCCTCCTGGGGTCCAGCCAGGCCTGGCCCAGGATGGCAGAACAAAGAACTCCTCTGAGAGAGGGTGTAACACCCTCTCCCTTTGGAAAATGGTGTGAAGGCAGGGGAGGAGTAGCCTCCCCCAGCCTCTGGAAATGCTTTGTTGGGCACAGAGGTGCCCAATTCTGCATAAGCCAGTCTACACCGGTTCAGGGACCCCTTAGCCCCTGCTCTGGCGCGAAACTGGACAAAGGAAAGGGGAGTGACCACTCCCCTGACCTGCACCTCCCCTGGGAGGTGTCCAGAGCTCCTCCAGTGTGCTCCAGACCTCTGCCATCTTGGAAACAGAGGTGCTGCTGGCACACTGGACTGCTCTGAGTGGCCAGTGCCACCAGGTGACGTCAGAGACTCCTTGTGATAGGCTCCTTCAGGTGTTAGTAGCCTTTCCTCTCTCCTAGGTAGCCAAACCCTCTTTTCTGGCTATTTAGGGTCTCTGTCTCTGGGGAAACTTTAGATAACGAATGCATGAGCTCAGCCGAGTTCCTCTGCATCTCCCTCTTCACCTTCTGATAAGGAATCGACCGCTGACCGCGCTGGAAGCCTGCAAACCTGCAACATAGTAGCAAAGACGACTACTGCAACTCTGTAACGCTGATCCTGCCGCCTTCTCGACTGTTTTCCTGCTTGTGCATGCTGTGGGGGTAGTCTGCCTCCTCTCTGCACCAGAAGCTCCGAAGAAATCTCCCGTGGGTCGACGGAATCTTCCCCCTGCAACCGCAGGCACCAAAAAGCTGCATCTCCGGTCCCTTGGGTCTCCTCTCAGCACGACGAGCGAGGTCCCTCGAATCCAGCGACACCGTCCAAGTGACCCCCACAGTCCAGTGACTCTTCAGCCCAAGTTTGGTGGAGGTAAGTCCTTGCCTCACCTCGCTGGGCTGCATTGCTGGGAACCGCGACTTTGCAAGCTTCTCCGGCCCCTGTGCACTTCCGGCGGAAATCCTTCGTGCACAGCCAAGCCTGGGTCCACGGCACTCTAACCTGCATTGCACGACTTTCTAAGTTGGTCTCCGGCGACGTGGGACTCCTTTGTGCAACTTCAGCGAGCACCGTTTCACGCATCCTCGTAGTGCCTGTTTCTGGCACTTCTCCGGGTGCTACCTGCTTCAGTGAGGGCTCTTTGTCTTGCTCGACGTCCCCTCTCTCTGCAGGTCCAATTTGCGACCTTCTGGTCCCTCCTGGGCCCCAGCAGCGTCCAAAAACGCCAAACGCACGATTTGCGTGTAGCAAGGCTTGTTGGCGTCCATCCGGCGGGAAAACACTTCTGCACGACTCTCCAAGGCGTGGGGGATCCATCCTCCACAGGGGAAGTCTCTAGCCCTTGTCGTTCCTGCAGTATTCACAGTTCTTCAGCCTAGTAAGAGCTTCTTTGCACCAACCGCTGGCATTTCTTGGGCATCTGCCCATCTCCGAGCTGCTTGTGACTTTTGGACTTGGTCCCCTTGTTCCACAGGTACCTTCAGACAGGAATCCATCGTTGTTGCATTGCTGATTTGTGTTTTCCTTGCATTCTCCCTCTAACACGACTATTTTGTCCTTAGGGGAACTTTGGTGCACTTTGCACTCACTTTTCAGGGTCTTGGGGAGGGTTATTTTGCTAACTCTCACTATTTTCTAATAGTCCCAGCGACCCTCTACAAGGTCACATAGGTTTGGGGTCCATTCGTGGTTCGCATTCCACTTCTGGAGTATATGGTTTGTGTTGCCCCTATCCCTATGTTTCCCCATTGCATCCTATTGTAACTATACATTGTTTGCACTGTTTTCTAAGACTATACTGCATATTTTTGCTATTGTGTATATATATCTTGTGTATATTTCCTATCCTCTCACTGAGGGTACACTCTAAGATACTTTGGCATATTGTCATAAAAATAAAGTACCTTTATTTTTAGTATAACTGTGTATTGTGTTTTCTTATGATATTGTGCATATGACACTAGGTGGTACTGTAGTAGCTTCACACGTCTCCTAGTTCAGCCTGAGCTGCTCTGCTAAGCTACCATTATCTATCAGCCTAAGCTGCTAGACACCCTATACACTAATAAGGGATAACTGGGCCTGGTGCAAGGTGCAAGTACCCCTTGGTACTCACTACAAGCCAGTCCAGCCTCCTACATTGGTTGTGCAGTGGTGGGATAAGTGCTTTGAGACTACTTACCACTCTTGTCATTGTACTTTTCATAAGAGAAAAATATACAAAACAAGGTCAGAGTATATACACATAGCCAAAAAGTTTTGCATTTCCTCTTTTCACTCTTTTCTAAGTGCTGAAAAGTACTTCTAAACTTTCAAAAAGTTCTTAAAAGTTTAAAAAGTTTTTTCTGTCTTTCCAAAAAGTTCTGAAAACTTTTTTTTCTCTTTGTCTATCACTTTAACTCTCTCTAAAAATGTCTGGCACAGGCCAAAAAGTTGAACTGTCCAAACTTGCATATGATCACCTTAGCTGGAAAGGAGCAAGGAGTCTCTGCATAGAGAGAGGTTTGAGTGTAGGGAAGAATCCTTCCTTAGAACTGTTAATTAATATGCTTAGAGTACAGGATAAGGCCATAAGTGCCCAATCTGTAGAAAAAGTAGCTAATGGTTCTCAATCTGATCCAGGGACTCCCCCAGGAAAAGGTTCAGGAAAGAAACTTCTCAGCCTGCCCATTACTAGACAGTCTAGCATAGTTGGGACAGAGGTTGAATCACACCATACTGATGGTGTGCTCTCACATTATACTGATAGCCAAGCTGTTAGGGTGCCCTCTGTAATGGACAGGTCTCCTTCTGTTCATTCCCATCACACCTCTGTATCTAGAAATGTCCCTCCCACCCACCCTGATGACAGATTGTTAGAAAGGGAGCTCAATAGATTGAGAGTGGAGCAAACCAGACTGAAGCTCAAGAAGCAACAGCTGGATTTGGATAGACAGTCTTTAGAAATAGAGAGGGAAAGACAGAAAATGGGTTTAGATACCCATGGTGGCAGCAGCAGTATTCCCCATAGTCATCCTGCAAAAGAGCATGATTCCAGGAATCTGCATAAGATAGTTCCCCCTTACAAGGAGGGGGATGACATTAACAAGTGGTTTGCTGCACTTGAGAGGGCCTGTGCTGTACAGGATGTCCCTCAAAGGCAGTGGGCTGCTATCCTATGGCTATCATTTACTGGAAAAGGTAGGGATAGGCTCCTTACTGTAAAAGAAAATGATGCTAACAATTTCCAAGTTCTTAAGAATGCACTCCTGGATGGTTATGGCTTAACCACTGAACAGTACAGGATCAAGTTCAGAGATACCAAAAAGGAGTCTTCACAAGACTGGGTTGATTTCATTGACCAGGCAGTGAAGGCCTTGGAGGGGTGGTTACATGGCAGTAAAGTTACTGATTATGACAGCCTGTATAACTTAATCCTGAGAGAGCATATTCTTAATAATTGTGTGTCTGATTTGTTGCACCAGTACTTGGTGGACTCTGATCTGACCTCTCCCCAAGAATTGGGAAAGAAGGCAGACAAATGGGTCAGAACAAGAGTGAACAGAAAAGTTCATACAGGGGGTGACAAAGATGGCAACAAAAAGAAGGATGGTAAGTCTTCAGACAAGGGTGGGGACAAATCTAAAAATGAGTCTTCATCAGGCCCACAAAAACACTCTGGTGGGGGTGGTGGGCCCAAACCCTCCTTTAATCAGAACAAGGAAAAGAAACCATGGTGCTATTTATGTAAGATAAAAGGCCATTGGACAACAGATCCCAGTTGTCCAAAGAAAGGCACCACAGCTCCTACCACTACAACCCCTACTGCTACACCTAGTGTCCCTACTAATAGCAGTGGTGGTGGGAGCGAACCTACTAATAGCCAATCCAAGGGAGTAGCTGGGCTCACTTTTGGTAATTTAGTTGGGGTTGGTCTGATTAGGGAGACCACAGAGGCTACTTTAGTCTCTGAAGGGGCTATTGACTTAGCCACTTTGGTTGCTTGCCCCCATAACTTGGAGAAGTACAAGCAACTAACCCTAATAAATGGTGTTGAGGTCCAGGCCTACAGGGACACAGGTGCCAGTGTCACAATGGTGATTGAGAAACTGGTGCACCCTGAACAACACATACTTGGACACCAGTACCAAGTAACCGATGCTCACAACATAACACAAAGCCACCCCATGGCTGTTGTAAATCTCAACTGGGGGGGGGTATCTGGTCCAAAGAAAGTTGTGGTAGCTTCAGATTTACCTGTAGACTGTCTATTAGGGAACGATTTGGAGACATCAGCTTGGTCAGATGTGGAGTTGGAGGCCCATGCAGCAATGCTGGGCATCCCAGGGCATATTTTTGCTTTGACAAGGGCTCAGGCCAAAAAGCAAAAAGGACAGGGAAGCTTGGATCCTGGAACAATGGACCAAGTGCTCCCTAAAGCTAGGGCTAGTAGAAGCAAACCACTTCCTACTATCCCTCCCTCTACAGTGGGTTCTACTTCTGAGGAAGAAGAATTCCCTCCCTGTGCAGAACCTACACCAGAGGAGCTGGAAGCAGACACTGCTGAGCTTTTGGGTGAAGGGGGGCCTGCCAGAGAGGAGCTGAGTGTGGCACAGCAAACCTGTCCCACATTAGAGGGTCTCAGACAGCAAGCTGTCAAACAGGCTAATGGGGATGTCAGTGACTCACACAGAGTTTACTGGGAGGACAACCTCTTGTACACTGAGCATAGGGATGCTAAACCTGGAGCTGCCAGGAGATTAGTGATTCCTCAGGAGTACAGAAAGTTCCTCCTAACACTGGCACATGACATTCCCTTAGCTGGGCACCTGGGTCAAATGAAAACTTGGGACAGATTGGTACCACTGTTTCATTGGCCTAGGATGTCAGAGGACACAAAAGAATTTTGTAAGTCCTGTGAAACCTGTCAAGCCAGTGGCAAAACAGGTGGCACTCCAAAGGCACCCCTTATCCCACTGCCTGTGGTTGGGGTTCCCTTTGAAAGGGTAGGGGTTGACATAGTTGGCCCCCTTGACCCTCCTACTGCTTCAGGCAATAGGTTTATCTTAGTGGTAGTGGACCATGCCACAAGGTATCCTGAAGCAATTCCTTTAAGGACCACTACAGCACCTGCAGTGGCAAAGGCCCTCCTGGGAATATTTTCCAGGGTGGGCTTCACAAAGGAAGTAGTATCAGACAGAGGAAGCAATTTCATGTCTGCATACTTAAAGGCCATGTGGAAGGAGTGTGGTGTAACTTACAAGTTCACAACACCCTATCATCCACAAACAAATGGACTGGTGGAGAGATTTAATAAAACTCTCAAAGGCATGATTATGGGACTCCCTGAAAAACTCCGCAGGAGATGGGATATCCTTCTACCATGCCTCCTTTTTGCCTACAGGGAGGTACCCCAGAAAGGAGTGGGCTTCAGCCCCTTTGAACTTCTTTTTGGACACCCTGTTAGGGGTCCACTCACACTTGTAAAGGAGGGTTGGGAACAACCTTTAAAAGCTCCTAAGCAGGATATTGTGGATTATGTACTTGGCCTCAGATCAAGGATGGCTGAGTACATGAAAAAGGCCAGTAAAAACCTTCAGGCCAGCCAAGAGCTCCAGAAGCAATGGCATGATCAGAAGGCTGTTTTGGTTCAGTACCAACCAGGGCAGAAAGTGTGGGTCTTGGAGCCTGTGGCCCCAAGAGCACTCCAAGATAAATGGAGTGGTCCACACACAATTGTTGAAAAGAAGGGTGAAGTCACCTACTTGGTTGACTTAGGCACTGCCAGGAGTCCCCTTAGGGTGCTCCATGTCAACCGCCTGAAACCCTACTATGACAGGGCTGATCTCACCCTGCTCATGGCAACAGATGAGGGACAGGAAGAAGACAGTGATCCTCTACCTGATCTCTTCTCTTCCACAGAACAAGATGCTCTTGTGGAAGGGGTAGTTTTGGCTGATTGTCTTACTGCTGAGCAGAAAGATAATTGCATAAATCTCCTAGGACAATTTTCAGAACTCTTCTCCATTGTGCCAGGCACCACTTCTTGGTGTGAGCACACTATAGATACTGGAGACAGTTTACCTGTCAAAAGTAAGATCTATAGGCAGCCTGACCATGTCAGGGACTGCATAAAGCAAGAAGTTCAGAAGATGTTGGAACTAGGAGTGGTTGAGCACTCTGACAGTCCATGGGCTTCTCCTGTGGTACTGGTACCAAAACCCAATTCTAAAGATGGAAAGAAGGAAATGAGGTTTTGTGTAGACTATAGAGGTCTCAACATGGTAACCAAAACAGATGCTCACCCTATACCAGGGCAGATGAGCTAATAGATACACTGGCATCTGCCAAGTATCTAAGCACTTTTGATTTGACTGCAGGGTATTGGCAGATCAAAATGTCAGAAGATGCTAAACCTAAGACTGCATTTTCTACCATTGGAGGACATTACCAGTTTACTGTAATGCCTTTTGGTTTGAAAAATGCACCTGCCACTTTTCAGAGGTTGGTGAACACAGTCCTGCAAGGGCTGGAAGCTTTCAGTGCAGCATATTTGGATGATATAGCTGTCTTTAGCTCCAGCTGGGATGATCACCTGGTCCACCTTTGGAAAGTTTTGGAGGCCCTGCAAAAGGCAGGCCTCACTATCAAGGCTTCAAAGTGCCAGATAGGGCAGGGTAAGGTGGTTTATCTGGGACACCTTGTTGGTGGGGAACAGATTGCACCACTTCAGGGGAAAATCCAAACTATTATTGATTGGATTCCCCCTACCACTCAGACTCAGGTGAGAGCCTTCCTAGGCCTCACTGGGTATTACAGGAGGTTCATTAAGAACTATGGCTCCATTGCAGCCCCTCTTAATGACCTCACATCCAAGAAAATGCCTAAAAAGGTATTATGGACAGCAAACTGTCAGAAAGCTTTTGAGGAGCTGAAGCAGGCCATGTGCTCTGCACCTGTCCTGAAAAGCCCTTGTTACTCTAAAAAATTCTATGTCCAAACTGATGCATCTGAATTAGGAGTAGGGGCAGTCCTATCACAACTTAATTCTGAGGGCCAGGATCAACCTGTTGCTTTTATTAGTAGAAGGTTGACCCCTAGAGAAAAGCGTTGGTCTGCCATTGAGAGGGAGGCCTTTGCTGTGGTCTGGGCTCTGAAGAAGTTGAGGCCATACCTGTTTGGCACTCACTTCATTGTTCAGACAGACCACAAACCTCTACTTTGGCTAAAACAAATGAAAGGTGAAAATCCTAAATTGTTGAGGTGGTCCATATCCCTACAGGGAATGGACTATACAGTGGAACATAGACCTGGGAGTAGCCACTCCAATGCAGATGGACTCTCCAGATATTTCCACTTAGACAATGAAGACTCATCAGGTAATGGCTAGTCTTATTGTCCTTCGTTTGGGGGGGGGTTGTGTAGGAAAGTACCATCTTGCCTGGCATGTTACCCCCATTTTTCACTGTATATATGTTGTTTTAGTTGTATGTGTCACTGGGACCCTGGTAACCCAGGGCCCCAGTGCTCATAAGTGTGCCTGTATGTGTTACCTGTGTAGTGACTAACTGTCTCACTGAGGCTCTGCTGATCAGAACCTCAGTGGTTATACTCTCTCATTTCTTTCCAAATTGTCACTGACAGGCTAGTGACCATTTTTACCAATTCACATTGGCTTACTGGAACACCCTTATAATCCCCTAGTATATGGTACTGAGGTACCCAGGGTATTGGGGTTCCAGGAGATCCCTATGGGCTGCAGCATTTCTTTTGCCACCCATAGGGAGCTCTGACAATTCTTACACAGGCCTGCCACTGCAGACTGAGTGAAATAAACGTCCACGTTATTTCACAGCCATTTTACACTGCACTTAAGTAACTTATAAGTCACCTATATGTCTAACCTTTACCTGGTAAAGGTTAGGTGCAAAGTTACTTAGTGTGAGGGCACCCTGGCACTAGCCAAGGTGCCCCCACATTGTTCAGAGCCAATTCACTGAACTTTGTGAGTGCGGGGACACCATTACACGCGTGCACTACATATAGGTCACTACCTATATGTAGCTTCACCATGGTAACTCCGAATATGGCCATGTAACATGTCTATGATCATGGAATTGCCCCCTCTATGCCATCCTGGCATTGTTGGTACAATTCCATGATCCCAGTGGTCTGTAGCACAGACCCTGGTACTGCCAAACTGCCCTTCCTGGGGTTTCTCTGCAGCTGCTGCTGCTGCCAACCCCTCAGACAGGCATCTGCCCTCCTGGGGTCCAGCCAGGCCTGGCCCAGGATGGCAGAACAAAGAACTTCCTCTGAGAGAGGGTGTAACACCCTCTCCCTTTGGAAAATGGTGTGAAGGCAGGGGAGGAGTAGCCTCCCCCAGCCTCTGGAAATGCTTTGTTGGGCACAGAGGTGCCCAATTCTGCATAAGCCAGTCTACACCGGTTCAGGGACCCCTTAGCCCCTGCTCTGGCGCGACACTGGACAAAGGAAAGGGGAGTGACCACTCCCCTGACCTGCACCTCCCCTGGGAGGTGTCCAGAGCTCCTCCAGTGTGCTCCAGACCTCTGCCATCTTGGAAACAGAGGTGCTGCTGGCACACTGGACTGCTCTGAGTGGCCAGTGCCACCAGGTGACGTCAGAGACTCCTTGTGATAGGCTCCTTCAGGTGTTAGTAGCCTTTCCTCTCTCCTAGGTAGCCAAACCCTCTTTTCTGGCTATTTAGGGTCTCTGTCTCTGGGGAAACTTTAGATAACGAATGCATGAGCTCAGCCGAGTTCCTCTGCATCTCCCTCTTCACCTTCTGATAAGGAATCGACCGCTGACCGCGCTGGAAGCCTGCAAACCTGCAACATAGTAGCAAAGACGACTACTGCAACTCTGTAACGCTGATCCTGCCGCCTTCTCGACTGTTTTCCTGCTTGTGCATGCTGTGGGGGTAGTCTGCCTCCTCTCTGCACCAGAAGCTCCGAAGAAATCTCCCGTGGGTCGACGGAATCTTCCCCCTGCAACCGCAGGCACCAAAAAGCTGCATCTCCGGTCCCTTGGGTCTCCTCTCAGCACGACGAGCGAGGTCCCTCGAATCCAGCGACACCGTCCAAGTGACCCCCACAGTCCAGTGACTCTTCAGCCCAAGTTTGGTGGAGGTAAGTCCTTGCCTCACCTCGCTGGGCTGCATTGCTGGGAACCGCGACTTTGCAAGCTTCTCCGGCCCCTGTGCACTTCCGGCGGAAATCCTTCGTGCACAGCCAAGCCTGGGTCCACGGCACTCTAACCTGCATTGCACGACTTTCTAAGTTGGTCTCCGGCGACGTGGGACTCCTTTGTGCAACTTCGGCGAGCACCGTTTCACGCATCCTCGTAGTGCCTGTTTCTGGCACTTCTCCGGGTGCTACCTGCTTCAGTGAGGGCTCTTTGTCTTGCTCGACGTCCCCTCTCTCTGCAGGTCCAAATTGCGACCTTCTGGTCCCTCCTGGGCCCCAGCAGCGTCCAAAAACGCCAAACGCACGATTTGCGTGTAGCAAGGCTTGTTGGCGTCCATCCGGCGGGAAAACACTTCTGCACGACTCTCCAAGGCGTGGGGGATCCATCCTCCAAAGGGGAAGTCTCTAGCCCTTGTCGTTCCTGCAGTATTCACAGTTCTTCAGCCTAGTAAGAGCTTCTTTGCACCAACCGCTGGCATTTCTTGGGCATCTGCCCATCTCCGAGCTGCTTGTGACTTTTGGACTTGGTCCCCTTGTTCCACAGGTACCTTCAGACAGGAATCCATCGTTGTTGCATTGCTGATTTGTGTTTTCCTTGCATTCTCCCTCTAACACGACTATTTTGTCCTTAGGGGAACTTTGGTGCACTTTGCACTCACTTTTCAGGGTCTTGGGGAGGGTTATTTTGCTAACTCTCACTATTTTCTAATAGTCCCAGCGACCCTCTACAAGGTCACATAGGTTTGGGGTCCATTCGTGGTTCGCATTCCACTTCTGGAGTATATGGTTTGTGTTGCCCCTATCCCTATGTTTCCCCATTGCATCCTATTGTAACTATACATTGTTTGCACTGTTTTCTAAGACTATACTGCATATTTTTGCTATTGTGTATATATATCTTGTGTATATTTCCTATCCTCTCACTGAGGGTACACTCTAAGATACTTTGGCATATTGTCATAAAAATAAAGTACCTTTATTTTTAGTATAACTGTGTATTGTGTTTTCTTATGATATTGTGCATATGACACTAGGTGGTACTGTAGTAGCTTCACACGTCTCCTAGTTCAGCCTGAGCTGCTCTGCTAAGCTACCATTATCTATCAGCCTAAGCTGCTAGACACCCTATACACTAATAAGGGATAACTGGGCCTGGTGCAAGGTGCAAGTACCCCTTGGTACTCACTACAAGCCAGTCCAGCCTCCTACAGTGTCCAAAAAGAAGTTCAAAGGGGCTGAAGCCCACTCCTTTCTGGGGTACCTCCCTGTAGGCAAAAAGGAGGCATGGTAGAAGGATATCCCATCTCCTGCGGAGTTTTTCAGGGAGTCCCATAATCATGCCTTTGAGAGTTTTATTAAATCTCTCCACCAGTCCATTTGTTTGTGGATGATAGGGTGTTGTGAACTTGTAAGTTACACCACACTCCTTCCACATGGCCTTTAAGTATGCAGACATGAAATTGCTTCCCCTGTCTGATACTACTTCCTTTGGGAAGCCCACCCTGGAAAATATTCCCAGGAGGGCCTTTGCCACTGCAGGAGCTGTAGTGGTCCTTAAAGGAATAGCTTCAGGATATCTTGTGGCATGGTCCACTACCACCAAGATAAACCTATTGCCTGAAGCAGTAGGAGGGTCAAGGGGGCCAACTATGTCAACCCCTACCCTTTCAAAGGGAACCCCAACCACAGGCAGTGGGATAAGGGGTGCCTTTGGAGTGCCACCTGTCTTGCCACTGGCTTGACAGGTTTCACAGGACTTACAAAATTCTTTTGTGTCCTCAGACATCCTAGGCCAATGAAACAGTGGTACCAATCTGTCCCAAGTTTTCATTTGACCCAGGTGCCCAGCTAAGGGAATGTCATGTGCCAGTGTTAGGAGGAACTTTCTGTACTCCTGAGGAATCACTAATCTCCTGGCAGCTCCAGGTTTAGGATCCCTATTCTCAGTGTACAAGAGGTTGTCCTCCCAGTAAACTCTGTGTGAGTCACTGACATCCCCATTAGCCTGTTTGACAGCTTGCTGTCTGAGACCCTCTAATGTGGGACAGGTTTGCTGTGCCACACTCAGCTCCTCTCTGGCAGGCCCCCCTTCACCCAAAAGCTCAGCAGTGTCTGCTTCCAGCTCCTCTGGTGTAGGTTCTGCACAGGGAGGGAATTCTTCTTCCTCAGAAGTAGAATCCACTGTAGAGGGAGGGATAGTAGGAAGTGGTTTGCTTCTACTAGCCCTAGCTTTAGGGAGCACTTGGTCCATTGTTCCAGGATCCAAGCTTCCCTGTCCTTTTTGCTTTTTGGCCTGAGCCCTTGTCAAAGCAAAAATATGCCCTGGGATGCCCAGCATTGCTGCATGGGCCTCCAACTCCACATCTGACCAAGCTGATGTCTCCAAATCATTCCCTAATAGACAGTCTACAGGTAAATCTGAAGCTACCACAACTTTCTTTGGACCAGATACCCCCCCCCAGTTGAGATTTACAACAGCCATGGGGTGGCTTTGTGTTATGTTGTGAGCATCGGTTACTTGGTACTGGTGTCCAAGTATGTGTTGTTCAGGGTGCACCAGTTTCTCAATCACCATTGTGACACTGGCACCTGTGTCCCTGTAGGCCTGGACCTCAACACCATTTATTAGGGTTAGTTGCTTGTACTTCTCCAAGTTATGGGGGCAAGCAACCAAAGTGGCTAAGTCAATAGCCCCTTCAGAGACTAAAGTAGCCTCTGTGGTCTCCCTAATCAGACCAACCCCAACTAAATTACCAAAAGTGAGCCCAGCTACTCCCTTGGATTGGCTATTAGTAGGTTTGCTCCCACCACCACTGCTATTAGTAGGGACACTAGGTTTAGCAGTAGGGGTTGTAGTGGTAGGAGCTGTGGTGCCTTTCTTTGGACAACTGGGATCTGTTGTCCAATGGCCTTTTATTTTACATAAATAGCACCATGGTTTCTTTTCCTTGTTCTGATTAAAGGAGGATTTGGGCCCACCACCCCCACCAGAGTGTTTTTGTGGGCCTGATGAAGACTCATTTTTAGATTTGTCCCCACCCTTGTCAGAAGACTTACCATCCTTCTTTTTGTTGCCATCTTTGTCACCCCCTGTATGAACTTTTCTGTTCACTCTTGTTCTGACCCATTTGTCTGCCTTCTTTCCCAATTCTTGGGGAGAGGTCAGATCAGAGTCCACCAAGTACTGGTGCAACAAATCAGACACACAATTATTAAGAATATGCTCTCTCAGGATCAAGTTATACAGGCTGTCATAATCAGTAACTTTACTGCCATGTAACCACCCCTCCAAGGCCTTCACTGCCTGGTCAATGAAATCAACCCAGTCTTGTGAAGACTCCTTTTTGGTATCTCTGAACTTTATCCTGTACTGTTCAGTGGTTAAGCCATAACCATCCAGGAGTGCATTCTTAAGAATTAAGGAGCCTATCCCTACCTTTTCCAGTAAATGATAGCCATAAGATAGCAGCCCACTTCTTTTGAGGGACATCCTGTACAGCACAGGCCCTCTCAAGTGCAGCAAACCACTTGTTAATGTCATCCCCCTCCTTGTAAGGGGGAACTATCTTATGCAGATTCCTGGAATCATGCTCTTTTGCAGGATGACTATGGGGAATACTGCTGCTGCCACCATGGGTATCTAAACCCATTTTCTGTCTTTCCCTCTCTATTTCTAAAGACTGTCTATCCAAATCCAGCTGTTGCTTCTTGAGCTTCAGTCTGGTTTGCTCCACTCTCAATCTATTGAGCTCCCTTTCTAACAATCTGTCATCAGGGTGGGTGGGAGGGACATTTCTAGATACAGAGGTGTGATGGGAATGAACAGAAGGAGACCTGTCCATTACAGAGGGCACCCTAACAGCTTGGCTATCAGTATAATGTGAGAGCACACCATCAGTATGGTGTGATTCAACCTCTGTACCAACTATGCTAGACTGTCTAGTAATGGGCAGGCTGAGAAGTTTCTTTCCTGAACCTTTTCCTGGGGGAGTCCCTGGATCAGATTGAGAACCATTAGCTACTTTTTCTACAGATTGGGCACTTATGGCCTTATCCTGTACTCTAAGCATATTAATTAACAGTTCTAAAGGAGGATTCTTCCCTACACTCAAACCTCTCTCTATGCAGAGACTCCTAGCTCCTTTCCAGCTAAGGTGATCATATGCAAGTTTGGACAGTTCAACTTTTTGGCCTGTGCCAGACATTTTTTAGAGAGAGTTAAAGTGATAGACAAAGAGAAAAAAGTTTTCAGAACTTTTTGGAAAGACAGAAAAAACTTTTTAAACTTTTAAGAACTTTTTGAAAGTTTAGAAGTACTTTTCAGCACTTAGAAAAGAGTGAAAAGAGGAAATGCAAAACTTTTTGGCTATGTGTATATACACTGACCTTGTTTTGTATATTTTTCTCTTATGAAAAGTACAATGACAAGAGTGGTAAGTAGTCTCAAAGCACTTATCCCACCGCTGCACAACCAATGTAGGAGGCTGGACTGGCTTGTAGTGAGTACCAAGGGGTACTTGCACCTTGCACCAGGACCAGTTATCCCTTATTAGTGTATAGGGTGTCTAGCAGCTTAGGCTGATAGATAATGGTAACTTAGCAGAGCAGCTTAGGCTGAACTAGGAGACGTGTGAAGCTACTACAGTACCACTTAGAGTCATATGCACAATATCATAAGAAAACACAATACACAGTTATACTAAAAATAAAGGTACTTTATTTTTATGACAATATGCCAAAGTATCTTAGAGTGTACCCTCAGTGAGAGGATAGGAAATATACACAAGATATATATACACAATAGCAAAAATATGCAGTATAGTCTTAGAAAACAGTGCAAACAATGTATAGTTACAATAGGATGCAATGGGGAAACATAGGGATAGGGGCAACACAAACCATATACTCCAGAAGTGGAATGCGAACCACGAATGGACCCCAAACCTATGTGACCTTGTAGAGGGTCGCTGGGACTATTAGAAAATAGTGAGAGTTAGAAAAATAACCCTCCCCAAGACCCTGAAAAGTGAGTGCAAAGTGCACCAAAGTTCCCCTAAGGACAAAATAGTCGTGTTAGAGGGAGAATGCAAGGAAAACACAAATCAGCAATGCAACAACGATGGATTCCTGACTGAGGGTACCTGTGGAACAAGGGGACCAAGTCCAAAAGTCACAAGCAGCTCGGAGATGGGCAGATGCCCAAGAAATGCCAGCGGTTGGTGCAAAGAAGCTCTTACTAGGCTGAAGAACTGTGAATACTGCAGGAACGACAAGGGCTAGAGACTTCCCCTTTGGAGGATGGATCCCCCACGCCTTGGAGAGTCGTGCAGAAGTGTTTTCCCGCCGGATGGACGCCAACAAGCCTTGCTACACGCAAATCGTGCGTTTGGCGTTTTTGGACGCTGCTGGGGCCCAGGAGGGACCAGGAGGTCGCAAATTGGACCTGCAGAGAGAGGGGACGTCGAGCAAGACAAGGAGCCCTCACTGAAGCAGGTAGCACCCGGAGAAGTGCCAGAAACAGGCACTACGAGGATGCGTGAAACGGTGCTCGCCGAAGTTGCACAAAGGAGTCCCACGTCGCCGGAGACCAACTTAGAAAGTCGTGCAATGCAGGTTAGAGTGCCGTGGACCCAGGCTTGGCTGTGCACACAGGATTTCCGCCGGAAGTGCACAGGGGCCGGAGAAGCTTGCAAAGTCGCGGTTCCCAGCAATGCAGCCCAGCGAGGTGAGGCAAGGACTTACCTCCACCAAACTTGGGCTGAAGAGTCACTGGACTGTGGGGGTCACTTGGACGGTGTCGCTGGATTCGAGGGACCTCGCTCGTCGTGCTGAGAGGAGACCCAAGGGACCGGTAATGCAGCTTTTTGGTGCCTGCGGTTGCAGGGGGAAGATTCCGTCGACCCACGGGAGATTTCTTCGGTGCTTCTGGTGCAGAGAGGAGGCAGACTACCCCCACAGCATGCACAAGCAGGAAAACAGTCGAGAAGGCGGCAGGATCAGCGTTACAGAGTTGCAGTAGTCGTCTTTGCTACTATGTTGCAGGTTTGCAGGCTTCCAGCGCGGTCAGCGGTCGATTCCTTATCAGAAGGTGAAGAGGGAGATGCAGAGGAACTCGGCTGAGCTCGTGCATTCGTTATCTACAGTTTCCCCAGAGACAGAGACCCTAAATAGCCAGAAAAGAGGGTTTGGCTACCTAGGAGAGAGGAAAGGCTACTAACACCTGAAGGAGCCTATCACAAGGAGTCTCTGACGTCACCTGGTGGCACTGGCCACTCAGAGCAGTCCAGTGTGCCAGCAGCACCTCTGTTTCTAAGATGGCAGAGGTCTGGAGCACACTGGAGGAGCTCTGGACACCTCCCAGGGGAGGTGCAGGTCAGGGGAGTGGTCACTCCCCTTTCCTTTGTCCAGTTTCGCGCCAGAGCAGGGGCTAAGGGGTCCCTGAACCGGTGTAGACTGGCTTATGCAGAATTGGGCACATCTGTGCCCAACAAAGCATTTCCAGAGGCTGGGGGAGGCTACTCCTCCCCTGCCTTCACACCATTTTCCAAAGGGAGAGGGTGTCACACCCTCTCTCAGAGGAAGTTCTTTGTTCTGCCATCCTGGGCCAGGCCTGGCTGGACCCCAGGAGGGCAGCTGCCTGTCTGAGGGGTTGGCAGCAGCAGCAGCTGCAGAGAAACCCCAGGAAGGGCAGTCTGGCAGTACCAGGGTCTGTGCTACAGACCACTGGGATCATGGAATTGTACCAACAATGCCAGGATGGCATAGAGGGGGCAATTCCATGATCATAGACATGTTACATGGCCATATTCGGAGTTACCATGGTGAAGCTACATATAGGTAGTGACCTATATGTAGTGCACGCGTGTAATGGTGTCCCCGCACTCACAAAGTTCAGTGAATTGGCTCTGAACAATGTGGGGGCACCTTGGCTAGTGCCAGGGTGCCCTCACACTAAGTAACTTTGCACCTAACCTTTACCAGGTAAAGGTTAGACATATAGGTGACTTATAAGTTACTTAAGTGCAGTGTAAAATGGCTGTGAAATAACGTGGACGTTATTTCACTCAGGCTGCAGTGGCAGGCCTGTGTAAGAATTGTCAGAGCTCCCTATGGGTGGCAAAAGAAATGCTGCAGCCCATAGGGATCTCCTGGAACCCCAATACCCTGGGTACCTCAGTACCATATACTAGGGAATTATAAGGGTGTTCCAGTAAGCCAATGTAAATTGGTAAAAATGGTCACTAGCCTGTCAGTGACAATTTGGAAAGAAATGAGAGAGCATAACCACTGAGGTTCTGATTAGCAGAGCCTCAGTGAGACAGTTAGTCACTACACAGGTAACACATTCAGGCACACTTATGAGCACTGGGGCCCTGGGTTACCAGGGTCCCAGTGACACATACAACTAAAACAACATATATACAGTGAAAAATGGGGGTAACATGCCAGGCAAGATGGTACTTTCCTACAGCCATCCCCAGCTGGGCCTCCACTGTCTTCTTGCTCCAGCGGCAAATGTACTTCCATCTTTTCCGGCAGTGGGTGCTCCGTCTGTGGTAGACCCCCAAGGTCCGGACATCCTTGGCGATGGCACACCAAATATCCTTCTTCTGATGGGCGCTGACCTACATGAATTGTACAGGGGAAAAAGAGAAGTTATTACCAACTGCACTGTCACAGTCATTAGCCCGCATCCCTACCCTTGCCATGTGGCACATGCACTCACCGTTGTTTCATGCACGCATCATTCTCCCCCCCACAATCGTTCATCCACACCACTCCACACAGGCATTGCTCATACAGCATGCACACAGTGTACTTACCTGTTTGTCTGGAGGACCGTAGAGTAGCGTGTACTGGGGGAGGACCCCATCCACGCGTTTCTCCAACTCCTCCGTGCTGAAGGCAGGAGCCCTTTCCCCAGACGCACGAGCCACTGTCTCTTCCAGACTGAGGTCACAGCAGCACTTGCAGTGTAGGTCCTCTCCTGTCAAGGATCAGGTATTGAGTGATTGAACAGATAGAAAATGGTGGTCACGTCCGCGGTGGTGCGTACCGTCACCGCCGACGTACATCGTCATTGGCTCCTGGGACCCATAGGGTCCAATTTTAACCACTGCAGAATTGTGCTGCGGTCTTCGACCGCCTACCGCGACGATGTACAATGCCAGCTAAGTTACCTCACATCCCATTGTCCCACTTTACAGGTCAGGCAGCCGCCATTCCAGGGGCCCACATGGCTTTATTTTTAACTGTGTCGCACATACCTAGGCCTTCACTCAACACTCATACAGGCAAAATTCGGGTTATGAATGGTTTTCTGAGTAAGCTGAGTTTACATACCTCTGAGTTAGTTGACTCTGTGCTCGCTGTTGTCCTTTATAGGCACCGTCCGATGGGACATGTGAGGAGATGGCAGCATCCTCCGGTGTACAGACTGCTGGTGGACCTGTCGACAATGGAGGAAAGACATGTAATCATCACCTACAGGCTTGATTGTGTCACAATCCTGGAACTGTGTGCCCAGTTGGAGCCAGACCCGATGTCAGCTATCCGCCATCCCACAGGAATCCTCCATCAAGTGCATGTGCTGTCAGTACTCCATTTCCTTGAAAGTGGGTCTTTTCAAACTACAGTGGCCATAGCATCAGGGATGTCCCAGCCTATGTTTTCCAACGTGTTGTCCAGAGTGTTGTCTGCCCTGCTGAAACACATGCAGAGCTACATCGTTTTCCCTCAGGTGGAGAATTTGCCTACAGTGAAAGGTGACTTCTATGCCCTGGGACATATCCCCAACATCATAGGTGCCATTGATGGGACACATGTGGCCTTGGTTCCCCCACCAGAAGTGAACAGGTATACAGAAACCGGAAGAGTTACAATTCCATGAATGTGCAGATGGTATGTTTGGCAGACCAGTACATCTCCCATGTTAATGCCAAATTCCCTGGCTTAGTGCATGACGCTTACATCCTGCGGAATAGCAGCATCCCTTATGTGATGGGGCAACTCCAGAGGCACTGTGTGTGGCTATTAGGTGAGCACCTGGAACCAAATCAGTGGGAATGGTTGTCTGGGTCTGGGGATATCCCTAAGAGTTAGTGTGTGTTTAACAGTTGTCCCTAGCCATTTGCAGGTGACTCTGGTTACCCCAACCTGTCATGGCTACTGACCCCAGTGAGGAATTCCAGGACAAGGGCAGAGGAACGCTACAATGAGGCACATGGGCGAACTAGGAGGATTATAGAGCGGACCTTCAGCCTCCGGAAGGCCAGGTTCAGGTGCCTCCATATGACAGGTGGTTCCCTATTCTACTCACCAAAGAAGGTGTGCCAGATCATTGTGGCGTGCTGTATGCTTCACAACTTGGCTTTGCGACGACAGGTGCCTTTTCTGCAGGAGGATGGTCCAGATGGAGGTGTTGTGGCAGCTGTGGAGCCTGTGAAGCCTGTGGACAGCGAAGACGAGGAAGCAGAAGAAGAAGACATCGACAACAAGAACTCTGTGATCCTGCAATACTTCCATTGAGACACAGATAAGAAGACAAACCTGCCTACTACATGTACTTTAACACTACTACCTCTCTACTGTCTGTCCTTTTCACCCAGTGTATGGTCACTGAGTTGTCACTTTCCCTTACGATTTCACAGATGTGGGTCCCACTGTGTGACATCTGCTTTGTTTCCTCATGGACTAGAGCTGTGTGACATAGGTATGTTGTGTAGGAAAGTACCATCTTCCCTGGCATGTTACCCCCATATTTCACTGTATATATGTTGTTTTAGTTGTATGTGTCACTGGGACCCTGCCAGCCAGGGCCCCGGTGCTCATAAGTGTGCCCTGTATGTGTTACCTGTGTGATGACTAACTGTCTCACTGAGGCTCTGCTAACCAGAACCTCAGTGGTTATGCTCTCTCATTTCTTTCCAAATTGTCACTAACAGGCTAGTGACCAATTTCACCAATTTACATTGGCATACTGGAACACCCTTATAATTCCCTAGTATATGGTACTGAGGTACCCAGGGTATTGGGGTTCCAGGAGATCCCTATGGGCTGCAGCATTTCTTTTGCCACCCATAGGGAGCTCTGACAATTCTTACACAGGCCTGCCACTGCAGCCTGAGTGAAATAACGTCCACGTTATTTCACAGCCATTTACCACTGCACTTGAGTAACTTATAAGTTACCTATATGTCTAACCTTTACCTGGTAAAGGTTGGGTGCTAAGTTACTTAGTGTGTGGGCACCCTGGCTCTAGTCAAGGTGCCCCCACAATGTTCAGGGTAAATTCCCCAGACTTTGTGAGTGCGGGGACACCATTACACGTGTGCACTATACATATGTCACAACATATGTATAGCGTCACAATGGTAACTCCGAACATGGCCATGTAACATGTCTAAGATCATGGAATTGTCACCCCAATGCCATTCTGGCATTGGGGAGACAATTCCATGATCCCCCGAGTCTCTAACACAGACCCGGGTACTGCCAAATTACCTTTCCCAGGGTTTCACTGCAGCTGCTGCTGCTGCCAACCCCTCAGACAGGTTTCTGTACTCCTGGGGTCCAGTCAGGCTTGGCCCAGGAAGGCAGAACAAAGGACTTCCTCAGAGAGAGGGTGTTACACCCTCTCCCTTAGGAAAAAGGTGTCAGGGCTGGGGAGGAGTAGCTTCCCCCAGCCTCTGGAACTGCTTTGATGGCCACAGATGGTGCCAATCTCTGCATAAGCCAGTCTACACCGGTTCAGGGATCCCCCAGCCCTGCTCTGGCGCGAAACTGGACAAAGGAAAGGGGAGTGACCACTCCCCTGACCTGCATCTCCCCTGGGAGGTGCCCAGAGCTCCTCCAGTGTGCTCCAGACCTCTGCCATCTTGGAAACAGAGGTGCTCCTGGCACACTGGACTGCTCTGAGTGGCTAGGGCCAGCAGGTGACATCAGAGACTCCTTCTGATAGGCTCTTACCTGTGTTGCTAGCCTATCCTCCTTCCAAAGTAGCCAAACCTCCTTTTCTGGCTATTTGGGGTCTCTGCTTTGGGGAATTCTTTAGATAACGAATGCAAGAGCTCATCCGAGTTCCTCTGTATCTCTCTCTTCACCTTCTGCCAAGGAATCGACCGCTGACTGCTCTGGACGCCTGCAAAACCGCAACAAAGTAGCAAAGACGACTACTGCAACCTTGTATCGCTGATCCAGCCGCCTTCTCGACTGCTTTCCTGGTGGTGCATGCTGTGGGGGTAGTCTGCCTCCTCTCTGCACAAGAAGCTCCGAAGAAATCTCCCATGGGTCGAAGGAATCTTACCCCTGCAACCGCAGGCACCAAAAGACTGCATCACCGGTCCTCTGGGTCCCCTCTCAGCATGACGAGCGTGGTCCCTGGAACTCAGCAACTCTGTCCAAGGGACTCCCACAGTCCAGTGACTCTTCAGTCCAAGTTTGGTGGAGGTAAGTCCTTGCCTCCCCACGCTAGACTGCATTGCTGGGTTCCACGTGATTTGCAGCTGCTCCGGCTCCTGTGCACTCTTCCAGGATTTCCTTTGTGCACAGCCAAGCCTGGGTCCCCGACACTCTAACCTGCAGTGCACGACCTCCTGAGTTGTCCTCCAGCGTCGTGGGACCGTCTTTTGTGACTTGAGGTGAGCTCTGATTCACTCCACTTCGTAGTGCCTGTTCCGGCACTTCTGCGGGTGCTGCTTGCTTCTGAGTGGGCTCTTTGTCTTGCTGGGCGCCCCCTCTGTCTCCTCACGCAATTGGTGACATCCTGGTCCCTCCTGGGCCACAGCAGCATCCAAAAACCCTAACCGCGACCCTTGCAGCTAGTAAGGCTTGTTTGCGGTCTTCCTGCACGGAAACACCTCTGCAAGCTTCTTCACGACGTGGGACATCCATCCTCCAAAGGGGAAGTTCCTAGTCCTCTTTGTTCTTGCAGAATCCACAGCTTCTACCATCCGGTGGCAGCTTCTTTGCACCCACAGCTGGCATTTCCTGGGCATCTGCCCACTCCCGACTTAAGTGTGAATCTTGGACTTGGTCCCCTTGTTCCACAGGTACTCTTGTCTGGAAATCCATCGTTGTTGCATTGCTGGTGTTGGTCTTCCTTGCAGAATTCCCCTATCACGACTTCTGTGCTCTCTGGGGAACTTAGGTGCACTTTGCACCCACTTTTCAGGGTCTTGGGGTGGGCTATTTTTCTAACCCTCACTGTTTTCTTACAGTCCCAGCAACCCTCTACAAGCTCACATAGGTTTGGGGTCCATTCATAGTTCGCATTCCATTTCTAGAGAATACGGTTTGTGTTGCCCCTATACCTATGTGCTCTCATTGCAATCTATTGTGACTGTACATTGCTTGCATTGCTTTCTATTTCTATTACTGCATATTTTTGGTATTGTGTACATATATTTTGTGTATATTTGCTATCCTCATACTGAGGGTACTCACTGAGATACTTTTGGCATATTGTCATAAAAATAAAGTACCTTTATTTTTAGTATATCTGTGTATTGTGTTTTCTTATGATATTGTGCATATGACACCAGTGGTATAGTAGGAGCTTTACACGTCTCCTAGTTCAGCCTAAGCTGCTCTGCTAAGCTACCTTTTCTATCAGCCTAAGCTGCTAGACACCTCTTCTACAATAATAAGGGATAACTGGACCTGGTGCAGAGTGTAAGTACCCCTTGGTACCACTACAAACCAGGCCAGCCTCCTACATTGGTTGTGCAGCGGTGGGATAAGTACTTGCAACTACTTACCACTTTGTCATTTTGTACTTTTCATAAGAGAAAAATATACAAAACAAGTTCAGTGTATGTACACCTAACCAAAAAGTTTTGCTTTTCTTCTCTTACTCTATTGCTTAGTGCTGAAAAGTACCTCTAAAACTTTCAAAAAGTTCTTAAAAGTAGAAAAAAGTTTTTTTTCTGCTCCTTAAAAAGTTCTGAAACTTTTTCTTTCTTTTTCTGTCCCTTAAACCTTTTTCTATCATGTCTGGTACAGGTCAAACTCTGGATCTGACCAGCACTGCCTATGATCACCTTAGCTGGAAAAGTGCAAGGAGTCTCTGCATTGATAGAGGTTTAGGGGTAAGGAAGAATCCCGCTAGAGAATTGTTAGTTAATATGCTCATTGAAAATGATAAGACCATAGCTGGCACATCTGGTGAGAGATTAGCTGATGGTTCACACTCTGATTCTGGGGCAGCCCCAGTAAAAGTGTTAGAAGGGAACCTTCCCAACCTGCCCCTTAGCAGGCCCCCTAGCAGGGCTGGTTCTGATGTGAGTTCTCATCACAGTAGAGAGGTTACTCCTTTAGGCCAGGTTGTTAGAGTGCCATCTTTTAGGGACAGGTCTCTCTCTGTCCATTCACACCATTCTTCTGTGTCTAAGCATGCCCAACCCACCCACCCTGAAGACAGAGTGTTAGAAAGGGAACTCAGTAGATTGAGAGTGGAAGAATCCAGGCTGAAGCTGAAAAAGCAACAGCTGGATCTAGACAGGGAAGCATTTGACTTAGAAAAAGAAAGACAGAGGTTGGGGTTTGGACCCCATGGTGGCAGTAGCAGTATTACAGATAGTAATCCTGTAAAAGAGCATAATTCTAGGAATCTGCACAAGATAGTTCCCCCTAACAAGGAGGGGGATGACATTAACAAGTGGTTTGCTGCACTTGAGAGGGCCTGTGTTGTACAGGGGGTCCCTCAAAGGCAGTGGGCTGCTATCCTATGGCTATCTTTCAGTGGAAAGGGTAGGGATAGGCTCCTTACTGTTAAGGAAAGTGATGCCAATAATTTTACAGTTCTTAAGAATGCACTCCTAGATGGTTATGGCTTAACCACTGAACAGTACAGGATCAAGTTCAGAGAAACCAAAAAGGAGTCTTCACAAGACTGGGTAGACTTTGTTGACCATTCAGTGAAGGCCTTGGAGGGGCGGTTACATGGCAGTAAAGTTTCAGACTATGAAAGCCTGTATAACTTAATCCTTAATATTCTTAATAATTGTGTGTCTGATTTGTTACACCAGTACCTAGTGGACTCAGATCTGACCTCTCCCCAAGAATTGGGAAAGAAGGCAGACAAATGGGTCAGAACAAGGGTGAACAGAAAAGTTCATACAGGGGGTGACAATGATGGCAAGAAGAAGGATGGTAAGTCTTCAGACAAGGGTGGGGACAAATCTAAAAATGAGTCTTCATCAGGCCCACAAAAACACTCTGGTGGGGGTGGTGGGCCCAAATCCTCTTCTAATCAAGTAAAGAAACCATGGTGCTATTTATGTAAGGTAAAAGGCCATTGGACAACTGATCCCAGTTGTCCAAAGAAAAGCACCAAGCCTCCCACTACCACAACCCCTACTGCTACACCTAGTGCCCCTAGTAATAGCAGTGGTGGTGGGAGCAAACCTACTAATAGCCAATCCAAGGGAGTAGCTGGGCTCACTTTTGGTAATTTAGTTGGGGTTGGTCTTGTTAGGGAGACCACAGAGGCTGTGTTAGTCTCTGAAGGTGCCATTGATTTGGCCACCTTGGTTGCTTGTCCCCTTAATATGGATAAGTACAAGCAACTTCCCCTAATAAATGGTGTTGAGGTTCAGGCCTACAGGGACACAGGTGCCAGTGTTACCATGGTAATAGAGAAACTGGTCCACCCTGAACAACACCTACTTGGTCACCAGTACCAAGTGACTGATGCTCATAACAACACTCTTAGCCACCCCATGGTTGCTGTGAATTTCAACTGGGGGGGGGTTACTGGTCCAAGAAAGTTGTGGTTGCCTCAGATTTACCTGTAGACTGTCTACTAGGGAACGATTTAGAGACATCAGCTTGGGCAGAAGTGGGGTTGGAGGCTCATGCAGCAATGCTGGGCATTCCTGGGCATATTTTTGCTTTGACAAGGGCTCAGGCCAAAAACCAAAAAGGACAGGGTGACTTGGATCCTGGAACAATGGACCAAGTGCTCCCTAAAGCTAAGGTTAGTAAAGGTAAAACACTACCTTCTATCTCTCCCTCTACAGTGGATTCAACTTCTGAGGAAGAAGAATTTCCACCCTGTGCAGAACCTACACCAGAGGAGCTGGAAGCAGACACTGCTGAGCTTTTGGATGGAGGGGGGCCTGCCAGGGAGGAGCTGAGTGTGGTACAGCAGACCTGTCCCACACTAGAGGGTCTAAGACAGCAAGCTGTCAGACAGCAAAATGGGGATGTCAGTGACTCTCACAGAGTTTACTGGAGGACAACCTCTTGTATACTGAGGCAAGGGACCCTAAACCTGGAGCAGCCAGGAGATTGGTCATTCCCTTGCAATACAGAGAGTTTCTCCTGACTCTAGCCCACGTCATTCCCTTGGCTGGACATTAGGGACAAATGAAAACTTGGGACAGGCTTGTTCCCTTGTTTCATTGGCCAAGAATGTCAGAGGACACAAAGGAATTTTGTAAGTCCTGTGTCACCTGTCAAGCCAGTGGCAAAACAGATGGCACCCCAAAGGCACCCCTTATTCCACTGCCTGTGGTTGGGGTTCCCTTTGAAAGGGTAGGGGTTGACATAGTTGGCTCCCTTGACCCTCCTACTGCTTCAGGCAATAGGTTTATCTTGGTGGTAGTGGACCATGCCACCAGATATCCTGAAGCAATTCCTCTAAGGACCACTACAGCTCCTGCAGTGGCAAAGGCCCTCCTAGGAATCTTTTCCAGGGTGGGCTTCCCAAAAGAGGTGGTATCAGACAGGGGTAGCAACTTCATGTCTGCTTACTTAAAGGCCATGTGGAAGGAAAGTGGTGTGGCATACACGTTCACCACACCCTATCATCCACAAACAAATGGACTGGTTGAGAGGTTTAATAAAACTCTCAAAGGAATGATAATGGGACTCCCTGAAAAACTCCGGAGGACATGGGATGTCCTGTTACCTTGCCTCCTTTTTGCTTACAGGGAGGTACCCCAAAAAGGAGTGGGCTTCAGCCCCTTTGAACTCCTATTTGGACACCCAGTAAGAGGTCCTCCAACACTTGTGAAGGAGGGTTGGGAACCACCTTTAAAAGCTCCTAAGCAAGACATAGTGGACTATGTACTTGGCCTAAGATCTAGAATGGCTGAGTACATGAAAAAGCCCAGTAAAAATATTCAGGCCAGCTAAGAGCTCCAAAAGCAATGGCATGACCAGAAGGCTGTTCTGATTCAGTACCAACCAGGGCAGAAAGTGTGGGTTTGGAGCCTGTGGCCCCAAGAGCACTCCTAGACAAATGGAGTGGTCCCCACATTATTGTTGAGAAAAAGGGAGAAGTCACCTACTTGTTTGACTTAGGCACTGCCAGGAGTCCCCTTAGGGTGCTCCATGTCAATCGCCTAAAACCCTACTATGACAGGGCTGATCTCACCCTGCTCATGAAACAGATGAAGGACAGGAAGAAGAGAGTGACCCTCTCCCTGATCTCTTCTCTTCCACAGAACAAGATGCTCTAGTGGAAGGTGTAGTTCTGGCAGATTGTCTTACTGCTGAGCAGAAAGACCACTGCATAAATCTCCTGGGTCAGTTTTCTGAACTCTTTTCTACTGTGCCAGGCACCACTTCTTGGTGTGAGTAAACTAAAGATACTGGAGACAGCTTGCCTATCAAAAGTAAGATCTATAGGCAGCCTGACCATGTCAGAGACTGCATAAAACAAGAGGTTCAGAAAATGCTTGAACTGGGAGTGGTTGAGCACTCTGAAAGTCCATGGGCCTCTCCTGTGGTACTTGTACCAAAACCTCATTCCAAAGATGGGAAAAGGGAAATGAGATTTTGTGTAGACTACAGAGGTCTCAACCAGGTAACTAAAACTGATGCTCACCCTATAACCAGGGCAGATGAGCTAATAGATACACTGGCTTCTGCCAAGTTTCTAAGCACCTTTGATTTGACTGCAGGGTATTGGCAGATCAAGTTATTGAGGATTCTAAAGCAAAAACTGCATTTTCCACCATTGGAGGGCACTACCAATTCACAGTAATGCCCTTTGGTTTGAAAAATGCACCTGCCACTTTTCAGAGGTTGGTGAATACAGCCCTGCAAAGGTTGGAAGCTTTTAGAGCAGCATATCTAGATGATATAGCTGTCTTTAGCTCCACCTGGGATGATCACCTGGTCCACCTGTGGAAGGTTTTGGAGGCCCTGCAACAGGCAGGCCTCACTATCAAGGCTTCAAAGTGCCCGATAGGGTAAAGTGGTTTATCTGGGACACCTGGTAGGTGGAGAACAGATTGCACCATTTCAGAGGAAAATCCAAACTATCATAGATTGGGTTCCCCCTCCAACTCAGACTCAGGTGAGAGCCTTCCTAGGCCTCACTGGGTACTACAGGAGGTTCATAAAGAACTATGGCTCCATAGCAGCCCCTCTTAATGACCTCACTTCAAAGAAAATGCCTAAAAAGGTATTATGGACAGCTAACTGTCAGAAAGCTTTTGAGGAGCTGAAGCAGGCCATGTGCTCTGCACCTGTCCTGAAAAGCCCCTGTTACTCCAAAAACTTCATTGTCCAAACTGATGCATCTGAATTAGGGGTAGGGGCAGTCTTATCACAACTTAATTCTGAGGGCCAGGATCAACCTGTTGCTTTTATCAGCAGGAGGTTGACCCCTAGAGAAAAGCGTTAGTCTACCATAGAGAGGGAGGCCTTTGCTGTGGTCTGGGCACTGAAGAAGTTGAGGCCATACCTGTTTGGCACTCACTTCGTTGTTCAGACAGACCACAAACCTCTACTTTGGCTAAAACAAATGAAAGGTGAAAACCCGAAATTGTTGAACTGGTCCATATCCCTACAGGATAGATTGCAATGAGAGCACATAGGTATAGGGGCAACACAAACCATATACTCTAGAAGTGGAATGCGAACCACGAATGGACCCCAAACCTATGCGAGCTTGTAGAGGGTCGCTGGGACTGTAAGAAAACAGTGAGGGTTAGAAAAATAGCCCACCCCAGGACCCTGAAAAGTGGGTGCAAAGTGCACCTAAGTTCCCCAGAGAGCACAGAAGTCGTGATAGGGGAATTCTGCAAGGAAGACCACCACCAGCAATGCAACAACAATGGATTTTCAGACAAGAGTACCTGTGGAACAAGGGGACCAAGTCCAAGAGTCACACTCAAGTCGGGAGTGGGCAGATGCCCAGGAAATGCCAGCTGTGGGTGCAAAGAAGCTGCCACCGGAAGGTAGAAGCTGTGGATTCTTCAAGAACGAAGAGGACTAGGAACTTCCCCTTTGGAGGATGGATGTCCCACGTTGTGAAGAAGCTTGCAGAGGTGTTTCCGTGCAGAAAGACCGCAAACAAGCCTTGCTAGCTGCAAGTTAGGGTTTTTGGATGCTGCTGTGGCTCAGGAGGGACTAGGATGTCGCCAATTGCGTGAGGAGACAGAGGGGGCGTCCAGCAAGACAAAGAGCCCACTCAGAAGCAAGCAGCACCCGCAGAAGTGCCGGAACAGGTACTACGAAGAAGAGTGAACCGGAGCTCACCCGAAGTCACAAAAGAAGGTCCCACGACGCAGGAGGACAACTCAGGAGGTCGTGCACTGCAGGTTAGAGTGTCGGGGACCCAGGCTTGGCTGTGCACAAAGGAAATCCTGGAAGAGTGCACAGGAGCCGGAGCAGCTGCAAATCACGCGGTACTCAGCAATGCAGTCTAGCGTGGGGAGACAAGGACTCACCTCCACCAAACATGGACTGAAGAGTCACTGGACTGTAGGAGTCACTTGGACAGAGTTTCTGAGTTCCAGGGACCAAGCTCGTCGTGCTGAAAGGGGACCCAGAGGACCGGTGATGCAGTCTTTTGGTGCCTGCGGTTGCAGGGGGAGGACAGGAAAGCAGTCGAGAAGGCGGCTGTATCAGCGATACAAGGTTGCAGTAGTCGTCTTTGCAACTTTGTTGCGGTTTTGCAGGCGTCCAGAGCAGTCAGCGGTCGAGTCCTTGGCAGAAGGTGAAGAGAGAGATGCAGAGGAACTCTGATGAGCTCTTGCATTCGTTATCTAAAGAATTCCCCAAAGCAGAGACCCTAAATAGCCAGAAAAGGAGGTTTGGCTACTTAGGAAGGAGGATAGGCTAGAAACACAGGTAAGAGCCTATCAGAAGGAGTCTCTGAGGTCACCTGCTGGCCCTGGCCACTCAGAGCAGTCCAGTGTGCCAACAGCACCTCTGTTTCCAAGATGGCAGAGGTCTGGAGCACACTGGAGGAGCTCTGGGCACCTCCCAGGGGAGATGCAGGTCAGGGGAGTGGTCACTCCCCTTTCCTTTGTCCAGTTTCGTGCCAGAGCAGGGATGGGGGACCCCTGAACCGGTGTAGACTGGCTTATGCAGAGATGGGCACCATCTGTGCCCATCAAAGCATTTCCAGAGGCTGGGGGAGGCTACTCCTCCCCAGCCCTGACACCTTTTTCCAAAGGGAGAGCGTGTAACTCCCTCTCTCTGAGGAAGTCCTTTGTTCTGCCTTCCTGGGCCAGGCCTGGCTGGACCCCAGAAGGGCAGAAACCTGTCTGAGGGGTTGGCAGCAGCGGAGCTGCAGTGAAACCCCGGGAAAGGTAGTTTGGCAGTACCAGGGTCTGTGCTAGAGACTCAGGGATCATGGAATTGTCTCCCCAATGCCAGAATGGCATTGGGGTGACAATTCCATGATCTTAGACATGTTACATGGCCATGTTCGGAGTTACGATTGTGACGCTATACATATGTGGTGACATATGTATAGTGCACGCATGTAATGGTGTCCCCGCACTCACAAAGTCCGGGGATTTTGCCCTGAACAATGTGGGGGCACCTTGTCTAGTGCCAGGGCGCCCACACACTAAGTAACTTAGCACCCAACCTTTACCAGGTAAAGGTTAGACATATAGGTGACTTATAAGTTACTTAAGTGCAGTGGTAAATGGCTGTGAAATAACGTGGACGTTATTTCACTCAGGCTGCACTGGCAGGCCTGTGTAAGAATTGTGAGAGCTCCCTATGGGTTGCAAAAGAAATGCTGCAGCCCATAGGGATCTCCTGGAACCCCAATACCCTGGGTACTTCAGTACCATATACTAGGGAATTATAAGGGTGTTCCAGTATGCCAATGTGAATTGGTGAAATTGGTCACTAGCCTGTTAGTGACGATTTGGAAAGAAATGAGAGAGCATAACCACTGAGGTTCTGGTTAGCAGAGCCTCAGTGAGACAGTTAGTCATCACACAGGTAACACATACAGGGCACACTTATGAGCACTGGGGCCCTGGCTGGCAGGGTCCCAGTGACACATACAACTAAAACAACATATATACAGTGAAATATGGGGTAACATGCCAGGCAAGATGGTACTTTCCTACACAACACCCCCCCCCCCAAACGAAGGACAATAAGACTAGCCATGACCTGATGAGTCTTCATTGTCTAAGTGGAAATATCTGGAGAGTCCATCTGCATTGGAGTGGGTACTCCCAGGTCTATGTTCCACGGTATAGTCCATTCCCTGTAGGGATATGGACCAGCTCAACAATTTAGGGTTTTCACCTTTCATTTGTTTTAGCCAAAGTAGAGGTTTGTGGTCTGTCTGAACAACGAAGTGAGTGCCAAACAGGTATGGCCTCAACTTCTTCAGTGCCCAGACCACAGCAAAGGCCTCCCTCTCTATGGCAGACCAACGCTTTTCTCTAGAGGTCAACCTCCTGCTGATAAAAGCAACAGGTTGATCCTGGCCCTCAGAATTAAGTTGTGATAAGACTGCCCCTACCCCTAATTCAGATGCATCAGTTTGGACAATGAATTTTTTGGAGTAACAGGGACTTTTCAGGACAGGTGCAGAGCACATGGCCTGCTTCAGCTCCTCAAAAGCTTTCTGACAGTTAGCTGTCCATAATACCTTTTTAGGCATTTTCTTTGAAGTGAGGTCATTAAGAGGGGCTGCTATGGAACCATAGTTCTTTATGAACCTCCTGTAGTACCGAGTGAGGCCTAAGAAGGCTCTCACTTGAGTCTGAGTTGGAGGGGGAACCCAATCTATGATAGTTTGGATTTTCCCCTGAAGTGGTGCAATCTGTTCTCAACCTACCAGGTGTCCCAGATAAACCACTTTCCCCTGCCCTATATGGCACTTTGAAGCCTTGATAGTGAGGCCTGCCTTTTGCAGGGCCTCCAAAACTTTCCACAGGTAGACCAGCTGATCATCCCAGGTGGAGCTAAAGACAGCTATATCATCTAGATATGCTGCACTAAAAGCCTCCAACCCTTGCAGGACTGTATTCACCAACCTCTGAAAAGTGGCAGGTGCATTTTTCAAACCAAAGGGCATTACTGTGAATTGGTAGTGCCCTCCAATGGTAGAAAATGCAGTTTTTGCTTTAGCATCCTCTGATAACTTGAGCTGCCAATACCCTGCAGTCAAATCAAAGGTGCTTAGATACTTGGCAGATGCCAGTGTATCTATTAGCTCATCTGCCCCGGGTATAGGGTGAGCATCAGTTTTAGTTACCTTGTTGAGACCTCTGTAGTCTACACAAAATCTAATTTCCCTTTTCCCATCTTTGGAATGAGGCTTTGGTACAAGTACCACAGGAGAGGCCCATGGACTTTCAGAGTGCTCAACCACTCCCAGTTCAAGCATTTTCTGAACCTCTTGTTTTATGCAGTCTCTGACATGGTCAGGCTGCCTATAGATCTTACTTTTGACAGGCAAGCTGTCTCCAGTATCTATAGTGTGCTCACACCAAGAAGTGGTGCCTGGCACAGTAGAAAAGAGTTCAGAAAACTGACCCAGGAGATTTAGGCAGTGGTCTTTCTGGTCTGTAGTAAGACAATCTGCCAAAACTACACCTTCCACTAGAGCATCTTGTTCTGTGGAAGAGAAGAGATCAGGGAAAGGGTCACTCTCTTCTTCCTGTCATTCATCTGTTGCCATGAGCAGGGTGAGATCAGCCCTGTTATAGTAGGGTTTCAGGCGATTGACATGGAGCACCCTAAGGGGACTCCTGGCAGTGCCTATGTCAACCAAGTAGGTGACTTCTCCCTTTTTCTCAATAATAATGTGGGGACCACTCCATTTGTCTTGGAGTGCTCTTGGGGCCACAGGCTCCAAGACCCACACTTTCTGCCCTGGTTGGTAATGAATCAGAACAGCATTCTGGTCATGCCATTGCTTTTGGAGCTCTTGGCTGGCCTGAAGGTTTTTACTGGCCTTTTCATGTACTCAGCCATTCTAGATCTTAGGCAAAGTACATAGTCAACTATGTCTTGCTTAGGAGCTTTTAAAGGTTGTTCCCAACCCTCCTTTACAAGTGTTAGAGGACCTCTTACAGGGTGTCAAAATAGGAGTTCAAAGGGGCAGAAGCCCACTCCTTTTTGGGGTACCTCCCTGTAAGCAAAAAGGAGGCAAGGTATCAGGACATCCCATCTCCTCCGGAGTTTTTCAGGGAGTCCCATTATCATTCCTTTGAGAGTTTTATTAAACCTCTCAACCAGTCCATTTGTTTGTGGATGATAGGGTGTGGTGAACTTGTATGTCACACCACATTCCTTCCACATGGCCTTTAAGTAAGCAGACATAAAGTTGCTACCCCTGTCTGATACCACCTCTTTTGGGAAGCCCACCCTGGAAAAGATTCCCAGGAGGGCTTTTGCCACTGCAGGAGCTGTAGTGGTCCTTAGAGGAATTGCTTCAGGATATCTGGTGGCATGGTCCACTACCACCAAGATAAACCTATTGCCTGAAGCAGTAGGATGGTCAAGGGAGCCAACTATGTCAACTCCTACCCTTTCAAAGGGAACCCCAACCACAGGCAGTGGAATAAGGGGTGCCTTTGGGGTGCCACCTGTTTTGCCACTGGCTTGACAGGTGACACAGGACTTACAAAATTCCTTTGTGTCCTCTGACATTCTAGGCCACTGAAACAAGGGAACAAGTCTGTCCCAAGTTTTCATTTGTCCCAAATGTCCAGCCAAGGGAATGTCGTGGGCTAGAGTTAGGAGGAACTCTCTGTATTGCAAGGGAATGACCAATCTCCTGGCTGCTCCAGATTTAGGGTCCCTTGCCTCAGTATACAAGAGGTTGTCCTCGCAGTAAACTCTGTGAGAGTCACTGACATCCCCATTTTGCTGTGCCACACTCAGCTCCTCCCTGGCAGGCCCCCCTCTACCCAAAAGCTCAGCAGTGTCTGCTTCCAGCTCCTCTGGTGTAGGTTCTGCACAGGGTGGAAATTCTTCTTCCTCAGAAGTTGAATCCACTGTAGAGGGAGGGATAGTAGGTAGTGTTTTACCTTTACTAACCCTAGCTTTAGGGAGCACTTGGTCCATTGTTCCAGGATCCAAGTCACCCTGTCCTTTTTGCTTTTTGGCCTGAGCCCTTGTCAAAGCAAAAATATGCCCAGGAATGCCCAGCATTGCTGAATGAGCCTCCAACTCCACTTCTGCCCAAGCTGATGTCTCTAAATCGTTCCCTAGTAGACAGTCTACAGGTATATCTGAGGCAACCACAACTTTCTTTCGACCAGTAACCCCCCCCCAGTTGAGATTCACAACAGCCATGGGGTGGCTAAGAGTGTTGTTATGAGCATCAATCACTTGGTACTGGTGACCAAGTAGGTGTTGTTCAGGGTGGATCAGTTTCTCTATTACCATGGTAACACTGGCACCTGTGTCCCTGTAGGCCTGAACCTCAACACCATTTATTAGGGGAAGTTGCTTGTACTTATCCATATTAAGGGGACAAGCAACCAAGGTGGCCAAATCAATGGCACCTTCAGAGACTAGCACAGCCTCTGTGGTCTCCCTAACAAGACCAACCCCAACTAAATTACCAAAAGTGAGCCCAGCTACTCCCTTGGATTGGCTATTAGTAGGTTTGCTCCCACCACCACTGCTATTACTAGGAGCACTAGGTGTAGCAGTAGGGGTTGTGGTAGTGGGAGGCTTGGTGCTTTTCTTTGGACAACTGGGATCAGTTGTCCAATGGCCTTTTACTTTACATAAATAGCACCATAGGTTCTTTACTTGATTAGAAGAGGATTTGGGCCCACCACCCCCACCAGAGTGTTTTTGTGGGCCTGATGAAGACTCATTTTTAGATTTGTCCCCACCCTTGTCTGAAGACTTACCATCCTTCTTTTCGCCATCCTTGTCACCCCCTGTATGAACTTTTCTGTTCACTCTTGTTCTGACCCATTTGTCTGCCTTCTTTCCCAATTCGTGGGGAGAGGTCAGATCTGAGTCCACTAGATACTGGTGCAATAAATCAGACACACAATTATTAAGAATATGCTCTCTCAGGATTAAGTTATACAGGCTTTGATAGTCAGAAACTTTACTGCCATGACCCCTCCAAGGCCTTCACTGAATGGTCAACAAAGTCTACCCAGTCTTGTGAAGACTCCTTTTTGGTTTCTCTGAACTTGATCCTGTACTGTTCAGTGGTTAAGCCATAACCATCTAGGAGTGCATTCTTAAGAACTGTAACAATATTAGCATCACTTTCCTTCACAGTAAGGAGTCTATCCCTACCTTTTCCACTGAAAGATAGCCATAGGATAGCAGCTCACTGCCTTTGAGGGACCCCCTGTACAACACAGGCCCTCTCAAGTGCAGCAAACCACTTGTTAATGTCATCCCCCTCCTTGTAAGGGGGAACTATCTTGTGCAGATTCCTAGAATCATGCTCTTTTACAGTATTACTATCTGTAATACTGCTGCTGCAACCATGGGGTCCAAACCCCAATCTCTACCTTTCTTTTTCTAAGTCAAATGCTTCCCTGTCTAGATCCAGTTGTTGCTTTTTCAGCTTCAGCCTGGACTCTTCCACTCTCAATCTATTGAGTTCCCTTTCTAACACTCTGTCATCAGGGTGGGTGGGTTGGGCATGCTTAGACACAAAAGAATGGTGGGAATGGACAGAGGGAGACCTGTCCCAACAGATGGCACTCTAACAACCTGGCCTAAAGGAGTAATCTCCCTACTGTGATGAGAACTCACATAAGTACCAGCCCTGCTAGGTGGCCTGCTAAGGGGCAGGTTGGGAAGGTTCCTATCTAACACTTTTGCTGGGGCTACCCCAGAGTCAGAGTGTGAACCATCAGCTAATCTGTCACCTGATGTGCCAGCTATGGCCTTATCATGTTCAATGAGCATATTAACCAACAATTCTCTAGAGGGATTCTTCCCTACCCCTAAACCTCTATCAATGCAGAGACTCCTTGCACCTTTCCAGCTAAGTTGGTCATAAGCAGTGCTGGTCAGATCCAGAGTTTGACCTGTACCAGACATGATAGAAAACGGTTTACGGGATAGAAAAAGAAAGAAAAAGTTTCAGAACTTTTTAAGGAGCAGAAAAAAACTTTTTCAACTTTTAAGAAACTTTTTGAAAGTTTAGAGGTACTTTTCAGCACTTAGCAAAAGTGTAAGAGAAGAAAAGCAAAACTTTTTGGTTAGGTGTACATACACTGAACTTGTTTTGTATATTTTTCTCTCATGAAAAGTACAAAATGACAAAGTGGTAAGTAGTTGCAAGTACTTATCCCACCGCTGCACAACCAATGTAGGAGGCTGGCCTGGTTTGTAGTGGTACCAAGGGGTACTTACACTCTGCACCAGGTCCAGTTATCCCTTATTAGTGTAGAAGAGGCGCCTAAGAGATTAGGCTGATAGAAAAGGGGAGCTTAGCAGAGCAGCTTAGGCTCAACTAGGAGACATGTAAAGCTCCTACTATACCACTGGTGTCATATGCACAATATCATAAGAAAACACAATATACAAATATACTAAAAATAAAGGTACTTTATTTTTATGTCAATATGCCAAAAGTATCTCAGTGAGTACCCTCAGTATGAGGATAGTAAATATACACAAGATATATGTACACAATACCACAAATTTGCAGTAATAGCAATAGAAAGCAATGCAAGCAATGTACAGTCACAATAGATTGCAATGAGAGCACATAGGTATAGGGGCAACACAAACCATATACTCTAGAAGTGGAATGCGAACCACAAATGGACCTCAAACCTATGTGAGCTTGTAGAGGGTCGCTGGGACTGTAAGAAAATAGTGAGGGTTAGAAAAATAGCCCACCCCAAGACCCTGAAAAGTGGGTGCAAAGTGCACCTAAGTTCCCCAGAGAGCACAGAAGTCGTGATAGGGAAATTCTGCAAGGAAGACCAACACCAGCAATGCAACAACAATGGATTTCCAGACGAGAGTACCTGTGGAACAAGGGGACCAAGTCCAAGAGTCACACTCAAGTCGGGAGTGGGCAGATGCCCAGTAAATGCCGGCTGTGGGTGCAAAGAAGCTGCCATCGGATGGTAGAAGCTGTGGATTCTGCAAGAACGAAGAGGACTAGGAACTTCCCCTTTGGAGGATGGATGTCCCACGTCGTGAAGAAGCTTGCAGAGGAGTTTCCGTGCAGAAAGACAGCAAACAAGCCTTGCTAGCTGCAAGGGTCGCGGTTAGGGTTTTTGGATGCTGCTGTGGCCCAGGAGGGACCAGGATGTCGCCAATTGCGTGAGGAGACAGAGGGGGCGTCCATCAAGACAAAGAGCCCACTCAGAAGCAAGCAGCACCCGCAGAAGTGCCAGAACAGGCACTACGAAGAAGAGTGAACCGGAGCTCACCCGAAGTCACAAAAGAAGGTCCCACGACGCAGGAGGACAACTCAGGAGGTCGTGCACTGCAGGTTAGAGTGTCGGGGACCCAGGCTTGGCTGTCCACAAAGGAAATCCTGGAAGAGTGCACAGGAGCCGGAGCAGCTGCAAATCACAGGGTACCCAGCAATGCAGTCTAGCGTGGGGAGGCAAGGACTTACCTCCAACAAACTTGGACTGAAGAGTCACTGGACTGTGGGAGTCACTTGGACAGAGTTGCTGAGTTCCAGGGACCACGCTCGTCGTGCTGAGAGGGGACCCAGAGGACCGGTGATGCAGTCTTTTGGTGCCTGCGGTTGCAGAGGGAGGATTCCGTCGTCCCACAGGAGATTTGTTCGGAGCTTCTAGTGCAGAGAGGAGGCAGACTACCCCCACAGCATGCACCACCAGGAAAGCAGTCGAGAAGGCGGCTGGATCAGCGATACAAGGTTGCAGTAGTCGTCTTTGCTACTTTGTTGCAGTTTTGCAGGCATCCAGAGCAGTCAGCGGTCGATTCCTTGGCAGAAGGTGAAGAGAGAGATGCAGAGGAACTCTGATGAGCTCTTGCATTCGTTATCTAAAGCAATTTACCAAAGCAGAGACCCTAAATAGCCAGAAAAGGAGGTTTGACTACTTAGGAAGGAGGATAGGCTATCAACACAGGTAAGAGCCTATCAGAAGGAGTCTCTGACGTCACCTGCTGGCCCTGGCCACTCAGAGCAGTCCAGTGTGCCAGCAGCACCTCTGTTTCCAAGATGGCAGAGGTCTGGAGCACACTGGAGGAGCTCTGGGCACCTCCCAGGGGAGGTGCAGGTCAGGGGAGTGGTCACTCCCCTTTCCTTTGTCCAGTTTCACGCCAGAGCAGGGCTGGGGGATCCCTGAACCGGTGTAGACTGGCTTATGTAGAGATGGGCACCATGTGTGCCCATCAAATCATTTCCAGAGGCTGGGGGAGGCTACTCCTCCCCAGCCCTGACACCTTTTTCCAAAGGGAGAGGGTGTAACACCCTCTCTCTGAGGAAGTCCTTTGTTCTGCCTGGCTGGACCCCAGGAGGGCAGAAACCTGTCTGAGGGGTTGGCCGCAGCTGCAGTAAACCCCCGGAAAGGTAGTTTGGCAGTACCCGGTCTGTGCTAGAGACTCAGGGGATCATGGAATTGGGGTGACAATTCCATGATCTTAGACATGTTACATGGCCATGTTCGGAGTTACCATTGTGCCGCTATACATATGTGGTGACATATGTATAGTGCACGCGTGTAATGGTGTCCCCGCACTCACAAAGTCCGGGGAATTTGCCCTGAACAATGTGGGGGCACCTTGTCTAGTGCCAGGGTGCCCACACATTAAGTAACTTAGCACCCAACCTTTACCAGGTAAAGGTTAGACATATAGGTGACTTATAAGTTACTTAAGTGCAGTGGTAACTGGCTGTGAAATAACGTGGACGTTATTTCACTCAGGCTGCAGTGGCAGGCCTGTGTAAGAATTGTCAGAGCTCCCTATGGGTGGCAAAAGAAATGCTGCAGCCCATAGGGATCTCCTGGAACCCCAATACCCTGGGTACTTCAGTACCATATACTGGGGAATTATAAGGGTGTTCCAGTATGCCAATGTGAATTGGTGAAATTGGTCACTAGCCTGTTAGTGACAATTTGGAAAGAAATGAGAGAGCATAACCACTGAGGTTCTGGTTAGCAGAGCCTCAGTGAGACAGTTAGTCATCACACAGGTAACACATACAGGGCACACTTATGAGCACTGGGGCCCTGGCTGGCAGGGTCCCAGTGACACATACAACTAAAACAACATATATACAGTGAAATATGGGGGTAACATGCGAGGCAAGATGGTACTTTCCTACACCAACCATTATGTATTTAAACTCTTTGACTGTTTGGAGTAAAAATTATTTCATGCCTTTAAGAAAGGCAAAAAAAAAAAAATGCCAAGATCAAAAATATACATATGTACACATAAATACATATAAACATATATATACATATCTACATAAGAACATTTTCCACAGAGCGGGGAGGCTTGGGCGGGTGTAAGGAATCTGCAGCTAGATAGAGTCTCTACCAGATACCTTGTTACCGAAGGTAAGTAACTTGTTCATGTGATAGAGACTTCTAGCTGCAGCTTCGTTACCTTAGAATAGATACTCAAGCTATAACTCATGGCGGTGGGTCTGCAGGAGATTTTTACACAAGAAAGTCTTGCAAAGCAGACCGGGCAAAATGCACCTCTCTTCTCACCTGGCTATCCAGGCAGTAGTGTTTTGCGAACTTGTGCAAAGAAGCCCACGTTGCAGCCTGACAAATGTCCACCACCAGTACGCCACGTGCTAATGCAGGGGTAGCAGCTTTCCCCCTAGTAGAATGAGCTCTCAAGCCCTCGGGAGGCTGCTTCTTCACCAAAGCGTAGTATATTTTTCTACAGAGAACGACCCAGCGCGTAATGGATCGTTTCTGCACTGCCCTACCCTTCTTTGCACCAACGTACCCCACAAAGAGTTGGTCGTCCACTCAGAACTCTTTAGTGCAGTCAAGGTAGAACGATAACGCTCTTTTTGGGTCTAGCCGATGGACACGCTCCTCTTCCTTAGAGGGATGCGGTGGTGCAAAGAAGGTGGGCAGGGTGATATTTTGACCCAGATGGAAAGGGGTCACCACCTTGGGGAGGAAAGAGGCACGAGTTCTGAGAACCACTCTTTCAGGAAAGATTGTGATATACGGCGGTTTTGATGACTAAGCCTGTAGCTCACTAACTCTTCTGGCAGATGTAATTGGCACCAAAAAAGCTTTCTTAATAGTGAGCAGCCGAAGAGGACAGTTATGCAAGGGCTCGAAGGGAGCACACATAAGGAAGCTAAGAACCACATTAAGATCCCACTGGGGCATAACGAAAGGCACAGGCGGGAATAGACGTACAAGCCCTTTCAAAAACCTCTGTACTATAGGTGACTTAAACAGAGATGGTTGATCGGGCAACTGAATAAAAGCCTATAAGGCTGCAAGATGTCCTTGAGAGTCCCCAAGGAGGAACCCTGCTGGGCGAGAGACAAAATAAACAAAAGGATGTTAGACAGAAAAGAAGAAAGAGGATCAATAGACCTCTCTGAACAATATGAAACAAAACATTTCCAACGGCAGGCGTAGATCGACAGTAGAGGGACGCCTGGCTGCCAGAATGACATCACAGACCTCGGGAGGGAGGTCATAAACCATCAACTGTCGCCGCTCAATCTCCATGCATAAAGGCACAGAGTTGACAGGTTCGGGTAGGGAACCTTCCGCTGCTGCTGCGACAGAAGATCCTCCAGAAGAGGCAGCCTGATTGGAGGACCGATGCTCATTTTGAGAAGCTCTGGATACCAAACTCTCCATGCCCAATCCGGAGCCACTAGGATTACTTGGTGTGAGAAGGTAGCCTCTTTCTAGCCTTGTTACCCCCACTTTTGGTCTGTTTGTGAGTGTATGTCAGGATGTTTGTCACTGTTTTCACTGTCTCACTGGGATCCTGATAGCCAGGCCTCAGTGCTCATAGTGAAAACACTATGTTTTCAGTATGGTTGTTATGTGTCACTGGGATCCTGCCGGTCAGGACCCCAGTGCTCATAGGTTTGTGGCCTATATGTATGTGTCACTGGGACCCTGTCACACAGGGCCCCAGTGCTCATAGGTGTGCATGTATATGTTCCCTGTGTGGTGCCTAACTGTCTCACTGAGGCTCTGCTAACCAGAACCTCAGTGGTTATGCTCTCTCATTACTTTCAAATTGTCACTAACAGGCTAGTGACCATTTTTACCAATTTACATTGGCTTACTGGAACACCCTTATAATTCCCTAGTATATGGTACTGAGGTACCCAGGGTATTGGGGTTCCAGGAGATCCCTATGGGCTGCAGCATTTCTTTTGCCACCCATAGGGAGCTCTGACAATTCTTACACAGGCCTGCCACTGCAGCCTGAGTGAAATAACGTCCACGTTATTTCACAGCCATTTTACACTGCACTTAAGTAACTTATAAGTCACCTATATGTCTAACCTTTACCTGGTAAAGGTTAGGTGCAAAGTTACTTAGTGTGTGGGCACCCTGGCACTAGCCAAGGTGCCCCCACATTGTTCAGAGCCAATTCCCTGAACTTTGTGAGTGCGGGGACACCATTACACGCGTGCACTACATATAGGTCACTACCTATATGTAGCTTCACAATGGTAACTCCGAATATGGCCATGTAACATGTCTATGATCATGGAATTGCCCCCTCTATGCCATCCTGGCATAGTTGGCACAATCCCATGATCCCAGTGGTCTGTAGCACAGACCCTGGTACTGCCAAACTGCCCTTCCTGGGGTTTCACTGCAGCTGCTGCTGCTGCCAACCCCTCAGACAGGCAGCTGCCCTCCTGGGGTCCAGCCAGGCCTGGCCCAGGATGGCAGAACAAAGAACTTCCTCTGAGAGAGGGTGTGACACCCTCTCCCTTTGGAAAATGGTGTGAAGGCAGGGGAGGAGTAGCCTCCCCCAGCCTCTGGAAATGCTTTGTTGGGCACAGAGGTGCCCAATTCTGCATAAGCCAGTCTACACCGGTTCAGGGACCCCTTAGCCCCTGCTCTGGCGCGAAACTGGACAAAGGAAAGGGGAGTGACCACTCCCCTGACCTGCACCTCCCCTGGGAGGTGTCCAGAGCTCCTCCAGTGTGCTCCAGACCTCTGCCATCTTGGAAACAGAGGTGCTGCTGGCACACTGGACTGCTCTGAGTGGCCAGTGCCACCAGGTGACGTCAGAGACTCCTGCTGATAGGCTCCTTCAGGTGTTAGTAGCCTTTCCTCTCTCCTAGGTAGCCAAACCCTCTTTTCTGGCTATTTAGGGTCTCTGTCTCTGGGGAAACTTTAGATAACGAATGCATGAGCTCAGCCGAGTTCCTCTGCATCTCCCTCTTCACCTTCTGATAAGGAATCGACCGCTGACCACGCTGGAAGCCTGCAAACCTGCAACATAGTAGCAAAGACGACTACTGCAACTCTGTAACGCTGATCCTGCCGCCTTCTCGACTGTTTTCCTGCTTGTGCATGCTGTGGGGGTAGTCTGCCTCCTCTCTGCACCAGAAGCTCCGAAGAAATCTCCCGTGGGTCGACGGAATCTTCCCCCTGCAACCGCAGGCACCAAAAAGCTGCATTACCGGTCCCTTGGGTCTCCTCTCAGCACGACGAGCGAGGTCCCTCGAATCCAGCGACACCGTCCAAGTGACCCCCACAGTCCAGTGACTCTTCAGCCCAAGTTTGGTGGAGGTAAGTCCTTGCCTCACCTCACTGGGCTGCATTGCTGGGAACCGCGACTTTGCAAGCTACTCCGGCCCCTGTGCACTTCCGGCGGAAATCCTTCGTGCACAGCCAAGCCTGGGTCCACGGCACTCTAACCTGCATTGCACGACTTTCTAAGTTGGTCTCCGGCGACGTGGGACTCCTTTGTGCAACTTCGGCGAGCACCGTTTCACGCATCCTCGTAGTGCCTGTTTCTGGCACTTCTCCGGGCGCTACCTGCTTCAGTGAGGGCTCTTTGTCTTGCTCGACGTCCCTTCTCTCTGCAGGTCCAATTTGCGACCTCCTGGTCCCTCCTGGGCCCCAGCAGCGTCCAAAAACGCCAAACGCACGATTTGCGTGTAGCAAGGCTTGTTGGCGTCCATCCGGCGGGAAAACACTTCTGCACGACTCTCCAAGGCGTGGGGGATCCATCCTCCAAAGGGGAAGTCTCTAGCCCTTGTCGTTCCTGCAGTATTCACAGTTCTTCAGCCTAGTAAGAGCTTCTTTGCACCAACCGCTGGCATTTCTTGGGCATCTGCCCATCTCCGAGTTGCTTGTGACTTTTGGACTTGGTCCCCTTGTTCCACAGGTACCCTCAGTCAGGAATCCATCGTTGTTGCATTGCTGATTTGTGTTTTCCTTGCATTTTCCCTCTAACACGACTATTTTGTCCTTAGGGGAACTTTAGTGCACTTTGCACTCACTTTTCAGGGTCTTGGGGAGGGTTATTTTTCTAACTCTCACTATTTTCTAATAGTCCCAGCGACCCTCTACAAGGTCACATAGGTTTGGGGTCCATTCGTGGTTCGCATTCCACTTCTGGAGTATATGGTTTGTGTTGCCCCTATCCCTATGTTTCCCCATTGCATCCTATTGTAACTATACATTGTTTGCACTGTTTTCTAAGACTATACTGCATATTTTTGCTATTGTGTATATATATCTTGTGTATATTTCCTATCCTCTCACTGAGGGTACACTCTAAGATACTTTGGCATATTGTCATAAAAATAAAGTACCTTTATTTTTAGTATAACTGCGTATTGTGTTTTCTTATGATATTGTGCATATGACACTAAGTGGTACTGTAGTAGCTTCACACGTCTCCTAGTTCAGCCTAAGCTGCTCTGCTAAGCTACCATTATCTATCAGCCTAAGCTGCTAGACACCCTATACACTAATAAGGGATAACTGGGCCTGGTGCAAGGTGCAAGTACCCCTTGGTACTCACTACAAGCCAGTCCAGCCTCCTACATTGGTTGTGCAGTGGTGGGATAAGTGCTTGAGACTACTTACCACTCTTGTCATTGTACTTTTCATAAGAGAAAAATATACAAAACAAGGTCAGTGTATATACACATAGCCAAAAAGTTTTGCATTTCCTCTTTTCACTCTTTTCTAAGTGCTGAAAAGTACTTCTAAACTTTCAAAAAGTTCTTAAAAGTTTAAAAAGTTTTTTTTTCTGTCTTTCCAAAAAGTTCTGAAAACTTTTTTTCTCTTTTTCTATCACTTTAACTCTCTCTAAAAAATGTCTGGCACAGGAAAAAATGTTGAACTGTCCAAACTTGCATATGATCACCTTAGCTGGAAAGGAGCAAGGAGTCTCTGCATAGAGAGAGGTTTGAGTGTAGGGAAGAATCCTTCCTTAGAACTGTTAATTAATATGCTTAGAGTACAGGATAAGGCCATAAGTGCCCAATCTGTAGAAAAAGTAGCTAATGGTTCTCAATCTGATCCAGGGACTCCCCCAGGAAAAGGTTCAGGAAAGAAACTCCTCAGCCTGCCCATTACTAGACAGTCTAGCATAGTTGGTACAGAGGTTGAATCACACCATACTGATGGTGTGCTCTCACATTATACTGTTAGCCAAGCTGTTAGGGTGCCCTCTGTAAGGGACAGGTCTCCTACTGTTCATTCCCATCATACCTCTGTATCTAGAAATGTCCCTCCCACCCACCCTGATGACAGATTGTTAGAAAGGGAGCTCAATAGATTGAGAGTGGAACAAACCAGACTGAAGCTCAAGAAGCAACAGCTGGATTTGGATAGACAGTCTTTAGAATTAGAGAAGGAAAGACAGAAGTTGGGTTTAGAAACCCATGGTGGCAGCAGCAGTATTCCCCATAGTCATCCTGCAAAAGAGCATGATTCCAGGAATCTGCACAAGATAGTTCCCCCTTACAAGGAGGGGGATGACATTAACAAGTGGTTTGCTGCACTTGAGAGGGCCTGTGCTGTACAGGATGTCCCTCAAAAGCAGTGGGCTGCTATCCTATGGCTATCATTTAGTGGAAAAGGTAGGGATAGGCTCCTTACTGTGAAAGAAAATGATGCCAATAATTTTACAGTTCTTAAGAATGCACTCCTGGATGGTTATGGCTTAACCACTGAACAGTACAGGATAAAGTTCAGAGAGACCAAAAAGGAGTCTTCACAAGACTGGGTTGATTTCATTGACCAGGCAGTGAAGGCCTTGGAGGGGTGGTTACATGGCAGTAAAGTTACTGATTATGAAAGCCTGTATAACACAATCCTGAGAGAGCATATACTTAATAATTGTGTGTCTGATTTGTTGCACCAGTACCTGGTAGACTCTGATCTGACCTCTCCCCAAGAATTGGGAAAGAAGGCAGACAAATGGGTCAGAACAAGGGTGAACAGAAAAGTTCATACAGGGGGTGACAAAGATGGCAATAAGAAGAAAGATGGTGAAAAATCTCAAGATAAGCATGGGGATAAGGGTAAAACCAAAGATCCCACTTCAAATCTTAAACACTCTTCAGAGGGTGGGGATAAAACAAATTCTTCCTCTTCTTCCCAACCTGCACACATTAAAAAGCCTTGGTGCTTTGTGTGTAAAAACAGAGGCCATAGGCCAGGTGTGAGAAGGTAGCCTCTTTCTAGCCTTGTTACCCCCACTTTCGGCCTGTTTGTGAGTGTATGTCAGGGTGTTTGTCACTGTTTTCACTGTCTCACTGGGATCCTGATAGCCAGGCCTCAGTGCTCATAGTGAAAACACCATGTTTTCAGTATGGTTGTTATGTGTCACTGGGATCCTGCTAGTCAGGACCCCAGTGCTCATAGGTTTGTGGCCTATATGTATGTGTCACTGGGACCCTGTCACACAGGGCCCCAGTGCTCATAGGTGTGCATGTATATGTTCCCTGTGTGGTGCCTAACTGTCTCACTGAGGCTCTGCTAACCAGAACCTCAGTGGTTATGCTCTCTCATTACTTTCAAATTGTCACTAACAGGCTAGTGACCATTTTTTACCAATTTACATTGGCTTACTGGAACACCCTTATAATTCCCTAGTATATGGTACTGAGGTACCCAGGGTATTGGGGTTCCAGGAGATCCCTATGGGCTGCAGCATTTCTTTTGCCACCCATAGGGAGCTCTGACAATTCTTACACAGGCCTGCCACTGCAGCCTGAGTGAAATAACGTCCACGTTATTTCACAGCCATTTTACACTGCACTTAAGTAACTTATAAGTCACCTATATGTCTAACCTTTACCTGGTAAAGGTTAGGTGCAAAGTTACTTAGTGTGAGGGCACCCTGGCACTAGCCAAGGTGCCCCCACATTGTTCAGAGCCAATTCACTGAACTTTGTGAGTGCGGGGACACCATTACACGCGTGCACTACATATAGGTCACTACCTATATGTAGCTTCACCATGGTAACTCCGAATATGGCCATGTAACATGTCTATGATCATGGAATTGCCCCCTCTATGCCATCCTGGCATTGTTGGTACAATTCCATGATCCCAGTGGTCTGTAGCACAGACCCTGGTACTGCCAGACTGCCCTTCCTGGGGTTTCTCTGCAGCTGCTGCTGCTGCCAACCCCTCAGACAGGCAGCTGCCCTCCTGGGGTCCAGCCAGGCCTGGCCCAGGATGGCAGAACAAAGAACTTCCTCTGAGAGAGGGTGTGACACCCTCTCCCTTTGGAAAATGGTGTGAAGGCAGGGGAGGAGTAGCCTCCCCCAGCCTCTGGAAATGCTTTGTTGGGCACAGATGTGCCCAATTCTGCATAAGCCAGTCTACACCGGTTCAGGGACCCCTTAGCCCCTGCTCTGGCGCGAAACTGGACAAAGGAAAGGGGAGTGACCACTCCCCTGACCTGCACCTCCCCTGGGAGGTGTCCAGAGTTCCTCCAGTGTGCTCCAGACCTCTGCCATCTTGGAAACAGAGGTGCTGCTGGCACACTGGACTGCTCTGAGTGGCCAGTGCCACCAGGTGACGTCAGAGACTCCTTGTGATAGGCTCCTTCAGGTGTTAGTAGCCTTTCCTCTCTCCTAGGTAGCCAAACCCTCTTTTCTGGCTATTTAGGGTCTCTGTCTCTGGGGAAACTTTAGATAACGAATGCATGAGCTCAGCCGAGTTCCTCTGCATCTCCCTCTTCACCTTCTGATAAGGAAACGACCGCTGACCGCGCTGGAAGCCTGCAAACCTGCAACATAGTAGCAAAGACGACTACTGCAACTCTGTAACGCTGATCCTGCCGCCTTCTCGACTGTTTTCCTGCTTGTGCATGCTGTGGGGGTAGTCTGCCTCCTCTCTGCACCAGAAGCTCCGAAGAAATCTCCCGTGGGTCGACGGAATCTTCCCCCTGCAACCGCAGGCACCAAAAAGCTGCATTACCGGTCCCTTGGGTCTCCTCTCAGCACGACGAGCGAGGTCCCTCGAATCCAGCGACACCGTCCAAGTGACTCCCACAGTCCAGTGACTCTTCAGCCCAAGTTTGGTGGAGGTAAGTCCTTGCCTCACCTCGCTGGGCTGCATTGCTGGGAACCGCGACTTTGCAAGCTACTCCGGCCCCTGTGCACTTCCGGCGGAAATCCTTCGTGCACAGCCAAGCCTGGGTCCACGGCACTCTAACCTGCATTGCACGACTTTCTAAGTTGGTCTCCGGCGACGTGGGACTCCTTTGTGCAACTTCGGCGAGCACCGTTTCACGCATCCTCGTAGTGCCTGTTTCTGGCACTTCTCCGGATGCTACCTGCTTCAGTGAGGGCTCTTTGTCTTGCTCGACGTCCCCTCTCTCTGCAGGTCCAATTTGCGACCTCCTGGTCCCTCCTGGGCCCCAGCAGCGTCCAAAAACGCCAAACGCACGATTTGTGTGTAGCAAGGCTTGTTGGCGTCCATCCGGCGGGAAAACACTTCTGCACGACTCTCCAAGGCGTGGGGGATCCATCCTCCAAAGGGGAAGTCTCTAGCCCTTGTCGTTCCTGCAGTATTCACAGTTCTTCAGCCTTGTAAGAGCTTCTTTGCACCAACCGCTGGCATTTCTTGGGCATCTCCCATCTCCGAGCTGCTTGTGACTTTTGGACTTGGTCCCCTTGTTCCACAGGTACCTTCAGACAGGAATCCATCGTTGTTGCATTGCTGATTTGTGTTTTCCTTGCATTCTCCCTCTAACACGACTATTTTGTCCTTAGGGGAACTTTAGTGCACTTTGCACTCACTTTTCAGGGTCTTGGGGAGGGTTATTTTTCTAACTCTCACTATTTTCTAATAGTCCCAGCGACCCTCTACAAGGTCACATAGGTTTGGGGTCCATTCGTGGTTCGCATTCCACTTCTGGAGTATATGGTTTGTGTTGCCCCTATCCCTATGTTTCCCCATTGCATCCTATTGTAACTATACATTGTTTGCACTGTTTTCTAAGACTATACTGCATATTTTTGCTATTGTGTATATATATCTTGTGTATATTTCCTATCCTCTCACTGAGGGTACACTCTAAGATACTTTGGCATATTGTCATAAAAATAAAGTACCTTTATTTTTAGTATAACTGTGTATTGTGTTTTCTTATGATATTGTGCATATGACACTAAGTGGTACTGTAGTAGCTTCACACGTCTCCTAGTTCAGCCTAAGCTGCTCTGCTAAACTACCATTATCTATCAGCCTAAGCTGCTAGACACCCTATACACTAATAAGGGATAACTGGGCCTGGTGCAAGGTGCAAGTAGCCCTTGGTACTCACTACAAGCCAGTCCAGCCTCCTACATTGGTTGTGCAGTGGTGGGATAAGTGCTTTGAGACTACTTACCACTCTTGTCATTGTACTTTTCATAAGAGAAAAATATACAAAACAAGGTCAGTGTATATACACATAGCCAAAAAGTTTTGCATTTCCTCTTTTCACTCTTTTCTAAGTGCTGAAAAGTACTTCTAAACTTTCAAAAAGTTCTTAAAAGTTTAAAAAGTTTTTTTTCTGTCTTTCCAAAAAGTTCTGAAAACTTTTTTTTTCTTTGTCTATCACTTTAACTCTCTCTAAAAATGTCTGGCACAGGCCAAAAAGTTGAACTGTCCAAACTTGCATATGATCACCTTAGCTGGAAAGGAGCAAGGAGTCTCTGCATAGAGAGAGGTTTGAGTGTAGGGAAGAATCCTTCCTTAGAACTGTTAATTAATATGCTTAGAGTACAGGATAAGGCCATAAGTGCCCAATCTGTAGAAAAAGTAGCTAATGGTTCTCAATCTGATCCAGGGACTCCCCCAGGAAAAGGTTCAGGAAAGAAACTTCTCAGCCTGCCCATTACTAGACAGTCTAGCATAGTTGGTACAGAGGTTGAATCACACCATACTAATGGTGTGCTCTCACATTATACTGGTAGCCAAGCTGTTAGGGTGCCCTCTGTAAGGGACAGGTCTCCTTCTGTTCATTCCCATCATACCTCTGTATCTAGAAATGTCCCTCCCACCCACCCTGATGACAGATTGTTAGAAAGGGAGCTCAATAGATTGAGAGTGGAACAAACCAGACTGAAGCTCAAGAAGCAACAGCTGGATTTGGATAGACAGTCTTTAGAAATAGAGAGGGAAAGACAGAAGTTGGGTTTAGATACCCATGGTGGCAGCAGCAGTATTCCCCATAGTCATCCTGCAAAAGAGCATGATTCCAGGAATCTGCACAAGATAGTTCCCCCTTATAAGGAGGGGGATGACATTAACAAGTGGTTTGCTGCACTTGAGAGGGCCTGTGCTGTACAGGATGTCCCTCAAAAGCAGTGGGCTGCTATCCTATGGCTATCATTTAGTGGAAAAGGTAGGGATAGGCTCCTTACAGTGAAAGAAAATGATGCCAATAATTTTACAGTTCTTAAGAATGCACTCCTGGATGGTTATGGCTTAACCACTGAACAGTACAGGATAAAGTTCAGAGAGACCAAAAAGGAGTCTTCACAAGACTGGGTTGATTTCATTGACCATTCAGTGAAGGCCTTGGAGGGGTGGTTACATGGCAGTAAAGTTACTGATTATGAAAGCCTGTATAACACAATCCTGAGAGAGCATATACTTAATAATTGTGTGTCTGATTTGTTGCACCAGTACCTGGTAGACTCTGATCTGACCTCTCCCCAAGAATTGGGAAAGAAGGCAGACAAATGGGTCAGAACAAGGGTGAACAGAAAAGTTCATACAGGGGGTGACAAAGATGGCAATAAGAAGAAAGATGGTGAAAAATCTCAAGATAAGCATGGGGATAAGGGTAAAACCAAAGATCCCACTTCAAATCTTAAACACTCTTCAGAGGGTGGGGATAAAACAAATTCTTCCTCTTCTTCCCAACCTGCACACATTAAAAAGCCCTGGTGCTTTGTGTGTAAAAACAGAGGCCATAGGCCAGGGGATAAGTCCTGTCCAGGTAAACCCCCTGAGCCTACCACCACTAATACATCAAGCTCTAGTGCCCCTAGCAGTAGTGGTACTAGTGGTGGGACTGCTGGCAACAGTCAAGCAAAGGGTGTAGTTGGGTTCACTTATGGGTCCATAGTGGAAACTGATGTAATCAGTCCCAAGACAGTTTCTGTCACACCTAGTGGCATTGGCCTTGCCACACTGGCTGCTTGTCCCCTTACAATGGATAAGTACAGGCAGACAGTGTCAATAAATGGTGTTGAGGCCTTGGCCTACAGGGACACAGGTGCCAGTTTCACTTTGCTGACTGAAAACCTAGTGCCTCCTGAACAACACATCATCGGACAACAGTATAAGATTATTGATGTCCATAACTCCACTAAGTTTCTTCCCTTAGCTATAATTCAGTTTAGTTGGGGTGGAGTTACTGGCCCTAAGCAGGTGGTGGTATCACCTAGCTTACCTGTAGACTGTCTCTTAGGTAATGACCTAGAGGCCTCAGGTTGGGCTGATGTAGAGTTTTATGCCCATGCAGCCATGCTGGGCATCCCTGAGGAATTGTTCCCTCTCATTTCAAGTGAAATGAAAAAGCAAAGGAGAGAAGGCCTGAAAACTCAGGATCCCTCTCCATCAACAGGTAAAAAGGGTATCACAGTATCCCCTAACCACCCTACCATTCAGGATACTATTCCTGTGGTGGGAGAAACGTCTCCTGGGGTGGCACCTGTTCCAAGGGAATCATCAGCTGGCAAAGCTGGACTCCCTGAGGTGGAAGTACCTCTCTGTGGGATAACTAACATTGGTGAGAAAAACAGCACCATTTTAGTTAACATGGAGCATCCCTCCAACCCTCCCAGAGAAACTTTAGTGCAGAAACCCTGCACTACCTCACAACACTTAGGACAGCATCCCTGCCCTAGTGTGGAGCTGATAGGACAGCATCCCTGCCCTGCTCCAACCCAAGAGAAACAGCATCCCTGTTCTCTCTTCCAGCCAAATGGACAAAGTTTTTGTCCAGCTATGGCTTTTCTGAGACAGCATCCCTGTCTGGCATTTCCATCATTACAAATAGGTTCAGTGGATAATTCCCACTGCTCTAAACTAAAACTTACTGATAGAAACTCTGAAAATACATCTTCACATTGTTGGTTAGCTAAAAAACTTCAAACAGGGTGGTTTACATCCCCACAGGGAAGTAACCATTTAGTGGATGATAAAGGGAGTAACCAGTCTATTGCAGAGCTACTCTCTACTTATCACCACTTAGACAATAAAGTCTCAACTGGCCAAGGTTAGCCTTATTGTCCTTCGTTTGGGGGGGGGGTTGTGTGAGAAGGTAGCCTCTTTCTAGCCTTGTTACCCCCACTTTTGGCCTGTTTGTGAGTGTATGTCAGGGTGTTTGTCACTGTTTTCACTGTCTCACTGGGATCCTGATAGCCAGGCCTCAGTGCTCATAGTGAAAACACCATGTTTTCAGTATGGTTGTTATGTGTCACTGGGATCCTGCTAGTCAGGACCCCAGTGCTCATAGGTTTGTGGCCTATATGTATGTGTCACTGGGACCCTGTCACACAGGGCCCCAGTGCTCATAGGTGTGCATGTATATGTTCCCTGTGTGGTGCCTAACTGTCTCACTGAGGCTCTGCTAACCAGAACCTCAGTGGTTATGCTCTCTCATTACTTTCAAATTGTCACTAACAGGCTAGTGACCATTTTTTACCAATTTACATTGGCTTACTGGAACACCCTTATAATTCCCTAGTATATGGTACTGAGGTACCCAGGGTATTGGGGTTCCAGGAGATCCCTATGGGCTGCAGCATTTCTTTTGCCACCCATAGGGAGCTCTGACAATTCTTACACAGGCCTGCCACTGCAGCCTGAGTGAAATAACGTCCACGTTATTTCACAGCCATTTTACACTGCACTTAAGTAACTTATAAGTCACCTATATGTCTAACCTTTACCTGGTAAAGGTTAGGTGCAAAGTTACTTAGTGTGAGGGCACCCTGGCACTAGCCAAGGTGCCCCCACATTGTTCAGAGCCAATTCACTGAACTTTGTGAGTGCGGGGACACCATTACACGCGTGCACTACATATAGGTCACTACCTATATGTAGCTTCACCATGGTAACTCCGAATATGGCCATGTAACATGTCTATGATCATGGAATTGCCCCCTCTATGCCATCCTGGCATTGTTGGTACAATTCCATGATCCCAGTGGTCTGTAGCACAGACCCTGGTACTGCCAGACTGCCCTTCCTGTGGTTTCTCTGCAGCTGCTGCTGCTGCCAACCCCTCAGACAGGCAGCTGCCCTCCTGGGGTCCAGCCAGGCCTGGCCCAGGATGGCAGAACAAAGAACTTCCTCTGAGAGAGGGTGTGACACCCTCTCCCTTTGGAAAATGGTGTGAAGGCAGGGGAGGAGTAGCCTCCCCCAGCCTCTGGAAATGCTTTGTTGGGCACAGATGTGCCCAATTCTGCATAAGCCAGTCTACACCGGTTCAGGGACCCCTTAGCCCCTGCTCTGGCGCGAAACTGGACAAAGGAAAGGGGAGTGACCACTCCCCTGACCTGCACCTCCCCTGGGAGGTGTCCAGAGCTCCTCCAGTGTGCTCCAGACCTCTGCCATCTTGGAAACAGAGGTGCTGCTGGCACACTGGACTGCTCTGAGTGGCCAGTGCCACCAGGTGACGTCAGAGACTCCTTGTGATAGGCTCCTTCAGGTGTTAGTAGCCTTTCCTCTCTCCTAGGTAGCCAAACCCTCTTTTCTGGCTATTTAGGGTCTCTGTCTCTGGGGAAACTTTAGATAACGAATGCATGAGCTCAGCCGAGTTCCTCTGCATCTCCCTCTTCACCTTCTGATAAGGAAACGACCGCTGACCGCGCTGGAAGCCTGCAAACCTGCAACATAGTAGCAAAGACGACTACTGCAACTCTGTAACGCTGATCCTGCCGCCTTCTCGACTGTTTTCCTGCTTGTGCATGCTGTGGGGGTAGTCTGCCTCCTCTCTGCACCAGAAGCTCCGAAGAAATCTCCCGTGGGTCGACGGAATCTTCCCCCTGCAACCGCAGGCACCAAAAAGCTGCATTACCGGTCCCTTGGGTCTCCTCTCAGCACGACGAGCGAGGTCCCTCGAATCCAGCGACACCGTCCAAGTGACTCCCACAGTCCAGTGACTCTTCAGCCCAAGTTTGGTGGAGGTAAGTCCTTGCCTCACCTCGCTGGGCTGCATTGCTGGGAACCGCGACTTTGCAAGCTACTCCGGCCCCTGTGCACTTCCGGCGGAAATCCTTCGTGCACAGCCAAGCCTGGGTCCACGGCACTCTAACCTGCATTGCACGACTTTCTAAGTTGGTCTCCGGCGACGTGGGACTCCTTTGTGCAACTTCGGCGAGCACCGTTTCACGCATCCTCATAGTGCCTGTTTCTGGCACTTCTCCGGGTGCTACCTGCTTCAGTGAGGGCTCTTTGTCTTGCTAGACGTCCCCTCTCTCTGCAGGTCCAATTTGCGACCTCCTGGTCCCTCCTGGGCCCCAGCAGCGTTCAAAAACGCCAAACGCACGATTTGCGTGTAGCAAGGCTTGTTGGCGTCCATCCGGCGGGAAAACACTTCTGCACGACTCTCCAAGGCGTGGGGGATCCATCCTCCAAAGGGGAAGTCTCTAGCCCTTGTCGTTCCTGCAGTATTCACAGTTCTTCAGCCTTGTAAGAGCTTCTTTGCACCAACCGCTGGCATTTCTTGGGCATCTGCCCATCTCCGAGCTGCTTGTGACTTTTGGACTTGGTCCCCTTGTTCCACAGGTACCTTCAGACAGGAATCCATCGTTGTTGCATTGCTGATTTGTGTTTTCCTTGCATTCTCCCTCTAACACGACTATTTTGTCCTTAGGGGAACTTTAGTGCACTTTGCACTCACTTTTCAGGGTCTTGGGGAGGGTTATTTTTCTAACTCTCACTATTTTCTAATAGTCCCAGCGACCCTCTACAAGGTCACATAGGTTTGGGGTCCATTCGTGGTTCGCATTCCACTTCTGGAGTATATGGTTTGTGTTGCCCCTATCCCTATGTTTCCCCATTGCATCCTATTGTAACTATACATTGTTTGCACTGTTTTCTAAGACTATACTGCATATTTTTGCTATTGTGTATATATATCTTGTGTATATTTCCTATCCTCTCACTGAGGGTACACTCTAAGATACTTTGGCATATTGTCATAAAAATAAAGTACCTTTATTTTTAGTATAACTGTGTATTGTGTTTTCTTATGATATTGTGCATATGACACTAAGTGGTACTGTAGTAGCTTCACACGTCTCCTAGTTCAGCCTAAGCTGCTCTGCTAAGCTACCATTATCTATCAGCCTAAGCTGCTAGACACCCTATACACTAATAAGGGATAACTGGGCCTGGTGCAAGGTGCAAGTACCCCTTGGTACTCACTACAAGCCAGTCCAGCCTCCTACACCAGGGGATAAGTCCTGTCCAGGTAAACCCCCTGAGCCTACCACCACTAATACATCAAGCTCTAGTGCCCCTAGCAGTAGTGGTACTAGTGGTGGGACTGCTGGCAACAGTCAAGCAAAGGGTGTAGTTGGGTTCACTTATGGGTCCATAGTAAAAACTGATGTCATCAGTCCCAAGACAGTTTCTGTCACACCTAGTGGCATTGGCCTTGCCACACTGGCTGCTTGTCCCCTTACAATGGATAAGTACAGGCAGACAGTTTCAATAAATGGTGTTGAGGCCTTGGCCTACAGGGACACAGGTGCCAGTTTCACTTTGGTGACTGAAAACCTAGTGCCTCCTGAACAACACATCATTGGACAACAGTATAAGATTATTGATGTCCATAACTCCACTAAGTTTCTTCCCTTAGCTATAATTCAGTTTAGTTGGGGTGGAGTTACTGGCCCTAAGCAGGTGGTGGTATCACCTAGCTTACCTGTAGACTGTCTCTTAGGTAATGACCTAGAGGCCTCAGGTTGGGCTGATGTAGAGTTTTATGCCCATGCAGCCATGCTGGGTATCCCTGAGGAATTGTTCCCTCTCATTTCAAGTGAAATGAAAAAGCAAAGGAGAGAAGGCCTGAAAACTCAGGATCCCTCTCCATCAACAGGTAAAAAGGGTATCACAGTATCCCCTAACCACCCTACCATTCAGGATACTATTCCTGTGGTGGGAGAAACCTCTCCTGGGGTGGCACCTGTTCCAAGGGAATCATCAGCTGGCAAAGCTGGACTCCCTGAGGTGGAAGTACCTCTCTGTGGGATAACTAACATTGGTGACAAAAAGAGCACCATTTTAGTTAACATGGAGCATCCCTCCAACCCTCCCAGAGAAACTTTAGTGCAGAAACCCTGTACTGCCTCACAACACTTAGGACAGCATCCCTGCCCTAGTGTGGAGCTCATAGGACAGCATCCCTACCCTGCTCCAACTCAAGAGAAACAGCATCCCTGTTCTCTCTTCCAGCCAAATGGACAAAGTTTTTGTCCAGCTATGGCTTTACTGAGACAGCATCCCTGTCTGGCATTTCCATCATTACAAATAGGTTCAGTGGATATTTCCCACTGCTCTAAACTAAAACTTACTGATAGAAACTCTGAAAATACATCTTCACATTGTTGGTTAGCTAAAAAACTTCAAACAGGGTGGTTTACATCCCCACAGGGAAGTAACCATATAGTGGATGATAAAGGGAGTAACCAGTCTATTGCAGAGCTACTCTCTACTTATCACCACTTAGACAATAAAGTCTCAACTGGCCAAGGTTAGCCTTATTGTCCTTCGTTTGGGGGGGGGTTGTGTGAGAAGGTAGCCTCTTTCTAGCCTTGTTACCCCCACTTTTGGCCTGTTTGTGAGTGTATGTCAGGATGTTTGTCACTGTTTTCACTGTCTCACTGGGATCCTGATAGCCAGGCCTCAGTGCTCATAGTGAAAACACTATGGCCCTCATTCTGACCTTGGCGGGCGGCGGAGGCCGCCCGCCAAAGTCACGCCGTCAGGTTACCGTTCCGCGGTCGAAAGACCGCGGCGGTAATTCTGACTTTCCCGCTGGGCTGGCGGGCGGTCTCGTTCAGACCGCCAGCCAGCCCAGCGGGAAAGACGCTTCCACGATGAAGCCGGCTCGGAATCGAGCCGGCGGAGTGGAAGCTGTGCGACGGGTGCAGTTGCACCCGTCGCGTATTTCACTGTCTGCGCAGCAGACAGTGAAATACATGTAGGGGCCCTCTTACGGGGGCCCCTGCAATGCCCATGCCAGTGGCATGGGCACTGCAGGGGCCCCCAGGGGCCCCGCGACCCCCCCTACCGCCATCCGGATCTCGGCGGTCCGACCGCCGGGATCTGGATGGCGGTAGGGGGGGTCAGAATCCCCGCGGCGGTGCAGCAAGCTGCGCCGCCGCGGAGGATTCAATGGGGCCGCGGTACACTGGCGGGACCCCGCCAGTGGTGCCGGTCCGACCGCGGCTTTACCGCCGCGGTCGGAATCCCCATTGAAGCACCGCCGGCTTGTCGGCGGTGCTCCCGCGGTCCTCCGCCCTGGCGGTCAAAGACCGCCAGGGTCAGAATGAGGGCCTATGTTTTCAGTATGGTTGTTATGTGTCACTGGGATCCTGCTGGTCAGGACCCCAGTGCTCATAGGTTTGTGGCCTATATGTATGTGTCACTGGGACCCTGTCACACAGGGCCCCAGTGCTCATAGGTGTGCATGTATATGTTCCCTGTGTGGTGCCTAACTGTCTCACTGAGGCTCTGCTAACCAGAACCTCAGTGGTTATGCTCTCTCATTACTTTCAAATTGTCACTAACAGGCTAGTGACCATTTTTACCAATTTACATTGGCTTACTGGAACACCCTTATAATTCCCTAGTATATGGTACTGAGGTACCCAGGGTATTGGGGTTCCAGGAGATCCCTATGGGCTGCAGCATTTCTTTTGCCACCCATAGGGAGCTCTGACAATTCTTACACAGGCCTGCCACTGCAGCCTGAGTGAAATAACGTCCACGTTATTTCACAGCCATTTTACACTGTACTTAAGTAACTTATAAGTCACCTATATGTCTAACCTTTACCTGGTAAAGGTTAGGTGCAAAGTTACTTAGTGTGTGGGTGTAGGAGGCTGGACTGGCTTGTAGTGAGTACCAAGGGGTACTTGCACCTTGCACCAGGCCCAGTTATCCCTTATTAGTGTATAGGGTGTCTAGCAGCTTAGGCTGATAGATAATGGTAGCTTAGCAAAGCAGCTCAGGCTGAACTAGGAGACGTGTGAAGCTACTACAGTACCACTTAGTGTCATATGCACAATATCATAAGAAAACACAATACACAGTTATACTAAAAATAAAGGTACTTTATTTTTATGACAATATGCCAAAGTATCTTAGAGTGTACCCTCAGTGAGAGGATAGGAACTATACACAAGATATATATACACAATAGCAAAAATATGCAGTATAGTCTTAGAAAACAGTGCAAACAATGTATAGTTACAATAGGATGCAATGGGGAAACATAGGGATAGGGGCAACACAAACCATATACTCCAGAAGTGGAATGCGAACCACGAATGGACCCCAAACCTATGTGACCTTGTAGAGGGTCGCTGGGACTATTAGAAAATAGTGAGAGTTAGAAAAATAACCCTCCCCAAGACCCTGAAAAGTGAGTGCAAAGTGCACCAAAGTTCCCCTAAGGACAAAATAGTCGTGTTAGAGGGAGAATGCAAGGAAAACACAAATCAGCAATGCAACAACGATGGATTCCTGACTGAGGGTACCTGTGGAACAAGGGGACCAAGTCCAGAAGTCACAAGCAGCTCGGAGATGGGCAGATGCCCAAGAAATGCCAGCGGTTGGTGCAAAGAAGCTCTTACTAGGCTGAAGAACTGTGAATACTGCAGGAACGACAAGGGCTAGAGACTTCCCCTTTGGAGGATGGATCCCCCACGCCTTGGAGAGTCGTGCAGAAGTGTTTTCCCGCCGGATGGACGCCAACAAGCCTTGCTACACGCAAATCGTGCGTTTGGCGTTTTTGGACGCTGCTGGGGCCCAGGAGGGACCAGAAGGTCGCAAATTGGACCTGCAGAGAGAGGGGACGTCGAGCAAGACAAAGAGCCCTCACTGAAGCAGGTAGCACCCGGAAAAGTGCCAGAAGAACGAGTTACTTACCTTCGGTAACGACTTTTCTGGTGGATACATTAGCTACCTGTGGATTCCTCACCTCATGAATACTCCCATGGCGCCAGCATTCTACGGAAATCTTCTTACTAGTCTCTGCACGTCGACGAGGACGTCACTGTCTCGCACGCGACGCCGTCTGACGTCATACAGGCAATAAGAGGTCCTCGACGACGTGCGGACGTCAGTACCAATCATTTTTTACGTGCATGAGAACAACCAGGCAATGCAATGAAAGAACAAAGCAACATCCATTATATTGTAAAAATACACCACATTGTATGAATAACTGTAAATCTTTTTTATGTACATATATATATATATATATATATAAAACTCTTTCTTTTAAAAATATATACACACACCAAGTATATACATAAAGATATATACACATATACCCATATATATATATAAATATATTATATATATACATCTATTGCACCCTCAAAGATCAAGAGGAGCGCACTCAAGGATTACTTGGCAAGACCATAAAGGCAACGGGGAGGCGGGTGGGACCGTGAGGAATCCACAGGTAGCTAATGTATCCACCAGAAAAGTCGTTACCGAAGGTAAGTAACTCGTTCTTCTGATGGATACAACTACCTGTGGATTCCTCACCTCATGAATAGAGTCCCAAAGCAGTACCACGCCCGGCGATGGGTGCCTAAATGGTCAAACCAAGAAATCCTGCAGCACTGACCGTGCAAAATGGCCGTCCCTTCTAACCTCAGAATCTAAACAGTAATGTTTTGCAAAAGTGTGAAGGGACGACCAAGTTGCGGCCTTGCAGATGTCGACCACAGGAACACCTCTGGCTAAGGCCGAAGTGGCCGACTTAGCTCTGGTGGAATGAGCTCTAATGCCCTCAGGAGGATCCTTCTTTGCCAAAGAGTAACATATTTTAATGCAAAGAACAACCCACCTGGATAGTGTTCTCTTGTGGACTGCCTTTCCTCTCCTCTTGCCCACGTATCCATTAAACAGCTGATCCTCCAGCCTGAAATCCTTTGTTCTATTGATAAAGAAGCTCAACGCTCTCTTTGGATCCAGACGGTGCAGTCTTTCTTCCTCTTTGGAAGGATGAGGCGGAGGATAGAACGTGGACAAAGTAATTGCCTGAGCCAAATGGAAGGGTGAAACAACCTTCGGGAGGAAAGCAGCCTTGGTCCTCAACACCACCTTATCCCCATAAAAAGTTGTATAAGGGGGTTTTACTGATAAGGCCTGCAACTCACTCACTCTCCTTGCTGATGTTATAGCTATCAGGAAGACTGTTTTTAAAAACAAATACCTTAAGGGGCAAGAATGCATAGGTTCAAAAGGGGACCCCATAAGGAAAGTCAGGACTAAGGACAAATCCCATTGCGGCATAACGAATGGCTTTGGAGGATATTGATTTAGAAGACCTTTCAAGAATCTGATAACAATAGGGGATTTAAATAAAGATGGTTGGTCTGGAAGACATATGAAGGCTGACAAGGCCGATAAATAACCTTTAATGGTAGCCACTGCACAACCTTTCTGCGCCAGAGATAGAGCAAAAGACAAAACGTCCGATAGATGAGCTTGTAAAGGATCAATCTGCCTCTCTCCACACCACGCAACAAATTTAGACCACCTATTAGCGTAGATAGATTTAGTGGAGTGTCGCCTGGCCGCTAATATAACATCCACTACCTCAGGCGGGAGAGAGAAGGAACTCAGGTTGCCCCGTTCAATCTCCAGGCATGTAGGTGCAGACTCTGGAGGTTGGGGTGTAGAACCTGCCCCTGCGACTGCGAGAGGAGGTCTGCCCTGAAAGGGAGACGGAGCGGCGGGCACGTTGAGAGTTGGAGAAGGTCGGAGTACCACACCCTCCTTGGCCAATCCGGAGCTATTACGATTACTAGAGCCCGGTCTTGGCGAATCTTCCTCAATACTCGAGGAATCAAGGGTATGGGAGGAAACGCGTAAAGCAACTGGCCGCACCAGGTCATTTGAAACGCGTCCCCCAATGCTTCCTGCATCGGATACTGAAGGCTGCAGAACAACGGACAATGCGCGTTCTCTCGAGTGGCGAACAGATCTACCCGAGGAAACCCCCACTTCTGGAAGATTAAACGGACTTGATCTGGATGGAGACGCCACTCGTGGTCTGCCGAGAAGTGGCGACTGAGACTGTCCGCACGCACGTTCAAGACTCCGGCCAGATGGTTTGCTATCAAGCAAATCCGATGGTCCTTTGCCCAGGACCATAGTCGAAGAGCTTCTCTGCAGAGAAGGTACGACCCCACTCCTCCCTGCTTGTTTATGTACCACATCGTGGTAGTATTGTCCGTTAGGACCTGTACCGACTGACCACGAAGGGAAGGGAGGAAGGCCTTGAGAGCCAGACGTACAGCCCGTAACTCTAACAGATTGATGTGAAAAATCTGTTCCTCTGGAGACCAAAGACCTTTGATCTCCAGATCCCCCAGATGAGCTCCCCACCCTAGAGTGGAAGCATCCGTTATGACTGTGGCCACTGGTGGCGACTGCTGGAACGGTTTTCCTTGTGAAAGATTGTTGCTTGCAATCCACCACTTCAAATCCACAGCAGCATCTCTGGAGATCTTGACAGTACCCTCTAGATCCCCTCTGTGTTGAGACCACTGCCTTCGGAGGCACCACTGAAGAGCCCTCATGTGCCAGCGAGCATGCGTGACCAACAGAATGCAGGAGGCAAAAAGACCGAGCAGACGAAGGACCTTGAGGACTGGAACTACCGCTCCGTTTCGAAACATTGGAACCAAATCCTGAATATCTTGAATCCGCTGAGGCGGAGGAAAGGCCCGACCCAATGTCGTATCCAGTACTGCCCCTATGAACAGGAGGCGCTGAGAGGGCTCCAGGTGAGATTTGGGCTCGTTCACCGAAAAGCCCAGGTCGAACAACAACTGGGTTGTTGACTGCAGATGACGCAACACAAGCTCCGGGGACTTGGCTTTGATCAACCAATCGTCCAAGTAAGGGAATACTGCTATCCCCTTCCTTCTGAGCTCTGCCGCAACCACCGACATCACCTTCGTGAAGACTCGAGGTGCTGAAGTAAGACCAAACGGAAGGACCGCAAACTGGTAGTGTTGCGATCCCACCACAAACCGGAGATACTTCCTGTGTGACTTGAGAATCGGGATATGAAAGTAAGCATCCTGCAAGTCGACAGACACCATCCAGTCTTCCATGTTCAACGCCAAAAGCACCTGTGCTAGGGTCAGCATCTTGAACTTTTCCTGCTTGAGGAACCAATTCAAGATCCTCAGGTCCAGAATTGGTCTCAAACGACCATCCTTCTTGGGAATCAGGAAATACCTTGAGTAAACTCCTTGACCCCTTTCCTGCTCCGGGAACAACTCCACCGCGCCCTTTAAAAGGAGGATTCCACCTCCTGTTCTAGCAACAGGAGGTGTTCTTGTGAACAATACGAAGGGCGGGGCGGGATGAGGGGCGGAAACTCCCGAAAGGGAAGGGTGTAGCCTTTTCCCACAACACTGAGAACCCAAGTGTCCGACGTAACAGTCTCCCATTTGGTGAGAAAATGCTGTAATCTTCCCCCTACAGGAGAGGAGTGAGTGGGAAATGGTGGAAGCCTAAGGCTGCTTCCCCTGCTGCACCCCGCCAGAGGATGAGGAAGAGGCAGAGTGCTGCTGAGAGGCTCCCCTGGTGCGGACCCTACCCCTCCCCCTAAAAGATCTATAGGGGTGGGAAGAGGCAGGTTGCTGATATCTTCCCCGAAAGGAAGAGGAGGAAGAGCCACGCCCAAATCCACGAAACCTCCTGAAGAATCTGGAAGAGGCCGTGGAAGAAGGAGCTTGGAGTCCCAACGACTTAGCCGTGGCCCTGCTCTCCTTAAAGCGTTCCAAGGCCGAATCAGCCTTAGCCCCAAACAGTTTGTCCCCATCAAACGGGAGATCCAACAATGTGGACTGTACATCTGCCGAAAAGCCCGAGTTACGTAGCCAGGCCTGTCTCCTTTCCACCACAGTTGTGCCCATTGCTCTGGCTACCGAGTCGGTGGTATCCAGTCCCGTCTGGATAATTTGGGTCGCAGCAGCCTGGGCATCAGAGACAAGATCCAAAAGACCCTGGGGAAGCTCTGTAAACGAAGAGGAGATGTCATCCATCAGAGCATGAATATACCTCCCCAGGATACAGGTCGCATTAGTGGCTTTTAACGCCAGACTGCAGGACGAAAAAATCTTCTTCGACTGCGCCTCTAGCTTTTTTGAGTCTCTGTCCCCAGGCACCGTCGGGAAAGAACCAGGCGCTGATTTGGACGAACAGGAGGCCTGCACAACCAAGCTCTCCGGCGTAGGGTGCCTAGATAGGAAACCAGGATCAGTTGGAGCCGTCCGATACCTCCTGGCCACGGCTCTGTGAACTGCTGGGGAAGATGCCGGCTTCTTCCACACCTCTAAAACCGGATCCAGCAGAGCGTCATTAAAAGGTAATAGAGGCTCCGCCGCGGCTGAGGCCGGATGCAACACCTCTGTCAAAAGGTTTTGTTTCGCCTCCACCACCGGCAAAGGCAGGTCCAAAAAACTAGCTGCCTTCCGTACCACTGTATGAAAGGAAGCAGCTTCCTCGGTATATTCCCCCGGGGACGAAAGGTCCCACTCAGGGGAAGTGTCCAGCCCACTGGCCGACTCCAGTCCACGCAGCCCATCACCCGAGTCCTCTAGCTCTCCTTCCTCTAGGGCTCGTTGGTACTCCTGCTCCTCTAGTACCCGGAGAGCACGCCTCCTTGAATGCAGTCGTTGCTCAATCCGCGGAGTCGACAACACCTCCGCCGAAGTCGGAGATCGGCGCCGATCTTCCGAAGCCACCGACGCCTCATCCGGCGCCACAGGTAACTTCGGCGCCGACTGAAGAGCAGATGAAACGGATGGACCCACCGGAGTCACAGGCCGAAATCTCGACGTCGACGGGATGGAAATCCCTGGGGCCAATCCCTCCGAAGCCATCGGAGCGGCCACCGGCGCCGACACTGGCGCCGAGCCCACGTTCCCAAACGGGAGAAAGGGCATAAAGGGTGCCGGCCGAAGAGGCGCAGGATCACCCAAAGAAAAGGCCAAAGGCCCAGCCGGAGCACCCCCTGGAGCCATCTGTTGGAAGATGGCATACATCGCATTCAAGAATGCGGAACTATCGGCTCCAGGGGTGGGAAAAGCCGGATACTGGGGTGCCTGACTCGGAGGCGACCCCGACGCCGGCCTCGGCGTCTGCGCCGGAGAAAACACCTGAGGCTCCAATACCTCAATCACCGACGCCTGTCCAGGCGAAGTTGGAGACGTCGGAGAGAGCAACGGCGTCGAAGGATGCGGCGTCACCGTGGGGCTGACCTCCCATGTCCTCCGGCGCCGATCCGGAGACCTGGAACGAGCCTCCCTTGAATGACGCCGAGATTCTCTACGGCGCCGGGAGTCTCGATGACGCCGATGTCTTGGAGAAGACTTTTTCTTGTGATGCTTCTCCTTTGACTTGGCCATAAACAGCTTCGCCTCGCGTTCTTTAATGGCCTTCGGATTCATGTGCTGACACGAATCACAAGTCGAGACGTCGTGGTCGGAGCTCAAACACCAAAGGCAATCGGAATGAGGATCCGTCACCGACATCTTGCCTCCACACTCACGACAAGGCTTAAATCCAGACTTTCTCTGCGACATTATTTCCACAGAGAAAGAGTACGCAGCAAGATATACACTGTAACCGCAAGAGTAACAGTTGCTCCCTCGAAGATAACCGTTTCGAATGCACGGAAAAAAGGGAACTGACGTCCGCACGTCGTCGAGGACCTCTTATTGCCTGTATGACGTCAGACGGCGTCGCGTGCGAGACAGTGACGTCCTCGTCGACGTGCAGAGACTAGTAAGAAGATTTCCGTAGAATGCTGGCGCCATGGGAGTATTCATGAGGTGAGGAATCCACAGGTAGTTGTATCCATCAGAAACAGGCACTACAAGGATGCGTGAAACGGTGCTCGCCGAAGTTGCACAAAGGAGTCCCACGTCGCCGGAGACCAACTTAGAAAGTCGTGCAATGCAGGTTAGAGTGCCGTGGACCCAGGCTTGGCTGTGCACAAAGGATTTCCGCCGGAAGTGCACAGGGGCCGGAGTAGCTGCAAAGTCGCGGTTCCCAGCAATGCAGCCCAGTGAGGTGAGGCAAGGACTTACCTCCACCAAACTTGGGCTGAAGAGTCACTGGACTGTGGGGGTCTTTTGGACAGCGTCGCTGGATTCGAGGGACCTCGCTCGTCTTGCTGAGAGGAGACCCAAGGGACCGGTAATGCAGCTTTTTGGTGCCTGCGGTTGCAGGGGGAAGATTCCGTCGACCCACGGGAGATTTCTTCGGAGCTTCTGGTGCAGAGAGGAGGCAGACTACCCCCACAGCATGCACAAGCAGGAAAACAGTCGAGAAGGCGGCAGGATCAGCGTTACAGAGTTGCAGTAGTCGTCTTTGCTACTATGTTGCAGGTTTGCAGGCTTCCAGCGCGGTCAGCGGTCGATTCCTTATCAGAAGGTGAAGAGGGAGATGCAGAGGAACTCGGCTGAGCTCATGCATTCGTTATCTAAAGTTTCCCCAGAGACAGAGACCCTAAATAGCCAGAAAAGAGGGTTTGGCTACCTAGGAGAGAGGAAAGGCTACTAACACCTGAAGGAGCCTATCAGCAGGAGTCTCTGACGTCACCTGGTGGCACTGGCCACTCAGAGCAGTCCAGTGTGCCAGCAGCACCTCTGTTTCCAAGATGGCAGAGGTCTGGGGCACACTGGAGGAGCTCTGGACACCTCCCAGGGGAGGTGCAGGTCAGGGGAGTGGTCACTCCCCTTTCCTTTGTCCAGTTTCGCGCCAGAGCAGGGGCTAAGGGGTCCCTGAACCGGTGTAGACTGGCTTATGCAGAATTGGGCACATCTGTGCCCAACAAAGCATTTCCAGAGGCTGGGGGAGGCTACTCCTCCCCTGCCTTCACACCATTTTCCAAAGGGAGAGGGTGTCACACCCTCTCTCAGAGGAAGTTCTTTGTTCTGCCATCCTGGGCCAGGCCTGGCTGGACCCCAGGAGGGCAGCTGCCTGTCTGAGGGGTTGGCAGCAGCAGCAGCTGCAGTGAAACCCCAGGAAGGGCAATCTGGCAGTACCAGAGTCTGTGCTACAGACCACTGGGATCATGGAATTGTACCAACAATGCCAGGATGGCATAGAGAGGGCAATTCCATGATCATAGACATGTTACATGGCCATATTCGGAGTTACCATGGTGAAGCTACATATAGGTAGTGACCTATATGTAGTGCACGCGTGTAATGGTGTCCCCGCACTCACAAAGTTCAGTGAATTGGCTCTGAACAATGTGGGGGCACCTTGGCTAGTGCCAGGGTGCCCTCACACTAAGTAACTTTGCACCTAACCTTTACCAGGTAAAGGTTAGATATATAGGTGACTTATAAGTTACTTAAGTGCAGTGTAAAATGGCTGTGAAATAACGTGGACGTTATTTCACTCAGGCTGCAGTGGCAGGCCTGTGTAAGAATTGTCAGAGCTCCCTATGGGTGGCAAAAGAAATGCTGCAGCCCATAGGGATCTCCTGGAACCCCAATACCCTGGGTACCTCAGTACCATATACTAGGGAATTATAAGGGTGTTCCAGTAAGCCAATGTAAATTGGTAAAAATGGTCACTAGCCTGTTAGTGACAATTTGAAAGTAATGAGAGAGCATAACCACTGAGGTTCTGGTTAGCAGAGCCTCAGTGAGACAGTTAGGCACCACACAGGGAACATATACATGCACACCTATGAGCACTGGGGCCCTGTGTGACAGGGTCCCAGTGACACATACATATAGGCCACAAACCTATGAGCACTGGGGTCCTGACCAGCAGGATCCCAGTGACACATAACAACCATACTGAAAACATAGTGTTTTCACTATGAGCACTGAGGCCTGGCTATCAGGATCCCAGTGAGACAGTGAAAACAGTGACAAACACCCTGACATACACTCACAAACAGGCCAAAAGTGGGGGTAACAAGGCTAGAAAGAGGCTACCTTCTCACACAACCCCCCCCCCAAACGAAGGACAATAAGGCTAACCTTGGCCAGTTGAGACTTTATTGTCTAAGTGGTGATAAGTAGAGAGTAGCTCTGCAATAGACTGGTTACTCCCTTTATCATCCACTATATGGTTACTTCCCTGTGGGGATGTAAACCACCCTGTTTGAAGTTTTTTAGCTAACCAACAATGTGAAGATGTATTTTCAGAGTTTCTATCAGTAAGTTTTAGTTTAGAGCAGTGGGAATTATCCACTGAACCTATTTGTAATGATGGAAATGCCAGACAGGGATGCTGTCTCAGAAAAGCCATAGCTGGACAAAAACTTTGTCCATTTGGCTGGAAGAGAGAACAGGGATGCTGTTTCTCTTGAGTTGGAGCAGGGCAGGGATGCTGTCCTATCAGCTCCACACTAGGGCAGGGATGCTGTCCTAAGTGTTGTGAGGCAGTGCAGAGTTTCTGCACTAAAGTTTCTCTGGGAGGGTTGGAGGGATGCTCCATGTTAACTAAAATGGTGTTCTTTTTCTCACCAATGTTAGTTATCCCACAGAGAGGTACTTCCACCTCAGGGAGTACAGTTTTGCCAACTGATGATTCCCTTGGAACAGGTGCCACCCCAGGAGAGGTTTCTCCCACCACAGGAATGGTATCCTGAATGGTAGGGTGGTTAGGGGATACTGTGATACCCTTTTTACCTGTTGATGGAGAGGGATCCTGAGTTTTCAGGCCTTCTCTCCTTTGCTTTTTCATTTCACTTGAAATGAGAGGGAACAATTCCTCAGGGATGCCCAGCATGGCTGCATGGGCATAAAACTCTACATCAGCCCAACCTGAGGCCTCTAGGTCATTACCTAAGAGACAGTCTACAGGTAAGCTAGGTGATACCACCACCTGCTTAGGGCCAGTAACTCCACCCCAACTAAACTGAATTATAGCTAAGGGAAGAAACTTAGTGGAGTTATGGACATCAATAATCTTATACTGTTGTCCAATGATGTGTTGATCATGGTGCACTAGGTTGTCAGTCACCAAAGTGAAACTGGCACCTGTGTCCCTGTAGGCCAAGGCCTCAACACCATTTATTGAAACTGTCTGCCTGTACTTATCCATTGTAAGGGGACAAGCAGCCAGTGTGGCAAGGCCAATGCCACTAGGTGTGACAGAAACTGTCTTGGGACTGATTACATCAGTTTCCACTATGGACCCATAAGTGAACCCAACTACACCCTTTGCTTGACTGTTGCCAGCAGTCCCACCACTAGTACCACTACTGCTAGGGGCACTAGAGCTTGATGTATTAGTGGTGGTAGGCTCAGGGGGTTTACCTGGACAGTACTTATCCCCTGGCCTATGGCCTCTGTTTTTACACACAAAGCACCAAGGCTTTTTAATGTGTGCAGGTTGGGAAGAAGAGGAAGAATTTGTTTTATCCCCACCCTCTGAAGAGTGTTTAAGATTTGAAGTGGGATCTTTGGTTTTACCCTTATCCCCATGCTTATCTTGAGATTTTTCACCATCTTTCTTCTTATTGCCATCTTTGTCACCCCCTGTATGAACTTTTCTGTTCACTCTTGTTCTGACCCATTTGTCTGCCTTCTTTCCCAATTCTTGGGGAGAGGTCAGATCAGAGTCTACCAGGTACTGGTGCAACAAATCAGACACACAATTATTAAGTATATGCTCTCTCAGGATTGTGTTATACAGGCTTTCATAATCAGTAACTTTACTGCCATGTAACCACCCCTCCAAGGCCTTCACTGAATGGTCAATGAAATCAACCCAGTCTTGTGAAGACTCCTTTTTGGTATCTCTGAACTTTATCCTGTACTGTTCAGTAGTTAAGCCATAACCATCCAGGAGTGCATTCTTAAGAACTTGGAAATTGTTAGCATCATTTTATTTTACAGTAAGGAGCCTATCCCTACCTTTTCCAGTAAATGATAGCCATAGGATAGCAGCCCACTGCTTTTGAGGGACATCCTGTACAGCACAGGCCCTCTCAAGTGCAGCAAACCACTTGTTAATGTCATCCCCCTCCTTGTAAGGGGGAACTATCTTGTGCAGATTCCTGGAATCATGCTCTTTTGCAGGATGACTATGGGGAATACTGCTGCTGCCACCATGGGTATCTAAACCCATCTTCTGCCTTTCCCTCTCTATTTCTAAAGACTGTCTATCCAAATCCAGCTGTTGCTTCTTGAGCTTCAGTCTGGTTTGCTCCACTCTCAATCTATTGAGCTCCCTTTCTAACAATCTGTCATCAGGGTGGGTGGGAGGGACATTTCTAGATACAGAGGTATGATGGGAATGAACAGAAGGAGACCTGTCCCTTACCAAGGGCACCCTAACAGCTTGGCTACCAGCATAATGTGAGAGCACATCATCAGTATGATGTGATTCAACCTCTGTACCAACTATGCTAGACTGTCTAGTAATGGGCAGGCTGAGAAGTTTCTTTCCTGAACCTTTTCCTGGGGGAGTCCCTGGATCAGATTGAGAACCATTAGCTACTTTTTCTACAGATTGGGCACTTATGGCCTTATCCTGTACTATAAGCATATTAATTAACAGTTCTAAGGAAGGATTCTTCCCTACACTCAAACCTCTCTCTATGCAGAGACTCCTTGCTCCTTTCCAGCTAAGGTGATCATATGCAAGTTTGGACAGTTCAACTTTTTGGCCTGTGCCAGACATTTTTAGAGAGAGTTAAAGTGATAGACAAAGAGAAAAAAGTTTTCAGAACTTTTTGGAAAGACAGAAAAAACTTTTTTAACTTTTAAGAACTTTTTGAAAGTTTAGAAGTACTTTTCAGCACTTAGAAAAGAGTGAAAAGAGGAAATGCAAAACTTTTTGGCTATGTGTATATACACTGACCTTGTTTTGTATATTTTTCTCTTATGAAAAGTACAATGACAAGAGTGGTAAGTAGTCTCAAAGCACTTATCCCACCGCTGCACAACCAATGTAGGAGGCTGGACTGGCTTGTAGTGAGTACCAAGGGGTACTTGCACCTTGCACCAGGCCCAGTTATCCCTTATTAGTGTATAGGGTGTCTAGCAGCTTAGGCTGATAGATAATGGTAGCTTAGCAAAGCAGCTCAGGCTGAACTAGGAGACGTGTGAAGCTACTACAGTACCACTTAGTGTCATATGCACAATATCATAAGAAAACACAATACACAGTTATACTAAAAATAAAGGTACTTTATTTTTATGACAATATGCCAAAGTATCTTAGAGTGTACCCTCAGTGAGAGGATAGGAAATATACACAAGATATATATACACAATAGCAAAAATATGCAGTATAGTCTTAGAAAACAGTGCAAACAATGTATAGTTACAATAGGATGCAATGGGGAAACATAGGGATAGGGGCAACACAAACCATATACTCCAGAAGTGGAATGCGAACCACGAATGGACCCCAAACCTATGTGACCTTGTAGAGGGTCGCTGGGACTATTAGAAAATAGTGAGAGTTAGAAAAATAACCCTCCCCAAGACCCTGAAAAGTGAGTGCAAAGTGCACCAAAGTTCCCCTAAGGACAAAATAGTCGTGTTAGAGGGAGAATGCAAGGAAAACACAAATCAGCAATGCAACAACGATGGATTCCTGACTGAGGGTACCTGTGGAACAAGGGGACCAAGTCCAGAAGTCACAAGCAGCTCGGAGATGGGCAGATGCCCAAGAAATGCCAGCGGTTGGTGCAAAGAAGCTCTTACTAGGCTGAAGAACTGTGAATACTGCAGGAACGACAAGGGCTAGAGACTTCCCCTTTGGAGGATGGATCCCCCACGCCTTGGAGAGTCGTGCAGAAGTGTTTTCCCGCCGGATGGACGCCAACAAGCCTTGCTACACGCAAATCGTGCGTTTGGCGTTTTTGGACGCTGCTGGGGCCCAGGAGGGACCAGAAGGTCGCAAATTGGACCTGCAGAGAGAGGGGACGTCGAGCAAGACAAAGAGCCCTCACAGAAGCAGGTAGCACCCGGAAAAGTGCCAGAAACAGGCACTACAAGGATGCGTGAAACGGTGCTCGCCGAAGTTGCACAAAGGAGTCCCACGTCGCCGGAGACCAACTTAGAAAGTCGTGCAATGCAGGTTAGAGTGCCGTGGACCCAGGCTTGGCTGTGCACAAAGGATTTCCGCCGGAAGTGCACAGGGGCCGGAGTAGCTGCAAAGTCGCGGTTCCCAGCAATGCAGCCCAGTGAGGTGAGGCAAGGACTTACCTCCACCAAACTTGGGCTGAAGAGTCACTGGACTGTGGGGGTCTTTTGGACAGCGTCGCTGGATTCGAGGGACCTCGCTCGTCTTGCTGAGAGGAGACCCAAGGGACCGGTAATGCAGCTTTTTGGTGCCTGCGGTTGCAGGGGGAAGATTCCGTCGACCCACGGGAGATTTCTTCAGAGCTTCTGGTGCAGAGAGGAGGCAGACTACCCCCACAGCATGCACAAGCAGGAAAACAGTCGAGAAGGCGGCAGGATCAGCGTTACAGAGTTGCAGTAGTCGTCTTTGCTACTATGTTGCAGGTTTGCAGGCTTCCAGCGCGGTCAGCGGTCGATTCCTTATCAGAAGGTGAAGAGGGAGATGCAGAGGAACTCGGCTGAGCTCATGCATTCGTTATCTAAAGTTTCCCCAGAGACAGAGACCCTAAATAGCCAGAAAAGAGGGTTTGGCTACCTAGGAGAGAGGAAAGGCTACTAACACCTGAAGGAGCCTATCAGCAGGAGTCTCTGACGTCACCTGGTGGCACTGGCCACTCAGAGCAGTCCAGTGTGCCAGCAGCACCTCTGTTTCCAAGATGGCAGAGGTCTGGGGCACACTGGAGGAGCTCTGGACACCTCCCAGGGGAGGTGCAGGTCAGGGGAGTGGTCACTCCCCTTTCCTTTGTCCAGTTTCGCGCCAGAGCAGGGGCTAAGGGGTCCCTGAACCGGTGTAGACTGGCTTATGCAGAATTGGGCACATCTGTGCCCAACAAAGCATTTCCAGAGGCTGGGGGAGGCTACTCCTCCCCTGCCTTCACACCATTTTCCAAAGGGAGAGGGTGTCACACCCTCTCTCAGAGGAAGTTCTTTGTTCTGCCATCCTGGGCCAGGCCTGGCTGGACCCCAGGAGGGCAGCTGCCTGTCTGAGGGGTTGGCAGCAGCAGCAGCTGCAGTGAAACCCCAGGAAGGGCAGTCTGGCAGTACCAGGGTCTGTGCTACAGACCACTGGGATCATGGAATTGTACCAACAATGCCAGGATGGCATAGAGAGGGCAATTCCATGATCATAGACATGTTACATGGCCATATTCGGAGTTACCATGGTGAAGCTACATATAGGTAGTGACCTATATGTAGTGCACGCGTGTAATGGTGTCCCCGCACTCACAAAGTTCAGTGAATTGGCTCTGAACAATGTGGGGGCACCTTGGCTAGTGCCAGGGTGCCCTCACACTAAGTAACTTTGCACCTAACCTTTACCAGGTAAAGGTTAGATATATAGGTGACTTATAAGTTACTTAAGTGCAGTGTAAAATGGCTGTGAAATAACGTGGACGTTATTTCACTCAGGCTGCAGTGGCAGGCCTGTGTAAGAATTGTCAGAGCTCCCTATGGGTGGCAAAAGAAATGCTGCAGCCCATAGGGATCTCCTGGAACCCCAATACCCTGGGTACCTCAGTACCATATACTAGGGAATTATAAGGGTGTTCCAGTAAGCCAATGTAAATTGGTAAAAATGGTCACTAGCCTGTTAGTGACAATTTGAAAGTAATGAGAGAGCATAACCACTGAGGTTCTGGTTAGCAGAGCCTCAGTGAGACAGTTAGGCACCACACAGGGAACATATACATGCACACCTATGAGCACTGGGGCCCTGTGTGACAGGGTCCCAGTGACACATACATATAGGCCACAAACCTATGAGCACTGGGGTCCTGACCAGCAGGATCCCAGTGACACATAACAACCATACTGAAAACATAGTGTTTTCACTATGAGCACTGAGGCCTGGCTATCAGGATCCCAGTGAGACAGTGAAAACAGTGACAAACACCCTGACATACACTCACAAACAGGCCAAAAGTGGGGGTAACAAGGCTAGAAAGAGGCTACCTTCTCACACAACCCCCCCCCCAAACGAAGGACAATAAGGCTAACCTTGGCCAGTTGAGACTTTATTGTCTAAGTGGTGATAAGTAGAGAGTAGCTCTGCAATAGACTGGTTACTCCCTTTATCATCCACTATATGGTTACTTCCCTGTGGGGATGTAAACCACCCTGTTTGAAGTTTTTTAGCTAACCAACAATGTGAAGATGTATTTTCAGAGTTTCTATCAGTAAGTTTTAGTTTAGAGCAGTGGGAATTATCCACTGAACCTATTTGTAATGATGGAAATGCCAGACAGGGATGCTGTCTCAGAAAAGCCATAGCTGGACAAAAACTTTGTCCATTTGGCTGGAAGAGAGAACAGGGATGCTGTTTCTCTTGAGTTGGAGCAGGGCAGGGATGCTGTCCTATCAGCTCCACACTAGGGCAGGGATGCTGTCCTAAGTGTTGTGAGGCAGTGCAGAGTTTCTGCACTAAAGTTTCTCTGGGAGGGTTGGAGGGATGCTCCATGTTAACTAAAATGGTGTTCTTTTTCTCACCAATGTTAGTTATCCCACAGAGAGGTACTTCCACCTCAGGGAGTACAGTTTTGCCAACTGATGATTCCCTTGGAACAGGTGCCACCCCAGGAGAGGTTTCTCCCACCACAGGAATGGTATCCTGAATGGTAGGGTGGTTAGGGGATACTGTGATACCCTTTTTACCTGTTGATGGAGAGGGATCCTGAGTTTTCAGGCCTTCTCTCCTTTGCTTTTTCATTTCACTTGAAATGAGAGGGAACAATTCCTCAGGGATGCCCAGCATGGCTGCATGGGCATAAAACTCTACATCAGCCCAACCTGAGGCCTCTAGGTCATTACCTAAGAGACAGTCTACAGGTAAGCTAGGTGATACCACCACCTGCTTAGGGCCAGTAACTCCACCCCAACTAAACTGAATTATAGCTAAGGGAAGAAACTTAGTGGAGTTATGGACATCAATAATCTTATACTGTTGTCCAATGATGTGTTGATCATGGTGCACTAGGTTGTCAGTCACCAAAGTGAAACTGGCACCTGTGTCCCTGTAGGCCAAGGCCTCAACACCATTTATTGAAACTGTCTGCCTGTACTTATCCATTGTAAGGGGACAAGCAGCCAGTGTGGCAAGGCCAATGCCACTAGGTGTGACAGAAACTGTCTTGGGACTGATTACATCAGTTTCCACTATGGACCCATAAGTGAACCCAACTACACCCTTTGCTTGACTGTTGCCAGCAGTCCCACCACTAGTACCACTACTGCTAGGGGCACTAGAGCTTGATGTATTAGTGGTGGTAGGCTCAGGGGGTTTACCTGGACAGGACTTATCCCCTGGCCTATGGCCTCTGTTTTTACACACAAAGCACCAAGGCTTTTTAATGTGTGCAGGTTGGGAAGAAGAGGAAGAATTTGTTTTATCCCCACCCTCTGAAGAGTGTTTAAGATTTGAAGTGGGATCTTTGGTTTTACCCTTATCCCCATGCTTATCTTGAGATTTTTCACCATCTTTCTTCTTATTGCCATCTTTGTCACCCCCTGTATGAACTTTTCTGTTCACTCTTGTTCTGACCCATTTGTCTGCCTTCTTTCCCAATTCTTGGGGAGAGGTCAGATCAGAGTCTACCAGGTACTGGTGCAACAAATCAGACACACAATTATTAAGTATATGCTCTCTCAGGATTGTGTTATACAGGCTTTCATAATCAGTAACTTTACTGCCATGTAACCACCCCTCCAAGGCCTTCACTGAATGGTCATTGAAATCAACCCAGTCTTGTGAAGACTCCTTTTTGGTATCTCTGAACTTTATCCTGTACTGTTCAGTAGTTAAGCCATAACCATCCAGGAGTGCATTCTTAAGAACTTGGAAATTGTTAGCATCATTTTATTTTACAGTAAGGAGCCTATCCCTACCTTTTCCAGTAAATGATAGCCATAGGATAGCAGCCCACTGCTTTTGAGGGACATCCTGTACAGCACAGGCCCTCTCAAGTGCAGCAAACCACTTGTTAATGTCATCCCCCTCCTTGTAAGGGGGAACTATCTTGTGCAGATTCCTGGAATCATGCTCTTTTGCAGGATGACTATGGGGAATACTGCTGCTGCCACCATGGGTATCTAAACCCATCTTCTGCCTTTCCCTCTCTATTTCTAAAGACTGTCTATCCAAATCCAGCTGTTGCTTCTTGAGCTTCAGTCTGGTTTGCTCCACTCTCAATCTATTGAGCTCCCTTTCTAACAATCTGTCATCAGGGTGGGTGGGAGGGACATTTCTAGATACAGAGGTATGATGGGAATGAACAGAAGGAGACCTGTCCCTTACCAAGGGCACCCTAACAGCTTGGCTACCAGCATAATGTGAGAGCACATCATCAGTATGATGTGATTCAACCTCTGTACCAACTATGCTAGACTGTCTAGTAATGGGCAGGCTGAGAAGTTTCTTTCCTGAACCTTTTCCTGGGGGAGTCCCTGGATCAGATTGAGAACCATTAGCTACTTTTTCTACAGATTGGGCACTTATGGCCTTATCCTGTACTCTAAGCATATTAATTAACAGTTCTAAGGAAGGATTCTTCCCTACACTCAAACCTCTCTCTATGCAGAGACTCCTTGCTCCTTTCCAGCTAAGGTGATCATATGCAAGTTTGGACAGTTCAACTTTTTGGCCTGTGCCAGACATTTTTAGAGAGAGTTAAAGTGATAGACAAAGAGAAAAAAGTTTTCAGAACTTTTTGGAAAGACAGAAAAAACTTTTTTAACTTTTAAGAACTTTTTGAAAGTTTAGAAGTACTTTTCAGCACTTAGAAAAGAGTGAAAAGAGGAAATGCAAAACTTTTTGGCTATGTGTATATACACTGACCTTGTTTTGTATATTTTTCTCTTATGAAAAGTACAATGACAAGAGTGGTAAGTAGTCTCAAAGCACTTATCCCACCGCTGCACAACCAATGTAGGAGGCTGGACTGGCTTGTAGTGAGTACCAAGGGGTACTTGCACCTTGCACCAGGCCCAGTTATCCCTTATTAGTGTATAGGGTGTCTAGCAGCTTAGGCTGATAGATAATGGTAGCTTAGCAAAGCAGCTCAGGCTGAACTAGGAGACGTGTGAAGCTACTACAGTACCACTTAGTGTCATATGCACAATATCATAAGAAAACACAATACACAGTTATACTAAAAATAAAGGTACTTTATTTTTATGACAATATGCCAAAGTATCTTAGAGTGTACCCTCAGTGAGAGGATAGGAAATATACACAAGATATATATACACAATAGCAAAAATATGCAGTATAGTCTTAGAAAACAGTGCAAACAATGTATAGTTACAATAGGATGCAATGGGGAAACATAGGGATAGGGGCAACACAAACCATATACTCCAGAAGTGGAATGCGAACCACGAATGGACCCCAAACCTATGTGACCTTGTAGAGGGTCGCTGGGACTATTAGAAAATAGTGAGAGTTAGAAAAATAACCCTCCCCAAGACCCTGAAAAGTGAGTGCAAAGTGCACCAAAGTTCCCCTAAGGACAAAATAGTCGTGTTAGAGGGAGAATGCAAGGAAAACACAAATCAGCAATGCAACAACGATGGATTCCTGACTGAGGGTACCTGTGGAACAAGGGGACCAGTCCAGAAGTCACAAGCAGCTCGGAGATGGGCAGATGCCCAAGAAATGCCAGCGGTTGGTGCAAAGAAGCTCTTACTAGGCTGAAGAACTGTGAATACTGCAGGAACGACAAGGGCTAGAGACTTCCCCTTTGGAGGATGGATCCCCCACGCCTTGGAGAGTCGTGCAGAAGTGTTTTCCCGCCGGATGGACGCCAACAAGCCTTGCTACACGCAAATCGTGCGTTTGCGTTTTTGGACGCTGCTGGGGCCCAGGAGGGACCAGAAGGTCGCAAATTGGACCTGCAGAGAGAGGGGACGTCGAGCAAGACAAAGAGCCCTCACAGAAGCAGGTAGCACCCGGAAAAGTGCCAGAAACAGGCACTACAAGGATGCGTGAAACGGTGCTCGCCGAAGTTGCACAAAGGAGTCCCACGTCGCCGGAGACCAACTTAGAAAGTCGTGCAATGCAGGTTAGAGTGCCGTGGACCCAGGCTTGGCTGTGCACAAAGGATTTCCGCCGGAAGTGCACAGGGGCCGGAGTAGCTGCAAAGTCGCGGTTCCCAGCAATGCAGCCCAGTGAGGTGAGGCAAGGACTTACCTCCACCAAACTTGGGCTGAAGAGTCACTGGACTGTGGGGGTCTTTTGGACAGCGTCGCTGGATTCGAGGGACCTCGCTCGTCTTGCTGAGAGGAGACCCAAGGGACCGGTAATGCAGCTTTTTGGTGCCTGCGGTTGCAGGGGGAAGATTCCGTCGACCCACGGGAGATTTCTTCAGAGCTTCTGGTGCAGAGAGGAGGCAGACTACCCCCACAGCATGCACAAGCAGGAAAAACAGTCGAGAAGGCGGCAGGATCAGCGTTACAGAGTTGCAGTAGTCGTCTTTGCTACTATGTTGCAGGTTTGCAGGCTTCCAGCGCGGTCAGCGGTCGATTCCTTATCAGAAGGTGAAGAGGGAGATGCAGAGGAACTCGGCTGAGCTCATGCATTCGTTATCTAAAGTTTCCCCAGAGACAGAGACCCTAAATAGCCAGAAAAGAGGGTTTGGCTACCTAGGAGAGAGGAAAGGCTACTAACACCTGAAGGAGCCTATCAGCAGGAGTCTCTGACGTCACCTGGTGGCACTGGCCACTCAGAGCAGTCCAGTGTGCCAGCAGCACCTCTGTTTCCAAGATGGCAGAGGTCTGGGGCACACTGGAGGAGCTCTGGACACCTCCCAGGGGAGGTGCAGGTCAGGGGAGTGGTCACTCCCCTTTCCTTTGTCCAGTTTCGCGCCAGAGCAGGGGCTAAGGGGTCCCTGAACCGGTGTAGACTGGCTTATGCAGAATTGGGCACATCTGTGCCCAACAAAGCATTTCCAGAGGCTGGGGGAGGCTACTCCTCCCCTGCCTTCACACCATTTTCCAAAGGGAGAGGGTGTCACACCCTCTCTCAGAGGAAGTTCTTTGTTCTGCCATCCTGGGCCAGGCCTGGCTGGACCCCAGGAGGGCAGCTGCCTGTCTGAGGGGTTGGCAGCAGCAGCAGCTGCAGTGAAACCCCAGGAAGGGCAGTCTGGCAGTACCAGGGTCTGTGCTACAGACCACTGGGATCATGGAATTGTACCAACAATGCCAGGATGGCATAGAGAGGGCAATTCCATGATCATAGACATGTTACATGGCCATATTCGGAGTTACCATGGTGAAGCTACATATAGGTAGTGACCTATATGTAGTGCACGCGTGTAATGGTGTCCCCGCACTCACAAAGTTCAGTGAATTGGCTCTGAACAATGTGGGGGCACCTTGGCTAGTGCCAGGGTGCCCTCACACTAAGTAACTTTGCACCTAACCTTTACCAGGTAAAGGTTAGATATATAGGTGACTTATAAGTTACTTAAGTGCAGTGTAAAATGGCTGTGAAATAACGTGGACGTTATTTCACTCAGGCTGCAGTGGCAGGCCTGTGTAAGAATTGTCAGAGCTCCCTATGGGTGGCAAAAGAAATGCTGCAGCCCATAGGGATCTCCTGGAACCCCAATACCCTGGGTACCTCAGTACCATATACTAGGGAATTATAAGGGTGTTCCAGTAAGCCAATGTAAATTGGTAAAAATGGTCACTAGCCTGTTAGTGACAATTTGAAAGTAATGAGAGAGCATAACCACTGAGGTTCTGGTTAGCAGAGCCTCAGTGAGACAGTTAGGCACCACACAGGGAACATATACATGCACACCTATGAGCACTGGGGCCCTGTGTGACAGGGTCCCAGTGACACATACATATAGGCCACAAACCTATGAGCACTGGGGTCCTGACCAGCAGGATCCCAGTGACACATAACAACCATACTGAAAACATAGTGTTTTCACTATGAGCACTGAGGCCTGGCTATCAGGATCCCAGTGAGACAGTGAAAACAGTGACAAACACCCTGACATACACTCACAAACAGGCCAAAAGTGGGGGTAACAAGGCTAGAAAGAGGCTACCTTCTCACACAACCCCCCCCCCAAACGAAGGACAATAAGGCTAACCTTGGCCAGTTGAGACTTTATTGTCTAAGTGGTGATAAGTAGAGAGTAGCTCTGCAATAGACTGGTTACTCCCTTTATCATCCACTATATGGTTACTTCCCTGTGGGGATGTAAACCACCCTGTTTGAAGTTTTTTAGCTAACCAACAATGTGAAGATGTATTTTCAGAGTTTCTATCAGTAAGTTTTAGTTTAGAGCAGTGGGAATTATCCACTGAACCTATTTGTAATGATGGAAATGCCAGACAGGGATGCTGTCTCAGAAAAGCCATAGCTGGACAAAAACTTTGTCCATTTGGCTGGAAGAGAGAACAGGGATGCTGTTTCTCTTGAGTTGGAGCAGGGCAGGGATGCTGTCCTATCAGCTCCACACTAGGGCAGGGATGCTGTCCTAAGTGTTGTGAGGCAGTGCAGAGTTTCTGCACTAAAGTTTCTCTGGGAGGGTTGGAGGGATGCTCCATGTTAACTAAAATGGTGTTCTTTTTCTCACCAATGTTAGTTATCCCACAGAGAGGTACTTCCACCTCAGGGAGTACAGTTTTGCCAACTGATGATTCCCTTGGAACAGGTGCCACCCCAGGAGAGGTTTCTCCCACCACAGGAATGGTATCCTGAATGGTAGGGTGGTTAGGGGATACTGTGATACCCTTTTTACCTGTTGATGGAGAGGGATCCTGAGTTTTCAGGCCTTCTCTCCTTTGCTTTTTCATTTCACTTGAAATGAGAGGGAACAATTCCTCAGGGATGCCCAGCATGGCTGCATGGGCATAAAACTCTACATCAGCCCAACCTGAGGCCTCTAGGTCATTACCTAAGAGACAGTCTACAGGTAAGCTAGGTGATACCACCACCTGCTTAGGGCCAGTAACTCCACCCCAACTAAACTGAATTATAGCTAAGGGAAGAAACTTAGTGGAGTTATGGACATCAATAATCTTATACTGTTGTCCAATGATGTGTTGATCAGGGTGCACTAGGTTGTCAGTCACCAAAGTGAAACTGGCACCTGTGTCCCTGTAGGCCAAGGCCTCAACACCATTTATTGAAACTGTCTGCCTGTACTTATCCATTGTAAGGGACAAGCAGCCAGTGTGGCAAGGCCAATGCCACTAGGTGTGACAGAAACTGTCTTGGGACTGATTACATCAGTTTCCACTATGGACCCATAAGTGAACCCAACTACACCCTTTGCTTGACTGTTGCCAGCAGTCCCACCACTAGTACCACTACTGCTAGGGGCACTAGAGCTTGATGTATTAGTGGTGGTAGGCTCAGGGGGTTTACCTGGACAGGACTTATCCCCTGGCCTATGGCCTCTGTTTTTACACACAAAGCACCAAGGCTTTTTAATGTGTGCAGGTTGGGAAGAAGAGGAAGAATTTGTTTTATCCCCACCCTCTGAAGAGTGTTTAAGATTTGAAGTGGGATCTTTGGTTTTACCCTTATCCCCATGCTTATCTTGAGATTTTTCACCATCTTTCTTCTTATTGCCATCTTTGTCACCCCCTGTATGAACTTTTCTGTTCACTCTTGTTCTGACCCATTTGTCTGCCTTCTTTCCCAATTCTTGGGGAGAGGTCAGATCAGAGTCTACCAGGTACTGGTGCAACAAATCAGACACACAATTATTAAGTATATGCTCTCTCAGGATTGTGTTATACAGGCTTTCATAATCAGTAACTTTACTGCCATGTAACCACCCCTCCAAGGCCTTCACTGAATGGTCATTGAAATCAACCCAGTCTTGTGAAGACTCCTTTTTGGTATCTCTGAACTTTATCCTGTACTGTTCAGTAGTTAAGCCATAACCATCCAGGAGTGCATTCTTAAGAACTTGGAAATTGTTAGCATCATTTTCTTTTACAGTAAGGAGCCTATCCCTACCTTTTCCAGTAAATGATAGCCATAGGATAGCAGCCCACTGCTTTTGAGGGACATCCTGTACAGCACAGGCCCTCTCAAGTGCAGCAAACCACTTGTTAATGTCATCCCCCTCCTTGTAAGGGGGAACTATCTTGTGCAGATTCCTGGAATCATGCTCTTTTGCAGGATGACTATGGGGAATACTGCTGCTGCCACCATGGGTATCTAAACCCATCTTCTGCCTTTCCCTCTCTATTTCTAAAGACTGTCTATCCAAATCCAGCTGTTGCTTCTTGAGCTTCAGTCTGGTTTGCTCCACTCTCAATCTATTGAGCTCCCTTTCTAACAATCTGTCATCAGGGTGGGTGGGAGGAACATTTCTAGATACAGAGGTATGATGGGAATGAACAGAAGGAGACCTGTCCCTTACCAAGGGCACCCTAACAGCTTGGCTACCAGCATAATGTGAGAGCACATCATCAGTATGATGTGATTCAACCTCTGTACCAACTATGCTAGACTGTCTAGTAATGGGCAGGCTGAGAAGTTTCTTTCCTGAACCTTTTCCTGGGGGAGTCCCTGGATCAGATTGAGAACCATTAGCTACTTTTTCTACAGATTGGGCACTTATGGCCTTATCCTGTACTCTAAGCATATTAATTAACAGTTCTAAGGAAGGATTCTTCCCTACACTCAAACCTCTCTCTATGCAGAGACTCCTTGCTCCTTTCCAGCTAAGGTGATCATATGCAAGTTTGGACAGTTCAACTTTTTGGCCTGTGCCAGACATTTTTAGAGAGAGTTAAAGTGATAGACAAAGAGAAAAAAGTTTTCAGAACTTTTTGGAAAGACAGAAAAAACTTTTTAACTTTTAAGAACTTTTTGAAAGTTTAGAAGTACTTTTCAGCACTTAGAAAAGAGTGAAAAGAGGAAATGCAAAACTTTTTGGCTATGTGTATATACACTGACCTTGTTTTGTATATTTTTCTCTTATGAAAAGTACAATGACAAGAGTGGTAAGTAGTCTCAAAGCACTTATCCCACCGCTGCACAACCAATGTAGGAGGCTGGACTGGCTTGTAGTGAGTACCAAGGGGTACTTGCACCTTGCACCAGGCCCAGTTATCCCTTATTAGTGTATAGGGTGTCTAGCAGCTTAGGCTGATAGATAATGGTAGCTTAGCAAAGCAGCTCAGGCTGAACTAGGAGACGTGTGAAGCTACTACAGTACCACTTAGTGTCATATGCACAATATCATAAGAAAACACAATACACAGTTATACTAAAAATAAAGGTACTTTATTTTATGACAATATGCCAAAGTATCTTAGAGTGTACCCTCAGTGAGAGGATAGGAAATATACACAAGATATATATACACAATAGCAAAAATATGCAGTATAGTCTTAGAAAACAGTGCAAACAATGTATAGTTACAATAGGATGCAATGGGGAAACATAGGGATAGGGGCAACACAAACCATATACTCCAGAAGTGGAATGCGAACCACGAATGGACCCCAAACCTATGTGACCTTGTAGAGGGTCGCTGGGACTATTAGAAAATAGTGAGAGTTAGAAAAATAACCCTCCCCAAGACCCTGAAAAGTGAGTGCAAAGTGCACCAAAGTTCCCCTAAGGACAAAATAGTCGTGTTAGAGGGAGAATGCAAGGAAAACACAAATCAGCAATGCAACAACGATGGATTCCTGACTGAGGGTACCTGTGGAACAAGGGGACCAAGTCCAGAAGTCACAAGCAGCTCGGAGATGGGCAGATGCCCAAGAAATGCCAGCGGTTGGTGCAAAGAAGCTCTTACTAGGCTGAAGAACTGTGAATACTGCAGGAACGACAAGGGCTAGAGACTTCCCCTTTGGAGGATGGATCCCCCACGCCTTGGAGAGTCGTGCAGAAGTGTTTTCCCGCCGGATGGACGCCAACAAGCCTTGCTACACGCAAATCGTGCGTTTGGCGTTTTTGGACGCTGCTGGGGCCCAGGAGGGACCAGAAGGTCGCAAATTGGACCTGCAGAGAGAGGGGACGTCGAGCAAGACAAAGAGCCCTCACTGAAGCAGGTAGCACCCGGAAAAGTGCCAGAAACAGGCACTACAAGGATGCGTGAAACGGTGCTCGCCGAAGTTGCACAAAGGAGTCCCACGTCGCCGGAGACCAACTTAGAAAGTCGTGCAATGCAGGTTAGAGTGCCGTGGACCCAGGCTTGGCTGTGCACAAAGGATTTCCGCCGGAAGTGCACAGGGGCCGGAGTAGCTGCAAAGTCGCGGTTCCCAGCAATGCAGCCCAGTGAGGTGAGGCAAGGACTTACCTCCACCAAACTTGGGCTGAAGAGTCACTGGACTGTGGGGGTCTTTTGGACAGCGTCGCTGGATTCGAGGGGACCTCGCTCGTCTTGCTGAGAGGAGACCCAAGGGACCGGTAATGCAGCTTTTTGGTGCCTGCGGTTGCAGGGGGAAGATTCCGTCGACCCACGGGAGATTTCTTCAGAGCTTCTGGTGCAGAGAGGAGGCAGACTACCCCCACAGCATGCACAAGCAGGAAAACAGTCGAGAAGGCGGCAGGATCAGCGTTACAGAGTTGCAGTAGTCGTCTTTGCTACTATGTTGCAGGTTTGCAGGCTTCCAGCGCGGTCAGCGGTCGATTCCTTATCAGAAGGTGAAGAGGGAGATGCAGAGGAACTCGGCTGAGCTCATGCATTCGTTATCTAAAGTTTCCCCAGAGACAGAGACCCTAAATAGCCAGAAAAGAGGGTTTGGCTACCTAGGAGAGAGGAAAGGCTACTAACACCTGAAGGAGCCTATCAGCAGGAGTCTCTGACGTCACCTGGTGGCACTGGCCACTCAGAGCAGTCCAGTGTGCCAGCAGCACCTCTGTTTCCAAGATGGCAGAGGTCTGGGGCACACTGGAGGAGCTCTGGACACCTCCCAGGGGAGGTGCAGGTCAGGGGAGTGGTCACTCCCCTTTCCTTTGTCCAGTTTCGCGCCAGAGCAGGGGCTAAGGGGTCCCTGAACCGGTGTAGACTGGCTTATGCAGAATTGGGCACATCTGTGCCCAACAAAGCATTTCCAGAGGCTGGGGGAGGCTACTCCTCCCCTGCCTTCACACCATTTTCCAAAGGGAGAGGGTGTCACACCCTCTCTCAGAGGAAGTTCTTTGTTCTGCCATCCTGGGCCAGGCCTGGCTGGACCCCAGGAGGGCAGCTGCCTGTCTGAGGGGTTGGCAGCAGCAGCAGCTGCAGTGAAACCCCAGGAAGGGCAGTCTGGCAGTACCAGGGTCTGTGCTACAGACCACTGGGATCATGGAATTGTACCAACAATGCCAGGATGGCATAGAGAGGGCAATTCCATGATCATAGACATGTTACATGGCCATATTCGGAGTTACCATGGTGAAGCTACATATAGGTAGTGACCTATATGTAGTGCACGCGTGTAATGGTGTCCCCGCACTCACAAAGTTCAGTGAATTGGCTCTGAACAATGTGGGGCACCTTGGCTAGTGCCAGGGTGCCCTCACACTAAGTAACTTTGCACCTAACCTTTACCAGGTAAAGGTTAGATATATAGGTGACTTATAAGTTACTTAAGTGCAGTGTAAAATGGCTGTGAAATAACGTGGACGTTATTTCACTCAGGCTGCAGTGGCAGGCCTGTGTAAGAATTGTCAGAGCTCCCTATGGGTGGCAAAAGAAATGCTGCAGCCCATAGGGATCTCCTGGAACCCCAATACCCTGGGTACCTCAGTACCATATACTAGGGAATTATAAGGGTGTTCCAGTAAGCCAATGTAAATTGGTAAAAATGGTCACTAGCCTGTTAGTGACAATTTGAAAGTAATGAGAGAGCATAACCACTGAGGTTCTGGTTAGCAGAGCCTCAGTGAGACAGTTAGGCACCACACAGGGAACATATACATGCACACCTATGAGCACTGGGGCCCTGTGTGACAGGGTCCCAGTGACACATACATATAGGCCACAAACCTATGAGCACTGGGGTCCTGACCAGCAGGATCCCAGTGACACATAACAACCATACTGAAAACATAGTGTTTTCACTATGAGCACTGAGGCCTGGCTATCAGGATCCCAGTGAGACAGTGAAAACAGTGACAAACACCCTGACATACACTCACAAACAGGCCAAAAGTGGGGGTAACAAGGCTAGAAAGAGGCTACCTTCTCACACAACCCCCCCCCCAAACGAAGGACAATAAGGCTAACCTTGGCCAGTTGAGACTTTATTGTCTAAGTGGTGATAAGTAGAGAGTAGCTCTGCAATAGACTGGTTACTCCCTTTATCATCCACTATATGGTTACTTCCCTGTGGGGATGTAAACCACCCTGTTTGAAGTTTTTTAGCTAACCAACAATGTGAAGATGTATTTTCAGAGTTTCTATCAGTAAGTTTTAGTTTAGAGCAGTGGGAATTATCCACTGAACCTATTTGTAATGATGGAAATGCAGACAGGGATGCTGTCTCAGAAAAGCCATAGCTGGACAAAAACTTTGTCCATTTGGCTGGAAGAGAGAACAGGGATGCTGTTTCTCTTGAGTTGGAGCAGGGCAGGGATGCTGTCCTATCAGCTCCACACTAGGGCAGGGATGCTGTCCTAAGTGTTGTGAGGCAGTGCAGAGTTTCTGCACTAAAGTTTCTCTGGGAGGGTTGGAGGGATGCTCCATGTTAACTAAAATGGTGTTCTTTTTCTCACCAATGTTAGTTATCCCACAGAGAGGTACTTCCACCTCAGGGAGTACAGTTTTGCCAACTGATGATTCCCTTGGAACAGGTGCCACCCCAGGAGAGGTTTCTCCCACCACAGGAATGGTATCCTGAATGGTAGGGTGGTTAGGGGATACTGTGATACCCTTTTTACCTGTTGATGGAGAGGGATCCTGAGTTTTCAGGCCTTCTCTCCTTTGCTTTTCATTTCACTTGAAATGAGAGGGAACAATTCCTCAGGGA